>NC_035433.2:132146260-133545227 GCF_002127325.2 Helianthus annuus | reverse complement strand
AGGTCTCTTGGAGACCTTGTTAGTAATGCTGGCACAAACTTCGAACCAACCTCTGAGATGGTGTTTCGAAGGTATGTGGAGGTTTCCCATCCTTTAAAGGTGGGCTTTTCTCATACCAATTGTTGAATTGGTGCATGAAGAAGAAAAGAAACTTTTGGACCAATCTTTGAGACTGGGATTAAAAGTTGTTGATGCTTGCAAGTGCTTTGGCTTGAGCTCTATGTTCAGCATCGAGTTATGAGACGACGATCCCTTGTTTGTGGGGTTTTCGTGTTATCGTCATAAGCTCTCTAGTAACCGCACGTTCTTTGGCGGTTACCTCGTTGCGTCATTGTTGGCCATGTTTGGTCGAACAATGTATATTCGTACTATGGGTAAATAAACATGGTCATAGGCAAGGGTATGCCACCATTGTTTATTTCTATGCGGCCCATGATCGGGGTTAACAAAGTCATAAGCAGACTTGTTACCGCTGTTCGGATCGCTGGTACGCGTTGTATTGTTGACGAGAGTTTATTAGAGCGTTGTTCTGCGTTCGTTTTGGAGCCACTTACCTTCCGCTCCAATACCGAGTTTGCCATGTAGTAGCATTTGTTTCGGTGATGTGGAGTGAGCTTGGCTCTTCCGTAGCAACCACTTGGCGGAAGCTATGGTTATGTCCGTAACTCTCGTGAGTGTCTGCGGTTTGTATTACCACATTTGCTCAAAGCGGGTGTGGCTCGATGTAGCTCTTGAAGGTTCAGGAGATAGGGTTGCTGATGTGCGTTCGCGTGCATACCCTTCCTTCCTTTCGTTAAAGAAGGTGTTCGTGTACCCTCTGCGGTTGTGAACCGGACAGGAGGGGATTTGAAGCTTGAAGAGAATGAAGGCAATGCAGTTCCCCTGTGGGTCTGAGATGCGGTTCAGTCCAACGGCCAGCGCTGGTTCTGAGCATCTGACACACCTGAACGGGTGCGTGTGTGGCAAGACCGCATATTCCACGTGTGGTGGGTAGTGCGGATAGGTATTATATCCCCTTATAGTGTAGAGATATATGTTTTTTACCTATTTTTAGGGGTATGTTAAAAAACGACATGCGGTATGGGTTATGGTGCGGTATACCAGAGAAACCGCATGGCCGCTTATAATTGGATAATGTAGTCGCTTTTTGTTGCCTAACGTGGCTGGACGCACGTGTGAGTTGGTGGAAGTTGGTGAGATCTTCCTGGCATGTGCTGAAATGAAAGGACGTTTGCACTGCCCGAGGCATTAAATGCACTGTAGCGAAGAGTGTAAACGTCTCTTGTGTCAGGCGCGTGGGCGGCCACGCGCGCGTGATAACCGTCAGCGGAAACGGCGCTCGACACGTGGTGTCCTATGATTCGCCCTTTTTGAACGTGATCATTTGTTTTCTCCTCCGCATTAATTGCGATGGGTATATAAGGGGAAACCGTTCGTGGTTTCCCCCTCACTTGTTCGAAAATTCAAAAATTTTGCCGTTGAGTTTGAAGAGAGAAAACGGTTATCTGTCTTCTCCGACATTTTTTCTGAAATTCCGGTGAGGTTGCTGGTGTTTCCGTTCACTCATCTTTTCTTTCTTGAATATTGTTGATGGCTGAACATCGAATCCACACAATGTGGAGGGTGAAAACCCTGAACAGCGATAGTATCGCTGATGAAGACGAAGATGATGATGTGATGTTCCCGTGGTGGGTTACCGGTGTTGAAAGTGGACAAAAGGTAGTTTTAAAACCCTGATGCCACTGTTCAGATGGCCAAAAGACTGGAATGCTACTTACCCACAAGTGGGGACACCGGTGCCGATGCTCCGGCCGGTTATATAACCTTGTGGGCGGATTTTTTCAACCACGGCAACCTTAGGTTGCCGGTGACGGTGTTTGTGGCGGAGGTATTGGAGTATTATCACCTCCATATCTCCCAGCTTAGTTCTTTATCGAATGTTCCGAATTCGGAATTTTGAGTACACATTTCCGTCTCCCATGGCCTGCCCATTACAGTAGAGAATTTCCGGCGTTCTAACCAGTCTGACGGTGAACACCGGTTTTTTCTCGTTCACGTCAAAGGCATGGGAGTCTGAAGTTGATGACACCCCTAAGGGTGTGACAGGCTGGAAGAAGAGGTTCTTCTACGTGAAAGCCTGTGCGGTCTATGCTAGCAATGACTTTCAGGAATGTCGATGTTGGAGTTTCCGATGAAGATATTCCTGTTGCTTCCGCGAAGACCGCAGACTTGGTTCTCTAAGCTGCGGCCTATTGAACTCAAGAAGTTGGATAATGACTCAACTGTGGATATTGCGGATGATGCTTTCTAGACCGGATAGGAAGGAAAGGCCCGTGTTGCGGGGAACAGGTGGTGGTAAGCTCGTTACCCTTTGGTTATTTTCCCTTATTTCCTAAGCCTTTGGTAATAACCTGCATGCATGTATCAGCGGATGCGGTTGGCTTATGGAGGATGTTTGAGCCTGATTTCATTCAAGGGCCAGGTTGAACTGATTGCGGTTGAGCTGAAGAAAGGTTTCAAACCTTGAAAATTCTGAAGAACTTCCGTGTGCCGTCGAAAGCGTGCTGGATGCCCCGGTTCCGGAAGACGCAAGAGGTATGTCTTACATGGCATTAGTTTTTTCAGTTTATCCTTTTGACTGGTTCTGTTGATTGTGTGAATCCAGGTGTCCTTGCGGAGTTGGGGAAGTTTGAAAAACGCGTCCCCAAAAAGACTGTTGAGAAGAAGACGGTGAAGAAAACCGTGCGGGGTCGTGGCAAGGGGAGTGTCGAAGGCTCAGCTGCCCCCTCTTCCGTTTTTGAAGCCGCAGGTACCTATCAATCTTGTTCTCGGGGATATACCGATTACGTCGTAGTATCTGACACCCTTGAGGGTTTGGGTGTTGTAGGTAGTGGTGCGGCCGCGGGTGGAACTGCTGTGGTTCCCCCCGTTGTTGGAGAGAAAAGGGGACCAGAGCAGAAAGCTGCTGGTGGTGGTGAACCGAAGAGGCGGAGACTGCAGACCAGGAGAGTTGCTCCGGTGCCGAAGAAACCTGTAGCTACTGCTGGTAAGTATATCCCTTTTCTTTGTGTTGTATGTACAATGGGTGGGAAATACTCATTGAATACTCTTTGTATTGCAGAATCCCGAGATGTGGGGTATTCTTTTTTCGACATCCCTGCGTCTCCTCCGCACACTGCTGCCGCGGGTGCGGGTGTTTTGAAGGAGAAGGTCGCGCCTAAGGAGTCTGCGGCCCCTTTTGCTGGGCCAGTTCGTGATCCCCCTTTGGAGAAGACGGTGGAGGCGACTGCTGACCGGATTTTTGACACTGTGGACTCCTCGGACAATCTGATCTCTCCTGATGAGGGTGATGGATTGAACTTGAGGTTTTCAGATGCCGGTAAGCAGAAGTCCGATGCTGAGGTGCGGCAGCAGGATGCTGAGCCGCAGAAGTCTCCTGCTGGGGAGAAAGGTAGCGGCTCGTCTGCTGGTGGTGCGGGTTATGACGGGCCTCCAATTCAGCCTGGGGAGTCTGAATTGGAGTATTATTACCGCACCTACTCCCCGGGTCGCAGTATGGTGTATCACCGACCCCCCTGGACTGTTATGCAGGGGGATGATATTTCTAACGACCCTGCGGCATGTAGGGAGATTTTGGGTGGTCTGGGGACCCCGTTTGAAGTCGAGCGTGCCCGTGCCGCGCCCCGAGAGCTGCGTATTAACCAGCTTTCATCGATGCTGGTGGGGACTTCCATTGTGGCTAATGCCATTTTGGAAGATTATAAGGTGCTGGGCCGCCGCGAGGAGGAGGCCACTCGTATGCGGGCGGAAGCAGAGAAGTTAGTCGAGGCTGCTCGTGTGGGTGCGGAGCAGCTCGAGAAAGACAAGGCTGCTTTTGAAAAGCAGAAACAGACTTCTGAATGGGCTGCCGCTGCCCAGCTGAAACAGGTGCGTACCCTTGCTAAACTTCTTGCTGA
Source organism: Helianthus annuus (assembly GCF_002127325.2). NCBI lineage: Eukaryota > Viridiplantae > Streptophyta > Magnoliopsida > Asterales > Asteraceae > Helianthus > Helianthus annuus. Next base: position 133,541,271 of record NC_035433.2, on the reverse strand, counting down.
TGAGCGCAAAAGTTGGAATGAAAAAATGTCCAATGAGCGCAAGAAGTGGAATGCATCATGGGCTAAGCAGAATGACATTCTGTTTCATGCTCGGCAGGAGCTGACAAATGCCAAGGCAGCGAATGCTACCTTGAGCCAAGAGAAGGCTGCGGCTGAGGCCATTTCTGTGAAGGCACTGCAGGCGAAGGCCGACGCCCTGAAGGCGCTTGGAGAGGCCAAAGAAGCCGGGGCTCGTGCCTCAAAGGCCCATGAAGAGGCCGCAGAGAAGGAGAGCCGTGCTTGCAAGGCTCTTGAAGAGGCGAATGCGGAGCGCATTCGTTTAGGCAAAGTTGTTGAAAGCCTGCAGGTACGTTTCTTTAACGTTGTTGCTTTCGTCCTTATTGTTTTGAACATATTTATCGAGTGAACTGTTTGTTGTTCTTGTAACAGGCTGAGGTTCAGGCCCGGGAGGTCGCGGTTACGGACCTTACTGCCCGCGTGTCTGCTGCGGAGAAGCGGGCGGACGCTGCTGCTGAGGCCAAGGATGCCTTGGTGTCCTCTTTTAACCAGCTGGAAGCTGACCGTGAGTGGTTGCGGACTCACGGTATCGCGCGTGTAAGTATCCTTTGCCTTTACATTTGCTTGGATTAGCATTCAAGACTTATGATCTTTTTATTGCAGATTGTCGAGGCTATCATGAATGCCCCTGAGACCTCATCCGGTTTGGACCTGGTTAAGGAGCGTGCGCGCGATGCTGGCTTCAAGGCTGGTTATAACCGCTGCATTGGGCATATCAATGTATTATCCGCAGGCGGTTATACTGATCAGGCATCCGGGTTCCGTGATGTGGATACCGAAGGTCGTCTGAAAGCGGCCGTAGCCTCCTTTTATGATACGCCCCTTGCCTGTGTAGGGGAGCTGGACGAGTGTTTGGAGGTTGCGGACTATGTTGACCGCTTGCGGATGCTTTATCCTGATGTGGAAGAGGAAGAACCCGCTGGTGGTGCCGGAGGAGACGCGGGTACCAGCGGTACAAAATAGGGTTTAGGTTGGCGAGTGTGCCTCCTTTTTGTATTCCTCTTGTATAGAATAGGAACTTTATGTAAATTCAGTAAGCATCATGTGGATACTTGAATTTTTTGAATATAAAGTTTCTTTGTTCAGTTTGTACAAGTGTTTTTAATTCTTGCATGTCTGAACGTGTGTATGCGTAACTTTACCCATTTATGAACGGGGTCAAGTATGCTCCATACTTTTGTTGTATGTGTATGCATCAATTTTGTTATTTACCGTGTGAGGGTTTTAGAATTGCTTTAAGCTTTGTAAAAGCTTATATTACCGGAACTCTACCCATTTGTGAATGGGGTCGAGTGTACTCCATACCTTTGTCGTATGAGTCTGCGTCAATTCCATTGTTTGCCTTTTTGGGCTCAGGAATTGTGTTAAGTGTTTAACAAAAACTTGTGTATCCGGCCGGATAAAACATGCAAGTCTTTTTGCCTTTTGCTGGCCTATTACAATATTTGTGTGTGGTTACCACTTTGTATGGGTATCGCGAATGAAGATTTTGTCAATCTGTTTTTGGGATACCGCAAAGTGGAACACGCATTTGTAATAGTAATAACAAACAATAATGTAGAAAATTGCTTATTTATTTATTTGCAAATGGCCTGCGGCCCAATAGGTTACATAGAGAAATGTAAGAACATGGCTTACATATAACAGCGTCGAAGCTGTTGTGCATTCCATGTGCGTGCGATAGGTTCGCCTTCTAGTGTTTGCAATCTGTACGCGCCTTTCCCTAAGACCTCGTTGATGAGGTAGGGTCCCTCCCACTTGGGGGCAAGTTTGCCTGGGCGCTCGGCATTAGATGCCTCATTGTCGCGTAGGACGTAGTCTCCTGGGTTGAAAGTACAAACGCGGACGCGCGCGTTGTAGTACTTTTCAAGTTTGGATTTATATTTGGCCTCGTTGATGGCAGCGTTTTCACGCCTTTCTTCCAAGAGGTCCAAATCGATCCTGCGTTCCATGTTGTTGTCTAGTTTTTCAATAGCCAACATTCTAGGAGAAGGGAGACCTACTTCTGCGGGGATCACCGCTTCTGAACCGTAGACTAGGCTGAAGGGTGTTTCCCCATTGCTTGTTTTTGGGCTTGTGCGGTGAGCCCATAAGATACTTGGGAGTTCATCGACCCAGCCACGCCTGGCCGTTCCCAACCGTGCCTTGATCCCTTCGACTAGGCTTTTATTGATACTCTCGACTTGGCCGTTCCCTTGCGGGTGTGCGACTGAGGAGAATATGTGCTCAATGTGTAGTTCCTCTAGCCATTTTTGAAATTCGTCGGCAGCGAAGTTGGTGCCGTTATCGGTGACAATGCACATTGGTAATCCGAAACGGCAGATGATGTGTTCCCAAATGAATTTTCTTGTTATCATAGCAGTGGTTGAGGCGAGTGGTTTTGCTTCTACCCATTTGGTGAAGTAGTCAACCGCCACTATGATAAATTTAACCGCACCTGGAGCGTCAGGGAAAGGTCCCACAACGTCAATTGCCCATTTCTGAAAGGGCCATGCGGTTGTGACGGGGACTAAGTTGTTTTTTGGCCGCAAGGTTTTTGGAGCATGACGTTGACAGTCGATGCACTTGCGTAACTCTTTGACGGCGTCCAGGTGCATGCCGGGCCAGTAATACCCGGCATTCATGATTTTGGCCACTACCATGCGTAGTCCAGCGTGTATGCCACATATGCCCTCGTGTATCTCTCGAATGAGGTATGTGGCATCCTGGGGGTTGACGCATCGTAGTAGTGGCCCGAGGTATGATTTGCGGTATAAGATACCGTCTCCCATCTGATAATGGCACGCTTTGTATTGTAGTTTGCGTGCTTCTGATTTGCTTTCGGGAGTCACACCGGATTGTAGATATGCGATAATAGGTGTCATCCATGATGTTGAACCGTATTGAATGACGTTGACTTGGCGCAAGGGTACCGAGGGATTTTGCAGGATTTCGATGCGTATCTCCCTTGCCAAGTGTTGGAAGCTGGTAGATGCAAGTTTTGATAGTGCATCTGCGGACTTGTTCTCGCTTCGATTAATATGGCGAATATTGAATGAAGCGAATTTGGATTTTAGTTGCAGGACTTGCTCGAGGTAGAGGATCATGATATCCCCCTTTGCGGCATAGTCGCCGCGTACTTGGCCTGCAACTAACAAAGAGTCAACGTGGGCTTCCAGATGTTGCACGCCGATTTTGACTGCTAAACGTAGCCCTGCTAACAGAGCCTCATATTCTGCCTCGTTGTTTGTGCTTTTGAATTCGAGGCGGATTGCATATGTGAGTTCTTGGCCGTCGGGGCTGACGAGTCGCAGACCTGCACCCGCTCCTTCATCGTTGGAGGCACCATCTGTGAAGAGTGCCCATGTCTCTGAGGAGGGTGGCGTTGGTGCAGGAGTTTGTGCTTCTTCGCATTCTTGGATGCGATTCGCCGGTACTTCGGCGGCGAAATCAGCTAAGATCTGGCCTTTAATCGCGGGGCGCGGTTTATAATGTATCGTGTGCGCGCCCAGCTCGATGGCCCATTTCGCTAATCGCCCAGAGATGTCGGGTTTGGAGAGGATCGGGCCGATCCTGTAATTGGTTAGCACTGTGATGACGTGGTTTACGAAGTAGCGTCGCAACCGTCTTGAAGCGTGCACTAATGCTAGCACCAATTTCTCCATTATTGAGTACCTCGTCTCTGGGTCGTTGAGCATCTTGCTGATGTAGTAGATGGGTGTTTGAACCCCCTTTCGCTCCACAATTAGTACCGCACCCACCGCGTTGTCCGCGGCGGATAGGTATAGTATGAGTGGCTCATCCTTGCGTGGTGCGGTTAAAGTTGGGAGTTGTATCAAACACTCCTTCATTTCCCGGAAAGCCTGTTCAGCCTCTGCGGTCCACTGGAATTGTTCTTTCTTGGAACAGCTCCGCAGTGTCTTGATGAACGGATAAGACTTAGCTGCGTGGTTGGCTAAGAATCTGTTAAGTGCCGCTAGCCTGCCGGCTAGCCGTTGCATATCCTTCATCGATGAAGGCGATGGCATGCGCTCGATCGCCTGGACCTTCTCCGGGTTTACCTTGAATCCATCTTTAGTCACGATGAACCCAAGGAATTTGCCTTCTTCCATTCCAAACGAGCATTTCCCTGGATTGAGCTTTATGTTAACGCTTCGCAGAGTTTGGAATGTTCTTTCGATATCTGTGAGCATGGTATCTTCTTCCATGCTCATGACGACCAGGTCGTCCATGTAGATTTCGACACTTTTGCTTATTTGGCCGCGGAAAGTGTCGTTCATCAACTTTTGGTAGGTTGAGCCCGCGTTGCGCAACCCAAACGGCATTTTTGTATAGCAGTAATTTCCGGTGGGAGTCCGGAATGTCGTTTTGTCTTCATCCTCGATTGCCATTTGTACTTGATGGTATCCTTTGTAGCAATCGAGGAAACACTTCCACCTGAATGGTGCGAGGTTATCGACTTTTTCGTCGATTTCTGGAAGTGCGTAACAATCCTTGGGGCAAGCTTTGTTAAGGTCTTTGTAATCGACGCACATGCGCCAGCCCCCGGACGGTTTTTCTACCATGACTGGGTTGGACAACCAAGTCTGGTATTTAACTTCCCGCAGGATGCCTGCGGAGAGCAGTTCTTCGATCTGCTCTTGCATCGCCTGATTTTTAGCTGACCCAAGGTGGCGTTGGCCTTGGATCACTGGCTTGATACCTGGCATAGTATTCAAGTGATGTTGCGCAATATCACGTGGGACCCCGGTCATGTCCGCGGGTGTCCACGCGAAGATGTCTTGGTTCCTGAAGAGGAGCTGCTTCAGTTGCGCTTTGGTGGTCGGGGACAAGGCGTGACCCAATGTGACTTTTTGTTCTGGGTATCTCGCGTTGAGAACCCATTTTTCTGGCTGGTCATTGGGGGTGGGCCTTGCGACCTTGGTAGGACGTACTTCGTCCGACATCATGACGTCCCTGCGGGCATAGATTATCGCGACCCCCGATTCGGTTGGGAAACCAACCGCAGAGTGGGGGACCGACGTAATCATATTGAAATCTCCTTGGGATTCTCTCCCGAGGAGTACGTCATATCTGGAGGTGTGAGGTAAAACCATGAAGTTTACCTCTTCTGTCCTTGTGCGGTTTCCGCTGGAAAGACGCACAGGAAAAGTAATCTGGCCTAGGGGAAAGACAGTTTCCCCTGCGAACCCGGTTAACGGGTAATCTACTGCTTGCAACCGATCTTTGTCCTCCTGGTCGAACTGGTTGAAGCATTGTTCGTAGATTATATCAGATGTACTGCCCGGGTCGATGAATAGACGCTCGGTACAGTAGTGTGCCAGTTGGCCTGAAATGACGACGGCGCGCCTATCGCGCGGTCCGCCTCGGACTTTTGGAAAGACGACTTGCTCGTCCTTCCAGTCACATTCCGGCCTTCTTGCCGCTTTCCGCGGACTGCCCTTGCCTCCGTGGATCATGTGGGTGGAAGCCACGTGCATGGTTCGCTTCCCGGAGGAGGTACCTTCGCCGTGAGGGGTAATGCGCTTGGTGGATTTTTGCCCACCTGGCAAAAGATGTTGCAGTTTCCCCTCCTTTAAGGCGCGCTCAATCTCCAGTCGGAGACTGATGCAGCTGTTGGTGGTGTGGCCCGAGTCCTTGTGGTACTCACAGTAGAGTGTGAGGTCCTGATTTTTCTTGGACTTCATCGGTTGGGCCGGTCGCAAGAACTGTGGGTCCGCAAGGAGGACCTCACTTGGCGACATGGTGATCTCGGTCCAGTTGCGGTCCCGAGATTCTTTCTTGGACGCCCGATTGTCTCGGGCGGGGTTGTAGTTCTTTGGGTCGAACGTATTGGTTTGCGGGAAGTATGGTTTGGAAATATCGCGATTTCCAACGTCCCGGTTGCGTTTATTGTTACGCTTGGACCCTTGTTGGGATGTTTCGGCTTGGGGTTTTGCCTTTGCCACATGCGGTTCGAGTGACCGCTGTGTCTGGGCGTATTTCTTGACCGCAATCATGACATCTTCCCATTTTTTTGGGCAAGCCCTCCTTGCCAGAGATGGTCATGATCATCTCTCTGTCTTTGACGGCCCGGATGAAGTGGTTTCGTGCCATCTGGTCTGCCACGTCACCTATCTCCAGGCACTCTTTATTATAACGGACGACGAATGCTTCGAGCGATTCGTCGTTCCTTCGCCAGATGTTCATGACGTCACACGAATCTCGTTCGTGGCGTCGCTGCTGGCAAAAATGTGCGAGGAACTTGGTGCGCAAGTCCTCGAATGAATCCAGTGATCCCACTGGCAAAGAATCGAACCATGCCCTGGCCAGGCCCGTAAGGGTCTGGGGGAAAAAATTGCACCAAGTGGGTTCATCCCACTGGCCGTTGATGCCCGCGCCCATGAAGACGTTCATGTGGTCGTCCGGGTCGGTCGAACCATTGTATTTCCCAACGTTGAATGGGAATTTTGTCGTGGTGACATGGGCGTTGGCAATCCGCGTGCCGAACTTGGAATTTTCGGCCGCTGCCTTTGGCCTGTATGGTTCGTTTGCAGGGCGCTTTGCCGCCCTAAGGTATGTGTTGCGGGGGTGACTGGGAGGAACATAGTTGCGTCCTCCCGGTCTGCTACTGGTGTCATGCGAATCACCGCGGTAGCTATGGTCGTCAGGGTCGGTATGACCGTACCCTTCGGTGTATGGTTGTGGGCCCAATCGGCTCTGAATGCCGGGGCCGCGTCTGGAGGTTGATCGCCTCCTGTCCTCGCCATGGGGGCCAAGGCGGGTGTGTACCGGTCCTCTGGTGTGGGACCCGTATGAGGAATCATCCTCGTTGAGGGTGTGGACCGAACAGTAAGACGATCCCCTTTCTTCACGCCGGCTTCTTGAAGCCGGGCGTGAATGGATCCTGCCGTCGTATTGTAAAATACGCTCAACAGGGGTGTGCGGTGCTGGGGGAAGCCCAGCTCGTATATTCGCTTCAGTACAAGCGCGGTTGTATGCTGCAGTCAGCGTAGCTGCCTGCTGCTCGTACCAGGCATGAATGGTCGTGCCTGGTGGGATCACAGATGGGAACTGTGATAAGTCATGTCCGAACATAAAGGAGGGGCTCCTTTGTGTGGACGTGCCAATGTGTCCGGGTTGGGAGGTCGAGGCATTGACCCCTACCGGGTTTGGGATTGGAGGATTTTGGTTATCCGCAGTGTTGTTTTGGTGATCAGTCATGATCGTGAGAGAGGAAAAAGGATGATTTAGAAAATGCTAAGAGTAGCGGTGGGCGCCAATGATGAAACAATGGTTAACCGGGCAGGGTTAACTCACTGGTCTCGTCAAGAAGGGTTAATCCCTTCCTCTCGAGGATCGCTGGCTGGATCACCGGTGGTTGATCTCCTGCACAAGGAAACAAGCCGTGACTCGTAACAAGGAGGATGGGGTGGGGGGTGCTCCTTGTTACCACTCTCCGGCGTGAGAATCAGTAGTTTGCTTGGGAAGCAAAGTAAGATAGTAGTAGTAGTGAGAGAGTTGTGAGAAGATACCTCAAACCTGGTTTGGGGTTGGTATTTATAGCCGAGGAGTGGAGGAGGATGATGATGGATGGACTGACGACGTGCTGCCCCTTTTCAGGTGTGTCAGGCTCGTCGGTTATGGAGGTTACGCCACGTCAGTCCATTGCTTACGTAGCTCTGACAGGTAACTGTCATTGGTGCCACTTGCACTGTGGTGTCAGTACCACTTGCTTGAGTACATAGGATGCGGTGCAAGCCGCATCGCTACGTGCGGTAACATCTGAAGTTACCGCGTCTCCTACTTGTGATCAAGGAATACGCGAGATGCGGTGCTAGCCGCATCGTCGTCTTGCCTGCATCCCTTGTCGTGACGAAAATGTCCGTATGGTGCGGTGTCAGCCGTACCACTACGTTCATCTTCTTCTATGCCTAAGGTAAGGCTTTCCTGTATTGATAGAAGTGTTCACTGGACGCGGTGCGATGCCGCGTCGCTGTGAATACTTCCGTTTTCGTACACCAGATGTGATGCTATGTCGCATCACTCTACCGTTCTCCTGTTCCATGTAAGTCCTCCTTTGTTACTAGATAGATTGGATTCAACCCTTGTGTCGATGCGTTCCCGCATGGGCACAAGTGGGTTGTTAGCTAGTGGGGGTTTTAATAAGGGTAATGGTCACTCGCGGTCGATGCTGACGCGAGATCTGGGACCATACCCCTTCAGAAGGATAGGAAGTGATCTTGACTATCCATTAAGTTAATCAAGGGCTAAGATTAAATCAGGGAAATTGAAAGGAAGAAAATAGGCGCGTGAGTTTGTTCAAGGGCATTCTAGTCAATCCAAGTCAATAGTTTCTCTCTCCTCCAATTCCCCCCATTTTTTAAACGTTAATAACTCTTTCATACGACATTATTTTTTTATAAAAATTGCACCAAAAAAACGAGCGTTTTTTTTATCTTTAAAACGAGTATACTATTGCTATATTTAAAAAAAAAAATTAACCCAGTTGCGTAAAACGCAATAGAAAAACCACGTAAAACGCAATGAAAAAAGAAACCTAAAAAATGGCATTTTTCTAAAACGCAATGCACCAAAAACACAAAGAAATGACTTATTTGTAACGCGCAATGGCCAGAAAACACATAGAAATGTTTTATTTGTAAAACGCAATGGCCAGAAAACACATAAAAAAGTGTTTTACCTAAAACGCAATGCACAAAAAACACAAAGAAATGACTTATTTGTAAAACGCAATGGCCAGAATACACTTAAAAATGTCTGTTTTCTAAAACGCAATGGACTGAAAACACATAAAAAAGTGTTTTACCTAAAACGCAATGCACCAAAAACACTAAGAAATGTCTTATATGTAAAACGCAATGGCCAGAAAACACTTAAAAATGACTCATTCTAAAACGCAATGGACTGAAAACATCTAAAAAATATGTTTTACCTAAAACGCAATGACTAAAAACACTTAAAATGTGTTTTTTTCTAAAACGCAATAGCCAGAAACCACATAAAACTCTCTTATTTCTAAAACGCAATGGACACATAAAACTGTCTGTCACTGTTAACTGTCTGAATTGTCTACGAATTACTGTCTTCGAAATGAGCCAATTTCTGGAAAATTAATTTTTCTGATGCGTTTTTACTGTCTTCGAAAGGGCCAGGGGCTGCCGCCCCTGGGACCCCGCTACCGGGGGCTGCCGCCCCCGGACCCCCGCAAAGATCGTAAAACGCAATGACTAAATCAAAAACCCAGATCATGAAAATGAAATTAAAGAATTTCTTACATGGATCGAAGCCGATTTCTTCATCAATTGACAAAATTTGAATAATAGAAACTCTTATCAACACTCGAATCGAACGAATCGAGTGATTATCTCCAAAATCACCGGAAAACCGAGATTTTTTTTTATGAAATTAAACTGGGTTTTCTTTAAAAAAAAGCTGAAGAACACGTTGATCGGGTTCTGAATCATTGATTGGTGATGAAAATCGCACTATAATGTAGTGATTATTGAGATAGAAAGTGAAGAAATAGTTGAAGATGATGGGTTTTGAAAATGGTGGGTTTTTGAATTTACTAGGTTTTGAAAAAGGAAGAAGAAGGAGTTGGATTGACTAAAATACCCTTTCTCTTTATTTTAAAATTTGCCACATGTCATAATCCTATGGCTTCCTATCCTTCCTAGCGAAAATTAACTTCCTATTTGATCTTTTCCCTTATGTTAAAAGGGGTTTAATAATAAAATTAAATAAAAAAACTATCAAAAAATATTATTGGACAAAAAACCATCAAAAAGGGTGATTGGTTAACACACAAGCCATTAAAAAATTTCGAACAAAAACGCACAAGGGGGACGACGTCGGGGCGTTGTTGGGTGAGATTGGGCAAAAAAAAGCCCACTTTTTACACCACTACGCTTGGTCTAAACGTTTACATTAATTTGAATTTAAGTTTCAATGCATTGGTTTAAATGTATAGCATGGTATGTTTCATAACATGTTTATCTATATGTTTTTTTTTTCTGGTCATTTGATATAGAGTGAATTGCAAGAATTGTCCTTTATTTTTATGCCTCTTTGCAGGCGGTGTTCTTTATGTTTAAAATTGACGAGTTTTGTCCTTTATATTTAAAAATCAAGCACGTTTTACCCTTTGGGCCTAACCCAGTTAGTTTTTTCGTTAAATCTTGTCATGTGCCTTGCACATGAGGGCAATTTTGTCATTTTAACGAAGCAGGGACTAACTGTGTAAATAACTTAAAAAGGTTTAGAAAAAAAAATTATATATATAAACACACAAAAAAACCCGTGTTCTTTCATTCTCTCCCTCTTCTCACATCTCCTTCTCTCCCACCACATCCACAACCACCGGCACCTTTAACAGCGACACCCATAACCACCGCCACCTGAAACCTGCTGCTTCCATAACCACCACTTTGATCCTCCACTCTTCTGGTTCATCTTCCTCGGTTTTCCTCATCTATTTACATCACACAAAAAACACACACACAAGATAACATCAAGATGCAAGAAAAACACACGCTCTGTACTTTAAAACTTTAAATCCCAAATTGGAATAACTAATCCAGAGTTAAACCCTCAAAATCATCTCCGACACCCAAATCCCCATTTAATTTCACCCCAAATCTCCCAATTTCTAGAGAGAACTATTTTGACACCACCAATCACCACCACAATCATCACCAATCTGCAATTAAACAAAACCTCACATGGCGGAGACCAACGGCGGCTCAGCCGCACAACCGCCGCCGCCTACGCAACGGCGAGTTCCCGTTCCACCGATTGCTCTGCCACCGATTCCCATTCCCAGATGTTGATTGCCGGTTGCTATGGGGTTCCAATCTGTTCAATCCGATTCGAGGTGGTGGTGTTATGGGGTTTTAGAGGTGATTAGCAGATGGCGGTGGTAATGGGGGTGACAGGTTTCAGGTGGCGGTGGTTATGGGGTTGGCGGTGCTTATGGAGGCAGCAGGTTTCAGGTGGCGGTGATGGGGGTCGCCGGTGAAGGTGCCGGTGGTTATGTATGTGGTGGGAGAGAAGGAGATGTGAGAAGAGGGAGAGAATGAAAGAACAGGGGTTTTTTTGTGTGTTTATATGTATAATTTTTTTTTCTAAACCTTTTTTAAGTTATTTACACAGTTAGTCCCTTCTTCGTTAAAATGACAAAATTGCTCTCATGTGCAAGGCACATGACAAGATTTAATGAAAAAAAACTAATTGGGTTAGGCCCAAAGGGTAAAACGTGCTTGATTTTTAAACATAAACGACAAAACTCATCAATTTTAAACATAAAGGACACCGCCTGCAAAGAGGGGTAAAGATAAAGAACAATTCTTGTAATTCAGTCTTTGATATAATAGCAATCATTTGACAAGGCCAAGCATGGGTTCTGACTTTGGGTGTGAAAGACATGATCAATGTCCATATATTTTTGCTGATGAAGATCTAGAAACCTATTAGTTTAAATTTGTAAATTTTAAAAGAGTGTATGAAGTTGTTTATTGGGAAAAAAAACTGGTGCATTAAGCAAAACTTATTTTTATGGCGTTGTAACATAAAAAATAGTTGTTATTTAGTAAGCACATCGCATGTTGATGATACAATAATTAAGTTGAGAAGTTGTTTAAATAAACTAGCACAACACCCCTTAGGCTATATATCTATATTGTATTGATTTACGTATCAAGATTTATCTTGCTATATCTGTATCTTAGGCTACAAGGTATGGGGGTCGTCCTTCTACCGTCTCGGTCCGGCGACGGCAACAACACCAAGCCGCCCCTCCCCGTCCCCGTCCTCAACGTCGCTTCCTGGACGTTGGCGACGAACCAAAACTGTGGGCCCCAGGTTTGCTTTTTAACCGTTAGATAAAAAAAATAAAAAAATAAAAATTCCAGTTCGCCGGAATCCTTGCCAGCTTCGTCGGAGAGGACAACGCCTTTCAAAGTGATAAGGTGTTCCAGGTTTGCTTATTTACAACAATGGTCCCTGTGGATTCAACAATGTTTTTTAAGTTTATTTTTTTACAACAATGGTCTCTGAGCCTTTCAAATTTTCTGTTTGAATTTAAGTTATAATGTTTTTAAGTTTATTTTTTTTATGATTACGTAATGTCTTTTAATATTAATGATAATTTTTTATTAGTTTATTTGTTAAATGTTAAAAAATAAGTAGAAGATTAAAAAAAAAACATAAAAGTGGTGGGGAGGACTATGACTAGGACCATCCTCCCATGCCCCCTAGTTTTGGAGGATGATCCATCCTTGGGAGGACTATGACGTGGTGCCTACGTGGCGGATCATCCTCCAAGGATGGACCATCACCATACCCACTAGCCTTAAAATACATTGTACTGCAATTGTCATATTACTATTTTCATAATATAAATTAGCAACACATTGTTGCATTGTGTTGTTGTACCCCAAGTATAGGGAGTTTTTCAAAAGGATTTAGTAATTTTTCACTTTTAACCCAAACGTTTTCATGTTTTGTATTTTAACATTTTTCATTTGTTTACTTTGAACCCAAAACTTTTCATCTTTTGTAATTTAACCCAAAACCTTTTTATTTACAACTTTGGTCTCTCATACTTTTTATCTTTCGCAAGTTTTTCGTTTTATATTTCGTTCTAAATTTTGCGAGTTAATACGTCGCAACGTGCGGGTGTGGTTCAACGCTTTTGGTCTATTTTTTCACATTTGATAGGTATGTCGCAACGTGTCTATTTCCCCCCCTTTAGCAAGTTCGCCGCAACGGGCAGATCCTACATTGACTTAGGTATTCTTTTCTACGTTATTTTGCGAGTTAACACGGCGCAACGTGCATGTGTGGTTCAACGTTTTTACGTCTATTTTTCCGTTTAACAAGTTCGTCGCGACGCGTGTGTCCTAAATCGACATAGTTATTTTTTATACGTTATATGTTTCAATCTTATTTCTTCGTATTAACACGCAGCAACTTCAGTGTTGGTGGTCGCTACCAGCGGTGTGACATTCATGTTATTTGGCATAGTTTTAGGCCCCCGGCATAACCCGGGGGTCCTTAATTCTAGTTTTTATGAAAATTGAAGTAATTTACGTATCATCTTTCACTTTTTCTAATATTGGTTTGAGATATTTCGAGAAATTTTGCAAAATTTAGACGTATAATTATCTTTTGAAATGTTGTAAAAAACAAAGAGTTTATTAATATCACATCTTACCCTTTTTTACCGTTCTTTCTATTTATAGTATGCTTTTCTTGATAAGTATATTTCTAATTATGGTATGCATATTTATAAACCTTGTAAATAGTTGGCATCGGTAAAATGCCTTATCCTGATTTCTATTTATAAAACAAGTTCGTTGGATTCCTAACTTTCACTTGCAATGAATTTAGTGAGTTTAAATTGGGTAGGATTAGATAAGACTGACGTCATAAGTATATAGTAACCCGTATTTTACAATATATTGATGCAAAGTGTGATTTGTCATGTAAATAAATACATGATACGATGACTATTATGGTTGTAAGAGTGTTGTAATTATGTATATACAAGTATATCAGAGAAGCTCAGCCATTAATCTCATGACTTAAAACTAAGAGGGTGCATTTTTTGTAAATCACGGATTCAAACAATTGAAGATACAAATAGAGAAAAGGTATTATGATCCTTTCTTACTTGAACTCACCCCCTTTGATTTTCAAACGGCTATAGCTTAAAAAAAAAAAAAAACACTGTATTAACGAGCAGTTAATTCTCTTTAATTCAAGCAACTTATTGCTATAGTTTTCTTTAAAAAATTTATATGATTTTGAATACCCATTACGTGATTACTTGATTTTGGTACCCAACACATGACTACGTGATTTTAAATAACCAGCAAAGACTATGTGATTTCGAATACCCATTACGTGATTTCATTATAGTATGCGAAACCGCAATAAGTGATTACGTAATTACGTAACAATAGTTAACTATGTATTTATTACGTGACTACGTGATTTTGAATACTCATTTCGTGATTACGTGATTTCATGATAGTATATTTTATGTCAAACCACACTAAGTGATTAAGTTATAAGCATAATTGTAATAACATTAGTTATAACAAATCATACTGAATGTGTAATCACGTAATGGATTTATATTGAATGTATTACATAATAGTTTATGTTGAATATGTAATCATGTAATGAGTATTCAAAATTACGTAGTCATGTGCTGGGTATTCAAAATCACGTAGTCACGTAATGAACTAATGGGTTTTTAAAATCATGTAATTTTTTTAAGAAAACTATAGCAATAGACTGCTCGAATTAAAGAGAATGAAATGATTGTTAATACGGTATAATTAAAAAAAAATAACGTACGAAAAAGTTATAGCCGTTTGAAAATCAAGAGAGAAAATTGCTTAAGTGAGAAATAACTAAATTACCATTCAACCCAATGAAACTTGTCCTTCTCCAATTTTCACGTACACTTCATATGAAATTATTGTCTTATACAAGATACAACGTCTGTATAAACTTATTTTTTTTACACAAAACTAAAAATTATTTCCTATTATCTAAAATCATTTATAAATGATTAAATATTAATAATTACTAACGACCTGTAAGTTGTAATTATTCCTCACATCCGCCACCATCCCCAATGATCCCACCACCATCCTTCACTATCTAAACATATTAATATGGATGTGATTTTTAAAACCATAGTATGTTGCTTTTTTAAAGAAAACAAAGGTTTAATTTCTAGGTTTAATTTATGTAGATAAGTTGACGAAGATTATTTATATCTATTTTTAAAATATCTTACTTTTGTCACCGATGAGACATAACTTGTTAAGGAGGAGAAATACTCTACAAAATGAACACGAAATAAATGTAAATTATACGAAAACAGTATTTTAACAGTTTTACATAGCCATAGTGTAATACATTTAGTCTATTGGTCTCTTTTTATTCAATAACTAATGTTTAAC
Source organism: Helianthus annuus (assembly GCF_002127325.2). Taxonomy (NCBI): domain Eukaryota; kingdom Viridiplantae; phylum Streptophyta; class Magnoliopsida; order Asterales; family Asteraceae; genus Helianthus; species Helianthus annuus. The sequence goes on along the minus strand of NC_035433.2, from coordinate 133,526,254 downwards.
CCTGCGTTGCGGCGGCGGAGGTCCTAAAACGGGAGTTTTTTTCCCATAATGGTGTTGGTGGATAAACTATTTACCAAAATGGTGATGGTAGAAAAGTATTTACCAAAATAGTGTTTTTAATAGATTCTTTTGTGTAACACCCCGTGTTACCGAAAGTCAAAGTCAAAGTCAAGATTGACTCCTTTGACCTTAATTAGTCTATTATTTTGTGTTCATGCTTACGTTAGTTGTATTATGTAGAGTAATTAATTACAATCGAATTAATCGAAGTTTATTTATCGACACGAACCGCTTTACGACTGTGAATAATAGGAAGTAACAATGCGATAAAGTCAATTAATCAATAGTCGAGCTAATCCAATCATCATCGAACTCGAGACTCGAATTAAGCGAATTTTGGGGTTAATGTATGTGTGTGTGTGCCTTGTGTGTTACCTGTGCATGTTTACTTTATGTTATGTGTGATAATCAATCGAAACTCGAAACTCAATCGAACTTAATCGAAATCGAATTATGATAATTGGTGGCGAAAAGACAGCGCGAGACATAGATAATTGTATGTTAGACATAGGAAACTCTATCGTATTCTCATCAATCGAAATCGAAATCGAAATATCAAAAATCGTCGCACCGAACGCTCGAATCAGGCAGCTGAACGATCAGGCTCCCAGCCGATCGGACTGCTGTCCGATCGGACAGGCTGTCCAATCGGGATGCCTGGCCGATCGGCCAGCTCTTTCCACTTTTAGCATCCTATAAATACCCCTGTCATTGTCATCTTTACCACTTTTGGAAAGCTCTGACCGACCAGCTCGTGCTCCCCTTCTTTTCTCAGATTCCTTCCGATTCCGGTAAGATTTCATCCTAAATCTTGTACTTTCTTGATCTATACACACTCCTACACCTTTCTATCTTTCAAATCTTGATTTCTAACCGTCAAATCATCAAGATTCAAGTGTTCTAGGATGATGTCATCATGGTGTTCTTGAAGAACTTCATGTTTTGGCTTCAATCCACCAAGAATCACTTGGATCTAGCCGATTTCCACATAAACAAGCAAAGATCTTTCATAGATCTGAACATTTCTCAGTGAAAAGGATTAAAAGATGGTTTTCCAACTTTCTTTGAACTCTTTTACACTCAATGCCTTCAAACCGATAGGAACGGAGCTTTTGCCGACTTGCTAATCATTTCGGTGGTTGCACGACTCAAGATCCGGATTCTATCCACGAGGTTCACCGACTTCGGGTTAAACGTTAAACTCCGTTTCGAACAGTTCACCTGTAACAACTGTCACCAAAATCAGTAATAAGGACGATAATTAGTTGATAAGAAAACCATAACTAAGACACCCAAGTAATTCTGCACTAACCCTAAAATTTTCATAACAATCGGAATCAGGATCAGGGCCCCTAAAACTCAGGGGGGATAAACCCTAGTTGGTAATATCTTAACAGTTTTTACGTGGGAGCTAAGTTTCAGTCGAAACCAACTCAGCAAGGCTAGTTGGACACGTACCTACCCTACCCTAAAAATGACATCTCAGACGAGTAGCGGGAGATTCCCCGAATTCTTCCGCGACACGCGGGAGATGCCAAATTCGCGTATAAATAGAGGGCCTTGGGACTTGAATTCTGTCTTTGGAACGACGTAAAAACTCGCTGTGTACGTCAAGTTATAGCAGAAACAATACAACAAACACACACGATTCACGAAGTGCTGCCGCAATCAGGGTATAACTCGATCGCTATTACGATTCAACATCCGATCGATTATAACTATCCAACGATTGTCCGAGTGCTGCTCAAATTGAGCTTGTACTTTGATTATTCGTCGTGATTTCGACTTGAATATTAGAGTGCTGTTCGAATTCGGACTATGCTCTGTTATTCGTTGTGAATCCGATTGAATTATTAAGTATCGCACTTGTTAATCGATGTGAAGGTTTAATCTCGTGAATTGACGTAACTGCTGAATTAGTTACTAACCCGGTTGTGTGTGTGTATGATTATTTTGTGACACCCCAGGAAAATCAGTGAACAGTACAGTTTACCTAGCTTCCTCAGTGAGTGCATACCAAATTTCGGGACGAAATTTCCAATTAGTTGGGGATAATGTGACAACTCGGACTTTAGACCTACCTTGTGTAACGTATGTGAACGTGTTATGATTACGAGCTTTGATTTAAATGAATGTTATGTTATTATGTGCTACGTGTATTGCGTATTTAATGTGTTTGTTGTTATTAAAAATCGAATTGCACAACACACGGCCCAAGGGCAGCCCAAGCGGATGGGCCGGCCCACTTCCCTTATGCGCGAACAACTATACACCTTAGGGACTTAGTTACTTTCTCAATTGTTACAACACAAGGATACACACACAAAACCCTAGCTAAACTCTCTCTCCCTCTCGTTCGCGAATCAAAGGCAGCCGTACCTTGGATCCTCTATCAAATCGGATCACACTCGATCGATCGGTTAGTGTTGATTATGTTTTAGAAATTGAATGATGATATTGTTGCATGTTTTGATTATATGATCGCATGATTTGATAGATTAAGGATGTTTGATTAAGCTTGTTCGAATCGGCCGTATGTTGTGATCGGACATGTTACATAATCGGATTGTTTGCAAATATGTTAACCGGCCGGATGTGTTTGTTAACCGGCCGGATATTGTGGGCTTGATAACCGGACTGTATACGTGATTTGATTCGGATAGTTGTTAAGGATTATTGATAAACCAATTAACATGATATATGTTCGGATTTGTTCGTATGATGCTTGCTATAATCGGTGGTGTTCGATTATGATTGCTAACCGGTCGAACATGTTTGATGATCGGCCGGACATGGTTATTAATCGGCCCTTATGTAATCGGTTGTGAATTGATATCGGTTGAATGATGATAAACTCGTTATGAAGTGTTAATAAATCGGATAGTTGAATGTTCTTGTTGTACAGATTAGGGTTCATATGAATTGCTTAGATTATGCATGATTGATCGAATAATTGCCATGTTGAAACCGATTAACTGTTAATTGATTGAAACCGATTAAATGTTCTTGTCGCACGAGCTGAAACAGTTTGACTGAATATCATGGACCGTCCGCATGGACTGTCCCTACGAGCTATCCGCACGAAGTGATAACCGCACGAATTAACAACCGGACGAACCGTCCGCACGAACCAACAGTCCGCACGAATTGGCAGTCCGCACGAACTGTCAATCCGGACGGACTGACTACCCGCCCGATCTGTCACTCGCACGAACTGTCACCCGGATGAGTGTCACTCGCACGGATTTCCATCCGGACGGACCAATTGTCACTCGCACGATTTGCCATCCGCACGAAATGTCTCTCGCATGATTTAATTGATTTGTTTGGGCCATGAATGATGTGTGCTTGCTTGTTAACTCTGTGTAACCCTACGTGCTATACGTGAATCGAACCTGACTTGTATAATACCATGATAGGACGTGATTGACCATTACTTGCTACCTGTTCACTTGTGTATCTGCCGAGCAAACCAAGGTGAGTTCACACAGCCAAGGCATGGGATTCCCGGGTTGGGAATTGGGTTGGATATGTTATTGGAAAAGGTGTTACTTGTACTTACGCATATACCAGACTATAGACCATCGTCCTCAGGTTAGTCAGGACACGTTGCGTAAAGCCTACGCAACCCAGATTATTTGCCATATGTCTCCCGGGTCGGGAGGACACGTTACGTAAAGCCTACGTAACCCAATACCATTCACTGGCTTCCAGGTCGGAAGGCCACGCTGCGTAAAGCCTACGTAGCCCCCACGCGTACCACTGTCCTCGGGGAAGGGCACGTCACGTAAAGCCTACGTGACCCCGTACGTTTTCCTGTTCTCGGTAAAGAAGAACACATGGTCGGAAGTTAGTCTAGTAAGTACCGTTAATGAGAAGCCCTCATTAGCCAGGATAAACATGGGAAGCCCCCACTAGTTATACTTATGCACTATATTATGAACTTACCTCCTGTGAACTCGCTCAACTAGTTTGTTGATTATTTGCTGCATGCCTTGCAGGGCCTTAGGTATACTTGGAGCTTGCACCAGAGGAGAAGCGGGTCGTTGTGGACAAGAACTCGTGAATGCTTGTTGAATACTTTTACATTCACACATTGATACTTATGATTTGGGTTTTTCATTTAATGCTTCCGCTACATATATAACGTTTGGTTTTGAACATCAATTATATTTATGATTATTATTAAATGCTATGGTTTGATATAATTGGTGGTTTGATCCTGGTCAGTCACGCTCCCAAGCGGTAGTACTCCGCGGGTGGATTTTGGGGGTGTGACAGATTGGTATCAGAGCCATTGGTTATAGAGAACTTGGTTTTAATATGGGAAAACGTTTTATTAAAACCAGACTATAACCAGAACAGTGCTCTCAACGATCCACAACGACGCTTCGCTCCACGTGCAAGGCTCAACTTCCTAGGTAATAAGGTTTATGTCTATTGCCTGTATGCTAGAATTGCTTAGAACGTTGCTCGCAATACGCTTAGATACACATGCTTTGATTTCATGAGAACACCTATATGCCTATGCTTTTCTGTCATCGCCCTATTCGCGAACCATTCTTACCTACGCTACCTTTTTACAATGAAGATCATGTCTGGAAGAATCAACATGACACAAGCCCAGTTAGAGGCTCTCGTTCAAGCCCAAGTCACAGCGGCATTTGCGGCTGCTCAAGCAGGTAGGATAACCTGTAGTTATAACTACGCTAGGATCTTTAGATCCTACACTCCTAAACTAGCTTTTGTATTTAAACTTTGCCCTACTCGTACACAATAGGTCAACACGCGCAGCAGCCTGTCTGCACATTTAAGAATTTCATGGACTGTCGTCCAAACACCTTCAGCGGCACGGAAGGAGCAGTGGGACTACTCCACTGGTTCGAGAAGCTAGAACCAGTCTTTGAAATGTGCGAGTGCCCTGAAGCTCGCAAGGTCAAGTTTGCCACCGGCACTTTGGAAGGGATAGCACTGACTTGGTGGAACGCCCAAGTCCAGATCTTAGGGTTGGCAGCTGCTAACGCCACCCCATGGAACGACTTTAAGGAACTCATCAAGCGTGAGTATTGCACGCGGGAAGACATACACAAGCTGGAAGACGAGCTTTATAACCTGAAAATGGTTGGATCGGAAATCGAAGCGTATACCAAACGGTCCAATGAGCTGGCCGTTCTGTGTCCAACTATGGTGGACCCTCCATACAAGCGCATTGAGTTGTATCTCAAGGGATTGGCGCCAGAGATTCAGAGCCACGTGACGTCGGCTAATCTCGAAAACATTCAGGAAATTCAGCGTCTCGCTCACCGTATCACCGATCAGGCAGTGGATCAGAATAAGCTGCCCAAGCGTGTTAATGCTACTGCTAACGTCACCACCTCAGTTACTCCTGCTACACCTGGTGACAGTAAAAGAAAATGGGATGGGGATTCCAGCAAAGGTTCAGCATCTGTTCAGCCACAAGCTCAGCAGCAGAAAATCGATCACTATCAGAGTCCCAGTCAGCAATCCTCTAGTGGTCACAGACAGAGGAGATATCAGGGTAGTCAACCTAGGTGCCACAACTGCAACAGGCATCACCACGGCCCGTGTAACAAGGGTCGTTGCCAAAGGTGTCTTAAGATGGGGCACGAGGCTAAAGACTGTAGGAGCCCTCGTCCTGCAAATCAGAATCAGCAGCCTCAGCAACCAGCTCCACAGAACCAGCAGCAGCAGCAGCAGCCACAGCGTGGAAACCGGGGATGTTTCCAGTGTGGGGCTGAAGGTCACTTCAAACGCGATTGCCCTCAGTTGAACCAGAACCGCAACAACAATAACAACCAGGGCAATGGCAACAATAACGGCGGGAACAACAACAACAACGGCAACGAAGCTCGTGGTCGTGCATTCGTGCTAGGTCGAGGTGACGCAGTGAACGATCCCAACGTTGTTATGGGTAAGTTTCTCCTCGACAATATTTACGTTACTGTTTTATTTGATTCGGGTGCGGATACAAGCTATATGTCTGTGAAAATGTGTCAACTGCTAAAACGTGCACCAACACTTTTACCCACCAAACACGTAGTAGAGTTAGCTAACGGTAAAAGTTTAGAAGCCACGCACGTAGTTCAGGGTTGTAATCTTATCTTAGCCGGTCAAGCCTTCCCTATTGATCTTATTCCCATAGTTTTGGGTAGCTTCGACGTCGTGATTGGGATGGACTGGTTGTCCCAACACCAGGCAGAGATCTTGTGCAGTGAAAAGATCATCCGTATTCCTCGTTTGGGTCAGGAACCTCTCGAAGTTCAAGGCGACAAGAGTGGTGCAGTGGTTGGCATCATTTCTTTCTTGAAGGCGCAGAAATGTTTACGTAAGGGGCACACTGCCATTCTGGCACTCGTTACAGACGCTTCAGCAAAAGAAAGGAAACTGGAAGATATACCAGTTGTACGTGACTATCCTCAGGTGTTCCCTGAAGACTTACCTGGATTACCGCCTCACCGTCAGGTCGAATTTCAGATCGAGCTCGCTCCAGGAGCAGCACCCATAGCACGCGCACCATATCGTCTAGCTCCATCGGAATTGGAGGAATTGTCAAAACAGCTGCAAGAACTCTTGGAAAAGGGCTTCATTCGTCCAAGCTCTTCGCCTTGGGGAGCTCCGGTACTTTTTGTGAAAAAGAAGGACGGTACGTTCAGGATGTGCATCGACTACCGTGAACTCAACAAGGTGACGGTGAAGAACCGTTATCCTCTTCCGCGCATCGACGACTTATTCGACCAGTTGCAAGGGTCGTGCTACTATTCGAAGATAGATTTGAGGTCGGGGTACCATCAGCTGAGAGTCCGGGATGAGGACGTCTCCAAGACAGCCTTCAGAACTCGTTACGGTCACTACGAGTTTCTCGTCATGCCATTCGGGCTAACGAACGCGCCTGCTGTATTTATGGATCTTATGAACAGGGTGTGCAAACCCTATCTTGACAAGTTCGTCATTGTTTTCATCGACGACATCCTAATCTACTCCAAGAGTCAGGAGGAACACGAGCAACATCTTCGCCTGATTCTGGAACTCCTTCGGAAGGAACAGTTGTACGCCAAGCTTTCTAAATGCGACTTCTGGCTTCGTGAAGTCCACTTCTTAGGCCATGTGGTAAACAGGGATGGGATCCATGTCGATCCATCCAAGGTAGACTCGATCAGAAACTGGCCTGCACCGCGTACACCGACAGAGATACGTCAATTCTTGGGTCTGGCAGGTTACTACAGACGGTTTATTAGAGACTTTTCGAAGATTGCTCAGCCGCTTACGTTACTAACACAGAAGGGTGTCACCTACCGTTGGGGCAACACGCAGGAAACTGCTTTTCAGTATCTAAAGGATAGGCTTTGCAGTGCACCTATTCTTTCATTGCCAGAGGGCACAGATGACTTCGTAGTATATTGTGACGCGTCAATACAGGGTCTGGGATGCGTATTGATGCAGCGGGATAAAGTGATTGCCTACGCCTCTCGTCAGCTAAAGGTTCATGAACGGAACTACACGACGCACGACTTAGAGCTGGGAGCTGTTGTTTTCGCGCTTAAGATATGGCGACACTACCTGTACGGTACCAGGTGCACGATTTACACCGATCACAGGAGTCTCGAGCATATTCTTAAGCAGAAGGATTTGAACATGCGTCAACGAAGATGGGTCGAGCTACTTAACGACTACGAATGTGCTATTAAGTACCATCCAGGCAAAGCCAATGTGGTGGCTGACGCCCTCAGTCGAAAAGACACTTTACCACGGCGCGTGCGAGCGCTACAGCTTACAATTCAGTCTAGCCTTCCCGCTCAGATACGAGCTGCTCAGACAGAAGCACTGAAGCCCGAAAATGTCAAGGCTGAAGCCTTACGCGGCTCACGACAACAAATGGAACAGAAGGCAGACGGCGCCTACTATGTAACGGGCCGGATTTGGGTCCCTCTTTATGGCGGTCTACGCGAACTTGTAATGGATGAAGCTCACAAGTCTCGCTACTCAGTACATCCCGGGGCGGATAAGATGTATCACGACATCAAGACCACATACTGGTGGCCTAGTATGAAGGCCCACATCGCCACCTATGTCGGCAAATGTTTGACCTGTGCGAGGGTCAAGGTCGAATATCAGAAACCAGCTGGTCTACTACAGCAGCCCAGGATACCACAGTGGAAATGGGAAGAAATTTCCATGGATTTTGTTACGGGCTTACCAAGATCGCAGCGTGGAAACGATACTATATGGGTGATCGTAGATCGACTCACCAAGTCTGCACACTTCCTACCTATCAAGGAAACGGATAAGTTCTCCACTCTCGCAGACATCTATCTTAAGGAAGTTGTTTCAAGGCACGGGGTGCCCATCTCCATCATTTCGGATCGCGATGCACGATTCACGTCAGAGCTATGGCAAGCGATGCACAAATCATTCGGCTCACAGTTAGACATGAGCACGGCTTATCACCCTCAGACGGACGGGCAGTCTGAGCGAACGATCCAGACGCTCGAAGACATGCTTAGAGCATGCGTCATTGATTTCGGCAACGGCTGGGAAAAGCATCTCCCTTTGGTGGAGTTCTCGTATAATAATAGCTATCACACCAGCATTCAAGCCGCTCCGTTCGAGGCATTGTACGGGCGTAAATGCCGGTCACCTCTCTGTTGGGCAGAGGTCGGAGATAGTCAGATCACGGGTCCAGAGATTGTTGTGGACGCCACGGAGAAGATTGCACAGATACGACAACGCATGGCGGCAGCACGCGACCGTCAGAAAGCCTACGCGGACAAGCGTAGAAAGCCATTGAAATTTGAGGTCGGGGACCGGGTTTTATTGAAAGTCTCACCCTGGAAGGGTGTGGTACGTTTTGGCAAACGGGGCAAACTGAATCCGCGATACGTCGGACCATTCGAAATTATAGAAAAGATTGGCAAGGTAGCCTACAAGTTAAACCTACCAGCTGAACTCGGGGCAGTTCACAATGTCTTTCATGTATCGAACTTAAAGAAGTGCCTATCAGATGAAAATCTCATCATTCCTTTTAAGGAACTCACTATCGACGAGCGGTTGCAGTTCGTCGAGGAACCAGTTGAAATCACGGACCGGGATGTGAAGGTCCTCAAACACAAGAGAATCCCTCTTGTTCGAGTTCGTTGGAACTCCAAACGTGGCCCAGAGTACACCTGGGAACGCGAAGACAGGATGACAGAAAAGTACCCCCAGTTATTCGGAACCAATGCTACCACTACTGAGGCTGAAGCTACTACTTCGGAATTTCGGGACGAAATTCCAGATCAACGGGGGGAGGATGTGACACCCCAGGAAAATCAGTGAACAGTACAGTTTACCTAGCTTCCTCAGTGAGTGCATACCAAATTTCGGGACGAAATTTCCAATTAGTTGGGGATAATGTGACAACTCGGACTTTAGACCTACCTTGTGTAACGTATGTGAACGTGTTATGATTACGAGCTTTGATTTAAATGAATGTTATGTTATTATGTGCTACGTGTATTGCGTATTTAATGTGTTTGTTGTTATTAAAAATCGAATTGCACAACACACGGCCCAAGGGCAGCCCAAGCGGATGGGCCGGCCCACTTCCCTTATGCGCGAACAACTATACACCTTAGGGACTTAGTTACTTTCTCAATTGTTACAACACAAGGATACACACACAAAACCCTAGCTAAACTCTCTCTCCCTCTCGTTCGCGAATCAAAGGCAGCCGTACCTTGGATCCTCTATCAAATCGGATCACACTCGATCGATCGGTTAGTGTTGATTATGTTTTAGAAATTGAATGATGATATTGTTGCATGTTTTGATTATATGATCGCATGATTTGATAGATTAAGGATGTTTGATTAAGCTTGTTCGAATCGGCCGTATGTTGTGATCGGACATGTTACATAATCGGATTGTTTGCAAATATGTTAACCGGCCGGATGTGTTTGTTAACCGGCCGGATATTGTGGGCTTGATAACCGGACTGTATACGTGATTTGATTCGGATAGTTGTTAAGGATTATTGATAAACCAATTAACATGATATATGTTCGGATTTGTTCGTATGATGCTTGCTATAATCGGTGGTGTTCGATTATGATTGCTAACCGGTCGAACATGTTTGATGATCGGCCGGACATGGTTATTAATCGGCCCTTATGTAATCGGTTGTGAATTGATATCGGTTGAATGATGATAAACTCGTTATGAAGTGTTAATAAATCGGATAGTTGAATGTTCTTGTTGTACAGATTAGGGTTCATATGAATTGCTTAGATTATGCATGATTGATCGAATAATTGCCATGTTGAAACCGATTAACTGTTAATTGATTGAAACCGATTAAATGTTCTTGTCGCACGAGCTGAAACAGTTTGACTGAATATCATGGACCGTCCGCACGGACTGTCCCTACGAGCTATCCGCACGAAGTGATAACCGCACGAATTAACAACCGGACGAACCGTCCGCACGAACCAACAGTCCGCACGAATTGGCAGTCCGCACGAACTGTCAATCCGGACGGACTGACTACCCGCCCGATCTGTCACTCGCACGAACTGTCACCCGGATGAGTGTCACTCGCACGGATTTCCATCCGGACGGACCAATTGTCACTCGCACGATTTGCCATCCGCACGAAATGTCTCTCGCATGATTTAATTGATTTGTTTGGGCCATGAATGATGTGTGCTTGCTTGTTAACTCTGTGTAACCCTACGTGCTATACGTGAATCGAACCTGACTTGTATAATACCATGATAGGACGTGATTGACCATTACTTGCTACCTGTTCACTTGTGTATCTGCCGAGCAAACCAAGGTGAGTTCACACAGCCAAGGCATGGGATTCCCGGGTTGGGAATTGGGTTGGATATGTTATTGGAAAAGGTGTTACTTGTACTTACGCATATACCAGACTATAGACCATCGTCCTCAGGTTAGTCAGGACACGTTGCGTAAAGCCTACGCAACCCAGATTATTTGCCATATGTCTCCCGGGTCGGGAGGACACGTTACGTAAAGCCTACGTAACCCAATACCATTCACTGGCTTCCAGGTCGGAAGGCCACGCTGCGTAAAGCCTACGTAGCCCCCACGCGTACCACTGTCCTCGGGGAAGGGCACGTCACGTAAAGCCTACGTGACCCCGTACGTTTTCCTGTTCTCGGTAAAGAAGAACACATGGTCGGAAGTTAGTCTAGTAAGTACCGTTAATGAGAAGCCCTCATTAGCCAGGATAAACATGGGAAGCCCCCACTAGTTATACTTATGCACTATATTATGAACTTACCTCCTGTGAACTCGCTCAACTAGTTTGTTGATTATTTGCTGCATGCCTTGCAGGGCCTTAGGTATACTTGGAGCTTGCACCAGAGGAGAAGCGGGTCGTTGTGGACAAGAACTCGTGAATGCTTGTTGAATACTTTTACATTCACACATTGATACTTATGATTTGGGTTTTTCATTTAATGCTTCCGCTACATATATAACGTTTGGTTTTGAACATCAATTATATTTATGATTATTATTAAATGCTATGGTTTGATATAATTGGTGGTTTGATCCTGGTCAGTCACGCTCCCAAGCGGTAGTACTCCGCGGGTGGATTTTGGGGGTGTGACATATTTAAACTAGGTTAATCACAGGCAAATCAGTAGGCTTATATCTTGCCCGTTAAATCTGCAATGTAAGTCATTCTTCTTTTTATCAAACTGTTTTTACAATACCTCAAACTATTTTCCAAATGTTATAATTACAGGGATTAAGTCGTGGTTATCTTAACCGCTGGTTAGTGGGGTATTGTGCACATTACTAATTTCTCACGGTTAGGCAATAAGCCCTAACAGGGGTTAGGCTACAAGACCTAGCAGTGACAAAACGTCACTAATTGGGTGACTGGACCCAATAGTGGTATGACCATCGTCACACGGGTGGCAAGACCAGATATAAAATAAGATACTGCCATTGTAATCGCTCTTATGCTGTAATTGATAACTATGTGTCGTTTTATCAAACTGAATGATTCACTCAGTATTTCCCCGCTGACAAAACCTTTTTACAACATGTTTCAGGTGACCTACTGAATTAAGTACACGTGCTACGGAGCACTATCAAGCTTGAAGTGGTGGCTCAAATAAAATAAATAAACATGTTTGTAAAATAATGAAATTATGATATTTATGGGGTTTATCCTGAATGTAAATAAATAATACTCGGGCAAAATTTTCAAGTTTAAAACGATCCTGTTAAGACTTCCGCTATAAAAATAAATACCACGGGATTTTCTGTTCCGCGGCTCCTGGACCGGGTCAAACCGGGGGCGGGGGCCGTGACAGAAAAAGGTGGTATCAGAGCCACTGATCAAGCCACTGATTTAAGCCTATTAAGTATTTAGAAAATACTTAATTTTATTAAATTGCTATTTTGTGATTATGTGCTTTATTATCTGATTAATTGCATATAGTATGGAACAGATTTTATATGTTTAGCAATTAATAAATAAATTAGACTAAAATTTTAGTGCCTTTACAAGTCTAGAAGTCTTATTCAGTATATATATAAATTTATAAATAAAACCTAGGGTACTTTAAAATTCTAATTGTTCTGGTAGTTAAACACATATTTCTATCAAAATTTGTTATAAATTCTGACATAATAATTGTGTGTATTATGCAAAAACAGCATGAGTGAATTGTCTGATGCCCTTCAGAAGTTAAATCTCTATCCAGTAAGAACAGAGGTTTCCAGAGATTTTAATAGATATATACCAGACATAGAGGAACCTATAGAATTTAACGCTTTACCTCTCAAGCAACCCAAGTCTAAGGGAATAGAAATTGAGGAAAGCTCTAGGCAAATTGAGGGGTTACCATCTCAAGAAGAGTTAGATTTTACATTAAAAGACTATAATACTATCAAGACTGTCAATGAAGCACGACTATCGATGAACTCAGAATCAGTTATCCCAAACCTTTCAGTACACTCGCAACCTTTCGAAATAGACGAATGGTTGACTCATGAAATGCAGTTACAGAACAATCCCTATAAACTTTTTCCTCAGTTCCAACTGAAACCTTTACCAAATCCACCTAAGAGTAACAAGAATACAGTTAGACTCCGCCAGTTCAACCAAGAATTAATAAATATTGGGAATAGGATCCAAGAGATTGGAAAACAAATCTCCTGGAAATACGATCCAAGGAAACAACGTTACTAGATTATTATTTAACAAAAGGATCGGGAATTTATGAAATTGCGATTATGTAATAGTAATAGTAAAATTGGCATGTGTAAAATAGAAAATAAAATAGTTATATATAGAAGCATGATCTAATGAAAATCTTAGAACATTTACAAATTTGGGTTCGTTTACGTGATTATGTGCAATTAAGTAACATTGGATTATTTCTTATATACTAATTATTTATCTATAAATTAGTTGTCCAATGGAAAACGCTAATAATGAACCAGTTAACGAGGATAATCAATCCGAGCAACAATCAGGGGGTCAATATATGACTAGGCAGGATATAGAAAATATCGTTGCTCAAGGGATAGCCAATACTATTCCAACAATGATTGCTCAGGGGATAGCCAACGCTATTCCAGCAATTGTCACTGCTGTTAAAAATCCCGTAGAACCACAGCAAATCATTCCTAGCAAACGTATTTCTGAAGATAATTTCAGTAATAGCGTAAATGGAGGCAATGATCATGTTAATCATGATAAAGAACCGCGACAAGCTCCGCTCCCTAAGAAAAGGAAAGCTGCAACGCCTGGTTGCACTTATAAGGAGTTTCTTGCCTGTAAACCTGTAGAATTCGCAGGCAATGAAGGGGCAACTGCGGCACTGCGTTGGTTAGAGAAAACCGAGGCAGTGATCAGAATAAGTAAATGTGTTGAGGAAGATAAGGTTATGTATGCTTCGCACCTTTTCAAGGAAGAAGCGTTAGAATGGTGGAATACAGTGTTACAAGCCAAAGGAAGTGACATAGCCTATGCCATGGGTTGGGAAGAATTTAAGCGATTAATAGAAAGAAAATTTTGTCCCGAATATGAAAAAGAGCAGATGGCGAATAAGTTTTTAAGTCACCGAATGGTAGATGTAGATTGTCGAGGGTAACCAGAATTGTACCTACTCTGGCTTCGCCAGAACCGGTACTTATCTCTCGCTATATCTGGGGTTTGATTAGTGAGATTCGTGACATTGTCAAAGCTGCGAGACCCCGCACAATTGACGATGCGGTAGAATTAGCTAACACTCTAACTGACGGATTGGTACGCACACGGGAAGAAAATAGGAGGAAGGATTTAGCCCAGAAAATTTCCCAAGAATTTCATATAGGTAATAGTAACAATTTTAGGAAAAGAGAAAACGGGCGATTTCCTACTAATTCATTTTGCGATACCTGCAAGGGAAAGCATTTTGGAAAATGCAAAGGATGCTGCAATTTCTGCAAAATTCCAGGACATCGAGAAGAGGATTGCAGGAAAAAGAAGGCAATAACCTGCTACAATTGTGGAGAAACAGGACATTACCGGACGAACTGCCCAAAATTAGGCAACCCAGCAAACGAGAAGGTGAAACCTGCAGAAGGGACTACCAAGAGAAACGCGAGAGCTTTTCAATTGACTACTCAGGAAGCTGAACTAATTCCTGACATCATAGTTGGTACGTTTTAAGTTTCCGACGATTAGGCAAAAGTATTATTTGACTCTGGTGCATACCAAAGTTTTATAAATACTTCATTTTGTCAAATCCTTAATTTACCTTTAGCCAACCTTAGGCCAATTTTTACAGTAAAAACGGCATATGAAAAGTCCGTTAGAATAAATAACATTTTGCGAGAAGCAAAGATAGAATTAATAGGACGTAAAATTTTCTATAAACTTGTTATTAATAAATCAGCCGGATTCGATGTTATAGGAATAGATTGGTTAAATAACCAACCTTGCTCGAATTCTCTATAATAAAAGCTTCAGTGTCATTTGTAAATAGGAAGGACGGATCAAGGAGAAGGTATATAGATTATAGGAAACTAAACAAAGTTACCATTAGAAATCGATACCCATTACCTAGGATTAAGGATCTATTTGATCAACTTTAAGAACACTAGGTATTTGTCTACGATATATTTGTGTCATCAATTGAAAGAACAAAACATACCTAAAACCGCTCTCAGAATTAGGTATGAGCGATACAAATTCACAATCATGCCCTCCAAATTAACAAATACCCTAATATCATTTATGGACACGATAAACAGAATGTGTAAACCATAATTGCATAAATTTGTAATTGTTTTCATCAACAATATATTAAGTTACTCCAAAAGTCAGGAGGATTATTGTAAGTATTTACATACACTCTTAACCTTGTTAAGAAAAGAAAAGCTATATGCCAAATTCTCAAAATATGAATTCTGACTTCAAGAAGTGCAATTCTTAGGACACATGGTAAATCTTAAAGGTATTCATTTAGATCCTACTAAGATAGCAGCAGATTACTAAATGGAAGATTCCGCAATTCCTAGAAGAGAAATTAGGAATTCTGTAAACTTAGACAGATACCGTAGACAGTTTATTTGGAATATTTCTCCAGATAGATATATCCCTAACTAAGCTAAAACAGTTAAGGTTGAATAAGAACCTAAACCAGAAAAAGCTTTTAGGATCTTACAGCATAAATTAACAAGGGTTCCAATTCTAGAAGGAACAAAAGGTTTTAAAGTATACAAAGCTAGAGGTAGGATAATGCAACGCAATTGTGTATGCATCAAGGCAATTGCAGAAGCACGAAGAAAGCCATTTCACCTCTAAATCTAAACATTAGAAGCCATAAATTTACCCTTAAGATTAGGAAACATTATCTGTAAAAAGGTAAGTTTACTATCCATACAAGTCATAAGAATTTAAGATACATATTTGAGCAACAAGAATTAAACATGCGGAAAAAGAAATCCTAAGTAAATCCAACCGTAATATTTAGTATCACTGAAGACGATTATAAACAGAAGTCGTTGGAGTTCGAGTTAGAGACAAAATATTATTGAAAGTATTTCCTTGAAAAGGAATTATTAGATTTAGTAAGAAAGGAAAGCTAAGTTTAAAGTACGTAGGACCAGTTCCAGTGATCCAACAAAATAAGACCAGTAGCTTATCGTTTACAACTATCAGAAAAATTAGCTGGAATACATGATATATTTCATGTATCCAATCTCAAGAAATAGTTAGCAGACAAATCCCTGGTAGTACCTCTTCAAGGGAAAAAGGTAAACGAAAAGTTAAAGTTCATAGAAAAGCCGCTACGGATAAAAGAATCAAGTTTCTTATACATAAATAACTAGTGTTAGGGGACTCAAAGGAAGAACCCGAATATATCTAAGAACTAGAATCAGAGATGAAGCAATAATACCTTCATCTATTCCAGTAAATCTCGAGGACGAGATTTTTATTAAGGTGGGGAGGATGTAACAACTGTCACCAAAATCAGTAATAAGGACGATAATTAGTTGATAAGAAAACCATAACTAAGACACCCAAGTAATTCTGCACTAACCCTAAAATTTTCATAACAATCGGAATCAGGATCAGGGCCCCTAAAACTCAGGGGGGATAAACCCTAGTTGGTAATATCTTAACAGTTTTTACGTGGGAGCTAAGTTTCAGTCGAAACCAACTCAGCAAGGCTAGTTGGACACGTACCTACCCTACCCTAAAAATGACATCTCAGGCGAGTAGCGGGAGATTCCCCGAATTCTTCCGCGACACGCGGGAGATGCCAAATTCGCGTATAAATAGAGGGCCTTGGGACTTGAATTCTGTCTTTGGAACGACGTAAAAACTCGCTGTGTACGTCAAGTTATAGCAGAAACAATACAACAAACACACACGATTCACGAAGTGCTGCCGCAATCAGGGTATAACTCGATCGCTATTACGATTCAACATCCGATCGATTATAACTATCCAACGATTGTCCGAGTGCTGCTTAAATTGAGCTTGTACTTTGATTATTCGTCGTGATTTCGACTTGAATATTAGAGTGCTGTTCGAATTCGGACTATGCTCTGTTATTCGTTGTGAATCCGATTGAATTATTAAGTATCGCACTTGTTAATCGATGTGAAGGTTTAATCTCGTGAATTGACGTAACTGCTGAATTAGTTACTAACCCGGTTGTGTGTGTGTATGATTATTTAAACTAGGTTAATCACAGGCAAATCAGTAGGCTTATATCTTGCCCGTTAAATCTGCAATGTGAGTCATTCTTCTTTTTATCAAACTGTTTTTACAATACCTCAAACTATTTTCCAAATGTTATAATTACAGGGATTAAGTCGTGGTTATCTTAACCGCTGGTTAGTGGGGTATTGTGCACATTACTAATTTCTCACGGTTAGGCAATAAGCCCTAACAGGGGTTAGGCTACAAGACCTAGCAGTGACAAAACGTCACTAATTGGGTGACTGGACCCAATAGTGGTATGACCATCGTCACACGGGTGGCAAGACCAGATATAAAATAAGATACTGCCATTGTAATCGCTCTTATGCTGTAATTGATAACTATGTGTCGTTTTATCAAACTGAATGATTCACTCAGTATTTCCCCGCTGACAAAACCTTTTTACAACATGTTTCAGGTGACCTACTGAATTAAGTACACGTGCAACGGAGCACTATCAAGCTTGAAGTGGTGGCTCAAATAAAATAAATAAACATGTTTGTAAAATAATGAAATTATGATATTTATGGGGTTTATCCTGAATGTAAATAAATAATACTCGGGCAAAATTTTCAAGTTTAAAACGATCCTGTTAAGACTTCCGCTATAAAAATAAATACCACGGGATTTTCTGTTCCGCGGCTCCTGGACCGGGTCAAACCGGGGGCGGGGGCCGTGACATCACCGGCCGGATTTGGGTGATTCCTGTCCGATCAGGAGGAACAAGTAAGAACGAGGGTTCTATGGTTCAACTTGTTGTCAAAACACCTCGATATAACGTCAAATAATCAGAACAACCAAGGGTTAGACGAACAGGCTGATCAGGTCAGGATGTTGACCGATCGGACTGACTGTCCGAACGGACAGCCCAGCCGATCGGACAATCAGCCGATCGACCAGGCCAGCCGATCGGCTAGCACCTGGCCCCACACTTGAACAATTCCATGAAGTCTAGTATTTAACGAACTACTGTTCGATCGGACTATCGTCTGATCTGAATTACTCTTCGGATCATGAGATACAATGCTTCAACACTTAATCGATTTTCAACATGTTCAACGCGTTGGAGTGCCACCCGATCGAACAGCCGTCCGATCAGGTGACACCCTAATAAGAACTTGTTTGCTGAAGTACCTAACCGACCGGTTAGCCGACCGATCGAACGGACCGTTCCATCGATCGACCTGAAAGGGTAAAGATACTTCAATGTTTTCAAAATGCTACAACGAAAACTTCAAAAGTCAAACCATCATACACAAACACATCCTTCTCAAAGGAAGAAACAATCCACTCGAACAGCCATCCGATCGGCCTACTGACCGACCGGACAGGCTGTCCGAACGGAATGCCAATCCGAACGGTCAAGCCGTTCGATCGGACACCCATCCAATCGACCAGTTGTCCGACCCTCCAACACTTGTTTTCCGTTTTACGCGTTGCTTATCGTTATGCTATCGAACTATTCAGGCTAACCCTACTCTCAAGTGCTCCCTTCAATCCATCAATCACCGTGAGTATACTCGATCCCTTTTTGCTTTCAGCACTTTTGGGTGTTACATACGTTACTTATTCTAAATCACAGTCGAACACACTACTCAATTACTTCAAACGCTAACCATTACCGCATGTATTACGTGACTAAATGAATGCTTGTTGTTATGTTTACACGTGGAATGCTGTCTACCTGCCTTAACGACGATAGTACTATAGTTTGGACTCAGTACCCGTTCACACGGGGGTTGTTAAGGACAATTACTTGCATGGATTACGGTGGTAATCATGTATTGCGAACTGCCTCGGGCAGTCAACCCGCAGTCATTGGTATCGATAGATCCATGTCGATAATTAACATGCTTCGTTTTCCTCTGTGTACGTGCTGGTGATGCGTAAACTATTTCGAACTCTACTATGCTATTATCAAACTTGTATGCTCACCTTTACATTTTATGTATTGACTTTATTTTAACGTATGTGACAGGTGTTTAAGATGCTTATCTGCTAGGAAGGCGAAACTAGAATAAAAGTCTAGAGTATAGTTGTCTGTAGATCTTGCAGCTTGAGTCTCTAGACATAGATAAACAATTTTTATATTTAAATCTGAGTTGTCGAAACAGAATATTTGACTAGATGTTATCTGTAATACTTTGTTTGCCATTTGAGGTACGGTATGGGACGTATTATATAAATTGAATGGTAATGATAGTTGTTATGGAACTTCTGGACAATCTGTTTCGCTCAGTGTCATGCCCCGATGATTCCGCCATCGGTTGGGGTGTGACATTTTGTTTCTCATTCCTAATCTCATTGGATAATTCTAATAATTTGAATACCTATAAATTAATCATGGTATTGTGTCTTTCACTTAACTTATTTTTATTGAATCTTAAAAAAAGTTTTTTTTAATCAAACCTACTTATATAAAAAAAACCTTCGTGTGATCTCATGAACTTTATTTATACACATACTCTCATAACTATATAATTAATAAAAAAAACCCGAATATTATATTAAAACTCTAGTTGATAGGACTTGTTAAAAAACAATTGAACTCATTTCAGAATATTATTCGTGTTTTTTTTTCTTCTACACAACCTATTGATTTTGTTGTATTATTTTTTGTCAAGTTACGTCATTACAGGTATCCACATACATATTAGTAGGATAGTTAACATATCGACTTGATAAAAAAATATTAATTAACTGTTTCATTGTAAAAAAAACAAGGGTTTTTTACATATTTCCCCCTCCTAAGTTGCTTTATTACATATTTACCCAAATCATAAAATCAATTAAATATTTCCCCTCCCTAACTGATATATATTACATATTTCCCCTTTTCATTTAAATGACTCTTATTTATGACTATTTTACCATTAATGAACTAGTAAATGAATATTTACATATTTCCCATTCTCATATGTAAAATCAATTACATATTTACCCAATTTATATAATTTTATTATTAAAATCATGACTAATTTTAGATTTTTTTTTTATCATCTTCATATTATCACCTAATAAATAAAAAAAAAACTAAACAAAAAGCATAAAAACACAGCAAACGATCTCAATCTTCATATACACAATTTATATAATATATTAATATGCATCATTTATTTTGCTACTTGAAGTCAAAAGTACATGCATAAATTGTGTACATTTGTTTAGTTAAAAAACAATAATCATACTTTGTCAAAATTTCATATTTAATTGCCCATAAAGTGCTTTAATCGTTGAATACAGGCTACGGATTTCATCGAGATTTATATTAATATTCAAATATGCAGCCTACAAACCCAACAAAAAGCAACAACATACCTGAACGAATGGAAGGAGAAGGGGATTTGGCGTCGTCACGGAGGGGGAAGTGGATTTGCCGTCGTTTCTGCTCGTGTAGGCTTCAGCAAATTGTCTGAGGTAGGGTTTGGTGGGAAGATGAAACAATCGTATGAAAGATTATGGGAAATATGTAATTTCTTTTTAAAAAAAGAGGGGTAATTGGGTAATTTCTCAAAAAATAGGAAATATGTAATTGATTTTTTTGCTTGGGGAAATACGTAATAAGGCAACTTAGGAGGGGGAAATATGTAAAAATCCCAAAAAACAAATAAAGAAAAACATTTTTATTTAGCTTAAAATGTAAATTTTATTTATCTTATTTTAATAGAGGGAATAAATGTCGTGTAACTCAGACATTAAAACTTGATTTAAAAAAAAACTAACAACAAAATGAGTGACTAAAACATCTGAACTTGATTTATAAAAAAAAATAGGCATTTTTTAAGATTCTTAAAGAAAATAAGCTAGGTGAGAGACATAATACCATAATTAAATTAATAGTTATTCAAAGAATTTGAATTATCCAATAAGGTTAGGAGTGATAAACAAATAAATCTTCAAAAACACTATTTTGGTAAATACTTTTGTAACAACACTATTTTGGTAAATATTTTATCCACCAACACCATTATGGAAAAAAACTCCCTAAAACGGTACTAAGTAAGAAAACGACTACCAAAACCATGAAAATCATAAAATATAAGCACACATTTTTACCGTCACGTGACGTAAAACTTAGACAAATACAAAAGCAAACTTATACTGCGAGATAGCATAAAAATAGACAAACTCGAATTTTTACTAACAAAACTTTTAACCTAAAAAATAATAAATTAGGCAAACTTGAAGGGCAAAAGTGAAACATACAAACTTAAAAAACTTAAACTGTAAACCACCCTCGTTAAAAAAAAAAAAAAAAAAAAAAAAAAAAAAACCTCTTTTTGCAATTCGAAAAGGGTAGCAGCGCAGCTTGTTGTCCGTTTATCATCTTATCTTGATGTAAATTCATAACACGTTTCAAATGCAAATAAATACCCGCTCCTAGTTCATTAAACACAAGAAAAGAAAATCACTACAACAAACAAAAGACAATAGAAAAAAAAAGAAAAAAAAAACTTTAGTGGACTAAAAGCTGTTAATGGACTAAAAGAAAAAAAAAGAAAAAAAAAACTTTAGTGAACTAAAAACTGTTAATGGACTAAAAACAGACCAAAGTTCGGTGGTCAAACTCAAATTCAGCAAAGGTGACTGTGTGCAAGGTATACGTAAATTGTTATATTAGATAATAGATAATAGATAATGTTTCAATTGAATACTTTAGCTTTTTTAAAATCTTGAATTGATATTTTATCATCTTACTATTGTTTCTTATGACACTTCTTTTAGATGATGTAACATTGTGCAACATATTTCAAATAAATATTTTGTTTTTTTGTGAGGTGACCTGATATACTATTTTTACCGCCTAATCTATTAGGTAAGGACATGATTAAGTATAATAATTATTATGGGTCATCAATCAAGTACGTTAGCCCTATTAATGTATGTTTGAAAATATTTGTGTTGCTTCAATTTTTGGTCACAATAACGAGCTATATTGGTCGACTGATTGTCAAAAGAGCATCACTAGTCATTATATGATAAGAAAGTCATGGTTGTATTATATAGATGTTGATGTAAATGTCATGTCGTTTTAAGTAATTTACTTAATACGAAATTAATAAGACTACACGGTATGCAGACGGACCGGCGATCCAGGACGGAGCTCGACAGAGGGGGCGGCATGGTGTTGGCTCCGGCGACGGGGGTGGGGCCCACCTGGAGGATCGTCCCGAATGGCGAAGAAGGGACGTTGGCGACGGGGACGGAGCTCAGGACGGAGGGGGCGGCACGGTGTTGGCTCCGGCGCCGGACCGCGACGCACCGGGGCTGAACCCCATACCGACTAGCCTAAGGGTCATCTCTACTTCTCTTCAACCAACCAGTAATCAAACAGGCCGACTCTAGATAGACTAGTAGGACCGGATCAAAAATCGATAACATTAAAATTTGCTTGTCCCGGATATGAGCCCTAATTTTTTATTTTTATTTTTTTGACGACAACTTTAAATGGCTCTGTTGTCTTGAAATTAACTCATCATCATCATACTCAGTAAATCCCACCAATATTAAAGCTAACGTAGGGTTTGAGGAGGGTAAGATGTAGACAACCTTACCTCTACCCCATAAGAATAGAGGGGCTGCTTCTAGTGAGACCACCGGCTCGATAGTAGTTTTGCCTCAAGCCTTGGACATAAGGCACATAACACTTAGCAATTAAGACAAAGGCCGATTAGTGCATGTACTTCCTTGTCTTTCGGCTATCAACGCCACCACATGATGCATGATTAAACATCCCCCTCCTTTAATGTTATTTTCACGAAATTAGTAAAATAACGTTAAAATTAGTGCACTTTCACTTTTGCCCCCCGAGCGCCCATACATATATACATTACATGAGCGTTACCGCAAGCGGGGCATTGTCTTGAAATTAACTATTGTCTCTAAAGATGCACAAAATCAGTTTTTTTTTTCAAAAACTGTTTTCTAACGGCTAGATTTTCCAAACGACTATAACCGGCTTAAAATTCTGGTTTTGATAATCGGTTAAAAAACCGGTTTAGAAATTGGTTTCTGGCTAAAAAATCCAAAACCTATTAAAATCCGTAGTTTCAGTCCTAACTGTATCGGTTTTTTTCTAAGCATGTGGTATCAATAACAGAAAATGTTATCTTGATAGTCCGTGAATTTCCACAGGTGTTCCCTGATGATCTTCCCATCATCAATTCGAGGCAGGGGATAGCGATCCGGGTTTTAAACTGGTTTTGGTTAATAAACCGGTTACAATGTTCACCTTGTAGCAAATATGTTTACATTATTATTGAAGTTATCTAAAAATGAGAAGTGAAAACAACCCCCTACACCAATTCTACCTTCTATTCACCGGCTTTATTAGAATCCCACGTCGCCTACACGCCTTCTCCCGTTCATTTTACATCTCCTGTTATTGAAAGCACATTTGTAATAACAGTCGGATATGTAAACAAACCTCTAGATCTTCGATGTCTGTCGAGTAAGACCTCACTACACCTGATCCAACCTCTGATCATGGTTCACACGTTCAACCATCATCCGCATAAACCGGCTAGTAGTAGTAAATTTATGAATGTTAGTTTTGAATCATGAGTGTCTTCATGATTTTGAGGATTTTTAAATGGACCCAAAAGATAAGCCTACAAAATATAGTACATACAAAAAACACTAGGATTTTCTTTAATTCCATGCTTCAATAAATTTAAAAAATATAAAAAAAAGTAAGAGAAAGAAAATGTAGAACTTATTGTCCAAAACAAATCCAACTCTCAAGAACAGCAAAGTTTCAAACTGATTGATGAAATTCAGATAACCAAAAGACCAAACATGTCTCGAAAACATATCAAACTCAGTAAAGATCGCCTTCTTTATGAGTGTGAATAACACAATCACAAGTCGGGTACGAAACGCAGGTCAACAAGTACCCTTCTTTCATTTGATTGTCATCAAGAAACGACCCGTCTGACTGGTCAACACCACCAGAAACCACCTTTCCGGCACAGGTTGAGCATGCACCCGCCCTGCAAGAATACGGCAGCTCGACTCCAGCACTCTCAGCTGCGTCAAGAATGTAACAATCGTCTGGTGCATCAAATTCGTTTTCTTCACCGTCGGGTCCCACGAGCTTGATTTTGTATGTAGCCATGGCGGTTGTCCTGAATGAAGATCCGGCTTTTAAGCCGAAGGTTTTTGAGATTGTCTTGACCGATGGAAGTGTAGATGGGTGCTTTAGGAAAGCGTTGACCGTGGGTGGGGGTGTGGTTTTGACCATGGCTTGCGGTGAGGTTTTGACCAGGGTCTGGGCAGAAAGTGAGATCGACGACATGCTGACCTGGATACAAAAGCAAAAAATAAAATAATAAGATGATATCGAGACAAAATTGGGCAAGATGTATCTAATGCAAGTGCCATATATGTTGATAATGAATCAATGTAACATTTTACTTTTAAATGACAATTACATAATGATAAATATATATTCATTCTCTTAGGGGGTGTTAAAATGTGCATTTTGCAAGTAATGATGTGATGCTGAACCATCAAAACCAGATAATCAATTGCCGCAAATCAGGATAGTCGAAAGTAAAATCTGTTTATTCAAACATTAAAAATTGGTTATTGCTCGAGTAGACCTGGCAAACGGGTCGGGTTGGGTCGGGTCGGGTCATGGGTCAAAACGGGTTCGGGTCAAAACGGGTTCGGGTCGAAACGGGTCAATTAAAAAAAGGGTTGTTTTGGTTCGGGTCAAAACGGGTTCGGGTCGGAACGGGTTCGGGTTGAAACGGGTTTGGGTCGGAACGGGTTCGGGTCAGAACGGGTTTCGGGTCGGGTCGGTTAAAAAATGTTATTTTTTACAACACAACAATTATGTTTTGCATTTATTCAAGTGCAATATACCAAATGTTACAGTCATCTGATAGTTCTCCTTTTTACAATTACAATACCAAGTTTTGCATTTATTATTACATATGATTCTTTATAGATACAGACATATGTCTTAAGTGTGTTTGTTTCTGTATTATGAATTGAGAAAAGGTGAAAACGAAAGCGTACAGTTGCATTGCATCCTGTGTGTGTATGTATGTATATGCAAAACATAATTGTTCGGGTCGAAACGGTTCGTGTCAAAACGGTACGCGTCGAAACGGTTCAATTCGAAACTACTGGTCGAAACGGTACGGGTCGAAACGATTTGCGTCGAAACGGTACGCTCGAAACGCTTCGCGTCGAAACAGTACACGTCGAAACGGTACACGTCGAAACGGTACGCGTCGAAACGGTACGCGTCGAAACGGTTCAATTCGAAACGGTACTGGTCGAAACGATTCGCGTCGAAGTGGTACGCTCGAAACGCTTCGCGTCGAAACGGTACACGTCGAAACGGTTCGATTCGAAACGGTACGGGTCGAAACGGTACTGGTCGAAATGGTACGGGTCGAAACGGTTCGCGTCGAAACGGTTCACGACGAAACGGTTCGATTCGAAACGGTACATTTCGAAACGGTTGATTCGAAACGGTACGGGTCGAAATGGTTCGATTCGAAACGGGACTGGTCGAAACGGTTCGCGTCGAAATGGTACTGGTCGAAACGGGATTCGAAACGGTACTGGTCGAAACGGTATGGGTCGAAACGGTTCGCGTCGAAACGGTACAGGTCAAAATGGTTCAATTCGAAACGGTTCGCGTCGAAACGGTATGCGTCGAAACGGTACGGGTCGAAACGGTACGAAACTCGTCCCGACCCGAAACCTGCCCCGTTTCTGTAAGACATTAACCCACATCGACCCGTTTCTTTAATGTTGTCGACCCGCTTTGACCCGAAAATAACAAGATGGAATTTCAAGTGACCCATTGTGACCCATTTAGTTAAAATATCTTACCCAAACCAACCCATATAATTTTAAAAGTAACCCAAATTGACCCAGTTGGAAGGCTTTGGGTCAAGATTGCCCCCTCTATGCTCGAGTTATGGGCTGTTTAATGAGGCTCTTAATGGTTCAGACCTCTTACTGGTTCAGCACTTAATGGTTCAAACTGTTTGTTTCACGAGCAGATGTCTGAATGGGTCAAACATTTGCCTCTGAATGGTTAAGATTTATACAAAGTCTAAATGGTTAAGACCTCTAATCTGAATTGATCAGACATTTGCCTCAGATGTTGCCAAACAGCCCCTTAAAGTCACGGTCCATAACGTAATGCCCCCCTTAGACATGATAATTTGAAGTTAAAAAAAATGTTCTTTACCAACTAAAGAGGAATATCAAGAATGAACCAATCTCAAAGATAACACTACTATTCATCGATGCATAGAGAAAAAACTTGCTCAAGTTTTTAATTTTCTCAACAGAAGATCAAAGATAGTAATCAACAACTGATACCCAAAAATAAAGGTAGGTGTGTTCAGTGGCGGAACCAGAACGATTTACTTAGGGGGTCATCATAAGCTTGTATTCTATAATGGTTCAAATTAGGGGGTCCATCTCTAAGTTTGTTCTTCAAAAGCTTAAAATTTATAAATAAAAATTCAAAAAGTTCCGGTGACCGGAGGGTCAACGGACCCTCTTGACCCCCCTCTGGTTCCACCCCTGGGTGTGTTTTCCTCTCAAATTGGCTTATAGTTAATGATTTATGCTAATGGTCAAACGAGTAACATGTCTAGGACATTGAACTATATAATTAAAAGTTATCGTTATTAGGAACAACCTATGCAAACATAAGAAAAAGATACAAACAAACAGAGCCGCATTTAAACTTTTTAAGAGACCAAAAGCGCACAAAGTGTGCGCCTAGCTGGCATATGCTCAGGCACTCAGGCGCATTTTCAAGCCAAGCACCGGCCAAAGATCGTCTTAACAGGTCTAAAACAGCATACACTAGCCGTAAACAAGCGTGGAATCAATCGAAAACATTCTAAACATGTCTACAACCCCTAAAAATGTATTTTTATGCTATACGCCTCGCCTTTGACAACAAAGAATTGGTCTTAACAACAATAGATCACAATTCACAAAGCCATTTCAAAATTGTTATTCCAACAACAAATAAATATATGATTTGCCATATCAAACACATCATCAATTTAATTATGCAATTGTTTTCTCATGCATGTAAAGTTCAACAAAAATATTCCCCAATTTCGAAGGGAACATTTGTGAAACAGATCTAACCTAAAAAGTAAAAACGCATACCATAATTTTGTAACTATATCAACTTCCAGTAAAAAAGTTCATCTAAAACTCAAAAACAAACACACAATAAATTTAATCACACAATATGACGAAAAAAAAAAATGATAAGGTAAGAAGCTAATTGAGAGAGGAATTAGGAAACTTGATTTCTGAATGAATCAGAAACCTTATCACGCATGCATTTAAATCAAAAACAAATAACCAAGTTTACAAAACAAACCCCAAACTAACCATGAAGGCCATAATGGTCCCTCAACATGCAAACGAAAACAAACAGAAAACAAACTGGATTAACTAAACATAACGCGATCGTAACAAGACTCCCTCCTTAGCACTTTTTGACCTCAAGAAGTGAGCTCCGAAAAATCCGGAAACCGTAGCCTCATCTCGTCCAGGTATTCCCACGTAGCATCTTGTTCTCCCTGATCCTTCCACTGCACTAAAACCTTCATAGCGGCCCGATTCCGACGCTTAACCAACTTCCTCTCCAGCACCTTCTGCGGTTGAAGAATGAACCTAGACGCTGTCGGCAACGGTATTATTTTACTCGGCTGTCCCTCCGCTTCTTTCAGCAACGACACATGAAACACCGGATGAATTTGGGCCTCCTCCGGTAGATCCAACCGATAAGCGACATTCCCCACCTTCTCAATCACCATAAACGGCCCGAAATACTTAGGTGTCAGCTTGGAATGCTTATGAACCCGGAGTGAATTCTGCATGTACGGTTGTAACTTGAGATATACCCATACCCCCGGCTCGAATACCCGCTCCGACCGATGTTTATCTGCTTGTTGTTTCATACGGTTTTGCGCCTTGAGTAACGCTTGTTTAACCACCTTTATGGTACTCTCTCGGTCCTGCATGACTTCATCCGCCTCCGTATCCCTCGAGTCCCTCGGAATATACGGAATATGCAACGGAGGTCGGTACCCGTACAAGGCCTCAAACGGTGTTCTTTCCAAGGACGAGTGGAATGTGGTGTTGTACCACCATTCCGCCAAAGACACCCATTTGACCCAAGTATGTGGTCTCTCCATCACCATACATCTTAAGTACCCTTCCAAACATCGGTTAACTACCTCTGTTTGGCCATCCGACTGTGGGTGGTACGCGGTGGACAACCCGGCCTCTATCCCTTGCAAGTTTAAAAATTCCGTCCAAAACGAACTGAGGAATATTGGGTCCCTATCCGACACGATGGACTTAGGACACCCATGTAGCTTAAATACATTATCAAGAAATACCTGTGCTACATCCTTAGCCGAAAACGGGTGACACAACGTCATAAAATGGCTATACTTCGTTAGTCGATCGACCACCACAAATATCGTGTCCTTTCCTTTAACCTTCGGTAGACCCCCAATGAAATCCATTGATATATCTTCAAAAATCGCATTAGGTATCGGGAGGGGCTGCAATAAACCCGGATACGCCACGTTCTCATTTTTCGCTCTCATACACACATCGCATGCCCGCAACAACCGTCGGACCACTTTGGATATACCCTTCCAAAAAAACATTCCCTTGACCCGTTGGGTCGTAGCCCGTAACCCGGAGTGCCCTCCTATCGCGGTCTCGTGACATAGCCTGACTATCTCCTCTCGTAATTGTATATCGGCCCCTACCACCATTCGATCCCCCTTTGTTAACCACCTTTCGTTCCAGCGAAACCTTGGTACCGTTTCTCCGTTTTCAATTTTTTGTATTATTCCCTTCACTTCCACATCCCCTTGCTGGCTCTCTATTATTCTCTTTAGCAACAACGGTTCTAACTGTGACACCGCCATCTCGAACAAAACCCCCCCTTGCACCCGAGAAAGGGCATCCGCTGCTACATTCTCACGTCCCTGTTTGTATTCGATGCTGTAGTCATAACCCATTAACTTGGCCAGCCACTTGTGTTGTAACGGTGTAGTGATTTTCTGTGCCAACAAATGCTTCAAGCTTCGCTGATCGGTACGGATGACGAAAGGGCCTGTGATGAGATAGTAATGCCATTGTTTCACAGCCACCATAATCGCTAATAATTCTTTTTCATAAACTGACAAGGCATTTTGCTTTGGAGATAAGGCTCGGCTCAAAAAAGAAATCGGGTGGTTGTCTTGCATCAAAACCGCCCCGATACCCCCAGCCGATGCGTCTGTCTCGATGACAAAGGGTTTTTTCGGGTCCGGGAGCGCTAAAACAGGGGCCGAGGATAAGGCTGTTTTGAGTCGTTCGAAGGCGTCTTGTGATTCGTCGTTCCATTTAAAGGCGTCTTTTTTAAGCAGATTCGTGAGAGGTTTAGCGATCATACCGAACGAACGAATAAACCGCCTATAATACCCCGCTAACCCCAAAAACCCTCGTAGTTGTTTAAGTGTTCTCGGTGTGGGCCACTGCTGTATGGCTTCAATTTTGGTTGGGTCGGTTTTCACCCCGTCACCCGATATGATGTGTCCCAAGTACTCCACGGCTCGTCCCCCAAAAACACACTTTGATTCCTTCGCGAACAACTTATTTTCTTTCATAATGGCCAAAACCCGTCTCAACTGTTGTACATGTTGTTGCTCATCACGGCTGTAAACCAAGATGTCGTCAAAAAAAACCAATACCCCTTTTCGTAACATCGAACGGAAGACGTGGTTCATAAGGGCTTGGAACGTTGCCGGGGCGTTCGTTAATCCAAACGGCATAACGAGGAACTCATAATGGCCCTCGTGGGTGCGAAATGCCGTTTTGTGTACATCTTCCGGAGCCATGCGAACTTGGTGGTACCCGGAACGTAAGTCCAACTTAGAAAACACGGTAGCCCCCCCAAGCTCGTCTAATAATTCTTCTATTAACGGAATTGGGAACTTATCTTTTACGGTTACCTCATTGAGACGGCGGTAATCCATGCACATGCGCCACTGTCCGTCCTTCTTCTTGACCAACACAACGGGGGCTGCGAAGGAGCTGTGGCTATTTTGTATAACCCCCGTTTCCAGCAGTTCGCGGGTGGTTCGTTCGATTACATCTTTTTGCACCGCTGGGTAACGGTAGGGCCGTTGGCTGATCGGGGCCGTCCCGGGTTGGAGGGTAATACGGTGGTCGAACGGCCTCGGTGGTGGCAGCCCTTGCGGCGTTTGGAACACTTCCGGGAATTCTCTGATGAGACGCTTCCACGTCTGCTCTTCGTTGGAGGCTGTCGGGTCTCGTATAACCCGTGAAGACTGCATGGAGGACTCGGCCCCATACTCGGCCATATGTAATGCAAACAACTGCAGGTGGCTGCCCTTCGCTTGTTTAGACAACATTCCCTCGATCTTTTCTGTGGAACACACGAAAAATTTGTTGTTTTGCAGGCCCTTGAGTTCGTACAACTTACCCTCCAATTCGAATCTCATAGTCATCTTTTGGAAATTCCATAATATATCCTGCAATGGGAGAAGCCACTGTACCCCCAAAATCATGTCGTAGTTCTCAAGAGTAAGAAGCAATACCTCCGTTTTAAACCAATAACCTTGCATCGCCCATTGAAACTCCGGGCAAAACTGCTTACATTCTAACTTCTTCCCGTCCGCCACCCCGACTTGAATGGGAGGTATGTCTCGCACCTCGCACTGGAGTTTTTTGGCCACCCGGGTGTCGATAAAATTATGCGTCGACCCGGAATCAATGAGAATATGAAGTTGACGATTTCCCATTGACCCTTGGACTCGCATGGTTGAATAAGATGGCATCCCGGTGAGCGCATGTATCGAAATATGGTGCTCCTTCTCCTCATCTTGTACCACCTCAGCCTCGGTTTCCTCCTCCTCTTCCATCTCGATCACAAAAACCTGCCCCTTCGTCCGTGCACATTTATGACCCGGAACGAATTTTTCCGTACACCAAAAACACTCTCCTTTGGCCCTTTTTTGTTCGAGCTCCTTGCTGCTCAAACGGCGCTGCGTAGAACCCGGTTTGGAGGCTGTCGTAACGGGTCGATTGGGTGTGGGTAATAGTGGCAACTTGGCTGCATTGGAGGGTGGGGTAATTTTAGTGTTGTTCGCTTTCTGGGAACCCATACTCCATTTCCCATTGGCGAATTTTTCTTCCAGCGTATCATTGTTCAAAGCTTGTGTCTTGGCCAACCCGTAGGCCTCATGCAATGTTCTAGGTTTGAACATCTTGACCGGACCCTTAATATCCGGTTTAAGGGCCTTGATGTAGAGGCTAACCGCTTGAGGCTCGCTTAGTGACACCTTGTTCAAAAGTGCATCGAAAGCATTGTTTAGCTCTTGTAACGTACCCGTTTGTTGAAGTGAAGCCATCTCCTCGAGAGGATCTTCGAATAGGGCATCCGAAAACCTAGCCGAGATCGAACGGACGTACTCCGGCCAGGGAACTTCCGCCACCGTGGCGTTTCTAGTCTTCATATAAGCCCGGTGCCACTGCAAAGCGTCCCCCTCCAAGTGAACCGCTGCACATCTCAACTTAGCGTCGTCTGCGGTCTCATCCATTGCGAAAAAATGCTCGCAACGATAAACCCACCCCTCCACGTCTTCCCCCGAGAACTTGGGGAATTCAATTTTGCCGATCCGGAACGGTTTCGATCCCCTAGCGTCGGCGTCGGGACCGGACGATCCAAACGAGCTGTCCGACGAGTTGGATTTGTCACGAACAACCTTCAAGATCTCTTCCTGTTGCTTTGACGATTGTTCTTGGCTCTTCATCAGTGCGGATAAGGCGGCCCGGATCTCCGTGATCGCCTTGTCGTGGGACTTGAGAGTACTGTCGATTTCACTGTTGCGCGTGTTGGTCATGGTGGCGGCGGCGGCAGAGCTCCGATGAGGAATCGGTGGCTCTGATACCCTTGATAAGGTAAGAAGCTAATTGAGAGAGGAATTAGGAAACTTGATTTCTGAATGAATCAGAAACCTTATCACGCATGCATTTAAATCAAAAACAAATAACCAAGTTTACAAAACAAACCCCAAACTAACCATGAAGGCCATAATGGTCCCTCAACATGCAAACGAAAACAAACAGAAAACAAACTGGATTAACTAAACATAACGCGATCGTAACAAAAAAGCTACATCAATAAATATGAATATCATATTTAAAAGTAAAGGATTTGAATAAACTTACAGAGGAAAAATGTTAATGGAGTAAAGCGGAGCAATCGAGGGGTTAAGCAACTTGAAGACTAGAGGGAGGGTTTACTTATAAATAGTGGGGTGGGTGGTGGGTGGGGGTTGGGGGGTAGGGGGGGAAGGTGGCGCTTGGAACCTATAGAGAGACGAGGGGAAGTACGTAACTCCAAGACTTCATTATTATTTGTGAATCAAATTATTGTTTCATTTGATTCAACAATTGTTTAGTAATAATTATGACCACCGTTTTACAGCGAGACTGTTAACTTAAAAAAAAATAGACGTAAAAATGTTGAATCACATACACGCGTTTAAACTGGTGGGTGTGGGTGTGGGTGTGGGCAAGGGGCGTTGTTGGCCCTTTAATGCCAGGTACACCACCCCGGGTTGAAGTTTTGGTGGACGTTGTCCGCTTGGCGTGGGGCGCTAGCCTGGGATGACATGTTTGGCAATGGTTGGTTGGGTGTTGATGATTAATATAAAAAACTAAAAAAAATTAGGTGCCACATGGAACCCCAACGCCGATCTGGCCACGCCCCTTCCACACCCCACTGTTTTGGGTGTGGATTGGTGGAGCCCACACCTGCCACGTGTCGAGCAACGCCCCCAACGCCGACCTGGCCCCGCCCCTTCCACACCCCACTGTTTTGGGTGTGGATTGGTGGAGCCTACACCTGCCACGTGTCGAGCAATGCCCCCAACCCAAGACCCAAGTGACTAATAAACAAAAGTTTTTCAAATTATAACACAATTGTGGGAAAACAGAACGTCGAATGTCGATATTCAGTATTCATGTTCAATCGTTCATCATCATCAGACATCAGACGACGATGTCCTGCCTTGGGGGATTCATCATCATCATCACAGCAGAGGAGCGGATTTATAGGTCGAAATTGAGTGAGAAATCAAGGAAATCATCATCATCATCATCATCATCATCATCATCATCATCATCATCATCATCGACACATGAGGTGTTTCAAAGGGCGAATCCAGGGTTTTGTGGGGTGGATAATCTTGAGACTGAGGTATAAAATTCTTATAATTCTTTTTTATTTTAGAACCTTTAGCCTTATTGTGTGATTCGGATTCATATGTTTAGGGCCCTAAATGCTAATGCTTAGTAACTTTGTTTGATGTTTAATACTTTAAATGTATTATGTATGTTTAGACTTCGTGTGATTAAATGAATGTTTTTGTTTAAAATTTAGAAATTATTTTTTATGTATTGTTGATCAAGCTATTTTTCACTTGAAACAAGATTTGAACAATACCAAAAATTCAAAAAATTATTTGGCTTTTTGTTTCCTAAAAAGTTGATAACTCTTGATGAAGCCAAGCTTAAGGCGTGTTGTTAGCGCCTTTAAGATGCATTGAAGTATGAAGGAGAGTCCGATATTGATGCTAAAGAATTGTATACGGAGTTGAAGTTGACTGATACATTTTTACCAGACACGTTGACACCCCTTTTGATGTTTTAGACCATATCTTCCAACGCAGTACTACTTATCCTAATGTTATAAATGCATATAAAGTGTTGTTGACAATTCCGGTAACCGTGGCATCGGCAAAAAGAAGTTTCTCAAAGTTGAAGTTGTTGAAGACCTTTTTACGTTCTACAATGTCACAAGAAATGCTAAACGGGTTGGCGACAATATCTGTTGAAAGTGAAATATTAGTTACTATGGATTACAAGGAGTTGATCGAGAGCTTTGCTTCAAAAAACGTTAGGAGAACCACATTATTCGCTTAGTAAGGCTATAGGGTGTGGTTGGAGCCCCATGTGGCTTTATCAAGTCCACGTAGGATCCACGTAGATCCATGTCAGCCATGGAGCCCCCCTTTAATTTGTAGGGTGTGGATGGAGCCCCCAATTAAACAAAATTAAAAAAAAAAAATTGATTGGTTTACAAGTTGTGGGCCCCCCTGATAAAGCCTTTCGAGCTCGTTACCACAGTGGCGGACGTTCAATGGCGCCCCGACATAGCGCCGGGGATGTGGAAGATGGCGGGGGTGGGGCGCTATAGAGTGCCAGCTGGGTTGGGTGGCGCCCCCACACCCTCCAGCCTAAGTAGCTTCGATACTTTGATCATTTTTGCTACACTATTTTTTATTAATTTGTTTTATAAATCTCATAACAATTATCGTTGTATTTATATATTTGATTGAATGATTGATAAGTTTATATTATATGAAGATTTGTGAATATGGCCCAATTTTTTTTTTTTTCGAACAGGGCCAATTTTTTTTTTTTTTTGGTCATTTTTGGAGACGGCTCTGCCAAGCCCCTCCACACCCCATAGTCTTAGACCAAAACGTAAAACATAGGAAAGAGTAACTATTTCGACTTAGTATGCGCGCATTGTGATGGAGCCGCTAAACCACAAAAATATATGGTTAAACACACACATGTTGCAGCTTATACCGAGTCTAAACAAAGAAAAAGAATATCACACAAAAGGCATAACCAACAAAGCAAATTGTACAACAAAATAAAATAAAACCTAAAGTTGTATGTAAAAAAATTGAATAGTATACTGTCAAAAAAAACTTTACGTTTATAAATTTATATAAAGGAAAACAAAGTATAAAGGTAGAACTGTTACTTAGAAACCTACAGGTAAAAAATTTATATTATATATATATATATATTATAAAGGTTAAATATTAATACTAAAAAAACAGAAGAAAAAAAAAAAGAAAACCACCTTTTAATCACTCACGTTTAGAGGAAAGAAAAGCCCTTGAGTCACTCACACGTGACTCAAGGCGTACCAAATTAAACGGTGAATATAAGACATAATTTAAATAAGTTGAAATGAGAGTGTTATCGATAAATTGGTGAAAGTTAAAAGCTATTAAATCCAATATCCCTGAAAGTTATATTGTGATTTTGAAAAGGGTAACATATAAGCTTTAGGGTTAAAACATATGGATTAATTTAGAATAAAAAATACTTGTGTATGAGACTAAATGATGTATTTTTTGAAAACTCAAAACATTTAAAATAATGGTCTTGTTATCCTCCATTTATGGTTATGGTCAAAATATGGCTTCTGCGAGTTACTACTTGTAAAACATGAAACAAATCGAAGTAGAAAAGGAACCCAGTTGTGTTAAAGTTTTGAATTTAGATTAAAAAATAATAAAAATTGGTAACCTACTTATGACTATTTTTCATCAAGTAAAACATAATGCTTAAAATGAATAAATGATATACTAATAATAGTACCAGATAGTCTTTTCTTTTTATACAGTACTATTTTTCAACATTATTGTGCTTATTATATTATATTTTTTTATATAGCATTCATTTCTGGAAAATCACTTTTCCTCTTTTATAAGATGCAACATTTTCTTATGTTTTCTATAATTCTATGTAACATGGTGTTTAATGCTTTTAATTTAAGTTCAATATATCATGTATCTTAGAGTGCCCACTGCCCACATCCGTGTGGGTTTGGGCTCGCCCGGAGTGACATGGAGGGGTGCTTACGAGGGTGGCGTGTAGTGGTTTGTGGCGGTGGTTCTTAACCGAAGTCCAAAATTTCAGACTTGGTTCGGATGATGAATTGTGCCCGACTTGACTTAATCAGAAAAAAAAATGAAAATTAATCGCTGAATCAACGGTAAAATAAAATACAATTTACATCAACAATCTCCTCTATACATATTAAAACAACCTTTTTAAAAAACATACAATCATCTCTCTTTCAATATGTAAAAATGGCCACAGACTACCCGAATAACCGACGTGGTAGTATTTTCTTTGGTTCTGAAACCGTCTCTACAAGATATACTGGAAAACGTTTTGGTAGTGGAAAAAGAAAACGCTCTGGTGTTCAAACTGGACAACGTTCCGATATGACGAGAGATATCGGATGAGGATTTACCCGATATAGACATTTACATACGAAATTATAGTGGTCCCGATATAGATGTTTGGGATTATAATATATGGGATCATTAGCGATTTGATTCATATGACGATGAGTATGATTCGTATTTGTCAAATGACGATCACCACTGAAGGTGATCAAACCGTCTAAGTGTGATTTTTTTATTTATATGTTGGCTTATGTATGTTTTAAATTTTAGCTGATGTATGTTTTTTATGTATTTTTTAGTGTTAATGTTTACTTTGAATTTATTTTTTTAATTTAATTTTAAATAATAATATTCTATTATTTAAATATAAACAAAACATAAAAATTAGTAATTTGATTTATATTAAATTAATTGTAAAAGTTGGTGATGACGGAGAGTGTGAGGTGGATGTTTGCAGAGATTTGTAGATGCCTAAGGGGACCCAGGGCGACCCGTGGTCATGCTATCTTCACGCGTGGAACGAAAAGGAACACCGCTGCCAGTCTGCCACCACTAATCATCACGCGTGGTTATGATAACGCGTCGTCATCATCACGCGTTGTATATTCAAGTTGTTTTGTGAATGATTTTGAGATGGAGATGAGTGTGTAGTGAGTGATGTGCATTTCCACTAAAATCCATCACTAGTGATGGAATAATGTTCGATGACATGACGGAAATTGATTGGATGTTGAGAATGATGAGTGTGTGGTGAGTGATGTACGCCCCCACCCCTAAAAAATGATGGTTTTTTAAGGAAGTTTGGAACGTGACGGTTTGGTGAAGGTTTATGAGTGTTTGTTGATGTAGATGCTCTTATTATTTTCATTTGATGTTTGTAATTTTGATTTCTTTCTTAACTATTATAAGGAAAAACACAAAAAAATCTTTTTAATATGATGCTAACCAACAATATCAAAAACACAAAAAATCTCATTTATATTCTACTAACCAACAATATCAGATAAAGCATAGTTTGTGTTTGTACGAGACATGATAGAGGTGTATAAAAAAACCGGTTTTAGAACCGAAACCGGGAAAAAAAACGAAACCGGCTTTTTTTAACCGAACCGGTTTTATAACCAAACCGCCGGTTTGTGACCGGTTACTATTCTTAATCTGAAAAACCGGTTAATAACCGAAACCGGTTTAAAAAAACCGGTTAGAACCGGTTTAAAAAAACCGGTTAGAACCGGTTAAAAACCGTTTTTTTTTTTTTTTTTTTTTTTTGCAAAAACCGGTCCCAACCGGTTACACCGTTATTGTTTTGGAATTGAAAAACCGGTTAATAACCGAAAGCGGTTATAAAAAAAAAAAACGGTTTTTGTTTTGGGTGAAAAAAACGGTTTGGTTAATAACCGAAACCGATTTTTGTAAAAAACCGATTTGTACACCTCTAAGACATGATGCGACTTCAAAAATGTTTAAAAGAGTAGAACGTATTCTGAATTAATTAATAATATATTGTTTAATTTATTTTTTCCTCACTAAAAAATTCATACATTTAACGAACGTGGTAAATAGCAATAGCAATAATGTATAAAGGAAAAAAAATAACTGGATTTTTTGAGTAAATAAGGGAAAAAAATTAACTGGATTTTTGAGTAAATTAAAAAGAATACATATGAGAGCTTTTAAGAGCTATAAAAGGGTGTCCACAATTGATTTGAGTGGCTCTTAAGCATGACTAATAGTTATTTCTCTATTCAATAAAGGTTGCCAATTTGCAATCCTTGCAATTGTTTCATATGTTAAATTTAATATTGCAAATTATTTGCCCACTACCATACCAACTTGCGATCCTTGTAATTGTTTCACTGTTAAATTCCTGTTTCGATTTCAAGTAAAATACGATTCTTATATCATGACAAGTTACAAAACTTAGCACCAACCTAACTTAAATATATAGAAACACTCATACATATTTAGGTATTTAGCTTAAACGGGTTAGAGGGGCAGCAAAAGCGTAATTTTAGACGGATGGTGAAACCGTAAATTTAAACTGGGAGTAGAATTAGAAATGGGTTTTTGAACTAAGGGCAAAAGCGTAAATTTTGAGCCAGGGCAAAAAGAAAATTTTATGTTGAATTAGGGGCAAAAACGTAATTTTAAACAAAGGAGGAAACCGTAATTTTAAATTGGAAATAAAATTAAATTAAAAATGGGTTGTTCAATAGGGAAGTGTCAGGCCAGCTGCCTGACACTATTCCCCTAACTTAGAAATGTATATGTAGTAAATGCAAAAATCGTCTCTGAGTTTTACGCATTTTTTCTGTTACATCTAAAATAAGAACTTTTTGTAACTGAATACCTGATGTATCATTTTTGTTGTCATTTTCATCCAAATCCTACTCTATGACATTATATTTATAGTTATTTTTATTGTTTTTATTGAAAGAGAAAAAGAAAATTAAAAAACAAAAGAATAAGTTGGTAAATTGCCAAAATTCTCCCTGAATTAACGTAAGGTTGCCAAAATCATCCCTTCGCTCTCGGTTGGGTAGTCACCCTCAGGCAGCTATGGGGCTAAGCTAGCTTGTGGAGTGAGATCACTCCAGCGGTTGGTAGGACCGTGGAATACCCCCCCCCCTCCTACATTTTAACTGAGTTAGTGATTTAGATGGAAATGACAACAAAATAAAACTTCAGGACTCCACTTACAAAAAAAAATGTATATTAAGTGTAACAAACAAAAGTCTCCAAACCTCAGGGATGATTTTAGCATTTTACTAATATTATAATGTATTTTATATCTATACTAAACAAGTTTCTTCGTTAATCCATTTAACACACTCATATCATATTTCCTTTAAAATATAATACTTACAAGTTTACAAAAGAAATTAATGATTCCAGCCCAACTGGTTGATGCATTGGAATTATTTACAGTTAATTGAAATTCTGCAAATTTGAATGGTGAACATATTACATATGTCTAAAACTTACATGGCATTTATATAACTTG
Source organism: Helianthus annuus (assembly GCF_002127325.2). Taxonomy (NCBI): domain Eukaryota; kingdom Viridiplantae; phylum Streptophyta; class Magnoliopsida; order Asterales; family Asteraceae; genus Helianthus; species Helianthus annuus. The sequence continues at coordinate 133,486,857 of NC_035433.2, read as the reverse complement.
AAAAATATGTTGATGAGTTTATTAAAATAAAACTGAAAGTTGATTATAAGACCATATGGTGTGAAGGGGTTTGAAAATTTGACGAGGTTACTGGTTCGACACGTGGACGACACGTCATTCACGCCCACACTGTGTGATCTAATCTCATAATGTTATCTTAGAGAATAAAGTATGTAGTTTAAGTCATGTTTTATAAAGATGTAATTGTGAATCAGGGCCGGCCTTCAGAATTCGTGTACCCTGTTCGAGCTCGAAAAAATGTGCCATGCCTTAACGAAATTAGGTATTGGGCTCACTAGAGGTCTAAACCTAATGCCAAAGGGGTTAATAACTAATTTAAACCATAAGAATAGTTGTGTAAGGAGGTCTATGTTGATGTTTGTATGAGTGTACCCTATTAAAAAAATATTTTACATATACATATCGGGTTTTTTTCACAAAAAACGTGCCCCTCGAAATATCGGGCCCTGGCCGGTGGTCCAACCCGCCCACCCCTAGGGCCGGCCATGTTGTGAATAGAGGTGCACAAACCTGGTATTATTAATAACCAGTTTCGGTTTCTCGTTTTAAAGGTTGGAACCGGTTATTGCTATAACCAGTTTTCGATTATTTGACCGAAAAACCATACCCTATGTGCCGGTTCCGGGTAGGGTTCGGTGCCGGTTCTTAAGAAACCGGGTATTAAAATACCCTATTTTCGGGTTTTTTATACCCTATTTCCGAGTTTTTTTAGTTCTATATTTTCATATTTTAATACTCTATTGCGTTTTTAACCCTATTTTCCCGTATTTTTTGTTTATTATTATTAAACATGCATTGTATAATGTAAGAAAATTAAAATAAATACACTAACATAAATTTAAAAGAAAGATATTAGAATCATGTATTGGGTATAGTCGGGTATAATCAGTTTCGGTTACAGTTCTTGTCAAGTTTCGGGTATTAATCGGGTATGATCGGTTCCGGTTTCAGGTATTGAGATCAAAATACATACCCTATCTATACCCTACGTATAGAGTCGGTTCCGGTTTCGGGTATAGAATACCTGGGAATTAAGAATTCCGGGTTTTTTTTACCGGGTCCGGTACGCTTTTTTTTTGTGCACCTCTAATTGTGAGCATGAATTTATAGTTTCAAAGTGGTAAAATGTGTAAAAGAAAAAAAAAACATGAATTGTTTTCAGGTAAAAACCGACTATATAATAGAATTAAGCAAATCGTGTTTAGGTCTATGTCACGTTTATTAGGCTATGTGGTGTGAATTCACGTCCCCCGCCACATAGACTAGGGTAGATGCACGGTAACCCTCGATCGCGAAAATGATCCCACTTCCCAAGCTAGCGACCCGACAACGCTACCTGGCAGCGAGCTCACATAGACTAGCGAGAGGGATAATGGGCATGATCTTACATATGAGGCGAGGTGAATGTGTTCCAAAATCCAGCCAATGAGTGAGAGGAGCACAGATGGAGAGTGCGGGTTCAAAAGTTAAGACCACACCATATAGCCTTGTATTTTTTTGCACAAAATGAATGAACTTGGGTGCAAAGTGATAACCGAGAAATGGCTGAAACATATAGAAATAAGAATAAATGGTCTGTAACCATTAACCATAATGTTCATAGCAGCATCTAATACAATAAGAAAACAAACATCCAACAAGTCAAAAACAATAGCACCCATTAAATGGAAATGCTTCCTGAAACTGGCTCAACCAAAAACAAAGATAAAACACCTAAAAGATGCGAACCGGCTTTCCCATTGTCGTCTTCAAGTACAAACATCGGACCTGCAATCAATAAACAAGATTATAAGAAATGGAACCCGATTTGATCAATGTTTTAACATATACGTAGAAAGATTTGATTATGAAGAGTTTAACTCACATTCTGCCAGTTTTTCTTCAACAACGAAACAAGAAAATTAACGCTCATCTGAACGTTTTGAAAAATCTGTTTCTCCTCCATGCTGCAGTTCCCGACAGCAACTCCCATGCACAACACCTTTTTCAGTTGAAACTTGACAGTTGCCTTGGTTTCATTCACCTTAGCCTCGAGGGATTCCTGGTGGGAAACAAGTGTCGGGAATTTACCTGCATTGCCAAAAAGAAAACTATTTACAGTTCAAAACAACAATTAAACATATATAAAAAACAACGTTTAATCAAAATCCGTAAGCCTTTTTTTCAACAGATACACTTACCGGCCTTGTTTAGACCAGGGCCCAACAAACGAGGGATCTGCTTGATAACAGATTCAGAAGCCAAAAACGCTTGGTGTTTCTTGGCAAGCTTCTTCACCAACTTTTTGTTCTTGTTGAGCTTCTTAAGTCCTTCAACATCCATGTATTCAAGACCGATCTTTTGGGCCTGTAAATACCAACAAGCATAATCGTTTAGGCAATTGTAATGTCATAACTTCTATCAAAGATTTGTGACAAACTAACAAAAACTTACCTCTTCTACATGCTGAGCATCCCCGAGCATGCAAACTTTCAACTTAGGGCGAGGAATGTGAGGCAATTTCACGGTGCCACTGAAACGCTTGTCCTTTTGTGGGTCGTAGTTCTTGAGTCCAATCTGGAGCTCGATAGTCTCGGTGAAGTTACGCTTCTTTTCTTTGGCATCGGTGGTAATTTGAGTAATGGCCTCACGCAGGGCTTCACTCTGAAGCTTACTGCGAAAATCAAATAATCAAAGAAATAAGCGATCATGTAAACACCACAGTTAAACTGAAAATCCAAAAAGTCTTCCAAAATTAAACAAACTTAACATCAATCTCCTGTTTAAAAATTTAAAATCCATCATTGCAAAATCAAACCAAATTCCATGAGGTTATCATAAAACAAAGCAATTCAAAAGGCGTAGTTCGACGAACAGTGATACATACATATCTTGTTTACATGAAATTGTCATATAACAGATTCCAGATTCTACAATGTATCAAACTCATTCAAATATCACATCTCTTACAGATTCCACAATGTACTAAATTTTACTCAAACATCACAATTTCTTTTACAGATTTCACAATGTACTAAATTTCACTCAAACATCACAACTTTTTACGGATTCCACAATGTATCAAATTCATTAAAATATCACACTATTTACAGATTACACAATGTATTAAATTCAATTAAATATCATATTTTTTACAGATTACACCATGTATTAATTTCATTCAAATATCACATTTTTTTACTTATTACAAAATGTGTTAAATTCAATCAAATATCACATTATTTACAGATTAAACAATGTATTAATTTCATTCAAATATCACATTATTTACAGATTAAACAATGTATTAATTTCATTCAAATATCACATTTTTTACTTATAACACAATGAATTAAAATCATTCAAGTATCACATTTTTAACAGATTCATGTTTAAACTAAAACCTAAACTCAAACAATACGCATACAAATCAGAAAACTGTTGATCACGTATCTCATAAAACCTAAAGGAAAAATTAATAACAAGCTAATTACAATTAAAATGACTGAATCTAAACACGTACCTCATTTTTGTTAGGTTTTCCTTAGTGAAACTTCACTTCTGCAGACAAAAATAAGAAAACAAGCTATCAATTTCATCGTCAATGAGCTAATTAAACATGAACATTGAAAGATCTAATTCAATTTTAGTAACGAAAACGAGCTAACTATAGATGAAACAAACGAACATAGTTCAATTTGTAACATCATGTGTTTGAAATTAAGGAATAATGAAGCGTGTAGATCTGATTGAACGGTTAAGAGAAGATGAAGAAGATGTTTACCTTCGGTATAAACCCTAACTGCAAGCAGGGAGGAAGACAGCGGCTGAGTTATAGTATTATTCAACTTAGTAATAAGACGAAACCCTAATTGGGCCTGGGTCGTGAACACCTTGACCCATAATCGTATTTCGGGTCACTTTCTTATGTAATGTTAATTTATTAATTTGTTTCGAACTATGGCTGGTAAGTCGTGTCTTAGCGGGTTTAACAGGTATTTGACGACATGAACAATACAGGTTTTAAACATGAATAAGACTCGCTTAACTACTTTATATCGAATGTCTATATGAATAAAACTCATTTAACTACTTTATATCCAATCTTCCTAAACTAATAAACAAAAATCTTTTTGTACACATGTCTCTCGGGTGCCTCCTCCCTTTTAATAATAGTATTACATATTAATTCTTATACACAAAATGTAATATAATATTAATTAATATAGTTAGAGATATAAACGTATAAATTCAAATTTACTTAATAATTATCTATAACAAATATAAATGTATCAAATAATATAATAAGTATAATATTATTTAATATAGTTAGAGATCAAACGTATAATTTCAAATTTAATTAATAGTAAATTACTTTTTGAGTCCCTATGTTTTAGTGGTTTTAACCACTTGAATCCAAAATCAAAAAGTTTAACGTCCTGAGTCTCTAACCGCTCATTCACACCCCATGTAAAAAATTCAAAAAACTTTTTGTAAGGCCAAGTTCTCTAAGTTCTCACAACTTGTAGAAATTTTCATTTTACCCTAACCATATATATTTCTTAAGATAAAATATATTATTTGGATATAAACAATAATTATTAATAAAGTATCAAATCATATGTACAAGTACTTATAGTATATAACTTAGAAGACTAAAATTACAAACGGATTATCTAAATAAAGTACCAAGTTATCTTTAAAGCGAACACTAAATGATTTTTAAAAGACATATTTTTTTTTGTTATTAAGTATATAACATTCTATTTACTTAAGCCGTGTAATACACGTGTTCAGTATTTTCTCCCAATTCTAAATTTATGTTACTATCAATATGTTTTCATCTTAAAAAATGGTCCAACTTTCTAATAACATTGAGTTTTAAAAATTAAACTTAATTTCAATCATATTACGCAATTAAAGACATCATCATCATGCTAAATAAAGACATTATATAATATTATAAAAATTTTAATTTGAATATTTAAATGTCAACTACTAATTAAAAAAGTTGTTGTAGACGCTCAAATTTATAGTTTAAAAAATTTTAGTCCTATTTTTTTAAACGTCTACTTTATTTTTAGTATGATTTTTTAATATGTAATATTTTCTATGCAATGATAATATTCATATCTTGTCTCATGATCCACATATCTAAAAATAGCATTTATATCTAAGTATTTACTATATCATTAATATACATAGTAGAATTTAATTACAATTCATTTACCATAACCTCATAACTTATGATTATTTTAAAAAATACATACAATTTTATGATCATTATTTTTTAGTGTTACTTCTTTTTAAGACATAATAAAACATAATAAAATGGATTGTAGTATCTCAAAAGAAAAGAGAAAACTTAGAAAATCATTTTGAATAGCGAAAATTAATTGTTCTTTTATTTTACTATTTTATCTAAATAAGATGTAACAACTGTCACTAAAATCAATAATTAGGACGATAATTAGTCAATAAGAAAACCCTAATTGAGACACCCAAGTAATTCTGCATTGGCCCTAAAATTTTCAGAACCATCGGAAACAGGATCAGGGCCCCTAAAACTCAAGGGTGGCAAACCCTAGTTGAATAATTATCTAAATTAAACGTTGCTATGTTCTGATTGGCCCAATTGTTGAATCACTAAAGCTAGTCCCGAGCCTAGGCAGCCAATGAATTAGACTGCTTAGCTTACGGACCGCAAGGGAAAGGGTTTACGGTCTGTAAGCGAGTCTCAAAAATTGCTATAAATAGCCGACCTTGGGACTTGAACTGAGAAATGAAAACGACGTAAAGTTGCTGTCTGTACGTCGAGTTAAGGCTGTAATACTACAATAAACACACACACGATCACGAGGTGCTGCCGCAATCAGGGTAAACTCGATCGCTATTACGATTCAACGTCCGATCGATTATAACTATCCAACGATTGTCTGAGTGCTGCCCAAATTGAGCTGATACTTTGTTATTCATTGTGATTTCGACTTGAATGTTTGAGTGTTGTTCGAATTCGGACTATGCTCTGTCATTCGTTGTGAATCCATTGAATTATTAAGTATTGCACTTATTAATTGTTGTGAGGGTTTAATCTCGTGAATTGACGTAACTGCTGAATTAGTTACTAACCCGTTTGTGTGTACATTGTTAATTAAATTAGGTTAATCACAGGCAAATCAGTAAGGCTTAAACTATGCTCGAAAAAAATCTGCAAAGTGAGTCATTCTCTTTTTATCAACTGTTTTACAAAACTCCAAGTTATTTTCAAAGTTATAATTACAGGGATTAAGTCTTTGTAATCACCAAATTACAGCCGGTATGTGGGGTTTTGTATACATTACTTGATAATCTTCACCATTGGGGCAGCCACTAGGTGATATGACCATAATCACAGACACCATTGGACAGGTGGGCCAATGGGTCAAGTGGTAAAGTATCGTGGGTAGTTGGTTTGATATCAGAAACATTGTAATCGCTCTTAATACTGTGAATTATAACTAATGGGTCGTTTTAGCAAAATGAATGATTCACTCAGTATTTCCCCGCTGAAAAAACCTTTTTCAAACATGTTTCAGGTGATATATTGTGAGCAAAGAAAGAGAAGTGCCGTGAAGCAATCCCAACTTAGAAAAGTGGCTCAGTATAAATAAATAAAAGAAACATGTTTTGAAAAATAAAGATTTCCCTGGGAAATCACATTGTTGTAAATTTCGGGAGTTTATCCCTAAAGTTATAAAGCGAGCAGTTTAAATTATTAAAAGATCCTGTTTTACAAGACTTCCGATGTCGCTAAAAAATTAAATACCGCAGGATTTCTGTCCCACGGCTCCGGAAATGGGTAAAACCGGGTCGGGGGCCGTGACAGAAATAAGGTGGTATCAGAGCCACTGTTTTAAGCTTACTGATTAAGCTCACTGTTCTAATTGATTTAAGCCTATTGAAAAACAATTAGGAAAATTTTATTTGTCTATATGTACATTAACTTATTAATTGTTGAAATTACAGTATGGGTAAACAAAAGATTTATGCTATCTACCGCAAATTAGATAATACACCTAAAGAACAGGGAACCTCTTCCTCCAAATCTCCCACCAAGTTAGAGGAAGGAATCTTTGTATGTAAAGCAAATTATGAAAACCCACTTACCCCGGAGAAAAGGAATTTGATTATTAGGAAGGGTCAAGAGAAAAAGAAACCCCAAACCAAGAGAGTGAGGTTTAACCCGAAGATTCAGGAAATTAGCAATAATCCACCAGGGGAAAATAACCTAGATGAAAAATGGGCAAATTTGTATCTGCTCGCTACCGTAGCAGAAAATGCAAATCTTTAAAACTTTAAATCTAGAAATAAGTACTTCCCAGTAAATAAATAAATAAATCTGAGTGTGTTCTGTTTGCTGTTATGTGGTACAAATTAGTGTGCAATAAAAATGTTTATTTGTTAAACTTTGTTCCAAAGTTTTAACTTAGCATTTTTGTACATTTTGCATATATGCTACACAGCATGAGTGAGCTATCCGAGGCGTTTCAGAACCTCAACCTCTATCATGTGCCAATTGAAGTCTCCCACAACTTCACTGGTTACATTGCCGACATAGAGGAACCTCTGGAATTCCAAGCTCCACCGCTGGAAAAAGCAAAACCTAAAAAGAGGAGAAGATATGTAGGGTGGAGAAAAGTGCGCAGAAGAAAACCTGCAACTAGGAGACTCCCTAAAATAGAAAATCCTGTAAATGTGAGCAAGGGAAAGGAAATAGAAACCGGAGAAAGTTCCAAACCAGTAGGGACAGAAATAGGGATAGATCTAAAGCAAAAGGGAATAGAGATCGGAGAAAGCTCTAAACAGCCTGAGGAGATCACATTCCAGGACGAAATAGACCGTCTACTGGCCAATTGTGATGTCATAGAACCGGTCAACAATAATCTCTTCTCTTACCCTGCGACAGCCCAATTCCCAATAAACCTAGAACCCGTGATTCCAGACCCACTAGTCCACACACGACCATTAGGCCAAATGGAAGAATGGTGGACCAATGACTGGCAATTCCAGAATAGAGTCAATAGTCCCTATAGTTTTCTCCCACAGTTTGATCCAGAACCTGTCCCCAATCCGCCAATGAGCTATGAAAACCTGGCCGAGCTTCATCAGTTTGGTGAAGAACTGATAGGCACTGGGAATAGGATCAGGGAAATTGGGGAGCAGATTTCCTGGAAGTATGACGAAAGGGAACGTCACTACTGAACTGTCAGTTGATCCAAGAATAGTGGGGAGGGTTGGAAAAGTTTGTTTGTATTATAACTAATACAGTAAAACTAACTCTGTAAAATGGGCAATAAAACAATGTAAGATAAAAGGTGTGTATTGAAGCAGATATAATATATAAAACAAAACAGAAGTTGTGACACCTGTGTCACCGCGACCATCAAACAAATACCAAGCCGATGAAATATTGTATTTCATACTTGGGATCTTGTATAAATATGTGTATGTTTTGCACATATCAATTATTGTTCAATTTCAAACTCTACATTGCTTTCTAGAGCATTATACGCAAACTGGTGCGTAAACGTACTCAGTTTAATGCGACAAATACTCCGGAACATCAACATATACTCAACATACCTTAAATAACCTTTACATAACTTAGAAATAAGTTTTGAAGGCTTTGGTATAGCAAAAACAAGTTAATTCGCTTACAGGGACTAAACTTGACAAACTGCGAAAGTATGCCAATTTGAACTGTAACGAACATTCCGAAACATGTCCATAAGTTAAACATACCCTAAATATCCTTTACATAGCTTAGAAATAGGCTTTGAGGTGTTTGGTATGCTAAAACAAACTTTTGGATCATTCAGGGACTAAAAGTGTCAAAAAGTGCACAAGTTTGCACTTTCGCGCATAACTTACGTTCTGAATACATCCGGACATCCAAAAATTTATGTAAGCATCCTAATATTATGCCTTAGTGTTTGGCATGAGAAAAATCCATTCGTTGCGTCATTTGGATCGTTTTCCGCGCTTATGCGCATTCCGTCATAATTAACCGAACATCGCGATCGTACGACCAAACGAGCCAACATCCGGAACATTTTTGAGCATGTTTCATGTCCAAAATGTTTAGGCATCATTTTAGGGCCTTAAAGTTGGCTTTACGGGCCTTAGAAGTGTCGGAAATGGCTTAAATACGCAACAGGGACCAAAACTGCCATTTTTGAAAGTATGTGCAGATCAGAAGCTTCAGGCGGCCCGCGTGAGTTTTGCCTAAATGTTGAGGCGGGCCGCGTGAGACTGTCAGACAGATTCAATGTATGCATTTAATGCAGTTGGCCTTTCGTTCGATCAAGGGGCGATGCCCTTTCACCCAATCAAGAGCCAAGGGGCATTTTCTGACTTACCACAACATTTCGACAAGTGTACGCACGAGATCGCGGCACGATATTCGATAAACGATCCTAACGGTTCCACTTTTCCTATAAATACCCCCCCCCCTTTTGTGTAAAAATCACAAGAATCAGATCTAAAAGCTCTAAGTTGAAGTTTTGCTTCATACCTGAGTTTCTCTGATCTAGATTAGCATTCGGGGACCCTCCGTAAGTATTCTTTCGTTGTTTTATCGCTTTTCGAGTCCGAAAGTCAACGTTTTGTTGACTTTCTGCATTGACCAGCTTATGGTCGATGCGAAGTTCATGGAACTTCATAACGTGAGCGTGATCACGATGGTTATAGTCCGTAGTGACTATACCTACTGGTCACCACGTTATCTAGGCTCAGTGACGAGTCGTAGTTTCGGCCAAAATGCGCACTCTTGCGTATTTTGTTACCAAACTACTCGTGAGCATCAAAGCCGTTTGTTTTGATGCCAAACCTGTTTTCTAAACTTAGTTAAGCATGTTCTAACATGCTTAGCTCGTCACTTTTATTTTAGTGCTTATATAGGGTCGTAAGGTAAGCGATCTAAACAATCGCTTATACTTTCGAACCCGACCCATTTGGTCGATCATTAGGATCCGACCAAACACATTAGGTGACCATAGCTATAACCTTCCGAGGTTATACCTTGTGGTCACAATGTTAGGCGTTCCAGACGCGTTCTACGCGAACGACGCGTAAGGTAGCATAAGCTACCTAAACGGGTCGTGATGGACCGTAAGCACTTAGGTTAAGTTTCATTTTGGTATGTAGGCTTTGTTAAACCATATTACACGAGTATCCATACTCTTTTGGTTTACGAACCCGTGTACTATCCGATCCTTCCGATTTGGTCCGGTATATTAACATAGCTACCTATTAGGTGCCGTTTGATATCCCGTGATCTTTAGCATTATCTGGTTATTATACAAGAACTCCAAAGCAATCTCAGGTGAGTACATTGAACCCCTCTTTTACTGTTTTCCAAACTGTTTTGAGGTGAAACACATGTGCCTACTTGCTACTTTCATGCTTTCCGGTTTTCACATCATATACTGTTATGTTCGATAGTACATATATAGTACATGATTTCATTGTGTTTATGCTATGTATGCCCATTGTGTGCGTACTTAGTACATTATTTCACATTGCATATCTGTTGCATATGCTCATCCAGCATATGAACACATTATTCTACATTTTGAACCGTTGTACTCTACAATACATTTCATGCTACGTACGCCCACTGTGTGCATACGTAGTACATTGTTTCACATTGCATATCTGTTGCATATGCTCATCCAGCATATGAACACATTATTCTACATTTTGAACCGTTGTACTCTACAATACATTTCATGCTACGTACGCCCATTGTGTGCATACGTAGTACATTGTTTCACACTGCATATCTGTTGCATATGCTCATCCAGCATATGAACACAGTATACTATATTTTGAACCGTTGTACTCTACAATACATTTCATGCTACGTACGCCCATTGTGTGCATACGTAGTACATTGTTTCACATTGCATTTCTGTTGCATATGCTCATCCAGCATATGAACACATTACCCTACATTTTGAACCGTTGTAACCATTTGACTATGTGAACCGTCTTACCCCTTGTGATTTCATGAGCCGTCTGTAACCATTGAACCGTGTAAACCAGTTGTATCCGTTGACATGAATTACATTTGACAATAGACATTTAACTATACATGAACATTTCTACCGTTGTCAAACATTTCATTCTGATGGTTTGGTTTGAGTAAGTGATTAAGTAACGAGGCGTGTGTAATATGATACAAGCATGGTGGATACGCCGCTGGTACTTCCTATATATAAGTGTTTGTATGGTATTAACATATCGTAGCGTTATTTGAATCATTTCAATTTGAGACATATGACATTTTATACAAATAACACACTTTTCACGAGACATTGCTTTACAAACGACTTATCTTATACAAATGCATTTTTCATGGTTATCCGTTTAACCATACAGTGTCTTCTTATTTATACATATCATTTGATCTTACCGTTTTTCAAATGATTTACAAGACAAAGCAAAATACGAGGTTCATGACTAAACATTTTCTCAAACTCAAGTCATGAATTCCGTTTTCACAAAACCAATGTATCTCACAGGCATTTTTATGCTGACGTACCTATTTTCACATATGTTTTCAGGAGATGATGCATAGGACTTATCAAGACATACTTAGGCGGACCTGTGCCTTAGTGACTTAAAACTAGACAAGAACTAGTTAATTTATGTTATGTACACTTTGATTCTTGTTTAGACAATGTAAACTTTCATGTTTGATTTATAAAACGAAACTTCATTTGCCATGGATTTGAAACAATTGATTCTGTTACAACACTCCCCGACGTTTCCGCCACGTTTTGTATGTTCTACGTGGTCGGGGTGTGACAGAAGTCGAGGCATCGATAATTTTGGTTATATTTGTATGTTGTAATAATCCATGTGTTTATCTGTGTTGATTTTATTACCAATAATTAGATACTAATAATTCCTATCAATATAAATTAGCAGATGGAAAACGCTAGTAATGAATCAGTTAATGAAGAGAATCAATCTGAGCAAAATCAGGAAAACCAATACATGACTAGACAAGATATTGAAAATATCATCACTCAAGGGATAGCCAATGCTATTCCAGAAATCATGGTTGCTGCTAGGAAATCTGTTGAATCACAACAAATCATTCCTAGTAAACGTACTCAGGAAGATAATTTTAGCCATAGTGTAAATGGAGGCGGCAATCATGATAATCATGATAACAATCCGCAACAGGCCCCACTCCCTAAGAAAATGAAAGCTGCAACACCTGGTTGCACTTACAAGGAATTTCTTGCCTGTAAACCAGCGGAATTTGCAGGTAATGAAGGGGCAACTGCAACACTGCGCTGGTTAGAGAAAACCGAAGCAGTAATTGAAATAAGTAAATGTGCGGAAAAAGATCAAGTGTTGTATGCATCAAACCTGTTCAAAGAAGGGGCGCTAGAATGGTGGAACACAGTGCTACAAGCAAAAGGAAGAAGGGTGGCCTATGCAATGAATTGGGAAGAATTTAAGAGTCTTGTCGAAAGAAAATTCTGCCCCGAATACGAAAAGGAACAAATGGCAAACAAGTTCCTGAGTCATCGTATGATAGGCGTAGATTGTCGAGGATATACTTCGACATTCTTCGAATATGCGAGAGTGATACCTAACCTGGCTTCGCCAGAACCGGTACTCATTTCCCGTTATATTTAGGGATTAATCGGAGAAATCCATAACATCGTTAAAGCTGCAAGACCACGCACTATTGACGATGTTGTAGAGTTAGCCAACACTTTAACCGATGAACTGGTGCGCACAAGATAAGAAGATCGAAAGAAGGAATTAGCTCAGAAGATTACCCAGGGATTTCGTACGGGTAATAATAACCGCTTTAAAAGAAGAGGAACAGGGCAATCCTCAACCCCGCCATTCTGCAGAAATTGCAAGAAAAAGCATTTTGGAAGATGCTATATAACCTGCAATTTTTGCAAATCAGTAGGACATAGTGAAGATAACCGCAAAAAGAAAGCCATAGTCTGCTATAACTGTGGAGAAACCGGACATTACAAAACAGAATGCCCTAAATTAGTTAAAGTCGCAGATAATAAAGGCAAGCAAGCTGAAGGGGCAACTAAGAAGAATGTTCGCGCATTCCAACTGACCACTCAAGAAGCCGAACTCATTCCAGATGTGATAGCGGGTACGTTCTTAGTACATAACGTCTATGCAAAAGTATTATTTGACTCTGGTGCAAACCAAAGTTTCATTAATACTTCATTCTGCCAAGCTCTTAACCTACCTTTAACTACCCTTAGGCAGATTTTTACAGTCAAACGGCAGATGGAAATTCCGTCAACATAGACAAAGTATTGCAAGAAGGAAAGATAGAACTGTTAGGCCATAAGTTTTCTGCAAACCTGTTACCTATGAATTTAGCCGGATTCGATGTAGTATTAGGAATGGATTGGTTAGTCACCAACCATGCTCGAATCCTGTGTGATAAGAATTCCGTAGAAATCCGTACCCCCACAGGAGAAGTAATCTTAATTACAGGAGATAGACCTCGGAAGCCATTAAAATTCATTTCAGTAATGAAATTGGCTAGTTATTCAAGGAAACAAGAAATGGTGTATATGATTTCTGTAATCATTAACACTAAAAGTAAGGAACTCCAGGACATTCCTATAGTTTCAGAATACCCAAATGTCTTTCTAGAAGAATTACCTGGGTTACCACCGGATAGGGAAGTAGAGTTTAGAATTCATCTAATTCCAGGTACTACACCAATAGCTAAGGCACCTTATCGATTAGCACCTACTGAAATGCTAGAATTGAAAAAGCAGTTAGATGAATTACTAAGCAAAGGATTTATACAACCTAGTTCATCCCCTTGGGGTGCACCAGTGTTGTTTGTGAAAAAGAAAGATGGGTCAATGAGAATGTGTATCGATTATAGGGAATTAAATAAGGTTACAATCAAGAATCGATACCCACTACCTAGGATTGATGATCTTTTTGATCAATTACAAGGAGCTAGATATTTCTCTAAAATAGATTTAAGATCCAGATACCACCAGTTGAAAGTACAAGAGGAGGACATACCTAAAACTGCTTTCAGAACTAGGTATGGTCATTATGAGTTTACAGTCATGCCCTTCGGATTAACAAATGCTCCAGCCGCATTTATGGACATGATGAATAGAATATGTATACCATACTTGGATAAATTTGTAATTGTGTTCATTGACGATATACTCATTTATTCCAAAAGTCAGGAAGAACATTGTAAGCACCTGCATGCACTCTTAACCTTGTTAAGAAAAGAAAAGCTTTATGCCAAATTCTCGAAGTGTGAATTCTGGCTGCAGGAAGTACAATTTTTAGGTCATATGGTGAATCACGAAGGAATTCACGTAGATCCTGCTAAAATAGAAGCAATTACTAACTGGAAGGTTCCACGAACGGCTATCGAAGTTAGAAGTTTTCTAGGATTAGCTGGATACTATAGACGATTTATTAAAGACTTCTCTAAGATAGCTGTACCTTTGACTAAGCTAACCTGTAAGGCAGTTAGGTTTGAATGGGGACCTAGACAAGAGGAAGCTTTTAGGATTCTAAAGCACAAATTGACGAACGCTCCAATCTTAGCTTTACCCGAAGGAACCGAAGATTTTGAAGTATACTGTGATGCTTCAAAATTAGGATATGGATGTGTGTTAATGCAACGCAAAAAGGTAATTGCGTATGCCTCTAGACAGTTGAAAAAGCACGAGGAAAATTATATAACTCATGAGTCATGACCTAGAGTTAGGAGCCATAATTTTTGCCCTTAAGATTTGGAGACATTATCTGTACGGAGGTAAGTTTACTATCTATACATATCATAAAAGTTTAAGGTATATATTTGGGCAAAAAGAGCTAAACATGAGGCAAAGAAGGTGGATGGAAATCCTAAGTGATTACGACTGTGATATTCAATATCACGAAGGAAAGGCAAACGTAGTCGCAGATGCCTTAAGTAGTAAGTATCATGAAAAGCAAAAACGAGTCCGTGCTCTTAGGCTAAATCTACAATTAGATTTAATGGAACAATTGAAGAAAGTTCAGGGAACAACAATCAAAGACGATGCCGAAGGAATGAAAGGTTACCTAAAGGAACTAGAACAAGGAAAGGATGGAATTTGGAGATTCCACAAGAAACGAATTTGGGTACCTAAGCAGGGAGAATTAAGAAATAAAATTCTAGAAGAAGCTCATAAATCTAGGTATACTGTACATCCAGGAACCAATAAGATGTACCAAGATTTAAGAAATAATTTCTGGTGGATAGGAATGAAAAAGGACATAGCTGAATATGTATCCAAGTGTCATACTTGTTCGCAAGTTAAGGCCGAACACCAGAAACCTTCAGGACTACTACAACAGTTAGAAATGCCTGTATGGAAATGGGAACTCATAACAATGGACTTTGTTACTAAGTTACCCAAAACCAGAAAAGGTAATGATGCTATTTGGGTAATTGTGGATCGATTAACCAAATCAGCTCATTTTCTACCAATAAAGGAAACCTTTAGCATGGAAAGGTTAGCCAAGTTGTATGTAGATGAAGTAGTATCCTTACATGGAGTCCCACTCTCCATTGTATCGGATAGAGATAGTCGTTTCACTTCCCGTTTCTGGACAAGTTTCCAGGAGGCAATGGGAACTCGACTCAATTTAAGTACTGCATATCATCCTCAAACGGACGGATAAAGTGAAAGGACGATACAAACAATGGAAGACATGCTCCGAGCATGTGTAATTAACTTTGGTGGTAATTGGGATAACCATTTACCATTAATTGAATTCTCCTATAACAATAGTTATCATTCAAGCATCGAAGCTGCTCCATTCGAAGCACTGTATGGACGCAAGTGCAGAACTCCCGTTTGTTGGGCAGAAATAGGAGAAAGTCAATTATCAGGCCCAGAGATTGTGCAAGAAACCACTGACAAAATAACACAAATCAAGGAAAAACTGAAAACTGCTAGAGATCGTCAAAAGAGCTATGCAGACAATCGCCGCAAGCCATTAGAATTTCAGGTAGGAGACAAAGTACTCTTGAAAGTTTCTCCTTGGAAAGGAGTGGTACGATTTGGTAAGAAAGGAAAACTAAGTCCAAGATATGTTGGACCATTCCCAGTGATCCAACGAATAGGACCAGTAGCTTATCGTTTACAACTACCAGAAGAATTAGCTGGAATACATGATGTGTTTCATGTATCCAATCTCAAGAAATGTCTATCAGACGAATCCCTGGTAGTACCGCTTCAAGATATAGAGGTAAATGAAAAACTGAAATTCGTAGAGAAACCCCTACAAATAGAAGACCGGAAGATTAAGTTTCTCAAACACAAACGACTAGTGCTAGTGAAAGTCAAATGGGAATCCAGGAGAGGACCAGAGTACACTTGGGAACTGGAATCAGAAATGAAGCGAAAATACCCTCATCTATTTTAGTAAATCTCGAGGACGAGATTTTTCTCAAGGTAGGGAGGATGTAACAACTGTCACTAAAATCAATAATTAGGACGATAATTAGTCAATAAGAAAACCCTAATTGAGACACCCAAGTAATTCTGCATTGGCCCTAAAATTTTCAGAACCATCGGAAACAGGATCAGGGCCCCTAAAACTCAAGGGGGGCAAACCCTAGTTGAATAATTATCTAAATTAAACGTTGCTATGTTCTGATTGGCCCAATTGTTGAATCACCAAAGCTAGTCCCGAGCCTAGGCAGCCTATGAATTAGACTGCTTAGCTTACGGACCGCAAGGGAAAGGGTTTACGGTCCGTAAGCGAGTCTCAAAAATTGCTATAAATAGCCGACCTTGGGACTTGAACTGAGAAATGAAAACGACGTAAAGTTGCTGTCTGTACGTCGAGTTAAGGCTGTAATACTACAATAAACACACACACGATCACGAGGTGCTGCCGCAATCAGGGTAATAACTCGATCGCTATTACGATTCAACGTCCGATCGATTATAACTATCCAACGATTGTCTGAGTGCTGCTCAAATTGAGCTGATACTTTGTTATTCATTGTGATTTCGACTTGAATGTTTGAGTGTTGTTCGAATTCGGACTATGCTTTGTCATTCGTTGTGAATCCACTGAATTATTAAGTATTGCACTTATTAATTGTTGTGAGGGTTTAATCTCGTGAATTGACGTAACTGCTGAATTAGTTACTAACCCGTTTGTGTGTACATTGTTAATTAAATTAGGTTAATCACAGGCAAATCAGTAAGGCTTAAACTCTGCTCGTAAAAAATCTGCAAAGTGAGTCATTCTCTTTTTATCAACTGTTTTACAAAACTCCAAGTTATTTTCAAAGTTATAATTACATGGATTAAGTCTTTGTAATCACCAAATTACAGTCGGTATGTGGGGTTTTGTATACATTACTTGATAATCTTCACCATTGGGGCAGCCAATAGGTGATATGACCATAATCACAGACACCATTGGACAGGTGGGCCAATGGGTCAAGTGGTAAAGTACCGTGGGTAGTTGGTTTGATATCAGAAACATTGTAATCGCTCTTAATACTGTGAATTATAACTAATGGGTCGTTTTAGCAAAATGAATGATTCACTCAGTATTTACTCGCTGACAAAACCTTTTTCAAACATGTTTCAGGTGATATATTGTGAGCAAAGAAAGAGAAGTGCCGTGAAGCACTCCCAGCTCAGAAAAGTGGCTCAGTATAAATAAATAAAAGAAACATGTTTTGAAAAATAAAGATTTCCCTGGGAAATCACATTGTTGTAAATTTCGGGAGTTTATCCCTAAAGTTATAAAGCGAGCAGTTTAAATTATTAAAAGATCCTGTTTTACAAGACTTCCGCTGTCGCTAAAAAATTAAATACCGCAGGATTTCTGTCCCACGGCTCCGGAAACGGGTAAAACCGGGTCGGGGGCCGTGACATAAGTCATTTCATTAATAAGGATTATATACAAGTTTATAATTTACATTTTTTTCATCATTTAACCCGTGTAATACACGGGGTTGTAAGCTAGTGTCTATAATATAGTTGTATGTTTTATGTACCAAGAAGAAGAAATGATGGATCTTAACATTCTAACTTTAATTATTTAAAGAAAAAATGAAAAATTACATGGTGTATTTTTCAGTAAACATGTCTAATCTGTTGGATCAGTTCTGTTTACACATGATGTAAACATGAAAACATGCCTTTGATTGCATCAGTACAGGCCAGTAGAGAATCCAGATGGAGACGCTGCAACAGTGTTTGACATGATTGTCAGCTTGGTCTGGTTCCTCCTTAGGGTGCAATCTAATGATGGTGATGATGAAACCGATAAAGGGAAATCGGTTAAGGAGAGGAGGTCGACTGATGTTATTGTGAGTAATTAGGTTATGTGTCTAACCTTAGAACCTCTACATAAATCTCCTTATATATGCATCCAAGAGAAAACCCTAATTAGTTAATAAGCGTAATTTGGCCCATCAACAATTACCAACTAATTATTTAATAGGTTATTATATTTTTTGATCTATATTATGTAAATGATTATAATGGCCACTAGATTAAATATAACATAAAATATATTTAATCTTACATTCTCCCACTTAGCCGAGTAATCATTTACTATGAGTATTAGATAAGCCTGATCAGGAGTTAACACTCATTTTAGCCTTAAACAAGTACTATAGCAGAGAAATACAACCGTTGAATCATTATGCGACTCAGGACCCCCATTAGTCATACTATAGCCTTAATTTAAAACCTAATCGTCATGATCAAAATATGCATAAGCCCTTTGTTGGAATTGTAACTTTATTTGTCTATATGCCATTATGTCGACTTGACATATTCTTAGAGACATACAAAATCAAACTGATGAGGAAAAATTAACTAATACTTAGTCATTCATAGTACGATATGCAATTGCGCACGACCATTAATTAATACCCGTCTATGAGCTCTCTTAATAAGACTTATGGGTAATAGCCCTTCAGTTATAGGATCCTTAAGCATATCATGAATGTATTCGATACAAAACTTAGTTTCCTCAATTCGTTCATAAACGAATAATTAATTGCGTATCGAAATTTAATGCAGCACCTCTTGAACTGTTACTGTTCAAGGAGTCATGGTAGCTGACTTTATCACACTAAGTCTTCAAAACATTAATTATATGGAGTTAATAAACTTATGAGTCCACTGATAAATTTCCAACAACATTTAGTGAATATATTATGTCGTTATAACTTAGGTTGTTAATATCAGTGCATTATAACTCCTCCATGAGATAGGTTTTGTCTGCCGACATAAGGATATACCCGAAATTACATTTTGTCATCTTTGAATATCACAAAGTTAGAGTAATAAACCGGTTTTAATTCTCACTTCTTCTTTAAATTGTAGTATCTCATTTCTTTTAAAGATATTGTAATACTCCATTAGATGCTTCACATTAATCTAGACATAGCTAGTGTGTTGCAATGTGAGTAATATATAAACGAGTATAGACTTAAACTTACATAAGGCTTCCAATTAATGAAGCGTAAATAAATAATCTCATTTATCCTATTATCCTCTAAAGGAGAGCAGTATTGTTTGTTACATATGTAAGGACCCATTTAAGGTTAAACTTATGGAACGGAACTAATGTCCCATTTGGTCTATCTCGGCTTGTTATGATATCTATTACGTAAGAGATATCTCTGATATCTATTATATCAAAGTTTGTGTTAAAAATGCTTTGACTTATGTAACATATACTTGTCAAAAGAATACCATCTATATAGACAAGTTTAATTTAGTTGCTCCCACTCATCTTGAGGTAGGCACATTAATCCACTTGGTTGTTGATGAAAATAATTACGTTAAGATTTCATCACATTATGATGTTTGCATTAACCCATATATGAATTTTATTGGCTTATAGACAAACTGTTCTTTAGCCTTCAGTTTGGAACTTTCAGGTTGTTTTATGAACATGTAAATGTGTCAGCCAATTGTTAGGGAAAATTGTTTTAATGTTCATCTAGTGTAGCTCAAAACTATTATAAGCTACCAGAACAGTGATGATCCTCAAAGAAATCTTTGTTAGATATGTAAGAAAGATTCTTTAATAATTTATCTCTTCCTGAGTACAACCTTTGACAATCAATCATGCTTCTTTGTGTCTTAACGCTTATATTAGGATTTGGTTTAGTTATGAACACTCTTAGGTAATTCAATCAAATCCCAAACGTTATACGGACACATAAAATCAGTTTTACTAGAAAACAGTTTTATTCCATTCAGAGGATTGATTGACGATAATGGCTTAATTTGAAGAGATAGGATCAGTAAACTTTTCCAAAATCCATTTCAACTTCAGTTAGAGAGGTTATGTAATCATCAAAATTAGTAGGTTTTTAAACCTAGATGACCACCTGAGTTGATTATTGGGTTTATTAGAAGTTCCAGTTTTATGGATCAGCTCTTGGTTAGGTTGCTATCATTTTCAGTATTCTAAGTTTGTAAGAGTTGGTGCAGTATGGTGTACAAGAGGTGTAATCGGAGTTAAATTCGGAGTGAAATTTAATGACACTCTTCCCCCCGCCTCTTGTATTCCTTGCAAGTCATGATAAGGACTTCGACTGCCCCCACTAACCTTAGAAATCTTTAGGAACTCAACATGCTTAGGGTCAATATTTAACGACCAACAAATTCTAATAGAGAAACAAGTTAATGACGTTAGTTGTTGTGATTCTCTTGTTGAGGATTATGTTAGTTTAGGTAAGAAATCTAAGTGTGCCCACAATTAAGCAACAACGAAACTTTTGTAAGAGTAGCATTATATTTTAAGGAGACAAGTTTGATGGAACAGTATCGTGATGGAGCGGTGTCTTGTACAAGTTTTAGGATCAGTTATGTTTACACATGATGGAAAACATGAAAACATGCCTTTGATTGCATCAGTACAGGCCAGCAGAAAATCCAGATGGAGACGCAGCAACAGTGTTTGACATGATTGTCAGCTTGGTCTGGTTCCTCCTTAGGGTGCAATCTAATGAAGGTGATGATGAAACCGATAAAGGGAAATCGGTTAAGGAGAGGAGGTCGATTGTTGTTATTGTGAGTAATTAGGTTATGTGTCTAACCTTAGAACCTCTACATAAGTCTCATTATATATGCACCCAAGAGGAAACCCTAATTAGTTAATAAGAGTAATTTGGCCCATCAACAATTACCAACTAATTATTTAATAGGTTATTATATATTTTGATCTATATTATGTAAATGATTATAATGGCTACTAGATTAAATATAACATAAAATATATTTAATCTTACATTCTCTCACTTAGCCGAGTAATCATTTACTATGAGTATTAGATAAGCCCGATCAGGAGTTAACATTCATTTTAGCCTTAAACAAGTACTATAGCAGAGAAATACAGCCGTTGAATCATTATTCGACTCAGGACCCCCATTAGTCATACTATAGCCTTAATTTAAGACCTAATCGTCATGATCAAAATATGCATAAGCCTTTTGTTTGATTTGTAACTTTATTTGTCTATATGCCATTATGTCGACTTGACATATTCTTAGAGACATACAAAATCAAACTGATGAGGAAAAATTAACTAATACTTAGTCATTCATAGTACGATATGCAATTGCGCACGACCATTAATTAATACCCGTCTATGAGCTCTCTTAATAAGACTTATGGGTAATAGTCCTTCAGTTATAGGATCCTTAAGCATATCATGAATGTATTCGATACAAAACTTAGTTTCCTCAATTCGTTCATAAACGAATAATTAATTGCGTATCGAAATTTAATCTTACATAATCATGTCTTATACAGGTTACCTGTTGCTAGCTCTATTTCGAAGTAAATAAAAGTACAAAATGTTTTATTGATAAAAATACATGATATGATACCTTAATAAATATTGTTTAAGGTTGTTAAGGAACTAAAACGATATCAATAGATATATAAAGTATAGGAAAAAAGACTTGTGATTTATATTAGGTCAAAAGTGAGGATAAAAGTTATTTACACTTTTATAATCTTCCTTTGTTTAAAAACCACAAATTCCCCCTCTCTTTCCATGGTGTGAGGTGTTGTGGAGAGTTCCACGGGCGTGGAAGAGGTGGGAAAAGAATGTGGAATCAAGGCTAGTGGTGTGGAATGGTCATTAAGATGGTACCTCTTAATGGAACCATTAAGAATTTTACTAATGAGAAGGTAGAAGAATGTGACATGTGATGATTTATCATTCAGAGGTTACCTCTTAACCATTCAGACTTGAGGTTACCTCTTATTCATTCAGAGGTTTTAAACCATTAAGAGGTAGCATCTGAATGGTCATTAAGAGGCTACCAAACAGCCCTTTAGACATATGCCGATTTTCACTCACGTTGAAACTGGAACACAACGTCCCTTTTATGTGGAATTCGTGTGGAGATGATGTAGCGTGTACGTGGTTGTTTATATGGGGTGTGGAAAGTGAAACCGCACCCCATGATCTTAACGAATGTAAATATCTAACCGCAATGGCATTGTCGTCCCTCCACAACCCTCTGCTACATTATTTATCCATTGCTTGGGATATCAACTCCACAATTTTAAACGTATCAACCAACGTTGACAGTATGTGCTCCCACTCAGGGGCGCAACTTTCTTATGGCCCAGGGCCAGGGGTGCCCTGACCCCTCCTGATTTTTCACTCATAGTGTTAAATATTGGATTTTTAAGAGTCCAGCCTCCATTGATTTGGATTTTGAGAGTCCAGTCTCCGCTGTTTTTTTCGTTCAAGCTTCGCCACCGCTCCCACTTGAATATGGATTTAAAGCTTATGTAAGATACAGATTTGTGATATCCCTTTCGATTTACATGTGATGATTCAAAGAAATGATGGTATGGGGTTCTACTTGTGGAGGATATGACGTACGCGTTGTAGTTCTAATGTGGGGTGTCAATGATGGCATAACCCGATATGATAATCGTACTATTTATGAATGTAACATCCATTTAAAAAAATGTTATAGTAGTATATTTATAAACAAACTTTTTTGTCAAATATCTCAATAAGGATTGGGATTCCCAAAAGGTAAAACAATAGTTATAAAACGTTCATAACATTTATCGAGCGTAACTATATGCTATTAAAACATTATGAGTGTGCTATAACTTACATTACGAGTGTACGACTCATCATATATAGAGCGTGTTTGGCTTAGCTTATTTTGAGGGTAAAAGTCCTTTTATAAGTGTTTGGCTTTTCTTTGTTTGTGAGGAGGATTTGCCAAAAGTCAGGATTTCCTGAGTTATTTTGGCCAAAAGTCCTTTTAAAAAAGTCAGAAATAAGGTAAGCCAAACATGCCCATAAGTCAAACCTTCTACTATTTGTTTGGGTGACCCAATGATGGTTTTTAGTATAAAACTACAATCAAATACGTCTAATTTGATGCCCACTTCCACCCTTTCAGATAGATGGTACCCAAATTTGGTACCCATAAGTTTGAAAACACAACTTCTAATATGTTTCAAAACATCAAAACCTTAAAAGTTGGGCCTCAACTTTTGACAAGATTTCAGTTATGTGAACAGCCCAACAGACATATGATAGCAAAAAGTGTAATTTTTGCCTCTTGAATGGAGAAACCAAGCTTCAAGAAGACTTGGAGCACCATAATGACACAACAATGACAATTTTCATCACTTTACCGGTACAAAGTGTATTCTAAATGCCCATTAGAGCATATTTCAGTTTTGTATATGCAATGCCCATCCTGTATAGGGACTACCCAAATAACAATTGAGCGAAGCACTGGGAACAAACATGCTATCTTGAAAAGGTTGGGACTAAAGGTGAAGAAATGACAAACCACATGGACCAACTGGGCAATTAACTCTAATTTAAACTATGACTTATTGACCGATGATAATCCATAATGGCAATGTGACCGGTGATAGCCATAACTTTCACTTTTATTGTTAAGGGCAATCCTACTATATAAAAATACATGTAGCTTGTTTCCAATACTCAGCGGCTTGGTCAAACCAAGCCTCCGCAATTTTAGAATCCCCTGGCGAATTATTCGTCAGATTCTTAGAAAGTTAGAATTCATTTCAATCAAGATGTGGATATATTATTCAAATGGTTAACCCCGTCTATAAATCTTTTACATCAAATCTATTCAATATTAAAAAATTCAATATTCAAATTGTTTTTTTTTTACATTACAAAATTGATAAGAAATAAGAAATAAATATGGAACCAGATTTGATTCCATCTTATTGGAATAGTCTACCAACAAAAGAAAAAGGAAACTTCAAACCAATTTGGGCTAGCTCATTGTTTGGTGTTTAATGGTTTGGTTTTTATGAGGTGAACCCATTTTTTTTTTTTGGAACGACGACTTTCTTGTATTAGGCTACTTCACTCCCTAAATTGGAGAGTCCCGTTGTCCCACTCCAGCCAGACTATGTTGTCTTAACCGAGTCAACGCTGGCTTCAGAATTTGGCTTGGGCGTTCCCCCGGCTGCCACTTGACAGTCGTTGTGCCACCACAAGAGCAGAACTCTTTGGCGTAACACAAAGTGGGATGAAAACACGGATGGGCTCAGGATAGAGCCTGACACCTCTGCAAGGAGGCTAGCTTCTATCTATCATTGTCTTATCCACCAAAGTGACACAAATAGGGATTGAACTTGAGTCTCTATTGAAGAACCCAAATCACCCTACCACTAGGCCACAAGTGGTGAATTGAACCCATTTGTTAGTATGGCGTTTAAGCATGATATATAAATAACAAGTCATAAGAGCATATTTAATAGCCAAAATATGGTAATCTCTCGTAAATTTCATTTATTTTTCACATAAGGAGTCTGATGCAGTTGTGAAGTTTTAGAAGTTGAGCCCACATTCATGGGCGAAGCTTTTAAGGGGCGTGAGGGGCGGCCGACCCCCCAAACTTTTTGCTCAATAGTGGAGAGTATGTAGTTTTCGTATAGAATTTTTTGGGTATATACGTTTTCGACCCTTCTTTTTATAGAAATTTTTAGGTCCGGTGACTTCCGTCCCCCCGGTCGGAAATCTCAAGCTTCGCCACTGCCCACATTAATCTGTGAACGAGTTAAAAGCAAAACCTTGCTTGTCCATTCCAAGGTGAGAGTTGGTTCGTGTGACCCGAGTAAGTCCATTCCAAGGTGAGAGTTGGTTCGTGTGACCCGAGTAAAAGCTCTGGTTACTTGAGTCCCCTGTTAAGGAGCACTGCGTTAAGTTGGTTTTTCAAGTCTACAAAAACCTTTGGCTCTTGATAATGGTTTGCCTACACATAAACACTCGAAGTCAAATCCTTGCTCATACAATGTTAAATGGTAGGGATGCAAACGAACTGAACGACTTGTTCGTGTTCGTTTGTTAAGGAATACATGTGTTCACGAATTGTTCATTAACGCTTACCAAACGAATTTTTATGTTCGTGTTCGTTTGTTAAGGACATGAAAGTATTCGTGTTCGTTTGTTAATTTTAGGCATTGAACAAAACCGAACGCTCATAAACACAAACTAATGTTCGTGAACATAAGTAGAAATAAGCGAACACAAACAAGCGTTCATGATCAGAATATATAATACACTAACATTATTAATATATTATTTGTCGGAATTTTAAAGTAGTTAAATAAAATATAAAAACTAAAAACACTAATGAACTACGAACATAAACGAACCTGTTACCGACTATTCACGAACATATATGAACGAACGTGGCCTTTATTCATGTTCGTTCGTTCATGTTTGATAAAACAAACAAACACAAATGAACTTCCAAATGTAGTTAAAAAAATAAGAAAAAAAGATGCTAGATTTTATTTTAAGAAATATAAATAGGGTAAAGGAAGCAACGAGCGAGAGCCATCATCGCCCCTTTGACGAAAAGAAGCATTCATCTTCCTCCTCTTCTTCTTCCCATTTCCGTCAACAACACCATGAGTTCGGCAGCTCGTAGAAGCGGTGGACTTTTCGAAGGACTGTACAAAGTCCTCATGCGCCGTAACTCCGTTTACGTCACTTTCGTCATCGCCGGCGCTTTTCTCGGTGAACGGGTATATGCCTGCCCTAATTTCATATTCCATTTATATAATTCACTTATTACCTCTGATTCATTATTCAAACAATCATATCGCCAGTTACTAACTGAATTCAGGATCTGATTAACTACTTTGTTCGTTATTTTTTTAAACCTAGATCTACATAATCATACGCTTTCCGTCGTACACAAATAATATATATATATTTTATTTTATATAAATTTTAAAGATTAAAGGAACAGCGTGTGATTTTGATTTGTAAGTTATTAGGTAATAGCAGTTAGAATTATTTTTAACTGATGGAGAACCAGAAGTTGATGTAATTTGAGATGGAGATTTATTAGGGCACACTTGTGATTATCGAGTTTTTTCGGCCTAAAACGCCTAAACTACGAAACCAGACCATTAGTAACGGAGCGTTGGACCAACAGTTTGGTTTTGTTCAGTTTTAGTTGCCAATGATATGATTTAGTTGCCAGAAACAAACGTAGCGGTAGCCTAAGTAGTTAATGAGGTAAAATATCGGATATCGGTCAAGGACTGATATTTGAGATATCGGTGGGATATCGGTAATTTTAATATCATGCTAAATTTATATATGTAGCAATTTAACACCAACAATTGTAACAAGTAAGAACTGACTAAGACTTAAAACACTAATATTTAACAGTAACAACTAACAATTAAGACTTAAAACACTAATAGCAGCAATAAGAAGAAAAATGAATGGTAGAAATAAGAAGAATGGTACTGATATCGGGAAAATCGGTGATTTATCGATCAAATATCGGTCCTATATCGGTCAAATGTCGGACAATATTGCTGATATTATCGGTACCGATATTTTGACCAATATTTTGTATTGCGATCTCGGCGAGGGACCGATAACCGATATATCACTTATATATCGGTTGATATATCGGGATATTAACTACATAGGCGGTAGCATTTAGCAATAAATGTAACTTTGGAATAGGTTGCTGGTTTAGTTTACTTTTGAATGTAATTGCATCATGAAGTTTTTTATACTGTTTTTTAAGTGACTCATGGAGCTGTATGGATTTACATATTGCAGGCGGTGGACTACGGAGTTCATAAGCTCTGGGAGAACAACAATATTGGGGTATGTTTACTGTTTAGCACTTACTTGGGTGACTTTGTGTGAATTTTTAAATTTTTTTTAATCTTTGACGGGCTAAATTCCACACCTACCCACCACAAATGATAACAATTTAGGTTGATGCGTAAGCCGTAACGAAGTATTGTAGGTTATAAGATTCCAATAATGTATAAGTAGAACTCTAGGTACTGTCTTCTCATCATATACTACCCAGTACCCATGTCATAATGTTTAATATCATAAACAAAATTCACCTGGGACCTGGACAACATTGTTGTCTAAACTCTAAACCACCCAACTCGGATTCTTAGGCTCTTGGAATATCTAGAGGGAATATATGAGGAACTTACAGACACATTGACATGTGCACATCCATACATACACCGACACATGCATTATATAATTGTATCTTTGTGTGTTTCTGCGTATTGCCGCCTGTTAAAAACAGATGAGCACTTTAGAGTGTTTGGATAAAGAAAGTTATGCTTATCTGCTTATTTGAGGGTGAAATAAGCAGTTTTGAGATTGCTTACTCAAGACTGATTATTCTTTGTGGATTCAAAAAAGCACCCAAACACCTCTAAAGTTTATATATGTTAGTAAAATCTAAATGAATTTTTGTTAACGCGTTGTCATTGTTATGCAGAAACGGTATGAGGACATTCCGGTTCTTGGACAGAGACCAACCGAGGAATGAGACGAGCATATGTCTTGATTACCTTTTGTGATTGTTTTGTCGTCTTTTCAAGATTCTAGAAGAGGCCATATGAAACTTTTAATAAGTATGTATGTTTGTTCATGTTGTGAGATTGTTTACCAAATTCACTAAATGCTGCATCTTTTAAATGGTTTTTGGGCATGGTTTTACTTCGAAGCACAAGGTTAAAATTGGAGATCATGATAACTTTTGTGTTCTAAACAGGCATATGATATTTTAGCCGGCAAAGGGGGCCAGGTCGTATGAGACAAACACGGTTTTATGCGTATTAGATGATTAGACAAATTATTGATTACAAAAATTAAATAACAAAACTATAACTAAAATAACTGTAATTACTGAACCAAATGATAAATCAGTCGTGTGTTTTGCGGTTTGATGATGGTTTTAAAGGTTCGGTTGAGGACATCATACACCAAACCAAATCTTAGCTCACAATATCTCAAGTTGCATGCATATACCCATGGCTACGGGCATAATACAAATCACGTCGCATCACTTTACAAAATTTGTCGGGGAAATCAGAAAGAACCACCAAGTTGACGCGGTGCATACAGGGGCAACGAAGAAAATTCATTCGCTTTTCACTGCATTGTAAATATGCTGAACGAATAACCACGATGAACGGAAACTGATTGTAGCAAGCATCAGGAAGAGCGCATAGCAAAACAGAAAATTGTAGCAAAAGAAGAAAGTTGACTGCATGAACCCGCTCATGTTTGACCTTGAATAGTAGTAGATGCAATACCCGAACATAAGGATGGCAACCGAGCCCCCACGCCAAATTGATCTATTTCACAAAGCCAAATAATCAATAATCAAATAATCACATTTGATGACAAAAGTCAAGGTCAACCTGATAACATACCTCCACCACCATTGATGATCTTCTACCGCCAGCTGGATGTAAGTCAACCCAACGCTCAAAAGTGAGGTAAGTACGACAAGAAGAACGAAAGTCATA
Organism: Helianthus annuus; assembly: GCF_002127325.2. Lineage (NCBI taxonomy): Eukaryota > Viridiplantae > Streptophyta > Magnoliopsida > Asterales > Asteraceae > Helianthus > Helianthus annuus. The sequence goes on along the minus strand of NC_035433.2, from coordinate 133,457,956 downwards.
AACAAAATACTCGGTAAAGTCAAGATTTTATAGCTCCAAACCGTTGCATACAAACTATGCAATTCAAGAACAATTGCACTAAACGGTAAAAGACCCGCGATTAACATTTGACCAGGAGTCTTTCTTGACCAAGTCAACGAAGGAATCTCTCTCGGGGATATCTTTGTAGCGGAAGGTGCTTGAAATTTGGATCTAAAACGATATCCCATTATCCCACCAAACGCAAGCAGTGGAATTGCGATGAAAGTGTATGCAAGAATTATCACCACTATGGTGCCGAATGGAAGTGCCGTAGTAGCCCCGATTGAAACGGAAATCGTATTAAGAAGAAACATGGTAATAAAAAGTGGTCCGGTGTAGAGAATTCCCGATAAAAGAACACATTTCTCCTGCAAAAGTATAACATATTTTTTATCATATAACTGGATTAATTTTCAATTCCATTTTCCCTATAAGAAGGGCTGCAAACGAACCGAATGTTCTTTTGTTAAGGAAATACACGTGTTCACGAACAGTTCATGAACACTTACCTAACGGAATTTTATGTTCGCGTTCGTTCATTAAGGAAATAAACTTGTTCGTGTCCGTTTGTTAGTTTTAGGTACCGAACACAAACAACCGTTCATGAACTCATACGAACACAAACGAGTGTTCATGAACACAAATGAACATAAACGAACACAAACAAGCATTCATGAATAGAAATGAACACAAATAAACGTTCATGAACACAAACGAACACAAACAAACGTAATGGACATAAACGAACAGAAACAAACATATATTAAATTTTGACTAAATCGACATCACATACATTAAGTAGATCCCGCCAAAGTATACCAACCTAATTATCCATACATACTTAAAACCCCATACATAAAGGAACACAAACAAACAAGCACAAACGACCACGTTACCGAACGTTCACGAACATAAATGAACAAACACAGCCTCTTTTCATGTCCGTTCATTTAACTAAAAAACAAATCTTTTTGTCCGTGTTCGTTCATTTATTAAACAAACGAACACCAACGAACTTCCCTCCGAACAGTTCATGAACTGTTCGCTGAAAGTTCGGTTCGATTGCAGCCTTACCTATAGGATTCAAAAAATTGGTATGGCATGTTGAAAGTTGAAAATTAGCTTACGTGCAAGTAAAAGTCAACATGCACCGAAGGATTACAAACACGTTATATTTGTTCGATTAAGAAAATTACTTACCCATCCGGTCTCGAAAAATTGGCCGAAAAAGGAAGAAGCGTTGTATCCGGCTATCGGGGCAGTCAGAATAGAAAACAACACGAGAGAAGTTGAGAGCGTTCCGCGACTGTAGGGATATAGGACCCCAAAAAAGGCCAAAAGGAACAACAAGCAAATGCTGTAGAAAACACAAATATTATTAAACGTTAAACAATTATTAGGTATATGTTAAGAGGGGCGGGATCATGAGAAAACTCTATCTAACCATTACTAAACCCTAGTCCCTAAGAAATAAACCCTAAATCCAAAGAAAACTAAACCCTAAACGCAAAACCCTAAAAGTTAAACCCTAAAGGCTAACGCCTAAAGTCAAAAACTAAATGCTAAAGCTAAACCCTAAAAGCTAATCCGTAAACTTTAAAAATCAAACCCTAAAAACTAAACCCCATAAATAATTCAACACAAATATCAATCGTTTGATAGAGTTTTCTCACGAAAGAAGAGTTTTCTCATGATCCTCTTGCTAAGCACACACACACACATATTAAGGTGTCAAACGGGTCAAATGGGCCAAATTATATAATAATAGTTCAAAAGGGAATTACGTCAAATAGGTCAAAAGTCACCCAAAAGTAGATTAATATTGTAATAAAGAGTTTTTGTAATCATAGTCAACACACTAAGAAGTTGAATTTAAAGTGGCTTACATGGTCAACAACTGTGTCCCGGTGCCCAAAATACCGCAAAACAATGCCATTCGTGAAGGACATCGAAATACATCACCATGAACATACTTCCAACCGACTTCTTTATCTTGTTCTTCATCTCCGCTAGAATATCTACAATTAAAAACCAACGAAATAAAAAAAAAACATAAAAACAAATAAAAAGGGTCATAATAAATTCATTGTAGTTGATTAAAGAAGTATAACTAACACGTTACTTTTTTAAATCATTCTTCAGATGACGCATAAACAGCAATATAAGTACCCCCATCAGGAGCACGACGATTACCACACTATTAACGAATGAAAACCAATGAATTTGGCGTTGTGTTGGCAACAATGAAGCTTTTGAATACTTGTTCATCCTGTTCTTGTACTCACTTGTCGTTGAATTCCAATTTATCGAATACGTAAACTTTACATCGATTTCAGTTTTGTCGGTTATATCCACAGCATGATTTGGGTCACTAAACGCGCGTATTTCTATAACTTGGTCGCTGTTGTAAAACGCATCAAACTGGACGTGTGTGAACAGATAATACGCGGGCCCCGACCCGTCACCTGCCCAGTTGTTATCTTCGGTTTTTCCGATAAATCCTCAAAGTGGAAGATCGTCATAATACATCTGGAAGTAATAATCAGCATTGATAGCGGCTATAAATTTTGTTATTTCGTCTGGTTTAAGCTTCTTATAACAAAGAAGTTGGTCAACTTTATCGTCACGGAAGTTTAAGTTGTATAAGGTGTTGGTCAACCTATCTCCGTTTAAAACTTCCCCTAGTGTTTCCTTCTTTGGGATCACTTGATCTGAAAAATAATTAAAGAAATTATGGATTAAAGATATGAACATATCTAGCATATAGGGCTGCAAACGAACCGAACGAACACGAACACGAACAAGACCTTGTTCGTGTTCGTTTGTTAAGAAATATATGTGTTCGCGAACCGTTCACGAACACTTATCGAACGAGATTTAATGTTCGTGTTCGTTTGTTAAGGAAATGAATTTGTTCGTGTTCGTGTTCGTTTGTGTTTGTTTGTTTATTTTAGGCAACGGACGTTGACGAACACAAATGGGCACAAACTAATGTTCATGAACATAAATGGAAACAAATGAACATAAACAAACGTTTCGGAACAGAATATATAATACACCGACACTTATTAGATATTTAATTTGTCGGAATTTTAAAGTATTTAAATAAATATAAAAACTAAAAACACTAATGAAGTATCGAACACAAACGAACACGTTACCAAATGTTCACGAACATAAATGAACGAACACGACCTCAGTTCATGTTTATTCATTTAACTAAACAAACGAAATTTCTTGTTCGTGTTCGTTTGTTTAATAAACGAACGAACACAAACGAACTTCCCGCCGAACGGTTCACGAACTGTTCGCTGAACATTTGGTTCGTTTGCATCCCTACTAGCATATAACAAATTAAATATATACATTCAAAGAAACTGCAACATAGGTCATGATGGCCATTTGTTCATTTGTTACAATGAGGCATGATCCCAATTCCCAAATACTAACCTGGATGGCAGAATGGCAAGTCGTAATATTGATACGTTTCACTGCAAGAGATTTACGGAAACCATCTTTGAGAAAAAACATACACGAACTAATCAATCTAATAGATTATTGTAAAACATATCGCTTATCCATGAACCATGAAATCAGAACCCAAAAGATGAACACGAAATGGACTATACAAGTCGTCTTAACCTAGCTCAAGATTTATAATACGCCAATACGGGTATGCATGTATGATACGTAAATTCCCAACAAGTTTTTTCCAGTTTATATACTACACAGATAGGGCTGCAAAGGAACCGGACGACCTTGTTCGTGTTCGTTTGTTAAGAAATATATGTGTTCACAAACTGTTCATGAACACTTACCGAACGAGATTTTATGTTTGTGTTCGTTAGTTAATAGTTAAGGAAATGAACTTGTCCATCTTCGTTTGTGTTTGTTTGTTAATTTTAGGAAACAACAAAAACGAACGTTGATGAACACAAATGAGTACAAACTAATGTTTATGACCACAAATGGAAACAAACGAACACAAACAAACTTTCATGAACAAAATATATAATACATTAACACTTATTAAATATTTTATTTGTCGGAATTTTGAAGTATTTAGATAAAATATAAAAACTAAAAATACTAATGAACTATCGAACACAAACAAACATGTTACTGAACGTTCACGAACATAAATGAACGAACGCGGTTTCTGTTCATGTTCGTTCATTTAACTGAACCAACGAAATTTCTTGTTTGTGTTCGTTTGTTTAGTAAACGAAGAAACACAAACGAACTTCCCGCCGAACGGTTCACAAACTGTTCGCCGAACGTTTGCTTCGTTTGCAGCCCTATACACAAATATTAGTCGCATTTCGATGGCATAAAATCTTTAAGAACAGAAACACACACTTCAATTTGATGTCCATGTTTATTCAATCATTAACTTAAAAGCCTCCACTAAAATACTCTTTCATCCAACATTCCAAATAGTGCACTTATAATTTCAAAATTCAAACCTAGTGTTTTGTAATATCATAGGCCATGATATTTCAGGTCTATTACTCTTCATATAGTTCAATGCAGCTATCACATTTTTTCTCTACACAAATATTGCCAATTGAAGTCCTAAACATGTGCATCAAATTGAAGTGTGTGTTTCTGTTCTTAAAGATTTTACGCCATCGAAATGCGATTAATATTTGTGTATAGGGCTGCAAACAAAGCAAACGTTCGGCGAACAGTTCGTGAACCCTTCGGTGGGAAGTTCGTTTGTGTTTCTTCGTTTACTAAACAAACGAACACAAACAAGAAATTTCGTTGGTTTAGTTAAATGAACGAAGAGAACGAACATGAACAGAGGCCGCGTGCGTTCATTTATGTTCGTGAACGTTCAGTAACGTGTTTGTTTGTGTTCGACAGTTCATTAGTGTTTTTAGTTTTTATATTTTATCTAAATACTTCAAAATTCCGACAAATAAATATAATCCCTATTCCCTTCATCATAATCAACTAAATTTTCATATGGGTATTCTTATTTTCTAACCCTCTTGACCTAAAAGTCAAAACCCATATCATTTTTGCACATAATTCATCTGATTAACACACAAAAAAAAGATTTTTCACATGGCATTTTTACAAATTAAAGTGAAAGAAATCAGAAACACACATATTACTAACCTGGGATTGTTCAAGGGGCCAACAATGTTGGCGCATAAAGGTACATTATCTCCTACACTGTACCGATGATCAAAAGATGAAGCTGTAATTTGGGGAAAAATGAGGTTTAGGGTTATCAATAGCAGCAAAAAGAAACGGAATTGGCCCATAATAGATGATCTGGAAGAAGGGTTTGGTGGGAAATCAACAAAACTGAAAAGGGTTTCAAGAAAAATTGTTGATTTCGTCAAGAAATTTGAGCAAAGTATCACTGATCTTACATGTTTCGAAGTGGTCAACTAGCTTCTTCAAAAGCTGTTAGATCATGGACAATTAAAAGACTGCCATAAGTTTTTTTTAGTCAAGTTATAGCCCTCAAAGTTTTGATTATACGTCATAATGGTCCTTGGCATTTTGTTAAAATTTGTTTTCAACAAGGGAAGAATGCAAACAACATTCTTTTTTCTTAAACGAGGACATTCTTGTGTTAGGCCACCATACTATCCAATTTGAAGAGCTCTTTTGCTTTACTCTGACCAGACTATAATGTTTTAACCGGGCCCTCGTTGGCTTCAGAGTTTGGGTTGGGCGTTCCCCCGGGAAACCATAATATCAGCTGCCACTTGACAGCCGTTGTGTCACCACAAGAGCAAAACTCTCTGGCGTAACACACGGTAGGACGAAAACCCGGGTGGGCTCAGGATTTGAATTAACAACCTCGTACAAGGCCTAGCTTAAATCCTTCATTGCTTTAATCCACCAAAAGTGACACAAGTAGGGATTGAACTTGAGTCTCCACTGGAGAACCCAAGTCTCCTACCACCAGGAGACAAGTGGGGATTTTGAGTTTATGTGGGGAAGAAGAGGCTGATGTGGATGAGAAGAGGAAAAGAGGCGTAAAAACACCCAAAACAGATTATGTGAGAGAAGAGGAGAGGAAAGAGAAATGTGATGTTTTTGGGTTGTGAGCATCCGAGAAGGTATCCATGTGAAGGCGTTATTGAGACAGGGAATGTACCTTGGCTAACTTTAATGGAAAAAAAAAAGACAAAGAATACAAAAAAGGCACTGGTTACTGGTTAGGACCGGAACGTGAATCCAAGCCCAAAACTAGCCCACAAAGAAAAGTACCAAACTTGGGCGTATTTTTATTTTGAGTTTTAAAGAATCCATTATCTATAATCTACATGCCAACATAAGCCCATTACCTAATACCAAACTAACTCTCTAGTTGTTTAGTCTCAATATTAGGGCTGGCAATTCTGACACGAACACGATAACACGACACGAACCTACACGAAGTTATCATGTTTCGTGTTTGGCCTTAACAGGTTTCGTGTCTAAAACAGGCCGACACGATAATACCTTAACACGTTTCGTGTCTAAACAGGATAAAACCCGTTAACCTATTAAGACCCGTTAAGTACATGTTAATAACTAAAAAATAAAAAATATTATATGTGGGTGTGGACATGGGGTCATCAGTCGTGGGACCTGGGATGAATTATACACAAACACACGTGGTTCTTTTTCACAATCCAAACCCAAATTTTTAAATCACTCTCACAACACCACCATTCCCAATTCGGTTCACAACTTCCCCAATTTGGTCGTGTTCGTGTCTCAAACAGGCCGTGTTCGTGTCTTAACCGGTTGTGTTCATGTCTTAAACATGTCGTGTTTGTGTCTTAACATGTCGTGTTCGTGTCTTAAACAAGTCATGTCCGTGTCTTAACGGGTTGTGTTCGTGTCTTAAACAGGTCGTATGATACGTTGGTAATTTTTTCGTGTCTGAACTCATTATGAATGAGGCTCACAAATCCCGATACTCTATTCATCCTGGTGCTGATAAGATGTACCATGACTTGCGTACGACTTATTGGTGGCCTGGTATGAAGAAGGAAATCGCCGTGTACGTCTCGAAGTGTCTTACTTGCTCAAAGGTTAAAGCTGAACATCAACGTCCTTCGGGTCTTCTTGAACAACCCGAAATCCCTGTTTGGAAATGGGATAGCATTGCTATGGATTTTATAACTAAGCTACCTCATACACCTGCCGGACATGATAGCATATGGGTTATCATCGATCGTTTGACCAAGTTAGCCCACTTTCTTCCTATTCATGAAGATTTCAAAGTGGAAAGACTTGCTAGAATCTACACTGATGAAATCATATGTCGTCATGGTATACCCATTGACATTATCTCTGACTGCGATAGTCGTTTTACTTCACGTCTTTGGCAAACTTTTCAGTCCGCTATGAGATCTCATTTGAATCTTAGTACAACCTTTCATCCTCAAACGGATGGACAGGCTGAACGCACTATTCAGACCCTAGAGGATATGCTTCGTTCTTGTGTCATCGACTTTGGTGGTAATTAGGATGTACATTTACCATTGATCGAGTTCTCGTACAACAACAACTATCATTCCAGTATTCAGATGGCTCATTTCAAAGCTTTATACGGTCGCAAGTGCCGATCTCCTCTCAGTTGGCATGAGATTGGTGACAAGCAACTTACTGGCCTTGAGATCATTCAAGAGACGACGAATAAGATTCTTCAGATCCGTGATAACTTAATCAAGGCTAGGAGTAGACAAAAGAGCTATGCTGACAAAAGGCGTAAGCCTCTGGAATTCAATGTTGGAGATCACGTTCTGCTTAAAGTATCTCCTTGGAAAGGAGTTATACGCTTTGGTAAAAAGGGAAAGCTTGCCTCTCGCTTTGTGGGTCCTTTCAAGATTCTCGAAAGGATTGGCAAGGTGGCTTACCGACTCGATTTGCCTCGATAGCTTAGCAACGTACATCTGACATTCCACGTATCTAACCTTCGGAAGTGCTTAGCAGATGAGGAACTTCAGGTTCCCATCGAAGACTTGCAAATAAACGAGACTCTTCACTTTGTGGAGAAACCGGTGTAGATCATGGACCGAGGTACCAAGCGGTTGAGGCGCAACAAAATTTCCATAGTTAAGGTACGATGGGAAGGAAAGCGTGGCGCCGAATTCACTTGGGAACTCGAGAGTGACATGAAGACCAAGTACCCACAGCTCTTTGAGCAGTCTTCCTCTCAGATTTCGGGGATGAAATCTCCTAAAGGCGGGGAGACTGTAACGCCCTGCGTGTGAAACTTTTATCTTTTGGCAAGTTTAGTCCTTGTAGATACTTAATGATACTTAATTGAGTCTTAACTATGTTAAACTATGTTAAACTACGTGAAACTTTGCTCGACGTGATGCTTTGTGGAGCTTGACTCTTGATACTTGACTCTTATGATACTTGAAACTAGAATCTTAAAACTTGACACTTGCTATGCTTAATACTTATTAAACAAGAAACTTTGATATTTATTGAACGAGAAACTTGATACTTAGTGGAACGAGAAGCTTGATACTGTTGAACGTGAAACTTTGAATCTTTATTGAACAAGAGACATTGATACTTGATACTTCGATACTTGATACTCATTGAACGGGAAACTAGCTTATACACAGACTTGAAACTTGGAAACTTTTGTGTTAATTATATAATTTTACCATGTAATGATTACTCACAATAATATGCAACGCAACGCTTAATCTAACTCGCAAAACAAACCAAAGTCGGAAAACTAGCAAACGGGATTTGGTTATCCGAATGGACGTCCGATCGGATGACCATCCGATCGGATAGCCATTCGACCGAATAGCCATCCGACCGAATAGCCATCCGACCCTTCCACTAGCACCGCCTTAGCTGTCCCTTTCACCTATAAATACGCCACTTGTGCTCTCATTTCACACTTTTGCCTCTGTTATCCGACCAATACGCACTCCCAAGTCCTTTCAAGCACTTTTTTCGAGATTCAAGCTCAATCTGTAAGTAAATCTTCTAGATTCTTGTACAACTTTAGTCGTTTAACACTTCTACACAAGATTCTTCGACAAAATCACACGAACACTTTAACATTTTAATGAAAATCAACTGATTTGGGGTTTCTTAAAGGTGTTTTCCGCTCAGTTAATGTACAAACTGTTATGGAGCATCATTTAATCAAGAACGACCTTAAATCTTAAGGGTTTTCACAGTTCTCATACGGAATCTAAAGGAAACTTGCACTCTTATCTCAGATCTGACAGAATGACACTTGTTTTCCGATTCAGATCTGATGAACACTATGTTTTACACTTGATTTTCGAACTTTCAGTAGAGGATTCGGTCTCAAACGGGCTATTTACTCGTTTCTTAGTTAAAAGCCGGTCTGAGGACTAAACTTCACAGGAAGACGGACAGATTGACAGGTCTAAACATGAAACTCACTATAAACAGTTCGTCGATTCGAGAAGGGTTGGTTCCCAGCCGACTGAACGAGCTGGTTTGGTATGTTTCCGTTGTTTGACACGTCGTTACATCGTCTCCGTTAGCTCAAACCTAGCAACTTTCACACAACTTCACTCACTGATCGTCTGACCGGATGGCCATCCGATCGGTTGACCATCCCTCTAGACGATCTGATTATCATTACACTTGTTGTTTACAGGACACTATGATCTCAACACTTGAAACTTTATCAGTTCACAAACGCACGCTGTTCGAATAGTCATCCGTTCGAATGGTCATCCGTCCGGATGACCATCTGATCAGGTATACAGTCAGATACTTTTACTCACTTTTAGCACTGTTCGACACTTTGTTCCCAAACGGGTCAGCTCTTAGAGGACTTATGATCTGTTCCCCGCATGTAGGCTGATTCAGCGCTCCCTTCGATCCAATCTATTCAGTGTTTGATTATAAGCACCCGCTGTGAGTATACTCGATCCCTTTTTGTTTTAAACACTTTTGGGATGCAACGTGTATTCTATATATCAAGACACTTGACACTTGAAACTTATTTGAAACCTACTCTATCCTCGTTAAATATGAAACTTGAAACTTGATACTTGATACTTGAGACTTTTCTGCTATGCGAACGTTTAATCCTTGTGTGTAGTTCCGCCTTAACAATGGTAGCGCTATAGGGGTAATGCACCTCCCTGTTAGTCTTGGGGTATTCTTAGGACGAGATATTTAACCTCCCGTTAGTCGTTGGGAAAGGCATTTAACGCATTTGAAACTTGGGCTATCACTTGGACTGCGTAAACTAGCATGGTGAAACTTTTATGTGTTTATATGATGGATATGAGTTTTTGTAAACTAGTATGCTACGTATTCAAACTTGTATGCTCGCCAACATTTTTGTTTATAGTATTTTAATACATGTTGCAGGGAGCTGAAGAACTCAAGAAACAAGCTAGGTTGTTGCCTAGAAACTCATCTTAGTTAATCAGGAAATTTTGAACAATATTTGAACGTTATGTATTTGATACTTTTGTGATTGTGAATCGGGGTTGATGTTTAGACAGTTTTTATAAAATATGATTAATCATTACTGAAACAATTTAGTATTGTGGATTCTCTTGAGCAATCTGATGCGCTTAGTGTCGCGCCTCGATGTTTCCGCCATCGGTTGGGGTGTGACATTAAGTTGGTCAAAAAGGACGTCCATACGAGGCAAATGGTAGCGGTTTTTATAGTAAGCTTGTTAAGTTCGTGATAGTCGATGCACATATGAAATGATCCATCTTTTTTCTTCACAAAAAGAACGGGGGCTCCCCAAGAAGAGGAACTTGGGCGAATGAACCCCATATCTGAGAGTTCTTGAAGTTAGCTTGCAAGTTCTTTCATTTCTGAGGGTGCAAGACGATAAGGAGATTTGGAAACAGGAGTGGCTCCAGGTATAAGATCGATATCAAAATCAACTTGTCGAGGAAGAGGTAAGGCAAGTAAGTCTTCAGGAAAAACTTCTGGAAAGTCTCGTATAACACGAATATCTTGAAGGTTTTTTCCCTTATCCTGCTTTTCCACAACGTAGGCTAAAAAGGCCACGTACTTCTTGCATAAATAACGTTGAGCTGTAGAACAGGACATGAGTTTGAGCCCAGTACAAGGTTTTTCCCCATAGATTTTGAGAGTGTCACCAGATTAGAGAAGGATTCGAAGATATTTCTCATGGCAAACAACTTCAGCATGGTGCTTAGATAGCCAATCCATACCTACTATGATATCAAAGCTTCCAAGTTTTATAGGTGAGAGATCAATAGAGAAAGTGTGGCCGTTAAGATCGAGAGCACAATCACGAATAACAGAGTCAATAACACCTGGGTTTCCATTAGCTATTTCTACTGTAATGGTTTTCTCTAACTTAGAATGTGGCATGGCAAGTAGTGGTTCAAAGTCCCGGTATCAAACAAAATAGAGGCATATTGGTTATTGATGAGAAACGTACCATTCACCACCTCGTTGTTAGCTTGTGCCTGAGAAGTGTTGATATTGAAAGCACGACCTTTAGCTTGATTAGCATTATTGAGCCTTGGGCACCGATTGCAGTAATGACCTGGATCCCACATTCAAAACAAGTGCTAGGAGGGTAGTTAGGATGACCGAGAACAACTGGCTGAGCAGATGCGAGAAGTTGAGCAGGTTGAGTAGGAGCAGGTACTTGAGCTGGTTGGGCAGTAGCAGGTGCGGGGTTTTGCCTAAAACGAGAATTATGAGCTAAGTGCCCCAAACGCCCGCATTTTTTACACAACTGACATTGGATATGAGCTGCATGATGAAGATTGCAGCGACTGCACACAGGTTGGTTTCCAGCATAAAGCTTTTTGTTTGGATTCTGAGCTACTTGGGCTACAGGTATTGGTTAGGCCGTGGGAGCTACTTGGGTTATAGGAGTGGTAGAAGTAACAGCAACATAGTTTTGATTAGCCTTATGTCTTTATTTTTACGAGAAGTTGTAGCCTTAGCATTTTGGATTCTCTCAGTAGCAACTTTATCTTTTCCCTTTTGATTTCCCTTTCTAGATAATTTTCTCGCTTTCACGTAGTTTTCGGTTAAAGTAGCGGCCAAACGAATAACTTCTTCGACAGTGGCGGGTCTGCTTCCCAATACATGGCCTTGAATCTCGAGAGGCAAACCACCCGCATACTTTTCGATGGTTTTAGGCACAGTGGGGACCATGCTAGACACTAGGGTACTCAACTCCTGAAATCGAGTGGCATAAGAAAGATTTTCTCCGCTATCCTGCTTATGATGATAGAACTCATCTTCAAGCTTCTTCATTTCATTTCTGGTGATCATTGACCGTTTGACCAAATCAGCCCACTTTCTTCCTATTTGTGAAGATTATAAAGTGGAGAAACTTGCTAAAATCTATACCGACGAGATTATATGCCGTCATGACATACCTCTTGACATAATCTCTGACCGTGATGGTCGCTTTACTTCACGTCTTTGGCAAACCTTTCAATCCGCTATGGGTTCTGATGCGTGTTAGTGTGTATATGTTTTAGGTATATATTTTAAGCCCTTTTTACACTTTTAGCCAAGTTTTAAATTTATAAAACACGATATTTACTAACACTAAACACACATATGGGCAAGTGCACCCATCGTGGACGTAGTATAGTGTTGGTAAGATACCAAGGTCGTCCAAGGATACAAGATCTTTTAGTACCGATTTATCCTCAACGTCTAATCAAATCAAAATGTTAGAAAAAGATTTTTAAACTAAGAAAATAAAACTAACTAAAATGCTGAAAAATAAAATAAAAATAAAACAGATAGACAAGATGAATCACTTGGATCCGACTCGTGTGTAGTGTAACCTTTGATTATTTTCGCACTTTTGCACTTGTTTAAGAGATTATCTTAGTTATTGTAGTAGGCCCTTCTTTTGAAGGCGACGTTACCCTCAACCAGTAGCTTGAGTCAGCAAGGATACAATCCTAAAGGGTCGGATTATTGAAAGATAATTAATTAAGTTATTAATGCATAATGTGGTAGGCCCCTCTTTTGAAGGCGACGTTACCCTCAGCTAAGTAGTCTGAGTCAGCAGGAATACAGTCCTAAGTAGCTGGGTTAAAGTTTTAATAGTAGTTTAACTTATGAGGGGATCAAAGAGTTTGGACCCCCGCCATCCAATACCTTCGGGTATTGAAGGAGGTCCTACTAAATTTGACCCAGGTCCTTTGCAGGATCTATACACTGAACAATGGCAAGACTCTTACCAAACCGTTCCCTTAACCCCCGACCAGGTAGCCAACATACCTCCATATAGACCGTGGAGATATGAATGGTGAAAATCTTTTATTTTATATAGACAGTAAAATAATGCCAAGACACCACGGACAAACGATAAGGAAGAATCACCTTCAACATAAGAAACTAGTAATTAAAGTCGTTAATACAAAACCAATTAAAAAGTGCAAAAGATTAAAAATAAAAAGTATTACACTAAACACTTGTCTTCACCAAGTGATGTAAGAGACTTAGGCAAACATGGCCTTTGATTGTCAAGAACTCTTACGATCAATCTTGGATCCCGAGATGACTCACACACTCTAAGATGGACAATGGACGATGGTGGTGGATGATGGTGGTGGGTGAAGTGTGAGAGAGGTGGTGTGCCAAGAGATGAGTTGCAAGAGCTCCAAACACTCCTATTTATAGGCTGAACAGAAGCTCGGGCACGGCCCGTGTCCATCTGACACTCTCTCTCTTCATTAATTGTAATTCGCAATTACAATAAATGCGCCTGCAGCAAGTTGACCACGCCCCCGTGTCCGCTGGGCACGGCCCCGTGGTGGGCAGTAAAAGCTTCTATAGGTTTGTCTTTTCTGCTGCTTCTTGGGCACGGCCCCGTGCTCGCTGAGCACGGGGCGTGTTCAGTCTTCTGTCTTCTTTGTTTTGCTTGGGAGGATGCTGTCGGGGGGGTCGGGCATATCACTTTTGTTCCTTTTCTTGTATTTATGTTAGTTTTTGCTGTCTTTTTGCTTCTTTTGTTATTTTGAGCTCATTTAATCCTGAAAATACAAAAGGAAGACAAAAGCACACTTTTTCCAACATTAGTACTAAAAAAAGGTTAGTTTTAAGCCATTATTGATGTAATTTATATGTTGCATTTTGTGCACATCAAATACCCCCACACTTGAATCTTTGCTTGTCCTCAAGCAAAACCCTTTATAATGTGGCTTTATTCACTCCCAAATGGAATGGGTAGAAGAGAAGGTTTTCGGGCTTGTCATATAGTGTCGGGAATTCCAAGATTATTTTAGGTTTTATTTTTATTTATTTACAATCCTATTCGTCATGATTTATTAAAAACGTTTCATAAGATAAATTATTTATTAGGCATAGCATACCTTTTTAAAATTCCATTTATATACAAGTTCACATACCTCACGGGGGAATCACTCAACACTCGGCCGAAGGTGTATTTTTAGTGAATCACTCGAGAGCGGCATGGAGCTTACTCCTACCATAAGCTTGCCAAGCAATCAATCCTCCTCCTTTTTAACTTTATACCTTTGTAAATATCAAGAGGACTTTTTGGGTGAAGGGTTAGGCTTGGGCTAAAGATGGGTGGTTGGGTTAGTGGTTAGAAAAAGGGCAAAAAGTGTAACAACGTCGGTTTTTGAAAGACTTTTTATTTTTCACATTTTTATTTTATTTTGATGAACCACTTGTTTTAAACAAAGTTATTTTTGATGAACTTGTTTGTTTGTTTGGTTTCATAAAAATATATAACTTTTTTTTCAATAGAGTCATTAGAAAACCAAACGTTGTTACTAAAATAAAGGGTTAAAAATAAAAAAAGGTTTAGGTGGGTAAAAAGGGTGATGGATTTTGGGTTAAGAAATGAAAAGGTTTAGGCTCAAAGGGGTTAACTAGGGGGATTTTGGGTAGGTGGTAAAAAAAATGAAAAATAATGGTGTAGAAAGAAAAATGGTTAGTCCTAATGCCTCCATCATTTACTTACTTGGGTTTAAGTTGGTAAGCACCGGGAATGTATTGTTGTGGCAAGTTCTAGAGTCATACGAACCAAGCGGTTATTCACACAAGAAACGAAAAATGTGCATTTAGTGTAAAGATATGTATTTGTATGCTCGTTAAAGGCTCAAAACTCACTTTTGTGGGAAAGGGTTTTTTATGTGATCAAGTATATATAATCAAATTTTAACTAAGTTTGTCATGCCTTTTCGTAATTTTCTTATGTTGTTTTTTTTTTATCACGACGCTATCGGTTGTAAACTTGTAAAAATATAACCGTGTTAGAACTTGAATTCCCAACTTAAACTTAGACAAGTAAAAAAAAATGAAATTTTTTTTGAAAAAATTTGGGGTGATTAGTGGTTCCAATAGAGTTTTGTGTAAGGCTTGTTATTAGGATTTGCAAGATTCAAGGTTTTAGCATCCCCCCACACTTAAATTACACATTGTCCTCAATGTGTCCCAAAAATAAGTTTTTAGGTTGATTGAATGTGTAAAATGGTGTTTAAAAGCAAAATTTTATGTTACTGGCATCCTGGACACGACCCCATGGGGACCGGGCACGGCCCCGTGTTCAGGTGTCAGCGACAAAAATTAAAGAAAAGAAACAGAAGCCTGGACAGGGGGCGTGTTCAGCGAACACGGCCCGTGTCCAGTTACCTGAACTGGGCAATTTTCTGCAGAGTGTGCAGCACGGGGCCGTGTTGGGCGGACATGGCCCGTGCTGAGCTTACTGTGATGAAGAAATTGTTGTCGGATGGCCCTGTTTTCGTGCATGGGGCTATGTTTCTCGTTTCCCTTGCTATCCTTGACCATCACGAGTGTGTTTTATTTATCACAACATCTTCCAAACCTTAAAACCATCATTTCATTAAAAATCATCATAGAGAGAATTACATAGTCTTAGAATACTAGTAAGTTAGATAAGTAAGTACAAGAAGCTTAAACCAAGGAGTTCTATCCTACAAGTTATTCTAATTAGAAAAATTTCCGAGAAGATAGTAGTCTCGGTTGGATGCAGCTTCATAGAACTCCTTCCTCCGGGTATGGACTCCTCATATGTTGGCGAGCCACTCCTCTATCTCCCCCGGGAGGAGAAAGGAGGGCTCGTTGGCGTCGGTTTGAGGAGGTGCAACTTCCACCGGGACTTCTTGCAGATTTTCATGAGGAGGCTCCGCTGGAATGTCATCCCATCCGGTAGGGTTGTTGACTCCAAGTGCTAGGTTCCAATCCTCTTGAGGGAGGACGGGTTCCATGGGAGGTGTTACAAGAATATTTAACCTCTGGTGCAAGAGGTTAATTTCTTGAAAACTATTTTCCAGCCCCACCGTAAATAGTTTATACGGTCTATCAGGACCTCCTCTACCGAAGTCATTTCATCGAGAGCTTCCCGTAGCGCCATGACATAGTGTACAAGGGTAGCTTCAATGGAAGGCCTTCTTCCACTTCTACTGTTTCTTGAATGCGCTGACGATGTGCCACTGTTTTCACTTGACATTCTACGAAAATAAACCGAAAACAGTTTATTTTAATGAAACAGTTCCTTGGACACGGCCCCGTGCTTAATGAGCACGGCCCCGTGTTCACCTTTCTGCAGAATTTTGAAACAAGGAATCTTGAAGCTCTAAGTTATTTTTCTAACTTGTGAAGCCTTTTTGAACATTAGTAACTTAAAACAATGTTATACAACTTATTTTTAGCAAGATTCTTTGAACAAAACTCAATAATCCTTGCCATAAAGCTTGAAACTTCAAACTTTAATGGAGGTTTTTGGAGAAAGATGAAGAAGAAGGAAATGGATAAAAGAGGAAAGGACAGATGGCTGTTGGAACCTTCTTTTAGAACATACCTAGGATGGTAGGAGAGAAGATCCCTTCAAATCTCTGTCCCTGGATGGTCCAAATGTGCAGGATTCTTGGCTGAATTTATAGAAAACGACAGCATGCTGGACACGGCCCCGTGTCGGCTTGACACGACCCCGTGTGCAGGCAAGATTCTAACACAGTTTGTCCGTATTCTGACGTAAGGTCAGAAAGGAATCTTTTGGTGGACACGGGGGCGTGTTGGCTGGGCACGGCCCCGTGTCAAAGGGCTGATTATGAAGTTTGTCTATTTTCAAGGAACTAAGCTGGATCGGGCGGTTCCTCAACGTCTAATCAAATCAAAATGTTAGAAAAAGATTTTTAAACTAAGAAAATAAAACTAACTAAAATGCTGAAAAATAAAATAAAAATAAAACAGATAGACAAGATGAATCACTTGGATCCGACTCGTGTGTAGTGTAACCTTTGATTATTTTCGCACTTTTGCACTTGTTTAAGAGATTATCTTAGTTATTGTAGTAGGCCCCTCTTTCGAAGGTGACGTTACCCTCAACCCAGTAGTTTGAGTCAGCAAGGATACAATCCTAAAGGGTCGGATTATTGAAAGATAATTAATTAAGTTATTAATGCATAATGTGGTAGGCCCCTCTTTTGAAGGCGACGTTACCCTCAGCTAAGTAGTCTGAGTCAGCAGGGATACAATCCTAAGTAGATGGGTTAAAGTTTTAATAGTAGTTTAACTTATGAGGGGATCAAAGAGTTTGGACCCCCGCCATCCAATACCTTGGGGTATTGAAGGAGGTCCTACTAAATTTGACCCAGGTCCTTTGCAGGATCTATACACTGAACAATGGCAAGACTCTTACCAAACCGTTCCCTTAACCCCCGACCAGGTAGCCAACATACCTCCATATAGACCGTGGAGATATGAATGGTGAAAATCTTTTATTTTATATAGACAGTAAAATAATGCCAAGACACCACGGACAAACGATAAGGAAGAATCACCTTCAACATAAGAAACTAGTAATTAAAGTCATTAATACAAAACCAATTAAAAAGTGCAAAAGATTAAAAATAAAAAGTATTACACTAAACACTTGTCTTCACCAAGTGATGTAAGAGACTTAGGCAAACATGGCCTTTGATTGTCAAGAACTCTTACGATCAATCTTGGATCCCGAGACGACTCACGCACTCTAAGATGGACAATGGACGATGGTGGTGGATGATGGTGTTGTGATGGTGGTGGGTGGTGGGTGAAGTGTGAGAGAGGTGGTGTGCCAAGGGATGAGTTGCAAGAGCTCCAAACACTCCTATTTATGGGCTGAACAGAAGCTAGGGCACGGCCCCGTGCCCGCTATGCATGGCCCCGTGTCCATCTGACACTCTCTCTCTTCATTAATTGTAATTCACAATTACAATAAATTCGCATGCAGCAAGTTGACCAAGCCCCCGTGTCCGCTGGGCACGGCCACGTGGTGGGCAGTAGAAGCTTCTATAGGTTTGTCTTTTCTGCTGCTTCTTGGGCACGGCCACATGCTCGCTGAGCACGGGGCGTGTTCAGTCTTCTGTCTTCTTTGTTTTGCTTGGGAGGATGCTGTCGGGGGGGTCGGGCATATCACTTTTGTTCCTTTTCTTGTATTTATGTTAGATTTTGCTGTCTTTTTGCTTCTTTTATTATTTTGAGCTTATTTAATCCTGGAAATACAAAAGGAAGACAAAAGCACACTTTTTCCAACATTAGTACTAAAAAGGGTTAGTTTTAAGCCATTATTGATATAATTTATATGTTGCATTTTGTGCACATCAGGTTCGCACTTGAATCTTAGCACGACTTTTCATCCTCAGACGGATGGACAGACCGAGCGTACTATTCAAACCCTAGAGGATATGCTCCGTTCTTGTGTCATCGACTTTGGTGGTAACTAGGATGTACATTTACCATTGATCGTGTTCTCGTACAACAACAACTATCATTCCAGTATTTAGATGGCTCCTTTCGAAGCTTTATATGGTCGCAAGTGCCGATCTCCTCTCAGCTAGCATGAGGTTGGTCACAAGCAACTTACTGGCCCAGAAATCATTCAAGAGACAATGAATAAGATTCTTCAGATCTGTGATAACTTGATCAAGGCTAGGGGCAGACGAAAGAGTTATGCTGATAAGAGGCGCAAGCCTCTGGAATTCAATGTTGGTGATCAGGTTCTTCTCAAGGTATCTCCCTGGAAGGGAGTGGTTCGTTTCGGTAAGAAGGGAAAGCTCGCTCCTCGCTATGTGGGTCCTTTCACGATACTCGAAAGGATTGGCAAGGTGGCGTACAGACTCGACCTATCACAAGAACTAAACAACGTACATCCAGTGTTTCACGTATCTAACCTACGTAAATGCCTGCCAGATGAAGAACTGCACGTTCCCCTCGAAGACTTGCAAATAAATGAAGCTTTACACTTCGTGGAGAAACCGATCGAAATCATGGATCGAGGCATCAAGCGATTAAGGCGCAACAAAATTTCCATCGTCAAGGTTCGGTGGGAAGGAAAACGTGGCACTGAATTCACTTGGGAGCTCGAAAGTGAGATGAAGACCAAGTATCCGCAGCTCTTCGAGCAGTCTTCCTCTTAGATTTCGGGGACGAAATCTCCTAAAGAAGGGGAGACTGTAACGCCTGCGTCCCTGAACTTTTAGCTATTGTCAATTTTAGTCCTTATACTATGTGACTCTTGACACTTTCGACACTTTTGGATCTTTATGCTATGATACTTGAATCTTATTGCTACTTGATACTTAATTCTTTGAAGCTAGAAACTCGATTCTTAATACTAGATTCTTGATGCTTAATTCTAGAAACTTGATTCTTGATACTTAATACTACGAGACTTGATTCTTGATACCTGATTCTTGAGGCATTGATTCTTGATTCTTGATACTTGAAACCTGGTGCTCGACTCTTGAGACTCGTGAAACTTGAGACTTGGTTGAACGAGGGACTGGAGACTTGTCACTGGTGGAAACTTAGAAACTTTGTGTTATTGATATAATCTAGTCATGTGATACTATTACACAATAATACGCAACGCAACGCTTAATCTAACTCGCAAAATGAATCAAAGACGAAAAAATGGCAAAACGGGGTTGGATTGTCCGAATGGCAATCCGATAGGATGACCATCCGATCAGAGGGCCATTCGATCGAACAGCCATCCGATCCGTTTCCACAACGCCTTAAGTCCTCTCTTGCACTATAAATAGGACCTGTCACATCATTCATCACTGATGTGACAGCCTCCTTCGACCAGACGAACGCCCTCCCACTTTTGAGCATTTTCTTCCATTTCCCTACAATTTCGGTACGTATTACACTTGATTCTTGCACAACTTTTATCTATACTCTATTCTCTACTTGATTCTTCTTCGAAATCACACTCTTCACCGTGAAATCTCTACGATTTGAGCTCGTAAGGATGACGTCATCATGGCAGGTTGTACGACCAGTCGTGTAATGTCATTTCAGTCAAGATCTAGCTCAGATCTAAGGAATTTCATGTGTTCTTACACCAAATCTTTACTAAATCTAGACTTTTTCAGCAAAAACTCATGTTTCCTTCATCTTTCTTAAACTTTTTACTAAAAATGATGGAATCCGGACCCAAACGGACTGTAGACTTGATGATTAGTCTGAAGTCGGCTTGGAAATGGATTATCGCCAGAGAAGATGACCGGAGTACGCATTCAAACATGAACATCGTCAAGGACAGACGCCCGATCGGACGGGGTGATTCCCATCCCATCAGACAGGCTGAGCCTTGATGTAGTTACCGTTGCCTCAATACGTACCATGCCGTCATCGTTAAACTCGAGACTTAGAAACTCTACAAGGCTGAAAGGTACAAGATCACTGCGAACGAATGGCGATCCGATCGGACTGCCGTCCGATCGAACGGCCAGCTGATCGAAGTGGTAACGTGACTTACAACCTTCAACACTTGAACTATTTTGAATCAGAAACTTTGAACTTTGAAACTTGCACGCGAAGGGTCATTCGACCGAACGGCCATTCGATTGGATGACCATCCGATCGAAAGACCTGGTTTGAACACCTAGTATAAAAGTTAATCATTTTGGAAACTCACCTTGGATCGAATGACCATTCGATCTAATGGCCATCCGTACGGATGACCATCCGATCGGATGGCGGTTCGTCCTACTCACATGAGTCATCCGATCGGATGACCATGCGTCCGGATGGCCATCCGATCAGGTGACTGATCCGACACTTTGCATGATTCTCGTTATTCTGTCCTATGCTTATCTATTGTACTCTAATAAAGCTAATCCTAAGAGCTCCCTTTGATCCAATAACAGTTATACTGTTAAAGCAATTACTGTGAGTATACTCGATCCCTTTCCGTTTTAAACTTTTGGGATGCAATATGTATTCTATGAAACTTGAAACTTTTGAATCTAAACTCTATCCTTTGTGAATGTGAACTGTGATACTTGTGATTCTTGATTCTTGATTCTTTATGCTATGTGAACGTTTAATCCTTGTGTGTAGTTCCGCCTTAACAATAGTAGCGCTATAGGAAGATGCACCTCCCCATTATTCTTGGGGGTATTGTTAGGAGGATTCTATTTGCTTTCCTTTATTCTTTGGAAATTGGTTAAAGCATCGGGACACTTGGGCTATCACTTGGACTGCGAACACTAGCATGGCTGAAACTATTTTATCGTTTACATGATGGATATGAGTCTTTTAAACTATTATGCTATATACTCAAACTTGTATACTCTCCAGTACATTTTGTGCTGACTTTATTTTAATACATGTTGCAGGCTGATAGGATGCAATTGTCACAACCCCCGATCCCTATCTCCCGGGAACGGGCGGCCGTGAGCCAGTTTCGGTGGTATCACATTTATTTATCCAATTTGGCAGCGGAAATTTTCATCAGGATCGTAGTTAGGAAATATTTTAATCAGAGTAAACCACCATGTTTATAACATTAAACATATGGGTAAAAACCCAAGTTTTCAATACACACGTTTCATAGGAATACATCCTATTTATTTGAATAAAAACATCCATTTTATTCTTAGGTAACTTTATTGCCACTTTTCCAAGCCTTCAGTGCTATCCAGCTGGCTTCTATTTGGCTTTCACATTTTGTTACCTGAAACGCGTTTTAAAAACATTTTGTCAGTGGGAAATACTGGTGAGTGAATCCCAGTTTAATCAAGTTTGAGTAAAAACCAATTTGCAGTATTGAGGGCACATCCGCAATTACATTTGTATCCAAGACATCACAATTAACATCAGTGGTACGGTCATACTCAACATATGGGATGTTACCACGCCAGTAACAAATTTTGTATACAAAACCCCAACATACCCACTATAATTGTATTCTTTACAAATACTCAATAACTGCTTTGTATATATTTAATTAAGTGAGGTTTTGTAAAAACATTCAACAAAAGGTTTACTCACAAAAATGAGCATATAAAAAGAAGGATTAACTCACATTGCTGTTTTAGGTTTTTCGTAAGGGTTTCCTGGAGATAATCTATAAATTACACAAATGCACGTGTGTTAGTATAATAACCCATTTTAACATTAGTAATACCCTCCCCGAGACGGCATTCCAACGACTACGTCGGGCAGAACCACGACAGCCGTTACGGAACCCTAGATCAATCGGGCAGCGTATCTAATACGTCTCCAGGGGTTATAATACTTACATCGTAGCAGAACCTCGCTATTTTAGGGGGTATTGGACTCGGGTATAATGCCCACTAACTAAAATTGAGAGAGAAAGAACGAAAATTGAACGATCAGACTGAAGGCCCGATGCCTCCTCTTTATAGTGCTGAAATTGGACTTTCACGCGGCCCGCGTGAAGTTTGGGCCTGGTTCTACGCGGCCCGCATGGCCTAAGGCCTAGGCTTAGCTGATCCGGGTCATCTTATAGGTTCGACACGACTTGGACACGTGGCCGCTCCGGGTCACGCCACAAATCCGGACACTCGCGGCCCGCATTGACTTAACCCACCATGTACGCGGCCCGCTTGAGCCTAAGGTTTTGGTGAATTCTGGTTACCTACTCGCGCGGCCCGCTTAAGCTTGAGGTGAGGCCCTACGCGGCCCGCCTCAACTTAATAATTATTGTTTTTATTTATTTTATATAGTATAATCTTATCTTGGGGCTCGGTTTTCACATACGGGGTGCATACAAGTTGATATATTTACAATATATATTAGAGTGTCAGAAATATTATGAGGATGTCAGTTGTACCGAGGGTTGTTATATCCTCCCCACCTTGTTTTAGAGCTCGTCCTCGAGATCTACTGGAACAAGTGTGGATATTTCTTTTGCATTTCGGATTCAAGCTCCCACGTGTACTCGGGTCCTCGTTTGGAGTCCCATCTCACTTTGACCAAAACTAGTCTTTTATGCTTGAGATTCTTAATTTTCCTATCTTCAATTTGCAGAGGCTTCTCCACAAACTTGAGTTGCTCATTAACTTCTATATCCTTAAGAGGTACTATGAGTGATTCGTCGGCTAGACACTTTTTAAGATTAGATACATGAAACACATCATGTATTCCTGCCATTTCCTCTGGCAGTCGTAGCTGATAGGCTACAGGTCCTATTCTTCTGATGATTTCAAAAGGTCCAATATACCTGGGGCTTAGCTTTCCTCTTTTGATGAATCTTACCACTCCTTTCCAGGGAGAGACTTTCAATAACACTTTATCTCCCACTTGAAATTCTAATGGTTTGCGTCTGTTATCAGCATAACTCTTTTGGCGATCACGTGCTGTTTTCAGTCGTTCCTTGACTTGAATGATTTTATCAGTTGTTTCTTGTACTATCTCAGGTCCAGATAATTGTTTTTCCCCAATTTCTGCCCAACAGACTGGGGTTCTGCACTTTCGTCCATAAAGTGCTTCGAATGGTGCAGCATTGATACTTGTGTGATAACTGTTATTATAAGAAAATTCTATTAAAGGTAAGTGTTCGTCCCAATTACCTCCAAAATCAATTACACAAGCTCTAAGCATGTCCTCCATTGTCTGAATTGTCCTTTCGCTTTGTCCGTCCGTTTGAGGATGATAAGCCGTGCTTAGATTTACCCTGGTTCCCATTGCTCTTTGGAAACTTGACCAAAAATGAGAAGTAAAACGGCTATCTCTATCAGAAACAATTGATAAGGGAATGCCATGTAAAGAAACGATTTCATTTACATATAATTTGGCTAATTGTTCCATACTAAAAGTTTCCTTCATTGGTAAGAAATGAGCTGTCTTGGTTAATCTATCTACAATCACCCAGATTGTATCATTACCTTTCCTTGTTTTAGGCAATTTGGTAACAAAATCCATTGTTATCCATTCCCATTTCCAAACTGGTATTTCTAATTGTTGTAACAATCCTGAGGGTTTCTGATGTTCAGCTTTAACTTGTGAACAAGTTAAACATTTAGAAACATAAGCTGCTATGTCCTTTTTCATTCCTATCCACCAGAAATTTTTCCTTAAATCCTGGTACATTTTATCACTTCCTGGATGCATCGTATATTTAGACTTATGAGCTTCTTCTAATATACGGTGACGTAAATTTCCTAATTTAGGTATCCACATTCTCTTTTTATGGAACCTCCAAATTCCATCCGTTCCTTGTTCTAATTCCTTAATCATTCCTTTTAACTTTTCAGTATCTTCCTTGATCACTGATTCTTGTGCTTTTCTAATTTGTTCATTTAAATCTACTTGCAGATTTAATTTAAGAGAACGTACCCTTCTTGGCTTTTCATAATATTTTCGACTTAAAGCGTCAGCCACCACATTAGCTTTTCCTGCATGATACTGGATATCACAGTCATAATCACTAAGCAATTCCATCCAGCGTCTCTGTCTCATATTCAACTCTTTTTGCCCGAAAACATATCTTAAACTCTTATGATCTGTGAATATGGTAAACTTACTACCATAAAGATAATGTCTCCAAATCTTAAGGGCAAAAATTATAGCTCCTAATTCCAAATCATGGGTTGAATAATTTCCTTCATGACTCTTAAGCTGTCTGGATGCATAAGCTATAACCTTTTGACGTTGCATCAATACGCATCCATAACCTAACTTAGAAGCGTCACAAAAGACTACAAAGTCTTCAGTTCCTTCTGGTAATGCTAGTATGGGTGCATGGGTTAATCTTTGCTTAAGAATTCTAAAGGCTTCTTCTTGTTTTGGTCCCCATTCGAACTTAACAGATTTACAGGTTAGTTTAGTTAAAGGAATGGCTATCCTAGAAAAATCTCGAATAAATCTTCTATAATAACCGGCCAATCCTAAGAAACTTCTAACTTCAGTTGGTGACTCTGGGGTTTTCCATTTGGTAATTGCCTCGATTTTCGTTGGATCTACATGAATTCCTTCATGATTCACTAAATGCCCGAGAAATTGTACCTGTTCTAACCAAAATTCACACTTTGAAAACTTAGCATAAAGCTTTTCTTTTCTTAACAGGCTTAAAAGTAAGTGCAAGTGCTTAGCATGCTCTTCTTTACTTTTAGAATAAATGAGAATATCATCTATAAAGACAATTATGAATTTATCCAAATATGGCTTACATATTCGGTTCATCATGTCCATAAATGCGGCTGGGGCATTGGTTAAACCAAATGGCATGACAGTAAATTCATAATGACCATACCTTGTTCTAAATGCGGTTTTAGGAATATCTTCTTCCTGTACCTTTAATTGATGATATCCTGATCTTAAATCGATTTTAGAGAAAAATCGAGCTCCTTGAAGTTGATCAAACAAATCATCGATCCTCGGTAATGGGTACCGATTCTTAATCGTGACTTTGTTCAATTCACGGTAGTCAATGCACATACGCATTGATCCGTCCTTCTTTTTGACAAATAATATCGGTGCTCCCCATGGCGATGAGCTTGGCTGTATGAATCCCTTTTCCAACAACTCGTCTAGTTGTTTCCTCAGTTCTTGCATTTCAGCAGGTGCTAAACGGTAAGGTGCTTTGGCAATTGGTGCTGTTCCGGGTAACAGATGAATTCTGAATTCAACTTCCCTGTCTGGCGGTAGTCCTGGCAATTCTTCTGGAAAGACATCTGAAAATTGGGATACTACTGGAATATCTTTTGATTCTTTTCCTTTAGTGTTAGTGATTATAGAAATCAAATACACTATAGATCCTTTTCTTATACAACTTGCAGTTTTCATCACAGAGATGAATTTAGTGGATCTAAAAGGTTTATCTCCTTTAATTAAGATCTTTTCACCTCTTGGTGATTTTAATTGAATTGTCTTTTGATCACATAAAATACTGGCTTTATTGGCTATTAACCAATCCATTCCTAACACTACATCAAATCCTACCAGATTCATTGGGTAAAGGTTTGCTATAAATTTTTGATTAAAAATTTCTATTCTTGCTCCCTGCAAGATTTCAGAAATTTTAACAGTTTCTCCATTTGCGGTTTCCACTAGACATTCTTGTGGTAGTTTAGTTAATGATTGATTTAGGAGTTTGCAAAACGAAGTATTAATAAAACTTTGGTTGGCACCAGAGTCAAATAATACTTTAGCAAAAATATCATTAACTAAAAACGTACCAGCAATGACGTCTGGAATCATCCTGGCTTCCTCTGTAGTTAGCACGAATGCTCTGGCATTTTTAGGATTTTTGTTGGTTGCAGCTGGAGCCAATTTCGGACAGTTTGTCCTAATGTGACCTTTTTCCCCACAATTGAAACACATTCCATTACTGGATTTCTTCTTGCAATTCTCTTCCTTGTGTCCTGGGGCCTTGCAAAAATTACAGTAAGTAGAGCATCTTCCAGAATGCTTCTTTCTGCAGGCTTTGCAGTAGGGTGCAGAGGTAGAACCTACATTCCTACGATTGGAATTCCCAGAACGGAATTCTTGAGTAAACCTTTGGGTTAGGTTTCTCCTCTGGTCTTCTTCTCTAGTACGGATTAACTCATCTGTCAAGGTATTAGCTAGTTCTACAGCTTCCTCTATAGTTTGGGGTCTAGCTGCCTTGACTACATGTCTAATTTCTCCAATTAATCCCCAGATGTAACGGGAGATTAACACTGGTTCAGGTGATGCAAGGGTAGGTACTATCCTAGCATATTCAAAGAATGTGGTAGTGTAACCCTTACTGTCTACCCCGGTCATTCTTAAATTCAGAAACTTATTTGCTATCTGTTCTTTTTCATTGGGAGGGCAGAATTTCCTTTCTACCATGTTCTTGAATTCTCCCCATTCCATATTATAAATCCTATCACTTCCTCTGGATTGAAGGATAGTGTTCCACCATTCTAAGGCTGCATTTTTAAACAGATTTGAAGCAAACAGTATTTTATCTTCTTCAGCACACTTGCTTATTTTCAGAACTGCCTCAGTTTTCTCTATCCAGCGTAAAGCTGCAATGGGTCCTTCATTGCCCGAGAATTCTATTGGTTTGCAGGACCAGAATTCCTTGTAAGAACAACCATGTGGCATGGTTCTTCTTCTTTTGGGAACGGGCGCTTGAAATATGGGTCCATTGTTCACGCTGTTTTCTGGTTCAGTTGGTCGCTTACTGCTATGCTTACTTTTATTATTCGCTTCCTGAACTGTTTGAATAATAAATGGCATCGCATCTATAATTCCTTGTGCCACAATATGCTGAACGGCACTATTATCCATTTGGTTTCCGTTGTTATTATTGTCCGAATTCTCATTAACCACGTTAATGTTACTCTGGTTATCGTTATTCAGATTTTCTTGATTTCCCGCGTCGGCCATCTGAATTTTAGACATTTACCAAATATTAATATCACAATTAATATTTGAATATATCCAATCACATAACACGCACGTTTACCCAAAAACGTCGAGCATTGCGACTTTTACTCTATTTATATAGTATGCATCAATACACACCAGTACAGAAATAAAATTACAGTACCGACTGAAATGTAAAGCTACAATACTAATAGTATGCATCCGTAGTTTTTTTTTTTTTTCTAACACATACACACATATATTATTTTATTATTATTATTATTACTGTTTCTACCATCACCTTCACTGATATGGATTCATCCAAAAATCCATATTACGCTCATCGTATTTCCATACGAGGCGTTCTCCCACCTGTCGCATACGATCACTGCTTTCTAAAATTTCTTCCCCAAAAGTCCTAAGTTCCTGGACATTTTCTGCACTCATTGGGGGTGCAGGTTCTAGGACTGGGTTTGGAAACTGAGGTACGGGTTCCTGATACGGAGGCATAGGGGCTTGGTACGGGTATGGATTTTCTAAAATTTCCCTAACATATGCATCACTAATGTTGTAGGGATCTTGAGGATCTAACCCTGGGTAAGCTCCTAAGTTGGGTATTGGCACATTTTCCTGAATTGGGTTTTGTTGCACATAATCCCTAACATCATCCCACCAGGGGTCGTAATTGTTTGGGTCTAAAGGATCAGGTGCAGGTACTCTAGGTATCTCCTCCGGGTTGAAATCAGGCATTTCTATCTGGTTTTCTATTTCCATGGGTTGATCAGGATTTTGTGGTTGTGGTGCTAGCATTTGTTCCAGGTTTGGGTCAGCAGCAGTGGTTGCTAGAATATGGATATTAGCGATACCCCTATTGAGCATATCCTGATTATAAGCATCAGTTTCTCTTTTTGCTGCGGCTAACACTCGCTGTTCCTGCAACTTTTTCATTCTTTTCCTACGCTCGTGCGCTCCCCTACTGAACCATCCCCTCTTTTTCTGAGGAAATGGCTCTTCAGACTGAGCCTTAAACACAAAGATCCCTTCTTCTGTGTCAGCAGAATACCCTGAGAGGGCAGGCTGAGAAGAGGAGGTGCCTTCGCTCCTAGGCGAATCAGACAGTTGACGATAGGCGTCAGAAGGTCCTTGGTCACTCATACTGTAAACTAACAAATAGTCAGATAACACATAGCAAGAAATACAATTATACACGTATTTCCATAATTTATTTCCTAACACTTTGAATTTTGATGTCAGCGGAACACTTCTGTGGCTGAATCAGTGGCATAGCTCTGATACCACCTCCTGTCACAACCCCCGATCCCTATCTCCCGGGAACGGGCGGCCGTGAGCCAGTTTCGGTGGTATCACATTTATTTATCCAATTTGGCAGCGGAAATTTTCATCAGGATCGTAGTTAGGAAATATTTTAATCAGAGTAAACCACCATGTTTATAACATTAAACATATGGGTAAAAACCCAAGTTTTCAATACACACGTTTCATAGGAATACATCCTATTTATTTGAATAAAAACATCCATTTTATTCTTAGGTAACTTTATTGCCACTTTTCCAAGCCTTCAGTGCTATCCAGCTGGCTTCTATTTGGCTTTCACATTTTGTTACCTGAAACGCGTTTTAAAAACATTTTGTCAGTGGGAAATACTGGTGAGTGAATCCCAGTTTAATCAAGTTTGAGTAAAAACCAATTTGCAGTATTGAGGGCACATCCGCAATTACATTTGTATCCAAGACATCACAATTAACATCAGTGGTACGGTCATACTCAACATATGGGATGTTACCACGCCAGTAACAAATTTTGTATACAAAACCCCAACATACCCACTATAATTGTATTCTTTACAAATACTCAATAACTGCTTTGTATATATTTAATTAAGTGAGGTTTTGTAAAAACATTCAACAAAAGGTTTACTCACAAAAATGAGCATATAAAAAGAAGGATTAACTCACATTGCTGTTTTAGGTTTTTCGTAAGGGTTTCCTGGAGATAATCTATAAATTACACAAATGCACGTGTGTTAGTATAATAACCCATTTTAACATTAGTAATACCCTCCCCGAGACGGCATTCCAACGACTACGTCGGGCAGAACCACGACAGCCGTTACGGAACCCTAGATCAATCGGGCAGCGTATCTAATACGTCTCCAGGGGTTATAATACTTACATCGTAGCAGAACCTCGCTATTTTAGGGGGTATTGGACTCGGGTATAATGCCCACTAACTAAAATTGAGAGAGAAAGAACGAAAATTGAACGATCAGACTGAAGGCCCGATGCCTCCTCTTTATAGTGCTGAAATTGGACTTTCACGCGGCCCGCGTGAAGTTTGGGCCTGGTTCTACGCGGCCCGCATGGCCTAAGGCCTAGGCTTAGCTGATCCGGGTCATCTTATAGGTTCGACACGACTTGGACACGTGGCCGCTCCGGGTCACGCCACAAATCCGGACACTCGCGGCCCGCATTGACTTAACCCACCATGTACGCGGCCCGCTTGAGCCTAAGGTTTTGGTGAATTCTGGTTACCTACTCGCGCGGCCCGCTTAAGCTTGAGGTGAGGCCCTACGCGGCCCGCCTCAACTTAATAATTATTGTTTTTATTTATTTTATATAGTATAATCTTATCTTGGGGCTCGGTTTTCACATACGGGGTGCATACAAGTTGATATATTTACAATATATATTAGAGTGTCAGAAATATTATGAGGATGTCAGTTGTACCGAGGGTTGTTATAGCAATGATTCAAGAAACTGGCTAGGATGCTGCTTAGAAACACATCATAGCTAAACTAGAAACTTTGAAACAATTTTGATGGTTTGTAATTGATATTTTGTGGTTGATGCTTTAGACAAATTACTATGCAATGGATTTAATCTATATTGAAATATCTAGTGTTATGGAAACTCATGAGCAATCTGAACGCTTAGTGCAGCACCTCGATGTTTCCGCCATCGGTTGGGATATGACAGATTGGTATCAGAGCCATAACTATAGGGAATTAGGATAAGTAGGAATACTTGCCCTAGTCTAAAGTTCTAGGAATCTTGACTCTTATCTGTTGTTTAAGACTTATGCATTCTACCGTATCTGCTTCCTAGCAGCACATTTCCTGTTAAACTTACAGTGTTTGTATTTTGCACGAGATTTGCCCTCAAGTCAGGAGTGACATCCGAACCTTAATGGGAAATTTCCATATCGTATTCTAGTAGGTCTTACCTGTTGATAAGTACCGACGCTATTGGGGTACGATGTTGTCAAATTATAGGTGAAACTCAGACCTTGATGACTAGTCCCACTCTTTGATTTTATGTCTTGCCAAATTCTCGAAATTCCCAATCAATTAGGAACGTGAAATGACCGAAAGGACGAATATCTTAGGCCTAACATCGATGACGTATTTGTCAAAGTAAGTCAAGACATGTTGCCTCGATTCGAAAGGGGTTCGAATCACTTTGGTTAGTCACCTTTCCTCTACCCGGAACAACCCTATGATTTATGAGCCTATCTTTTACGTGGTTTTAAACTTGATTCTCCGTTTATTTTGAAACTTTTACACGAATCGCGCCTATGTCCACAATCTAAAATTCCAATTAATCTCTCAGGATCGAACTAAATTTACGAAGCTTTATTCATCATGTTAATCTATGTTGGAATCTTGATTAACTATGATACTATGTGAAGCTATATGATGAACCAATGTGATATTGTGGTTGTGAAACACTAAACGTAACATGGCATAGAAATACGAGACAGAAGTGACATGTCTGAAACATGGTGGATACGCCACTGGTACTTCCTATATATAAGTGTTTCTTGCATGTTACCGAACCTTCGTACCACGCGCTAAGTGAAGTTCGTAGTTTTATAGACTCAGGTTGAAGTTATTGAAATTACTTGGTTAATTTATGTGAAAGTCTTATGAATGTGATGGAATCTAATGTTGTGGTTAACGAAGCATGACACTAATGACGAGACGAACGTGGCATGGTTAAAGCATGGTGGATACACCGCTGGTACTTCCTATATATAAGTGCTTCCATCATGTTGCCGAACTTTCGTAGCACGTGCCATGTGGGGATTTGTTGTTTTGTGGACCGTGGAGAGATGGTTGAACACTAATCTATGTGAATCTATTGAGTTAATCTGTGTGCGTATGATGATGATGATGAGTGTGTTGTTCTGTTTGGCAATTGCGACACGTAACATGACACCGAATACGAGGCGGAAGCGATATGCCTGAAGCGTGGTGGATACGCCGCTGGTACTTCCTATATATAAGCGTTTCTGACATGTTGCCAAACTTCGTATGACGTGCCATGCGAAGGTCATGGGTTTGCGGTGTTGAATCTATTGGAATCTATGTGAAACTTGTTGGAAACTTGAATCTTTAAACTACGTGAAACTTGTTGAATCTTGAGTCTTTAATCTATTGTCTGTGAATCTATATACTGTGAAACTTTGTGATCTAGACTTATACGATCCTCTTGTTGGATCTTTAGATGTCTTCTCGTAAGCTATTCGACACTCTCAAAAGATCCAGGGAGAAGTCTCAGAAAAAGATGATCTCCTTCATGGCCGACCAGATCGCTCGCGTCGTGCCAAGGATCATCTCTGAGATCCAAGGATCAAACAATCCTCCATCCTCTGTGGAATCTAAAGGCCAGAAGCTAAAGCCTACAAAGTTCAGCTACAAACATTTCATCTCTTGCAACCCTAAGCCTTTCACGGGCAGTGATGGGGTGACCGCTATGCTCGAGTGGTTTGACAGCATCGAGGTTACCTTCATTAACAGCGAGTGCCCAGAGCATTTAAAGACTAGGAGTACAACGGGAATGTTTCAAGGCAGAGCTCTGGAGTGGTGGTCGAATGAGAGAAACATCCGTTCTAATGAAGAAGCCTATGCTCTTCCATGGGTCGAGGTGCGAGAGTTAATGATGCTTGAATTCTGCCCTCCCCATGAACAACTGAAGCTCGAAGAAGAGTTCTGGCATTTGAAACAGATTGGTGATGGCAACCTGTCTTATACTACCCATTTTAAGCAGCTTAGCTTAATCATTCCTCACTTGGTTTCTACCCCTAAGCGCATGATAACCAAGTATATCAATGGTCTACCTCCTGCTATGCATGATTCTATTGAAGCAGCTCAGCTTGAAACTATTGAGGAAGTCTACCGT
The DNA here is from genome assembly GCF_002127325.2 of Helianthus annuus. Classification (NCBI taxonomy): domain Eukaryota; kingdom Viridiplantae; phylum Streptophyta; class Magnoliopsida; order Asterales; family Asteraceae; genus Helianthus; species Helianthus annuus. The sequence goes on along the minus strand of NC_035433.2, from coordinate 133,425,158 downwards.
CTTGCAGCTAGTCTCAACAACAACCGCATCCATGACAAACAGTTTGCTACTCCTGCTCCCTCTAAGTCAGCAAACCAAGTTACCCAGCAACCTAGTGGCAGCAGAAACAAGAAGAGAAAGTCTCAGGGTTCAGGATGATAATGCGATCGTCCCTGCTGCAAACCCTGCTGCTAAGCCTGCTCCTGCTGCTGCTGTTCCAAACCCTACTGCCCCTGAGGTCAAAAAGTAGTACACTGGGCCTCACCCCAAGTGTGCAACTTGCAACTTTCATCATCCTGCTACTCCTGCTTGTCGTTTGTGCACCAACTGCAATCGCTATGGTCACACGACTCCCTACTGCCGTCAAGTTAACCCGGCTCAACAAGCTCAGCAAGCCCCAGTTCAGGCAGCCGTACCAGCACTCCTAGCTCCTCAGCAGAACCCAAGGCCCGTCAATGTTGTTCGTGCATGCTACAAGTGTGGAGATACTACTCATCTTCGTTACCAGTGTCCTCAGCTGAACCAGGATCAACACCCAGCCGCTCGTGGACGAGCATTCAATCTTAATGCTAATCAGGCTCGTAACGACAATGACGTCGTTAATGGTACGTTTCTCGTCAATAACCTTTACGCTTTGATACTATTTGATACTGGTGCCAATAGAAGCTTTATGTCCAAAGAATTTGAATCTTTGTTAAACTGTGCACGCTCTAAGTTACCAAAGTCGTTTTCGGTGGAGATTGCCGATGGTAAATCGATTCTAGTTGATTCTATTCTCAGTGGTTGTTCCTTGACTCTTAAGGACCACATATTTACTATTGATCTAATACCCATGCAATTGGGTAGTTTTCATGTCATTATAGGCATGGATTGGTTGCGCAAGAATCATGCCGAAATTGCTTGTCTCGAGAAGTTTGTTCGTCTACCTCTTCCGTCCAGTGATATTTTGCACGTCTATGGAGACCGGCCTTCTAGGGGACTGAAGTTGATGTCATGCACTCAGGCGAACAAATGCTTACGTAAACAGAACTTTGCCTTCCTGGCCCACGTGGTGGAATAAAAGGGCAAGGGGAAGAACATAAGCGACGTTCCAGTAGTGTGCGATTTCACTGATGTCTTTCCTAAAGATCTTCCTGGTCTTCCTCCTCCTAGATCTGTCGATTTTCGTATTGATCTCATGCCTGGTGCGACTCCTGTCGCCAAGGCTCCCTACCGACTTGCACCTTCCGAGATGCAAGAATTATCTAGTCAACTGCAAGAACTGCTCGACAAGGGATTCATTCGTCCAAGTACCTCCCCGTGGGGTGCTCCTGTGCTATTCGTCAAGAAGAAAGATGGTTCGTTTCGTATGTGTATCGACTATCGTGAACTTAATAAGCTTACCGTTAAGAATCATTATCCTCTTCCCCGTATTGATGATCTATTTGACCAACTACAAGGCGCGTCCTATTTCTCGAAGATTGACCTCCGTTCTGGTTATCATCAGCTTCGTGTTCTCGAAGATGACGTACCCAAAACTGCTTTTCGTACTCGTTATGGACACTACGAGTTCGTGGTTATGCCTTGTGGCTTGACCAACGCACCTGCCGTGTTCATGGATATTATGAATCATGTTTGTAAAACTTATCTTGATCGTTTTATGATAGTCTTTATTGATGATATTCTCATTTATTCTAAAATTAGAGCTGATCATGCTCGTCATTTATGCTTGATGCTTGAACTTCTACGTGGTGAACGCTTGTATGCTAAATTTTCTAAGTGTGAGTTTTGGATTAACGAAGTACAATTTCTTGGTCACGTTGTTAGTAAGCAACGTATTCATGTTGACCCTTCTAAAATCGAAGCTGTGAAGAACTGGAGTACGCCTAAATCTGCATCTGAGATCCGTTCCTTCCTAGGATTGACGGGTTATTACCGCCGATTCATCCCGGACTTCTCTAAGATCGCTGTTACTCTCACTTCGTTGACACAGAAAGAGAAACCTTTTGCTTGGGGTCCCGAGCAAGAGGAATCTTTTCAGACTCTTAAGACCCTTTGTGTAACGCTCTTGTTCTTACTCTTCCCGATGGGAATGACGACTTTGTGGTATATTCTGATGCCTCGAACCGTGGCTTGGGCTGTGTGCTCATGCAGCGGGACAAGGTTATTGCTTATGCCTCTCGTCAACTCAAGATACATGAGAAAAACTATACTACTCACGATCTGGAGCTTAGTGCAGTTGTGTTTGCGTTAAAGATTTGGCGAAACTACCTATATGGTACTAAGTGTGTGGTTTTCACTGACCATAAGAGCCTTCAGCATATTTTTGACCAAAAGGAACTGAACATGCGACAAAGGCGTTGGGTGGAATTGCTTAACGACTACGACTGCGAGATTCGCTATCATCCAGGAAAGGCGAATGTCGTGGCCGACGCTCTTAGTCGTAAGGCTCATGTAAATACTATTCGTTGTTATCATATCTCTAGTGATCTTCATACTAGTATCCGTGAAGCTCAGTACTCGTCAGCTAATGAAGGTAGCCTATTTGTTGAAATACGTGGTGCTACTGTGGATCAACTCAAAACTAAATCTGATGGACTTCAATACTACCTCAATCGCATCTGGGTGCCGGATCGCGATAACCTCCATGAGCTCATTATGAATGAGGCTCACAAATCCCGTTACTCTATTCATCCAGGTGCTAATAAGATGTACCATGATTTGCGTGCGACTTATTGGTGGCCTGGCATGAAGAAGGACATTGCTACTTACGTCTCGAAATGCTTTACCTGCACGAAGGTAAAGGCTGAACATCAGCGTCCTTCCGGACTCTTAGAACAACCCGAAATCCCTGTTTGGAAATGGGATAGCATTGCAATGGACTTTATTACAAAGCTACCTCGTACACCTACTGGTCATGACCGTTTAACCAAATTAGCCCACTTTCTACCCTAATCGTGAAGATTATAAAGTGGAGAAACTTGCTAGAATCTATACCGACGAGATTATATGCCGTCATGGCATACCTCTTGACGTAATCTCTGACCGTGATGGTCGCTTTACTTCACGTCTTTGGCAAACCTTTAAATCCGCTATTGGTTCGCACTTGAATCTTAGCACGGCTTTTCATCCTCAGACGGATGGACAGACCGAGCGTACTATTCAAACCCTAGAGGATATGCTCCGTTCTTGTGTCATCGACTTTGGTGGTAACTGGTATGTATATTTACCATTGATTGAGTTCTCGTACAACAATAGATATCATTCCAGTATTCAGATGGCTCCTTTCGAAGCTTTATATGGTTGCAAGTGCCGATCTCCTCTCAGCTGGCATGAGGTTGGTGACAAGCAACTTACTAGACCGGAAATCATTCAAGAGACAACGGATAAGATTCTTCAGATCCGTGATAACTTGATCAAGGCTAGGGGCGAACAAAAGAGCTATGCTGATAAGAGGCGCAAGCCTCTGGAATTCGATGTTGGTGATCGGGTTCTTCTCAAGGTATCTCCCTGGAAGGGAGTGGTTCGTTTCGGTAAGAAGGGAAAGCTCGCTCCTCGCTATGTGGGTCCTTTCACGATACTCGAAAGGATTGGCAAGGTGGCGTACAGACTCGACCTGCCACAAGAACTAAACAACGTACATCCAGTGTTCCATGTATCTAACCTACGTAAATGCCTAGCAGACGAAGAACTGCAGGTTCCCTTCGAAGACTTGCAAATAAATGAAGCTTACACTTCGTGGAGAAACCGGTCGAAATCATGGATCGAGGCATCAAGCGATTAAGGCGCAGCAAAATTTCCATCGTCAAGGTTCGGTGGGAAGGAAAGCGTGGCGCTGAATTCACTTGGGAGCTCGAAAGTGAGATAAAGACCAAGTATCCGCAGCTCTTCGAGTAGTCTTCCTCTTAGATATCAGGGACGAAATCTCCTAAAGGAGGGGAGACTGTAACGCCTGCGTCCCTGAACTTTTAGCTATTGTCTATTTTAGTCCTTATACTATGTGACTCTTGACACTTTTGACACTTTTGGATCTTTATGCTATGATACTTGAATCTTATTGATACTTGATTCTTAATTCTATGAAGCTAGAAACACGATTCTTAATACTAGATTCTCGATGCTTAATTCTAGAAACTTGATTCTTGATACTTAATACTATGAGACTTGATTCTTGATACCTGATTCTTGAGGCATTGATTCTCGATACTTGATACCTGGTGCTTGACTCTTGAGACTCGTGAAACTTGAGACTTGGTTGAACGAGAGACTGGAGACCTGTCACTGGTGGAAACTTGGAAACTTTGTGTTATTGATATAATCTAGTCATGTGATACTGTTACACAATAATACGCAACGCAACGCTTAATCTAACTCGCAAAACGAATCAAAGACGGAAAAAATGGCAAAATGGGGTTGGATTGTTCGAATGGTAATCCGATCGGATGACCATCCTATCGGAGGGCCATTCGATCGAACAGCCATCTGATCCGTTGCCACACCGCCTTAAGTCCTCTTTTGCACTATAAATAGGACTTGTCACATCATTCATCACTGATGTGACAGCCTCCTTCGACCAGACGAACACCCTCCCACTTTTGAGCATTTTCTTCCATTTCCCGGCGATTTCGGTATGTTTTACACTTGATTGTTGCACAACTTTGATCTATACTCTATTCTCTACATGATTCTTCTTCAAAATCACACTCTTCACCGTGAAATCTCTACGATTCGAGCTCGTAAGGATGACATCATCATGGCAGGTTGTACAAACAGTCGTGTGATGTCATTTCAGTCAAGATCTAGCTCAGATCAATGGAATTTCATGTGTTGTTACACCAAATCTTTACTAAATCTAGACTTTTTCAGCTAAAACTCATGTTTCCTTCATCTTTCTTAAACTTTTTACTAAAAACGGTGGAATCCGGATCCAAACGGACTGTAGACTTGATGATTAGTCTGAAGTCAGCTTGGAAATGGATTATCGTCAGAGAAGATGATTGGAGTACGTATTCAGACATGAACACCGTCAAGGACAGACACCCGATCGGACGAGGTGATTCCCATCCGATCAGACAGGCTGAGCCTTGATGTAGTTACCGTTGTCTCAATATGTACCATGTCGTCGTCGTTAAACTCGAGACTTAGAAACTTTACAAGGCTGAAAGGAACAAGATCACTACGAACGAATGGCGATCTGATCGGACTGCTGTGCGATCAAACGACCATCTGATCGAAGTGGTAACATGACTTACAACCTTCAACACTTGAACTATTTCGAATCAGAAACTTTGAACTTTGAAACTTGCACGCGAAGGGTCATTCGACCGGACGGCCATTCGATCGGATGACCATCCGATCGAAAGACCTGGTTTGAACACTTGGTATATAAGTTAATCATTTTGGAAACTCACCTTGGATCGAATGACCATTCGATCGAATGGGCATCCGTACGGATGACCATCCGATCGGATGGTGGTCCGTCCTACTCACATGAGTCATCCGACCGAATGACCATCCGTCCGGATGGCCATCCGATCAGGTGACTGATTCGACACTTTGCATGATTCTCGTTATTCTGTCCGACACTTATCTATTGTACTATAATCAGGCTAATCCTAAGAGCTCTCTTTGATCCAATAACAGTTATACTGTTAAGCAATCACTGTGAGTCTACCCGATTCCTTTCCGTTTTAAACTTTTAGGATGCAATATGTATTATATGAAACTTGAAACTTTTGAATCTAAACTCTATCCTCTGTGAATGTGAACTGTGATACTTGTGATTCTTGATTCTTGATTCTTTATGCTACGTGAACATTTAATCCTTGTGTGCAGTTCCGCCTTAACAATAGTAGCGCTATAGGAAGATGCACCTACTCATTATTCTCGGGGGTATTGTTAGGAGGATTCTATTTGCTTTCCTTGATTCTTGGGGGAGTGGTTAAAGCATCGGGACACTTGGGCTATCACTTGGACTGCGAACACTAGCATGGCTGAAACTATTTTATCGTTTACATGATGGATATGAGTCTTTTAAACTATTATGCTATATACTCAAACTTGTTTACTCGCCAGTACGTTTTGTACTGACTTTATTTTAATACTTGTTGCAGGCTGATATGATGCAATGATTCAAGAAACTGGTTAGGATGCTGCTTAGAAACACATCATAGCTAAACTAGAAACTTTGAAACAATTTTGATGGTTTGTAACTGATATTTTGTGGTTGATGCTTTAGACAAATTACTATGCAATGGATTTAATCTATATTGAAATATCTAGTGTTAGGGAAACTCATGAGCAATCTGAACGCTTAGTGCCGCACCTCGATGTTTCCGCCATCGGTTGGGGTGTGACACCAGGTTAAGGCTAAGGCAGCTTCAGGACCCCGAGTTCACTTTTCATTGTTCCACCATGTAAGTGCTCGTTGTAGAAGAACACCGATGGCGTATTGAACTTTAAGGTTATCATGACAGTTACTATTCATGAAGGTATTTTCCATACTTTCGAACCACTGTAAGAGTCCAGTGGCACCTTCCCTACCAATGAATTTGACTGGGTTGCAGGAGTTGAAATGTTTGTAGGTGCAAGGAACGTTTCTATTATTATTAGTGTTGGAAGCTTGATTGAGTTGGTTAACCAGATTTGGAAGGATAGCAACCATCTACTGAGCGATGAGAGCAACAAGTTCTTGGTTTTGGTTGTTGTTGTTCCGAGGTTCATGACGAGGAGGCATTCTAAAAGAAAAAGAGAAGGAAAATTATTAGGTTGAAGATAGGATAAATAAAAGAAAATTGAAATGTAAGGCAATAATGGAATGTAAAATAAGTAACACAAAGGCCCTGTAATCATCTAACCATTAATTAAAACAAATAAATGAAAACATTGACTAATCAAAGTAATTAAGTTCAGATAATGTTTGGGAAGACTTCTGTCGCAGCCCCCGACCCCTACCCCGGGAGCGGGCTCCGCGAGACACAGAGCGGGTGGTATCGGTGTTTATTAGTTTGGCAGCGGAATTTAGACATCAGGGCCGTAGTTGGGAAATAGTTTCAGAGTTTCAAAACACCAAACTTTTATAATAAATGAATGACATAAAACCCAAGTTTCATTGATAATACATTTATAGGGATAAACCCTAATTATTGAAAACAAAGTCTCCTTTTATTCAGGTAACTTTTTATAGCCACTTCTTTAAGCCTTCAGTGCTCTCCAGCTGGCTTCTATTAGCTTCACATTAAGTTACCTGAAACGCGTTTTAAAAAGGTTTTATCAGCAAGAAATACTGGTGAGTGCATCCCAGTTTAATCAAAACACCTTTTATAATTTTACAGTATTGAGAGCGATTACAATATTTATATCTACCAATATACTCATTCAGTATTTGTCATGTTCACAGTTCCATGACTGTGGTCATGTTACTCATTGGCTAACTCGTCGTCCAATAGTCACGGATTACACGTAATGTATACAAAACTCCACATACCGACAGTAATTGTAGAATACATAGACTCAATCACTGTTAAGTATAATTGAAAACATTTGAGGTTTTGGTAAAACAGTTTGGTAGAAAAACAGAATGACTCACAAACAGTGAGAAAAAGAGAATGTATTCACTTTGTAGACTTAGGTAACACTATAGCTTCATGTTGCTTTTCCTGGTTATTATCTATTAAAAATTAAACAATGCACACGTATTAGTAAGATAACCCAAATCACATTAGCTATACAACACGAGACCGAACTCCAACGAATTGAGTCAGGCAGAGCCTTGACATGCGTTACGGAGGCCTAAATCAATCGGGTAGGGTAAAATATTAGTGATCAGGGGTGAAAATACTTACAACGAGGCAGAGCTTTGTGTTTTAGGGGTATTATATCGAGCAACGTTTAGCTATTATAGGGACAGAGAGAAAGAAAAGAAAATGAATGACTGAAACTGAGGCCAGAGGCCTCCTTTTATAGGCTGGTCAAGGGTCTCTCGCTCCCCGCGAGCCCCTACCCTTGTTCCTTCGTGGCCCACGAGCCACTAGGCTAGGGCTTAGCTTGGGTTAGTCACCAATATAGGTTTGCCAGGTGTAGTGCCACGTGGCACATGGTGTGTTCGCCAGATGTAGCTCGGTCCCGCCCCGTGACTCACCAAGGGGACTTGGTCGCAGCCCGCGAGTGATGTAATTTATTTGTTTTATTTGATTTTTGTTAAAATAAATGTTATTCAGGTTCGTTTATGTATATACAGGGCATATTTAGAGCGTTTAGGGGTGTTTCAAGGGTTGTTATAACATGCTTTAGCCTATAAGTGGACACTCACTCCAAGAATTCCCAGGTAAGCATAACGGGTTCCTTGAGTTGGAATTTATACGAAATGCTTGCCTAGCCAGAAAACCCAGTGTACAGGCGTCCACCCTTCTAGATTGCACGTGTTCTTAATCATTATTTAAACTTAAGACTTGGATGAGATTTTTGAAAATAAATTTAGGATTTAAGCCTAGGAATTTTCCTAAAGTCTAGGGATAGAACAGAAAACCAGATATAGAGATAAGAAACTAACCTATAGATAAGGTAAGGTTAGGGATAATGACAAGGACGGTAGTTAGGAACACTCAAAAAGAAGGCAATCCTAGGGTTAAAGTCTAGGTTTTAGGAAGTCTAATAACCTAATTCTCCATAACCGTGGCTCTGATACCAATTTGTAACACCCCAACCGAAGGCGGAAGCATCGGGGATTACTTTAGTAGATAGTTCAAAAGCACATGGAACTAAAGTTTAAAAGTTTAAAATTTTAACCTAAAACTGAATTATCCAATACAAAAGAAAAAGACAAATTGTTCATATAAAACCAAATTTAAATTTTAAACTAAATCAAGCGGCATCCTATGTGATCAGATATCTTGTAAGCATCTTCATGGGTTATTTCCTGTAACATGTGTAAAATAAAGGTCAATTAAAAAGCCGGTGAACACATAGGGTTAGTACATATAATAGATAGATAAAAGTTCACAATTCATGGTGTAACATGTATATCAGATAGCAATTTTATAACTTAGTTAATAAATAAGTGGTACATCTAAACCTTAGTTGACTGGTTATTAGTTTCGGTTTCTATCATTCCCAAAAGGATCTCTCCCTAAAAAGGCCATGGAGTGGGAATGCGTTGTCAGGCCAATAGATCTATCATGTACTACCGTTCGGCTTGTACGAAGTTAATGAATGTACATTGTTTATAAAATATTTGGCAAACTAGTACAATAATAGCAAATAAGATAGCAAGCAACCATGGAATTGAATTGTACAAGTAGTTATGTAAGATAATGTGTTTTGATAATGGACACATGAAACACCCCAAAAAGTATAAAAATAGTAGTAAAGGGGGAACTATGTACTCACCTGGGCTAGCAAAAAAAAATCACTCAAAAGCTCGTTGTAGTGGAGGTGTGGGAAAACCCAAAGAGTTATCCTATCGAAAATTATGGAATATTGTTTGTATTTAAGACTAATTTAGGATTTCGAGGATTTTAGACTAAGTTGGAGAATTATATTAGTTTAAATAATCAAATAAAAGTGAAATAATTAAGTGGTACAGTTTATAAAAATTATCTATTTAAAATAACTTTTATAGCCAAATTTTGATTTGAAGTTTATATATTAAAAATTTGGACGAGTATAAATTTATAAAAAGCAGAATGATAATTTGTAAAACTTGTGAAGGTCAATAAAATAATTTAATGTTTTAGAGTTTATTTTAATCATAAGTTTTTAAATAATATATAAATTTAAAACTTTAACTTTATAAGTTTAAATCAAAATATAAATATTGCTTTCTGATGTGTTAAATAACTTTAAAACTTTTAATAAAAAAATCAACATTAAGAAAGAGTTTTTAATTTAAAACAAAACAAATCTAAGAGAAAGGGGTTCCCAGGGATTGAACCCGCGTCCCTGGGCGGTCCCCACCTTAACGCCTTTCTACTATACCAGCTGGGCTAGCAGCCAAATCTGGTAGTTCGGTGGTTTTAAATACATATAAACACAGTTTTATTTAAACCATAAATCCCCAAATTAATAGATATGAGCCCAATCCTTATAGTCCCAAATCAAACACAGAATCAGTTATTGTTGTTAATAATTAGGATGGGGCTTTTGTTTAATGAGTATAAGCAAATGAAATCCATGTAAGCCACGTACCTAGGGAGCTCGGAAAGGCTGGATTGAGAAGCTAGTCGGAGTTGAAATTTTCCGGCGCTCGGAGATGGGTTGCAGAGGAATCGACAGGGAGAATTGAAGTGAAAGTGATGTTGTGGTGAGTTGAAAGGAGATCGAAGAGGCTCAGAAGATGTATATAAACAAATTTGAGTCGGTTACTGATATGTATGAAGTTTCAAAATTTCATAGGTTTGGTTTGACGAACAATTCGAACAATTTACAGGATAATTCTTGCGGGGTTAGTGTGATTAAGATGGAGATAAGGATAAATCACAAAAAGAACGGATTAAAATCGAGTAGATAACGCAAATCGGGTCGCCGCCGGAGATGGCACCGGGAAATCGAAGAGATGAAAGCGGTGAATTTTTTTTTTGAAAGTTTCATTATTTACACAAATGGTCCCTGAGTTTTGTACATAAAAACAAATGATAAAAATGCAACGTTTTTACACTAATTTCCCTGTAATGTGTTGAATATGGTAAACTAAACTAAACCTAACTTAGACACGCTAGTTTTACCTAGACTATCCTAATGCTATACCACTAGACATGCAAATGTACTTATCGACAGTAGTACTACCTAATGAAGTCTGGATATCGAACCCACAAGACACTAGCGACACTAACTAGACTCTGAGTCAACTAATTACTTAACTGGTTTATTTGATTTTATTGGTTTTGAGGTTTTAATTAATTAAACTAAAGAGATTAACTAAATTACTAAGACTCTGAGAACGCAGCTCAGAACTACTAAGATGAAATCAATAAGGAGAAAACACTACCCAGGTTTGGAATCCTATTCGTGACTCTTGGTTTTCTCTCAGCAATTGTAACCATCATGATATCACACTCTAAGATTAAAGATAAGCTGAATCACCTCCCGATCTCATCAACTTCTCCTAAGGATCATACAGGTCAATTAAAGCTCACTGGTATATGGGTTGGATCTCCTCCCAGTCTCTCCAACAATACAAAAGCACCCACAGATAAGATCACCTCCCGGTCTCACTAATTACAATACACCCTAGAGTGCACGGGGTAACCTAAGAACACTTGATAAGATTTAGGAAAGCAAATAATAGTAGGGAACCTAGACAGATCTCCTCCCAGTCTCATTGCGCCTAAATACCTAGCACCAAAGACAATACGAACTATCTATCTTCTTTCGGTCTCATGAATAGGTAGAATACTGAACTTTTCTAAACTCTTAGACAAAGTTCTGATGAGATTCGAGCTAAGAAAACCATAAACTAGCTACAAACACACAGTAATTAATCTAACATGTATCTATACATGAAAGACATTCACAAAGACACATCGAGGAACAATTGAATGATAATAAATCAGAGTAAAGCATGCACATACATCTAAGCAAGTATAATTAAGTCTTTTACTTTAGTATTAAACCATCAACAAGTTACTAGAAACCGATTAATTACCAATTATCAACCAATAATCACAACAAACCCAAGTAGTAAACGAATTTAGCCAAGGAACATAGTTGAAAACAAAAAAAGGCATAAATGATAAGCAAATCATGTTCATAAGTTTGAAAAACCCAAAGTATATCAAAACCATGAAACTAACTAGTTTGCAAATCAACCCGATACTCGATCAAGCTTGAAACTTTAGCTTCCAATCTTCTTCTCCTGCTACAAAATCACTTTAGAGAGTTTCTTATTTTACGGGAATTGTAAGCCAGCAGGTTATATGCGCATTTGGGTTTAGACGTATTTATATATAACTCAAACACACTTTTCTCGATATCGCGACATCTCGCGCGTCGCGATCTAAGCGACCAAGGCCGTCGCGCCATGCGAAACAAACAAATCCCAAACTTCTGACGCGGTGGTAGTAGGTGGTAAAAAGTTGGAACCTCAAGGGCATTTTGGTCATTTAGCTGGTATGATTTTCCTTAGTGTATCATGATGAACAGTTACTCCCCGTCTCGCGACATACCTACCAAACAAAACTTCAGAATTTTCATTTCCAACCCCGGCACTTCCTTGTTCGCTCTCGGATGCTCGTTTCTTCACCGTTTCACTCATTTTAGCTACATTTATGCATCGGGACCTGCCAAAACACTAACTAATAAAATACAAGCCTATAATGACCAAAAATACATAAAAACCTATCGAATAAATATACAAAATACATAGATAAATGAGGGTATTTTGTAACACATCACCCTATCAACGTCATGGTTACGAGTGTTCCTTATCATATCGCTAGCAAATTCGATGAAGATTAGCCTGGAGAAAGCCTAATACCTTTGATAGGTATAAAACTTGATAGTTGAGAAAAGCTAAAACAAAGGAGAAGAATTTTTTTCTCAAAACCATACTGATCCTTTTTCAATCAAATTCCTAACTGAATAGATTACCCGATTAGAATAAACACCCTATGACTATCTAATAATAAATATAATAACCCTTAAATTGAAGACAATAATAAACCTTAAATATATTACGAAACAATTTATAACAAAATGTAAATAATTTTTTTTTTACAAAAATCAATTACCAAACTTTCTTAAGTCAATGGACCGGCTTTTGTTCATGGATCCATAGTGTTTCACTAAACACAATGCATGTGTTGAATTTTGATTGACCCGCATAGGTAAACTTTAATGTATCTGGGGTAGAAAGGTGTCCTCTCTTATTGGTTGCTATTCGAGGCAAGACAGATCATAAATCCTCGAAGAAAGTGAGTTGTTGGCCAACTTATTTTCGTTTAGTGGGCTAACTATCTCCGTGAAATCAATTATTGTTAGACTAATCTTGTCTTTATAAGTCCTATAGTTTAAGCAGTTAATTAGTAAGTTTTAATTAATTAATTTGTTTATTTAAACTGACTCAGCAGACTGGGTTAGTACGAAATTCAAATGGGTCAGTTTGGTTTATCTAGTAAATTGGTGTTTGAGTTTAATTATGTTTAGGTTTATGGGCATATATAATGTCGATGCTTATGTAATAGGTAAGATTGATTTATGTTTTCTCATAAATCAATAAAAGAGTCGATCAAGTTTGTTCAAAACTGTGTTTCTTTTGTTTTTCTTGTTATTCATTGATTTAATCCAATTACTATGACACCTATTTTTTTTAAATTTCAAATGTTACATTTTGTGACCACTTTTAGTTGATCGTAAATCTGTTGTCCCTGATCATATGGGTCGAGTTTTTATAACTCTTAGGTCATAACTCATAATTTGGGTTACTAACTCATAATTGGGTTAGGTCAACTTCTTCTTTGTGGTTTATTTTTACAAATACAACGACTATTATGCAATAACATTTTTATGCTTGCGATTTTTGAAGAACTTGTTTGATCACTTGAAAATACCATACAACCAATTTATATTGTGCTTATTTAGATGGAACTACAAAGTTGCAAGGAGTTACATTGGCCTCCTCGATTATTTATTTCGTGATTAATTTATTATTTGATTTCAACAATAATTAACTACCGTCTTCTGGCAGCAGTTTCTCGTTGACAATTGAAGAAAATAGCAGTAACTGGTAAACCCAAATCATTTTCACGAGCAAAGGCTCTAGTGTTGAATCGGTCTCTTGAAGATGGGCAGCTCACGGTCTGTCTTCCCTTTTGCTTGAAAAGGAGAAACACATATCTATAGTACACCAATGGACTGGTTAGGTTAAAGGCGTCAATGATCGATACACATGATGTTAAAGAAAACAAGAGATGTGAACAAGTACCTATGAATGCCGATGTTTGGCCTCGGCATCTCATAGCGCATTCTCTCTTTTCCTACAGAAAACAACAAAATCCAACCATATATGTGTCAATATTCTTTTGTGGTGTTCTTATTTTTGAATTGGATGAAAAATGTTAGGATAATGTAGATATTTTGAGTTCGAGTATGGGGTGTTACTGTTATTGTTAATTAGGCTTGAAAAATGAATTTCGAATTCGAATTTGGATTTCAAAATTTTGAAATGTCTGAACCGAATTCTGGTTTTGGTTCTCAAATTTTGATTTTTAAACCAACTGACTTGAGTGGAATATATCCTCTCAAGAAAGGTCTATTCATTATTTTGTTTTATAAACAAATATTTTAGAGAAAAGCGTATTGATATTCATACATTCATTCCCTCTATCTCTTTATATATACATATATATGTATAGAGAGAGAGATAGAGAAAAAGGGTATTGATATTGACACACTCATTCTCTCTATCTCTCTATATATACATAGATATGTATAGAGAGATATAAAGAGAAAAGGATGTGAGGAAAAATTTTAGGGGTGTGAGAATAGAATGACCCTTTTAAGATACGACCAACGTATCAATATAGTTGTTTTAAATTTTCTACAATCGTAGAGTTTAACTTTTATATGATTTTACACTTTTAAGGAAATTAAGTTTTTGTAGCCAACTCTTAGCCTGTATATGTATATGTATGTGTATGTGTGTGTGTGTGTGTGTGTATATATATATAGGGTGGGGTTTTAGAGTGAACACTAGTTAATTTGTGAACTGAGTGAACAAATCCTGACTATTGATTTACATCATCAAATCGTAAAATACACTAGTGTATTTTAATAATCAAATCCTAGCCATTGATTTACACTTGTGTATTGATAATCAAGGGGCTAAGATTAGTTCAAAAGTGTTCACAATCAAAGGGGTTGTTCACTAATGAACCTAACCCCTCTCTCTCTCTCTCTCTCTCTCTCTATATATATATATATATATATATATATATATATATATATATATATATATATATATATATATAGGGTAATGTGAGTGTAAAAAGGGCCTGAAGTGTAAGAAGTATTTAAAACCATTAGATCTTTGATCTAATGGTTGAGATCAATATGGACCAAATTATAAATTGTGTTTTAATTATTTGGATTGATTTGAAAATTGTAGGGGTAATAGCGTCTTTTTATATGTTTCAAATAAGGTAACTGCTAAAAATCTGGACATTCTAAAAATCCGGAAACATGTAACTGCTACCAGAAATATATAACACTATATAACACGATTATAACACGATTATAATACCATATAAACACCATATAACGCTATCTAACACTATATAACAATATACATCCATCGCAGACCAGCTACCAAAAAAATATAACACTATATAACACTATACATCCATCATAGACCTGCTACCAGAAAATATAATACTCTAACACTATATAACACAATACATCATCATAGACTGCTACCAGAAAATATAACACTATATAACATTATAACACTATATGTTATAATTGATGAACGATAAAAAAAATACAAATTCGTAGATTAATTCGTATTCTAAAATTAAAGGGTGGCGGTTATGGAAGATTATCAATTAACTGAATCAATGAGAAAATTATTTGTTTACCCTTTTGAATTAATTTAGATGAGTTAATAGCCAAAATGGTCCCCGAGGTTTGCTCACTTTTGCCACTTTAGTCCAAAATCCAAAATTTTTACATCTGGGTCCCTGAGGTTTGCATTTTGTTGCCATTTTAGTCCAAATTTCAAATCAGGTCAGATTTCTAAAAAAAAGCCTGGTTTTTGTCCTTTTTCTCAGGGGCATTTTGGTCATTATACTTTTATTATAACTAATTATTAATTATTAATCAATATATTAAAGCAAGAGGGTGAAACACAAGATGCAGATGATGAAGACGGACTAAAATGGCAGATACACACACACTCTCTCTCTCTCTCTCTCTCTCTCAGTTCTCTCTCTCTCTCTCTCTCTACATAGATCTGCCGCCATCCACACTTCAGAGGTGATGAGGATAATGCCGATGATGAAGACGGTGAAACACAGAGGATCTCCGACCACTCTACTTTCCCAGAACCACCGCCACTTCATCTTCACAATCATCCCTATAAAACCCAATTCCATTAACTCCCATCAATATCCCCATTCAATTTTTTTCAATCAGTACAAACACAATAAATCTTTTAAAGAGGAGAGGTTACCGGTCAGATTGCAGAGAGACGAGAGGTCGTCGGAGAGAGGAAATGTCACCGGCGATGAGGAGGCTTTTCGTCGTCGATTTATCTTGATCATGAACATGTTAAATCATCCCCAAATCCAATCAACCAAACCCCCACCCCTGCTACCTCTGTGACAGCCACCGCCACCACAAACCCACCATCATCGAATTCAGCGGACGTATACCATCACCACTACCAGATCCGCCACACCACACCACCACCTCTGCTTCCATCCAGATTCCCAACTCTCTATCCCCAAATCCAATCACAAAAATTCACAAATTTCTCTCCGCTAGGATTTACACCAATCCAGTTTCAGTTCTTGACTTCGATGGTTCCACCGGAGCCATCAGTCTTCCCCTGCATAAGGCCCATGACTTCGATGGTTCCATCGGAGCGAGCATGAACCACCATCTTGAGTAAAGCTAGGGCTGAGATTTTGACCCGTTTGAAGTAGTGAGGGTTGTTGAGCCATGGTTTCTCTTGCTGGAACTTGGCCTGAGCGTCCGGCAGAGAGAAAGAGGAGGGAAGAGAGAGAGAGACAGAAGGGGGGGTGGGGGAGATAGAGAGAGTCAGGGGTAGGGTTGGGTTGGCGTGGGTTTTATATTTTGTTTAATAATGACCAAAATACCCCTGCACAAAAGGACAAAATAGACTGGTTGCAACAGTCAAAAAATGGGGTTTTTAAAATTTGGACTAAAATGGCAACAAAATGCAAACCTCAGGGACCCAGATGTAAAAATTTTGGATTTTGGACTAAAGTGGCAAAAATGAGCAAACATCAGGGACCATTTTGGCTATTAACTCTAATTTAGATTGAGGACGCATGTCATCTCCACAATATTTTTCACACTTCTCACACTTCTCACACTTTTGAATTAATGTACAAGATCTTTAATCTATATATATAACACTATAATTTCAGCCATTAAACACACTTAAATCCTACAAATAACAGAGTGAAGATCACTAAAACACAATATCAAAACCCTAACAGTCCATAAAAACTTCAAATACACCATCGTAGAACTATGAATATAAAACACAACATGATAATTAACATAAAACATGTAACAACTGTCACGAAAATCCATAATTAGGATGGTAATTAGGTAATAAGAAAACCCTAATTAAGAAACCCAAGTAATTCCGCATAAACCCTAAAATTTTCGTTACAATCGGAATCAGGATCAGGGCCCCTAAAACTCAGGGGGGGTTAAACCCTATTGACGTTTATCTTCAAAACTTGCTGGAGAAGTAAAATTTTCGTTGATTAACAACTCATCCAAGCTACTGGGACACGAACCTACCCTACCCTAAATTGTTACCCGTCGCGACACGCGACAGGACCAGGTCTCCCTGTCGCGACACGCGGGGGAGTCCAATTTTCAGATATAAATAGGGGGCAGTGGCACTTGAACTTCGGTGTTACTGCGACGTCCAAATTCATAATATACGTCGAGTTATAAGCAACACAGTCCAACACACACACAATTATCGAAACGCTGCCGCAATCAGGGTAATAACTCGATCGCTATTACGATTCAACGTCCGATCGATTATAACTATCCAACGATAGTCCGGGTGCTGCTCAATTGAGCTTGTACTTTGATTATTCGTCGTGATTTCGACTTGAATATTAGAGTGCTGTTCGAATTCGGACTATGCTCTGTTATTCGTTGTGAATCCGATTGAATTATCGAGTATCACACTGATTAATCGTTGTGAAGGTTTAATCTCGTGAATTGACGTAACTGCTGTATTAGTTACTAACCTGCCTGTGTGTGCATTGTGTTAAACTAGGTGTAATCAAGGCTAATCAGTAGGCTTATATCTATTGCTCATTAATCTGCAATGTGAGTCATTCTTCTTTTTAAATTGTTTTCTCACCGTTTGTGAGTAAGTATTACAATACCTCAAATTATTTTCAAGGTTATAGTTACAGGGATTAAGTTTTTGTAATCACCAAATTACAGCTGGTATGTGGGGTATTGTGCACATTACTGTTATTATCACTCTATGTGAGTGAATATTACTCTATGTGAGTTATTATTACTCTGTGTGAGTACACCGTCACTATTTGGGCAACGGGACCCAATAGTGGTATGACCACAGTCACAGAAATGAATCGAGTGACAAATACCCATTCTTGATAATTGGTTGATAGAAACATTGTAATCGCTCTTAATACTGTAAATTATAACTAACGGGTCGTTTTAGAAAACAGAATGATTCACTCAGTATTTCCCGCTGACAAAACCTTTTTCAAACATGTTTCAGGTGATCTATGTGATCCAGAAAAAGTGCAGTAAAGCACTATCAAGCTCAGGGAAGTGGCTCAGTGTAAATAAATGAATAAAACATGTTTTGAAAAATAAAGATTTCTGTGTGAAATCAACTATTGTACATTATGGGATTTATCCCTTAAACTTTGTATAATATATTAAACGAGCATATTTTACGGATAAAAGATCCTGTTATAAAAAGACTTCCGCTGCCGCATAAATTAAATACCACGGGAACTGTCTCGCGGTCCCCCGACTCCGTCCAGGGTGGGTCGGGGAGCCGTGACAAAACACACTAATGTTAGTCATTCGATAATCAAAGCCTTATCATCGAAAACACAACACAAAATCCACAAGTATGGCGTTCTAGTAATCTTCACTTTGTTATTTGTGGTTTTTGATTCTGTTTTATGGTTGACATTATGGTGTTTTATGACTTTTTACACTTTGTTGGAAAAATGGACTTTGTAGCAAACTCCCACCCTATATATGTTATGACTTATCTGGTTTTAATGTTAGTCTAGCCGCTTGAACCAGTGAACTAGTTGTAGAGACATTATAATGAATGGTTCAATATTCAAAACTTTGTAAGAATACTCACAATCAAATCTTTTACTTTATCTCTAAAATTACACTAAAAAACAATACATTTTCTTTCTCCTTTTCAATTTAAAAAATACATTTTTATACTTTTATCATCTTTTCTCTCTTCTCCACTCACAATCACTTTCAAAAAATATTAAAAATTTTTAGAAGTGAACAATATCTCTTCCAAATTTATTGACGAACAGTAACTTTTTCTTTTTTGTTTCTCCTTCACGCACAATTTATAATCACTCTCACAAATATAAAAGTTACACTCACATAAATATGAAGGATCCATTGTGACTGCTCTCTAACTCCAATATTCAAAACCTAATGTTGGATACTTTTCTGGCTGTGAAAGTCAACCAATATATATAACGCATACGATGTATAACTCATAGCCCATACTTCTTTTGCGATTAGTACAAAATCGTTTTTAAGCATCACTTATTTTCCCTTTATGTCACGAGTTTTACTTATTTCACAACGAACTGGTATATATACCAGCTTGATGAGCAATTTAGCCTTTTAGGCGTGGTATGTGTTGTAATCTAGAAAAAAATAAAAATCCTAGTCATGTTATGTTGATTGAGTTGAATATATCACTATGGTATAAAGGGTATTCAACAAAATATTTGTAATAATAGAACGTACTTGTTTAAGTGGTTAGGTCTTAAAATGTTTCAAAACAATTTTTGCGTTTATCAAATAATTTTTTCACTCCATTATAATCATAAAAAGGTAACCTACAAAAATCTTCTCAAACGTAAACTGGTTTAAGATAATTAAATCATTTAAAGATAGATCTTTTAATTAATATTACATGAAATAGCTATACGTATTTTATGAGCACAAATGAAAGAACTTATTTGTGTAAAGACATACTAACATATAAGTAAATCAATAGATACTTTCTTGTTTAAATTATGTAGCAATTTCTATTGTTAGTACAATAAATAGTACTTGACATGAATGTACTTGAACTTTGAATTTTTCACGTTCACGTGACGTGAGAAACGTTCGGGGTCATCTTGGTTTTTCTTTAACAACAAACCTACTTTTAAATACCTATATCTAGCGGGATATAACAATTTACCTCTGAGAACACCTATTAAAGTTAGTGATTTAAATTAGAGTTAAATGCCATTTTAGGCCTTGTGGTTTGTGCTATTTTGTCCGTTTAGTCCAAATGTTTCATTTTTCTTTTGTGGATCCAAAAAGGTTTCACCATTGTCATTTTAGTCCACTGGGTTAACTTCATCCATTTTTTCTGTTAACCAGAAGGGCAATTCGGTCATTTTATATGTATTTCTGTTAACTAGAAAGACAATTCGGTCATATAAAATGACCGAATCGCACTTCTCGTTAACAGAAATAATGGATGAAGTTAACCCAGCAGACTAAAATGGCAACAGTGAAACCCTTTGGACCCAAATGCGAAAAATGAAACTTTTAGACTAAACTGACAAATGGCCTCCTAAACCACAGGAACAAATATTCCAAACCACAAGGACTAAAATGACATTTAACTCTTTAAATTAAAATGGGTTGTGTTCAACCCACGTGATTATAGTTGTGTGTGGCTCAGGGTTGTTATTTATTTGCATGAATTATGAATCGTGTTCGGGTTGAATTCGAAATCCACCAACCGGCCAACAAGCTGAAAAGAGTTTTACTGTTTAATTTATATAAATGTTTAATTATATAAATGTTTAATTTATTGTCTTTCTAATTTTGTTGAGTTAATTATTATATAATATTTTAATATACTATACATCATTTAATTATAGTATGTAATATATTTTATTGTTAATCATATTATATTTATTTTTATGATATAAAAATAGATGATGATATGAAACGTAAGTACGTTTGTGGGTTCACCATTCTCTTACCACATGAATGAACTATGGGTGTTTATTACAGATTATACTAGAAAAAAACTAAAGTTTGAATCAAATTCAAATTAGGTTTCTAAATAGTTTCGAAATATTAGGAATTGCAGCAACTATCTGTTGGGCAACATGGCTACAATTGGCAAAGTATAGAAAGGGCGGGGATGAGCGCCTGGTTCTATAGAAATTTTTTGGTATATATATGTTTTCGACCCCTCATCGTTTGGGTCAAGCTTCGCCACTGGCTACAAGACTTTGTAACATGGCTAGGATAAGAGTTGTAGTTTGTTGTTGTGGACGTTTCCCTTAGAGACCTTGGGTCGTGGTTGATTGTTATGGCATAACCAGGACGGAGGTAGTGTACAAGCAGGGGTAGCACGGGCTTCCGTATTGTAAAATACCCCTCAATTCCGTCTACATAGTGTAATTTTTTTTTGCTTTTATACAAAAGATACCCCCGATAAATTTTTTTAGAATAACCCTAAAGTTTTAAGCTAGATCAACTCACTCTACATAACCATATTTTTTTAACTTCACCCAACCGGTATATTGAATATAATTCATGTTAAACTAGATGTAAGACCCCGCCGCGTTGCGGGCGGGGCTTACAAATTCAGCCGGCATGGATTAGTTAATAATTAAGGAGCTGTTTATTTACCTCTTAATCAGGGTCTGAATGGTTCAGACCTCTTACTGGTTCAACACTAATGATTCATACTGTTTGTTTCATGAGTAAATGTCTGAATGTTTCAGACATTTGCATCTGAATGGTTCAGACATTTGCATCTGAATGATTAATTATTATACTGAGTCTCAATGGTTAAGACCTCTAATCTGAATTGGTCAGACATTTGTCTTTGAACGGTTAAGCATTATACTGTCTCTTAATAATTCAGACCTCATACTGCTTAAGCATTTAATAGTTCAGACCTCCCTTACTGATTTATCACTTAATCATTCAAAAGTTACCAAACAGCCCCTGAACATTATACATGAGCTCCATGTTACGCCCGGTGTATTCGGTACCGGTACCCACTTTTCTCATTTTTCAGTACCGGTACCGAACGGGTACCGTGCTCATCCCTACCTAACAATGTTACCAATTAATAGTATATGAATAAATAAATAATATAGAACATGGTTTTTATCATAAAGCAATGTCCAAATTTTTAAGCTAAAAATACAAGTTTTAATGCCTAACAATGTTACCAATTAATAGTATGTATATAAATAAATACTATAGTACCTGGTTTTATCATAAAGCAATGTCTAACTTTATAAGCTAAAAATACAAGTTTTAATGCCTAACAATGTTACCAATTAATAATATATAAATGGATGCATGCAACTTATTAATATAAACAAAACAGTTTCTAAATAGTGAGGGTCTAATAGAGAAAAAAACATGTGGTACAAGTGATGAATGCATGAAATAAAGATATAGCAAATGTTACAATATTGTGAAGCTGACCCGCACGTTGCAGCGGGTAGATACTTGATTAGTATCGGTATACTCGCTATAGCAGAGGGAATGGAAACCCAAAGAATGTAGTCGTAACATGCCCAAAACATTTTTGGTTCGTTGTTTTTCAATGAAAAGCCATTTTACTTCTCACAACCCGGTTTCGAATTTTTTTAATCGAAACGTTGATAATAATAGATGCATCACAACTATATACTCGGATTTTATAAAAGTATCGTATTTTAAAAGTTATAAAGATATTAAAAAAGTCAATGTAGTCTTAATAATTCTAAGCATCATATTTTACTTATGCTAAATTTGTACTTTTTTTTATTATATGTCTAATTTGTATATTATGCTAAATTTATACTTGTTTATTATATATTTAACAATAGACAAGCAAAAATCATGTACAAACACTATTTAAAATTGTACAACATCAACCAACACAAAACTCATCTAAAGCACAAAATACAACATGGTATTGCCTACATGTATTAGAAATTGATAATATATAATTTTATGAATATATTATTTAATTTTTGTCATATGTTTTTATTATATTTATGATGCATGTTGATAATCAATGAAAAACAGTAAAAGTGGATGTTTGATTGATGAAAAGGAAGAATATACCAAAAGAGGAGTCAGTGGTGCCTGGGATATCAGTAACTATCCTGTAAAAGAAAGAAACAAAGAGAAGACAAGTGTCAATTCATTGTTAAGGGTAATCTTGACAATATACCAATTTATTTATATTTAATATTTCATTGGTATTTATACTTGATAAAAATAAAAATGTTATACATGCAACATATATTTTTTGGTTAGTTATCAACTTTTAGCTCCGGTACTTCTTTACCATATCTAGGAAGTTATTAGATTTTCAGTTTGAAACAACCTTCAATCACTATATGGTACGTGTACATATACATACATACATACATACATACATACATACATACATACATACATACATACATACATACATACATACATACATACATACATACATACATACATACATACATACATACATACATACATACATACATACATACATACATACATACACATGTGTGTAATGTGTTTTTTTCTGTATGCAAGTATTTACTTATACCAAGAGAATTTTTTTTTCTTCTATATAGTGTTTAAAACATGTGAAATTACAAAATAATAAACTAAATTCTTAAAAGGTAAGTCAAGATCATATATTCTAAAATGTGTTTGACGATACATAAAAATAAAACAGCATACAAAGTTATATTGTGCATCTCAATATGATAATAGAGATGAACTGGTTGAAAATTATCATTTAATTATGTAAACAAAATAAATGCTAATTGCTCGCAACAGTTAGGCTGGATGGTGTGGGCAACGCCCCCGGCCACCTCAACTTTGTGTGCCCCCAATACCACCTCGCCAATGCCAAAGGGGGTGCCATACATGGTCTCCGTCATAAACCAATCAGATTTCTTTCTTGATTACTTTCTTTTTCTTTTTAATAATATAGTTAAGAAGAGTTTTAAAGGGTGCTTTATTCAATATCATTCAAGTTAACAACAAAGTCTCTTGCTTATTAGCGTGATAAATCCACCGTATAGCCTTAGAAAATAAATTATTTTAGCTTACAATTATATAGAAACAAATAATATAAGTATATATAATATTTATATGTTGGGTTAAAAAACTAAGTTGTCATTAGAAGTGAAATCAAATATAATTAAAACCAAGTTATCACTAAAAGTGAAATCAAATATATATATTTCTCATACTATTTAAAATTTCGGTATTAGATTCTTCTTATTTAACAAACAAATTTCACATACTATTTAAAATTTCGGAATTAGATTCTTCTTATTTAACAAACAAATTTCACAAATAATCTTTTAGTGATTGGAATGATATTTAACAGTAGAATATATAAAATACAAATATAAATGTACAAATATAATCACCAAGTTGCCTTATGGAAAAATGTCTATACTATATAATAAAAGAAAACAATAAGAGGACATATATCATTCATTGAAGCCATCTATTAATATTAATTAAAAGATAATTATAAAATTAAATTTAATATAAATTTAAATAATTCGTATAGGATTAAAATCTTTTTATGATCAATAATTATTTATTATTTATAAAATTAATAAAATAGGTTGTTAAATACTTATTTTTTACTTTAAATTATGAGTGTATGATAATCTCTAATGATAGTTCAAAAAAATATATAAATAAATAGATAAATACGTAGTATAGCTTAAATATATATTTTTTGTATGATAAAAAATAATATTGTATAAGATAATATATAAAATAATATTATTGTTGTAAAGAAGATCATCTATACCTATACTATATACAGTGGCGAAGCTTGACCTGAATGACGAGGGGGTCGAAAACGTATATACAAAAAAAAATTATATAACCGGGGGTCGAAAACATATATACCCAAAAATTTCTATATGAAAACCATATATATAACACTACTGAGCGAAAAGTTCGGGGGATCTTAATTAAAAGATAATTATAAAATTTTATTTAATATAACTTTAAACAATCCGTATAGGAGATAATATAATATTTTTGAAATATTATTATATTTCAAAATTATGTATTCTGAAATTAACAAAAGACGTACACTAATATAATGTAAATGCTTTATTTATTTTATTAAACTAAAGTAGTTAAGGTAAAACCTATTTTAAAAAATGTTTATAAGGGGTAAACAAAAACATTAATCTATGTTTATTGGTTTTACAATTTTATTTTCGTGTTCAACTTTCAACTCAAATACGGTATTCACTATGTTTACGTGACATTTATAAGATCCATCACCACAATCACCTAATCCATCATATATCTTGTATATCCGTTAGTTTTTTTTAAAGATATAACTTTTTATTAGATTCATTCACCCGTGTAATAAATGAGGTTTTTTAAAGATATAATATTTTTATTATTTACTATAAAAAATTACAATAGTACAACTCGTATAATACACCAGATTTCTAAAAATATAACTTTTTTATTATGTGCTATCTAAATTAGATTTATTCAATTCGTATAATACACATGGTATATAAAGATATAACAAGATATAACTTTTTATTGATTGGTATATAAAATTACATGTGCTCAACCCATAAAATACATGAGGTTCTTAAAAATGTAACTTTTTCTTTATTTAATATAGAAAATTAAATTTACTCAACCCGTATAATACACGGGATTCTTAAAGATATATTTTTTTATTATTTAATATATAAAATTACATTTATTTCCTACGTAATAAACGAGATTTTTAAAGGTATATTGTTTTATTATTTGGTATATAAAATTACATTTATTCAACCCATGTATTACACGAGGTTCTAACATAGTATATTATATATTTCATATTAAATTTACTCTCCTGTGAATATACATAAATTTCGTATTGCAACACATTAACATGTGAGCAATGCATATATGTGTAATACTAGTGGTGTTTCGGCGGGTAAAATGATTAATTGATTAGTGAGAAAATTAATGAGTTTTTCCAAACTAGTGTTGGTGGGAAAAATATTTACTAAAATGGTGTTGCTTTCAAACTATTTATCAAAATGGTGTTTTCCCTTCATTTTGTATTTATATTTATTTTTTAAGCAACATATTATACTTTTCTTTTACTTTTTAATTGAATCAATACATTAATATATTTTTTCAGTCTTTAGTATACTTTTGTTTATACATATTATTTAATCAATCTAATATTTCTTACTTTTATTTTTCCTTCAATCAACTCATTGATTGAACTAGAATCGACTTTTACGATATACTAAAATGTGGACATTTTTGGGTAATTGTAGTTTTGAAAAAATTGGATTATGAAGAAAAATTGAAAGAATCTATATTTTCTTTTCCGCATCATCTTGTCTTTTCCGAATCTATATTTTCTTTTCCGCATCATCTTATCTTTGTGCATAATAGAATTTCATTAAAAAAGTTCAATGCAAATTGTTGTCTTTGTGATTTTTTCTGCATACAACAATGTTTCGAACACATATATGTAGTTGTCTTTTTGATTTCATCTTAAGGTGCTTCGTCTTCAATACTGAATTTGCATTGAACTTTTTTAATGAAATTTTATGAACGGCTAACAAAATAAAAGGCTAGCTGTCCAGGGTAATTTCACGACAAAAGACGACCAGATACACCCTCAACGACTGACATAATAATTAACATAAAATAGTAATAATACAAATGCGACGAAGATCACGTATGTGCAAAAGTAGTGCAGATGTATGTTCAAATCTTCATGATTAAGATTTATGAACAAATTAGCGACGTTGATCAGATGTATTGCAAAGGAAAAACAATATATGATAAATGACTAAAAGAGAATAAAACTATAGGATAAATAATACGTGTTCTAGTGAAAGAAGAGTATAATATGTTAGATTAAAAAAATGAATAGAAAATGGATGGAAACACCATTTTGTTAAATAGTTTAAAAGCAACACTATTCTGGTAAATATTTTTTCCACCAACACTAGTTTAGTAAAAAACTCAAAATTATTAAACTTAAACACGGACCATATATTTATTTTATTTGTGATAACTATATCAAATTAAACCCGTACATATTTAGAGTCATGTAGATCCGGTTTGTCTTTAAAAAAAATGATCAATCAAAGGGGTTGACAAGTCAAAAGAGGTTGGCAAATTGTTATCAAGTTGTTAACTTGTTAAACGGGTCGTGAATGAGTTAACAAATTTGCACACATTTAGGTAAGTTACATGGACCGTCATTGAGAGTGTGTGTCGATGGCCATGCACAACGAAGACGATGAGTTGGGGGAGGAAAGAGATTTGGGTTTTTAGTAGATTTTTTATTTGTTTAAAATTTATTTATATTTTCTTAAATTGTTTAACAAGAGTATTTTAGTTATTTCATAAACCTTTAACATACTGTAATGTCTATTAGTGTCAATGATTACTATTGTTAGAGGTTGGAAACTGGTGATAACCAAACCTGTCATTTCGAAATAGTTAAAAAGTTCTTGTAAATTTTTATGTAGGAAATGAATTAAGACATGTGCTAATAATTATTTTCCACATGTTTATGTGAAGTACAAAAATTCATGATATCATTTCAGCATTTACACAAGAAACATGAAGTCTGAACACCCACTAATAACGTACACCTTTTTTTTGTGACTGTAATTACCATTAGGGTTTCAGGGAAATTTGAGCATGATAAAATAAACCAATAAAAATTGTAATATTACAAAATACTTGATTTGTTCGTTTAAAAACATAAAAAATATTGGTTATTTAAATAATAATATAATATATGACAACAATAAAAATATTATTGTTATTATTATTACCAGTGTAAATGCTCCCTGAGATATGGATCACTAGGACCAGGAACATCTGGATCTGTCATTATCTGAAAAAAAAAAACATATTTGCTAGATAAGATTCCTAATTACCCCATTAGAAGGATCAAATTATTAATTTTTAGGTTTGTTACCACATTTGGAATCAAGGACATCTTTGAGATGTCCTTTGACCGTTTTTTTTTTTTTTTTTTTTTTTTTTTTTTTTTTTACAAAATAAACATTGGTAACTTAAATGCAAATTTTCACAAATAAATATTGAATTAAAAAGTAGAAGATGGTGTACCAGTGTAAAGAAGGACCTCATGTCACCACCATGAACATCAACCCTAGGTTTAACAGTGACAGAAGAAGGAAACAGTTCATGACCATTGTACACTTGGTTTGATGAGTTGTATTTTACACACATATTCACGCTTGGAACGAAGCTATCGACAACATCGCCGACGATCCGCCCAATCACCAGAGGATGATCTGATGTTAGTCTTGCCATTTGTTAAACCGGAAGGTTTTTATTTGTGACCGAATGTGTTTTTTGGTCACTAGAGTTGTGGTAAGAAATCAATGTGGCATGGTCATATATATATTAATTTGTAGGGTTCATGCAGAGAGACCACTTTCTCTCCCTCCATATTAATCTTCGTCATTTTTTAATTGTCATACATAGAATCGGATAAATGATTGGTGTTTTATTAAATTATTTATAAGAGAGGGAAAATTATTTTTTTTGGTCTAGAACTTTGTTACATTTGAAAAAGATAGATACAAAATAGCATATCTTATAATATGCAAAAAGTGCATGATTCTTAATAAAATCATCTCATCAATAAGGTAAGCTAATTTTATGACTTTTATTTAACTTTATTGGTTGGCAATGTATTAATTTGTTTTGATTTATTTAACTCTATTATTATATTAATTCCAGTTTACATGAATAGACTTATTAAAACCCTAATCGAAGCCATTCTAAAATTAAAATACATATATGACCCCCAAAAATATAAGGCTGCTCGGTATGGTTCCCGTCTTTACCCGGCGTCGCCACGTCACCACCGTCCTCCCACGCCGCCCCCCTCCGTCCCCCTCCGTTCCGTCCTCCCCGTCCGAGTTGTGCCGTTTGCGACGGACCAAATAGGTGGGCCTCCCCCCGGCGACGCCAGTCCTCTCACGCCACCCCCTCCGTCTTCATCCCGTCGCCGGCTTCCCTCCGTCACCATACCCACCAGCCTAACATACCGAAACGATATAGATAAAAAAAGTAACACATTCCTAGTTTAGAAAGTTCATTGTATAATAATGATTGAATACAAAGGTATATATAGAAACAAGGGTCCAGGTTTCAACGACTCGGGTCAAGTCGAGCCTAATCAACTTGTCTAAGCTAAAGCTTAACTTGTTTTGAGCTCTATTTTTTTAAATTAACTCAAGTTCGGCCTGTGAGTAGTCTTCAAGCTCAAGATCTCGTCTCGTTTATTATTTAATTTATATACATTTTTAATTGTATATATATGCATACATAACATAATGTATATTATTTAGTATTTTAGTAATTTTATATATACACACTTATTTTTTAGGCTTGAGCTCAAGTTCGTTTAAAGTTGGCATGATTTGAGCTTTGGGCGAATTGATCTCGGGTAGTTCACGAGCCGCTTGACACGTTTACACCCCTATTAGAAACAAAGACTTCACTGCTATCCGCACACGTTCTTTTTGGAATGGCCACAATTTTATTAAAGAAAAGGAAAACATCTAGCAAGAAGCTACTACAAAAAACATCATTACAATACACGATCAAAATCTAAATTAAACATACACCTATCTATCCACCCTAAATTACGTCATTTAGATATATTCTTCACCCATAGGTAGCCCGTCAATTTGATGTCCTCATCAGTCTTGAAAATGACACTTGTTGGCAAAAATATTACGCCATTTAGATATATATTCTTCATCCATAGGTTGTCCGTCGATTTGATGTCCTCATCTGTCTTGGAATTGACGCTTGTTGGCAAAATAAATTCGTTTCTAGCTCTCCACATGCGTACGTTATAACCCATATATCATCAACGAAAATCAACCGTCATAGAAGCTTAATTGCTAATTTTTAGACGATTTAGCAAGCTTACTGACAACAGGAGTTTGGATCACATCCGATTTCAATAGTTTTTATTACCAATTCCAAACTACAGATTATTAACGGTTTAGGGATATAAGACACGGATTACGGACAATTTTTTATAATATTTTATGCATTAAGAAGCCTCAATTACCACAATTTTAGAGATGATGCATTTTCAACTGTTCATTTTGGTTTCTACGGATGGATTGTACTTTTCAAATTATTGTTAAATATTATTTTTGAGAGCGCCGTAGTAATTCATCAATAAAGTTGATTATAAAATATTACTCAATTTATTATAATTTTTTTTTGTAATCAATAATGTTGATTATAAAATATTATTCAATTTATTATAATTTTTTTGTAATAAAAGATAATTGCAAGTTATAATTCAATTCCCAAAACTTTGCATATTTTTGTAATAAAACATAATTGCAAGTTATAATTCAGTTCCCAAAACTTTGCATATTATTCTATTTCAAGCATTTTTAATTGAAATTAGGGGTATTTACGGTCTGCTTTTTACGATTTATAGGTCAAATCGTAAACCAAACCATTGACTCTCAAACCAAACCAAACTAAAATGCTCATAACAGTTTGGTTCCGGTTTAGTTCAAGGTTTTGACTCATTTGGCCTTTATATAAGATGTCTAAAATAAGATATTATATGTATAAGTGAAGTTGAGTATTTGCAGATTTAAAAAGTTATCAAACAAATTTACGAGAAAAAAAAAATTGTAAAACAAGTTGTCCACAATCCAGAATGTCATAAAAGCATTCCAAAATTATAAAAAGATGATTAATACTATGGTTGCAAAAGTCGTTAGGCGCTCCTAGTCGGTTGACCGGGGAGTTGAGATGAGAGTATTCGGCATAGACGGAAAGTACTCGAACATGTTAAATTATAAAGAAATTAGTTTTCGAAAATAAATATGTCAAATAACATAAATTTACTAATATTTATAACGAAATACGTGAAAATGATATTCTTTCTTTAATATGATAATATAGATAATATTATTTATTTTTTTAAGTCAAAGTCGGCCCGAGTTGATATACTAGATCCGATTCTGGCCGAGGTTGACCGCTTTTGATCGATTCCGAGTAATTAGGCGGAGTTGAAGAAAGTCGCATTGGTAGCCTACCTTGTAGCGACTACTCGGAGAGTACTCCGCTTTAGAGACCTTATTTTACAACCATGCTTAAAACTAGTCGTCTAAAATAACCAGCTATACAAATACCTCAAAAAGGGAGTCCAAATACATCAAAATAAATGTCCAGAAACATCAAAGAAAGGTGTTGGATGCTCTTTACTTTTTTATGGTTTGAAAATTTGAAATTTAAAAAACTAATAGATGATGGTCGACTGTCGAGTACTAAAATGTAAGAATTTGAAAATGACTTAGCCCACTTTTCTCTCATATACATCCTGTTGGGTCATCCATTACATTAATTAATATAATTACAAAACAATTAAATTAAATTAAAACCTATATAAATTAGGAAATTTTGTATGCATAAGGACTTGTACATTATGCTTTGCACATTATTCAAAAAATTAGTTTTAACCTAAATGTTTGTATCTTTTACAATTTTAACCCTATATAATTTGTTTTTTTTAACTTTAACCTAAAACTTTTCATCATTTGCAATTTAACTTCACAACTTTTGTCACTTATACTTTTCATCTTTTGCAATTTTCTTTTACGTATAGTTCTAAATTTTTCGAGTTAATACGACGCAACGTGCATGTGTGGTTCAACGTTTTTGCCTCTATTTTTCCATGTTTGACAGGTTAATCGCAACACGCATATCCTAGGTCAACTCAGTGTTGGTGGTCGATGACGGTTGTGTGACATTAGTACTATTTGACACCGTTTTACGCCCCGCTGCAACGCGGGGTGTGCTTTGTGGGTTTTTCAAAGAAAAAATGCTTATGCATATGGTTGTCGTAACGCTTGCTTTAGGGGTTTTCCAAAAAAAAATGATTTTTTTTTACTTTTCACCCAAAAGTATTTCATAAATTACTTTTAACCCAAAACTTTTTATCTTTTGCAATCTATCTTCATAACTTTTTTTACTTTCAACTTTAACTTTGTTCCTTTATAGTTTTCATTTTCCGCAAATTTTGCGCTTTATGCTTGGTTCTAAATTTTGTGACATAACACATCACAGCGTGCGTCTTTGGCTTCACGTTTTTACGTTTCGTTCTAAATTTTGCGAGTTAACACGACGCAACGTGCGTGTGTGGGTGAACGTTTTTACATCGTCTATTTTTTCCCTGTTTGACACGTTTAACAACATGCGTGTATGGGAGAACGTTTTACATCGTCTATTTTTCCCCGTTTGACAGGGTTAACATAATGTACGGGTCCTAGACCGACTTAGTATATAACTAAAGAATCCCCGCTGCATTGCGGCGGGTCGTAATCCTAGTTATATATAGAATATGAAATATTTACTAAAAAGCATAAAAAATTCTTATAGTCAAGTTCGGTTTTATACAGTTGGTTTTGTATAAACCGTAAATCAAATCGTTCGCTATGATTTCAAAATATTTGAAACCAAACTGTGGCCACCTATGATTGAAATAAACTGCACACAACATAATTTTATGATGTCCAAAAGATATAATGCCTAAAACATATAATCTTAAAAATTTATGTTCATCACCAAATTGAGAAAACAAGTGGAATATATTTATTCATCTTGTTTATATTTCTTTTTTTTTTCTTCGGATGTTCGATCTTTTTGTGCTTAAGCGTTGGCTTATGGTGACTTTAGAGAGTGAACTTCTAGAGATGTTCCCATAAAGGAGCATACTTAATCCCTTTGATATAAACAACCTTCATATTGCGTAGCGATTTGAGCCTTATATGTGATTCAGATATGATGCAATATGTTCAAATAACTCAAAGTTCGTTGAAAAAGGTTCGGAAATAGTATAAAATAAATATAATTCATGTAACAAACTTCTAACAAACTAACAAACCTTATTATAAAACCGTTATTATTAATTGTTTACTAAGTGTGAAGGACATGAAAGTTAAAGAGATAAAGTGCAACAGTTTAGAAGATGCAACTGATGAAGTGTAAGTTTGGGATGCAGATGGTATAAATAGAAAAACACTACTACAGAAATAGGTATTTGCTACTGATGAAACAATGGTTAACCAGGCAGGGTTAACTCACTGGTCTCGTCAAGAAGGGTTAATCCCTTCCTTTCGAGGATCGCTGGCTGGATCACCGGTGGGTTGATCTCCTGCACAAGGAAACAAACCGTGACTCGTAACAAGGAGGATGGGGTGGGGGGTGCTCCTTGTTACCACTCTCCGGCGTGAGAATCAGTAGTTTGCTTGGGAAGCAAAGTAAGATAGTAGTAGTGGTGAGAGAGTTGTGAAGAGATACCTCAAACCTGGTTTGGGGTTGGTATTTATAGCCGAGGAGTGAAGGAGGATGTGGAAGGATAGACTGACGGCATGCTGCACCTTTGCAGGTGTGTCAGACATGTCGGCCGGGGAGACGACGCCACGTCAGTCTGTCCCTTACGTAGACCTGACAGGTGACTGCCATTGGTTCCACTTGCACTGTGGTGTCAGTCCCACTTGTTGAGCGTATAGGATGCGGTGCTAGCCGCATCGCTGCCTGTGGTAACATATGATGTTATCGCGTCTCTTGCTTGTGATCAAGAAATACGCGAGATGCGGTGTTGGCCGCATCATCGCCCGTGGTGACTGTTGCTGTTATCCAACTTCCTTGTATTGATAGAAGTGTTCACTGGACGCGGTGCGAGGCCGCATCGCTGTGAATACTTCCGTTTTCATACATCAGATGTGATGCTATGTCGCATCACCCTACCGTTCTCATGTTCCATGTAAGTCCTCCTTCATCACTAGATAGATTGGATTCAACCCTTGTGTCGACGCGTTCTCGCATGGGCACAAGTAGGTTGTTAGCTGGTGAGGGTTTTGATAAGGGTAATGGTCACTCGCGGTCGATGCTGACGCGAGATCTGGGACCATACCCCTTCAAGTCCCCCCAGTCTAGTGTTGCTGCCACATACAAGTTGTATGTGGGAGGAGTACTGGACTATGGTGTTTAGAAGGTAGTTTGGAGTCTGGAGAAGATCCTAGACCATGTGGATGGTCTGGAAGGGTCATTTGAGGCCTCTTCCGTACCGGTGAAAATGTTTCGTCTGATGCGAAATTCTCAGCCTTTGGCTGGTTGCCACCTGTTGGTGTGCCGAACCTTCTGTAGGAATTAGTTGGAGGAAGTGTACAAACTTCGAACCAATCTTTGAGATGGTGGTTGAAGGTGTGCACAAACTTCGAACCAACCTTTGAAGTGGTGAATGAAGAAGAGAGCATGTTGTTCCCATGATTGGATATCTAATGATGATTCCTTTAGTGGGGTGTTCATGTTCTTCCCATTAGCTCTCAAGTAACCGTACGTCCTTTGCGGTTACCTCGTTGCTTGACATTGTTGGCCACGGTTGTGGGAACAACGTTGGGCACTTGCGTCATTGTTGGCCATGTTTGGTCGAACAATGTGATTCTGGATAACGGTCAAATAAACATGATCATAGGCATGGTAATGCCTATCATTGTTTATTCTATCCAACGTACAAGTAGGGTAACAAAGTCATAAGCAGACTTGTTACCGCTTGTTCGATCGCTTGTTGTTCGACAAGGGCTCGTATGATCATTGGGGATCTTGTCCGCATCTCTTCCTTAGGCACCTTCCTTCACGCTCCAATACCGAGGAGTTTTTCCTTGAAGTAGTTTCGTTCCTCGATGTGGAGTTAGTTGTGGCTCTTCCGTAACAACCATTTGCGGAAGCTATGGTTATGTCCGCAGCGACTCATGAGTGTCTGTGGTTTTGCATTCCCATATTCGCTCGAAACGGGTGTGTTATTCGGATGTGGCTCTTGAAGGTTCAGGAGTCAGGGTTGCTGATGTGCGCGCGCGTACATTCCCTTCCTTCTTCTTGTTAAAGAAGGGGTTCATGCACCCTCTGTGGTTGTGAACCGGACAGGAGGGATTTGAAGCTTGAAGAGAATGAAGGCAATGCGGTTTACCTGTATCTGAGATGCGGTTCAGTCTAAAGAACAACGCTGGTTCTGAGTATCTGACACACCTGAACGGGCCCGTGTGTGTCATTTCCGCATATTCCACGTGTGCTCGTGGGTAGTGCGGAAAGGTCTTATACCCCCTTATAGTGTGGAGATATATATTTTTGCCTATTTTTAAGGGTATGTAAAAAAACGACATGCGGTATGGGTTATGGTGCGGTATACCAGAGAAACCGCATGCCGCTTGTAATTGGATAAGGTAGTCGCTTTTTGTTGCATACGTGGCTGATTTCATGTGTGAGTTGGTGGAAGTTGGTGAGATCTTTCTGGCATGTGCTGAAATGAAAGGACGTTTGCACTGCCCGAGGCATTAAATGCACTGTAGCAAAGAGTGTAAACGTCTCTTATGTCAGGCGCGTGGGCGGCCACGCGCGCGTGATAACCGTCAGCGAAAACGGCGCTTGACACGTGGTGTTGCGCAATTCGTT
This sequence comes from Helianthus annuus, assembly GCF_002127325.2. Taxonomy (NCBI): domain Eukaryota; kingdom Viridiplantae; phylum Streptophyta; class Magnoliopsida; order Asterales; family Asteraceae; genus Helianthus; species Helianthus annuus. The sequence goes on along the minus strand of NC_035433.2, from coordinate 133,389,722 downwards.
CTTTTTGAACGTGATGATTCGTTTTCTCCCTCCGCATTAATTGCGATGGGTATATAAGGGGAAACCGTTCGTGGTTTCCCCTCACTTGTTCGAAATTTCAAAAATTTGCCGGTGAGAGAACATTACTTTGTCTTCTCCGACGATACTTCTTGAACTTCCGGTGAGGTTGAGTTTAGTGTTTCTACTCACGTTCTTTCGTTTCTTCGACATTTCTGATGGCTGAACCATCAAGTCCACATAATGTGGAAGGTGACAACCCTGAACAACCGGTAGTGGATACTGATGAAGATGACGAGGACGACGTGGATGTTGCCGGTGGTGGCTTACCGGTGTTGAAGTGGTCGAAGGGTGGTTTCAAAACCCTGATGACCACCGTTCAGATGGTCGACGAGTGGGATGCTACTTACCCACAAGAGGGGGATACCGGTGCCAATGCTCCGGCCGATTATATTACTTTGTGGGCTGATTTTTTCAACGACGGCAACCTTAGGTTGCCGGTGACAGTGTTCGTTGCGGAGGTGTTGGAGTACTATCATCTCCATATCTCCCAACTTAGTCTCTTTGGAATGTTCCGAATCAGGAACTTTGAATATACTTTCCGTGCTCATGGCTTGCCCATTACTGTTGAAAAATTTTCGGCGATTCTACCAGTTGACGGTGAACACTGGTTTTTTCTCTTTTACTCAACGGCATGGGAGCTTGAAGTTGATGGCGCCTCCTAAGGGTGTGACCGGCTGGAAGAAGAAATTCTTCTATGTTAAAGCCTGTGCGGTCTATGCCAGCATGTCTTTCAGGAATGTCAACGTTGGAGTTTCTGATGAAAATATTCCCGTTGCCACCGCAAAGACTGTGGATTGGTTCTCTAGGTTGCGGCCTACTGAACTCAAGAAGTTGGATAATAATCAGCTGTGGGTGTTGCGGATGATGCTCACTAGGCCGAATAGGAAAGCAAGGCCCGTTTTGCGGGAAAAGAGTGGTGGTAAGTTTGTTACTCTTTGTTGTTTTCCTTACTTCCTAGTCCTTGTAGTAACATGCATGCATGTGTTGCATCAGTGGATGCGGTTGGCTTGTGGAGAATGTTCGAGCCCGATTTCGAGGGTCGGGTTGAGCTTATTGCGGTTGAGTTGAATGAAGGCTTCAACCTAGAAATTGTTAGCAACTTCCGCGTACCGACGCGCGCAATGTTGAGTGCCCCTGTGCCGGGAGACGCAAGAGGTATTTCGTAAGTTGCGTCTGTTTTTCCAGTTTATCCGTTTTAACTAGTTTTCTTAACTGTTTAAATGCAGCTATCCTTGCGGATCTGGAGAAGTTTGAGAAGCGCATCCCCAAAAAGCATGCGGAGAAGAAACCGGTGAAGAAAACCGCGCGGGGTCGTGGCAAGGGGAGGGCTGAAGGCTCAGTTGCCCCTTCTTCAGTGTCTGAAGCTGCAGGTACCTATCGATCTTGTTATCGTGGATATACCGATTACGTGGTAGTATCTGACACCCTTGAGGGTTTGGGTGTTATAGGTAGTGGTGCGGCTGCAGGTGGAACTGCTGCGGGTCCCCCCGTTGTTGGTGAGAAAAGAGGACCAGAGCAGAAGGCTGCTGGTGGTGGTGAACCAAAGCGTCGGAGACTGCAGTCCAAAAGGGCTGCTCCGGCGCAAAAGAAACCTGCGGTTGTTGCCGGTAAGTATCTTTTTCCATTGTTTTGTATGTACAATGTGTTGGAATAACAATTGTTGCTCTTTATTTTGCAGAATCCCAAGGTGCAGGTTTTTCTTTTTTTGACTTCCCTTCGTCTCCCTTGCATACCGCTGCTGCGGGTGCGGGGGTGCCGAAGGAGCCAGTTGTGCCCAAGGAGCCTGCGGCTCCTTTTGTTGGGCCGGTTCGCGATCCCACCGTGGAGAAGACGGTGGAAAAGACTGCTGCCCAGATTTTCGATACTGTAGATTCCTCTGACAATATGATCTCTCCTAATGAGGGTGATGGATTGGACTTGAGGTTTTCAGATGCTGGTAAGCAGAAGTCTGATGCTGAGGTGCGGCAGCATGATGCTGAGCCGCAGAAGTCTTCTGCTGGTGAGAAGGGTACCGGTTCGTCTGCCGGTGGTGCGGGTTATGATGGGCCTCCAATTCAGCCTGGGGAGTCTGAATTGGAGTATTATTACCGCACCTATACCCAGGGTCGAAGTACTGTTTATCACCGACCCCCCTGGACTGTTATGCAGGGGGATGATATTTCCAACGACCCCTCTGCGTGCAAGGAGATTCTGGGTGGTCTGGGCACCCCATTTGAAGTTGAACGTGCCCGTTCTGCACCCCGTGAGTTGCGGATCAACTAACTTTCTACCATGCTAGTAGGAAGTTTCATAGTGGCGAACGCCATTTTGGAAGACTACAAGGTGTTAGGCCGCAGGGAGTGACGGGTGGTCCGTAGGACAACCCTTAAAAGGCTTAAACTTAACGCACATTCTACATTTTATCCGGTTATTCGCGTGAATTAGGTAATCACAAGTTAATGGTGGTGCAGGTGTTAAAGTGTACAAGATGCAGCTTTTAGAGGGCTTGAAGGGTGCTAGAGGCTGGTGTGATCGAAATGTGTGGGAACCAAAGGGAAACAAAGGAAACGAGAGCAAAAAGTCATTCAAGGCCGTAACCTACGGCCTCTGCCGTAGGCTACGGCACCCAAAGAAGTGCCAAATTGTCCGCCGTAAGACAGGAGCAGAGCGGCGTAAAGGTTCACTGCTCACCGTAAGCTACGGCCTCCTGCCGTACCTTACGGTGCTGATGGAAGGAGTATTGTTCGCTGGGTGGCGTAAGCTACGGCAGGCGCCGTAGCTTACGGCGCCGATTGTTCCAAATTGGTAACTCCTGCATTAATTGGCCGTTTTATGGAGCTTTAAGGGTCCTCATCATGGGTCTTCGGTTACACCTGAATGGAACACGACTTGGGAGCATAAATTAGAGGCTTGAAGGCTTGGGAACACATCTTTTGCATAATCTTTTCACTAGAATCATTTGGGGAACAATCTTGGCACTAAATTCTGGTCTTGTCTTTGTTGGTGGAATTTGTGAACATTGTTATTTCTATTTTGTCATGATGTGTGTTAAAGCCATGAGTGGCTAGGTACTTTAATGACTATCTTGTGGTGAAGGTTTGTTTAGACTTTTGTGTTCTTATTTGCATTTCTAGAATATCAATCTCTTTTCATTTAAATTGATTGTTATGGTGTGTAATCGATTGTTAGTAACAGGTTGATTCTTATTTTAAACTAATTAGAAACCATACGTTCTTGGTGCCGTTGGCAATCGGGATATCATGGGTATAGTTAGGTTTGGGTAAGGGTTGATTGATCATCGGGTGATAACCTCACGTTCTCGGAATCTGAGTACTTCGTCCCCTTTCATCACTGCAATTGTTTATGCATGAACTATGTCTATGTAGTTCTTTCTAGTTAAATGATTAACACAAAAGTTGAAGCAAACCGGATACACAAGATAGTCGTTTATTTCTCAATTGTTTACAACTTCAAGTTCCATTTCGCAAATTAGTTAATTAATCTTAGTTTTTAAAACCAATCAAATCAAAACAACTCGTGAATTTTATTTTTCTTGCAATTAGTTTAATTTTAGTTAACTTAGATAACTTTCAAATAACACATTTTCCACAAACTCCCTGTGTTCGATACCCGCTTACCACTATTTACATAGTTGTTTTTGGGATTAAATTTGCGTGACCACGACATCACGTCAAATTTTGGCGCCGTTGTCGGGGAGTAGTGCGCAACGTGTGTTATTTTTGTTTTTGCTTTAAGTTTGTTATTTTTCTGGTTTACGCGAGGTGTGTTAGTGTGCAGGTATTTACAGGTGCATGCGTACTAGGAGCTCTCACAAGCTATCACCATTGGCGTTTGATCCGGAAATCGAGCGAACTTTGCGAGCAAACAGAATTTTGCTAAGGGAAAATACAATCAATAGTTCACCAACAACACCAGTTACACCAATTCGATACATGGATCCACCACCACCACCACCCACTACGGGTGAATTTACCTCATCATTCATACCAACATCCACTCAACCTTCACCTAACACTACCATTCCACCAAATACTACCGAACCCACCATACCTCAACAGGTTACACCAACCAACACCACACAGCCCATTACTACCCAAGAAGAACCAACCGTCACCTTTAACCCTTCCACTACTATACCACCATTATCCCATTTTTTCCCGGGTGCGGGTCCATCATATTCGAGCCATACTATGGCACCAATTTCGTCTATTGTCCATGCTACACCGTATCGACCACCAAATCAATCGGGTTTCCAATACTCGACTATTCCATTTGGGCAATCATCGGGAATTCAAGGAGATGGGTATGATGAAGGTTATGAGGAATTTGAAGGTTTTGATGAAGAAGGATACGGTTATGGGGGTGATGGAGAGCAAGGGGAGTACGGTTATACGCAAGGCCAAGTACAAGTGATTCCAAATGTTGGTGGGGTTCAACAACAACTCATACCTCAACATATTAGGCCAAGGCCACAAGGGCCGCAAATGCAACGTCCGGTTCCTTTGCAACAAGTTCGACCACAACAGGTGCAACCGCAAATTCAAAGGCCAATTCAACAACCAATCGTACCACAAGGGCCCATGCAAAGGCCAATGGGTCAAGTTCGTCCAAGAGGTCGATTTGGTGTGCCAAGGAGGCATCTTAGGGAAAATGCAAGGGGAATTGAAGCACATTTTAGACCGGTGATAACGCACAATCCTTCACCGGTGGTTATTCCTCATAACAACCAAGGGAGAACTTTTGAAGTAAGAACCAATTCGTTACAAAGTTTGCCGAAATATAAGGGGCTAGCAACGGAGGAGCCTTATTTCCATTTGGAAGCCTATGACTCAATTTGCAATACTCTTGGGAGTCAAGGTTTTTCGGCCGATGATATCAAGTTGGTACTATTTCAATTTTCTTTGGAGGACAAGGCAAAGAAGTGGTTCTACACTTTGCCTTCAGCATCTATTTATACTTGGGCGGAGATGCAACAAACATTCTTAGACGAATTCTATACCGCCCAAAAGACCAATGATGCGAGAAAAGGATTGAGGAGCTTTCAACAACAACAAGGCGAAATGTTCCATGAAGCATTCGAGCGTTTGAACATGATGATTAAAAATTGTCCACACCATGGGATTGAGCTTTGGGAGTTAATGAACGCTTTTCATGAAGGGTTGTGTGCCGAAGATGCACGAGATTTGATGTCCATCACAAATGGAACTTTTGGCACAAATTATGAGCATGAGGATTGGGAATTTTTGGAACAAATGGCGATCACCTCAAAGAGAAAGGCTCAAGCTTCAAGGAGAGCACGACCGGCCGTTACTCGAACACAAGTGCACGCAGTTGATGATGGTAATATACAAACTTCTAATCAAATTTATGACGTTTGTGCATTGTGTAATGAAATAGGTCATGCGGCGGAAAATTGCCAAGGAATGGTTGAAGGGCAATTTGAAGAAGTTCATGCCATTCAAGGTCAAGGAGGGGGTGGTAGAAATTACAACATGAATTCTAACACTTATCACCCCGGGTTGAGAAATCATCCGAATTTTCGTTATGGGAACCCTTCGAATCAATCAAACCCGAACTTTCAAGGTAGCCAAGGGAATTATGGTTCGCGCCAACCTTACAATAATCAAGGTGGATATAGAGGTGGGAACAACCAAGGATACCAAAGGCAATACCAAGCGGGTCAAGAAAAAGGGGGGTCTTCGGGTGGAAATGAAATGATGGAAATGTTGAAGAGTATGCAAGCGGAGATGCAAAAGAGGAACCAAATGGATGACGCACGCATACAAAAGGATGAGGCGCGAGACAAAGCAATCCAAACTTTGACCACTCAAATGGGTCAACTTGCAACCGAAGTGTCCGAATTGAAGAAGGGTAAAGGTCAATTACCAAGCGACACTAAGGTAAATCCATCTCACGGTACGTCAAGAGGTAACAATGTTAATATTCATCATGTGAGTGTTTTGAGAAGTGGGAAAGAGTATAAAACCAATCCTTCACCGGATTTGGTTGAAGGGGTGGTTGAGGATATAACGGGTCAAGAAAGTGAGGAAGAAAACGAACCACCCATTGTTTCTTCTAAAAAACCCAATTTTGAAAAACCCGAAATTATTAAAGAAAAAGAAAAAGTAAATGAGGGTGAGGGGTCTAGTGAAGTACCGTTTCCTTCGGCTTTATTAGACCCGGGTAGAAAAAATTTTATTTCAAAACGGGGTCCTCAAAAAGAGGAAATGTGGGAGGTCTTCAAACAGGTTAAAATTAATCTTCCTTTGCTTGAAGCTATTAAACAGGTACCCGCTTACGCCAAATTTCTAAAGGAATTGTGTACTCAAAAGAGGCAACAAAAAGTGCCTAAATTGGTAGATTTGACGGAGCGGGTAAGTGCGGTATTGAAAGGTGACCTTCCTCCTAAGTTACAAGATCCGGGAACGCCTTTAATAAATATTCAAGTTGGAAATTTTCAAACTACGAGGGCATTATTGGATCTTGGAGCCGGAGTAAGTATCCTACCGGGGGGGTTATATGACCAATACGATTTTGGTCCATTGAAGCGGGTTGAGACAACGGTTGTATTAGCCGACTTGTCTCATAAACTTCCCTGGGGTATCGTACGGGATGTTATAGTTAAAGTTGATGAATTTTATTATCCCGTTGATTTCCTTGTGCTAGATTACTCATCCGCGGACCCAATTCAACAACAAAATGTTATTTTGGGTCGGCCATTTTTGAACACCGCACATGCTATTATTGATTGTCGCTATGGCACAGTTGACATGACATTCGGTAATAGAAAAATGAGGTTGAATGTTTTTACTAACGGTACTAATGTGTATGGTGATGAGTGTTTCTTGGCAGATTTTATAGATGGCTATGACCCGAAGGTATTCGAAGAAGAAATTTTGGGTTCTTGTGTTTGTGATATGTCTTTGCAGGTTCATACATGCGAGTTAGAGGTTGAAGAGAAGGAGCAAGAAGCTCTCGCGGTGAAGGAAGGAAGTCCACCATGGACTTACCAAACGGATACATTACCGGTGGAAATCGATTCGGGCACCAAGCCTTCTTTGGAAAGTCCACCAAGTGTGGAGTTGAAGGAGCTACCAAAGCACCTAAAGTATGCATTTTTGGGGGAAAATGATACCTTACCGGTAATCATTGCTTCCAACTTGGAGGTAGCTCAAGAGGAAGAATTGATGCGGGTGTTGAAGGCTCATAAGGCGGCAATTGGGTGGACGATAGCCGATTTAAAAGGCATTAGTCCATCAATTGTGATGCACAAGATTATTACAAGCGAGGATGCGAAACCGACCCGTGAAACACAAAGAAGGTTAAATCCGAATTTGAGAGAGGTGGTGAAGAAAGAAGTCATCAAGTGGTTGGATGCGGGGATCATTTACCCTATTTCGGATAGTGCATGGGTAAGTCCGACACAGGTAGTGCCTAAAAAATCCGGCATCCAAGTAGTGAAAGATGAACAAGGTGAGCAAATCGCCACCCGCCCGGTAACCGGGTGGCGAGTGTGTATTGATTATCGCAAATTAAACGCGGCTACCTCAAAAGACCATTTCCCGTTACCCTTCATTGACCAAATAATTGAAAAACTTTCCGGTCAAAAATATTATTGCTTTTTGGATGGGTATTCGGGATATAACCAAATTGCTATTCACCCGGACGACCAACACAAAACCACGTTTACATGTCCATATGGTACATTTGCTTTTCGGCGAATGCCATTTGGATTATGTAACGCCCCCGCCACGTTCCAAAGATGTATGATGAGTATATTTTCGGACATGGTCGGGGAGTCTCTTGAAGTGTTTATGGACGATTTTTCCATTTTTGGTCCAAGTTTTGACTCTTGTCTTAATGAATTAGAAAAAGTTTTAAAAAGGTGCGTTGAGACAAACTTGGTACTAAGTTGGGAAAAGAGCCATTTTATGGTTCAAGAGGGTATTGTTTTGGGGCATGTCATTTCGGACCGGGGGATGGAGGTAGACAAAGCAAAGATTCGGGTAATTTCATCTTTACCCCCACCAAAGAATGTAAAGGGGGTGAGATCTTTTTTGGGACATGCGGGGTTCTACCGAAGGTTTATTAAAGGCTTTAGTGTAATCACAAAACCTTTATGTAACTTATTATTAAAAGATGTTCCATTTGATTTTACTGATGAATGTTTGCAAGCGTTTCATGTGTTGAAGGAACAGTTGGTGAAGGCTCCCATTTTGCAACCACCGGATTGGTCAAAGCCGTTCGAGATTATGTGTGATGCTAGTGATACAACTATTGGAGCGGTTTTGGGGCAAAGGGTAGATAAAAAGCCGGTGGTGATATACTATGCAAGCAAAACATTGTCCGAGGCGCAACTTAACTACACCACAACCGAGAAAGAATTATTAGCAGTGGTGTATGCCTTGGACAAGTTTCGATCTTATATTTGGGGAAGCAAGGTGATAGTGTATTCGGATCATAGCGCGGTCCGATATTTGATGGAAAAGAAGGATGCAAAGCCCCGGTTGATTCGTTGGGTGCTTTTACTACAAGAATTCGATCTTGAGATTCGGGACAAAAAGGGATGTGAAAATGTTGTTGCGGATCATTTGTCCCGAATCCCGTTGGAAGGTGTTGATGACCCAAGTGAAATCAATGAACGGTTTCCCGATGAGCACTTGTTAGCCGTCTCTACTTATGTTGCACCTTGGTATGCCCATTACGTTAATTATTTGGCTAAGGGTGCAATGCCAAATCATTGGACTAGGAAGAGACGACAACAATTTCTTAGTCAAGTGAAGCAATACATATGGGACGAACCCGACTTGTTCAAAATCGGGGCCGATCAAGTGATACGAAGATGTGTTCCCGAAACGGAAGTTCTAGAGATTTTGATTCATGCTCATTCATCGGCGTGTGGTGGGCATTTTAGTGGGAACAAGACGGGTTATCGGGTGTTATCTAGTGGGTTTTATTGGCCTACGATTTTCAAGGATTCTTGTGAGTATGCCCGGAATTGCATCAATTGTCAAAGAATGGGAAGTATTTCGAAACGTGATGAAATGCCGTTAAACCCGATTTTGGTAGTAGAAGTATTTGATGTTTGGGGAATTGACTTTATGGGTCCTTTCCCAAACTCAAATGGGTTTTTATACATTTTGGTGGCGGTCGATTACGTGTCGAAATGGATTGAAGCTATTGCCACAAGGACCAATGATCACTCCGTTGTATGTAAGTTTGTGCAATCTAATATTTTTGCTCGTTTTGGTGTGCCTAGGGTGATAATAAGTGATGGCGGGTCGCATTTCAAGAATTTCAATTTTGGGAAGTTACTCAAGAGATACAATGTGAACCACCGCGTTGCTACACCATACCACCCGCAAACGAGTGGTCAAGTCGAAGTTTCTAACCGGCAAATTAAAGAGATTTTAATGAAGACGGTGAGAACGGATCGGAAGGATTGGTCAAGCAAGCTTGACGATGCGTTGTGGGCCTACCGAACGGCTTACAAAACTCCACTTGATACCACTCCTTATCGGATGGTTTATGGGAAAGGATGTCACTTGCCTATGGAGTTGGCACACCGGGCGTATTGGGCAATTAAAACGGTAAACGCAAACTACGATGAAGCGGGTCGGGCGAGAAAGCTTCAATTGAATGAAATAGAGGAAATAAGAGATCAAGCCTACGAGTGTGCATCCGCATACAAAGACAAACTTAAAAAAGTTCATGATGCGAAGATCAAGAAAAAGAACTTTGAAGTGGGTCAGAAGGTGTGGCTGTATAATTCAAGGTTGAAATTGTTTGCGGGGAAACTAAAAAGCAAGTGGATGGGTCCTTACGTTGTCCGAAGAGTGGGAAGGTTCGGAGATGTTGATATTCAAGACGAACGAACAAACAAGCAACAAACGGTTAACGGGCATCGCCTCAAACCGTACTTGGAAGGGAATGATATCAACAACCTTGAGCTAGATAAAGTGGGCTACATTTTACGCCCAGTGGATGATGAAGAAACGTGAAAGAGGCCCAGGTTTGGTATTTGTAAATATTTAGTGTAGTTTACTGCGTTTTGAATAAGTCTCGTTTAAACCGGTGTTTGAAACAAGTGTGGGGAAATTTTCATGAATTTCCCGAACATAGTGTTGAGGACAACACGGGTTTTTAACGGGGGGTAGGGTAAAATTTATGTTTTTCTTAAAAATTATGAAAACTTATAAAAAAAATATATATATATATATATAATTAAAACAAGTTTTTCCAGCCCCCCTGAGCCCAGTACTCGCCGTAAGCTACGGTGGGGGGGCCGTAGCTTACGGTGGCTATCAATCTTTTAGAACCTTACGGCGATAGGCTCCTGTCTTACGACAACCATAAATTCCCAGATATCACCGTACGCTACGGCGTGGTGCCGTAGCTTACGGCGCCGAGCGGAGTTGGGGGCTGGTGCCGTGTCGCTGTTTGTATGTAAAAAAAAAAAAATATTATAAAATCCGAAAATTTATTAATAATAATAATAAAACAATTATCTAACCATCCCCAACCACACACTTCTCCCATTAATCCCCAACCACACCTTTCTTCTTCTTCTTCTCTTCTAACCTCTAAGAACTCTAAGAACCCTAACCTTCACACTTTCATAACTTTCTCAAAACAAGTCCGATTTCGATGATTCTTGGGTCCATTTTGGGTGGAATTTCACAAGGAATTCAGATTTAGTATTGAATCTTGAAGATTCCTTAGTTTTCTGGGTCGAATTTCAAACCCTAGGTGCCGAAAATTTGGGTCTTTTTGTTGGTTTTTGTGTGAACTTCAAGCTTTAGTGATTCTCATCTTCTACAACACCAAGGTATGGCGTCTAGGAAAGGAAAGGGAATTGCAAGTTCTTCCCAAGGGGATGCGGCACAACAGAAAAGGAGGAAATTGGCTCGGATTGGTGACCCGGATTCGGAGGAGGATGCACCGCCAAGGGGGCCAAAACCGGATTGGACATCCGGTTCATTATTAGACCAACCCGCGGAATGGAGAGAGGATCTTTTTCACGAACAAATGAACAAGTTAAAACAACGGGGAGAAGCGTTTATTTGTGAAAAAGAAATCCGGGAGGCGGATTTTGCCCCGTTTGGGATCATCGCCAAGTTTAACGCGTTGGGTTGGGGAGCGGCCACAAAATGCTATGATGGTGAGACGAAGAAAATGTATGACGCGCAGATTCAAGAGTGGGTGGCATCACTCGAATGTCCCCCATTCAAGGCTCCGAACAAGATGCGGTTAGTTGGGAAGTGTAATGGTGTAAAAGTGGAAATGTCATATGATTCTTTGCGCCGGGTGGCAAAGTTTGATGATGGGCCGGCCAATGAATATATCTACCCGAGTCTTAGGGATCTTTATCATGAGCCCGCGAAACATGAACAATGGCAAGCCATGCTTGATTACCTCTTCCTTCCGGGCACAACACATGGGAAGTTATATAGAAGAAATTTAAGGATGGAAGCGAAGTTGTTATTGACGTTGTGCATGTACAATGTCATGCCAAGGCGGGGTGACAAGATGGAGGTGCGGTTTCAAGAAGTACCAGTTTTGTATATGTTGATGAATGGGTCACCCAAGGTTCCTTTCCGATTTTTGGTACTAAACAACATTTGGTTGAGCAAGAATAGCGGGGAAAGGAAGATTATACCCCATTGCCGGTTGATTACGGCATTACTCAAGAAGTATGGGGCAATCAAAGGAGATGAAAGAGGTTCTTACAAGAGGTTTAGACCATTCGACCTTAAGAATCTTGGGTCGGATTGGACGTACACCGAATCGGATAGGTTTCATAAGTTGAAAACGGATGGTAGAAGGTGGAGAGCGTTAAAAGTAGACGCGAGACCGTTACGACCGGGGGAGGAAGAGGAGCCCGAGTCAACGGATGATGAAGTGAGCGGGGATGATGATTACCGCGAAGACACATTCACGGTAGATGCTCAAGTAAGAGGTGTTGGTCAAGCGGGGGTTCAAGGAGCCGGTGTACAATCTGGCTATGTGGGGAGTGCATTTGACTATGCACAACAAGCTTATGACCCGTATTGGGCCCATTCGGGGGATATGGGTCAAATCATTCAACAAAGGCGGCCACCCACATTCGGTGAATGGAGTGAACCAAACCAAGTGTTATTTGATCAACAAACTTTTTTGGGTGCTAGTGCGGAGAGGGCTATCAAAAGAAGCTATGATAGAAATGAGCAATGGAACCGTGCTAATAGATATGCCCATGAAGAAGAGGTGAATAACCGTTACTTGGATGATCGGCAAAGGCGCATGCACGATCAATGGCATGCGGGGCAACCGGTTGTGGGAGATCCACCCGTTGTGGACTACACCACACTTCCACCATATGATGGTAGTGTGTCATACCCCACCCCACCATTGCACCACTCTCAATGGGTGGATCCGCATGCTATGAGTTACCAACAAGCAAATCCAAGTAGTGATCAAGGAAGCAGTAGTGGCGGTGGAGCATTTGGTTTTGGTGAATGGACGGATGTGATGACATCCATCTTTGGGCCTCCACAGCCGAAGTATTACTAGCCAGGTCGTAATTCGCTCCTTTGTACATTTTTGTATATATGTTTATGTGTTTATGTTTATGTTGCGGTTGGGAGGTTGGGTGGTGTTTGTGTTAATATGTTTGTGGGTTGTGAGCGTTGGTGGTGTCTATAAAAAAAAATGGGTTTGAGAATATAAGCAATTGGGGATGTTCTTGTTGAAAGCGATCTTTCCCTCAAAACCATACATTGGGACAATGTATCCCAAGTGTGGGGATGGGGGAAATTTTTGAGAAATTCAAAAATTTTGCAAATCCAAGCGAAAGTGTAAAAATTTGAAAACTTGATATTGTTCCATTTGACACACCGACACCCATTTCAAATCTTTTCTTGGTGAGAATTGAGCCACGCATGATTGTTAGTGATATTTCCTTGTTTGAGTGGCGTTGTGTGTTGTGAGTTAATAGAACTTGTGTGTGAATACTTGTTAAATCCTAGAGTCAACATGCTTTTGAAGATGATAGGGGACTTCTAGGATGCCTCGTCTAGATGAGTGCGAGTGTGGGATTTGGGGGGTTGGACCTCATTAATTATATATATGAGCATGGTTGCGAGAGGGGCGGGGGTTTGGACATTTAGTTGCCCATTTTGTGCTTAAAGCCTATCATTTGTTACCCCCTAGTTAGTTACCCAAAAATTTACCCGATTTGACCCGGTCTTATAGTATTAGTGGTTGTTTAGTAATTTGTGATTTAGTTGTGAAAAAAAAAAAAAAAAGGGTGATGTTTAGCTGTTTGTATATAGTAGTTAAGTTTGATAGTTGTTCGTTTCATGGTGTAATAAAAGACCGGGTTAAATCCTTCGCTACTACATATATATTCCTTTTCCTACCCTTGCACCTAGCCCCATTACAACCCGTAAGTTTCTTTGATTCAAAAGCATGCTAGACATTGGTTAGGAGGCAACTTGATTTTCATACAAGCTTATTGTCGCACACACACATATACGCATTGAGTGGTTTAGCATAATTTGCTAATTTTTCTTGTCACCGAGAGTTTGTGAGGGGTGTGTCTTGTGGTTTGATAAAAAGCTAGTAAAAGGATGGCACTTTGGTTTGGTTTGCATGATTGGTCACTTATGGTTAAAAACAGTTTTTGAAGTGGTTGCTTGGGACAAGCAACGGGTAAGTGTGGGGATGTGACGGGTGGTCCGTAGGACAACCCTTAAAAGGCTTAAACTTAACGCACATTCTACATTTTATCCGGTTATTCGCGTGAATTAGGTAATCACAAGTTAATGGTGGTGCAGGTGTTAAAGTGTACAAGATGCAGCTTTTAGAGGGCTTGAAGGGTGCTAGAGGCTGGTGTGATCGAAATGTGTGGGAACCAAAGGGAAACAAAGGAAACGAGAGCAAAAAGTCATTCAAGGCCGTAACCTACGGCCTCTGCCGTAGGCTACGGCACCCAAAGAAGTGCCAAATTGTCCGCCGTAAGACAGGAGCAGAGCGCCGTAAAGGTTCACTGCTCACCGTAAGCTACGGCCTCCTGCCGTACCTTACGGTGCTGATGGAAGGAGTATTGTTCGCTGGGTGGCGTAAGCTACGGCAGGCGCCGTAGCTTACGGCGCCGATTGTTCCAAATTGGTAACTCCTGCATTAATTGGCCGTTTTATGGAGCTTTAAGGGTCCTCATCATGGGTCTTCGGTTACACCTGAATGGAACACGACTTGGGAGCATAAATTAGAGGCTTGAAGGCTTGGGAACACATCTTTTGCATAATCTTTTCACTAGAATCATTTGGGGAACAATCTTGGCACTAAATTCTGGTCTTGTCTTTGTTGGTGGAATTTGTGAACATTGTTATTTCTATTTTGTCATGATGTGTGTTAAAGCCATGAGTGGCTAGGTACTTTAATGACTATCTTGTGGTGAAGGTTTGTTTAGACTTTTGTGTTCTTATTTGCATTTCTAGAATATCAATCTCTTTTCATTTAAATTGATTGTTATGGTGTGTAATCGATTGTTAGTAACAGGTTGATTCTTATTTTAAACTAATTAGAAACCATACGTTCTTGGTGCCGTTGGCAATCGGGATATCATGGGTATAGTTAGGTTTGGGTAAGGGTTGATTGATCATCGGGTGATAACCTCACGTTCTCGGAATCTGAGTACTTCGTCCCCTTTTATCACTGCAATTGTTTATGCATGAACTATGTCTATGTAGTTCTTTCTAGTTAAATGATTAACACAAAAGTTGAAGCAAACCGGATACACAAGATAGTCGTTTATTTCTCAATTGTTTACAACTTCAAGTTCCATTTCGCAAATTAGTTAATTAATCTTAGTTTTTAAAACCAATCAAATCAAAACAACTCGTGAATTTTATTTTTCTTGCAATTAGTTTAATTTTAGTTAACTTAGATAACTTTCAAATAACACATTTTCCACAAACTCCCTGTGTTCGATACCCGCTTACCACTATTTACATAGTTGTTTTTGGGATTAAATTTGCGTGACCACGACATCACGTCAGGGAGGAGGAAGCAGCTCGCTTGCGGGCCGAAGCGGAAGAGTTGGTCAAGGCTGCTCGTGCGGGTGCGGAGCAGCTTGAGAAGGATAGAGCTGCTTTTGAGAAGCAGAAACAGACCTCGGAGTGGGCTGCCACTGCTTAGCTGAAACAGGTTCGTACTCTTGCCAAACTTCTTTCTGATGAACGCAAGAGTTGGAATGAAAAGTATTCCAATGAGCGCAAGAAGTGGAATGAATCTTGGGCGAGGCAGAATGACAATCTGTTTCGTGCTCGTCAGGAGTTGACGAATGCCAAGGCAGCGAACGTTGCCTTGGGCAAAGAGAAAGCTGCAGCTGAGGCGATTGCAGTTAAAGCGCAGCAGGCAGAGGCCGAGGCCGTAAAGGCGCTTGCAGAGGCCAAGGAAGCGGGGGCGCGTGCTGCGAAGGCCCTTGAGGAGGCCAGAGAGAGGGAGAGCAACTCTTCTAAGGCTCTTGAAGAGGCGAATGCTGAGCGCATTCGTTTGGATAAAGTTGTTGCCAGCCTTCAGGTATGACTTGTTACCTTTGTTTTATATTTCCCTGCTTTTTGAGAATGTTTACTGAGTAAACTGTTTTCTGCTCTTTGACAGGCTGAAGTTCAGGCCCGGGAGGTTGCGGTTACGGACCTTACAGCCCGCGTGACTGCAGCGGAAGAACGGGCCAATGTTGCCGTTGAGGCCAGAGATGCTCTGACCTCTTCGTTTAACCAACTGGAGGCTGACCGTGAATGGATGCGGAGGCATGGTATCGCGCATGTAAGTATGTTGTGATGTCTGTGCCAAAAGTTGACCATATGCTGACTTTATTATCCTTGTGTTGCAGATTGTTCAGGCCATTATGGATGCTCCTGAAACCGCAGCTGGTTTAGACTTGGTCAAGCAGCGTGCTCGTGACGCTGGTTTTAAGGCTGGTTATAGCCGCTGCATTGGTCATATGAATATTATGTCCAAGGGCGGTTATACTGAAGAGCGGTCTGGGTTCCATGGTGTGGATACCGAGTCGCTTCTTGACGCGGCCGTAGCCTCCTTTTACGATACGTCCCTTTCTTGCGTGGAGGAATTGGACGACTGTTTAGAGGTTGCGGACTATGTAGATCGGCTGCGGATGCTCTATGCCGATGCGGAAGAGGAAGATCCCGCTGGTGGTGCTGGAACCAGTGGTACAAAATAGGGTTTAGGTTGGCTAGTGTGCCCCCCTTTTGTCTTCCTCTTGTATATGATAGGAACTTTATGTAAATCCATTAAGCATCGCGTGGGTGCTTAAACTTTTTGAATATAAAGTTTTATGTTCAATTTGTACAAGTGTTTTTAATTCTTGCATGTTTGAAAGTATGTATGCAAATCTCTACCCATTGTGAGTGGGGTCGAGTGTACTCCATACTGTTGCGGTATGAGTACGCGTCAATTCCATTGTTTGCCTTTTTGGGCTCAGGAATTGTGTTAGTGTTAACCAAAACTTGTTTATCCGGCCGGATAAATATGCAAGTCTTTTTGCCTTTTGCTGGCCTATTACAATATTTGTGTGTGGTTACCACTTTGTATGGGTATCGCGAATGAAGATTTTGCCAATCTGTTTTTGGGATACCGCAAAGTGGACACGCATTTGTAATAGTAGTAACAAACAATAATGTATAAAATTGCTTATTTATTTATTTGCCAATGGCCTGCGGCCGATATGTTACATAGAAAATGTAGGAACATGGCTTACATATAACAACGTCGAAGCTGTGGTGCGTTCCATGTTCGTGCGATAGGTTCGCCTTCTAACGTTTGTAATTTGTATGCGCCTTTCCCTAAGACCTCTTTGATGAGGTAGGGTCCTTCCCACTTGGGGGCAAGTTTACCTGGGCGCTCAGCATTAGATGCTTCATTGTCGCGTAGGACGTAGTCTCCTGGATTGAAAGTACAAACGCGGACGCGCGTGTTGTAGTACTTTTCAAGTTTGGATTTATATTTGGCCTCGTTGATGGCAGCGTTTTCGCGCCTTTCTTCCAAGAGGTCCAAATCGATCCTGCGTTACGTGATGTTGTCTAGTTTTTCAATAGCCAACATTCTAGGAGAGGGGAGACCTACTTCCGCGGGGATCACCGCTTCTGAACCGTAGACTAGGCTGAAGGGTGTTTCCCCATTGCTTATTTTTGGGCTTGTACGGTGAGCCCATAAGATACTTGGGAGTTCATCGACCCAGCCACGCCTGGCCGTTCCCAACCGTGCCTTGATGCCTTCGACTATACTTTTATTGATACTCTCGACTTGGCCGTTCCCTTGCGGGTGTGCCACTGATGAGAATATGTGCTCAATATGTAGTTCTTCTAGCCATTTTTGGAATTCGTCGGCAGCAAAGTTGGTGCCGTTATCGGTGACAATGCACATTGGTAAACCGAAACGGTAGATGATGTGTTCTCAAATGAATTTTCTTGTTATCATAGCAGTGGTTGAGGCGAGCGGTTTTGCTTCTACCCATTTTGTGAAGTAATCAACCGCTACTATGATAAATTTGACCGCACCCGGAGCGTCAGCGAAAGGTCCCACAACGTCAATTGCCCATTTCTGAAAGGGCCATGCGGTTGTGACGGGGATTAAGTTGTTCTTTGGCCGCAAAGTTTTTGGAGCATGACGTTGACAGTCGATGCATTTGCACAACTCTTTGACGGCGTCCAGATGCATGCCGGGCCAGTAATACCCGGCATTCATGATTTTGGCCACTACCATGCGTGGTCCAGCATGTATGCCACATATGCCCTCGTGTATCTCTCGGATGAGGTATGTGGCATCCTGGGGGTTGACGCATCGTAGGAGTGGCCCTAGGTATGATTTTCGGTATAAGATACCGTCTCCCATTTGATAGTGGCACGCTTTGTGTTGTAACTTGCGTGCCTCTGATTTGCTTTCGGGAGTCACACCTGATTGCAGATATGCGATAATAGGTGTCATCCATGATGTTGTACCGTATTGAATGACGTTGACTTGGCGCAGGGGTACCGAAGGATTTTGCAGAATTTCGATGCGTATCTTCTTTGCCAAGTGTTGGAAGCTGGTGGATGCGAGTTTTGATAGTGCATCCGCTGACTTGTTTTCACTTCGATTAATATGTCGGATATTGAACGAAGCGAATTTGGATGTGAGTTGCAGGGCTTGCTCGAGGTAGAGGATCATGATGTCCCCTTTTGCGGCATAGTCGCCGCGTATTTGTCCTGCAACCAATAAAGAGTCGACGTGTGCTTCCAGGTGTTGCACGCCGAGTTTGACTGCTAAGCGTAGTCCCGCTAACAGGGCCTCATATTCTGCCTCGTTGTTTGTGCTTTTGAAATCGAGGCGGATTGCATATGTAACCTCTTGGCCGTCAGGGCTGACGAGTCGCAGACCTGCGCCCGCACCTTCCTCGTTGGAGGCACCATCGGTAAATAGTGCCCATTTTTTTGAGGAAGATGGCGTTGGTGCAGGATTTTGTGCTTCTTCGCATTCTTGGATGCGATTCACCGGTACTTCGGCGGCGAAATCAGCTAAGACTTGGCCTTTAATTGCGGGGCGCGGTTTGTAGTGTAGCGTGTGTGCGCCCAACTCGATTGCCCATTTTGCTAATCTCCCAGAGATGTCAGGTTTGGATAGGATCGGGCCGATCCTGTAATTGGTTAGCACTGTGATGACATGATTTGCGAAGTAGCGTCGCAACCGTCTTGAAGCGTGCACTAGGGCTAGCAACAATTTCTCCATTATTGAGTATCTCGTCTCTGGGTCGTTGAGCATCTTGCTGATGTAATAGATGGGTGTTTGAACCCCCTCTCGTTCCACTATCAATACCGCACCCACCGCGTTGTCCGCGGCGGATAGGTATAATATGAGTGGCTCATCCTTGCGTGATGCGGTTAAAGTTGGGAGTTGTATCAAACACTCCTTCATTTCTCGGAAAGCGTTTTCAGCCTCTGCGGTCCACTGGAATTGTTCTTTCTTTAAACAGTTCCGCAGGGTCTTGATGAAAGGATAAGACTTAGCTGCATGGTTGGCTAAGAATCTGTTGAGTGCTGCTAGCTTGCCGGCTAGTCGTTGCATCTCTTTCATCGATGAAGGCGATGGCATGCGCTCAATCGCCTGAACTTTCTCCGGATTTACCTTGAATCCATCTTTAGTCACGATGAACCCAAGGAATTTGCCTTCTTCCATTCCAAACGAGCATTTCCCTGGATTGAGCTTTATGTTAACGCTTCGCAGAGTCTGGAATGTTCTTTCAATGTCTGTGAGCATGGTATCTTCCTCCATGCTCATGACGACTAGGTCGTCCATGTAGATTTCGACACTTTTGCTTATTTGGCCGCGGAAAGTGTCGTTCATCAGCTTTTGATAAGTTGCGCCCGCGTTGCGCAACCCAAACGACATTTTTGTATAACAGTAATTCCCTGTGGGAGTGCGGAATGCCGTTTTGTCCTCATCCTTGACTGCCATTTGTACCTGATGGTACCCTTTGTAGCAATCGAGGAAGCACTTCCATCTGAATGGTGCGAGATTATCGACTTTTTCGTCGATTTCTGGAAGCGCGTAACAATCCTTGGGGCAGGCTTTGTTAAGGTCTTTGTAATCGACGCACATGCGCCAGCCCCCAGACGGTTTTTCTACCATGACTGGGTTGGATAACCAAGTCTGGTATTTAACTTCCCGCAGGATGCCTGCGGAGAGCAGTTCTTCGACCTGCTCTTGCATCGCCTGATTTTTAGCGGACCCAAGGTGGCGTTGGCCTTGGATCACCGGCTTGATACCTAGTAAGGTATTCAAGTGATGTTGCGCTATATCACGTGGGACCCCGGTCATGTCCGCGGGTGTCCACGCGAAGATGTCTTGGTTCCTGAAGAGAAGCTGCTTCAGGTGCGCTTTGGTAGTCGGGGACAAGGCGTGGCCCAACGTAACCTTTTGTTCTGGGTATCTCGCGTTGAGAACCCATTTTTCTGGTTGGTCGTTGGGAGTGGGCCTTGCGACCTTGGTCGGACGTACTTCGTCTGACATCATGACGTCCCTGCGGGCATAGATTATCGCGACCCCTGATTCGGTTGGGAAACCGACCGCAGAGTGGGGGACGGATGTAATCATATTGAAATCACCTTGGGATTCTCTCCCAAGGAGTACGTCATATCTGGAGGTGTGAGGTAAAACCATGAAATTTACCTCTTCTGTTCTTGTGTGCCTTCCGCTGGTAAGGCGCACAGGAAAAGTGATCTGTCCCAGGGGAAAGACAGTTTCCCCTGCGAACCCAGCCAATGGGTAATCTACTGCTTGCAACCGATCTTTGTCCTCCTGGTCGAACTGGTTGAAGCATTGTTCGTAGATTATATCAGAAGTACTGCCCGGGTCGATGAATAGACGCTCGGTGCAGTAATGTGCCAGTTGGCCTGAAATAACGACGGCGCGCCTATCGCGCGGTCCGCCTCGGACTTTTGGAAAGACGACTTGCTCGTCTTTCCAGTCATTGTCCGGCCTTCTCGCCGCTTTGCGCGGCCTACCTTTGCCTCCGTTGATCATGTGAGTGGAAGCCACGTACATGGTTCTCTTTCCGGAGGAGGTACCTTCGCCATGAGGGGTGATGCGCTTGGTGGGTTTTTGCCCACCTGGCAAAAGGTGTTGCAGTTTCCCCTCTTTTAAGGCCCGCTCAATCTCCAGCCGGAGACTGATGCAGTTGTTGGTGGTGTGGCCCGAGTCCTTGTGATACTCACAGTAGAGTGTGAGGTCCTGATTTTTCTTGGACTTAATTGGTTGGGCCGGTCGCAAGAATTGCGGGTCTGTAAGAAGGACCTCGCTTGGCGACATGGCGATCTCGGTCCAGTTGCGGTCCCGAGAATCTTTATTTGGTGCCCGGTTGTCTCGTTGAGGACTGCGTTTCCTTGGGTCAAACGGGTTGGTCCGCGGGACATATGGTTTGGAAATATCGCTAGTCCCTACGTCCCGGTTGCGTTTATTGTTACGCTTGGACCCTTGGTTGGAAGTTTCGGCCTGGTGCTCTGCCTTTGCCATATGCGGTTCGAGGGACCGCTGTGTCTGGGCATATGTCTTGACTGCGGCCATGACATCTTCCCATTTTTTAGGCAAGCCGTCTTTGCCGGAGATGGTCATAACCATCTGCTTATCCTTTACGGCCTTGATGAAATGGTTCCGTGCCATTTGATCTGCCACGTCGCCTATTTCTAGGCACTCTTTATTGTATCGGACAACGAATGCTTATAGGGATTCGTTGTCTCTGCGCCAGATATTCATGACGTCCAATGAGTAACGCGCGTGACGTCGTTGCTGGCTGAAATGAGCGAGGAACTTTGCATGAAAGTCCTCGAATGAGGCCAGTGATGCCACTGGCAAAGAATCGAACCAAGCCCTGGCCAGACCCGTAAGGGTCTGGGGAAAAAAATTACACCAAGTGGGTTCGTCCCACTGGCCATTGCACCCTGCGCCTATGAAAATGTTCATGTGGTCATCCGGGTCGGATGAACCACTGTATTTCCCAACGTTGAATGGGAATTTTGTTGTGGTGACATGGTCGTGGGCTATTCGCGGGGCGAATTTGGAGTTTTCGGCCGCAACCTTTGGTCTGTAGAGTTTATTCTCAGGGAGCTTTGCAGCTCTGAGGTATGTACTGCGGGGGTGAGTGGGAGGAACATAGTTGCGTCCTCCCGGTCTGCTGCAGGTATCATGCGAATCCCCATAATATGTACGGTCGTCCGGGTCGGTACGACCATGCCCTTCGGTGTATGGTTGTGGGCCCAACCGGCTCTGAATTCCAGAGCCATGTCGGGATGCGGATCGTTGCCTGTCCTCAACGTAAGGACCTAGGCGAGTATGCACTGGTCCCCTGGTGTGGGACCCGTATGTGGAATCGTCCTCGTTGATTGTGTGGACCGAACAGTAGGATGATCCGCGGTCTTCACGTCTGCTTCTCGAAGCTGGACGTGAATGCGCCCTGCCTTCGTATTGTAAAATACGATCGGCAGGGGTGTGCGGTGCTGGGGTCGGCCCAACTTGTATTTGCGCTTCCGCACAAGCGCGGTTGTATGTTGCGGCCAGTAGGGTGGCCTGTTGGTCATACCAGGCGTGGGGGTCCATGTTCGGGGGGATCACATATGCGTATTGTGATAAGTCGTGTCCGAACGTCAGGGATGGACCCCGTTGCGTTGATGTGCCGACGTGTCCGGGTTGCGATGTTGAGGGATTGACCCCAACCGGACTTTGATTTGTGGGATTTTGGTTATCCCCAGTGTTGTTTTGGTGATCAGTCATGATCGTGAGAGAGGAAAAAGGATGGTTGGAAAAGTGCTAAGAGTAGCGGTGGGCGCCAATGATGAAACAATGGTTAACCGGGCAGGGTTAACTCACTGGTCTCGTCAAGAAGGGTTAATCCCTTCCTCTCGAGGATCGCTGGCTGGATCACCGGTGGGTTGATCTCCTGCACAAGGAAACAAACCGTGACTCGTAACAAGGAGGATGGGGTGGGGGTGCTCCTTGTTACCACTCTCCGGCGTGAGAATCAGTAGTTTGCTTGGGAAGCAAAGTAAGATAGTAGTAGTGGTGAGAGAGTTGTGAAGAGATACCTCAAACCTGGTTTGGGGTTGGTATTTATAGCCGAGGAGTGAAGGAGGAGGTGGAAGGATAGACTAACGGCATGCTGCACCTTTGCAGGTGTGTCAGACATGTCGGCCGGGGAGACGACGCCACGTCAGTCTGTCGCTTACGTAGACCTGACAGGTGACTGCCATTGGTTCCACTTGCACTGTGGTGTCAGTCCCACTTGTTGAGCGTATAGGATGCGGTGCTAGCCGCATCGCTGCCTTTGGTAACATCTGATGTTATCGCGTCTCTTGCTTGTGATCAAGAAATACGCGAGATGCGGTGTTGGCCGCATCATCGCTCGTGGTGACTGTTGCTGTTATCCAGCTTCCTTGTATTGATAGAAGTGTTCACTGGACGCGGTGCGAGGCCGCATCGCTGTGAATACTTCCGTTTTCATACATCAGATGTGATGCTATGTCGCATCACCCTACCGTTCTCATGTTCTATGTAAGTACTCCTTCATCACTAGATAGATTGGATTCAACCCTTGTGTCGACGCGTTCTCGCATGGGCACAAGTAGGTTGTTAGCTGGTGGGGTTTTGATAAGGGTAATGGTCACTCGCGGTCGATGCTGACGCGAGATCTGGGACCATACCCCTTCAGCTACGGTCAAATTCATAGCAAATCCGTAGCAAGTTCGTTTGAAAAAGGCTTGGAAATAGTGTTAAAAGGTATAAAATAAATATAATTTAACAAACTTGTAACAAACTAACAAACCTTGTTATAAAACTGTTATTAATTGTTTACTAAGTGTGCAGGTTAGAAAAGTTAAAGAGATAAAGTGCAACAGTTTAGAAGATGCAACGGCTGAAGTGTAAGTTTGGGATGTAGCCGGTATAAATAGAAAAAGCTAGGGTTTATTGTACATTATTGTTGTTCAGATTGTTAGGGTTTCATTCTGATTCTCTCACGCACACTTTTGTGATTTCTGTTGTATTTCGATGGATCATTTAACTCTATTAACCAGTTCAATATGATTTTTGTATCGTTGTTTGAGAACTCATTCCGGTGAGTTCTAAGGTATTTGGGGTGTTTTCTGGTTTGGGTTAATCAATAAAGTTTTGGTCATTGTTTTATTGCTATACGCTGTGTTTGTAAATAGATCTTTCATTCTCTTCATGCTATTAGAGCTCTTAAGCTCTTGATTTGGTTGTTTCCGCTGGTTATTTATTTGATTTTCGGTGATTAGGGTTTCTGAACTCGGAAACTCAAAGTTTGGATGTTCGAGAGGTAGATCTGGACTTGAGATCTACAAAGTTGTTCTTGATCAAAGATAAACCCTAAGTGAAGGTTTATTTTCGATCTTCTAGGTTTGTGCACTCGTAAAATCATTGTAAATCTTCTGAATCCTTATTCGTTGCACAGCCTCGGAGTACTCTATAAGTATTCTAAACCAACTCTCTAATTTCTATCACAAGATTTATCTTGATTAGGCATTGTTGGAATGGTCTAGACGGACTAGTATTGAACATCAGAAAGAGCCACACTCTGATTTTGTTTGTGCATATTTTGTGTTACATATCTTTTTGTGGTAGTTGTTGATTAATATGCTGTTGTGTGAATCAGTGTGAGTGTTGTAGAATTTCTAGGTTAAGGCTCCTATGCAAAGACTTTTCCAGGCACCGTTGAGTGACGAACCTGGAATCTGAGCCTGACACGACTTTGCCTTCTGTGTGCTTGTGTGATAGCATCCTGTTTGTTTGGTTGTGTGTATAATCTTGTTCTTTGTGCCTAAAATGGGTGATGTTGTGGGTCCTTCTCAAACCCTTATCAGTAAATTAGACATTGGTAATCCTCCGTATTTATATCCCGATGATTCTAGTACTTTAACAATTGTTGGTATAAAACTAAAAGGTACTGAAAACTATTCTGTATGGTCTAGTATTATGAAACTTGCTTTATAAGCAAACAACATATATGGTTTTATTGATGGTAAATGTGATACGTCTGAAGATGATGAAACCTTAGGTAAACAATGGGACATATGAAATTTTGTTGTTCTATCATGGCTTTTAAACTCTGCACCTTAGGAATTATATTTAGAACACGTGTTTTCCAAACTTGCCTCAGAAGTTTTGGTTAATTTAAAAGAGACATACAACAAAGTAGATGGGTCAATGGTGTTTGATATTCAAAGATAAATTCTCTAACACAAAGTGGTAGTTTTGTTTCTGAATACTATCATAGGTTAAATACTATGTGGAAGCAGTTTGATGCCATGGTTCAACTACCTTCTTGTACATGTCAAACCTCTAAGGAATTTAATGATTTTAATAGCCTAATTAAACTAATGCAGTTTCTTATGAGGCTTTGATGTTTATCAGTCTGTAAGAACTGATATGTTAACCAGGGATCCTTTCCTTTATCAATTGTTAAAGTTGCTTTTCCTATAGTATCTAGAGAAGAATCTCGTAGAGGTTCTAGTGGGTTCACTAAAAATCAGAATGTCTCTTTTATGTACAAAACATATCAGTCCTTTGATCCTAGAAAGAGAGGATTTAGAGGTCCTAATACTAACTTGAATGTACACATTGTAATATGTTAGGACATATTGTGGATAGGTGTTTTTAGTTTGTTAGGTATCCACAAGGGTCTAAAAAGAGATCTGGAAATCAGATGGGGAAGGGTAGTACTAATAATAATACATCTTCAAACAAATCTAACATGGCTTTTAGTTCTTCTACATTACCCTTTACCTCTTAGCAGACTTCCAAACTGCTAAGTCTTATGAGTGAAAAGACTGGTACTGATCAACAAAATTCAAATTTGGGATGCGAGTCTTCTAATTTAAACATTAGGTCAAGTTTGTCTGGTGTGTGTGGTGATTTTGTTAGCTGTTTTAGTTCTGTTAACTTTGGTTTGGATTATAATTGGGTAATAGACCGAGGAGCTAACCAACATATGGTTATGATAGATAAATATACGTATATACGTTTAATTATCTTAATATGGTGTCCGTACATAAACTAGCTAGAGACAATAAATTGTTTGTTGCTTTTAATGAAAGTACATGTTTTCTTTAGGATTTGAAATCAAAGAGAATCCTAGTGACTGGTAGGCAGAATAATGGTTTGTATTTTGTGAGTAGCAATGGAAATACTATTAATATGTCTTTTAGTAGTATAAATAAGTTCAATTTGTGGCATAGTAGACTTGGCAATCTCGCTGACCAAATTCTAGCCATTTTAAAAGGAAGTTTAGATATTTGATTTATTAAAAATCATACCTAATCATCATGACCACCACACCCAACTGTGACTCCTGAAACCCACACCCACTCATTTTTTTCGGCAACCATAACACTCTAAGCGCCACACTTATCGGAAACCTCCGGTCACATCACCTTTTTCGTTCACACCAGGTCACCTTCTTCGTTCACACCACGTTGCCTTTTTCATTCAAGTTGCGGTGGAATGTTCTTGTATCCGACTTACTTTGTGGGTCAGCTTTGAAAAGATGCTTATGGGAAGTTGATAATTGATGCGCCTGTGGGTGGATGGGTTGTTGTTGATTATGTGGATGAAGTTGGGGAAGTGCCTAATGGTGATGTTGTTATGCTTCGACCGGGTGGGCAAAACTTGATTATTATTGTTATGGGGTCTAATATGTATGGTTGGGATGAGAATTTAGGTGTTGAGGGTTTAGGGGTTGTGAGATATGTTGGGATTGTGTCGTTGTAGAGGGAGATTCTTAATGCTATTAATATTCAAGTTGCAAAGATCTAATATACTTCAAACAAAAAATCGCGCTATTATTATCATTCAAGTTGCATGTGGTGGTTCACTGCGGTGCTTGTTTGGAAGATGCTGGGACGATGTGGATGGTGGACAAGTTTGCAATGGAGATAGATGGTTGTGGATGGTGGATGGGTTTGCGGTGGAGATAGGTGGTTCACTGTGATGATGTTCAAGAGAGGTAAATGGTGGTGGTGAGTGTAGGACATCTGATGTGTGTCGGTGTGTATATAATTTAGATATATTTTTAAGCCCTTTTTACACTTTTAGTCAAGTTTTAAATTTATAAAACACGATATTTACTAACACTAAACACACATATGGGCAAGTGCACCCATCGTGGACGTAGTATAGTGTTGGTAAGATACCGAGGTCGTCCAAGGACACAAGAGCTTTTAATACCGGTTTATCCTCAACGTCTAATCAAATCAAAAAGGTTAGAAAAATGTTTTAAACTAAGAAAAATAAAAACTAACTAAATGCTGAAAAATAAAATAAAATAAAAACAGATAGACAAGATGAATCACTTGGATCCGACACGTGTATTAGTATAACCTTTGATTATTTTCGCACTTTTGCACTTGTTTAAGAGATTATCTTAGTTATTGTAGTAGGCCCCTTTTTCGGAGGTGACGTTACCCTCAACCCAGTAGTTTGAGTCAGCAAGGATACAATCCTAAAGGGTTGGATTATTGAAAGATAATGAATTAAGTTATTAATGCAAATTATGGTAGGCCCCGCTTTTGGCGGTGACGTTACCCTCGGCTAAGTAGTCTGAGTCAGCAGGGATACAGTCCTAAATAGCCGGGTTATAGTATTAATAGTAGTTAGCTTATGAGGGGGTCAAAGAGTTCGGATCCCCGCCATCCAATACCTATGGGCATTGAAGGAGATCCTACTAAATTTGACCCAGGTCCCAAGCAGGACCTCTAAACGCTGAACAAGGGCAAGACCTTTACCAAACCGTTCCCTTAACCCCCGACCAGGTAGCCAACATACCTCCATATAGACCGTGGAGATATGAATGGTGAAAATCTTTTATTTTATATAGACGGTAAAATAATGCCAAGACACCACGGACAAACGATAAGGAAAGATCACCTTCAACATAAGTAACTAGTTATTAAAGTCATTAATACAAAACCAAATAAAAAGTGCAAAAGATTAAAAATAAAAAGTATTATACTAAACACTTGTCTTCACCAAGTGATGTAAGAGACTTAGGCAAACATGGCCTAGATTGTCAAGAACTCTTACGATCAATCTTGGATCCCGAGACGACTCACACACTCTATGATGGACAATGGATGATGGTGGTGGATGATGGTGTTATGGTGGTGGTGGGTGGTGGATGAAGTGTGAGAGAGGTGGTGTGCCAAGGGGATGAGAGAGAATGAAACCAAGCTCCTCTATTTATAGGCTGAACAGAACGCTGGACACGGCCCCGTGTTCGCTGAACACGGCCCCGTGCCCGTCTGACATTCTCTCTCTTCATTAATTGTAATTGCGAATTACAATTAATGCGCCTGCTGTACTTTCAACACGCCCCCGTGTCCGCTGGGCACGGCCCCGTGGTGGGCAATGGAAGCTTCTACTGGTTTGTCTTTTCTGCTGCTTCCTGGGCACGCCCCCGTGTTCACTGGACACGGGGCGTGTTCAGGCTCTGTTTCTCTTCTCTTTGTCTTGGGAAGTGCTGTTGAGGGTCCGGGCAGTTCACTTTTGTTCCTTTTCTTGTATTTATGGTAGATTTAGTAGTCTTTTTGCTTCTTTTGTGATTTTGAGCTCATTTCATCCTGAAAATACAAAAGGAAGACAAAAACACTCTTTTTCCAACATTAGTACTTAAAAAGGGTTAGTTTTATGCCTTAATTGATGTGTTTTATATGTTGCATTTTACACACATCAAATACCCCCACACTTGAACTTTTGCTTGTCCTCAAGCAAAACTCTCTTTAATGTGGCTTACACTCCCAAATGGAATAGGTAGAAGAGAAGTTTTTTAACTTGTCCTAGAGTGTCGGGAATCCAAGGTTTGTATAGGTTCTATTTTTATTTTATTTACAATCTTATTCGTCATGGTTTATTTTGAACTTTACATAAGATAAATTACTTAATTTGGCATAGCATGCCTCATTAAATTCCATTTATAGACAAGTTCACATACCTCACGGGAGATCACTCAATCACTCGGCCGAAGGTGTATATTTAAGTGAATCGCTCGAGAGCGGCACGGATTTACATTTTCCATATGGTTGCCAAGCGATCAATCCTCCTCCTTTTTAACTTTTTACCTTTGTAAATATCAAGAGGTCTTTTGGGGTGAAGGCTTGGGTTTAAAGGTGGGTGGTTGGTTAGTGGTTAGTAAAAAGGGCGAAAATCGTAACAAGTGTCGGTTTTCGTAAAATACCTTATTTTTGGTGACATTTATTTTTGAAGTATTTCTCCAAACAAGCTTTTTGTAGCTTATGTTTGTTTTTGACTTCATCATTTTTTTTTTTTTTTTTTTTCGTCACGTAAAGGGTATGTTTATGAAAAACCGAGTTTGTCACTAAAATAAAGGTGAAAAAATGAAAAAGGTTTTTGGTGGGTAGAAAATTGTTTTGGGGGTAATGAAATGAAAGGTTTAGGCTCAAAGGGGTTTTCTAGGGGGATTTTGGGTAGGTAAAAAAAAATGAAAAATAATGGTTTTGAAAGAAAAATAGTTAGTCCTAATGCCTCCATCATTTACTTACTTGGGTTTAAGTTGGTAAGGACCGGGAATGTATCGTCGTGGCAAGTTCTAGATTTGTAAAGACCGAGCGGCTATTCACACAAGAAACGAAAAATGAGCATTTAATCTAAGTATGTGTATTTTTATGCTCAATAAAGGCTCAAAACTCACTTTTTGTGGGAATGGGTTTTTAATGTGACCAAGCATATATAATCGAATTTTAGCTAGACTTGTTATACCGTTTCATAATTTTCTTATGTTAGTTCTTTTTATCACGACGCTATCGGTTGTAAGTTTGTAAAAATATAACCCTTTTATAACTTGTTATTCCCAACTTAAACTAAGACAAGTAAATAAAAAAAATTGAAAAAGTTTTTGAAAAAATTTGGGGTGTTTAGCGGTTCCAATAGAGTTTTGTGTAAGGCTTGTTTTAGGATTTTGCAAAATTCCAAGGTTTTAGCATCCCCCCACACTTAAATTACACATTGTCCTCAATGTGTCCAAAAATAGAGTTTTTGGTTGATTAGAATATGTAAAAGTGTGTTTTAAAAACAAAGATTTGTGTTACTGGCACTCTGGACACGGCCCCGTGTTGACCGGGCACGGCCCCGTGGTCAAGTGCCAGTAACAAAAATTATAGAATTGAAACAGAAGCATGGACACGGGGGCGTGTTCGCTGAACACGGCCCGTGTCCAGTTACCTGAACTGGGTGATTTCCTGCAGGGGGCTCAGCACGGGGCCGTGTTGGTTGGGCACGGCCCGTGTGGAGCCTTCTGTTATGGAGATTTTTGTCGGTTTGTTCTGTTCTTCAGCATGGTTCCATTTTTTCTCGTTCCCTTTTTCATCCATTACCACCATGAGTGTGTTTTATTCTGCAAAAACTAAAAGATTAAACTTAAACTAAGGATAGATCCGCGGAATGCCTCCGTGGTGCGCCACGTTTATAAGGGTCCTTGGCTAGACCCAATTCCCGGTCACACGTCATTTGATTGGGGTGCCTTGCCTCCCAAGTTACACCGTCGGAGAGCGGCATCCAAGCTTGAGTCGATAACCTTCATGTAGTGGACCGGGTCGTCATCCTCTATTCTTTTCCCAACTCCGAATTTTACCTCATCGTCCCCATACCTCAACGTTAGTGTCCCTTCATTCATGTCCACTACTGCTTGTGCGGTGGCAAGGAAAGGCCTCCCTAGAATAAGGGGGACCTCGTTGTCTTCCTCCATGTCGAGTATGACAAAGTCAACAGGATAAACAAACCTGCTTACCCTTACCAAGACATTCTCGATGACACCTTGCGGGAACTTGACCGATCGATCCGCGAGTTGTATGCTTATTTTTGTGGGGCTTGTGGTTCCCAAGCCAAGCCTTTTGAACATTGAAGAGGGCATGAGGTTAATGCTTGCCCCTAAGTCGGCCAAGGCATTGCGAACGGGAGATTCCCCTATTGAGCACGGAATCGTGAAGCTTCCGGGATCGATCTTCTTTTGGGGTAGTTTATTGAGTACGAGGGCAGAGCATTCTTCGCCTAAATTAACTAATTGCAAATTCTCAATTTTCTTTTTATGTGTAAGGAAGTCCCTCATAAATTTAGAGTATTTGGGCATTTGGGTTAGGACTTCGATAAAAGGAATATTGACATGCAATTGTTTTAGCAAACTTTCGAATTTTGCGAATTGCTCGTTGGTTTTTTGACGAATTAACCTACCGGGGTACGGGACTCGAGGAGCCTTGGTAGGCTCTGTTGATGGGGGAGGGTCCTTCTCCTGCAGATGTGTTGGCGTTGATTCTTCCGTGGTTGGAGGTATTTCTGCAGGCCCTACGGTTCGGTTTCGTAGCGTGATGAGGTGAACTTGTGCCTTCGGGTTGGTTTCGGTATTGCTAGGTAACGCGCCTTGTGGTCTTTCGGAAAAATTTTGAGCTAGTTGATTTATTTGTTTTTCTATATTTTGAATGCTAGCTTGTTGATTCCTAAAGTTTGATTCTAATTGTAGGAATCTTTCCGAATTTTTCTTGTCAGTGTCAGAGACGAGGCGAGATATAGTATCTTCGAGCCTTTCTCTCCCACTTTGTTGTTGAGTGAAATTTTGTGACTCATTTCTTGATTGCTGAAAGTTTGTTCATTGTGGTTGTTGGTTACTACTATTGCCGGGCTCCCTCCAACCAAGGTTTGGGTGGTTTCGCCATCCTTGGTTGTAGGTCCCTGTTGGAGGACCCGACGGCCTAGGTCTATTATCAATGTAGTTTACCATTTCTTGTTGATCGTCCGTTTCTTTCATGCAGCTCCAATTTTCATGTGACCCACCACACCCCTCACAAGCCATGACCGAGACTGTTTTTGTCATTTCTAATTTTTTTATTTTTGAAGAAAGGGCCTCGATTTGGGCTTGTAAAGAGGTGTTTTCGTCTACCTTATGGGCGCCCGGGGCAATAGTTTTATTTCCCCGGGGGGTGTGCCACTGAAAATTGGTTTGAGCAATTTCCTCAATCTGATTATATATTTCGTGTGGGCGTCGATTACCTAAAAGTCCCCCGGAGCTAGAATCAAGTGTCTGTCTAGTATGTGGCAACAATCCATTGTAGAAAGTGGATACTTGTTGCCATATCGCGAGGCCGTGATGGGGACACTTGCGTAGTAGCTCCTTGAACCTTTCCCAAGTTTCATATAAGGATTCCCCGTCCTCTTGTGAGTATGTGTTAATTTCAGCCATTAATTTAGCAGTTTTAGAAGGAGGGAAATACTTATATAGAAATTTTTGGGCTAGTTCATCCCAGGTGTTTACCGATCCAGCTGGGAGGGTGTTGAGCCAAGCTTTCGCTCGGTCTTTTAGTGAGAATGGAAACATACGAAGGCGGATGGCGTCGTTTGATGCTCCATTGATCCGAAATGTATCACATATTTCTAAGAAATTAGTTATATGTAGATGGGGATCCTCGTCCGCGAGCCCGTGAAAGGTTGCGGAGTTTTGGAGCATTTGTATCAAGTGCGGTCGAAGTTCGAAGTTATTAGCTTCGACATTCGGGGCATTGATAGCGGCGCCGAGATTACCTACGGTGGGCCGTAAGTAATCCATGAGGGTACGTTGGTCCGCCATTGGGGGTGGGTCACCCGAAACTTTCTCTTGGTTTTTGGCTTTTAACCTTTTTCTGAGAAAGCGTTCGGGTTCTTCTAATGGTTCCTTTATGTCTTTATTGGAACTGGAGCTCATACACTACGCGAGGTTGGCGTCGGGTTCCAAGTCCTGCAATAAAAACAGAAAAGAATGTTGGTCAGAAGGTTCACCACGGCCCCGTGTCGAGCGAACACGGCCCCGTGGTCGGAGATACAGTGGTTGTTTTTCAGATCCCAGTTACTGGAAGTTGGACACGACCCCGTGTTGCACCGACACGGCCCCGTGGTCAGCCTCCTGTTAACTTGAAAAACAAAAACTGCCAGTGACGTTGCTGAGCACGGCCCGTGTCCGACCAGGCACGGCCCCGTGCTGAGCTCTGCAGAAGCTGAAAAATCTAAAAAATATCCTAAAAAATTAAAGAAAAATAAAAAGATGATTAGGCCGTTGATTCCTAACTTTCTTAAAATCCTTGTGTCCCCGGCAACGGCGCCAAAAACTTGATGTGTGTCGGTGTGTATATAATTTAGATATATTTTTAAGCCCTTTTTACACTTTTAGTCAAGTTTTAAATTTATAAAACACGATATTTACTAACACTAAACACACATATGGGCAAGTGCACCCATCGTGGACGTAGTATAGTGTTGGTAAGATACCGAGGTCGTCCAAGGACACAAGAGCTTTTAATACCGGTTTATCCTCAACGTCTAATCAAATCAAAAAGGTTAGAAAAATGTTTTAAACTAAGAGAAATAAAAACTAACTAAATGCTGAAAAATAAAATAAAATAAAAACAGATAGACAAGATGAATCACTTGGATCCGACACGTGTATTAGTATAACCTTTGATTATTTTCGCACTTTTGTACTTGTTTAAGAGATTATCTTAGTTATTGTAGTAGGCCCCTTTTTCGGAGGTGACGTTACCCTCAACCCAGTAGTTTGAGTCAGCAAGGATACAATCCTAAAGGGTTGGATTATTGAAAGATAATGAATTAAGTTATTAATGCAAATTATGGTAGGCCCCGCTTTTGGCGGTGACGTTACCCTCGGCTAAGTAGTCTGAGTCAGCAGGGATACAGTCCTAAATAGCCGGGTTATAGTATTAATAGTAGTTAGCTTATGAGGGGGTCAAAGAGTTCGGATCCCCGCCATCCAATACCTATGGGCATTGAAGGAGATCCTACTAAATTTGACCCAGGTCCCAAGCAGGACCTCTAAACGCTGAACAAGGGCAAGACCTTTACCAAACCGTTCCCTTAACCCCCGACCAGGTAGCCAACATACCTCCATATAGACCGTGGAGATATGAATGGTGAAAATCTTTTATTTTATATAGACGGTAAAATAATGCCAAGACACCACGGACAAACGATAAGGAAAGATCACCTTCAACATAAGTAACTAGTTATTAAAGTCATTAATACAAAACCAAATAAAAAGTGCAAAAGATTAAAAATAAAAAGTATTATACTAAACACTTGTCTTCACCAAGTGATGTAAGAGACTTAGGCAAACATGGCCTAGATTGTCAAGAACTCTTACGATCAATCTTGGATCCCGAGACGACTCACACACTCTATGATGGACAATGGATGATGGTGGTGGATGATGGTGTTATGGTGGTGGTGGGTGGTGGATGAAGTGTGAGAGAGGTGGTGTGCCAAGGGGATGAGAGAGAATGAAACCAAGCTCCTCTATTTATAGGCTGAACAGAACGCTGGACACGGCCCCGTGTTCGCTGAACACGGCCCCGTGCCCGTCTGACATTCTCTCTCTTCATTAATTGTAATTGCGAATTACAATTAATGCGCCTGCTGTACTTTCAACACGCCCCCGTGTCCGCTGGGCACGGCCCCGTGGTGGGCAATGGAAGCTTCTACTGGTTTGTCTTTTCTGCTGCTTCCTGGGCACGCCCCCGTGTTCACTGGACACGGGGCGTGTTCAGGCTCTGTTTCTCTTCTCTTTGTCTTGGGAAGTGCTGTTGAGGGTCCGGGCAGTTCACTTTTGTTCCTTTTCTTGTATTTATGGTAGATTTAGTAGTCTTTTTGCTTCTTTTGTGATTTTGAGCTCATTTCATCCTGAAAATACAAAAGGAAGACAAAAACACTCTTTTTCCAACATTAGTACTTAAAAAGGGTTAGTTTTATGCCTTAATTGATGTGTTTTATATGTTGCATTTTACACACATCAACATCCGTTCACAAAATAAAAATAAAATAAAATATAACTCATTAATTCTTCCATTACTGATTACAAATGAAAAATAACAAAATGAACAGTAACAAATCTATTGAACATCATTACAAAAGCACTATAAATTACAAATAGAATGAACGAAAAACATTATACTAATTACAACCAAAGAAAAAAACAATAGACGAAAGATGAGATTTTGGCTGAGGCACGTTTAAGACGCTTCCCTTAAAATAGATTTCGGGCCACCCAGGTGAACCCGTCTGTTTCCCAGGGTACAACAGCCTAAGCAGATTGTACTGCCGAGATTAGCCTAGCACCTGAAAATATACCTGAAACAAGAGTACATAGAGATGCAAAGTTAGGGAATTCGTTTGATGTGTGTGTTATGTGAACCATACAATTTTCCAGTATTCTGTGTGTTATCTAAACAAAGCACAAAGCTTTGTATAAAATGTAGTTTAGAATTCCAAAGTTGAAAGGTCAGAATTGAATACAAAATTCAATAAAAATTAAGTCTCAAGTTCAATGACATAATGAATTCTGAGAACTTAATTCAGCTTGACCAGTAGAATGTAAAGGCGGCTCGCGGCGATGCGAGCATGCAAACTGTGACAATTGTCAAATTTGCATGTATCCGTACATAATTAGACAATGATTAATGCTTAATGACTGTGTTGATTTAACATTTATGACATGAAGGTTTTCTGATTATTGTTATCATACATACATGTGCATCATATATTGCAAAATGCCATACCATTACTACATGCAACACTTATTGATTCAAATGATACACGAAACAAAGATAGCACAGTTATCAGACAAATCAGAAAAATGCTGACGGAGTTCAGTACATAGACAGACATGGTATTGAGACACAGAATGAGCCAGAAACCAAGAGTTACACTAGTATAGTGTGTAGGGAAGTAAGGATCATAAAACTGCCTTCCTAGTAATAGTTTAAGTGCCGGAAAGTGCCTAAAACTCACATAAACTGCAGAATTCTGCAGAATTCAGCAAAATTCAGCATTTAAACAACTAAATATAATGCAGAAATATGGTTAAATGGTCCAGAATGCTTTCCTAAGTGTCGGGAATCAAAACTGTCACAAAAGGTAACATAAAGCACACTAAACTGCATAGTTTAGCACCTTAACGAACCGGTAACCAACCGAACAACCGGACACTACCCGAAACACCGAATTTTCACTAGAAGCATTGTTTTACCATTTCTGGGCTAGTTATAGTCCCCGAACATCATAACACACTATATAACATCCTAATAACTAAACACCTAACTAATACACTTGGATTTCAACTAAGTAATCTAACTAACCATTACATCCTAATCTATACCCCCTCCTATTTACGGTCACCAAGTGTGGCCCACACTTGGATTTTCTTTGTTTATTAAATTGGATCTTGTCTCCTACTTATTTAACACATTACACATTAGAGAATTGGATGTTGGAGTGTTATAAGTTTATCCACAAGAACATAACCATTCATTTACATCACAACACTTCACACCATACTCTCTCCCTCTCCTCCTCCCACTCTCGGCCGAAACCACACCACACACCACCACCATTTTTCATTCAATGTCCATCCATTCTCTTGTTACTCAAAGGTGTAAAAAGCATAACAAGGAAGCTAGGAACTCTTGGAAGTGGAAGGACCTCTCTTACAAGCTATTAACCATCTCATTCATCTTCATCTTCTTCTTGTGTTCATCCCTAGCCTTGAGCTAGTAGTAAGATCATCTAAACTCCATTTTACATCTTATTTAGTTGGTTAAAGAATGATACAAGTAACTTAACATGAAGAACACTAATGATCAGGAACATGAAACTTAAACATAAGCTTAAAAATCATAAGAATACATGTTGTTTAGTGTATGTATTGGTATTGATTGATGATTACTTGTGTTTATGATGTTAAACATCATATGATCTTGCTAGATGGTGATTAAAGATATAATTTAGCAAGATGAGAGGATGATTATGTTATGAGCATCCTTATGTGAAACATGAACTTGAAAGATTTAATGTTTTTCTTGAAGTATGATGATCAAAGTGTGATATGAGTCTTGTAAACATATGATTTCAAGAATAATTTCTTAAGAAACTAAGTTAAAATACAAGATTTATATAAACTTAGTTCTTAAAGAAATTAACCACATTTTTAGTGGTTAATCAAGTGTAGAATCATGTATTTAACAAGAAAAACTCAAGAACAAATATTTTTAGAAAAATATTTTACAAGTTGTAAACACTTAAATTCTTCAAGAATGATGTTTTTAAATAAACAACCACACTTTAAAGGGTAACTAAGCTTACTATACACACTAGTAAGTTACTACAGATTTTTATAAAATTTCAAGTTCATGAAGTAGTGTAAATAGCTTGATTTTGGCAAATTGGTAAGTATTGTTTGATTTGTTGTTGATTGTGATGATTTATAAAAGAAAATGATATGGTTTGAAAGCATGGAAACCTCCATTTTTAAGGGGAAACTATGGCAAAAATTTTTCTAGAAATTAAATACTTAGAAAAATATTTTTTAAACAAATATTTACAAATATATTTTAAACCATGAATTTTCATACAAAGTTTGCCATAATTTTTGTTACAAAAATTATAAATATTGGAGGTTGGTTTTTGATAATAAAAGTGATTAAATATGTATTTAGGAAATATATATTTAGATGTCACCATGTGTGTGATTATTTGTATATTATGTGTATTAGTTATATTATTTTAGGACTTGAAATAATATAACTCACCAAAATACCAAGAAATTACAATACCAAATATTACCAAAATTCCAAGAAATAAATATATAATTTATACCTAAAATATTGGAGAAACCGAACAAGGAATATAACGTACATAAATATTCCGGAATTTAATTCATAAGTATATTTTGGTAAATGATATTTTGGACACCAAAAGAATAAAAATATGATTTTTACAATTATTACAAAAATTATATCATATTTTTGACAATCAAAAATATATTATTTTGGGGTAAATAAAAATATATATGTTTTCTTGAAATTATTAGAAGATATATTATTTTTGGGAGAAAATATATATTTTCTTAAATAAACACAGGATACATTATTTTGAATGAAAAATAGATTTATAAATATTTTCTAAGATAAACTTGAGAATATATTATTTTCGAGGTTTGAATGAAAATACAATTATTTTTGCCAAAGGAAAAATTATAAATATTTTTCTATGTAAACTCTCTTAAAATATATATTTTAAGAATATATTGGTGAATTTTATTAGAAATATTATTCCGGAAAAATCAATACAAAAATTAAGTATAAGAATACTTAATAAACACAATAAAAATACATATTCTCGTACGTATAAATACACACCGGAATACGTCACCGATACTTGGCAAAAATACACAAGGTTAAGAATACGAGTATGAATACACCCATCATTGGGAAGTTATACATCTACAAATACATAAAAGTGTCAAGTTAAAATATATTGTTTTAACTAATATTCCAAAAATTTAATAAATATAATTTAAGTTAAAATATTTATTATTTTAACAAATAATTATATAAGTTGGAATAATATTGATGACACAAAGAAATGTAACTCAAAGACACTAATTAAGACTAAGGTCAAGGCACGACCCACCCGTCTAATAAACCGTAGTACGTTTGTAGGTAGTCGTGCACATTAGAAGGAGCTTTGAGTTGTTTGTTTCGAAGACGCAAGACTGTGAGTTCATGTCCCCGTTTTCTTTAGCTGTTTTCAGTTTTATAACTTCGGGGGTGAAGTACATGTTACAAATTGTTTACAAACGTTTACATATGGTATGGTTAGTTAATGTACTGCTAGATCATGTGAGTGGTGGGTACAACGCTTAATTCCATTAATCCTCGTAGTAGGACCGAGGGAGATGAGTGATAGATCTATTTGGGTGTTGCGAGCCCCACCCATGAGGACCGGGATTTGTCCCATGAGGTGACTATGTCTTCCAGCCGGAAGCCCGGTACAAAATCCGCTAGGATTGAGCCTTCCTGCATCACGTCTGTTGGTGCATCCGTCTGTCGTCTTCGTCTTGTATCGAGTCTTGTATAGAATGTATTAGATCACGGCACGAGAAACGAGAAAATGGGATTAGTAGAGATTCCGCTTGAAATGACATTGAGTTAGTTTCAAGCGAAATCATTCAAGATCCTGATTCCGCTCAAAATGTAAATGTTGATTTCGCTTGAATTGTTGTGTTGTTATTTCGCTTGAACTGAACATGCATGTTCAAGCGGAATCAAAGCCCTATATATAGGGTCCTCCAAGCGAAATCTCAGTAGTGGTCTTCCGGTTTGCAACGAAGTGTTGCCGAAGTGTCAAATCGCTGTAAACGTCATTATTATCAATCAAACGACAGTTTAAAATGTATTCCTTGCTGAATTGAACTCAGTTTCTTAGTTTCCGCCTCTGAAACTGAGATAAACTCTTCTGATCAACTCGTTTGGGTCTGAAAACGATCCTACAAGTGGTATCAGAGCTCAGGAGGAAGAGTTCATACCAATTCAGCTGCGATTTCTGATTTCTACACCTTCTTTTTTCAAATTAAACATCATTTTACGGTTAAAATTGACTCAAATTTTAACAGTACACTCGGAATTATGATTTAACAAATCCTTAAAAGTTTCAGGCTAAAATTCGAACTAAAACTGAGTATTTCTGTAATTTTGCTTGAAAACCATCGCGTGAATGATGACGTCACAGTGATTCCGCTTGAGTTGTGGTGCTTATTCCGCTTCAGATAGGTTATTTCGTTTGAAATTTTGCTGAGATTCCGCTTGAAACAAGGTTCCGCTTGGAAGTTAAGTGTGATTCCGCTCCAAATTGTTGGTTGATTCCGCTCCAAAGTTCTTGGTGATTCCGCTTGTAAATACACTTCTGATTCCGCTTCAAATTGTGTTTTCGTTTGAACATTGGTTGACTGATTCCGCTTGAATCAGTGTTTAGTGATTTCGATTGAACAGTTATTGTTTGAAGTGTGGTTATTTCGCTTGAAAGACAGTCTTGAAAATTTCTTGAAATCCGAACCATGGACAAAGATTTTTATAACCCATTCGCTACCCCGGTTACCCCGATCACTATTGCACAGAACATGATGTTGGAAAACGAAACAGGGACTATGCAAAAGCCGCCTAAGCTAATGAATATCGAGGAGTATAAGGGTTGGGAAGGTCGATTTGAGAACTGGGAACAAGCAAATTATCTAGATGCTTGGGAATGTGTGGAGACAAAGTATGTGAGACCGACAAATGACGATGAAGAGGTGATTTCTATTAAAGATCTGAGTGCTGAAAACAGAAAGAAATATAAAGATGAGAAAATGATGTTAAGTCTACTACTACAAGCAGTGAAGGAAGATATTTTGGTCTTATTGCAACATAATGGAAGTTCCTATTCGATTTGGAAAGCATTAAGATCAAAGTTTGTTGGTAGTCAGGAAATGATTAAGAACAAGAAATCGCTTTTAAAGAAAGAGTTTGATTTATTTCGAGGGTTGAAAAATGAGAGCACAAAGCAGATTATTGAAAGATATTGCAATCTTTTAGCCAACATGAGGAGGTTAAGCATTGAAAAAGATAATGAAGAATTGATTGAAAAACTTGCTGATGCGTTGCCACACGAGACTTGGGGCACATATCTCATGATGCTAAGAAACAAGAAAGGGTTTAGTAATCTGACACTTAGCAAATTTATTGAAAAGATTGAGGCTCAAGAAATGGAACAGAGAAAGATCTCCAGGATGAAAGACTTCGATGGTGAACAAAACATCGGGCTTTACTATAAAACTGGATTGAATGATAAAACCACAAATTTTTCTCCAAAGGTTGAAACTGCTTACAATGCAAAGAATTCATCCAGAAATTCTTCAACAGGATCAAGCAGCAAAACAAGTTTCTCATCATATCCTTCATTTGATCCAAACTTGACAGTGACAAAGAGTGGTAGAAAGCTACAATGCAACATTGTTCTGAATCTGGAAAATGATCAAGATTACACTGAAGAAGTTGCAAAGAGTCACATGTCTCTGTTAGGAGCTGTTTTAGAATCATATGGAAGTTTTGTTGCAGGTCGGATCGGGAATCCAATGCTGACTAAAGAGAATTACGATCAGATCGATGCTGAAGAGATGGAATTAATGGATATAAAATGGTGTTTCGCTAGTGGTTGAGGAGAGCTGAGAAATTTAAGCAGATCACGGGAAGAGATGATTTCCGTGATGCGTGTGTTTCTACTTTAGGTTTTGATAAATCTAAAGTTACTTGTTTTCGTTGCAGGCAAAAAGGACACTTCAAGAGAGAATGCAAGAACCGCGAAGCAAGTGGACCTCAAAATCCGTTCAACAATGACAATGATTACTATCGGAAAGCAATCTACCATCAAGTTTCTCAATCATCAAGTCAATAAGAACCACAAGTTGCTCATGGAAGGAAAGTAATTGAAGATTCTTCAAAGAGAGCATGCTTGGTGATCATGATGAGAAAAAGTCATCAACAGATTTCAACTGGGATAAGTATATTTCAGCTGATGGCAAAGCATTGGTAATAGATCAAGATGATGAGAAGATGCCTGAAGGTTTTACCTGGGAAAACATCAGCTGGGATGACTATTGTCCAGACAAAGAAGTATTAAAAGTTCACTCAGCGTTTGTTGCTAGAATAGAAGAAGATAGTGATGATGATGTGAATGAGTATTATGCCAAACAAATGAGAGATCACTTAAAGATGATGGCTGAAAGTGATAGTGAAGATGAGAAAGCCAAGAAGAAAAAGAAAAAGGTAAAGACACCGGTCAGCAGTGAAGATAAAGCAGCACCAGTAGTGAGGCAAAAAGTGAAAGAAGTTCCAAAGTTTAAAATTAATGAAGAAGTTGTTGCGAGTGTCCAGTAATGTGTGAAAATTGTGAAGTAATGAAGAAACAAAATAGTTCGTTGATTCACAATATGAACAGATTGAAGGAATCATATGATGTGCTGAACAAAGCCATGAACATGTATAATGGCACAAGTGAAGAGCAGGCAACAACAATGAAGACACTTCAGGGAGCTTTCATGATTAAACAAAAAGTTGTGAACAATTACATCGAGAAGTGTGCTGCTTTAGAACAAAAGCTAGAGTTACAAAGAATTGAAACTGAAAGGGTTAATCGTTTGTTGAAAAGTTACTCATGTACTTCTTATGTCATTGACAGGATTTATCCAACTGTTGAAGGCATGAAGGCATTCGAAGAAGATGAGGTAACTGAGGAGCAAAAGACAACTGATGAAAAGAATCCAAAGAAGAAGACTAAAAAGAAGAATGGCACAAGGAAAAAGACTGACAAGAAAAATTCTGGTAAGAAAAAAGGTGTCAGTTACAACAAGTGTCCACCCCCGCTGGAAAATGGATATTTGCCCAGAAATCCAAACTCTGAAAGAGTCCAAAAGGCTACAAACTTACAGTGGGAGTCGGAGTCGTCAGTAAATTTGCCAGAAAACATTGATGTCGTTTTTACATCGTCTGACACTGATCAAACAATCTCAATTGATGAAGAAAGTAGTGGATCATGTGTTAGATAACGATGAGACAGAGGAGTCAAAGTCGGAGTCTAGTTCAGAGTTAAAGTCTGAGTCCAGCACCCCGGGTCAAAATGAAAAACAGGGAAAAAGAGTTTATAGTAATGAATTTCTGTTATTAAAATCTAATTTGAATGATGAAACATTTAAAGTGGCATATACTTTGAATGATTCTGACAAATTATATTCTGATGAGGAATTTCCAATAAGAGGTGTTAAAACTGAAATGATAAAAAAGGTTTTCAAACTAACAGAAATCAATATTTATGAAATAAAAGATTTAAATCTTTCTGATAAACCTAAAAAATACACCTCAAGAGTGCAACAAAGATTAAACAGGAAAAAGGGTTATGGTTCTGGTTCTGGTTTTCAAAAGAAACCTAACCATGGTAATTTCAAAAAGAAAGGTCTTGGTTTTACTCCAACAGAAAAACAGAAAAATGAAAAATATGTTCGTGATTTTAAATCAAAAATGACATTTGTTTCAGGAACATCATCAGAAGAAGAAGAAAAGAAAGCATTTTGGAGACAGTCAAACAGAGAGTTCCTTGCAAAGAAGCAAGAAGAAATGAAGAATGCTAATCAGAGAAAGAAAACTCGAACCTGTTTCAAATGTGGTAGAATTGGACATCTTGCGGTGAACTGTTCGCTAACAATTCAAACCAAACAGGGAGTTTTTAAACTCAAAGAGAAAGAGTTTGAGTTTGAACCACCAATTGACATAACAAAATTATTCAAAAATTCAAAGTTTGAAATTGGTGAATGTTCAAACAGGTTTTACAAGAAGAGAGCTAAATCTGACAACCAGAAAGGGGTTGTTAAGAAGTCTGGGAATAGTTCTAGCGATGATTCTGATAAGTCAAAATCAGAGGAGCTATCTTCTGGCGATGAATCTGATTCCACAAAGTCAGATGAGCCACAGGTTGTTTCAAAAAGTGAAAGATCAGTTTCGACTGTGGATGATGAGAATTTTCCACCACTTCGGGCTGAAAATTTTAAGAAGAAAATTGGTAAAGTTGAGATTTCAAATCAATTTTATGATGATAAAAAGGTTTTTGATGTTGAAAAGGCCTTTAACCCTACTGTAAAACATATTTTTGGAAAAATGATTGACAGAAAGATCAAAGGGGTTAAAGAGTTCTACGAGAAGAAGATGGGAGGTAAGAAACCGAGGGTTGATGACTCGGTTACACCCAAGGCTGGTCAGGCTTGGGTGGATATTTTCTTTGAATAGAAAAACCTGACTTGCCGGAGATCCCAAGTTTGTAATCGCGGATCAGGAATTGGCATCTTTCATAAAATGTTTTTGAAAAGGTTAAGTATGACTTGCCGGAGTTCCCAGGTTAGTAAGAGTGGAACATGAATCGGCATCATTCTTTATATTTGATTGTGTTTTAAGGACAAGTGGTAAATCAGGGGCATTAATTTGTACCTGATTTTCTACAAGTGGTTGTAGACAATATGATGAACCACATCCCCATTCCTACAAGTGGTAAAAACAAACTTATTTTCCGGAAAAATCATTTTGATTAAAACAAACTTAAGTGTTTTGAAATCTTAATGAGAAAATAGTTTGTTGAAAGGGGGAGTTCTGATTGTTTATGCCAAGTGGATGGCGAATTGAGGTGATTTGATATCGGTTGTCAAGTTTATTGTATAGTTTATTTTCAAATTTCCTAAAATGTGTTTGCATTTTAGGGGGAGTAAGAAATTTTAGAAAATCCAAAAACATTTGAAAATTTGAAAAAGACAAAAACATGATAAAATGAAAAATGAGTTTTTGTGTCAAAGAAGAGGAAATGGTAGTACATCAGTGGACTATCACAACATGCTAAAGAAATGTAAAGTCAAAATGTAATAAACAATCTCGCTGATGATATGCCAGTAGGTTTTTACACATCTAGTAGATTGTGACGAGATATAAACCTAAATTTCAAACTTGCTTATATCGTGGGTAACAACTTCTTGGATATATGGGTAACCCCCGAAATCTTGTTTGAAAGGTCCCTCTTTCTGAGATATTAGGTCTTTATACTCAGTGATATCTGGGGTATTATCCCGGGACTTCTGCTAAATGAAAATTCTGACCTAGTCCCCGTATAATACTTTCTGCAAATGCTTGAAACATAGCACAACCCTCAACAAAACTGATTAAACAATAAAATTGATAATCATTGCTGTTGAAGAAAAGATCCTCTAAAGGGGACACACCAAAAGTCGAGCCGTCATCTCTCTGCTGAACGGAAGTTCTGACCTGAGCTATCACGGTTTCGCATCTAACCCCTTTACAGATATCATCTATGGTATACTCACCTGTAAGACTGAATATTGGGATCTGGATACGGGAGTATATTCAAGTAGTGGGACACGCGGGTAAGTTTAAGTTCTTAAGACATTAATATCGTATCTCGAAACAGTTGAACTTTGTGTGAAAATTTAAGTGGACCAGTATACTGACAATCTAGGTGAATTGTTTAGAACTTAAAATGAAATCAAGCTTAACGGTGTTGGTGATTTGTCTCAAAAACTGATATGATCCTCTTACACAAACTCACAAAAATATTGTTTGTAAATATTTCTTTACTGCATTCCTTATATTCAAAAATCCCAAAAAGATTTTAGTATGTTTTAGCATAAATTTTGAAAAATTCAAAAAGATTTTCGGCAACTGGTGTTGAAGAGCTGAGTTTCAAAATTCCAAGTGCTAAACATGACGACAGTTGGTTTGGGAGAGTGTGTTTAAGAGTTTAAATTTTTCAAGTGGTCATCAGAAATTTTTGTAGAGAAAATGTTTTTGCAAGTAGTAAAAACTATACTCCTGCAAGTGATTCATCAGAATCTAAAT
This sequence comes from Helianthus annuus, assembly GCF_002127325.2. NCBI lineage: Eukaryota > Viridiplantae > Streptophyta > Magnoliopsida > Asterales > Asteraceae > Helianthus > Helianthus annuus. Next base: position 133,344,813 of record NC_035433.2, on the reverse strand, counting down.
GTTAGATCATTTTATGATTTCTACAAGTGGTGTCTGAATGAGTTAAAGGTTTATATTAGAAAACTTATGTTTGAGGTAGAGATTGTGCAGATAACCTGAGCTGGAGGAGAGCCAGGTCATGATCTTGGGATGGATTCTGAACTGATGAGATTAAAGATTCAACATTTGAGGGGGAGTGTATATTGGTGCTGATGAATAGAGAAGACGTCAACATCCGAAGGAAGATTGAAAGAGAAGAGAAGATAGAGGTTGAGGATGCTTACAACGTTAGATACTTTAAAGAGAAGCCCAAAGGCAGATAAAGACTGAAGATGTGAAGACTCGACACTGAAGACTCCGTCAACATCCGAGGGGGAGTTTGTTGGTGCATCCGTCTGTCGTCTTCGTCTTGTATCGAGTCTTGCATAGAATGTATTAGATCAGGGCACGAGAAACGAGAAAATGGGATTAGTAGAGATTCCGCTTGAAATGACATTGAGTCAGTTTCAAACGAAATCATTCAAGATCCTGATTCCGCTCGAAATGTAAATGTTGATTTCACTTGAATTGTTGTGTTGTTATTTCGCTTGAACTGAACATGCATGTTCAAGCGGAATCAAAGCCCTATATATAGGGTCCTCCAAGCGAAATCTCAGTAGTGGTCTTCCGGTTTGCAACGGAGTGCTGCCGAAGTGTCAAATCGCTCTAAACGTCATTATTATCAATCAAACGACAGTTTAAAATGTATTCCTTGCTGAATTGAACTCAGTTTCTTAGTTTCCGCCTCTGAAACTTAGATAAACTCTTCTGATCGACTCGTTTGGGTCTGAAAACGATCCTACAACGTCACACATATTAATGGCCTTGCAAACCATTATTTGATCTGTTTCCTTGTTTGCTTTCATACCGGGTTTACAAAACATACATACTTACAATGATTACAAAGTTTATCCGTGCACACATACAAAACACATGAACTCGCTCAACTTTTGTTGATGTTTTCAAACTACATGTATTTCAGGAAACTAAGTATGGATCTGGCGGGCGCTGAAGTTTTCAAGTCGAGTCTCTAATAAAAGATGTCATCCTAAGTCAAAGGGTTTGGGTTATGTATTTTATCTTGGATAAGATACATGGTTCAAAGCCTAGTTTGTTAGTGTCTTTTGTCGAGTCCTTATGGAACTCTAAACAATTTGAATGGTTTGTAATATGGATTTGAAGTCTCGGATTTCCGTTAAACAATGTTGTTTGTAATGTTTGAAAATATCTAATGGATGAACATCTTGGTTTTATCATTTAGTTGTTTGTTATGGTTGAATGCAATGATATTAAGCAAGTCACACATAATCACGCTTCCGCAAAAGTCAGGGTGTGACATAAACTGCGCCATCAAAGCGCCACATTGCGCCCATCGCCCTTGTCCCTTGCCCGAGCCCGGTCGCGTGTCGGGTGCTTCGCACTCTCCTGGCTGCTACTGGGTGTGACTTGTCACGTAAAAATACATTCGTGTAGAGAATTATAATTACAAATCAACAAAAGATTTATCTCTCCACCAATGTGAAACAAAGACACATTCCTACACATCAAAGTTCCAACACAGTACACACAATTAACGCTTATGATGTCTCATTCATTTGCCTTTAATCACTAAATAATCATTATATTATTCAATAGTATAATATTATTTTCCAAGATTTCCAACAGTGAGTGGGTGTGGGTGGTATAGCTAGTGGTGCGATGGTATTGATGGTGAATCTGGTGATCGGAACAAATAGTGGTGTAGTGGGGTCTTAATGCGAGATTACCGAACTACCTTTTCATCTGATGCTCAAACAAACGGACGTTTGACAGAAGGACGCATTGTCTTAGGGAATGTAAACTATGGGGACTTATGATGCGGGATTTTGAAAATAGGGACTCAAAAAGATCCCGTCTCCAAACTATAAGGACGCAAATTACACTTTACTCTATAAAAGATGTACTACTTGCTCAAACCTTTTTTAGACAACATCCATTGCACAAAAAAATCCCACTACCCTACTAGGTGTAGGTTAGTCATTTTGCAAAAGATGAAACAATTGCTATTTGAGCATCCACATGCATATTGTTATAAACTTTCACAAACTTCCACCTCAATTAATCCGATCATATTTCAAATCCCCCCCTAAAAAATCCTATTTTTCCACAACACCAACCTTCTACAAACCAACTTTAAAAAATATTAAATTTGTATATTTAATATTTGTATGCAAGTGAGGAGAGCCCACACCAACTTCCAGACTTGGTTTGAATTCACGGTCCACACCACAAGGATTTGGGGCCGGACCTCACCCACATTGCAAGCTGCCACCTAAACGTCCGGATTTCCAGACTTGCCACATCCACATGCGTTGTGGACGCTCTTAGTTGCTTGCACTCTTGCAGACAATATTTGTATCAAGATATAAAATGGGGTGTTTCTTGTAAACTGGCCAATGCTTCATGCTTTTATCATTAGATAAAACAAAACTTTGTAAATTTGATTTGTCTCAGCAACAATTTCAAGTTCACATCGGCCTTCAAGCTTTACTAGATATGTCAAATGATAAAAAAAATTGAGAGTGTATCTATATAAGAATAATAAATTAATAATAACAATTATAAAAATTACCATAAAATTTTATACACCTAAAACAGTGAGGCTCACAAGTGACATTAACTGAAAGAAATATATCAAAAAGATGTGTAGAACAGTTAATATATATAGTATACAGGCAAAAGGTCAGGATTTAGAGAAAACGGTGGAAAGTGTGAGAACGGAGAGAACGCTTATGGATCGTCAGATCAAAACAATCCATGGACTAGATTGCGCGGTGGCGTTTTCGTAAATAACATCAATTTTATTATGTGGGACGCGCTTCATTAAGGGTAAAAGGGTATTTTACCGCTCAAATTCAAAACGCTATTAAAACAAAATGCCAAAAATTAGTGATAAAACGCGTTGGATATTACAGGAAGAGGAAACAACACAGTAACTGAATTTCAGTTATTAACATTTATTAGAAGAAATTCTCTCCTAAATTACGCGCCAAAAACATCATTATATAAACGATGTAAAAACATCGCTTCCATAATCACTTCAAATCTATCCATTTCTGCAAAAACATCTTTAACCAAAAAGGCCAAAAATGGCAACAATCGTTTGATGGAGATACACTCTGGCAATCAGGCGATTCGTCCTGCGTTTTGACAACAGAAGGAGGGTGTATGTTAGGACAATCAAGGCAATTTTGAAGATGGAAGAAGATGTACAGAGGGGTATGCTATCCCTTGGCATCGCTCTAGAGAACGAATGCCATGAAACGCATATGCTTATGAAAGCATTAACAAGGAAATTTGGACCAATCAAAGCAGATGTAAAGCCGGACCCTGTCATGACATCATGGCGTTTTGATGATGAAACAGACATGGTGACAGTTATATACGACAGCGGAGAGCAGGAAGTTTACTGGCTTGAAAACATAATAACAAAACAGGGGCTTGGTTTCATGGAAGAATTGCATAACGCCACTTGTTTGAACACAGAAATGGACTCAAAATTAGAGTTAATGCAAAACATGTTCAAGTGGAGGCTTCAGAATCTTCAGGAACAAGAAGCCGATGAAGGTGAAGATGATGAGATGGATGAAGATCCAGATGAAGACTCCGAGGAAGAAGATGACGCAAGTGATGGATACTTTTCGGATAAAGTACCTTCTGACGAAGGGTTCTAATTTTTTTTTCTTTTTTTCTTCTGTGTAATCTTCTTTTTTTAAGATAATTAAATGATATATTTCTCTATTTATTTGCAAAACGTAAAAAAAAAATACTAAAAAGGTTATTGCTTACAAAACGTCAGAAATAACAAAAAATATTTTTCCTGCGTAATATTTTATTTTCTCCGTTATTGTATTTTGTCATCTTGGTCTGCATAACGCCATTTAAAAAAAACGCCAAACTTAGAAGATGAGACGTCTATCACCTATAAACTGATAAATCTGATCAAAACAGTAAATACAAAAACAGTAACTGAAAAGACAATTAATTTATTACTATCATTTATTACAATAAAAAAATCTCGCCTAAACTACGCGCCAAAAAACTCCTATAAGAGAGGGGTCTATATACAATGAATTGATCACACCCAGAAACACAAACGCCATATCCTCTAGAAACCACTTACTTTAAAACGCCAAAAAATGTTGGTTAAAATAACCACACATGGCAAAGCTTTCACTGAATGGATTCTTTTCTTCTGAGGGGGTTATCTTAATAATATTTTACTGAATGAGATGGATAAATATTCAAGAAAAAGAGACTGATGACAGTGATATGCCATCATGTGAGCTTTGTTCTTGATGAATATCAGCATGGAATAAAGGGATCAACACAAGTGTAAAATGCTATTTTGGACTCCATTATTATAAATAGCATCAAGCAAGAGTTGATCTTCAATGACATGCCACCAAACAAGAATATCACACCAAAAAACAGGATGCCATTAAGCAGCTTCGTCTGAAAAAGACGGGGTTTATGTAGGAAAGTTGGCATCTAGCTAAGGTATTCAAAAAAGATTCAAATGCCAAAACAAAATGAAGAAGAAAGAGGCCGATGACAGTGAAGATTCGGAAGAGAAATTAGATTACCATTTTATTTTTTTTTTCATTTTATATTGTTTTGTTATCAAGTTATATGTTGTTTTGTTATCTAGTTCTCCACAAATAAAATACATTATTATATAAAACGCCAAAAACTATAAACACCAAAACACTAGTAGTATGAAAACTGTGAGAACGGGTGCTGGCAAAGCACCTTGTCAAATGTATTAAACGCCAAAAAATTCAATAAACGTAAAAGAAAAAAAAAACATTTGATCTTATTGTAATCTTATGAAAATATTAATGACTCGTAGTGAATTATTAAATAAAACGCCACAAAAACGGCAAAAAAAAAAATTGACCAGAAAACGCTATAACGCCAAAAATTTATCTATGTGACACAAAAACAATTAATTCAATGCCAAAAAGTTTAATAAATACAATTAACGCCAAAAAAATCTTAGACGCCAGAAAATGTTATAACGCGTTGGGAAAATAAAAGAAGATTGAAAAGACAAAAAACCCCTCGGATCCTGATTATGTCCCACGCCACGTGTTTGGCCACAATACGTTCTTACCGTTCTCATACTTTTGGGCGTTTTCTCCTGTTTCCGTTTCTACAGACAAATTATTAAAAAGATGCGTAGAACAATTAATATATAGTATACAGACAAATTATAATAAAAGGTAGGAATCTAGTAATGACTTCATTACTTTTAGTATCAAAACTTTGTGGAGAGGATATCATACTTAAGTTTGAGCATAAAAGAGTTGGAGCATAAAGCAACTCCACCGAGAGTTACTTGTTTGAGGAAGTGGTGGGGAGTCATTTCATCAAAGCAAAAGATATTCTCATGAGTTTCTACTTATAGAAATCTACCACCATATATGTAAAACTTTTTATTGGGTATTTTTCAATTATGTTCTGATTCTCAGGTAAATTGGTAGTTAAATGTCACTACAATATACATACTTGCAAAATAAATGTATTATATATTTTTTCTTCATGTACTCTTAATTAAGGGTTGGCTAAACGTACCCCCTTCTTACTTGTCATACCCCCACCCCCTGAAAAGCACTTTAAAATTTGTCAAACTCCCCCCTCCCCCTATAAATCTCATGTTTGTTTATTTATTTCTTTTGTTCATACAAACATACTTGAATACCCACTAAATTTTTTTTATCAAATTTAAAAGAAATTCTTAATATCAATTCGTTAACCACTGGTTGTTTTTTATTAAATTTAAAAGAAATTCATTAGTTGATCATAAACTTTGACTTTTATTAAATTATTTAGTTAGTCTTTATTCAAATGATTTTTACAACGAAGAAAATATAAATTCGTTTAATTCACCAATTCTAATATTTATATTAAAGTACCGTTTAATAATTTCACACAAATAATAGCACAATGATAGCATAAAAAATACTAATATAACGAATGAAAATGAATAGTGTATAAATAAAAAAGTTAAAGATCCATGTCAATAGTCTTATAGTGATAATAAATTCTCTACTCATCTATCACGACCTTTGAAGAACGAGAAACAGAACTAGTAAAGAAATCTAGATGCCACTTATACTTCGACTTCCATGAAATTGCAGACGGATGCTTATATTGACTCCATAGTCCCATAGTAGGCGGTATTGGGTACTCACCTTCTAATCGCACCATGACAAAATGGTTACCATGCACGTGTGCGATAGTAACTGCTTGGTGGTCTTGAAAGTATTCATGGCCTTTCCAAAGTGGGAAGCAAGTGCTGGAACCCTTTTTGCTCAAGAAATGAACGACAACGCCAAACCGGTTTGCAATCAAGACATCAGTATCAGGCATAATCATCCATTTTGTTCCTGGTGCACAACCCATTCCTTCAAAATATCTAGACTGATACATTTCATTGTAATCTCTACCAAACACTTTCTTGTATTGATATCAAAGTAATATCAAAGTTGTGGTGTCAAACCTAATCAGTAAAAAAATCAGACATCTTTTTGTATGAGCTTTAATGTCAAATGACCGGTTTATGTAGAAGCGGTAATGGTTCTTGAATAGACCTTTGTAGTAATATCTGACTATAAAACATGCAACACTATGACTATAAACTCATAATAATTTTCAAAACTAAATAAAAATAAACGACAATATTCATGTTTATATGAAACAATATAATATTACGAACGAAGATCGACAGAGACATGCCTTTTTTTTACTTTGTGCTTAGTTTTAACTTTAACCACAGATCCAATGGTGAATAAGAAATCAACTAGGATGTTGATTAAATAATAGAAGTGCAGCTTCGAATACGATGATTACTTTTCTCCATAAACCTCCACTTTCTCAAATTTATGTATGGTGATTAAATAAAAGAACTCGATGGTCATTATATTTATTAAATTAAATAAAGAACTCATGTTGATTAAGTAATAGAATCGCAGGTTTGAATAAACAAATAAAAAAATATATGTTGATGTGAAGATATATTTATAGATTATCTATTTCAAAATTTAAAAAGAATCTTAATCTTTTAGAAGATTATATATAAATTTAAAAGATTATATTATTTTAGTAAAAAAGAAAATAAAAGGTTAGAATTGTATTATGTGAAAATTTCAAAGACGGGTATGACTAGTAAAATTAATACAGAGGGGTACGTTTAGCAACCCCTTAATTAATTATACACTTATATTTTTAACATGATAATGATATTGTTAGTTCTATTTAAATTAAATAACAGGTTAACTTGGGTCACTCTTGAAACATTTGTAACCAAATGGATAAGCAACACCTAAGGCCATTGTTTCTCATTACCACCACCTAAGGGTGGAGGGTATTGAGTGAAATCCTACCCAATAATATTATGTCATGTTAACTCACCATTCCACTCTCCATTTTGCACTCAATCAGAGAGTATGGTTAATCACCCTAGGGTGTTTGAGTTATATATTTTTTATTCTCTAGAAATTATTCATAAATAAACAAAACATATTTTAATGTAAATAAAGTACTTTTAATTAAAAAAAACATTACATAAAAAACCTAATTTAAAATATAAAAATAAATTTAAAAAAAAAACCTAATTTAAAATATAAAAATAAATTTAAAAAAATCTAATTTAAAATATAAAAATAAATTAAAAAAAAAACCTAATTTAACTATTCGTCGTCGGAATCCGCTAAAAGGTGGGGTAAATATTGTTCTCCAAGATGCTCCACAAGATCATATTTTAGTCTATAATGCGTATCTTCATCAATGAGCTCATTATAAGCAGTGTCTTCGAAAACGGGCTCGACTGGAGGATCCCGAATATGTACCGGTGCAATCGCGTTTCCGTCGTCTTTTAGAATCATATTATGCATAATAATGCACGCATATACGACCATCCTAATTTTTTAACACTCGTAGCACGCATCGGGCGATGAAGTATATGCCATTTTGCCTTTAAAACACCAAAAGCCCGCTCCACGTCTTTTCTTACCGCCTCGTGTTGCCTCTTGAACTTCTTTTCTTTCACAATGTGAGGATACGGAAATGATTTCACAAACACGGACCAAGTAGGGTATATTCCATCGGTAAGATAGTATCCACGCTTGTACAAGTGGTTGTTCACGTAAAATGGGCATTTTGGTGCAGTTCCATTTCGCTCACTAAGAAATAACGGAGATTGTTGGAGCACGTTGATGTCGTTTTGAGAACTTGCTGGACCACAAAAAGCATGCCAAATCCATAAATCCTGAGAGGCCACCGCCTCGATCATAACTGTCGGGTGACTGTGATCCCCCCTCATATATTGACCCCGCAACTCCGTTGGACACATTCTTCAAACAAAATGTGTACAATCAAGACTACCCAACATCCCAGGAAGGTGATGTTTCTCCTCATGAGCTTGGTACAAGAGCGCAACGTCGTGGCTAGTAGGTCTACGTAAAAACTCGGAAGCGTATAAAATACATACGGTTTCGCAAAAATATTCTAGACTTTCTCGGGAAGTCCTTGTGGACATATTTAAATACTCGTCGAACTCGTCTGGGGCGTTACCGGTTGCTAGTTGCTTAATCGCCGAAGTAACTTTTTGAATCGATGTAAAACTCTTCCTACCACTAGCATCTACGGCGTCTTGAAACCACGAGTTATTCGCTTGAACGTCACTCAAAATTTTTAGAAACAACCTTTTGGACATACGAAACCTTTGACGAAAAACCTCTTCGTTGAATACGGGCTCCTCGACAAAATAATCTCTCATGAGGTTTTCGTGACATTTCACTCGTTCTCGACGGACAGATTTCCTTTTTTCTATAAGTGCCTATGTCTTCCAGTTGAGCGGCTTCGTTAATAAGATTTTGGAAAAAAATTAAACTACTATCGCTCGAAGAAGAATCATCGTCTTCACTAATATCAATTGGAAGGAATAGCGGTGGTATATCATCCATTGAAAAAATAGTATCATCCATTGAAAAAATAGAAGAAGTGAATTTTTTAAAAAATAGAGTTGGATGGAGAAGAGTTGTTTATTTTAACTTTTAAATTGATTGAAAATATGGGTTTATATAAAAAAAGCAAACGCTCAAAAAAATAACGGTCAAAAATAGGGGAAACGGTCAAAAAATCAAATCAATCACTCTCACCCATTTTCGGTAAACACTCACCGATTTCCATACTCTCTCTCTCCAACTCACCGAACACTCTCAATCACTTGGTATAGTCACCGATCGGTGACTATAAGTCACCGCTCAAGTCCCCGCATATTATACCTTGTACCCTAATGGTCCCTCTTGCCACTGACGTAACAACCAACACTGTCATCACCACCAGTCCCACCACCACCTTATCCGACACCACTATTGGCACCAACACCGTCACCGCGGCCGCCTCCACCACCATCTCCCTAGTCCATTAGGATCTCCATTGTGCCTCCATCAATACCCGTTGCCACTAGCCGTCACAGTGATGTGCTTGTGGCCCTAAAATGACAAATGTTTAGTAAGACGGACAATACACTTTAATTTAACATATTCACAAGCTATGCAAAATTCACCTATTAACACTATAAGGATGGAGGGAATCCCTCCCCATCATCCTAAAGCCATGTCAACACAACATCATCATTTTTTTCATCCTATCATTTTCATCCCCAAACCAAGGGCATTTATCCTCATAGTCTTGCTCATCCCCAAACCATTTTAGAAATTATTAATATATATATATATATATATATAGGTAAAGAGTAAAATACAAATGCGTTTATCGTACGATACGTATGCGATCATCCCAGCCGTTCGATCAGGTGCAGATCTGGTGAGAATTGAATACATATCGCATGTGAAAAAATGGTTAGCATAGGGTAGTGTGAAAAATGGCATGGGGTGTGTAGATGGACAAAATCGCATGTGGAAGATTTGAATATCGCATGTGAAAAAATGGCATGGGGTAATGTGAAAAATGGTATGGGTTGTGTAGAATCGCATGTGGAAGATTGAATATCGCATGTGAAAAAATGGCTAGCATGGGGTAATGTGAAAAATGGCATGGGGTGTGTAGAATCGCATGTGGAAAATTGAATATCGCATGTGAAAAAGTGGTATGGGGTAATGTGAAAAATGGCATGGGGTGTGTAGAATTGCATGTGGAAAATTGAATATCGCATGTGAAAAAATGGCATGGGGTAATGTGAAAAATGGCATGGGGTGTATAGAATCGCATGTGGAAAATTGAATATCGCATGTGAAAAAATGGCTAGCATGGGGTAATGTGAAAAATGGCATGGGGTGTGTAGAATCGCATGTGGAAAATTGAATATCGCATGTGAAAAATCTGTGTGTGTGTTACTGTTCATCTTCTTCGATTGTTGGTCGATCATTGTCAGTCTTCCTCCGTTTGACCCTTACAACTCCCAAATTAGTAGTTCTTATTATCGATATAGCACTAAAAGGAACGAAGGGAGGTTGGGGAAGAAGATTTTCAGGTTTTTGAATTTGATTTAGGGTTTGATTTTGAACAATCATCGGTCAATTACAGAGATTTATGACCTCGCAATAACGTTTAACCTTCCTGGTATGATTTAGATATATTAAAATGATTGATTTAATCATTTTAATTAGTTTCGCTCGCGTTTGATCGATTGAAGATCGTACGGCTGAGGGCATCGCGTACATAATGTAGGATAAGAGGTATTGTACGTTAACCGGCCTCTATATATATATATATATAGAGAGAGAGAGAGAGGGAGAGAGAGAGAGAGATGGTGTTCGGAATGACCAGCACCATTGTCATGTTTCCGGATGAAATCTTCGGTACTACGAATGGCGGGATCATGTTACCATCGGTACTGAGCGACCAACTCATCATCCCATCAGACCACCCGTAGTGGGGGGGTTTTGGGCGTTTTTCCCTAAAAAAAGTCCATCCACACCCCCCAAACCACCCCTTTGGGCGTTTTTGATTTTTTTTATCCACAGCCAATGACAGCTTTTTTTCTTTTTGGTTGGCCAATACCCATTTTTGATTTTTTTTATTTAATTTTTTAAACCCCTGTTAACATAATATACCACAATGCCCACATCCCCACTACACCCATTTTAGAAAACGCCCCATAATGCCTCATTGCTGACTGGACCGCCACATAACGCAAAACACCCAATGGTCTTCCCCTCCCACTACACCCGGTCTCACATCCGGATTACATTACGTCTAGTCTAATAGAAATCTCTAGTTAACGTTATTTGATTCGCAAATTCTTTAGGTCCTTGTCTAAGTGTTTAATTCATGCTTCATTTAAAAAAAAATATTATCATTAATTTGACAATTCTTAATACTTAATATTATCATTAACTAATAACTATACAATTCTTAATACTTAATATTATCATTAATTATACAATTCTTAATACTTAATAGTTGTTCCTTTAATGGGACCAGTCACAATTTAATCCACATACTTTCTTTTCATTATCCTCCTAAAAAGTGGTAAGTTTTTGGTGCAAAAACGAACTTCAGTACTGTTAAAAACTTTGATTATGATAGTAAGTTCTCATTATTTCGTTTTGTTAAGGCTATTTTATTGTTAGATATTTTAGTGTAATCGGGGATTGACTTGGTGATCAAAGCGAATAATAATACACATCAAGCAAGTTAGGAGATGCGGGAGTGCACGCTTGTTTGAGTTATTATTATTCGAAGTGTACGGACGGAGCCCGTACTCTACGGGGGTTCCAAGGGGGTAGCGCCCCTAGGAGCAGGGTCCAAGGGGCGGCAGCCCCTGGCGGGGTCCAAGGGGCAGAGCCCCTGGCGGTGTCAGAAAATTTTATTTTCTGAATTTTGCCACATTTTCGAAATGTTTGAAACAATGGCAGTTAAATAACAGTTTTGTCATAAAAATAGAGTTAACTGCCATTGGGCAGTTACACCCCAAAACCCAATTTCGTATCCAGTTTTGATCACAATTTTCTGGTTCATCAATTTACACAAACAACATACACTAGTTCAATTTCTCGAAATCAGAGTTGTATCCGATTGAATTATTCGGGTGAACCACCGAAATAATTTGATCTGAGAGTGATTACACGCCTCTCTGATCGTCCGGTTTCTGAAATTTCCCCAACAAAGATCAAATTATTTTCTGTGAAGATGGCAAGCGGATCGATGAAGGATATGACAATCAAGGAGAACAAACTGGAGAAGTTCGAAGGGGTGGACTTCCGAAGATGGCAGAAGAAGATGCATTTTCTTCTGACTTCGTTGAAGGTTGTGTACGTGTTGACTACTCCAATCCCGGAGATACAGGAGGAGGGAAATCTGGAGCAAATCAGGAAGAGGTCGAAGTGGGAGAACGACAATTATATATGTCTTTGCCACATCCTAAACGGTATGTCTGATCCCTTATTTGATGTTTATCAAAATGTTGAAACTGCAAAATTACTGTGGGACATGTTAGAAGCCAAATACATGGCAGAAGATTCTTCTAGTAAGAAGTTTCTTGTCAGTAATTTCAATAATTACAGAATGGTTGATGAACGACCTGTGATGGAACAATATCATGAATTGCTACGAATTCTGGGGCAGTTTGCCCAACATGATATGAAGATGGATGAATCCCTCTCTGTTTCGAGTATCATTGACAAGTTACCTCCTTCCTGGAGAGATGTTAAACATAATCTGAAACATCAGAAAGGAGAGTTAACTTTGGTTGAACTTGGAAGCCACTTCAGAATTGAAGAAGGCTTGAGAGCACAGGAAAATGTGTTGGTCAATGATGATAAGAAACGGGCTGGATCAAGTTCTGTGAACATGGTTGAAACGGGTGAATCGTCCAAAGGAAACAGTAAGTTCAAAGGGAAACGCAAGTTTCAAGGAAACAACAATTCGGGTTCAAACAAAAAGTCGAATTACCCTTGCTGGAAATGTGGTAAGGTTGGTCACTTTAAGAAGGAATGTAAGATGATGAAGAAAAACAAGAAGTCTGGTTCAAAGGACAAGCAAGAGGCTGGTTCTAGCGGGTCCAAGGACCCGGGTAAGCAAGGTCAGAATTTAGTACAATTTAATAATTCGGTTCAGAATTATGTGTCACTAATTTCTGAGGCATTTTATGTGCAGGATGATGACATTGCTTGGTGGGTTGATTCGGGTGCAACAAGTCATGTATGCAAGGATCTTCGTTGGTTTAAAGACTTTCAACCAATCGAAGACGGGTCTATCATAAAGATGGGGAACGTTGCAACTGAACCAATCAAGGGAATAGGAACTGTGAATCTTGTTTTTACTTCTGGAAAATGTTTACTTTTGAACAATGTTTTGTATGTGCCCGGAATTCGAAAGAATCTGTTAAGTGGCATTGTGTTGAATAATTGTGGGTACAAACAAGTATTGGAAAGTGACAAGTATATCTTGTCAAGACATGGTACCTTTGTTGGTTTCGGTTATCTATGTAATGGTATGTTTATGTTGAATGTTGATGTTTCGTTTATGAATGAAACTGTTTGTGTTGCTTCAACTAGTAATGTTAATGATGTACCTTCAACCAGTAATGCAAACTGCATAGCTTCAACTAGTAGTAGAAACAACTTGACTAAATCGGAATTATGGCATGCTAGACTAGGACATGTACATTATAAAAGAGTTAAAGAAATGTCTAAAATGAGCTTAATTCCGCCCATTAACATAAACAATGATAAATGCCATGTTTGCAAGTTGAATAAGATAACCAAAAAGCCTTTCATGCAACATGTTCATTGGGAAACTAAAGTGTTAGATTTGATACATAGTGATCTATGTGATTTTCATGCTACACCATCTGTAGGTAATAAAAAATATGTAGTAACATTTATAGATGATGCTACTAGATTTTGTTACGTTTATTTGTTGCATGCTAAGGATGAAGCTCTTGAAAAGTTTAAGATTTATAAACAAGAAGTAGAGCTTCATCGGAGTGGGTTGATCAAAACCCTACATACGGACAGAGGTGGTGAGTATTTTGATCCAGTGTATTTCCAATCTACTGGAATAATACACCATACCACAGCTCCTTACACACCGGAACAAAATGGTGTGGCGGAAAGGAAAAATAGGACTTTAAAGGAAATGGTTAATACCATGTTGTCTTATTCGGGCCTAAGTGAGGGCTTTTGGGGTGAGGCTATGTTGACAGCCTGCTATTTGCTAAATAGGGTTCCAAATAAAAGGAACAAGAACACCCCTTTTGAGCTTTGGTATAAAAAACCACCTGGGCTGCATAAGCTGAGAGTTTGGGGTTGTAGAGCTGTGGTGAGGCTCACTGATCCTAAAATAAGGAACATAGGGGAAAGAGGTATAGACTGCATTTTCATTGGGTATGCGGAGCATTCATTTGCTCACAGGTTCTATGTTATATAACCAAATGACTACGTGTCAGTGCATACGGTTATTGAGGCAAGAACTGCAGAGTATGATGAGAATAGATTCTCTTCAATGCCTAGGCCTAGAGACATGGTTCCAAGCTCTAGTAACTCTCACGTGGCTGATCAAGTGATTGATACTCCTCCGGAACTTAGGAGGAGTGGTAGAGCAAGAAAAGCTAAATCATTTGGTGATGATTTTCAGCTATATTTGGTTGAAGGATCTAGAGATGAAATTAAAATTCAATATCAATATTGCTTTAATATTGAGGAAGATCCTAAAACCTATAGTGAAGCCATGGCATCTCGAGATGTAGCTTTCTGGAAAGAAGCTATAAATGATGAGATGGATTCTATTATGCAGAATAACACTTGGAAACTGTCTGATCTACCCCCTGGGTGTAAACCACTTGGTTGTAAATGGATCTTCAAGAAGAAGATGAAAGTAGATGGTTCAATTGAAAAGTTTAAAGCCCGATTGGTTATCCAAGGCTTTAGACAAAAGGAAGGAATTGACTACTTTGATACATACGCTCCTGTAGCAAGAATATCCACTATTAGATTGTTGGTTGCCTTGGCTGCAATACACAATCTTGTAATTCACCAAATGGATGTGAAAACTGCTTTCCTGAATGGTGATTTGGATGAGGAGATATATATGAAACAACCAGAGGGTTTTGTTATGCCTGGCAATGAGCATAAGGTGTGTAAGCTAGTTAAGTCATTATATGGCTTAAAGCAAGCACCAAAACAGTGGCATCAAAAGTTTGATGAAGTGGTTTTGTCTAATGGTTTTGTATTAAACCAAGCAGACAAGTGTGTATATAGCAAATTTGATGATTCTAGGAAAGGAGTCATAATTTGTCTATATGTAGATAACATGTTGATCTTCGGTACTGGCCAAGATCAAGTTGATGAAACAAAGAAATTTTTGTCGTCTTGTTTTGATATGAAAGACTTGGGGGGGGGGGGGGGGGGGCGGAAGTGATCCTTGGTATAAGGATCAAATGGGAGAACAATGGCAAATCTATCTCTCAATCTCATTATATTGAGAAGATATTGAAAAAGTTCAATTTTCATGATAGTTCTCCGGTTAGCACTCCAATGGATCATGCTTTTAAGCTCTCACCTAATGAAGGTGTAGCTGTAAGCCAACTTGAATATTCAAGGGCCATTGGATCCCTCATGTATGCCATGATTAGCACTAGACCGGATATATCTTATGCTGTTGGAAAGCTTAGTAGGTATACTAGCAATCCAGGTGCAAGTCATTGGCAATCAATGAATCGAGTATTTAGGTACTTGAAAGGAACCATGAAATATGGTTTGACCTATACTGGAATTCCTTTGGTTTTAGAAGGTTATTCGGATGCAAGTTGGATTAAAAACAAGGAAGATCATTCTTCTACGAGTGGATGGACTTTTCTGCTTGGGGGAGGTGCCATATCCTGGGCATCTAAGAAACAGACTTGCATTACTGATTCGACAATGGAGTCTGAGTTTGTAGCATTAGCCGCAGCTGGTAAAGAAGTTGAGTGGCTAAGAAACTTGATTTATGAAATTCCATTGTGGCCTAAACCTATATCACCAATATCTATTAGATGTGATAGTGTTGCTACCTTGGCTAAGGCCTATAGCCAAGTGTATAATGGGAAGGAGACACTTAGGTGTTAGACACAGCATGATTCGTGAGCTCATCATGCATGGGGTGATATCGGTGGAGTTTGTGAGAACTCAACAGAATTTAGCCGACCACTTAACTAAAGAGTTATGTAGAGATCTTGTGCACAAGGCGGCTGTAGGGATGGGATTAAAGTCCACCTGAGATTTCTCGTGTTAAGATACCCAATTCCCACCTAATATGACGTTAGGTGCTGAATTCAATGTGGAAAGCTTAACATCTAGAAATTGGAACACATTTGTAGCATCATCCCAAGGTATGTGTTCAGACCTGCAAGTTAAAGGAGGTTGAAGGTTTTCTTCTTAATAGTTCTTTGAAAAATTGCATATGCAGGTGCAAGAATAAAGAGCTACCTATATGAGCATGAAGTTTAGCCGCTTCAAGAAGCTAGGACTTGGCTTTGATATGTTCATTGAAGGATGGGACACAGGCTAGTAAAAATAGTGTCAAGAAAGAACATTAGAGTATGTAAACTTGTGTGTATATTATCTTCATGTATTCACTAAATAGAAAGGGTTCAATCCTTAGCGACACCCCTATATTCGAATATTTGGAATGTGTAATATACTAATGTGAAATTCAATCGTCGCGATATTTCATTTATGCATAAGTTTGATTTGTTGTGAATTTGTTTAAGTTAATCAAGGATTACGCTAAAATGGGGGAGGAATGTTAGATATTTTAGTGTAATCGGGGATTGACTTGGTGATCAAACCGAATAATAATACACATCAAGCAAGTTAGGAGGTGCGGAAGTGCACACTTGTTTGAGTTATTATTATTCGAAGTGTACGGGCGGAGCCCGTACTCTACGGGGGTTCCAAGGGGGCAGCGCCCCCTTGGCGGGGGTCCAGGGGCAGCGCCCCTGGGAGCAGGATCCAAAGGGCGGCAGCCCTTGGCGGTGTCAGAAAATTTTATTTTTTGAATTTTGCCCCATTTTCGAAATGTATGTTAGATATTTTAGGGTAATCGGGGATTGACTTGGTGATTAAAGCGAATAATAATACACATCAAGCAAGTTCGGAGGTGCGGGAGTGCACACTTGTTTGAGTTATTATTATTCGAAGTGTACGGGCGGAGCCCGTACTCTAGGGGGGGTCCAAGGGGGCAGCGCCCCCTTGGCGTGGGTCCGGGGGCAGTGCCCCTGGGAGCAGGGTCCAAGGGGCGGCAGCCCCTAGCGGGGTCCAAGGGGCAGAGCCCCTGGCGGTGTCAGAAAATTTTATTTTCTGAATTTTGCCACATTTTCGAAATGTTTGAAACAATGGCAGTTAAATGGCAGTTTTGTCATAAAAATAGAGTTAACTGCCATTGGGCAGTTACACCCTAAAACCCAATTTCGTATCCAGTTTTGATCACAATTTTCTGGGTCATCAATTTACACAAACAACATACACTAGTTCAATTTCTCGAAATCAGAGTTGTATCCGATTGAATTATTCGGGTGAACCACCGAAATAATTTGATCTGAGAGTGATTACACGCCTCTTTGATCGTCCGGTTTCTGAAATTTCCCCAACATTTATAAATCCACACGCGTACACACTAGGGCCAACGTTTAAAAAAAAATCTAAGGGCAACGAAATTGAAAAAAACGTCAAAAAAATTGTTTTTTTTTACACTACCGACGAGCGTTTAAGGGGTAGCGGAGGCTACCTCTTGTCATATGGTATGTCCGCCACTGGTACACACCTTTTTTAAATATATTTTAAGTGTTAGGATCAAATACAAATAGATTTAATATGCTAAACGTGAGAAGTGAAGTAGTAAACAAAGAAATTACACGGTGACAAACTTGTAAATATATTTTAAGTGTTAGGATCAAAGATAGATTTGAAGCTTTAGAATTAGATTTGATTGTTCAATTGAATTTTGCGAATTTTGCGAATCTGATTTAACAATCAATTTGTAGTTACAGAACTTTGTGAATCGGACTAATCATCAATCGGAGTTACATAGCTTGCGTCGTGCTTTTGCGAATCCGATTTTATTTTCGATCAATCGTTGAAGAGATAAACGTTAACTCTTCTATGGATTCTGCAAGCGAGTGGTGGTTAAAGGTTGTAAGGGGTTTGGTGGCAAAAATCCAAATTCAGTGTGATTTTGATGGAGATAATTAAACAACGGAAATAGGTAAACTGTTTATCGTTAAGGCATAAGGGCACATTTTTCGAGTTCGAACAGGGTACATGAATTCATAGAGACATCACTAAGTAAACATATGCAATTTAGCATTAATTTTGAAGGAGACAATTAGATGAAGAAGAAAAGATAGATTAATTACTCTACATATAATACTCGAGAGTAAAACTAGCATAATGCAACTACGCTACATATATAATTACTTTAGATCATGGGGTATGGTGGGGCTTGGTTGGGCTTGAGTTGGGGCATTTGATGACACGTGGAATGGGAACCCCCCACCACTCAAACCCACGCCCATGGGGTATGGTGGGGCTTGGGTTGGGGGCATGAGTTTGGTTTGGCCATTGAGAGCCTGCCATGTCACTTACTAGCCCGCCTCACGCCCGGCTTCAAACCCACGCCAATGGGGCCACGCCCAAACCCACGCCCCAACCCAAGCCCCCGGGGTGGTGGCTTAGGTGTTTTCAGCAAACCCACACCCCAACCCAAGTCCCATACCCCATAGCCTTAGACGGTATTTACGTAACTATGTAAATGCTCTATAGTACCACTGCCCTTTCGCAACGCTTGTGTTCATGAAATGGATGTCATTACAAATATGCAGTGCCTCTTTTTTCCTTTACTTGTCACATTTAACATGATAAGAATATTAATTTGTATAATAATTCATCCTTATATTTTAATGCATGACAAATTCACAATGTTTAGGATATAATAGAAAGTTTATTTGTCTAAGAAGACTAGGAAGTAATCTTGACCATCCATTTGTTTAATCAATGGCTAAGATTAAATGAGGGAAATTGAATGGAAGAAAAGAGGTGCGCGAGTTTATTTAGGGGCATTCTAGTTAATCCAAAGGAATAATTTTTCTCTCCTCCCATTCCCCCCATTTTTTAAACGTTAATAACTCTTTCATACGACATTATTTTTTTATAAAAATTGCACCAAAAAACGAGCCCTTTTTTTACCCTTAAAACGAGTATACTATTGCTATATTTTCGAAATTTTTTTTCTAAAACCCAGTTGCGTAAAACGCAATGGAAAAAACCTAGTTGCGTAAAACGCAATGGAAAAAAAAACCTAAAAAATGACATTTTTCTAAAACGCAATGCACCAAAAAAACACAAAGAAATGTCTTAGTTGTAAAACGCAATGGCCAGAAAACACAAAGAAATCTCTTATTTCTAAAACGCAATAGCCTAAAAACACAAAAGAAAGTGTACTTTCTAAAACATAATGGACTGATCAAAACAAATAAAAATGTGTTTTACCTAAAACGCAATGCACCCAAAACACAAAGAAATGTCTTATTTCTAAAACGCAATGACCAGAAAACACTTAAATTGTCTATTTTCTAAAACGCAATGGACTGAGAACACATAAAAATGTGTTTTACCTAAAACGCAATGCACCAAAAACACAAAGAAATGTCTTATTTATAAAACGCAATAGCCAGAAAACACTTAAAAATGTCTCATTTCTAAAATGCAATGGCCTAAAAAAACAAAAGAAAATGTTCTCTCTAAAACGCAATGGACTGAAAACACCTAAAATTGTGTTTACCTAAAACGCAATGACTAAAAACACTTCGAAAATGTGTTTTTCTAAAACGCAATGGCCAGAAAACACATAAAAATGTCTTAGTTCTAAAACGCAATGGCCTAAAAACACCAAAGAAACTGTTCTCTCTCTAAAACGCATTGAACCAGGACAATAGTTTTGTCTTTGAATTGACTGAACCAGGAAGTAGAGATCAAAAGGCTGTCTACGAATGCAGTTTTCCAGGGGCTGCCGCCCCTGGACCCCCGCCAAGATCGTAAAACGCAATGACTAAATCAAAAACCCAGATCATAAAAATGAAATTAAAGAATTTCTTACATGGATCGAAGCCGATTTCTTCAACGATTGACGAAATTTGAATGATTCAAACACTTATCAGCGATCGAATCAAACGGATCGAGTGATTATCTTCAAAATCACCGAAAAAAACGAGATTTTATATGAAATTAAACTGGGTTTTATAAAAGAAAAAGCTGAAGAACACATTGATCCGGTGTTTGAATCATTGATTGGTGACGAAAATCGCACAATAATGTAGTGATTATTGAGATAGAAAGTGAAGAAATGGTTGAAGATTGTGGGTTTTGAAGTTACTGGGGAGAAGAAGAAAAAAGAAAGAATAAGATTGACTAAAATACCCTTCCTCTTTATTTTAAATTTTGCCACATGTCCTAATCCTATTGCTTTCTATCCTTTCTAGCCAAAATAAACTTTCTATTTGATCATCACCCGTCTTATTATAACTAAATATGCTTTTTAAAAAACTTTAACACGCTTAATTTTATCCGATCGATTTAGGTTCATGGTAGGGGCATATCTTGTGATGTAATAAACGAAGATTAAAATTTTATTTCATTTTATTTAGACTTAAACTCATTTACCTTTTTTTTCTAAATTAATGTATGAAGAAGTCTAATTGGGTAAGAGACTCTAAACCAGTAAGAGGCTTAACTTGGCTCGGCCTGACTAGTTGGTAGTAGAGGAGCCGAGGAGGTGGTGGTTGGTCGAGGAGGTGGTGCGTGAGTGACAGATTGAAGGTTATGAACACATGTGAATGGATAAATGAGTAAAAGTTTCATTCAACATCATTTTTAAACTTAATGGGTAAGAGGTTCACTGTCTAGCCTAGGGGTGTTCTGTCAGTGAAAAAAACACAGCCCCTTACACATCCGTTCACAAAATAAATAAAATAACAATTTATAATCAATATTCTGATTATAATACATAAAGAAGAACTGAACCAAAATGAAAGGAAATACAATAGAAGAAATGTAAACTAAAATAGGAACAGATTACAAAAGGAAAAAGAAAGAAAACGTAAAACAACGGTGACTGAGGCACGTGAAGATCACGCTTCCCTTAAAACAGATTTCAGGCCACCCAGGTGAACCTGTCTGTTTCCCAGAGTACAACAGCCTAAGCAGATTGTACTGTCAGGATTAGCCTAGCACCTGAAAGGATACCTGAAACAAGAGTGTGCAGAGATGCAAAGTTAAGGAATTCGTTTGATGTGTGTGTTGTATGAACAATACGATTTAAGTATTCTGTGTCTAAAACAAAGCGCAAAGCTTTGTATTTATAGTTTTATACTGATTAGAATTCGAAATGATTAGTCTATATTGAATGCACAATTCAATAAAATAAATTCTAGAATTCAATGGCACAATGAATTCTGAAACTTAATCAATTGACAGGTAGGAACTTGAACAGTCTCTAGTTAACAACACCAAGTCAAGACACATCTAAAAAATACTAAAGGCGGCTCCAAGTGATGCGAGCGTGCGAAGTGCAAAGTGCGCCATCAAAGCGCCACATTGGGCTCATCGCCCTTGTCCCGGTCCCGGTCCCGTGCCCGAGCCCGGGCGCGGGCACGTGTCGGGTGCTTCGCACCCTCCTGGCTACCATAGGGTGTAAGTTGTCACACAAGAAAACATTCGTGTAGAGAATTCTAATTATAAATTCACAAAAGATTTATCTCTCCACCTATGTGGGACAAGCTCAATTTTCCACATATTTATGGTTCCAACACACAAACTTAATTATTAAATAATCATTATATTAGCTCATAATATAATATTATTTATAAAATTTCCAACAATTCCCCACATAAATGGAGATCGTCCCATACATTCAAGTGTCACGATAAGATTCCAGCGGTTAAGTAATGCAGGATAGGTAGGTTTTCCTTTGAACCCTCCTTTGTGACATATACTTAGTCTACTAGCTCCCACGTACGATTTTGCAAGATAGAATCAATTTCACTCTTGATGGCTTCTTTCCATTGAGGTCCATCTGAAGAGGTGACTGCTTCTCGATAGGTTTGAGGCTCACTCTCAACCATGAATGTAAGAAAGTCAGGCCCAAAGGATTTGTCACTCCTTTGCCTTTTACTTATTCTTGGCTCACCCTCTTTAGCCTCTGATTGTTCTTTAGTTTGCTCTCGAACAATCTCATTAACCATTGTTGATGAACTTGTTTGATTGGTTGTTGAAGAACTCGCATAAGTTTGTACTAACATTGGAAACTTTTCTTCAAGGTAAGCCACATTTCCTGGCCTTGTCTCTATGATAGAGTCCTTGTGCACATTAGGATTCATGGATTCATATACAAGAAAACGATGTGAGCTTCCGTTTTTGGCATATCCAATGAAAATGCAATCAATAGTTTTTGGCCCTATTCTAAGTGCCTTAGGGGGTGTAACAATCACCTTGGCCAGGCACCCCCACACTTTCAAGTATTTATAAGATGATTTATGTCCCCACCACAACCTATGAGGTGTTATATCCTTATTCTTGAAAGGTATTTTATTTAACAAAAAATTGGCCGACAATATTGCCTCCCCCCACATGTCCTGGTTCATCCCAGAACTTATCAACATTGCATTCATCATTTCTTTTAGTGTACGATTCTTTCGCTCTGCGACGCCATTTGATTGGGGTGTATAAGGAGGGGTACACTCTTGTATTATGCCACTTTTTGCATATACTTCCCCAAATGGTGAAACATATTCACCTCCTCTATCACTTCTCACACATTTTATTTTCTTGTTGAGTTGATTCTCAACTTCAGCTTTATACAAGATAAACTTGTCAACTGCTTCATCCTTACTCTTAAGTAAGTATACATAACAATATCTTGTATTGTCATCGATAAAGGTAATAAAATATTTATTACCACCTCTGGTGGGAATTGATTTTAACTCACACATCAGTGTGAATCAGATCAAGGGGTTCAGTTATTCTTTTAACTGATTTGAAGGATGATCTTGTTTGTTTGGCTTCAACACAAGTTTTACATTTTGTTTTAGAGTCAATGGCAAAAGTTGGTATGTAATCTAATTTAATTAAACGACGCGTCGAATTAAAATTTACATGACCAAGACGTCCATGCCAAACATTAGGATACTCAACCAAGAATTCATCACAATATACGCTTGTCCTGTGACTTGAGAGTTCGTCATAAGAGTATTTGCAATTTCGTCATCGCAATGTGGTTTTTCCTTCTAAGTTGAGCTTTTTCTTGGTAATTATTGAATTATCTTTGGTTTATATTACTATTATAGTTAAGTTATTTGATGTTAACGGTTTTGATAACCTACGGCTATCGTTTGGAGTATTGTTGAAAACTGGTGAATATATAGTTAAGTTATTTGATGTTAACGGTTTGGATAACCTACTGTCATTGTTTGTAGTATTGTTGAAACCTGGTAAATGATGATTCTATAGTTAAGTTATTTGATGTTAACGGTTTGGGTAGACTACACTTATTGTTTTTTTTTTTTTTTTTTGAAAATAAACTTTCATTCAAAACCCCAAAACGGTCCTTAAAGCAAGGACCGAGGCACAAACCAACTTACATCATGTACAACGGGGACCAACACCAATCTTTCCACACTATATTATTACATTTAGATCTATTCTTTAACCATAGAAAGGAAAGGGACTTCACATTCGCAACTATATCCCCAATATACGCCGTCTTCCCATTAAACACCGACTCATTTCTAGCTTTCCACAATACCCACATTGTCACGATCATCACACCATGCACAATCTTTCTTCTCATCTTACCACCCATAACCTTTTTGTACACTTGCAACAAATCTTTAACCTCAAACGCATAGATCGGCTCCACACCACACCATCTCCCAATACGCTCTCAAACATTAGTCGCTATAATACAATCGGAAAGGACATGTATAGACGTCTCCTCACAATAATCACACCAAACGCACGTCTTAAGAATATGCACACCTCTTTTCACCAATTCTACCTTAGTCGGCAAACGGTTCATCTCCACGTGCCAAGCCATAGTAATACACTTTAACGGCACCCATGAAACCCATTTTATCACAAAAAAAATTGCCGTAATCTTCTCCCTTTCGCATCAGATTCCTAACCGACTGAACCGAGAACATCTTGTGATTCTCCCCAACCCACACCCATTTATCTTCTGAGCTCGTCATCTGCATATCTTCAAGACTGATACAGCTGTGACCATTGCTGGAAGTCTTCGGCCGATTGTAACAGAGGAATCCAATCTGCATCGATATGTAGTTGGTCATCCACAATCTTCACCCGATCCGACACAAAGCACGTTTTATTATTTTCCAATCTAAATAAGTTTGGCCATCTATGTTTTAAGGCACAATCTCCCATCCAAACATCTAGCCAAAACCGCACAGAGTTCCCATTTCCTAGCTTCGCCCTTGTAAGAGTATGAAGAAAAACGTCGTTCGCTTTTAAAATACTTCAATAGAAGAAAAACAATTCGCCCTTATAAGAGTATGTTTTAAGGCACATTTATTGTTTGGAAGGCATTACTTCAATACTTCTTCTTATGGAATTGGGACCTATGGGCCTACTTTCATAGGCTTCTGGGTTTCAATTAAAATATCTCAATAAAAGAAAAAACAATTCAGCCCAAGAGTATGCTACCCTCAAAATCATAATTCCTCAAACCTTACAAGCCTTTTAAATAAATTTAAGTACATAACACCATAAAAAACAATTTCATACCAAACCAAAAACAACATAAAAACTACCTTCAGGCCACAACAACTTACAACAAAACTATAAATAAATAAATAAACACTCGATTCACAGATCATATGTAAACCCTTGATGCAACTTCTCTATTCCGAAAGCGGGTTCACCTTGAACCTATAGAGCAGAGTTTTCTTCTTGGAAGTCGGGTTGTCGACGGTTAGAAGTATCTTCCCGAGCTCACTGATCTTGAAACTATGGCTAATCACTGGTTCATCGGTCGGAGTCATCTTTTTAGCCTTTTGTATGATTATGGTGTAATGGCTTTCGTTATTCGGTACATATTCGGCACTATAGCTTACCTCCCAACCAACTACACGTAGCTCCCATACGAATACGCATTTCTGCAACATTTTATCAGTTCGATTAGCATCGAGATGATATTGATAACACAAAACGGAATGTAAAACGTACCTCGTTTACTATAATCTCCACTGTCTGCTTGGTGGATGGTCTAACGGTAACCACTGAGGCCGGATCATCAATTGTGAATTCCGGATTGCAATCGCAGTAATCCACACTCAACCCACCATACTGAATCGGTACATGCTCAGGACTCACGTATCTGTTAAAACAACCCAACTCACTTAAAATCTAAAGCATCTGGTTTTGAAGATGCCATTTTCGTCCCTAAGGGTTGGCCAGTTTTGCAACTTTCGTCCAAATGTTTGTTTTTTGCATATGGATCCGAAAGGTTTGATATCTTGCCCTTCATCCGGCTCGTTAACCCCATTCATTTTTCTCTGTTAAGTCAGGGGTATTTTCGTCTTTTTATTTACTAAGGGTATTTTGAATAGGTACATTATGCTAAATGCTTGTACATAAAGTGAAAAAGACCAAATTGCCCTTTAACTAACAAAAAAAAAACGAAAATACCCCTGACTTAATGGACAAAAATGGAAGGAGTTAACGAGCCAGATGAAAATGGCAAGATATCAAACCTTTTGGATCCAGATGCAAAAAAACAAATATTTGGACGAAAGTCGCAAAACTGGCCAAACCTCAGGGATGAAAATGGCATTTTACTCCCCCTAAAGTTTCACCAATATATCATTTTGACCTTTTAACTTTTTTGCAATGGTTTTACATATAAAATTTTTAATAAGCCAATTTGAGAGGTCGTAATGCTGCATTGATGTATTGAATGTTTTTACATTTAACATATTTACAATGTTTAAAAAAGTTTATCTTGCCTGTTTGGCTGATTAGAGAAATATAACCTGGATTAAAACAATTACCAATAACTAGGGCTACAAACGAACACGAACACCACCTTGTTCGTGTTTATTTGTTAAGGAAATAATATGTTCACGAACTGTTCATGAACACTTGCCGGACAAGATTTTTTTTTTCTTGTTTGTTCATTAAAGAACTGAACGCGTTCGTGTTCGTTTGCATTTGTTCGTTAACTTTAGGTATCAGACAAAAGCGAACACAAATGAACGAACATAAACGAACACGTAACCGAACGTTCACGAACATAAATGAACGAACGTAGCCCCTTTTCATGCTTGTTCATTTAACTAAACGAACAAAATGTCTCGTTTGTGTTCGTTCATTCATTAAACGAACACAAACGAGCTTCCCGCCGAACGATTCACGAACTACTAAACGTTTGGTTCATTTGCAGCCTTACTAATAATGGGTTGAATTGGCATCTACAGTTTCTAAAAAGTCGTCTAAACAAAATAAATGCAGAACTTACTTAAAAAGGGTTTCGGGAGTCCTTGCGGTGCTAGCGAAAACAAACTTGCTCTTAGTCCTTTGAGTCATAAACGGACTGATCATTGTATAGAAAGCTAGATACCACCATGGGGCATTGATGAAAACCTTCAAAGAAGATGTTAGGATCAATAATCACACATACAATTATTGCATGAAGAGTAGGTGGCAAAAATGGTGGGTCAAATAACATGTTAAAGATAATAAGATGGGTAACTATTTTTCGTCTATCGGGTTGAGTTGACCCGCAATCACATTTTTGTCCTTTTTTTTTGAAACTTTACAAATAAATCATTATTATGATCACAATCTAACATGTTAATACAAGCTTGGTTTTAAAATGCGCGCATAATGCGTGATGCGCCCGATGCGCTAATGAGAGCGCATCGCAACAGCTGATGCGATGCGTTTACGTGATGCGAGAATATTGCGCGCATTTCGCATAATGCGCTCATCGCATAATGCGCTCTGATGCGCGCAACATTGTTTTTTATGCTTTTTTTCCAGATTTTATGAACTGTGTTCGGTTTTTCCATAATTAACATCTTAGTATGCTTGATTTGAACCAAAAAACACAACTCTTACCTTCTAATTACGTCAGTTGTTTTACTTTAAGTATGTTTTTATAAGTTTTTATGTATAAATAATTTTTAACTATTTTTTTATTAAGAACGCATCACATACGTGATGCGCTCGCATCACGCATCACGCATCACGCATCGCGCATCAGATTTTTGGACTAAACGCATCGGAGCGCATCACGCAATTTAAAACCAAGAATACAAGAATTTTCAAACTTCTAAAAGGCTATATATAAAAAATTAGCTCTACACAAATTCACAAATTTGAACCTAAATGCAATATTCAATTGTTCTAAACGAAAATCGTATTAACAAATTCAATCATCACACATTAATCAACACCATTGGATATTTACAAACCACAAACTCACCTGTTTGGCCACAAACTCAGGGTAGTTATCCTGCAGCAGCTGCAGAGCCTGCTGGGTAGCAACCCGAAGCTCGCGCTTCGCCGGTCCAGGCGCGTTCTTCAAATCGTTAACCTGAAAAATAGTATTCACACCACCAGACCTAAAATCCAACTTCCTTATACTCCTCTCAAGAAACTGAATCCTCCACCTCAAAAACCTCAACCTTTTTTCATCATCAGAAAATGTTTTCTCATACAAATCTTTATTCTGAAACTCACCATACACATTGTAACAAATTGGGTGTCCCTCTTTATCAAACCCATGATTAAACACAACTTTTTCAAGATCATCCCCAAAGTCTTGTTCCAATAAAGATTCAATATCAAATGTTTCCCGCCATTGGAGGGTATCTTTAAGCATTGTGAAGGAATCTTTGACTTTGAAGTCTCGAGCTCGTAAGAACTTGAGTAAAACGACGTCGGTTCGGTCGTCTTGCAAGATGGGTATGCCCCAAATTGAGAGTTCTGAAATGGGTTCGTTTTGTTTTTGCAAAAAGGCGAAATCTTTGGTGTTGGTGAGGGAATCTTGGATTAGGGTTTTGAAGTCTTGAAGTGATTTTTGTTGTGAGGGTGAAAGATCTTTGATTTGGTTGCTTTCTTCTTTGAAAGAAGGCATGGGTTCTGGGGTTTTGGTGGTGGTGGTGGGGTCAGTTGATGTGGGTTTTTCTGGGTGTTCGATGACGTCAGCTATGGTGGCGGTGGTGGTGGCGGTGGTGGTGGTTGTGGGTGGTGGTGGAAAGGTGGTTTCTTGGTTTTGGGGTGGTGGTGGTGGTGAAGATGGGGTTTCTTGGTTTTGGGGTGGTGGTGGTGGTGGAGGGTGGGAGGAAGTGGGTGGCTCCGCCGGGAGTTCCGGTGGAGATGTGGTGGTGAGATTTACATCGGCCATTTTTGAAGTTAGTATCGAAATGAGTGTTTTTCTTCTTGAAGGGTATAGAAGTGAGGAGAATCTATTTTGCCCGTTTGAAATATATGGTATAGATTTTTGAAAATTTAATTCTAAAATAAAATAACCTTTTTTTCAAAAAAAAAATAGTGAATTTCTAGGTTACTTTGTAAAATATTAAAAAAAGTAACTTTGGGTTGTTTGGGAGGTTGCCTCTGAATTGGTAACATTTTTTAAAACTTACTGATTCAAAGGCTATCTCTTAATCGATTAGTCTTTTTAATAACTCAACACAAAGTTATCAAAGAGCCCCTTAATGTGTGTATCTGATTAGGGTGAGGGGAGTAAAGTGATTGTATGGAGGAAGAAACAATGAAGGAAAAATTGGAAGCGAGAGGGAGGCTGGGAATGGAGGGCTAATGTGTGGGACGAGCGAAAAAACCGCCCCACCCTCTTCGGTGAAGCCCATACTTGTCTCCTCGCCGGGCATCCCATATACGCACCTGCCACCCTTAGAGGTTATGAGTAATAAGTATCAATTAAGGCTTCCGCTATTCTCACACCCCTAATTCTTATTTTCACATCTTTTTTCACTCCATCTCTCTTTGTATATATCTATGTATGTATAGCGAGATAAAGGAGAGAGGTGCGTGAATATTAACTCTCTTAATTAAATCAACATAAATCAATTACTACACATCCTTTTTAATAATATTTTTTAAGCCTAAACACCTAAATGATTTCACATCTTATAAAGCAATTTTAAAAGATTAAATTATATACTCATATATGATGTATCATTTGAACATCTTTACTAGGATCAACAGGTTTAATAGTTATTTTATAGTTCACTTAAATTATTATCTAAAAGATATGTTAAATTTCGTATGAGATGAAACAAAATAATTTCTTATTAAATGAGTTGTGGGACATAAAAAGTTGGTTCGGTGAGATGTAATGTTGATATCACCTTTTTGGTGTGTGTGAGAGATGTCTATGAACAACAAAGCTGTACTAGCAATCAAGATCTATAACTATTGGTAGATAAATCAATTAAGATCTTGACCATACAGGGACTGTTTAGTTTAAATCTAACTAAAACCATGAATTGGATTTTGAAAAGAAAAAAAAAATCACACCAATGTATATTGTTTTAAATTGATTATAAAATGTATTTGTATTTGCTTACTAATAATATTTATTAATATGTAGTACAAAATCAGATCTGCAATTGAATCAATGACCATGTTCATTGTAGTTTTCCCCATTAGCTCATAATTGAACACATAGCACTTGTGGTTTTGAATTTAAATTGTTGTGTTTGGATTTCTGGATTTTCTAGGCCACTCTTAAGGATCGAGACTCTAGGGTGACTGGTGTCACAACTTCGTACTTAAAACACCTAGGATCAGTCATTTTGTCCTGCTTATAATCACTGGTCACTGATTTCATCATGCTTTAGATCTCCTTATGGTAATGACCTTAACTCCTCAGCTATGAGGTGTTCGAGAAGTGTAAATGTAAGCACTTACACTTCTTGCACACACATTTCCTTAATATTAAGGTACTCCCAAAATATATGTTAAAATAACTAGAATCCACACATTTTTTTAGTAGGCTTGATATTCAAATTGTGTGTCGTCAAAGTAAACTCGGCGCAAGAAACATTTGAAATTAATTTTATTTATAAAAAAAAATCAAAAGTCTAATAAGAAGCTCCCAAAGCTTGGAATCATAATTTTAGAAGTTTAATCATTTTGATGTTTAATTTTTTTTGTGTTTTACAATTAAAGAAATGCCATAAATTCTCAGGTGTATTAGCATGGATGTCTCTATCGTCTCACTAATCATAAGGTGATTGAAATCTTATTAAACACATATGTACATGGTTATTATTATTATAAGTTAAAAAAACAAAAGAAAAAAATATATTTTCATGTGTCACTTCCACGATAAACTCCATAGAATGTCTTCCGGTATTTGTCTCTAAATCAATTATTTCCAATATGTTCCCACAAAGATTAACAAGTTTGATAACCCAACTACCAACATTAGTGTCCAAGATAAAGATTTATATTCTTATTATGTGTACGCTAAAGTCTAAATACCCTAAACTTAAACTTCAATATGTTAGACCATCAATATGGTCTCACGCACTTGCCACATCATCCTTATCACACACGTTTTGATGGGGCTTGAGCCCCTTTGCTCGTGGCTAAAGACATACCCTTGTCCACTCCCATCTTTTCAAGTCACGACCCAATCGATAACCTAAACACATTTAAGAGTAACCTTATTTTTATTATGTTATGGAAAAATAAATCAAAACCGACAATGATGACAGAATCTTTGATTGATCTTCTGGCTTCTCAAACACTTCTTGATCACCGGCTTTTGTCGCTACTTGATCACCAAGAAACCTTTTACGACCGTTGCAGTCGTGTAGCTAAAAGGGGTTACTCTCCTTTCTCGAAAAATGACTCTTAAAACCACCGGCACCAAGATCTGATACCAATTCAAGTCCAGACCTGATAAACCGAACACACGTTTAGGAGTAACCTTAGTTTTATTTTATTATGAAAAGGTAACTCAAAAACCACAATACAATGACGTTCTAACTCTCGAACATAACTCTAAACTTGGCTATATAGTTGAAACCCAACTTGGTCAACAAACAACTAAAAAAAACTAATTATAACATTATTAGGAATCTAAACCATTTTAATCAATTTGTCAATTTGGTCCCCCAAGTTCATCAACAGGGCTGGCCCCGGGGGGGAGGGGGGGGGGGGGGGGGGGGGCACCGCTCAGGGCCCAATCCTCCGGGGGCCCAAATTTGTTTTTTTACATTAAGTGTGTATATAAACATTCTGTTTCAAGTTTGTTAAACAATTGGAAACTTGCTCTGGTGGTTTTTCTGGTCCACTTAAAAGAGTTGATCAATTTTCTTAAGTTTGATTCTTGCAAAAGGCATATCGTTCTATTTTATTTCCTTTTTCTTCCCTTTTCTTCCCTTTTCTTTTCCACCTAATATTTTTTTTTCGTTTTCTTACTGTATTTTCGTTTTCTCCCTGTTTCAAATCTAGATTTTCTTTTTCAGTTAGAAACTGAATTTTTTTATTATTTATTTTTTTATTTTGTTTATTATTTAAATTAAATACAACTAAAGAATTTTTTGAATGGTTTTTCCTTTTATTTTACAACAACTAATAAAGAGAACACGTATCACAATTAAATTTTTGGACTTTTTATTTAGTTTGTCATAACAAGTGCATCAAAACAGACAGTTTTTCTCCCACGCAGCGTTAGGTTTGAACCCACTAGTTTGTATATATTTCTAACTTTATATATATATCCACACACATATACTTTTTCAATAAAAAGTTATATTTTTGCGGCCATTTTTTTCATTTATTCTTATGTTTTCTAGTATATATTCAATTAAATATTTATCTTCTCTTTTTAAATCTGGGTTATTGAATTTATATTATAGGGACCCGTTTTCTTCTATTCGCACAGGGCCAAAAATTGTTCATGGATTTTCAGAGACGGCCCTGTTCATCGAATTGTGACTTGTTATCCACCGCCTTGTGGATCCATATGGCGAATTAAACGATTTGGAACGAAAGCCGCCACAACCACCATCAAACGATCACCATTTCATTAGAAGTAAACAACATGCTTACTTCGAAACACACTCTCCGCCCCCATTTCCCTTGCTCGGTTTCTCAAGTGGCGCCATTTCCCTATTTGGTTTCCTCATTATCTCTGGACCCCATTCATATTCAATTTTAACTTCTGCACATCTCTTCAACGGCGGCCTTCCCCTATTTTCCTTCACCACTACCATCTCAGGACCCGACTCATATTCGGTCTTAACCTTCACACCAGCACCACCGCTGCTGCAAGGTTTCTCAGTTGGCGACCATTGATCTTCAATCTGAACATTCGCATCACCATAACATGATTGTGTTCCCATTGGAGTTTCTTGTTTGATTGGTCTTTTGCTCTTTGATCAATTGAGTTAGATTTATGACGCCTTCTTGCTTGTCGAACATGAATGTGCCCACATCACCTTCTGATAACTTGTAATGCTTACGGAACATTGCCCATTCTGCTGATAAGCTTGTACTTGATACTCGCTGATCCTTTTATTCCGTGTGCCGTAAACTTCATTGTCCACTCTTTTCCTTCATGATCCTTCAACTTTACGCTCTCTTTATGTTCTAGTCCTGCAGCCTTCACAAATTTGATCGGCAGCAAGTACAACCCACAATAAAAAAACTTGATTTATTAACAAATGCATACTCACTCTTTTGACACGTGATGCCTGTAATCCCACGAGCCTCTTATCCATTCTCATTAAATCACGGTGGGGTAGCAAATCAAAATGAGAAACTCACATTGGGTTTAGGGATAATCAGGCGACTTTCCCTATGTTTAACACTCTAACCTCTACAAAAACGCAAACCCTTCACTTAATATGCTTCATTCCTTCTATACCTTCTTCTAGACAACCTAAACAAGATTCAATTCACCACAAAAAAAAAACATGAATTTCTTCAAATTCTATGTTCACTTATACATCTTGTACACCTTCACCATTCTGTAACTAGTATCATTGATAACTGATTCCCAAAAGGGGCACTTACAATTGCGAATTTCACAAAAAAAACAATTCATCATCAAATTCAAATAAGAATGAACTACTTGTAATAACATGTATGTAAAACGTGTCATCTATGTATAACAACCGGAGGGAACTTAAACTTATCTGAAATAAACGGTACCGCCTCAGGCCTCTCCACAAGATCCCGATACAAATCGTATTCCGCTTGATAATCATGCAAATGCAGCTCCCCTTTTTGATTCGTATGATAATGATGCTTAGCGGAATCCGACTTCCCAAACCCAAAAATACTAACCTTTTCACAAATCCCTAACGCAAGCATCACCGCCTGCATACCCGACGAATAATGAAAACTAGATCCGTCATGTGAACCCGCCCATTCGTCTAACGGCTTCCCGGTTTCTTTAACAAACCTAGAAACCGAATAATACTTTACGATCCGCGCACATAGGATATCGAACTGCGGGTCAGTGATCAACAACGGCGCCTTGTGCGACGCGTTACACACAGCGTAATCGAGAAAATGTATCATTTGACACATGTACATCATTATCGCCACGTTTTCGCCATACGGGTGACAAAAACACCTCTCGCGCCGCGCACACAAGTGCAGAATGTTACTGTTCACAAACGAGAGGCTCGTTTTCGAACCCACATTGCGTTCATACCCGCGCGTTCTCGCATTATTCAATCTGATAACAAACTCATGACTATCAATCACCTCACCAAGATCAGATTTTAACAAGATCCCACTATTACCCACCACAGCACAAGTCTTATACTTCAAACCCTTTTCATTATCATCATTACTAGTGTTTAAAATCTTGACAATGTTGATCAAATTCGACATTACATCATCCCGAAACCGGTGGTTACGCCACCAGGTTTGTAAATATCTCCTAAACTCTAACCAGAGCCGGTAAAACTCCGGGGACCGGAGCTGAACCGGGACCCCCCGAGCCGACCGGGCTCGGATATCGATCCGGTGACGCCCGGACCACAGAAACGAGCGGTGGCGACCGCTCGTTAAGTCCCTAAAATTACCGTCCACCAACTGTTCGACATCTTGCCTCAATGAATCCTCAGCCAAATCAACAGCGGCAAATCTCAACAATGTGTCGTTAAACACCGGTGCAGGTCTTTGCTCCACCACGATGTCGTTCCGGTACCCCAATTCCCCACCGGAGGAGACGCCGGAAACCATGATTCGGAAACAGAGTGTGGCGGCGGCTGCGATAATAAACACAACACTGAATATAGGACGGATTGACCTCTTCATGTTAACGGTTAAACCCTTTTTCAGTCAACGGTGAGTCAACTCAGATCCGGTGATGAATCGGAATGATACCCGTTTGATAACCCACATGAAGATGTGAGTAATGATGAGATTGGATCGGAGAATTTGGAGATTTGGTGAATCTAGCAAGGGGTGAAAACAAAAACTAAAACTGAAACTGAAAACCAGAGGGTGTTGTGAAGTAGATGGATTATTGGTTGTATGTATGTTTTTACATTTGGGTTTTAATTTGGGGTTTATGGTTGTTGGTTAAAGGGTGTGAGTGTGATTAGTTGGTTGATTGTCATTGTGTTTTTAATATTTTTTTTTTCTAGTTAAGATTGATTATCATTTGGCATGTTGTGATTGGGAAAGGGATGAATAAGATAGGGACAATGTGAAATAACAATTAGCATGTTTTGAAACAATGTATGGTTGTGGTTGGATCTTAATCCATAACCACAAAATTTGTGTAAAATTAGGGTTAGTGGTAATACGGTATTTTGAGATAAGACGTGACTAATAATTTGATATATTATGTTATATTACCATTCGTTTTTTTTTTTAATTAGAAAAATAGAATACAAAGGGATTAGATAAGAGAAGTGAGAAAAGTAAGATTGGGCCGGTAGAATTGTGACATATGCGGCAATCGGTTATTTATTTATCATGCACAAAATTTGTCGGGATGTTTTTGGGTTGTTCGACCGGTTTTAAGGAATATATGGGCCAAAACATTACTATGGTTTGAGGAATGACAAACAAAATCGGTCAGGTTGGTTGGGTGGCCGAACTATTCGGTTAGAAAGTGTGACGTTTTAATGGTTCGTTTTGTCAACCATTGTTTTAGCATAAAGCTAAGTGACATAAACACATTAAATACTCACACAAGTAAACCAAGACTCAAAAACAACTCGCGTAAAATCCTAAAACAACATAAAATACGTCGGGCCGACGTATATACGTTTTGTATTGCTTATTGGTGTATAAGGCGGCATATGGTTGTAGGTTCAGGTGTATTTGCTTCGGTGTATAAAACACCGTGGGGCATATAATACGTTGGTTGCAGGTCATTTTAGCTCTTTTATGGTCTTTAACATGCAAATCATGGCAAACTCTTACATAAGCTAATACATGAACATAACAACACTCATTTTATGCAACACACTAGGTTCTAGATTGCTAGAACCAAGTTTACCCATAAAATTACTCATCTCAAACTCCTAAAGTCGGGTCAATTTCTTTATAGCTCACATTACATACATGTGAATCAACTCAATTTACCTACCTTATATGAACATACTAGTTTAAGAACCCGCGAGGTTCGCGGGTGGACTAAAACACAAATGAATAAGTTACATTTATTGAACTAATCGTTTGAATTAAATAACCGTTCAAGTAATAATAAATTAGTAAACTACAATGAGACAAATAATGTAATATCTCGAGATACATGATGATGCAAATTTGTGTAATATTGTGTTTATGGAAGATAATGGATAGCGAATTATAAGTCAACGTACTGTTTATTTATGTAGAATTTTAGGTTAATAGTTAAGTGTGTGTATGAGTATACATGTTTTGTATTACGTTAACAAAATTGATTAAAAAACAACAAAAAATAAACATTAAATGACTTCAAAGAAATGTTATGGATCATTTTAGAGAACAGTTACATGGAATGAATGATCGAACGATGAATGAGTACATGGAGATCACAAGTCACGAAATACTTCTTTGTAAACTACATTTGTCGTTTTATTTGTTCCGTTTCATTAGTATCCTAACTTTGTCTCCATGTGTATTTATAGGTTTCGTGTAAAACTTATTACCTTTTAATTCTTGATGAGATCTCAGTTAAAAAATGTTTCATAAACCGATACAAAATGTTATATTGTTTGTTTTTAAATTATATTATATTATGCTTTTACTTGAATTTTCAACTAATAAAATTCATAAACATATTATAAACAACGTGATGAAATCCTTACACGACAAATGCTAAATTGATTAAGTTAAAAAGAAAATATTGGTTAAATGATTACCCGTTTTGATCCATTACTCAACCTGTCTATTCAAACATTTAAGGCTTACAAACAAACAAAGTTCGACTCATTAATAGAATGGTAGAAAAAAATACTAATACAGTAATACTAACCAAATGCGACGCTTGATCCATTAGACTGATCTCACCAATTATTCCGCACTTGAACCATCAGACTATAAACACATATTCTAAACGTCAAGAATTTAACCTACTTTTGGCTTGCTTATTCCAACCCATTGTCTCTACTTGCCTACTCCAACCCATTATTGGATTGGCTCTACTTGATTTGAAATGCACTTATTCATCTACTCACCAATTCCAAGTGCTAGAATGTCAGCTTGGGATGGATTTATGATGGTGCAAAACTGCTTGACCACAAATGGAAAATTATATAGATAGCAATCAAAAGTGTAGCGACTAACCCTTATGACAGGAACAAAGAGTCTTTTATCGGTATGTGCAGGCGTGCAACAACGGATGTGCACTTCATGAAATCAACCATAGCACACATGATGTCATGAAAATGCATGTTGAGTTACTGTGTAGTAATTTATATAAAATAACATGAGTTGACTTTCAGAAGTCAACGGGTCAACAAACAAATAGTCTCCCATACAAAAGCACCTAAATAATAATTTTGGAACCCATTTTGACCCAAAAAAAAAAACTGATACTTCATTAAAACAACCCACTATGACTGAACCCCATTTTGGCCAGAACATGTTTCGACCGGAACATGTGAATCGTTACCCAGCCCTACCTTACTTGACCCACTTCATTTGCCAAACAGATTGAAGATTCTACATACTACTCGGGTAAAAAATCTAACGGGTTAGCATGGATAATTACTATGATTAGGAATAAAAATTGATGCTAGTACAATGAGGTGGCACTTCAATAAGCATAAATAAACAACATGGTATTGGATACATGCATGTTAATCAGGTTGATACATATACTAAGAAAATATATCTTAGGTGTTTCGGGTGTATTACCCGAACTAAGATTTTCATGGAAATTGCGTTCAAGAGTTTTAGATCGATCCTCGTGCATTGTCATATCAAAATGTGAATAAATGCTTGATGGTAAAATAACCTGAAAATATTACAGTAACAAAAAATCAAATAGATGGTTTTTCTTGTAGTAAAACTGTAAAAGTATATCCAAGATTTGCAAGTTACCTTGGTAGTAAAAACAGATGGAAAAGAAACACCTATGAAATATCCAACACCAATTCCCATAATTATAGTTATAATTAGTTTTGTTGTACCATTTGACTTCTTGAAAACACCACTGGATAAAAAGACCAACTTTGATTAATTAATATTGCTCAACCAAACAAAATTTGTTTTTTAAAGAAAGGAATCAAGAAGTGTGACCCAAGGAGAAATATCGGAACTAACCCGCGATGCATGCCGTTCATCATGTTAGAAGTGTCCAATTTCAAATGTCAACATCTAGGTAATTATGCGAGCAATTCCTGAGAGACTTACAGCACCCTCCAGAACACTATAGTACAGTTTTTTTTTACCAGGTTTAGAGAACCTGAAATACATGTAACGAGTAGTGTCACTGAACAGGTTATACGATAAAAATAACATAGCAAACAACACTCAAATGACTGAGATACCAAGTCTTTACAATTTCCATATTACAAAATAAATATGCAACACATGACCGATCTGTGGTAAGGCTTCACGCAATGGTTAATGTCTACATAGCGCACACATGTAGGGGTGTTCTTCGTGTTTTTTTCTCGGGTTTTTCGGGTCGGGTTGTTCGGGTTTTTTGCTAGGAAAAAGTGACCCGATAACCAAACCATTTAAATCTCGGGTTGATCGGGTTCAGGTTATTCGGGTTCGGGCTAGTTCGGGTCGGGTTGTTCGGTTTTCGGGTTTAGATGTAATATTAAAAAAAATGTTTTTTTTTTGCAATATATAACTAAAATTCATCATTGTACTTAAAAATATTATCAAAATTAAAAAAATATTTGACAATATGACATGATAATGCTCAGAGGTCCTAAAACATAATGTTTTAGATACCAAAAACTATAAACCAAGACACATATACCGAAAAAAGACATTAAATGTTCGGTGTTTTTTTCGGGTTTCAGATTTGGGGTTTTTCGGGTCGGGTTTTCCGGGTTTTTGGTTGGGAAAAAGTGACCCGATAACCAACCCATTTAAGGTTCGGGTTGGTCGGGTTCAGGTTATTCGGGTTCGGGTTTTTCGGGTATTCTCTACTTCGGGTTCAGGTCGCTTCAACTTCGGGTCGGGTTTCGGGTTTAAGATAAAAATGAACAGCCCTACACACATGAAAACATTTTAGGATCAAAATGGGTGGTATGGTGCACTTACTTTCTAACTTTGTATTACATAAACCTTACATTTCTTGAGAATTCTAAACTTGTTCATGAATTGTAACATGATTTTTAAATTGATAATATATGTTCAGTTATAGCATGTTAAAAGTTGGACAAAATCACTGAAATGGTTCCGTACATACCTTGAAGGCTAACGCATTTCCTTTTCAATACAGTCTAAACACGTTCCGACATCCATTAAAGATGTATGCATTGGGAGTTGTAATAAAATTTTTAATTACCCTCTTACGTCACAACAACTGTATTTGAAAAAAAAAAACAAACTAAAATTAGTAGGTGAAAAGGTGTATGAATTGTGAAAATCACTATCCTAAACCGCTTATCTGAGCCCTAAACAATCTGAAATAGAAGTTGTTTATTAACAGTTCGAAACATTAAAAACTGAATATTGGGACTTGAAATCAACTGTCTAAATATCCAAACACCCTGATATACAGTTTTTAACAATCATGCTTAGGATAACTTATATTACCCATGTGACCTATTCGAATGGGTTAATTCGTTCCCTTTTCGGGCATGTAACACATATGCTCCAATCAAAAACCGCTATAAAAGAACCTACATTTACTGGTTTCATGCGGTTAGCTGGTTTAACAAAACACATTGAAGAAGCAGGTCCCGAGCGGGTCGGTACTTCTACGGTGATGAACGGCCACACCTCGTCTTCTCCACTTCATCCTAGACCTGTAAACAAGACAGATCTGAAAGATGAAGTACAGAAGCAGACGAGTTGTGATCTAACGGTCCCACGGATGGCGCCAATGAAGAAGCAGGTCCCGAGCGGGTCGGTACTTCTACGGTGATGAACGGCCACACCTCGTCTTCTCCACTTCATCCTAGACCTGTAAACAAGAAGAGAGAAACGTGGGCAATGTAGAGACGGCCGGTAGGGGAAGAATCCCCTATTTCCAGCTACAAAAGTGTTGCCCTATATCTCATGCCCTAATGAGGAGGTGGAGACCTCCTTATATAGGAGATATGGGAAAACCCTAACCTCAATGGGCCAGGCCCAGTTAGGGGTTGTCTCTACGAGCCCACAGCCTAGTGTAGCATAAACTACAATGCGCTAGGCTTCGCGGATTAGTACACAATAATAATAATAATATATAATTAATATAAAAGTGATAAATAGCAGAAAAGTCCGACCGTTCGGGTCGGGTCCAGTACCATACCTCGTCACACATCAACTATTTAATACAAAATTTTAACCTTTTTTTAACAAAATGTGTTTTGAGTCAACTCAAATCGTCCAAAAAATGCTTAGGTCGCCCATTTTAACACCTAAAATTATATAGATAGCAATCAAAAGTGTAGCGACTAACCTTTATGACAGTAACAATGCCTATTATCGGTATGTGCAGCAACGGATGCGTACTTCATGAAACCTATGAAATAAACCAGTCATGAAAATGCATGTTGAGTTACTGTGTTGTAATTTCTATAAACTAACATGAGTTGACTTTCGGAAGTCAACGGGTTAACAAACAAATAGTCCCCCATACAACAACACCTAAATAATAATTCTGGAACCCATTTTGACCCAAACAAAACTGATACTTCATTAAAACAACCCACTATGACTGAACCCCATTTTGGCCAGAACGTGTTTTGACCGAAACATGTGAATCGTTACCCAGCCATACCTTATTTGGTTGATTGTTCAAATTACATGTCAGGATTAGGCCCGACAAAGTTAACCACATACCTAGTTTTGGGTTTTTTCTGGACCATTATTTTAGCATGTTGGGCATCAAAAAAGTATGAATGGTTGTCATGGATCAAATTTCGTAGGATAGAAGACTCCCACAGGTTATGATGGGTTGTGGGAAAACAACTTATGGGTCGTACTGCCAATTGCTTATGACTGCCCACACTCGTCACCACCAGAGCCATTCCCAACAACGTACCTAGCACCAACCATCGCCTCTGCAACAACCACCATCAACCGAAGCCACCACCTTAGCTACCGTCAACCAACGCCACCATCATCAACTAATGCCAACACCACAGCCACCGTCAACCAACGCCACCACCTTCAACCATCGCCACCACTGCAGCCACCGTCAACCACATTGCCACCACCACAGCCATCGTTAGTTAAATGGTCCAACCCATGTCAGGACCAAACATGGAAGATATGAGAAATCATGAAAAAATAGTCAGAGAGTCAATAAAAAAACAAACAAACCTGGGAATGTTGAGCACCAACACCCGCAGCGGGCCCATTTGGTCCTCTAAAAACAATGGGTACATTAATCTGCCCAGCAGACACGTAGTTTGACTTTGCTGCAGAGTTGATAACATGGTCAATCGCCTGCAAAACATTACCAGCAGATTGTTAAAACAATCAAACACATACATTGAAACAGACGCTAGTAATATGTAGATGATGTAACCTGCATAAATAAGTTGAAAGTCATAAACTCTATCACTGGCTTCAGACCATGATATGTAGAACCAACTCCAATACCGGCAAACCCAGCCTGAAAATATGAATAAGTATTTTCAGACAAAGAAGCTGTAAAAAGGTATATATATAGTAAAACAGTGAAACTGAATAGAATAACTTCCGAACCTCGATAATAGGGGTATCAAGAACCCTTCCAGGTCCATAAACCCTTGGTTATCTAGCCAAAAAAAATGTACAGTGAGATAAAAATACACAAAGATATCATGTCGGCCCGCCCATTTTACAACCTCTAGTTATTTCTTTTGTGGAAATGAAGAAAAGCATGAAATTCTAACCTTCTTAGCACCTTCGTATTCTACCCCCAATCCTTCTTCTACCCCTATTAAGCATATACACGCCTACCCTTCTCAACTTTTGAATTCAACACCAATTCAGTATTACAAAGAGATGATAACACCAAGAAATATTCTCATCTCATGTACCTATTTAATGAGATTACATCAGCTTTAACCCAAATACATCTTTAGAAATACAGATGTATATATATAGAATTGTTGACCAATTATCTGAAAACTGCAAATATATTATGTATCACTATATCTCATTCAAGCTGCATAACATGTTTAGGGTTAGGATCAAACATCATTCAAGCATTTTATTGAGCAACTAATGTGCACTCTAATAACATCATATTTAGCATATGAAATGAGTACTTTATGTGACCAAATGGGATGCCCCATAGTTTCTTGCTAAGGATGGATTTTTTAGTGGCAATAAAGATTCGTTTTCACGGTAAAAAAACAAAATAAAACATGACTAAAAGGACTGTTAAAAAGAGCCTTTGTCTAAGATCTGATTTTCATCTAGTAATATTCTTAAACTTCATACATGCTCAGTTCCGAATTTCCAATGAATAGTCACATGAGTTCAAAATTAGTCAATAAACTTTAATAAACATTCACCAATAAAAATTAAACATTCAATTTGATTGGATTAAAAAGGAAATGAGTAGGGAATAAGTGTAAACCTGAGAAATTGAATAGCAATTTGATGAGCGAAAGGGTGGAACATGAAATTGGTGGCATGAAGGAACATGACAAATCCTGTGCAACCTAGAATGAACAATGAAACCACTGCCAATGATGTACTATCGTGATTATACCTACAGAAAACACCATCAGATTAGATATAAAGTACAACATATTGATCTTTTATCTCAAAAGGTTTTTGAATTCACCTTATGCGTAATAAACACATTCCAGACCCAAAAAAGAACCCTAATCTAAAATGGATGCCTAAAGAAAACCCCAATCTATAAAAAAAAATAGATGGATTCAAAAAAATAGGAAGTTAAATGATAATGAAACATACCTTACAAATGAACATTCAATATCAAATCAATTGGAGGATTCTAAAAACCCTAACCAAAAAACAAATGCATATTTAACATTAAATCGATGAAAGAAAGTTAAAACGAAGCAGGATAATTATACGAAAAACAAACCTTCGAGATGAAGAAATCGACACATGTTGGGTAAAAACGAAGCGGGAGCCAATCGACTATGTAACGCTTGCCGGAGGCCACTGTGGTCATAAGCGAGACCGCTATTCTAAACCCTTGACAACCGATGGTCATCCTCGTCGCCGGTGGCGAGTGGTGTCGCAACAACAGCCACCACCGTCTCTATCTCTAACACTCACTCCCTCTCTCTTATTGCCATATATCGACCATTTCCCTCTCTCCAAATGCCTGAATAAAGATCCATCATTCCATCAGATTGAATCAGTAACCTCGAAGAACTGGTGTAGACTCCTCTAGGGTTTACAGAGGATTATGAAAGGGGAAGACAAAAGAAAATCGATGATAATGAAAAGGGATGAACGAAGGAAAAGGAGAATTGGATGGATCTTCAAGATCTGAAAGCATGTTGAAGATGATAAAGATACCTGGATGAGAGTTTTTGTGTTTGATAGAATTAGGGTTTTTGAATGACACGGATGAGAAGCCGTGTTTGAGAAGCCGCTTATTGAGAAAATAAAATGCCGCTCAAAATCAATAGAGGTGGAATATCACATTGCCACGTGGCAGAGATTGGCTTAAGTTACTGCCATGTGACACCAAAATGTATTGTTTTAATATACATAATAGATATTGCTCTTAAAGGCCATAAGTTCTCTTGCATGTCAAAACAATTCATTTGGATCTCATATCATTATAGAATTCAAATCTCGTAATAAGACTTTGCTTCCTTACACATAACACATCGACATGTTCACACAATAAAGTATTAACACAAGATACATATATAACATTCCATAAAAGAAATCAATCACATGATACACATAAGAAATGCACGTAGACACTTCCATATGTGGGTCGTGTGCTCGTAGGAACTTCCAACGCTCGAGTCCTAATATTAGTTCACACTCTGAAGTTAGCATTACATGTAAATACAACTAAATTGCATTTAAAAGGTTTATACATAAACTAAACGTCATTTTCAACAATGATATCTACCATTGGTGATGCACTTTGGGACGATAAGAGAACTTCGGAAACCTGCAACCCGTCATCCCTGTGACCTCCCTTATGAAGGGATATCCTCACCTTCTTGAGCGCAGGTGACTTGGACATAATAAACTTCACAAAATCCAACGTAGGCTTCGTGTTCTTGTTCCACAAATCGGAAATCTCTATTACCTTCAGATGCTCCAACAAAATATCTGAACAACCTTTGAGTGTAGAAGAGCATTTCTGAGACTGAAGAATGGGATC
Organism: Helianthus annuus; assembly: GCF_002127325.2. Lineage (NCBI taxonomy): Eukaryota > Viridiplantae > Streptophyta > Magnoliopsida > Asterales > Asteraceae > Helianthus > Helianthus annuus. Next base: position 133,300,803 of record NC_035433.2, on the reverse strand, counting down.
TTTGTGACAATAACGATCGGCATTCACCCGTAGCTTAAGTTTTTCCATGTTCGGGGAGCTTCTAATCAAAAAAAGAAGGAAAGGTAACCCATATTCGTACATGAAACTCATCTCATCGATATACACGTACTTGAGGTAGATTAACGACGTTGGAAGCACTTGTGGAACTCCGTCTTTATCAAAATACTTGAACCGCAGCCAAAACAAAGATTCGTTTACAAAAAAAAACCTTGACCCATAGCAAAAACAAAGATTGGAAATGTACAAAAAAAAATCGTAAGTTGACTTGGTTACCTTGGTTATCGAGAAACAAGTAGACAGATTTTCAACCATAGGGAAACACTCAAATAGATTTGTAAGGCTGTACTCCTCAAAATCTAGTGATTCGTCAAAACCTTGTGAATCATCAATCATCTGCAACAACTCGCAATATTGAGGAATATAAAGAAAAGGATCAAAATTCTATTATTACAAGAACTTACCAGAGTCAAGCTCTTAAGCAATGGACAACTGGATATGAGATGTAGAAGCGTCTTTTTACTAGTGTCTACATCTCTCAAATATAAGTTTGTAAGGCTATCAAATACATTGAACGTCATCGGTCTGTAGCCAAGATCACAGTTATCGAGATGTAGGTCCGTTAACTGATGAAACGACAACATAGATAAGGGTAACAGATACGCCCAAGTGAGGTCAATTGTTAATTTCTTGACACTATAGTTCCTCAACGCATAATTTATTATATGGTAGATTTCATCACATGTCTCATCTGAGAGAACATTAAGAGTGAACTCGTGTATTGGACCCTCGTGTTTCAACAAAATTTGATAGAAAGCATAGAAAAGTTTACACCAGTAGCTCGTTCCTTCCCTTTGATTTTGTATGTTGCTAACCCTTTCTTCCTTACGAGGCCGCTGATCACTAACGTCACCTAATACTTGAAACGTCTCCTCATCAAACACGAGTTTTGGGATTTTGGTCCAATGGTACCTCCATTCCTTAGAAAGGATGCTTGTCCTTGCTGCCTCTTGAATCGGTACAAGACATAGAATGTTTTCAATTATGGTGTGAGGAAGCTTCTTGAACATGTCCATCTTAGTGCATATTCTTCTTTACCTAATTTCAATTCACTATAGTCAATTTCACTAAAAAAAAAAAAAACTTGTCAAGTTACATCAAAACAGAAGGTAGACGGGCAATAAGCTGCCTCTAATCTTCCAAAGACAAACCACTGCCCCCCCTGGGGATGAACAATTGCTGTGGATGACCCGTTGAACCCTAGTCAAGAAGTGGATAGCTTCTGGTGCTAGGGAGCCAAAGGTATCAAAAGCTAAAGGGACAAAGACATGTTGGTTCTCTGCGCAAGCTTTAGCGTGCTTATCCACTTTCTTCGATTCTGCTTTTCTAGATGCTTGCCTAGCTACAAACCCCTTTTCCCTTAAACTAACCAAAGGGGAAACCCCGTGAGGTCCACACAAACATGTTTCCCCCAAACCCAGCCAAATACAAGCAGATCCGCTGGTCGCAGAGCAGATCTCCCTTCTATAATCAATGTATTCAACTCTATTGTTTGTATGTAACTGAGAATCGATCTATTTCTTTTAATGTATTTTAATTACATATTTGGGGAAGAAGAATGAGTATTTAAGACTCATTTTAAGAATCTGTTTATTGTTTATATCCCAAAGTGAATTAAGTCTACATTTTCTTAATCACAAAGTTATTTAAAATCTTCTTTCCTTCTGGTAAGGCTAGGATTGGGGCATTTGTTAATTTATGCTTTAAGATCCTAAAGGCTTCTTCTTGTTTAGGTCCTCATTCAAACTTAACTGTTTTACAGGTTAGCTTAGTTAATGATATAGCTATCTTGGAAAAATCCTTAATAAACCGTCTATAGTATTCGGCTAAACCTACAAAATTCCTAATTTTCATTGCGGATTGCGGAACCTTCCATTTGGTAATTGCTGCTATCTTATCAGGATCTACGTGAATACCTTCATGATTCACCATATGACCTAGAAATTGTACTTCTGGCAGCCAAAATTCAGACTTCGAGAATTTGGCGTAAAGCTTCTCTTTTCTTAACAAAGTTAAGAGTGCATGCAAGTGCTGACAATGTTCTTCCTGACTTTTGGAATAAATAAATATATCGTCGATGAAGACAATTACAAATTTATCCAAATATGGTTTACAGATCCTATTCATCATGTCCATGAATGCTGCAGGTGCATTCGTTAATCCGAAGGGAATGCCTGTAAACTTGTAATGACCATACCTAGTTCTGAAAGCAGTTTTAGGTATGTCTTCCACTTGTACTTTCAATTGATGATATCCGGAACGTAGGTATATCTTAGAAAAATATCTAGCTCCTTGAAGTTGATCGAAAAGATCATCAATCCTAGGTAATGGGTATCGATTCTTAATTGTAACCTTATTCAATTCTCTATAATCAATACACATTCTCATCGAACTATCCTTTTTCATAATAAACAACACTGGTGCCCCCCCCCCCACGGGGATAAACTAGGTTGTATGAAACCTTTACTTAATAATTCATCTAATTGATTTTTCAGTTTTAATATTTCTGTGGGTGCTAACCGATAAGGTGCCTTGGCTATCGGTATAGTTTCTGGAATTAGATGAATCCTAAATTCTACCTCCCTATCTGGTGGTAACCATGGTAATTCTTCTGGGAATACATCTGGGTATTCTGAAACTACAGAAATTTCCTTAAGTTCTTTATCTTTAGTATTAATGATTACTGAAATCATTTATACTATTCCTTGCTTTTGTTCATAATTAGCAACTTTCATTACTGATATAAACTTTATGGGTTTACATGGCTTATCTCCTGTAATCATTATTACTTCTCCAGTGGGTGCACAAATTTCTATGGAATTCTTATCACAGATAATTCAAGCATGGTTGTTTACTAACCAATCCATTCCTAACATTATAAAACATATTTATGCTAAATTTCATTATTTTATTCTGAAAAGACTATTTGGGGTTTTAAGAACCCCAAACATAAACCCACTATATTACTACTCAAGCCACTTGGGCTGTGGCCCGGTGGTAAGTAGTCAAAGACTACTTTGGTGAAACTTAGGTTCGAACCTGGTTAGGTGTATTATTAGGGAGGAAATAACTTGTATCGCCTCATGGTTGACATTCTGGTCTTTGGATGGGTAGGAGGAAAACATGACTGTGTGGATCTAACAGGGGTTTCCCCGCTTGTGTGCCTAGGGGGTAGTGCTTTCACGGTGGGTCAGGCTGCTTTAAAGGTTGCTTCGGGTAAAGTGACCAAACATGAGAAAGCGTGCCTTGACAACCAACACGTGTTTATCCCATTTGCTTTTGATACTTTTGGTTTTCTGGTGCCAGAGGCTGTGGACCTACTTAGTCGAGTTCAAAGGGTCATGCATAGTAATGTTATGACCCCGAGATCTATGAACGTAGTTTTTAAAAGGCTTAGTTTTGCTATTCAAAAAGGGGTAGCGCTTGGTTTTAAAAAGCGAGAGGCGCACAAAAGCGACGAGGTCTAAAGTTGAGGCGCGAAGCGCAAAGCGCAAAAGCGGTGGGCTTTTCGTACCCGAAGCGCAAGATGTTTATATAATTTTTTTTATATATCCCATCTATGCAGTTAATTTATAATATCATGCATATATATATATAGAGTAGGAGTTCTACGGAAAGTGCATTTTTCCTAGAAAGTCTAGGAAGCGATCTAGGCCCTTCGTTTGGTGTTTTTAATGGCTTAGATCATATGGATGGCATTTTCGTAATATCTTAGTTATATAATGAGTAGGGTTCCTGCGGAAAGTGTGTTTTTCCTAGAAAGTCTAGGAAGCAATAAGAACGCGACATGTGGCATTGAAAGATTTTAACTAAAAGGGCAATTGTGTAATTTGAATATTATTTTAATTATTCTACGGAAAGTACATTTTTCCTAGAAAGTCTAGGAAGCGATCTAGGCCCTTTGTTTGGTGTTTTTAATGGCTTAGATATATATATATATATATATATATATTTATATTCATATCTAGAGTCCATATAATTTTTTTTTTATAAATACTTTGTCCCACATCGGTGTGGGGACAAAGTGAGTGGTTGTTTATAAGGTAAAGCATTTACTACTCCATTGTAGCTTTATGACATGTTTTACCACAAGTCCTACCCGCGCGCAGGGGTGGGGGGTGCAAAAAATGATTTTCTCAGCTGGCATTTGCTTGAACTCGTGCGTGCCCGCACGTCCTGCGGACACGAATCCGAAAAACCAGGCACGCGTGCGGCGGTTTTTGCACCATTTCATTAAGCTTTTTTTTTCCTGCTGTTGGTTTTAAGCATCATGTACAAGTCCAAACAGCAGGTACAACATGTTTATGCAGCCAAACGCTTAAGGTACATGAGGCGCGCTTTTTTGGCCAAAAAGCCCACAAAAATCATCGAAATATGCGCTTTTTACACAAGGCGAGCAGCATAAAAGCGCCAGACCCTGCGCCTTATTGTGCCTAGGCGCGCCTAGGGCGCGCTTTTTAAAACCAAGGGGTAGCGGCGTAGCTTGTTGCCCGTTTACCAACTATCTCGATGTAAATTCATAATACATAAATTGTATACCTCACAAGAACCACATTTCAAAAAAAAAAAAAAAAAAAAAAAAAAAAAAAAAAAAAAAAAAAAAAAACTACTCAAAACCCCCAAACATGTATCATGATTTACTCATCTAACATGGAGTTCTAAGAACTTTAAGAACAATATAGATTTAAATAGATCATGTACACCCAAAATGAACATAAACCCCCAAGTTGTACCCACTCAAGAACACTCTATAACCTAGGTTTTAGGTTGAAGAAATGCTTACATATGGCTCCTAGCACTCAAAGAAGGACGAATACACCTTAAAATTTCTTGTCTTTCACATCAGATTCACCCAATTTTGCTCCTCAGTCCTCCCATCGACACAATCTTACTTGAGTCATAAGATAAGACATCACTGCACCACCCTTCTTTGCCAGATCTTGATAAGTTTGTTCGTTGGAGCATTCACGTTATTTTTTTAACAGCAAAGGGCAAAGGTTAAGTTATTTGTACTTTTTAAAAGTACATCAATAAAAAAAAAAAAAAAAAAAAAAGGGTAAACTGCCATTGGTTCCTGTGGTCCGGGCACTTTTACCATTTTAGTCTAAATCTCAAACTTTTTAAATTTGGGTCCCTGTAGTTTCAATTTTGTTGTCATTTTGATCAAAAAGTGAAATTCGGCCAGATTCCCCAAATTAAACCCCATGTTTTGTCCTTTTGCTTAGGAGTATTTTTGTCATTTTAAACATTAATATATATAAATAAAATAGAAAATCCTCAAAACTCTTCACTCTCTCTTTCTCTCTCTAAACACCCTTTGCACTCTCTCTCTCTCTAAAAACAACACCCCTCTGTCTCTCTCTTCTCTCTCTCTAACACCAGCGTAATCTGTTCATGTAAAGCCCCTGCTACACCCAAAATCTCTTCATGTAGTCTGTTCCTTGTTCCTGTTTATAACATCCAGCGGTTTTGTTGATCGGTTTTATCGACGCAGATGTTAACGTCAGTGAAGTTACGTCACCGGTTTCCATTGAAACAACTGGTAGATTGATTGTAGAGGATAAAATGATAAATAATTGGTTTACCGTTCACCGGAATAATGGATTACCGGAGTGGATGATGGGAGAAATTTGATTTGGGGAATTGGGGGTTTGAGAAGCCAGGGTTTCGATGGCTGCCCAATAAACGATGCTTCCATGGCTGCCCACCTTCACTGTTCTTGAATCTTGATCAGTGTTTCACCAACCAGATTTTCTATCTTTAAATACCCTAATTCATTTAGGGTTATTATAGATTCAGTTAACAAAACAAAGGTCCAAGACACCCCCTCAACGCCGTTGCCTTCAACCGAGCGGTGAAGGCGAAGGTGGTGGTTGGTTCTCCGGCCACATATGTGAAGGCGAATGTGGTGATGGCGGTGGAGGTTTGATGACAGTGGTGGTTGGCGGTGGTTGTTTGTGGTGGAGAAAGGATGTGAAGGCGAATATGGTGATGGCGGTGGAGATTTGATGACAGTGGTGGCTGGCGGTGTTGGTGGTGGAGAAAGGTGATGATTGGTGGTGGAGATGGAGAGAGAATTCGTTGAAACAATGAAGGAGATGAAAAAGAAATAGCAGGATTTATAATTAAAATGACAAAAATACCCTTGAGCAAAAGGACAAAACAGGGGGTTTAATGCCAAATTTCACTTTTGGACTAAAATGTAACACCCCGTGTTTTCGAATGTCAAAGTCAAAGTCAAAGTCCAAGTCCAAGTCAACTTTGACTTCTTTGACTATAATTAGTCTATTTATGTTTATTTGTATTATGTGGAGTAAGTGTTGTTAATCAGTATATATATATCGAGGTAATCAAATGTTTAATCAACGCGAACCGATTTACGACTGTGAATAGTAGGAAGTAACAATGCGATAAAGTTAACTAATCAGTAATCAAACCGATCTAACCATCATCGAACTCGAATCTCGAATTACGCGAACTTGGGTTGTTGTTATACGTGTGTGTGTGCCTTACGTGTTGCCTGTGCGTGTCTATTTTATGTTTTGTGTGGTGATCAGTCGAATTAATCGAAACTCGAAACTCAAGTCAAGTGCAATCGAAATCAAATTACGACGAATGGTAACGTAAGGATAGGGTGGAATATAGGTGATTGTATGTTAGATATAGTAGTTGGGACTGAAAGTAATTTGAATAGGAAACTCCATCGTACTCGTATCGTCTTCAATCGAAATCGAAATATCGAAAATCATCGCACCGAACACTCGAACCAGGCTGTTGATCGATCAGGCTATCAGCCGATCAAACAGCCCAGCCGATCGGACGGACTGTCCGATCGAACAGGCTGTCCGATCGGGATGCCTGGCCGATCGGCCAACCCTTTCCTCTTTTGGAGCCTATAAATAGGGCTGTCATTGTCACTCTTTCCACTTTTGGAAACTCTCTGACCGGCCAACTCGTGCTCCTCACCTTTTCTTAGATTTCTTCCAATTCCGGTAAGTTTTCATCCTAAATCTTGTACTTTCTTGATCAATGCACACTCCTACACTTTTCTATCTTCTGAATCTCGATTTCTAACCGTGAAATCACCAAGATCTAAGCATTCTTGGATGATGTCATCATGGTGTTCTTCAAGAACACCATGTTTTGGCTTCAATCCACCATGAATAGCTCGGATCTAACCGATTTCCACATAAACAAGCTAAGATCTATCAAAGATCTAAGCATTTACATGGTAAGAAGGATTGGAAGAAGGAATCCCAACTTTCTTTCAACTCTTTTACACTCAATGCCTTCAAACCGATAGAAACGGGGCTTGAGTCAACTCACTAATCATTTCAATGGTGGTGTGATTCAAGATCCGAGTTCTATCTACGAGGTTCACCGACTTCGGGTTAAACGTGCAACCGCAGTTCCGAACCGTTCACCGGCCGGACTTGGACTATTCCTGTCCGAGCAGGAGGAACAAGTAAGGACAAAGGTTTCCTGGTTAAGCTCGCTGTCAAACTACCTCGACATAACGTCAAATAATCAGAATAGCCAAGTGTTAGACGAACAGGCCGACCAGGTCAGGATGCTGGCCGAAGGTTAGGCTATTCGAACGAACAGCCCAACCAATCGGACATGCCAGCCGATCGACCAGGCCAGCCGATCGGCTAGTATATGGTCCCACACTTTGACAATTTCATGAAGTATAGTATTGAACGAGATGATGTTCGATCGAACAGCCGTTTGTCAACATTACTCCTCGGATCATGAGATACTATGCTTCAACACTTAGTCGATTTTTAATTCGTTGGACGTATAGGAATGCCACCTGATCGAGCATGATGTTCGATCGAGTATGCTGTTCGATTGAGCGACATCCCACTGAGGACTACTACTGAAATTCCTAACCGATCGGTTAAGCCGGCCGATCGAACAGACCGTTCGATCGATCGACCCGAAAGGTAAGAACACTTCAGTGTTTTCAAATACTACAACGAAAAGTTCAAAAGTTTAAATCCTCACACACAAACACATCTCATTCAAAGAAAGAAACAATCCACTCGAACAGCCCAGCCGATCGAGCCTACCGGCCGATCGAACGGACTGTCCGAACGGATTGTCTAGCCGAACGAACAACCCGTTCGATCGATCCTACTGTTCGATCGACCAGGCTGTTCGACTCACTTACACTCATTTCCCTTCTACGTGTTACTCATCGTCATACTATCAAACTATTCAGGCTAACCCCACTCTCAAGCGCTCCCTTCAATCCATCAATCAACCGCTGTGAGTATACTCGATCCCGTTTTGCTTTTTGCACTTTTGGGTGTTACATACGTTACTTATCAAAAATCATTATCGAACACACTACTCAATTATTTGAACGCTAACCAATATGCATGTATTACGTGACTAAATGAATGCTGTTGATTATGTTTACACGTGGAATTTTGTCTACCTGCCTTAACGACATAGTACTATAGTTTGGATTCAGCACCCGTTTACACGGGGGTTGTTAAGGACAATTACTTGCATGGATTACGGTGGTAATCATGTATTGCGAACCGTCTCGGACGGTCAACCCGCAGTCATTGGTATCGATAGGTCCATGTCGATAATTAACATGCTTCGTTTTCCTCTGTGTACGTGCTGGTTATGCGTAAACTATTCAAACTCTATATGCTATTATCAAACTTGTATGCTCACCTTTACATTATATGTGTTGACTTTATTTTAACGTATGTGACAGGTGTTTAAGATGTTTGCTTGCTAGAAAAGAGAGGCTAGAATAAAGCTCTAGAGGCCCCCAACAAATAGTTGTCTGTCAGGAAAGAGCAACTAGAGCATAGTTGTCTGTAGATCTTGTCAGGCTGGGTCTTTAGGAGCATTTGAACAATATTTATTGTTTTTATTTAAATCTGAGTTGTCGGAACAGAATACTTGACTGGTAGTTATCTGTAATAATTTGTTTGTTATTTGGGACACGGTATGGGACGTGTTACTTAAACTGAATAGTGATGATAATTGTTATGGAAACTTCTGGACAATCTGTTTCGCTCAGTGCCATGCCCCGATGATTCCGTCATCGGTTGGGGTGTGACATAAAATGGCAACAAAATTGAAACCACATGGACCCAAATTTAAAAAGTTTGAGATTTGAACTAAAATGGCAAAAATGCTCAAACCATAGGGACCAAAATGGTAGTTTACTCAATAAAAATTTTTAGTGAAAAATGTTACGTTAAAAAAAGTGTTTGGCATTAACAAACGTGCCTTTTATTTTTGGCTTTTTGAGAAGGAGTAAAATTTTGTTTTTCAAAAGGCACAAAAACCTATATTTTTAAATTATTTTTTTGGTTTTTTAACATAAAATTACAAATCTAACCACACCCTTTAAAATAACAACTAAAAATGAAAACTTACCGTATCCTTTTTAGTCATTTTATTTTTTCCCATCTTAAAAGCTAACCCAAACACTTTTTAAATCTTCTTTTGAAAACGTAAAAAGTCAATAAACGCTTTTGACAAAAAACACTTTTACCGTTAAATAAGCAATCCCAAACACCCTCTAAATTACATTAATGTAAGGATTTGAACTATGGTCTTTTCTCCAAGACTCAAACGCCGCTAGCACCCACACTGACGGATCTAGAAAATAATTATAAGGACAACATTCAATTTTTTAACGTACTTCATATAATGGTTCGGTACGAGTCGAAACGGTTCGGGTCGAAACGATGATATCTACCATTGGTGATGCACTTTGGGACGATAAGAGAATTTCGGAAATCTGTAACTCGTCATCCCTGGGACCTCTCTTAAGAAGGGATATCCTCACCTTCTTGAACGCAGGTGACTTGGACATAATAAACTTCACAAAATCCAACGCAGGCTTCATGTTCTTGTTCCACAAATCTGAAATCTCTATTACCTTCAGATGCTCCAACAAAATATCCGAACTATCTTTGAGTGTAGAAGAGCATTTCTGAGACTAAAGAGTTGGATCCTCACAGTAATAAGAGCCATTAACTCGTAGCTTAAGTTTTTCCATGTTCGGGGAGCTTCTAATCAAACAAAGAAGGAAAGGTAAGTAGGTAACCCATATTCGTACATGAAACACATCTCATCAATACACACATGTTTGAGGTAGATTAACGTCATTGGAAGCACTCGTGGAACTCTGCCTTTATCAAAATGCTTGAACCACAACCAAAACAATGATTTGTTATATGCAAAAAAAAAAACAAAAAAAAAAAAAAACAAAACTTGAAACATGGCCAACACAAAGATTGGATATATACAAAAAAAAAATGATGACTTGAATTGGTTACCTCAATCATCGAGAGGTAAGTAGACAGATTTTCAATTTATTTTCTTTATTATATAAAAGAATAATAATTTACATCGAGATAGTTGGTAAACGGGCTACAAGCGGCGCCGCTACCCCTTTTTGAATAGCAAAACTAAGCCTTTTAAAAACTACGTCCATAGATCTCGGGGTCATAACATTACTATGCATGACCCTTTGAACTCGACTAAGTAGGTCCACAGCCTCTGGCGCCAGAAAACCAAAAGTATCAAAAGCAAATGGGATAAACACGTGCTGGTTGTCAAGGCATGCTTTCTCATGCTTGATCACCTTACCCGAAGCAGCCTTTAAAGCAGCCTGACCCACTGTGAAAGCACTACTCCCTAAGCCCACAAGCGGGGAAACCCCTGTTAGATCCACACATGCGTGTTTTCCTCCTACCCATCCAAAAACCAGAATGTCAGCTAGTCGAATGGTAGATCTCCCTTCCAACGGATCTGTTAAGAAATTAACGGGTGTCTCTTTCTTAGCAGAAATGTCAACGCACCTGAATATGTCAAAAAGGACATCCCTAACCAAATCATGTCGGTATTTGAACCCCGGGAGCTCTTTACAATGAATGGCATGCTCACCAAAAGAATCCAAACACGCCTTATGACAAACCGATAATACCTCATCAACTGGGAATAAAGGAATCATGAGGCGATACTTAAGGATAGTACGGTACTCCACCGACGACATATGCTGGCCTAACCCATCTATAGGTATAGCAAGAAGAAAATCTTGTGCATGTGGTGATCGGAGACACTCAAAAACGGCTCTTTGTCTAACGGTCAAGTCAAACTGTACTTCAATTTCGTGGACAATTTTACTAAAAAGAGCACTCGCCAATGCATGTTGGGCTTTAGGGGGGCGGTGTCCTTATTAGTGAAACCGCTGAAGTCAAAGCTTGGAATCGTATCATGAAGACAAGCCAAAGCACAAACATAATCAGAATCCATACCGCATATGCCACTGTCTCTTAAGATATGGTCCTGTAGCACCCACGATTGGGCCCTCGAGGCCATAAAAGCAAAAAGAGTAATCTTCAAAACCTGGTAAATCATTAATAATCTGCAGCAGCAACTTGCAATAATGAGGTAAATAATGAAAGCAAATGAGAATCAATATTCTATTTTACATGAACTTACCATAGTCAAGCTCTTGGGCAATGGGCAACAAGATAGAAGAGGTAGAAGTGTCTTCTTATTAGTGACTACACCTTCCATAAATAAGTTTGTAAGGTTATCAAATATGTTGAATGTTGTTTCCTAGCCAAGATAACAGTCAAGATGTAGGTCCGATAACTGATGAAACAAGATGATAGAAAAAAAAGGGTGTACCTATTGGCACACCCAAATGCCTATATGCACACCAAAAAAGTTTTTTTTGTCCTATATGCACACCCTGTAGTGTCGAGCTGTGGCCAAAGCGCGGCGTTTTGGTTCGGTCAACCAGATAAAAGACTGACGGGTCTCTTAACTGGACCAAAACGCCGAGCTTTGGCCGCGTTAACCAGACAAAAACTGACGGGTCTGTTGACCGGACCAAAACGCCGAGCTTTGGCCGCGTTTTTGGTCCTGTCAACCAGACAAAAGACTGACCGGGTGTCTGGTTGACAGGACAAAAACGCGGCCAAAGCTCGGCGTTTTGGTCCGGTCAACAGACCCGTCAGTTTTTGTCTGGTTAACCGGACCAAAACGCCGCACTTTAGCCACAGTTCGACACTGCAGGGTGTGCATATAGGAAAAAAAACCCTTTTTAGGCTGACTATCTACACACCAAGTGTACAAATAGTCTCAAAAAAAAAATATTCCTTGATTAAATAAATATATTATATGATCGAGTTCAATACATGTCTCCTCTCCGCTAATGTAAAGGGTGAACTCATCTATGGGACCCTCGTGTTTTAACAATATAAAGCATAGAATAGTTTACACCAATAGCTTTTCCCTTCCCTTTGACTTATTATGTTGTGAACCCTTTCCTCGTGAAGCGGCGCATCATCGACACAACTTGATACCTTAGGATCACTGACCTTGGGGTATCATCGTGCCACCAGTGAACCGCCCGATCATATCTATCTCCATTAGGCAATAGTGTCTATACACAAATTCAGGAGGAAACTCAATAAATCTAGAAAAACTCTATTGTTGGAATCGAACCTAGGACCTAATATAAGCCTTATCTCATTTGGAAGATGTCAATAGGTTATAATGTCATGGCTGCTTTATATTTTATTTGAATAATGTAATTCGACGTACGATCATTATTTCTCAAATAGCGTAGATAATTTCAGTTCACTATAATCAACATATTCTAGTGTTGATATGAGTTGACTTTTATAAATAACTAATTATAACTAATTTGTGCGTTAAGGCGACCTTTTAAAATATTTTTTTTTATGTAAAAACGTTGAACCACATACAACAACAACAACCATACCCAGTAAATCTCACAAATAGCAAAGCTACTTATAGGGTCTGGGGAGAGTGGGATGTAGACAGACTTGCCTCTATCCCTAGGAATAGAGAGGCTGCTTCCAGAAGAGACCCTCGGCTCCAAGACGAACAACATACCAACACATCAAGTGAAAGAATATAGACAAATAGAATATAGAAAAAAAGAAGTCACCTATACCAAGAAAGTGATCAGAGTGACACAGTATAATGTAAATCATGTATAATAGCATACAACCTCATTCCGGCATAAACACAAGAAGTCAATCGCTGGTAAAGTCACTTAAAAGAATAAGAAAAACCTACGTCCCTAAAATACCCCTAAGACCTTACTGCACTATCCTCTAGAAGTCCTTAACCCTAATCATACGCCTCCACGAAGTCCTATCTTGGACCATGTCCTCGGAAAGATGCAACTCTAGTAAATCATGCCTAATCTGCTCTTCCCATGTCAGTTTGGGTCTGCCTCTTCCTCTCCTCCCCTCCACAGTAAGAGTTTCCACCACTCTAACTGGTGTCGTCGTTTGCCTCCGCTTCACATGCCCAAACCATCTCAATTTCCCCTCCTTAATCTTATCTGATATACTAGCCAGTCCTAATCTTTCCCTAAAAACATCATTTCTTATTAGATCCAACCTCGTGTGTCCACACATCCACCTCAGCATCCTCATCTCTGCTACCTCCATCTTGCGCGCTTGTGTCTTCTTGATAGCCCAACAGTCTGTTCCATATAGCATAGCTGGCCTAACTGCTACCCTGTAAAAGTTCCCCTTTAGTTTAGTTGGGAATCTCCTATCGCATAATACTCCACTTGCTGCCCTCCATCTACACCAGCCAGCCTGTATGCGATGGGTTACATCACTATCTATGTCACTATCCCTTTGTAAAAACGACCCCAAATACTTAAATTTAGTTGCCTGTGGGACCAATTGATCCTCAATGGTGATTTGGGTGTCATCGTCATCGGCTACACCACTGAAATCACAGTGTAGATACTCAGACTTAGATCGACTAATCCTTAGGCCCTTGCCCTCTAGAGCGACTCGCCACTCCTCTATCATCGCGTTCAGACACTGTTTAGTTTCTGCAATCAACACAATATCGTCTGCAAAAAGCATGCACCACGGGACTGGCTCCTGGATCAACTTGGACAACTCATCTAAGACCACCGCAAAGAGAAAAGGGCTTAACGCAGACCCTTGGTGGAGTCCTACCTCCACAGGAAAGCAGTTTGTATCCCCTACAGGCGCGCAGACACTTGTTTCCGTTCTATCGTATGTATCCTTAATTATGTCAATACACTTCCCAGGTAGCCCTCGACCCTCCAAACTATCCCAAACCAGTTGTCGTGGGACAGTGTCATAAGCCTTTTCAAGGTCGATGAACACCATATGTAAATCTTTCTTCTTCGCTCTATATTTTTCCATCAATCTCCCTAGAATATGTATCGCTTCTGTAGTTGACCTCCCTTTCATGAATCCAAATTGGTTTACTGAAACATGCGTTTCTCTTCTAATTCTAGTTTCAATTACCCTCTCCCAGAGCTTCATAGTGTGACTTAGCAGTTTGATTCCTCTGTAGTTCCCACAACATTGAGCGTCTCCTTTTTTCTTGTATAAAGGCACCACGACACTACTCCTCCACTGATCTGGCATTTTTCCAGTCTTGAAAATACTATTGAACAAAAGTGTTAACCATCGGACTCCTTCTTCCCCAAACACTTCCACACCTCAATCGGTATGTTGTCCAAACCTACTGCCTTACCTCTTCCCATCTTCCTAAGTGCCATCCTCACTTCTTCCTGTGCGATCCTCCTGCAGTAGCAATTATTCTGTTGTCGCCTTTAAGTTCTGGGGTTGCTGCTATCTTGTTGGTATGCCCTACCGTCGTTGAAAAGATTATGGAAGTAGGTTTGCCATCTCAACTTAATGTCATGTGCCTTGACTAAAACACTTCCATCCTCTCCTTTGATAAACTTTACTACTCCTAGATCTTGTCTTCTTCACTCCCTAGCTTTTGAAATCTTGAACATATCATGCTCCCCCTCTTTTGTTTCCAAACGTTCATACAATTGTTATAGGCTGTGTTTTTTGCCTCAGTCACCGCCTTTTTCGCTTCCCTTTTTGCCTTCTTGTATATCTCCCTCACCCTTAGCCGCTCCTCCTCATCTGTGCATCTCAAAAGATCTCTAAAACTCTGTTGCTTATCCTTTATTTTGGCATGCACGTCTTCGTTCCACCACCAGGACTCCTTATGCCCACTAGTCTTTCCTGTTGTTACCCCTAGCGTCTCATTCGCCACCGTCGTGATTGTAGTCGCCATATCCTCCCACATCCGGTTTGTGTCGTCACCTAGTTGCATCGATGTCATCGAGTTAACTTTATCTCTAAACATCGTAATTTTTTCTCCCTTCAGGTCTCCCCAACGGATCCTAGGTCGGGTTTTCCTCTCCCCCTCAGACAACCTTACTTTTAGGGCTATATCTGCTACCCGCAAATGGTGTTGAGTCGCTGCAGTCTCCCTTGGTATAACCTTACAGTCCATCCACATCCGTCAATCTTCCTGCCTCATCAAAAGATAGTCGATTTGCGTGTTACGTCCTCCGCTGCTGAAAGTGATCAAATGAGATTCCCTCTTCCTAAAGAACGAGTTTACAATACTTAGGCCGTGAGCTGCCGCGAAGTCTAGAAGGTCTCTACCAGGGTCATTCCTATCGCCAAAACCAAAACCCCCATGTACCAACTCAAAGCCATCACTATCCTTACCAATGTGTCCGTTAAAATCTCCTCCTATAAAAATTTTCTCCTCCCTAGGTATGGCCCTTACTACTACATCTAGACAATCCCAGAACTCTCTTTTCTCTTGTTCTCCTAGTCCCACTTGCGGTGCATAGACGCATACCACTGTCACTACTTGCTCACCTAATACTAACCTTAGCGTCATAATTCTATCGTTGTGTCGTATCACCTCAATTACATTCTTATGAAATTCTATAGACACCAAAAATCCTACTCCGTTCTTAGCGCCATAATTCTATCGTTGAACCACATACGCGCGCAACAAAGCTAGAGAAGCTCATAACGGCCATTGATCTCACTGACCATCACCACTATTGATCACCGTCATTATTTGTAGGGTTTGAAGCAGTACCAAACAGTTTTGTGCTATAATGTAGATAAGAAAAATAATAAAATTCTAATAAGTTAGATAAATACAAAAACTTTGAGGATTATCCAAAAATAAAACCAAACCATAGGTTTGTCTTGAATGTTAGGGGGCTTTTTGTAACAAAAGTTGAATGATAAAATTGTGAGGTGACTCAGTTTTGATAAATAAAGGATAGTTAATTAATGTGTATTGTTATTTCCCGGAGTGAATTAATTCTGCATCTTCTTAATTACAAATTTGAATAATATTATAAAGCCCCTACGGGTTTTTTCACGTCACATAAGCGACATCTCAATGTTACGTCACATAGGAGACTTTAAAGACTCTTCCTTTAACTTGCATGCAATGCTTGTTAGCCTCCTCAATGCCATAGCGCCCCCCTTATCTTGACCAAATGCCTCGATCAAGCCAAAAAAACGCCCGCTAGCACGTTGGCGGAGAGCCTTTAGCGCCCCCTCTTAGCGGCGGTGGTATGGTGGTTGGTGCCCCGGGGAGCTATAATTGGTGAGGTGGCGGGGTGGCGTTAAGCCACATGCTGTGGCCTAAAGGATAAATTATTTTTGAGTTCCTGTGTTTTAGGGGTTTTAACCACTTGAGTCCAAAATTAAAATGTTTAATGCACTGAGTCCCTACAACGATTTTTCTTAACCATTTGAGTCTAAATTTTTAACACTGTTAGAATTTTTTGGCTAAGTATTGTTAAATGACCAAAATATCCTTATAGTTAAAAAAATAAAAAAAATAAATTATTACTAGATTTTTCTCTCTCTTTTATATATCTCTTTCTCTGTCTCTGAACATTCTGCACCCTTCATCTCTCTCTCATCTTTCTTTCTCTCTCTAGACCATCTACATCCCTTCCACCATAACACCACACTAACCACTAGTCCCTACAACCCTTTTCCCTCCCGATCTATCTCTTTCTGTTTTCCCGCCACCACAACCACCATACACCACTAATGCCACCGCTGACTCTGCAAGATCGATGGCGATTTTGCTGCCAAGAATCACTTTTCGCCGTCAGACATCCCTCGACTCAGATCTGTTGGGGATTGGAGCATCGTGAAATCCTAAACCTTACGGAACCAAAAATCCCCAACCACCAAAAACCCTAGCCGCCTCCGTCACGATTCCATCTCAAAATTCCCCAATTGAAGATAGAAGTGTTGGGGTAGTGTTGAAGTTGACGACTCTATTGACAGAGAATAAAAGGTGTTGAGGTTGACGATGGCAACCTTCCCCCGAGTGTTTTTTTTTTTTTATCAAATATGTACAATCACTTGAAGATGGCGGGTGAGGATTTGGGTCCTCCATAATAATGGGTTCTGAGAGTTCTGTGTATTTTTTGTCCAATCTGGAAAACGATTTTGGTGGGGATGGCAGTGCAGTGGTGGGAACGATGGTGGTGATAGTGGTGGGGATGGTGGTGCAGTGGTTCGGTGGGGATAGTGGTACGGTGGTGGGGATGATGGTAGTGCAGTGGTGGGGATGGTGGTGGTGTGGTGGTGGGGCTAGTGGTGATTGGATGTCTAGAGACAGGAAGAAAGAGAGATAAAGTGCAGCGTGTGAATGTGTGAATTGTGTGAATAACATACTTTTATATTTTTTATATAATTGTTTTTATATATAATATTAAACTCTTATGCATTAAAGACTTGTTCATTATACTCTTATGCATATGTGAGTTGTACTTTGTGTGTAAATGACCAATTACCCTCATAGTTAACAGACTTGGTGGATGGTGTTAGAAATTTGGACTCGAATGGTGAAGAAAAGTGGTTGTAGGGATTCAGGGCGTTAAATATTTTGATTTTGAACTCAAGTGGTTAAAACACTTAAAACACAAATACTCAAAAAGTAATTTACCCTATTATAAAACATACTTATGCTAAATATCACTTTTTATTTTATTTTTGATGGTGACAGTTAAAAACTATTTTTTTATATTTTGGTAATAACAAGATAAAAAAACTAGTATATACTAAACAAATCAATATTTAACTTTTTTTTCGACAATGATGTTCATCAATCACATAACAAACGGTTTACCCTGTTTCACTACACTTGCAGAAGTGTTTATAAGGGTGGGTGCGGGAAAGGGGTGGGGAGTTGGTTTACTGCTCGGCAACACCGGCGACGTCAATCAAGTCACTGCGTGGACCGTGGTGAGTGTGAATTCGGGGAGTGTTCACCGTACTAGGCGTGTTCATCGGTTCGATTTATTTGGTTTTCAAAATTTTATAACCCAAACAAAAAACCAAACTAAATTAGGAATATGCAAACCGAACCAAACCAAACCAAATTCAATTTGGTTTGGTTTCGGTTAAAAACCAAATAAACCATATTTAACCAAATTGTACCTAAGTACTTTTTTTTCCGAATTTATATTTATGTTTGTGTTCTAACTTCCGAACATCAAATCAATAACGAATTTAAACCTAACAATATATAAATAAAAGACATAGCAAAACAAAACAAACGTATCCATAAAATAGTCGTACACACAACCACAAAGTTAAAACTTTAAAACATAGATCATAGAAACTATAAATAGTCAACAAGTCTAATGACACAAAATATAGATAATCTTTAAACAATGGGGATACATATACTTAAATATTAGACTTAGTATTTTAGGGTAATAAATTGTATATAGTTTATTAAACATTATTTGTAACAACCTCCAAAATTTCAAATAACCATTCCCAAAATACATTTCAAGGAAACCTGATTGAGACCCCGAACTTGTACAGCACGACCCGACATGAAAAACAAAAGAAACTTGAAACAGGGACCCCTGGAGACAAGCGGGGGGGGGGGGGGGGGGTCCCTAAAACTCCCGCGACGCGTGGCGGAATACCTGGACACGTGGGGGAATCGAAATTTGACAAGTGGCCAGCCTATTTTTGCAACAAGGCTAATCTAGCCTAGGAGAGTTAGCCCCGCGACACGCGGAAGGGAGAGGGGGCCCGTGCACGACGTGCGGGAGGCACTAAAATTGAGTATATAAATCAAGCAGTTTGGGACTTCTTCAGTTTGCTTAGTTTGATTGTTTAAAACGTTGTCCTACTTCTCGTATCTCAGTTTCTTTCAACAAAGTTCTAAATTCCCGAAACGCTGCTCCGATATCAGGTAATAACTCTAATCACTGATACGGTACTTTGTCTGATTGATTGAAACCGATCCAACGGATGTTTAAGTGCTGCCGATACCCGGCTATACTTTGTCATTCGTTGTGGGTTTTGATCTCGTGATTATCGTTAAAGTTGAAATGAGTTAATACACTAATACGTGCGCATTGTGTATTTAATTAGGTATACCAAGCTTTAAACCAGTAGGCAAGATTTATCAACTTAAACCTACAAGTGAGTCATTCTTCTTTTTCTCACAACATTGTGAGTCATTATATTTTTATCAAATCGCTTTGCAAAACCCTAAATATTTTCCAGTTATACTTACAATGATTAAGTCTTTATATTCTTAAATTACTGCTAGTATGTGGGGTTTTTTATACATCACTTGTCAAGCGTTACTATTAAGGGACAGGATCCAATAGTGATAGGATCACAGTCACAGGTCTTGCCGAGTGACAACTAGGCTGAGTAATTATAAGATATAAGCAAATGTAAAAACTCTTAATACTGTAATTATAACAATGTGTTTTTAAACAACTGAATGAACTCACCAGTATTTTTCGCAGACCAAATGCTTTTAAAAGGCGTTTGGGTGATTTACTGTGAAGAAAGGAAAAAGTGTCGTGAAGCACTTCAGCTTAAATAAATGGCTATGTAAATCTAAAATAAACGTGTTTTCTGTAAACAAAGGATTTCCCAAAGAAATTCCTTTCTGTAAATACGGGGGTTACCCCACAGTTTATTGAAATGAAAACTTGGTGTTTTGACAAACTCTGATAAAAATTTTCCTGACACACGATCCTGACGATTTTTCCGCTGCCAAATAATAAACACCAGTACCACTGCTGTCTGCCTCACAGCTCCCAAACCAGGGTACGGGTCGGGGGCCGTGACATTATTATTTTTATTTAATAATTAATTAAATTAACGGTTTATTCGGTTATTTAAATAAACTGAATAAACCAAACTAAAAAAATCTGGATCCAAAAACCGAACCAAAAACCATATTTAGAAACCAAACCAAAAACCAAATTCGTTGTTCGGGTCGGTTTATTCGGTTACGGTTACGGTTTACGGTTTTTATTTGGTTATGGTTTTTTTCTGAACACCCCTACACTGTACATGGGGAGAGGAGGGAAGAGGAGAGAGAGGGGTGTATTGTGGGCCCCACTCTCTTTCAACCAATCATACATTTTTCTTTTTAAAAAAAATGGTTTGGGTGAACCACCCCTTGTGATTAAGGGCAAGAGTGGAGTTGGAGATGGAAGTTGACATAGTAAGAAATTAATGGGTTAGTGGAGAGTTTACCTCTCCTCAAGAGGTGACCACCCCTCTCACCCTAAGGAACAAGTTCAAAAGATTACCAGTTTGATTTGAAGCAGTTCGTCGTCGATCGATGCAGCCTGCAGGGGACCAAACCACCTAAGCTGTGATGTGTGAAGGCTGAAATCAGGGCACCAATGTTTCGAAACTTGATACCAGAGGCATATGTGAGATAGAATAGAAGAAACTGGACTACGATTTTGGGATGGATCAGGAATGACTATTTGGGCTCTAGACGACTAAAATTGGGTTGCTGATTTTGGGTATAAAGTTCAAAATTTGGGCTTAAGCCAGCCGAGCGAGTTAGCGTATCTATGCTTGAAATGTAAGTGAGCTAGCTCGGCATGGCTTGGCTCGGCTCCAAACCATTTGAGCCGATTTCTAGTGAGTATTCTTTTACTGAGCTTTGAGATACAAGCTCATTGGTTAAAGTACCAGTATCTAATAAGTGTGGCATTCGACTATTTATATTAGTTTCTACAATGGTTAAAAAGTGAAAAGTCTTGATAATTTTTTCTAATCTAGACAAGAGTACAAAGGGAAATCTTTAAGTACATGAGGAAGAAAAGTTCCTAGAAAAGAGAGGTTGAGAGAGGTGCTTGTCGGAGTTCTTAATAGTGGTGGGGTCACATGAAGGCGAAGATGGTCAAGGCTTCTTGGTAGCCATAAAAAGTTGTTATGCCGTCTCGATGATGGTTACGACTGTTGTGAAGATCAATAACCCTAGTACTACTCTCACTCAAGCACCCAACAACAACTTCGTGAGCTCCCTAAGGGCAAAGAAAACTGTATTTGTTGGTATTAATATCCGATGTTACAAATGGTATTAGATCTCGGGCCTTTACACTTTCAGAGGTTATGCTCTTTTCCTTTTGAATGAAGCCTCCCCGGTTCAAGGCTTCCCCCCCCCCCCCCCCCCACACACACACACACACATATTTCTTTCGCCCATCGCTTTCTTTCCCCTTCAAATATTAAAAGCAAAAGTAATCAAAAAATTCTTTGATTATCTATACTAGCAAATGAAGTAATGAAATAATTTTCATTAAATATATTAGAGAATTGTTGCATATTTGCATCAACTCTAAAGTTCGAAGTATCTACAAACCAAAAACTGAACACAAATCATATGTGCACAAATGTACCCTTTAAAGTCATTTATTTTGCAAATAATATAAAACGATTCACGATTGTATGAACCCTTTCTTTTTTGCAGATTGAACCTGGAAGTGGGGATCGTTTGGTAATATTGAAGCCAATGATAATCTTCTTTAACATCGAATATTGATCTACACATTTTCAATCTTTACAACATTAAACAATATATGGAGGAGGGTTCAAATGAGAAGAAATTTTTTGTAAGAATAAAAAAGAACAAACTTCAACCAATAAGAATACTTCATTTTACTTCATTTAATTTTTGTATTTAATATGGGTGTAAGGGTATATTGGTAAAATTAGATAGATCATTAATTGTTAGTCTTCCTTGTTAATAGCTAACTAAATTAAATTTGTAACTTATTTTCAAAAAAATATATTTTTTCAAAGAAGAAAAAATTTAATTTAAAGTGTAGGATAAATTATGAGGTGTGTAGGATGAATTACGAGTTGTGTAGGATAAATTTCAGTATGTGTAGGATAAATTTCAAAAACGTGTAGGATAAATTTTGATGTGTCTAGGCAAAAATTTTAGTGTGCAGTGTGATAATCTTTATGACTAATTAATTAGTCAAAAATAATAATAAATGAGATGAAAGAAAAACTATTTAATGTTTTACAATTGTACCCTTTGTTCTTTTTCTTCTCAATTTAATTTTCTTCTCAAATCAACCTCCCCCTATAGTAAATATTAAATAACATAGTAAATATGATCACAATTTTTGTATTTCATTGTTGGGATTAGGAAGCCATGTCAAGTGGTAGCCGACACTTTTACACTCTCCCCGGAAAGGATGGTAACCGGTGTTGCCTTTCTCGAGCGTGTTTTTTCACTCCGTTTTCAAACCATTAAATGCATTCCCCCCAGTTGTCGACTGGCGTTCGCTCAGGTCTTAACGGGTGCCCTACGTAAAGTGGTGGCATCTCGAGGCTCGGTTGAAAACTGGGTTCAGTTGCTTTTGTTTCCGTGTTGTACACTGAGGGTTGTCAGGCCTTCTTCCAGAAAAGAGCGGAGATCAGGTAATAGAAAATCCCTGCAGTGCAGCAGCATCTTGCAGGCGCTTGCATTGTGGAAAGATGGGTCTGGTTTCACGGATCTGGTCTCTTCTCTCTTGAATAGTGGGGGGATGCTGAGGTTTCTAGGAGGGATTCCGGAAGGGGCGAAGACAATAAAAAGGATCCCAATATCAAGCAATGCCTGCGGAAGGTCAGGGATGGGCATTTTATGGCGGCGGTCAAAGTTTTATGTTCCAGTGGGGTTGCCCCCTTTGGAGAATCGACCATGAAAGCTCTTATTGATAAACACCCTGTGGTGCCACCCCCATCATTGCCTTCCAAACCTATTGTCCAGCCCACTGTTATTGTAGCAGAGGATTGCGTACTTAAATGTATCCAATCCTTCCCTAGAGGGACATCTTGTGGCAGAGATGGGATGCGGGCCCAACACTTGTTGGACGCTATTGGTTGTGAGGGTTCGGTAAGTTCCTCGGGTCTGCTCACAACCATTACTGGAGTTGTCAACCTATGGCTTGAGGGGCTTTGCCCTAAGGTGTTGGTCGAGTTTGTGGCCTCAGCCCCCCTCACCCCCTTATTGAAACCTGATAATGGTATGAGGCCTATCGCCGTGGGGGGCATCTGGTGTAGGTTGGTATCTAAGGTGGCTATGAAGAAGGTTGGGAAGGACATGGCCCAGTATTTGGGGGATTTTCAATTCGGGGTTGGTACACCAAATGGGGCGAAGGCGGTGCTTCATAGTGCGAACAGGTTCCTAAACTCTTTTCATGAAGATGGGTCCATGGCCTTACTCACGGTAGACTTCACCAATGCTTTCAACATGGTTGACCGCTCAGCGTTCCTCCAACAGGTGCACCAACATTGTCCATCTATCTATCGGTGGGTCTAGTTCCTGTACGCCCAACCCGCTAGGTTGTATGTTGGCAGCGATTGTATTGGGGCCACCACTGGAGTGCAACAAGGAGATCCCTTGGGGCCCCTTCTCTTTGCCCTAGCCTTACACCCACTTATTCTCCGTGTCCAGGAGCACTGTAACCTCCTCTTTCATGCTTGGTATTTGGATGATGGCACGATTATAGGTAATGCAATGGAAGTTGCTAAAGCCTTGGACATCATTAACACGGAGGGACCATCCCTAGGGCTCCATCTCAATATTAAGAAAACGGAAGTGTACTGGCCATCGTGTGACGGTCTCAAGGTTCAGGACGACCTTTTCCCGAGAGGGATAGGCAGACCTGAGAGGGGGGGGGGGGGGTTAAGCTCCTTGGGGGGGGGGGGGGGTTAGCCGAGATTCTGTTTTTATCGAGGAATTAGCAGGGTGGCGGGCATTGACAGCGGTTGACCTTATGAAACTCTTGCCCTGCCTCCAGGACCCCCAGTGCGAGCTTCTTCTATTAAGGTCATGCATGGGGGTAGTTAAGTTACTGTTTGGGCTGCGGACCTGCCAACCCCACTTGATGGCCAATGCGGTATCCTGTTTTGATGATGGTCTTCGAGATGCTATCGAAGACATTGTTGTGTGTGGGGGGTCCTACTTCGGTGACCTTCAGTGGCGTTTGGCATCTTTGCCGATGCATCTGGGTGGTTTGGGCCTCCTCTCAGCTCGGGATGTTAGAGTTTATGCTTTTGTGCCGTCTAGAGCTCAGTCGTGTGTATTGCAAGACCATATCCTTCGGAACAATGGGGTTGTTAAGCTTGACGTAGACTACCAACATGCCCTTGAGTACTTAAGTATCTCACTTCCAGACTTTGATATTGGCGGTTTCTCTAATATGGACACCGCCCTCCCAAAGCCACAAAAAACTTTGGCGAATGCCCTATTTGACAAAATCGCTCGGAGTCTGGGAGAAACATTCGATTTGTCTCCCCGCCAGAAGGCGGTGATTGAGTGCTTGAAAGGCCCCCATGCGCAAGATTTTTTGACTGTTATCCCGATCGAGGGGCTGAGGCAATGCATGTCGGCTGTTGAGTATAGGGCTATCCTCAAATACCGGCTGATGATCCCTATGTATTCAGAAGACGAAACCTGCCCAATTTGCCGTAAAGCCTGCATGAATAAATACGGGGAGCATGCTATTCATTGTAAGGAGCTCCCTGGTTTCAAATATCGGCACGACTGGGTGAGAGATGTTTTGGGGGACATCTTGAGGAGAGCGGGGATTTCTGCCAAGAAGGAGGCCCCTGTGAATTTCCTTACAGATCCGATGGAAGGGAGATCTACATTGAGACCAGCGCATCTGCTCGTCTTTGGCTGGGCGGGAGGGAAACATGCTTGTGTGGATCTCACAGGAGTCTCCCCCTTAGCTGGTTTAAGGGAAAGCGAGTTTGTAGCAGGACATGCTATAAGGAAAGCGGAATCTAAAAAGGTGGATAAACACGCTAAAGCATGTGCTGATAACCAACATGCATTTGTCCCCTTCGCCTTCGACACCTTTGGCTCCCTAGCTCCAGAAGCTATCCGTTTGTTGACTAGGGTCCAAAAGGTTGTCCACAGCAGTTGCTCATCAACAAGGGGGGGGGGGGGCAGGGGTTTGTCTTTAATAGGCTAGGGTTTGCTATTCAGAAAGGGGTAGCGACGCAGCTTGTTGCTCGCTTACCTGCGATATTGATGTAACTCGGCCAGTATTTTATATAATAGATTGCGTTTCATTAAAAGTATCATTATAAATTTAATATACAAAAGTTTCACAAAAATATGTTTTTAAGGTTTAATTTAAAAATATCATTACAATAATAATTGTCATTATCATTATAAATTACAAACTATAAATTATAAGTTATAAACTATAAAAAAAAGAAATAAGAGCGGATTTTGTGGGAAAAATTAACATATTTAATCTAATAAAAGATTATCGGTCAAGTTAAACATAAATATCGGTAAACTTAAACATATATTTCAAAAAAGTCAACAAAAAATCAATTTTGTTCCCCCGCGCCACGCGAGGGAGCTAGGTGGCCCCTCAGCGACGAGTAAGGGCACCCTGTTTCAGCAAGATTGTTTTCTTTTATTTTTTTTTTAAAACACATTTGATCGTTTAACTTAAACACTAACTGTTTGTAGTGTTTACCATAGGCTTTCAAAATGGCGGGAACCAGACGGACGACCAAACACATGAAGAATCGAACACTCTGAATCCACCATTTCCTCAGGAACATCCTTTCGGAAAAGTTAAAGCATGATTACGCGTGACAAAGTTTTTGAGTCTAAAACCTTATTGTTCTTGGACTGTAATTTATACGTTATAATTCATTATATCGGTTCGTCTGGATTATCAGTTAACCCAGATTCGTACTTATTTGTTTTATGTAAAAAAATATGGGACCTAATTGTACGAGTATTTAAGATATATGGTATTAACGGGGTAGAGTGTTACAAAATACATGAAATGGATGTATAAATACATGAAATGAAAGTATAAATAAATGAAATGGACGTATAAAATATTAAATACATGAGCTGGAGGTATAAAAGCTAGAAATATATGAAAATATGAACGGTTCGACTCGGTTAATTATGGTTAAATGAGGGTACAAAAATTGATAACCGGTTTTAGTTAATTCAGTTTTTGGTAGATTTTGATTTGGTTTCGTCTGTTTTAGGTTTGGTTTGGTTTCGATTAACGATTCAATTATTGCTCAATCTAGACACTGTTAATCATGTAAAATATCAATTTTTTTTTATTAAAAAAGCTATAGCTATAGTATACTCTGATTAACCAGAACAAAATGCTAGTTTTCATGGTCTATTTTTTTTTTAAATAGTAACTTACAAAAAAGTTATGGTAGTTTAAAAATCGTGGGGGTGATTATTTTTTATAAGGGGGAAATATGTAACTACTAACTACAACTACAACAACCATACCCAGTAAATACCACAAATAGCAAAGCTACTCATAGGGTCTGGGGAGGGTGGGATGTAGACAGAACTTGACTCTGTCCCTAGGGATAGAGACGTTGCTTCCAAAAGAGACCTCGGCTCCAAAACGAACAACAAACCAACACATGAAGGCAAAGAATATAGAAAAATAGAATATAGAACTAGGGATAGAGAGGTTGCTTCCAAAAGAGATCTCGGCTCCAAAACGAACAACAAACTAACACATGAAGGCAAAGAATATAGAAAAATATAATATAGAAAAAAGAAGTCACCTATGCCAAGAAAGAGATCCGAGTGACACAGTATAATGTAACTACTAACTAATTATATATAATTTTGGGAAAAATGCCCGAATAGTCCCTGTGCTATAATCCCCACCTTTCTAAAATTACAACTATTTTTCTCAACTTTTACACACTCGTTTCTCGGATAGTCGCTAAAGTGAATGGGGTTAATTCGTCTGTTTTCAATTTGGTTTTGGTTAACGATTCTGTTATTACTCACTCTAGACACTTTTAATCACATAATACATCAACTTTTTAATTAAGAAAAAAAACTATAGCTTTACCATACTCAAATACTCAAATTAAAGAGTATAAAATATTTGTTTTTATAGTGTAATTTAAAAATTAAAAAATATATCAATGTACCAAAAAGTTACGACATGGGCCAATTATATTTTTATAGGGCTTGTTTAAGAATTATAAACAACATTCGCACATTAAAGGATATAGATATAGATATTTTAAAAATAAAAAAGAGAAAGGATTTAGTTTCCTTGCTTAACTCGGCTGCCTTCGTTATTTAACCTACTAATGCCTCATTCGAACATCAACTGCCTCCTTGCTGCTGTGCTGTTTCAGTGAATCAACCATCTATCTCAATTACAGATTGGCACTTCTCAAAACAGGTAACGACTATTATTTTGCAACATCTACTAATCTTGCATTCTTGTATTGTGTATATATATATTGCTAATTGCTCAACTTAAAAAATTAATTTAGTTTTTGCGATTTGAATCTTTAGTGTTGGTGATTTTGATTTGCTATTGTGCATTGGCTATTTAAATGACAATTTTTTTAGGGTCGATTTGCTGATCTCAATTGTTGTTTAGGGATGATTTCAATTTGCTATTAGCTGATTTCATTAGTTGTTTAGGGCTGATTCAATTGTTGTGTAGGGCTGATTGGCTAGCAAACATGACAAACGACACAAAATTATAGGCTTTCACGACGTTTGATTTGAACTCAAGGTTTATTGCCATTATCTCTATTCGTTATTAAGTACGGATTCTATGGTCTCTTACTCACAGCGTTTTATATCATTGTCATCTTCATAATGTCTTTTAGTCTTTATATCATTGTCGTCTTCATCATGTCTTTCAATCGAATCCGTAATGACTGATTTCTGTTAGTTATAGTTACAAGTATTTAATTGCATCATTGCCATTGATTTAAGTGTTTTAATGAATGTGAACCAATGGTGTGTTTTAATGAATGTATTAGATTATAACTGATAGAAGTGTTTGAGTCGGACTAGTATGGTTATTTTAGTATAAATAGAGGTCTAGGTTATTATTTATACATGTTCTTTTACCTTATAAGTTCGTTTAATTATATAGAAAGAGTCGTAACCCCCCCCCCCCCCACAATGTCTTGTGTTCGTGGTTGATCTGTTTGTTGATTGTTTGATCATTATGGGCAAACATTAGATGGAGCTAAAGCAGATTTCTTGTGATGAGTCGGCAAGTTACGAGTCGTTAATTGCTGAAAACCGCGATGAGAATGAGACTAAAATTGATAACACAAGTGAGTCACACCTGCTCAGTATTCCATTGCATATTTTGGAAATGGTTATGGAGCATTTTCGTGATGTCGAGTTCATGAATTTCCGTGCTACATGCAAACATTGTTATTTAGCAGCACCATTAAGGAGACCGCAAATGTCTTCACCATGGTTGTTGGTGTTACGCAAGAATCATGACATTATTAGTTTGATAGATCCGATGTGCGGTGACGAGTATGTTGTAAAAACACCTCGAGAATTACTCCACAGTCAATGCTCAATAATATGTTCTAGGTATGGTTGGTTGTTGATGCTTAACAATCGTGGACACATCCACGAGTTGGTGTTCTGTAACCCATTTACAGGTAAAATCCGTAAGCTACCTTCAGCAAAGCCTTGTTCTTTTGGAAGCCTTTGTTTTTCAGCGCCACCTACTTCCCCCGATTGTATAGTTGTTGGATTCACAACACACGGGCCCTATCATGTCTACATCCACTTTATGTCTCGGGAACCACCATCATGGCGTAGGTATCGTTGGGATGATTATGGCAATGATCCGCATTCTGATCTCTTTCCAACATTCAGTGGCCGGAGTATTTATGCCTTGTGTAACAATGGAAGAGTTGATGCTTTTAGTTTTAGCGACAGGGGTAAAGGAGATTACTCTTTGAAGGTTGTTAAAGTCGAAGCCCCTACAAGACCTCGGGCAAACTTCTATCTATCAAAATGTGATCAACATCTTTTACTTGTTATCGTGGGTGAGTATGGAGGAGAATCGGTTGAGGTGTTCAAACTAAATGATTCTACAAAAGAATGGGAGAAAATAAATGATTTAGGAAAACACATGATTTATATATCTGAAACATCATGTATCTGCCTTGATGCCAAATCACCACAAATGGGGAACAAGATCTACTTTCCAAGATATCACAAGAACGATACGAAAGCCAAATCACCACAAACGGGGAACAACATCTACTTTCCAAGATTATTAGACAACTCGAATACGAAGATAGTGTTCTATTCACTCGAGACACGCAGGTATCACACATTCGATGACAAAAATATCCAAGAAAGTTGTGCTGATTTACTTGGAATGTCACAACCTTGCAACCCTCATACATGGATTGAATAAAGTTGTACCCTCTAAGATAACAGTATGTGGCACATTAGACCTGTGGCAATATTTATTTATGCATTTTATAATACTAACATATAATGTTCCATATGATCTGCTTTAGGAGATATAATGTTCCATATGATCTGCTTTCTCCTAACAGAACCGGCTATTGCAATACACCAAGGTGTTCATAAAGTTTCAAATGAGTTAGTAAACATCATATTGCTAGAGCACTATGTCATAGGCAGCTGGACCAAACCGTGAGTTCAGTTAACAAACTTGAACCTAGAGATGTTCATTATTTGGTTTCAAACTGAACAAGTTGAACCAAACAAAACGTTTAAAACCAAACCGAATTACATATTCAATTTTCAGTTCGATTTTTTTTTTAAATTTTCAATTCGGTTTTGAACCAAAGTAGCAGAATAAATCATATATTAAATAACGATTATTAAGTTTTGTCATTTAACTCAATGTAGCTACAACTTTAGTTTAGCTAAGAAGATTTTGCCCAACACAATCCATTATCAAATAACGGTAAAAAGAGATGAAAAAAATATTTATTCAGTCAAAAACTTTGGCTAAGAAGATTAATAAGCCCAACACAATCCAGTATCAAATAATGGTAAAAAAAGATTAAAAAAATATTTATTCAGCCAAAAACTTCAGCTAAGAAGATTTTGCCCAACACAATCCATTATAACGGTAATAAAAATAAAAAAAAATTATTTATTCAGGCAAAAACCGAAACCAGAACCAAAACTTGAAAAACGAAACTCAATTTGATTTTTGGTTTTGACCTTTCGGAATTCGATCAGTTTGGTTCGCTTTTCTGTTTCAACTGAAGAAAATCATAATCGACTAAGCTAAAAACCGAACCGATGATCACCCTTACTCAGGTTAGCTTGGTCTTGGACATAACCAAGAAATTTAAAGAGCATAAACGGAACCATATAATGATAATTAATGCCCATATATCGTCGTATCAACATCTTAGCTCTTCTGCACAACTACATTTCCAAATTTTTTTTTTTGAAAAAATACGACTATTGTCACCAAATATTTTGCTTCAGCAAACATTATGCCTACAATTATATAAATTATGCCTACAATTATATAAGTCGATTGAAATATTTCTACTTGATTGGTTAACATTCAGTTGTTTACAACTAAATTGCATTTAGAAGGTCTATATGTATAAACTAACCTTCATTTTCAACAATGTTTTTTTACCATTGGTGACGATCTATGCAGCGATAAGAGAACTTCGAAAACCTGCAACTCGTTATGCTTGTGAACGCCCTTCTGAAGCGATATCCTCACCTTATTGAGCATAGGTGACTTGGCCAAGATAAACTTCACAAAATCCAACCCAGCCTTTTTGTTCTTGTTCCTCAAATCTGATATCTCTAGTTCGTTCAGATGTTCCAACCAAATATTCGAACTATCTTCAAGTGTAGAAGCGAACTGAGACGGAAGAACTGGATCCTTATGATAATAAAAGCCATTCGCTCGCAGCTTAAGTTTTTCCATGTTCGGGGAGCTTCTAATCAAAAAGAGAAGGAAAGGTAACCCATGTTCGTACATGAAACTCATTGTATCAATCAATATACACGTATTTGAGGTGGATTAACGTAGTTGGAAGCACTTGTGGAACTCCGTCTTTATCGAAATACTTAAACCATAGCCAAAACAAAGATTGGTTATATGCAAAAAAAAAAAAAAAAAAAAAAAACACTTGAATCATAGCCAAAACAAAGATTGGATATGTACAAAAAAAAATCCTAAGTTGAATTGGTTACCTCAGTTATCGAGAGACAAGTAGATAGAGATTCAACCATAGGGAAACACTCAAATAGGTTTGTAAGGCTGCACTCTTCAAAATCTTGTGAATCGTCAAAACCTTGTGAATCATCAATAATCTGCAACAACTTGCAATATTGAGGAATATAAAGAAGGCAAATTGGAAAATAATAATCCCATCTTTCTGAAATTGGCCGATAATAATCCCAAGTCAGTTATTAACCAATATTAATCCGACCTCGTTCAATTTTTTTTGTAAAATAGTCTGCCGTTAAAATAAGCTTAACGGAGTTAAGTGTTTTTTCGAATTACAAACCGATGTTTAGGGCTTTTGATCGGAACGAGGATACGAGTCGAGTGATGTAAAACTTACCTCGAAATTGTGTTCGAAATGGCTTGAATCTTGTTAATTGGAAGTTAAACACCCGAATTGAAGCACCGTTTTCGTGGGTTGGGGGCAGTATTTTGAGGTAAGTTTTACATCAATCGACTCGTATCCTTGTTCGATCAAAAGCCCTAAAACATCGGTTTGTAATTCGGAAAACACTTAACTCCGTTAAGCTTATTTTAACGGCAGACTATTTTACAAAAAAATTGGATGAGGTCGGATTATTATTGGCTAATAACTGACTTGGGATTATTATCGGCCAATTTCAGAAAGATGGGATTATTATTTTCCAATTTGCCTATAAAGAAAGGATCAGTATTTTATTATCACAAGAACTTACCAGAGTCAAGCTCTTAAGCAATGGACAACGTAAGGCTATGAGCTATCATATACATTGAACGTCATCGGTTTGTAGCCAAGCTCACAACTAATGAGATGTAGGTCCGTTAACTGATAAAACGATAACATAGATAAGGGTAACACATACGCCCAAGTGATGTAATTTCTTGACACTATATGTAACACCCCAACCCAGATGGGCTGACGTGTCACTATAACAGTGGATCAGAACAAAAGTCATAATTCCATTGATTAAACCCAAGTTGGAAATACATAACAAAAGTTAGGGTTAGCCCAAATGTCTAATACAGGTTATTGTGAAAACATAAAGTTAATGGGCATCTTCAGATTATTTTGATTATTCCTAAGCATTAGTCTTCTCTCTTGATCCCGCCCAGGGTAACATGTGAACCTAAGGTATACAAAAAGTTTACCGAATAAGCCGATTGCCCAGTACGGAATAATAGGCTCAAATAACAAATAAACAACTGAAATGATATCTCTCGTAATGTAAGTTGATAAGAAGCGAAACAATACAAGCATAGGCGGATACAAGGAGAATGTGGGGGTTGCTCCTTGTTACCACCCTCCGGCATGAGAATCCGTATTTGCTTAGGAAGCAAGATAAGTGATAAGTAGTAAGTGTGAGTGAGCAGATTAGCATTACCTCAAACGTGGTTTGAAGTCTGGTATTTATAGCCGAAGAGTGAAGGAGAGGGGCCAATGGACCGTATGATGGGCCTTGGGTCTGACTGACAACTTGCAGCTTATCCACTGGTCTGGTAGGTGTGCAGGCTGCAGAAGTGTCAGGCGCATGGTGGAGGTGTCGCCACGTGTCCTGCTGTGTCAGGCGCACGAAGGAGCGGCCGCCACGTGGCCTGTTCATCAGCTTTATGCAAGTGGAAGCCCTGTTAGTGGACCGGGTAGCCGCGTATTGCATGGTCAACTGACCGTTGTTGTCAGTGTTAGGGCGTACCACTTGCTGGTTGGTCACAGAAGTCAAAGCGCGGTCCCACCTGCATCAAGATAGGATGCTGCCCTTGCGCGTGCGCCCTGTAGGCTTGCGCAAGACCGTAGCGTGTGTTGGAAATGACTTTAGTTTTCAAGATTCGACTTAGAAGTGATAAGAATTACTTAACATTAAGACAATAAATAGTTATGGATTGCTGTTAAATAGCACTGTAGTAGAAGATGAACCCATTTTGACCCGTTTGATACCTAACCCGTTTGAAAAACCGGTTTCAAACTGACTCCACCCAATGGTTCAGATACCAATTTATTATCTCGATCTTTGAAACCGGTTAAAGACTGGTTCGTTTGTAAAAAACGGTTTAAACCGAAAAAAATACGGTGTTTTTAATCCCAAACCGGTTGTTACCGGTTCAGGTTCACATCTCCTTAAACCAGTTTACAGTCCGAACCGGTTTTTTTGCCCAAAAAAAACAGCCCGGTTAAAAAACCGGACCGGTTTTCTAACAAAAGCGATTTGTCCACCTCTGGTCTTGTGTAGAGTCTTGTGTTTGGGTTAAATATTGGGTTTTTACGAATCTGAAAGTGAAAATGTATAGTCTTCTACAGATCAAGTCTCCCTTCATTTGATTTAGGAGACATTTCTACAGAATCTTGTAAGTTCCACTGTTCAACTTTATGTGTTTAGTTCTTAAATCATATTGCTTACTGAGATCATGTCGTTTACAGCTTACTGCGAGTGACGGTTCTTGGGGAGAATTTGGTGAACGGACAGTGAACTAGAAGTCATCTTTGGCTCGTAGATTTGGCGGGAAGTGAGCGAGTGGGAAAAATCGAGGTTAAAGGGGAAAGACCGAAGGAATCACAGTTCATAAATAAATCCCTTTCGGCATTAGGAGATGTACTATATGCTCTTGCATCAAAAAACACTCACATCCCGTACAGGTATTAATATCCCACTTCCCTAATCCTCGGCCTCTTACTGGTATTACCATCAAGTTTTTATTCTTGATCCCATCTATTTTTTTATCAAATCAGGAATTCGAAGCTTACCCATGCCCATGTTTTTTTGCGCCTTGCACCTAGGCTCTGGGCGAGGCCGAGGTGCCTCGCCTGCGCCTTGTGCCTTTGACAACATAGCATAATATACAACATATGTGCTAATAGGAATGGTGGGTTATAACCATAAAAGATCATCGTCAATTGGACCCTGGTTTAAATGTGCCATATTGTCAAGTACTGTTTTGAAGTCTGGGATAAAAAAATGAGAAAACAAGGGGTTTACAACAACAACATGACAGATGATAAAGCTACATTTGTAAGAATGTGAATTTTTATATGGAGTTGATTTGATAAAATATTAAATTTAAATAATTGTAAGACATGGTAAATAGGGTTTGTAGCATGTGGTGTAATCTTATTGTAGCAAGCTATTCTTAGAAACTCGCATGGTGAATAAACATATTATTCTACAAATATATAACTATCCGCCTCGCCTTTGGCTCGGTGTGTGCAGGTTGGGAACCAAGCTTGTGGACGCTGTGGTGAAAACTTGGAGTCATTGGATTGACGGGTGGTCCATAGGACAACCCTTAATCATGTTAAAAGACAAATTAATCCTTCACTTAACTGCGTAATTATCTTGAATTAGATAACTACCGTTCCTTATGTGTCAGGTGCAGTTCGGGAGCTAAAAAGGGATAAAACGCAGCTTTGGACGGTTTGGAGATGAACGGGTCGTGCGTGGGAGGAAATGAAGAAACAAAACACACAAGTCAGGGCTCCACCGTAAATTACGGTGGCCCTGAAACTCATAATCTCCTGCCGTATCTCAGTAGAGTTCTACCGTAACATGATGAAGTCACGGTGGATACCGTAAATTACGGTGGAGGCTGCGAGGAAAAGTGTAACTCCCATTTTTAAGGTGTTTTATGGTGGCTTTTGATTGGCAATCATCATTAGACGTTTTCTTATCATCTTAGGGGCGATTTTTGCTGCTTCTACTTGGTTCAAAACAATTCCAAACATTTGGTTCTTGTTTTTTATGCTTATGAACTCGAATTTGGATGTTATGATGATCAACCAAACTATGTCCGGCTAATTTTATGGTGATCATCCTAGGTTGAAGGTTTTGTTTGAGACGGTTGTGTTTTGATTCCATATTTCTAGAATGGTAAACGTTATTTATGTTTTGTTTATTATGTTGTGTGATTACTTGCTTGTAAATTGTTGATTCTTATGATATTCTAGTTTGAAACCATACGTTCTTGGTGCCGTTGGCAATCGAGATATCATGGGTAGAATTAGGATTGGGTAAGGGTTAATTGGTCATCGGGTAATAACCTCATGTTCTAGGAATCTGAGTACTTCGTTCCCTTTTATCACAACAAGTAATTACACATGAACTATGTCTATGTAGTTCTTTCTAGTGGATGATAACACAAACGTTGAAGCAAACAGGAAACTTAGGATGGTCATTTGTCTCTAAAGTGTTTACAAACTCAATTTTCATTTTGCAATTTAATTGGTAATCTTAGTTTTAACAATCAAATCAACAATCCAACTCTTGAATTTACTTTTTAGTGCAATTAGTTTAATTTTAGTGGACGTAGATACAATTCTAAATAACACATATTCCACAAACTCCCTGTGTTCGATACCCACTTGCCACTAGCTATTTAGTAGTAATTGGATTAAATTTGATTGTGACCACGACATCACGTCAAATTTTGGCGCCGTTGCCGGGGAGTAGTGCGCAACGTGTGTTATTTTTGTTCTTTTTAAGTTTGTTATTTTTCTGGTTTACGCTAGGTGTGTTAGTGTGCAGGTATTTACAGGTGCATGCGTACTAGAAGCTCTCACAAGCTTTCACCATTGGCGTTTGATCCGGAGATTGAGCGAACGTTAAGAGGAAACAGAATTTTGCTAAGAGAAAACAAGTTAAGCAGTTCACCAACAACACCAACTACACCTATAACACCAGTTCGATACATGGATCCTCCACCACCACCCACTACGGGTGAACCTGTTCAACCATTTATACCAACATCCACTCAACCTTCACCAAATACCACCATTCCAATCACTACTACCAAACCTACCGTACTTCAAAATGTCACCCCAACCAACACCACATAACCCATTACCACACAAGAAGAACCATCCATTACCTTTAATCCTTCCTCTACTATTCCACCATCGTCTCATTTCTTTCCAGGTGCGGGACAATCATATCCAAACTATACCATAGCACCAAATTCTACCATTGTCCATGCTTCATCATTTCGACCATCGAACTAGTCGGGTTTTCAGTACTCGACTCTTCCATTTGGGCAATCTTCAGGAATTCAAGGAGATGGGTATGATGAGGGATATGAGGACTTTGAGGGTTATGATGAAGATGGGTATCCTTATGGAGGTGATAGGGATCAAGGAGAGTTCGGTTACGTGCAAGGCCAACTTCAAGGAATGCCAAGTGTTGGTGGAGTGCCACAACAACAACAACTCATACCACAACACATTAGGCCAAGGCCACAAGGGCCACAAATACAACGTCCCATACCATTGCAACAAGTTCGTCCACCGAATGTTCAACAACAATTTCAAAGGCCAATTCAAAACCCTCCGATGCCACAACAACAATTTCAACAACCAATTGCACCATAAGGGCATATACCAAGACCAATGGGTCCAGTTCGTCCAATGGGTCGGTTTGGTGTACCAAGAAGGCATCTCAGAGAACATGCGAGGGGTATTGAAGCGCATTTTAGGCCGGTGATTACTCATAATCCATCACCGGTGGTTATTTGTCACGGCCCCCGACCCACCCTGGACGGAATCGGGTGCCGCGAGCAGTCCCGTGGTACCGGTGATTATTTTTGAAAAACATTGCAGCGGAATTTTCATCAGGACCGTGAGTTAGGAAAAATATCAGAGTTTAGAAAACACCGGATTTGATTTAAATAGATGGGATAAATCCCTATTTTAAAATGGTAGCTTTAATAAAGATAAATTTTATTTTATAAAACAATATTTCTTTAATTTGATTAAAATAAGCCATTTCTTGATGCCTTTCAGTGCCGTATCCAGCCTTATGATAATTACCTGAAACATGTTTGAAAAAGGTTTTGTCAGCGGGAATGCTGAGTGAATTCATTCCATTTTTATAAAATATATTGTTATACCTTACAGTATTAAGGTTTTATATTTATTTGCATTTACCTTATTCAATCAGTATTTTGTCACATAATAGTAATTCCAATATAACAGCAATAATATCACTCATTGGTTTACTTTCATCCAATAGTGAATTAATCAAATAACTATACTTTACTGTTATTCAATTTATCTATCATTAGGCAATTCCTATGACTGGGTCATATCACTGTTGATCATTCTTTCAACTAGTGACTCTGACCATATCACTTGTTCATAACACTGTTGATCATTCTTTCAACTAGTGTTCCTGGACATTATCACTGTTGATCATTCTTTCAACTAGGGTCTTTGGTCATATCGCTGTTGATCATTCTTTCAACTAGCGATTCTATTCATGGCACTGTTGATCATTCTTTCAACTAGTGCTTCTGGTCATTATCACTGTTGATCATTCTTTCAACTAGTGATTCTAATTATAACACTGTTGATCATTCTTTCAACTAGTGTCTCTGGACATATCACTGCTGATCATTCTTTCAGCTAGTGACTTTGGACATAATGATGTCTTATTACTTTGTCAAACATATCATCTCTAGCACCAAGTCATGCAATCTAGAATAATGACATTTCATGTCAATTATTATAACTTACCAAAATATATTAATTCACTAATTGTAATATCAGGGTATAGTAACCTGACTAAAATTATTATACTTGACTATTTTATTATGGCATGCACCATTTAGATTTATACCTAATAATTTAAGAATAATGTTAGTTATAATTGTGATCATGCTAACTTCCTGGGTAATAGTAACGAGAATCAAATAATGTATAATACCTCCCATACCAGTAAAATATAATAACTTAATCACTGTAAGTATAACTGGTAATCATTTAGGATTTTTAGAAAGCAATTTGCAATATAATTGTTTCACAAAAAGGTGATAAAACTGTGATAAAAGAGTATAGACTCACAAACGGTGAGAAAAGAGAAATGAACTCACATTGCAGATTTCTACCGGCAAGGTTTAGTCTACAGATAAGCCTTGATATATTGCTGATTCAATTTGGGCAGAGTCTAGTCTACTGATTAGCTCAATTCACACAAACGGGGTTGTAACTAATACAGCAATTACGACAATTCACGAGATTAAACCTTCACAACGATTAACAAGTGCAATACTTCAACTCATTTATCGAATTATCGACAAACGACAAAGTATAATACTTTAATAATTCAATCGGATTCGCAACGAATAACAGAGCATAGTCCGAATTCGAACAGCACTCAAATATTCAAGTCAAAATCACGATGAATAATCAAAGTACAAGCTCAATTTGAGCAGCACTCGGACAATCGTTGGATAGTTACAATCGATCGGACGTTGAATCGTAATAGCGATCGAGTTATTACCCTGATTGCGGCATCAATTAGTGATCTGTGTGTGTTAATTGTGGTAAACAGAACAGAAATCGGTGCCTGAAGCGAATTTCTTCGTCGAACTAACGCACAGAAGCCAGTTCCAACCTCTACTATTTATAGCTGAAAAATAGTCCCCCTCGCGTGTCACGACAGGGAAACCTGGTCCTGGCGCGTGGCGCGAGAGGTCACTTTTAATATGAGGTAGCCACGCGTCTCAGTAGCTTGGGTGAGTCGACGGTTCGTTAAAATTCAATTTCTATCGAAAACAGTTTGGATAATACTAACTAGGAAATACCCCCCCTGAGTTTTAGGGGCCCTGATCCTGATTCCGATTGTTCTGAAAATTTTAGGGTTTGTGCAGAATCATTTGGGTGTCTTAATTAGGTTTTCCTATTGAATAAAATACTATAATAAATAATGGTTTTTGACGAGGGTTGTTACATTCTCCCCACCTTAATAAAAATCTCGTCCTCGAGATTTGGGTTATGATATTTCTGTTAGATTTATGTCATAATTTAGTCAATGAAACTAGATTCTTAAGGTAAATGACACAGAGTCAAATTTCGTGAATACTAGTTGTATCAGTAGGGTTTTAAAAAGTTCAACTGAAATAGTTCAAAAAATCGATGACAACTGAATGAGATGAAATGATATAGTTTCGAATAGGACTAGGTTCAAGTCAACAGATATATGATCAAATAGATATCTGTTTAGTGAAATGACTTTTTAAAATTCATGGTCAAAAGAAAACTTACTTTGATTGGCAACTGAAGAAGACTCAGAATTGATACGCTCAAAATAGAAGTATAAAAATGATTGTCAACTATCGATCCAAAAGGAAAAATGTGTTGACATTAAATTGCAAAGATACACTGGAATATTTTAGTGTATCATTGTCTTAATACATAATTGTATTAAGACGATTTTCAAATGATGAGTCAAACGAAAGATATACGTGGTTTTGAATGATTCGTATATTTATGATAAGCTACGACTTCGCAAGGTGTTGTAATGCTTGGAATAATTTCAATAATTACGGTGCTCGAACAATTTCACCGTATAATCAACTGAAAGTTTTAAATGAAGAAAACTTGGATATTCAAAAATAGGAGTTTCAATTTATAATGAAAAAGACCAATTTGAATTACTCTAAAATTTTCGATAAATAATGAAAGAAACGTTTAAGAAGTACACCGGAATATGATACGAATTTGTGTACTTTTATCTTAACACATAGTTGTATTAAGACTGGTTAAGAATATGAACCAAAAATTAAAATTCGTACATTAGGAGTGAAATTGAAAGTAGTTCAAGCTACAATTTATTATGACGCCACAAGGTGTCATAGTGATTGAAATAGTAGCGGTGAATGAAACGAGTTTCACCATGATGTAAATCAAATGAAGTAAATCCGAATGTTTCAATAAATTATTTTGGATTGAAATTGAAATATTTGAAGAAAGTTTTTCGATCGAAAATGATAAGGCAATAAGGATTACGAAACGCTCGATAGATACACGGAAATATGAAATGAATTTGTGTATCATTATCTTAGCACACGATTGTGTTAAGATTGTTTCGATAGAATAAATCAATGCGGATTAAATCCGTATGTAAAAGGTGCAACGAGATGATCACAAGCTTTTAAATTTGTGAAATTGTCACCACAATGTGATCGTGACCAAATAAATGATTCAACAAAAGTGAAAACCAAACAAGTTTGTTATGGATCTGAAATAGATGAAATATTTAACGGAATGTATTTATTTATGAACTTGTATTTGTACTAGGGTCAAATAATAACTTAACTTAGATATATATCAGTGACTACGTCTGGAATCATCTCTACTTCTTGTGTAGTAAGTGCGTATGCTAGCGTGTTCTTCTTAGCTCCGTCTGTTATTCTAGCCTTGTTGTCAGATGCTTTGGTTAGTTTCGGGCAATATGGTTTGATGTGTCCGGTTTCCCCGCAATTGTAACAGACGTTAGTTTTCCTTCTGCACTCTTCCTCTATGTGCCCGGTCATCTTGCAGAAGTCACAGTAAGGTGTTTTCCTAAAACGACATCGTCCTGAATGCGTTTTGTTACAGTTTCTGCAGATAGGTTGCTCCAATGACGGTTCAGTTTCTTTCTTCTTGAATTCTTGGAAAATTTTCTGGGCTAACTCTTTCTTCTTGTTTTCTTCTCTTGTGCGGATTAGTCCATCGGTCAGCATGTTAGCTAGTTCAACTGCTTCCTCGATAGTCTGTGGTCTAACGGCCTTGACTATGTCTCGGATTTCGCTAACTAATCCCCAAATATAACGAGAAATTAGTACGGATTCTGGCGAAGCCAGAGTTGGTACCATTCTTGCATATTCGAAGAATATTGTCGTATATTCACGACAATTAACATCTATCATTTTATGATTTAGGAACTTGTTAGTTATTCTTTCCTTTTCATAAGGAGGACAAAATTTTCTTTCTACTACTTCCTTGAATTCTTCCCAGTTTATGGCATAAGCCATGGTCCTTCCTTTTGCCTGAAGAATAGTATTCCACCATTCTAAGGCTTCTTCCTTAAAGAGATTAGATGCATACATCACCTTATCTTCTTCAGCACATTTGCTGATCGTAAGAACAGCCTCTGTCTTTTCCAACCATCGCAGAGCAGCCGTGGTACCTTCACTGCCCGCGAACTCAGTTGGTTTACAAGCTAGAAATGCTTTGTAGGTACACCCGAGAGTCATCGCCTTCTTCTTCTTGGGAAATGGGGTTTTGGTAATATCATTATTATCACTATTGACACTATGGTTAAAACTATCGTCACGGGTATGCTTACTACTCATAGCTTTGGTGGGTTCTATGGGATTTTTAACAGCTTTAATTATTAAAGGTAAAGCATTAGCTATTCCTTGAGCTATTAGATTTTCTATAGCATTTTTATCCAAAGGATTTTCATTATTAGTCTGAGCTTCTGGGTTATGGGGTATTTCATTCGACATCTGAATTGCAAACATTGTCACTTATTAATATCACATAATAAAATAATACCTCCAGAAGATTATATGTGCATATTAACATATGTATATATATATTCATGTATAACACATATGGTAATTTGTATTAGTTTCTTAACTTTATTGTTTAGGTATTAAAGAACACCTAATTAGCTTAAACAAGTGGCTTGACTTATACGAATGCATCTTTTCTTATTCAACTTTTGAATGTTATCAGATGTGCTACCAGTTAATAGCAATCTCCTAACTCTTTTATTTAAGTTTAAATATTATTATCACAACACTTATAGGCTCAAAGTAGTGGCTTAGCTCTGATACCACCTTCTGTCACGGCCCCCGACCCACCCTGGACGGAATCGGGTGCCGCGAGCAGTCCCGTGGTACCGGTGATTATTTTTGAAAAACATTGCAGCGGAATTTTCATCAGGACCGTGAGTTAGGAAAAATATCAGAGTTTAGAAAACACCGGATTTGATTTAAATAGATGGGATAAATCCCTATTTTAAAATGGTAGCTTTAATAAAGATAAATTTTATTTTATAAAACAATATTTCTTTAATTTGATTAAAATAAGCCATTTCTTGATGCCTTTCAGTGCCGTATCCAGCCTTATGATAATTACCTGAAACATGTTTGAAAAAGGTTTTGTCAGCGGGAATGCTGAGTGAATTCATTCCATTTTTATAAAATATATTGTTATACCTTACAGTATTAAGGTTTTATATTTATTTGCATTTACCTTATTCAATCAGTATTTTGTCACATAATAGTAATTCCAATATAACAGCAATAATATCACTCATTGGTTTACTTTCATCCAATAGTGAATTAATCAAATAACTATACTTTACTGTTATTCAATTTATCTATCATTAGGCAATTCCTATGACTGGGTCATATCACTGTTGATCATTCTTTCAACTAGTGACTCTGACCATATCACTTGTTCATAACACTGTTGATCATTCTTTCAACTAGTGTTCCTGGACATTATCACTGTTGATCATTCTTTCAACTAGGGTCTTTGGTCATATCGCTGTTGATCATTCTTTCAACTAGCGATTCTATTCATGGCACTGTTGATCATTCTTTCAACTAGTGCTTCTGGTCATTATCACTGTTGATCATTCTTTCAACTAGTGATTCTAATTATAACACTGCTGATCATTCTTTCAACTAGTGTCTCTGGACATATCACTGCTGATCATTCTTTCAGCTAGTGACTTTGGACATAATGATGTCTTATTACTTTGTCAAACATATTATCTCTAGCACCAAGTCATGCAATCTAGAATAATGACATTTCATGTCAATTATTATAACTTACCAAAATATATTAATTCACTAATTGTAATATCAGGGTATAGTAACCTGACTAAAATTATTATACTTGACTATTTTATTATGGCATGCACCATTTAGATTTATACCTAATAATTTAAGAATAATGTTAGTTATAATTGTGATCATGCTAACTTCCTGGGTAATAGTAACGAGAATCAAATAATGTATAATACCTCCCATACCAGTAAAATATAATAACTTAATCACTGTAAGTATAACTGGTAATCATTTAGGATTTTTAGAAAGCAATTTGCAATATAATTGTTTCACAAAAAGGTGATAAAACTGTGATAAAAGAGTATAGACTCACAAACGGTGAGAAAAGAGAAATGAACTCACATTGCAGATTTCTACCGGCAAGGTTTAGTCTACAGATAAGCCTTGATATATTGCTGATTCAATTTGGGCAGAGTCTAGTCTACTGGTTAGCTCAATTCACACAAACGGGGTTGTAACTAATACAGCAATTACGACAATTCACGAGATTAAACCTTCACAACGATTAACAAGTGCAATACTTCAACTCATTTATCGAATTATCGACAAACGACAAAGTATAATACTTTAATAATTCAATCGGATTCGCAACGAATAACAGAGCATAGTCCGAATTCGAACAGCACTCAAATATTCAAGTCGAAATCACGATGAATAATCAAAGTACAAGCTCAATTTGAGCAGCACTCGGACAATCGTTGGATAGTTACAATCGATCGGACGTTGAATCGTAATAGCGATCGAGTTAT
Source organism: Helianthus annuus (assembly GCF_002127325.2). Lineage (NCBI taxonomy): Eukaryota > Viridiplantae > Streptophyta > Magnoliopsida > Asterales > Asteraceae > Helianthus > Helianthus annuus. The sequence goes on along the minus strand of NC_035433.2, from coordinate 133,257,183 downwards.
TACCCTGATTGCGGCATCAATTAGTGATCTGTGTGTGTTAATTGTGGTAAACAGAACAGAAATCGGTGCCTGAAGCGAATTTCTTCGTCGAACTAACGCACAGAAGCCAGTCCCAACCTCTACTATTTATAGCTGAAAAATAGTCCCCCTCGCGTGTCACGACAGGGAAACCTGGTCCTGGCGCGTGGCGCGAGAGGTCACTTTTAATATGAGGTAGCCACGCGTCTCAGTAGCTTGGGTGAGTCGACGGTTCGTTAAAATTCAATTTCTATCGAAAACAGTTTGGATAATACTAACTAGGAAATACCCCCCCTGAGTTTTAGGGGCCCTGATCCTGATTCCGATTGTTCTGAAAATTTTAGGGTTTGTGCAGAATCATTTGGGTGTCTTAATTAGGTTTTCTTATTGAATAAAATACTATAATAAATAATGGTTTTTGACGAGGGTTGTTACATTATTCCTCATAACAACCAAGGAAGAACTTTTGAAGTAAGGACTAACTCCTTACAAAGTTTGCCGAAATATAAGGGTCTAGCAACGGAGGAGCCTTATTTCCATTTGGAGGCCTATGACTCAATTTGCAATACTCTTGGGAATCAAGGTTTTTCGGCCGATGATATAAAGTTGGTCTTGTTTCAATTTTCTTTGGAGGATAAGGCAAAGAAGTGGTTCTACACTTTGCCTTCGACATCTATTTATACTTGGGCGGAGATGCAACAAATTTTCTTAGATGAATTTTATACCGCCCAAAAGACCAATGATGATAGGAAGGGGTTGAGGAGTTTCCAACAACAACAATGAGAAATGTTTCATGAAGCCTTTGAGCGCTTTAATATGATGATCAAGAATTGCCCGCATCATGGAATTGAACTTTCGGAATTGATGAATGCTTTCCATGAGGGGTTGTGTGCCGAAGATGCGCGTGATCTAATGTCCATCACAAATGGGACTTTTGGCAGAAACTATGAGCATGACGATTGGGAGTTCTTGGAACAAATGGCCATTACATCAAAGAGAAAAGCTCAAACATCAAGGAGAGCACGACCGGCCATTACCCGAACTCAAGTGTATGCAGTTGATGATGGTAATGTACAAACTTCTAACCAAATTTATGATGTTTGTGCTATTTGCAATGAAATAGGTCATGCGACTAAAAATTGCCAAGGAATGGTGGAAGGGCAATATGAAGAGGTGAATGCTTTGCAAGGTCAAGGAGGGGGTGGTAGAAACTTCAACATGAATTCTAACACTTACCACCCCGGGTTGAGGAACCACCCAAACTTTCGTTATGGGAACCCTTCAAATCAAGCAAACCCGAATTTCCAAGGTAACCAAGGTAACTATGGTTCACGCCAACCTTACAACAATCAAAGTGGATATAGAGGTGGGAACAACCAAGGATACCAAAGGCAATATCAAACGGGTCAAGAACAAGGGGAGTCATTGGGTGGAAATGAAATGATGGATATGTTGAAGAGCATGCAAGCGGAAATGCAAAAGAGGAACCAAATGGATGACGCTCGCATACAAAAAGACGAGGCCCGAGACAAAGCGATTCAAACTTTGACCACCCAAATGGGTCAACTTGCAACCGAAGTGTCAGAATTGAAGAAAAGCAAAGGTCAATTACCAAGCGACACTAAGGTAAACCCGTCTCATAGTACTTCAAGAGGTAATAATGTTAATATTCACCATGTAAGTGTTTTGAGAAGTGGGAAAGAGTATAAAACCAATCCTTCACCGGATTTGGTTGATGGGGTGGTTGAAGATATCACAGGTCAAGATAGCGAGGAAGAAAACGAACCACCTACTGTTTCTTCTAAAAAACCCCAATTTTGAAAAACCCGAAATTAATAAAGAAAAAGAAAAGATAAATGAGGGTGAGGGATCTAGTGAAGTACCATTTCCCTCGACTTTATTAGATCTGGGTAGAAAGAATTTTATTTCAAAACGGGGTCCTCAAAAAGAGGAAATGTGGGAGGTTTTTAAACAGGTTAAAATTAATCTTCCTTTACTTGAAGCTATCAAATAGGTACCCGCTTACGCCAAGTTTTTAAAAGAATTGTGTACCCAAAAGAGGCAACAAAAAGTGCCTAAATTGGTAGACTTGACAGAGCGGGTAAGTGCGGTCTTGAAAGGAGATCTTCCTCCTAAGCTACAAGATCCGGGAACGCCTCTAATAAACATCCAAGTTGGAAATTTTCAAACCGCGAGGGCATTATTGGATCTTGGAGCCGGAGTAAGTATCCTACCGGGGGGGGTTATATGATCAATACGATTTTGGACCATTGAAGCGGGTTGAGACAACGGTTATGCTAGCCGATTTGTCTCACAAACTTCCCCGGGGTATCGTACGGGATGTGATAGTTAAGGTTGATGAGTTTTACTATCCCGTAGATTTTCTTGTGCTAGATTACTCATCCGCTGACCCAATTCAACAACAAAATGTTATTTTGGGTCGGCCGTTTTTGAACACCGCACATGCCGTTATTGATTGTCGATATGGTACGGTCGACATGCCATTCGGTAATAGAAAGATGAGATTAAATGTTTTTACTAATGGTACTAACGTTTATGGTGATGAGTGTTTTCTAGCAGATTTCATAGATGGATACGACCCGAAGGAGTTCGAAGAGGAAATTTTGGGGTCTTGAGTTTGTGATGTATCTTTGCAGGTGCATGCATGCGAGTTGGAAAATGAGGTGAAGGAGCAAGAGGCTCTTGCGGTGAGAGAAGGAAGACCGCCATGGACCCACCAAACGGATACCTTACCGGTGGAAATCGACTCGGGTACAAAGCCTTCCTTGGAATGTCCACCAAGTGTGGAATTGAAAGAGCTACCAAAGCACCTAAAATATGCATTTTTGGGGGAGAATGACACTTTACCGGTGATCATTGCTTCCAATTTGGCGGTAACTCAAGAAGAGGAGTTGATACGGGTGTTGAAGGCTCACAAGGCGGCAATTGGGTGGACGATAGCCGATTTAAAAGGTATTAGTCCATCCATTGTAATGCACAAAATTATTACAAGTGAGGATGCAAAGCCGACCCGTGAAACACAAAGAAGATTGAATCCAAACTTGAGAGAGGTGGTCAAGAAAGAGGTTATCAAGTGGTTGGATGCGGGGATCATTTATCCCATTTCTGATAGTGCATGGGTAAGTCCGACTCAGGTAGTGCCTAAAAAATCCGGCATCCAGGTAGTAAAAGACGAGCAAGGTGAGCAAATTGCCACCCGCCCGGTAACCGGGTGGCGAGTTTGCATTGACTATAGAAAACTAAACGCTGCTACCTCCAAAGACCATTTCCCGTTACCCTTCATTAACCAAATAATTGAAAAACTTTCTGGTCAAAAATATTATTGTTTTTTGGATGGGTACTCGGGATATAACCAAATTGCTATTCACCCGGACGACCAACATAAAACCACGTTTACATGTCCATATGGTACATTTGCTTTTCGGCGAATGCCATTTGGACTATGTAACGCCCCCGCCACGTTCCAAAGATGTATGATGAGTATATTTTCGGACATGGTCGGGGAGTCTCTTGAAGTGTTTATGGATGATTTTTCCATTTTTGGTCCAAGTTTTGACTCTTGTCTCGATGAGTTAGAAAAAGTTTTGAAAAGGTGTGTGGAGACAAACTTGGTCCTAAGTTGGGAAAAGAGCCATTTTATGGTTCAAGAGGGTATTGTGTTGGGGCATGTGATATCAGACCGGGGGATGGAGGTAGATAAAGCCAAGATTCGGGTAATTTCATCTCTACCCCCACCAAAGAATGTTAAGGGGGTGAGATCATTTTTGGGACACGCGGGGTTCTATAGAAGGTTTATTAAGGGTTTTAGTGTAATTACAAAACCTTTATGTAACTTATTATTGAAAGGTATTCCATTTGATTTTACTGATGAATGTTTGCAAACGTTTTATGTGTTGAAGGAACAGTTGGTGAAGGCTCCTATCTTGCAACCACCGGATTGGTCAAAGCCTTTTGCAATTATGTGTGATGCTAGCGACACGACTATTGGAGCGGTTTTGGGTCTAAGGGTCGATAAGAAACCGGTGGTGATATATTATGCAAGCAAAACTTTGTCCGAGGCGCAACTCAATTACACCACGACCGAGAAAGAATTATTAGTGGTGGTATATGCTTTGGACAAGTTTAGGTCTTACATTTGGGGGAGCAAGGTGATAGTGTATTCGGATCATAGTGCGAACCGATATTTGATGGAAAAGAAGGACGCAAAGCCCCGGTTGATTCGTTGGGTGCTTTTGTTGCAAGAATTTGATCTTGAGATTCGGGACAAAAAGGGATGTGAAAATGTTGTTGATTTGTCCCGGATCCCATTGGAAGGTGTTGATGACCCGAGTGAGATTAATGAACGGTTTCCCGACGAGCAATTGTTAGCCGTCTCTACTTTTGTTGCACCTTGGTAGGCCCATTATGTGAACTATTTGGCCAAGGGTGCAATTCCGAATCATTGGACGAAGAAGAGACGACAACAATTCTTGAGTCAAGTTAAACAATACATATGGGATGAACCGGATTTGTTCAAAATCAGACCCGATCAAGTGATAAGAAGATGTGTTCCCGAAACTGAAGTTTTAGAGATTTTGACCCATGCTCATTCATCGGCATGTGGAGGGCATTTTAGTGGGAACAAGACAGGTTATCGGGTGTTATCTAGTGGGTTTTATTGGCCCATGATTTTCAAGGATTCCTGCGAGTATGCCCGAAATTGTATCAATTATCAACGAGTGGGAAGCATTTCGAAGCGGGATGAAATGCCGTTACAACCAATTTTGGTAGTGGAGGTATTTGATGTTTGGGGAATAGACTTCATGGGTCCTTTTCCAAACTCAAATGGGTTCTTGTACATATTGGTTGCGGTTGATTACGTTTCAAAATGGATTGAAGCTATCGCTACGAGGACCAACGATCACTCCGTTGTATGTAAGTTTGTGCAATCCAATATTTTTGCTCGATTCGGTGTGCCTAGGGTGATAATAAGTGATGGCGGTTCACATTTTAAGAACTTCAAATTTGGGAAATTGCTAAAAAGATATAATGTGAACCACCGAGTTGCTACACCGTACCATCCGCAAATGAGTGGTCAAGTGGAAGTGTCTAACCGGTAAATTAAAGAGATTTTAATGAAGACGGTAAGAACGGATCGGAAAGATTGGTCAAGCAAGCTTGATGACGCGTTGTGGGCTTATCGAACGGCCTACAAAACTCCACTTGATACAACTCCTTATCGAATGGTGTACGGAAAAGGGTGTCATTTGCCTATGGAGTTAGCACATCGGGCATATTGGGCGATTAAAACGGTGAACACAAACTATGACGAAGCGGGTTGGGCGAGAAAGCTACAATTGAATGAGATTAAGGAAATACGAGATCAAGCCTATGAGTGTGCATCCGCATACAAAGACAAACTGAAGAAAGTTCATGATGCAAAAATAAAGAAAAAGAACTTCGAAGTGGGTCAAAAGGTGTGGTTGTACAATTCGAGGTTGAAGATGTTCGCGGGAAAACTTAAAAGTAAATGGATGGGTCCTTATGTTGTCCGAAGAGTTGGGAGGTTTGGTGATGTAGACATCCAAGATGAGCAAACGAATAAACAACAAACGGTGAACGGTCATCAGTTGAAGCCGTACTTGGAAGGAATGACATAAACAACTTGGAGCTTGACAAAGTGGGCTACATTCTATTCCCGGTCGATGAGGAACAACCATGAGAGGCCCAGGTTTGTAGTGTAAATAGTAGCATTTCATTTTGTTTTGTTTTGTATAGTTTGCACAATTACCGTATTTCCTTGAAATCCGTGTTTGAAACAAGTGTGGGGATATTCGGGTCACGAATTACTCTAACATTGTGTTGAGGACAACACGGGACTTTCGAGGGGGTAGGGTGATTTTTACATGTTTTTGAAAAAATTTAAAAACACACAAAAAATCGAAAAAACTGAAAAAAATATAAAAAAATGACACTTAAAATAACAATTCTTAGCAAACCAGATATGCCCAGCATCCACCGTAATTTACGGTGGCACCGTAAGTTACGGTGGCCAGTGAAAAATTTTGTCCTTTACGGTATTTCGCTACTAAGTTACAGTGGGATTTATTGGCCAGCATCCACCGTAATTTACGGTCCACACCGTAATTTACGGTCCACACCATAATTTACGGTGGACCTGGCGAGACTCTCGGTCGTTTTGGTTCATGCGTTACATAAAAAAAAATAATAATCAGTCACGTGAATACTCCCTAGCCACTCCTTCTCTTTCATTCTTCCTTCACCACAAACATTACCCATCACTTTCATCTAAACCCCACAAGATCCATAGCCTTCTTCAACCTTCAACCCCTCATATCTTCTTCAATTCTCAGTCAAATCACGTGAAATCTAGGTCTATCTTGACTAATTTTTCACGTACTCTCTGATTTTGCTAAGAAATTTGCGAAAAAACGAAGTTTTCAGGTCTGAATCATAAACCCTAGGTCCGAAAATTTTGGGGGTTTTTGAAGTTCTTGCTTCATTTGTGTTTCTTACATCTTCAAACAAAGGTATGAAGTTTATTTACTATATTTTGTTGATGCATTGTGAGAAAGAAGGTTATTTTTGTTACTTGTTCATACCCACTTGCATGTTCTTAGATTTTGTCATGAAAATGTTTATTTGAACATGGTTATGGGTTGTAATGTATGATTTGTGATTAAAGTAGTGAACTTTTGGGAATCTCTACATTGTAGAGACACCATGCCCAATTTTTTTGAAAAGGATTTATAAAATTGTGGGTTCACTAACATCTACAACCATAGTAACAAGCAAGTGTGGGGATGTTTTTGGGAGAAAGGACTAATTTTTGTGTATTGGTTGTGTTGTGTTGTTTGCTCTATGTGTGTAGGAAAATGGTCAAAACGAAAGAGAGAGCGGGAGCTAGTTCATCCTCTTCGTATAAAGGAAAGGGCAAACAGCCGGAAGTGCAACCAAAGAAGAGGCAGTATTTGGGTAGGATTAACGAGAGCGAAAGTGATGATGAAGAGATGGTATATTTGAACCCGGCTGATAAGCGAAAGTGGGAGTCGGGTCCATTGGATGAGTAACCGGAAGAATGACAGCCAACTTTATACCATGATAGCATGAATAGATTGAAAAACAAGGCGGAGGGTTTCATTTGTGAAAGGGAGGTGAGAGAAGTTGAATTTGGCCCGTTTGGTGTGTTTGCCAAATTCCGCGCTTTAGGATGGGAATCGACTTTGAGTTGCTATGACAAGGATAGCAAGAACTTATTCATGGATGAAATTCAAGAATGGATGGCGACTCTTAAGCGCAACACATATGACAAGCCGTCCCGAATGAAATTAATCGGTACAGTGCATGGGATTCCGGTAGAGATGTCTTTTGACACGTTAAAGAAGCTTGGGAAATATGATAGCCTTCCGGCTCGTGATTATGTAATTTCTAGTCTTGATGATCTTTTGGTGAAGCCGGAGAAGCATCCTCGTTGGAATGACATGTTAGCGGCATTGTTTTTGCCCGGTACTTATCATGGAGTCTTGTATCGGAAGAACCTAAAAATCGAAGCGAAATTGTTGTTAGCCATTTGCATTCTAAATGTCATTCCGCGAAGAGGGGATAAAGAGCAAGTGAGGTACCCGGAGGTACCCGTCATATATTCGTTACTTCATGGGGGTCCGCGTTTTCCAATCCGATATTTGATTATGAACCATCTCTGGATTTGTCGGAATAAGTTGAAGAGAGATATTGTTCCATATTGCCGGATCATCACGGGTTTGATGAAACAGCAAAAGGCAATCACTTCAGAAGATATGAGACACCCGAAAAGGCATCAGCCTTTTACTTTACAAAAAATGGGTATTGGGTGGACCTATACTCAATCGGAGCGGTTTCATAAACTCAAATCGGAGGGTCAACGATGGCGGGCATTAAAGGTAGATGCGAGAGATCTTCTACCGGGTGAGGAGGAAGAACCTGAAAGTGATGCGGAAGTCCCGAGTGGGGATGAGGATTATGAAGAGGAACCGCAAGGTGGTGTGAATGTGAATGTAGGGCAAGGGGGCCCGGGTGGAGGTTATGGTGGTGCTTTCTACGATTACACGGAGCGTTCTTATGAACCCGGGTGGGCTTATGAGGGCACTATGCAAGAGGTTATAGAGAATCAACGTCCTCCTGCTTCCATTTTTGAATCATGGTCGGGTTCGGAGAGGACGTTATTTTATCAAAACACGATGATGAGTGCAAGCATAGAGCGGTCTTTGAAACATAGCTTTGATCGTCAAGAGACGTGGAATCGCACACATGCGTATTCCCATGAATTGGAAATGAACAACCGATACCATGATGACCAAGCAAGAAGATTGCATGCAGATTGGCACGCCGGGCGGCCGGTGGTTGTGGATCCACAACATGTGGATTACGCGTCTCTACCATCTTACGATGGTAGTGTGTCGTATCCGACCCCGCAGCTTCATCATTCACAATGGATCGACCCGCGCCAACAAGAAGGAGCTCCACAACAAGGTGGGAGTAGTAGCGATTCATTTGCATTTGGAGAATGGAATGACATGATGTCTTCCATTTTTGGGCCTCCACAGCCACGCTATTACTAGTCAGGTCGTGTTCCTTCCTTGTATATTTTGTGAATATTTGTTATCTTGTTTTGTTTATGGTCGGGTGGTTGGGTGGTGTTAGTTTGTTAGTTGTTATGTTACGTTTGGGTTGGTGCTAGTTGGTGGTGTTTTGTCTTTAAAAGAAGAAAAACATAAAAAAATATAAAATGAAAATACCAAAAAGAAATTTGTGGTTTGAGTGTTGAGCTTTTGGGTGATGTGAAAGATGGTTAGTGATCAAGTCCTCCTAAAACCATACATTAGGGTCAATGTATCCCAAGTGTGAGGATGGGGGGAAATTTTTGAAGCTTTTGAAAAAAAAAATTTAAATCAAGCAAAACAATGTGAGAATTTGAACACCCTAGATTAACCCCAATTGATGCACCGGCAACCCTTGATACCCTTTTATTCTTGGTGAGAGTTGAAGCCACACATGTAAATAAATAATACTTATCTTTGATGAGAGTGGCTACGGGTGGGGGTGCATTAGAACTTGTGCCTTGATACGGTTTGAGTCCTTAGTCGAATATGAATGCAAAAAGGATAAGGGCATTTAGGTAGCCTCGTCTTTAGTGTGTGTGAGTGTGGGATTTGGGGGGTTGGACCTCATAAATTATATATATGAGCATGGTTGCGAGAGGGGCGGGGGTTTGGACATTTAGTTGCCCACTTTTGCGCCTAAAAGCCTATCGTTTGTTTCCCCCTAGCTAGTGACCTATAAATTTACCCAACTTGACCTGGTCTTAGAGTATTAGTAGTAGTTGAGTAGTTTGTAGATATTTTTGATGTTATTTTGTATGTTTGCTTTGAAAAAAAAACAAAAAAAAAAGAGAGAAAAAGCAATGAAAAAAAAAATGATGTTTAGTTGTCTTGTATATAGTAGTTAAGTTAGTTGTTTGTTTATTCTTTGTGTAATAAAGAGACCAGGTTAAGTTTTTGCTACTTCATATATATTCCATTTCCTACCCATACACCTAGCCACGTTACAACCTTGAAAGTCCCTTTGATTTGCATTCATGTTTGGCATGTTTTAGGAGAAGGATTGATTTAGGTACAAGCCTATGGTTGTGCAACCGCCTGTTAGCCTTTGTGTGTCTAGCTCATATTGCTAGTGCTTACTTGTTACCGAGAGGAGAGACATAGTGAGGGTGCATTATTTTGTTTGTTAAAAAGGGGTTAGTAAAAGGACTACATGTTTATGCTTGGTTTACATTGATCACTTGTTTTGAGAACGTTTTGATGAGTTGCTTGGGACAAGCAACGGGTAAGTGTGGGGATGTGACGGGTGGTCCATAGGACAACCCTTAATCATGTTAAAAGACAAATTAATCCTTCACTTAACCGCGTAATTATCTTGAATTAGATAACTACGGTTGCTTATGTGTCAGGTGCAGTTCGGGAGCTAAAAAGGGATAAAACGCAGCTTTGGACGGTTTGGAGATGAACGGGTCGTGCGTGGGAGGAATGAAGAAACAAAACACACAAGTCAGGGTTCCACCGTAAATTACGGTGGCCACCGTAATTTACGGTGGCCCTGAAACTCATAATCTCCTGCCGTAACTCAGTAGAGTTCTACCATAACATCATGAAGTCCACCGTAATTTACGGTGGATACCGTAAATTACGGTGGAGGCTGCGAGGAAAAGTGTAACTCCCATTTTTAAGGTGTTTTATGGTGGCTTTTGATTGGCAATCATCATTAGACGTTTTCTTATCATCCTAGGGGCGATTTTTGCTGGTTCTACCTGGTTCAAAACAATTCTAAACATTTGGTTCTTGTTTTTGATGCTTATGAACTCGAATTTGGATGTTATGATGATCAACCAAACTATGTCCGGCTAATTTTATGGTGATCATCCTAGGTTGAAGGTTTTGTTTAAGACGGTTGTGTTTTGATTCCATATTTCTAGAATGGTAAACGTTATTTATGTTTTGTTTATTATGGTGTGTGATTACTTGTTTGTAAATTGTTGATTCTTATGATATTCTAGTTTGAAACCATACGTTCTTGGTGCAGTTGGCAATCGAGATATCATGGGTAGAATTAGGATTGGGTAAGGGTTAATTGGTTATCGGGTAATAACCTCACGTTCTAGGAATCTGAGTACTTCGTTCCCTTTTATCACAACAAGTAATTACACATGAACTATGTCTATGTAGTTCTTTCTAGTGGATGATAACACAAACGTTGAAGCAAACCGGAAACTTAGGATGGTCATTTGTCTCTAAAGTGTTTACAAACTCAATTTTCATTTTGCAATTTAATTGGTAATCTTAGTTTTAACAATCAAACCAACAATCCAACTCTTGAATTTACTTTTTATTGCAATTAGTTTAATTTTAGTTAACGTAGATACAATTCTAAATAACACATATTCAACAAACTCCCTGTGTTCGATACCCACTTGCCACTAGCTATTTAGTAGTAATTGGATTAAATTTGATTGTGACTACGACATCACGTCATGGATCACATTCTTGTATCATGTTTTGCGGCTAAGGAAGTCTCGTAGATTAATATTGATTGCCTAATCTCAGTTGCTAGATATCCCTTTGAGAGAGCGGCCTGGCAGTATTAGTGACATGGCGGGGTCAAATGAGTGGGAAAAGCTTTACTCAAACGATTTGGAAGACTGGGAACGGGTTGGAAATCAACAAACGGGTTATACCGACTCAACTAACGACCAACTCAACTAACGACAAACATCATGAAGAAGCACTCTTTCTTATGGGTCAGATGTAGATTCAAAATTGGTGGTCTTGTTTGGGACCTGCGATGTAATTTTAACTTAAGAGATATTATCTTGCAATTGCTTCTCCGGTTTTTCAGCTTCTTGTTGGCACATTTATATTTTATATAGAATATTGCCATTAAAAACAAAAATTACTTATGTTATACGTAGAAGAATGCAAATTGTTGGTTGGAAACAGACTGCCTCACTTGATAAGGAAAGTTAAAGTCAGCACTTTAAGCTTTTTGCCATTCCTAAAGAATTGAACCGATACCCCGATCGAATCTCGTCGCAACGAAAAGGTACACAACTTAGCTTACAAGTTACTTGCCATTAGGCTTTTTAGTGCTAAGAGATAAAACATGCACTCACTCGATTGTTTATGTGTAGGTTCGGGATCTTGAAAACAAATTAGCTAAGGAGCCGAAACGAGACATAATCAAGAGAATCGAGCTCTTGCGGTGGCTTCTTCACCCTTTACTTTCTTCAATGAAACAAAGTCTGAGTACTATATCAGAAAAGAGACCGTCTTCAAAGATGAGACTTCCTCTCAGTCTCTCAGAAGAATCAGCAATGTGTGTGGTAATTAAAGCTAAAAGGACTTCGTGTTTAGTGTTTCATGGAATAGAATGTTTTGTAATAACTTTGTTTAGTTCATTGGTTTGGAAAAATCAAAATGGGATGAGAGGAAGAAAGGATGAAACGGAATGCTTTTTATTTAGTTTATATTAACGAGTTTGAAAGGAAAGATGAAATGATGGGACTATTTACATGTATGTAAGGATTAGTTTCCGTGATTTTTTTAATGGCTTTGCACGGTTCTTTATTAAATATATGCGGGTGATGCCAAAGAGACACCATTTACACACCAAAAATATTATGTGGGCAGTATAACTAGTGAAATGGTCACACAAGTCATAAGGCATGTTGTAATGACACATCGGGCGGGCTTTATGATGTTAAACTGATTCAAAAATGATTGATGTGATGATGCATGTCACGATTTGTTAAACCGATTCAATTACACGATTGATGTGACGAGGCATGTTACTGACAAAGTCATACGATCATTGTAGCTATTTTTTCGACCGCCATCCCGTATGATGACATCAGATGGTGGTGTACCTTTAGCAATACCTAATGCATACCTTCTTTTATATACTTCACTACTTTAAGTAAGTTATATCATAAAATCAAGAAATTTATAATCCATCCAATTAGTTGTAAATATATATTTAAAGCACTTACAAAAGTGTCTATAAGTTCTACGGCTATTTTTTCGTTAAATGGAACAAAATGTTAGAAACCTGGAATGGGTTGTGGTTCGTAATAGGCATGATAATTGAATCCGATATCAGTTGGGACACCCGCCGCAACGCGCGGGCTTTCCCACTAGTCTTACACAACACAAATTATTAAATCTTATAATTACATTTTTTTCTTTATATCAAAGACAAACATTAAACTCTTAAACATAGGAATTTTAATACTTAGTATAATCCGTTATTAAAAGAAAAGTACATTATGTTAAAATTAGAATTACTAAATTATACATTGTATTCGAATGGTGCGATTTATAAAGAAAATTTTCAAATAGGAAATTATCTTGAAGAGGATATGATATATGTGAAGAAAAAAATTATTAAGTGATTTTTGCATGTATAAAGCGTAAGAACTATCCATGATGCAACTCATGGATTTTAAGAAAATAATATATGTGTCGTTAAATTACAATTGGATTTTAGATGCAACGTCACAACAACTTGGATAGACCATTATTTTCCTATAATTTATTCATGTCTCATACTACTTTGACAACTTTGACGCATTGTTGTAATTAGGTTAGATGTACATATAATAACTTGCCTAGCGCAACAAGGCAACAACCACATCTGGCACCGTCTTAGGACAGATCAAAGAACATTGGGAAAAAGCCATTTTTTCGATCAATTGAGGCTGCTGCTGCTGGAAAAAGTTGATCGAACCTTCACATGTATGTTAGTATGTGTAAATTCATTTAATTGTATGTGGCTACCGAAGGGTTACTCCGTTTTCAGAGTGGGGTAATCTCATTGGTCTGAATGTGAGTAGGCAAAAGGCTAAGGCTGAATTATTGTAACACCTCGTAAAATCATCTCCAATGATGTGTTGACACGTGTCCTAAACCATAATGATGTCAAATGTTGACTATGAAGGACTATTGTTGCCAAAATGTGAAAGGATGTATATGGATGGACTAAAAGTGTCAACATGCTTAAACTAAGCCTCTGAATGACCTTTTACGGTATTCGTATCCTTTAACGAGCTACATGTTGGACGTACGAAACCGTTTGTGAATTAAATCATAAGTTTGTGAAATTAAGGGTAAAAAGCGTCAACATGTTTAATTATACATCTGAGTGACCTTTTAAAGAACCCGAAGCTTAATGTTGTTTGGTTACACTTCCAAGAATACCTACAACCCAAATTGAAGGGTCATAAGTGCCAAATATAAATCTTATAATGGCTTAGAGGGGTTAAAAGTGTTAAAAATGGAACTTATAATAACTTTTAGGGACCAGGGACTAAACTTGCCAAGTTAGAAACTTGGTTTGCTGAAACCACAGGGGGTCGCATCACGCGACAGCCGCACCTGTTTCTCGTCGCGTGACGCGACGGGTGTATCTGCACAGAATTGTTTGGACAGTTGCTGGTTGCATGCTTGTTCACCACTCAAACCACTTCTACACTCATGAATTCGAAACTTGGAGCTCTTTGATGGTTTTTAAAACCTGCCAAGACACTTGGGGTGATCTTGGAAGCCCTCTAACACCTGGCATGATCTAAGGAATTTATGTTCAAGTATAAATAGGGGTCCTTGGAAGCCTTATTTCCTTGCACCTCTCAAAATCATTCTTTCTCACTTCTAATACTCTGTTGGAGATTCCTGGCATAAAGGAGACTCCACTTCAGTCAAGTTTTCGAGCTAGAACCCTTTGTGAGTGTCCTTAGCCTCTGCTTTTCGTTTTATAGGCTTTTAAAAGCCAAAAGTCAAAGTTTTTCGATAAACGCTTTGACTTTCAGCTTAGACCATTATGGTCCAGCCATTGTTCGAGGCGAACATGGCTACATGATCGTAATTAGGTAGGTGTTAATCTCTCAAAAGAGCACCTCCTAATAATCACGTTTGCTTGGTCAATTGACGGGTCAAAGTTATTAATTTAAAAAGTCAAACGAGTCAGTTTTTAAAATAATTCATAAATAATAATGTAGATGTTATAAAAAATGTTTTATCACTTTAATAACTTGGTAGTAATTATTAGAATATGTGTAAACATGTTCAACCCGTTAATTCCAGGTTTAGGGTCGGTTCGCAATCAAAAGTCGCGAAGTTTGACTTCTGCTTTGACTTTCAGTTTTGACCCAAATTAATATAGTTTCATTCTGTTTTAAGGTTCCTTCGTGATCATATTATATTGTAGTATAACCCTCTGAGGTTATATTACATGGTCATATAGTAATCTGAGTTTATTTTGCAAGTTCCGTAATTTATGCTTAATGTTAACTAAAATGCTCTTTTGTTTAAAAATGAGGTTTTAAATATAAATGAGCATGCAAATGAGTTATGTACTGATAAGTAAAAAATATTTAGCATGTTTTGATGTTAATATTCTGGTTATAAACTGAATTTGCATAATTAATCGTAAATCATGCTTTTAAAAGGACTAAAATACCCCTTTACTTGTAAAATGAGTTTTAATCATAATTTCTTGATAAAACTCATTACCTACTGATATGATTGTATAATTAGTATTATCTGGGATGCTAGGTCAGATTGTAAACTGAGTTTAACCTCAAGTTCTTGTATAATGCCGATAAATGACGATAATGCCCTTATGGCACTTAAAATGGGTTTTAAACATAATAACCATGCAAAAACTTTTACTTACTGATATGTTATGAAAAATAACATAATATAACTATTCAAGGCTGGTCATAACATCAGATTTACTTAAAGATCACATAAATCGTCATTTAACGACTTTAACACCGTTTAGGCGCATAGTATGCTTTTAAACCATATTTATGAACCAAGACTTGTTATCTACTGATTTAATAAATCATTTTAAATATTTTTACAGTAGGTATAAGTCATGAACTCAGAATCCCAAATAAGTTCTCAAAACTATGTGTGACCAAAATGCCCCTACGGTGCATAGTTTGGTCATAAAGCATAAACCGCACATATATTTGACATCCTACTGATATTATATCATAATTTAACTATTTTTGTAGAATGTTTATGACCATAACATCAGTTTACTTGCAAGCTCCTTTTATAAGTCATAAATGACCAAAACGCCCTTACGGGGCTTAATTCGATTTTAAAACCTTAACGGGCATACATGTTAATACCCTACTGATATTATAGCATGTTTTAAGTATAATGACATATGGAACATGTATATGACTCATCTAGTTACCCGATAATGCTTATACGCGTTCGGTTCGACTTATGTAACTAGTTTCAATAAGTTTACCGAAACGGGTTTAACCTTCTCATTTTAACTTCATTTTCCAGAATGTAATTAGTTTACCCATATTATACAAGTCTTCATACTTGTTGGGTTTAAACTACATTCTATTCTGGTCATCGCTTAATCTAGCGCATTGTACCGTTTTTCATTCTTTAAGCTAGCCGATCTAAGTCCATGACTTAAATAGGACCCGTTAGCATTCTAATTGGTTAATATTACCATCATTCCAGACTAGAGCCTTCCGGTAAAAGCTACCTACGCTTGTCTACTGAATTATATGACTGAGTTGTTTAAATCTTGCATTGAATCGAGTTATAGCTCAGGTAAATACTTTTAACTTATTTTCCCTTATACGGGCTTGAGATACGGTAAATTATTACCGCTTGGTCGGGTATGGGTTCACTTAGCCGGATTGTGGCTATCAAATCTGCATAACCCGTTTTAAACTGTTTTGTTTGATAACTTAAACATTGGGGGTTAACGACCGTGTCCTGGATATCCTCGGCTCATTTAAGTTACTAATGGCCACGACCTATGCACGGGGTGTAGGCATACACCTGACACATGAAAATGCTAAAATATATTTTATCCACAAGTTGGGGATAACTCCTTTGTGGGTTTATAAGTGGCAAGTCAGTTAATCATGTCTCGGTTTCTATACTGGGCCCCATATGTATTGATAAACATGTAAAACTGTGTACAAGATTAAAATTCTTAATTGTCCCAAGTTATAAAAGATTTTTATGCGCCTTGTGCACTTAAATCGGTTTTGGAAATGTTTTCAAAATGTGTCAGTTAATTGTATTTATCAGTGTAAACTGACGTATTTTTAAAAGACTAAGTGACAGGTACCATACGCAAATAGGCTGGGAGCTGCTTGGTATCAATAGAGGATCTTGAAAGTCCTTAGGATGCCTAAAGTCTGTTGAACATCATTTTGTACATATATTAGATCCGCCTGTGGATCCTTTTATTACAACCGTCTGTATTATTATTTTGAACTTTGATCACTTGGTTTGTAATATTAATTTAATTCCAAGACTTCTGTTGTGCTATTCTGTGTTTATTTACTATAATGATATCAACTTACGTCACGATACTCCCCACCGGGCCCACCGGGTTATGTGGAAATATCGGGGTGTGATAGGTTGGTATCAGAGCCAACGTTGAGTGAATTAAACACTAGCCATTTTTGTTTAATCTCAATGTCACAGTAGCACATTCCTTAGACTTCCGAGTCTAGTTAAATGACCTAGGATTAATCCTAATATTTATTTAGCTTATATATATTGTTTTCTTTGTTTTTGGCAGGTTACTTATCATAATGCCGCCAAGAGTACGTGGAAGTGGACGCGGCAAAGGTCCAATGCGAGGTGGACCATCTAGTCAAGCGGGACCTTCGCACCGCCGCTTTCTATCCGCATCATTTGATTCTGATCCCTCTGAAGATTGAAGATTGGAGACACTCCATGGAACCCGCAAAACGATCTGTTTCATTAAGCACTTCGCCATCGTACCAACACTTGTTTGGACCACAACATTCGGATGAGTCATACCATTCACCCCATTCCCAGTCACAAGGGTAATTTGACCTGAATGACTACTTAAACACCCCTTCGGCTGGTCATAACCAGTTGGATCCAGAAGAGCACCATGAAGAGTACCAAGACATGGATGTGGACGAAGATCCAGATCCGGTCATGCCGCCATCAGGGACGCCTACGCATCCCATTGATATTTCTAGTGGTTTCGCTTCTTTGCGGGATTGCCTTACAGGGGCCTCGACGAATGGGCCTAATGGTGGGGTCAATATAAGTGGGGGTATACTCCTTCTTATCATAACACATCACCACCACCTCCACCAGAGGAGCCATACCTACAAGCGGTAACACCGCCACCACCATAACCACTAGTGGAGGAACAACCACCTCCGCCACCTCCAGAACCAACAAGGAGGAGAAGAAACGCACGTATGTCCGTACAAGGAGAGCCACGGTTTAGCTCTCCCCATGCTTCAAGCAACTATCCCTATATCCCCGAGGATCCGCAAATTGGTGGACCCTCAAATCCTGCGCCGGTGATTGATACTACACCAGCTACTTTTGCACCACCACCGCCGCCAACGGGTTTTGAAAACCCAATCCCTACTTACCCAGCTGCGACTGGGTATAACCCATTTGAACCATCAGCGTCTATGGGTTACAACTACCGGGAGCCATCGTACAATCCATATGCTGAAGCGATCGTGTATAACGTTTTATATCCTTCCCCTTTCCCCCCTGCTTACCCAATTGGATATCAGCTTATCGGTACCAGTATCTTGCTCCCCACCACCACAACCACAACCACAACCACAATTACCACAACAACAACTAGAGGCCTTAACTCAGGCCTTAGAAAGAGTGGACGACATACAATGTCGAGTGGATAGGAGCGAGAGGAAAACAAGTAAGTTCTTTAAGAAACTTACAAAGTTGATCAAGGGAAAGAATGATGAGGATTGAAGATTTTCTTTACTTGTCTTGTAATTGTTTATTTAAATTAAGTCCCTGCGTGGACATTTTTATTCCAGTAATAGTCCCTGCATGGACACTTTATTTCAGTATTTAGTCCCTGCAAGGACTTGTTTTAATTTAGTCCCTACGAGGATAACTAGTTATGTTAATTAAGTACCATTTAGGGCAATAATGTAATCCTTATTAATTAATGAGAACTTTCTTTTAGAATTAGTATTTATTGTTAATTATATATGTATTTCATTACATCATTGTTCAAGCGATCGTCTCGATTTTATTCGAACGTTATCGATCTGCTAAATAATTCCAAAAGATCTTCTTAATAGTTTAACCTTGCCTATATGTCAATTCGAACATGGCTATATTGGTAAACCCTCTTAAGACAATTAATCCTTGTTAGCATTCATAAAATGCTAACACTCCTGGCGGAGTGGCTTAAGGAACAACACTAGCCGTCAAGGTATTATAGCCTATATGATCAAGTTGAATCATGGCTAGTATCATCAATGTGATGATCATATTATTAGCATCCTTAGTGATGAAATGCCTACGGGCTATGTAGGATCGTGTACGGACCCGAAACGAGTCAATCAGAGGGGTTCTAATCTGTTTCAGAGGCGGAAACTAAGAAACAGATGTGGGAAAACAGCTTAATTCACTTTAATATGCCTTATATATTGATCAGGAACTGTTTACAATCAAACGGCACTTCGGCAGCACTTCGGTACCGGAATTACCCAAAGATACAATGATTTCGCTTGGAACAACTATTTATAGGGCAAGGGGTTCCGCTTGAAAGTGTCAAGAACCATTTCAAGCGGAAACACTTGATTGTGATTTCGCTTAAAACTGTTACTTGACATTTCAAGCGGAATCAACCCCAATCAAGCGAAATCAGATTTAAACACACCTAAACCCTATTTTCTTGTACAATGTGCCCTGATCTAACAAATCTAGTACAAGACTCGATACAAGACGAAGTCGACAGATGTATGCACTAACAGGCTATATATTATTGTCCATTTGTGACACTGACAGTTGTGATCTTTTATGATTCCCTGTCTAAGGTATTTGGATTATATCCAAGCCATATAGTCTATATGGTCAATGAGATCAAGACTAATATCATCAAATACAATGATTATTATATTAACATCCTTTAGTGATGTCAATTGATTAGCCTACGGGCCAAGTTATATCGTCTTTCATGACGATGACAGTTGTAGTCTACGACTCCCTGTGCAAAGGTGAAGAACTATGTTCAAGCCTTAAAATCCTTGATCAAATAAGATCGTGGTTTATAATTTATTGTCCAAAGTGACAAGGCCTTTTGTGCCATATATATTAAATGTCCTTTGTGACGAGCATTCAGGCTATTTAATATTGTCAATACGACAATGACAGTTGTGACTTATGATCCCCTGTCTAATAATTAACGGACTATGTCCTATTCAAAATGCCACTGATGGTTCTTTTATAACCTAGGCTATATATATTGAAATAATTTTTGAAATCACATTCATTAGAAATGCTATAACTTCATAGCCTATATGGTTTAATAATACCATGGCTTGTTAATCATCAAATGCGATGATTCAATTTTAAATTGCAACTAAGCAGTTGTTATTTTTGGTGTTTAGCACTAAAGCTTAAAAATGGTGAATTCCAATGAAGCACACAGCAGTATCGTGGACAGAAACGATGCTGCAAATGTGAATGTAAATGGCGCTGATCTTCAGGCCATGAGTGATGCAGCTGTTAGTAAGGTTGTAGATAGAGTTCTCAAGGAGTCTAGTGCAACTCGCTCCAAGTCCCAATCGAAACCACATACATCTCGAAAAGAAGAATCTGTTCACTCATCAACTGCTAAGGAGTGAACCATCGAAAAAGATTGTTTTTTATCAGGAACCCCGTTCCTCCAAAAGATGCACTTATAAATACTTTGTCTCTTGCAAACCAAGAGACTTCAATGGCGAGAAAGGGGCCATCGACTATATGAAGTGGCTGGACGAAATGGAAACCATTGTGGATATCAGCGGATGTGCAAAAGAGGACATTGTGAAGTACATTTCACAATCATTCAAGGGCGAAGCCCTAACATGGTGGAAAGCGTTGGTGAAATCCATGGGAAAGATCCCCCTCTACAATTTGTCATGGTCCAAGTTTGTGGACCTTGTGAAAGAAACTTACTGCCCTCAACATAAGGTTGAGAAAGTAGAATCTGATTTCTTGACTTTGGTCATGAAGAACTTGGATTGTAGGACTCACCGATTTTAATTCCATGTCGAGATTGGTTATGTATTTGATTACCCCTGAACCTAAGCACATTGCACGCTTCATTGGTGGTCTCGCACCAGAGATCAAAGGGATGGTGAAGGCCTCAAAGCCTGCTACCTATAGGTCTGCTGTGGATCTATCTCTATCCCTCACATTAGATGTGATCAGAAGCAGGTCTGGAAATACCAATGAAGAGGGCAAAAGGAAGAGGGAAGATGATAGCTCCCACAGGTTTGACAAGAAGAAAAAGGGGAGATTTGGGTTCAAAAAGAACCAGGATAGATCGGGCGAGAAGCCCACCTGCAAGAATTGCAACCGCAGACACTAGGAGCAATGTACTTTGGATCCACAGGCTAAACCCTGTGGTATCTGCTAAAAGAAGGGTCACAAAACCCTTGAATGCAAAAATTTGAAGGATGCAGTCTGCTATGGCTGCAATGAAAAGGGGCACATCAAAACAAACTGCCGCAAGAATGCAAAGAAACCTGATGAGGCTAAGAAAGGGAATGCTCGAGCATTCCAAATGAATGTGAGGCAAGCGGTGAATGATGACAATGTCATAACATGTACTTTTCTCATTAATGACGTTTATGCTAGAGTCTTATTCGATTCAGGTGCAGATAAGTCTTTTGTTGATCTTAAATTTAGTAAACTATTAAATCTGCCCATAAGAACTCTAGATATTAAATATGAGCTAGAGCTTGCCGATGGAACCATAGAAACCGCTTCTTCTATTCTTGATAGATGTTCTATATCCATTAAGAATCATTCTATTCCATTATCTCTGCTACCAATGAAATTGACGGGGTTTGACGTAGTTTTAGGTATGGATTGGTTGTCGCATAACCAAGCTCGTATCGCATGCGACAAGAAACTCATCGAAATCAAAACCCCTTCGGGTGAGATGATCACCATTCAGGGAGATATACACTATGGATTGCCTGATCAAGTGTCTATATTTAAGGCATCCAAATGCTTGAAAAGTGGGTGTGTCATTTACATGGCACAGGTGACAGTGGATGAAAGTTAGAAGACATTCCAGTCATTGCTGATTACCCAGATGTCTTTCCTGATGAGCTACCTGGATTACCTCCTGAGAGGCAAGTGGAGTTCAGAATCGACATCGTACCTGGAGCGGCACCAGTTGCACGAGCTCCATATCATCTAGCGTCGATTGAAATGAAAGAGCTAAGAGCTCAGTTGGATGAACCTTTGGATAAAGGCTTTATACAACCCAGCTCATCACCATGGGGAGCACCGATTTTATTTGTGAAGAAGAAGGACGGTTCAATGCGTCTGTGCATTGACTACCTTGAATTGAACAAGGTAACGATCAAGAATCGTTATCCTTTGCCCAAGATCGATAATCTGTTCGATCAAGTGCAAGGGGCCAGCTTCTTCTCGAAGATAGACTTAAGGTCAGGGTATCATCAGCTCAAAGTTAGAAGTGAAGATGTGCCCAAGACCGCGTTCAGGACCAGATACGACCACTTTAAATTCTTAGTGATGCCTTTTGGGCTCACTAATGCACCTGCAACATTCATGGATCTCATGAATAGAGTCTGCAAGCCGTACTTAGATAAGTTTGTCATTCTCTTCATAGACGACATACTTATCTACTCTCGTAATCAATCTGATCACTAGAAACATCTTAGATGCATCCTAGAGCTGTTACAGCAGGAGAAACTTTATGCTAGGTTCTCCAAGTGCGAATTTTGGCTTTGCGAAGTCCAATCCCTTGGACATGTTGTGAGTGAGCGTGGTATCCAAGTGGATCTCGCTAAGATTGAAGCAATCATGAACTAGGAGGCACCTAAGACACCTTCAGAGATTCATATTTTCTTAGGTCTGGCTGGTTATTATAGGAGGTTCATTGAGAACTTTTCAAGGATAGCCACTCCTTTGACTACCTTGACCCGTAAGAATGTTAAATTTAATTGGGGTCCAAAACAACAAGAATCTTTTGAGATTCTTAAACATAATTTAAGCAATGCTCCAGTGTTGACATTGCCTGAAGGCGTTGAAGAATTTGTTATCTGCTATGATGCTTCGCACACTGGCATGGGCTGTGTGCTTATGCAAAGAGGCAAAGTGATTGCCTATGCATTGCGACATCTAAAGGTGCACGAAAGGAATTACACCACCCATGACTTGGAACCGGGTGCCGTTGTATTTGCACTGAAGCTGTGGAGACATTACCTATACGGAACAAAGTGTATTATACACACTGATCACAAAAGTCCCCAACATTTGTTCAATCAGAAGGATCTGAATATGAGACAACGCCGATGGATGGAAACGTTAAATGACTACGACTGCGAAATTTGCTACCATCCTGGCAAAGCGAATGTAGTCGCTGATGCGCTTAGTCGCAAAGAAAGGGTTAAACCTATACAATTTAACGCTAAAAGCATTGAGCTAAAGAACAGCTTGAATGAGAAGCTGTTAAATGCGCAAAAAGAAGCTATGTTAGAAGCTAACCTTCCAGGTGAAGGATTGGGTGGAACTGTTGATCAGTTGTCATCAGGAAACGATGGAATCCTTATATTCAATGGTCGAATCTGGGTTCCGATCTTTGGAGGACTTAGGGATCTAATCCTCCAGGAAGCGCATAACTCTAGATACTCAGTTCATCCTGGAGGTGACAAGATGTATCAAGATCTGAAAGCAAATTATTGGTGGATGGGTTTGAAGAAATCCATAGCCACACACATAGCTAAGTGTCTGACATGTTCGCAGGTTAAAACCGAACATCAAAAGCCGTCAGGACTTCTACAACAACTGGAAATTCCCACATGGAAGTGGGAAATGGTACCTATGGATTTTATAACCAAGTTACCTAAAAGTAAGCATGGTAATGATACAATATGGGTTATTGTTGACGGACTGACTAAGTCAGCTCATTTCTTAACCATAAAGGAGACGCATAGCTCCGATAAATTAGCAAAATTGTACGTGGTCGAGATTGTATCCCTACATGGAGTGCCCATATCTATTATATTTGATAGAGATACTAGATACACTTCTCACTTCTGGCAAATCTTCCAGCAATCCTTAGGCACTCGATTGAATTTTAATACGGCTTACCATCCACAGACTGATGGACAAAGTGAGCGTACTATTCAAACATTATAAGACATGCTTCGTGCATGTGTTATTGACTTGGGTGGTAGCTGGGATGACCATATCCCCCTAATTGAATTCTCCTACAATAACAGTTATCATACCAGCAATAAGGTTGCGCCTTTTGAGGCCTTGTATGGGAGAAAATGCCGAACGCCCGTCTGTTGGGCAGAAGTTGGGGAAGCCCAACTGTCAGGACCTGAGATAGTCCTTAAGACGACAGATAAGATTATACGAATCCGCGATCGTCTAAAAGCTACCAGAGATAGGCAAAAGAGCTATGCAGACAAGAGGCGCAAACCTCTTAAGTTCCAAGTAGGGGACAAAGTCTTACTGAAAGTATCACCCTAGAAAGCTGTGATGCATTTTGGTAAGAAGGGCAAGTTAAGCCCGAGATATATTGGACCATTCGAGATCATCAAATGTGTCGGGTCTGTAGCATATAAATTAAACTTGCTTGAGGAGCTTAGTGGAATCCACAATGTGTTCCACATCTGCAATTTAAAGAAATGTCTAGCCGATGAGTCGCTAGCAATGTCTCATAAAGACGTGCAGCTTGATGAAAAACTGCGGTTTGTTGAAAAACCAATATCAATCGAGGATCGGTAGGTTAAGAAGCTCCGAAGGAAACATGTGCCTATTGTAAAGGTCAAGTGGGATGCCCGTAGAGACCCCGAATATACGTGGGAGGTCGAGTCCACCATGCGACAGAAGTACCCCCACCTGTTTCAGTAAATCTCAATGTCGAGATTTCTTTTAAGGGGGTGAGGATGTAACACCTCGTAAAATCGTGTCCAATGATGTGTTGACACGTGTCCTAAACCCTAATGATGTCAAATGTTGACTATGAAGGACTATTGTTGCCAAAATGTTAAAAGATGTGTGTGGAGGGACTAAAAGTGTCTACATGCTTAAACTAAGCCTCTGAATGACCTTTTATGGTATTCCTATCCTTTAACGAGCCACATGTTGGACGTACGAAACCGTTTGTGAATTAAATCATAAGTTTGTGAAATTAAGGGTTCAAAGCGTCAACATGTTTAATTATACCTCTGAGTGACCTTTTAACGAACCCGGAGCTTAACGGTGTTTGGTTACACTTCCAAGAATACCTACAACCCAACTTGAAGGGTCATAAGTGCCAAATATAAATCTTATAATGGCTTAGAGGGGTTAAAAGTGTTAAAAATAGAACTTATAATAACTTTTAGGGACTAGGGACTAAACTTGCCAAGTTAGAAACTTGGTTTGCTGAAACAACAGGGGGTCGCGTCGCACGACAGCCCCACCTTGGAGATTCCTGGCATAAAGGAGACTCCCTTTCAGTCAAGTTTTCGAGCTAGGACCCTTTGTAAGTGTCCCTGGCCTCTACTTTTCGTTTTATAGGCTTTTAAAAGCCGAAAGCCAAAGTTTTTCGATAAATGCTTTGACTTTCGGCTTAGACCATTATGGTCCAGCCATTGTTCAAGACGAACATGGCTACGTGATCATAATTAGGTAAGTGTTAATCCCTCAAAAGGGCACCTCCTAATAATCACGTTTGGTTGGTCAGTTGACGAGTCAACGTTATTAATTTAAAAAGTCAAACGGGTCAGTTTTTAAAATAATTCATAACTGATAATGTAGATGTTATAAAATATGTTTTATCACTTTAATAACTTGGTAATAATTATTAGAACATGTGTAAACATGTTCACCCGTCAATTCCAAGTTTAGGGTCGGTTCGCAACCGAAAGTCGCGAAGTTTGACTTCTGCTTTGACTTTCAATTCTGACCCGAATTAGTATAGTTTAATTCTGTTTTAAGGCTCTTTTGTAACCATATTATATTGTAGTATAACCCTCTGAGGTTATATTACATGGTCATATAGTAAACTGAGTTTATATTGCAAGTTCCGTTATTAATGCTTAATGTTGACTAAAATGCCCTTTTGTTTAAAAATGAGTTTTCAATAATATAAGTGAGCATGCAAATGAGTTATGTACTGATAAGTAAAAAAATATTTAGCATGTTTTGATGTTAATATTCTGGTCATAAACTGAATTTGCATAATTAATCGTAAATCATGCTTTTAAAAGGACTAAAATAACCCTTTACTTCTAAAATGAGTTTTAAACATAATTTCTTGATAAAACTCATTACCTACTGATATGATATTATAATTAGGATTATTTGGGATGCTAAATCAGATTGTAAACTGAGTTTAACCTCAAGTTCTTGTACAATGCCGATAATGCCCTTATGGCACTTAAAATGGGTTTTAAACATAATAACCATACAAAACCTTTTACTTATTGATATGTTATGAAAAATAACATAATTTAACTATTCAACGCTGGTCATAACATCAGATTTACTTAAAGATCACATAAATCGTCATTTAACAACTTTAACATCGTTTAGGCGCAAGTATGCTTTTAAACCATATTTATGAACCAAGACTTGTTATCTACTGATTTAATAAATCATTTTAAATATTTTTACAGTAGGTATAAGTCATGAACTCAGAATCCCAAATAAGTCCTCAATACTATGTGTGAAATGACCAAAATGCCCCTACGGCGCATAGTTTGGTCTTAAAGCATAACCACACATATATTTGACATCCTACTGATATTATATCATAATTTAACTATTTTTGTAGAATGTTTATGACCATAACATCAGTTTACCTGGAAGCTCCTTTTATAAGTCATAAATGACCAAAACACCCTTACGGGGCTTAATTCGATTTTAAAACCTTAACTGGCATACATGTTAACACCCTACTGATATTATAGCATGTTTTAAGTATAATGACATATGGAACTTGTATATGACTTATCCGGTTACCCGATAATGCTTATACACGTTCGGTTCGACTTATGTAACTAGTTTACATAAGTTTACCGAAACGGGTTTAACCTTATCATTTTAACTTCAATTTCCAGAATGTAATTAGTTTACCCATATTATACAAGTCTTCATACTTGTTGGGTTTAAACTACACTCTATTCCGGTCATCACTTGATCTAGCGCATTGTACCGTTTTCCATTCTTTAAGCTAGCCGGTCTAAGTCCATGACTTAAATAGGACCCGTGAGCATTCTAATTGGTTAATATTACCATCATTCTAGACTAGAGCCTTCCGGTATAAGCTACCTACACTTGACTAGTGAATTATACGAGAGAGTTGTTTAAATATTGAATTGAATCGAGTTATAGCTCAGGTAAACACTTTTAACTTATTTTCCCTTATAAGGGCTTGGGATACGGTAAATTATTACCGCTTGGTCGGGTATGGGATCACTTAGCCGGATTGTGGCTATCAAATCTGCATAACCCGTTTTAACCTCTTTTGTTTGATAACTTAAATATTGGGGGTTAACGACCGTGTCCTGGATATCCTCGGCTTATTTAAGTTACTAATGGCCACGACCTATGCACGGGGTGTAGGTATACACCTGACACATGCAAATGCTAAAATATATTTTACCCACAAGTTGGGGATAACTCCTTTGTGGGTTTATAAGTGGCGAATACGTTAATCATATCTCGGTTTCTATACTGGGCCCCATATGTATTGACAAACATGTAAAACTGTGAACAAGATTAAAATTCTTAATTGTCCCAAATTATAAAAGATTTTTATGTGCCTTATGCACTTAAATCAATTTTGGAAATGTTTTTAAAATGTGTCAGTTAATTGTATTTACCAGTGTAAACTGATGTATTTTTAAAAAACTAAGTGACATGTACTATACGCAAATAGGTTGGGAGCTGCTTGATATCAGTAGAGGATCTTGAAAATCCTTAGAATGCCTAAAAGTTTGTTGAACATCATTTTGTACATTTATTAGATCCGTATGTGGATCCTTTAAATACAACCGTCTGTATTATTATTTTGAACTTTAAACACTCGGTTTGTAATAGTAATTTTATTCCAAAACTTTCACTATGCTATTCTGTGTTTATTGACTATGATGATATCAACTTACGTCACTATACTCCCCACCAGGTTATGTGGAAATATCGGGGTGTGAAAAATATGGATTCCATCATTAAATTATCAATTTAATATAAACATAGTAATGTTATTATATATAGTTTCTATTGTTATGACATGTTCATCCAAATGATAATATATTTTCTAAAATGTTAGTATAAAATAATTCAAATCATTTTTTTTTATTTCCAATAACGTTTTTCTAAAGCTAACATAATATATATTAGAGTAAACTGCTAAAATCGTCCCTGTGGTTTGATTCAAATTGCTAGATCAGTCCAAAATCAACTTTTTTTGCTAAAACAGTCCCTGTCCCTGAGCCTAGTTTTTGTTGCTATTTCAGTCCAATAAATTAACACCGTTAGAACCTCTGTTAATGAATTGGTAAAACTGCTAAATTCGTCCCTGAGGTTTGATTCAAGTTGCTAGATCAGTCCAAAATCAAGTGTTTTGAATTTGTTAATTATAAACTTATTTAGGTATATAATTTTTCTAGACTTGCATTAATTTTTTGAATTTGTTAATTATAAACTTATTTAGGTATATAATTTTTCTAGACTTGCATTAATTTTTTGAATTTGTTAATTATAAACTTATTTAGATGAGTAAATTGCCATTTTAGTCCATGTGGTTTGAGCCATTTTCCCAGTTTAGTCCAAAGTTTCATTTTTAACATCTGGATCCAAAAAGGTTTCATCGTTGCCATTTTGGTCCAACTGACTTAACTCCATCCATATCTGTTAAAGCTGCCAAGGGCATTTTTGTCATTTCATTTGGTCCAACTGACTTAACTCCATCCATATCTGACAAAAATCACTACTAGAAAATACACTTCTCTTGACACGCAAACAATGACACACGCATGTTTATGACATTCAAAAGTGTATGTCAAGAAAAAAATGTCATGGTTTACAAAATTTAATAAATCTATGACATTCCTTTTTGTGTGTCATGTTTTTAGTGTCATAAAAAAAACCAAGATTTATCTTGACACGCAAACAATGACACACACTCATTTTATGACATTCGAAAGTGGCTGTCAAGAAAAAAAGTCATGGTTTTACAAAATTCAATATATTTATGACACACTTTTTGTGTGTCATCCTTTTAGCGTCATGAAAAAAAACAAGATCTATCTTGACACGCGAATAATGACACATGCTTATTTTATAACATTTAAATACGTGTCAAGAAAAAAATGTCATTGTTGTACAAAAATTTAATAAATTTATGACACTGTTTTTGTGTCATCTTCTTAGCGTCATAAAAAACATTATATAAACATAAGGGTTAATTTCCTATAGCAATTATTTTTTATTTAATATATATAGACATCATGGTTAATTTCCAATAGCAAATCATAGGAAAAATTTGAAAACTGTTAAGAGAAAAAATTGTACGGACTTATGAAAAGTGATATATTAATTAAAAATTTATATTATCAATGTCTCGTTTAGGCTCATGAGCTGGGTTGAGCTCGGGCTAGTTTACTTAACGAGTTTCTTTTTAGGTTCAAGCTCGTTACAGTTAGGCTTGTCATAGTGGTTTTGGGATGGCCATGCCGATTGGTGTTGGTTTTGGAAGGTATAAAAAAAAAAGTCCATTTAGTGGTAAACGTCTTTAATGACATTTTGTTTTTGTGCCATTAAATTAGGTTTTAGTGGTACTTTGTGTATGTCATGTTTAATTAAAAGGCACTTTTAGTGGCATTTATCTTTAATGCCATTAATTTACGTTTTTATTGGCACTTTTCAGTAGGCTTTTAATGACATTTTAAATTTTCAAGTACTTTATTTTAAAATTTTCCCTCTTCTTTTCATTGAGATTAAGGGTTTGAATTTCCGATATGACTAAAAAATATGACACAAATCTAACTCGAAATTCACGAGTTTGGTTTAGTTTAAATGAGTTCGGGCCAGTTTTAGGTTTAACCCGCCAACCTGTCTAACCGTTTATATTATATTATATTTTTTTGTCGGGTATTTTATGCATAATTATAACTTACAAGAAATTGACAAAAGGTAATATAATATTTTTATACATTTGTATTTTTATTGTAAACCTTTAATTCTAAAATATTATTATATGCACAAAATTTAGGTCAAACAAGTCGTTTTAGATTTAACTAGAGGTGACAATCTTGATCCAAAGGCTTTTAAGTGGGTTATTTGGGTTGCTTTTAAAATTATATGGGTTAGTTTGGGTAAGATATTTTAGCTAAACGGGTCACAACGGGTAAATTGAAATTCCATCTTGTTACAACGAGTGCACCGATATTGACCGAGTTTCTAGCTTTTTCTTTTTACATTTACTTTTTATATCTACCTTACTGTTCTAAATTTCTTATTATTTTGATGTAATCAGATTCTCCACTAATCAAGGGTAGGAAATCAACTCTATAAATAATTGAGAAATTTACACATTAGTACAAAAGAATGAGATAAATACAAAACAATATATTAACCTAGACTAATATCTCCCCTCAAGCGAGATGGTGGAGGTCCAAGGCGAAGCTTATTCCGATAGAACTCGAATTGTGAATGAGGGAGGCTTTTCGTAAAGATATGGGTAACCTGCAAGTTAGTTGGAACAAATTGAGTCTAGATCTTGCCGGATGAAACGAGCTCCCTGACGAAGTGGTAATCGAGATCAAAGTGTTTGGTATGCTTGTGAACCACATGATTTTAAGTAAGAAATAGGGCACATTGATTGTCACACAAAAAAATTGGAGGACAATCCTATGGAAGGGCATGTAACTCACGAACATATTATTTCAATGAAATTGTTAGCCATGACACGACACTCAGACTTACAGTTAAAACGGGAGATGGTGGGTTGTTTCCTGGCACTCCACGCCACAAGGTTGCTACCAAGAAAGATGGAGTAATCATAAGTGGACCTACGAATATCGGGGAAACGGGCCGCCACCCACCACCGCCACCTCCGACCACTGCTACAACTGCCACTAGGGGTGTGCAAAAAACCGAATTAACCAAACCATAACCGAATTAACCGACAAAATCGAACCAAATAAAAAACTGATGGGTCGGTTAATGGTTTTTTGAAAATCAAAAGTAGCGGGTTGGTTATGGTTATCACTTTTTCCATACCCACCATAACCGAACCGAACCGACATGTAATAGATATTTGTAGGTTTTAGCACTTTTCACCATATTTTTAATATTTGATGTTTTTTACTGAAGATTTTTAGTACTTATCGGTTTTTCATATCATTTTGTGGTTTTGATTAAATGTTTATTTGAATTTATGGAATGTATCATATCACTTTATTTGAATATTCGATAATAATTGGTATTAATATTATAGATTATATGTAATATACTAATATATACAGATATACGATAACATTTTATTCTATGTTACAAAAAATTAAGCTATTTTTAGCTAAGCTAAATACACGGTTAACCACCCATAACTGGCCCGCTATAACCATCAAAACCGAATAACTATAACCACAATAACCGATCGAGTTATGGTTATGGTTATCCAATAACCGACATCGCGGTTATGATTATGGTTTTTGGTCAGAACCGACCCAAACTGACCCATGCACACCGCTAACTGCCACATATCACCACTCACCACTACTGATTTTCTTTCATTTTTTATGTACGTTTTTTTTTACTTCCTTTATAAATTTGTAAGTAAACTTTACCATTTTTAGATGTACATCAATTAGAATTTATGTAATTTTTTTTTCTTTCTTTTAAAAAATACTATTATATTATATTTTGTATAAGTTAATAAGTTCTATTTTTTTAACAATCTTATACCTATAAAAATATTTATTATATTAATTTATTAGAAGATAAGATTTATTGATATTAATTTAATTTGTTTTCCTAAATAAGTTTCACCCATTTAAACCATTTCTTTTGAATTTTTTTGATTTCCCCCCATATTCACCTTTTCCCTCTAGAAACTTGCACATATTCCCCAAAATTCATTTCCCTCCCCTCATTATTTTCATCTTCCCGCTCCTTCTCTAACCCTACATTGATTTCTCCCTTTCATCTACCCAATTGTCGTCAAGCAGTTGAATGACCGAAGAATAACATTAGCTTCATCTGCCTTCTTTTTTCTTGTTGTTTAGTTGGGTTCCATCCTCTAAGGTTTTCTGTTGCGTCATCGCATCGGAGTACAACGTGGCCGCACGCACTACTAGAAATAACACCTTTCTTGACATGCATTGCGTGTCATAAAAGGGTCTTTATGACACGCAAATGCGAGTCGTTGATTGAGGAGTCATAAAATTAACATGACATGCATTTGTGTGTCATATTTTTATGACACACATTTAATGACACACATTTAATGACACGCATTCATGACACACATTTAATGACACACATTTAATGACACGCATTCACGACACGCATTCATGACACACATTCATGACACCCATTTTATGACACTTTTTAATGACACACGTTCATGACAATCATTTATGACACATACGTATGACATTCATTTACGCGTGTCATGCTTTTAATTGTATAAATTTTTTTTATAAAATTACTAATTTGCCCTGGATACATGTATAATAACAAAAACAATAAATTTTTTCATAAAACAAACACATATATATATATATATATATATATATATATATATATATATACCAAAACAATCTATTACATAATCATTTGTCAAGTATACTACAAATATTTTAACATTAACAAAAAAAGAATTGTTTGTCAATACATTATCAACACCTAGAATACGATTTATAACTTAAAAATAGAGTTAACTGCATAAGTCGACCAATCTTCACGAATGTCATCCATATCCGCAGCCGAGTATTCTTCTACTCCTTTCCCAACCTAAGACAACAATTAAATAAAATAAATCTTAAATCAGAATTTAATCCTAATATATGAGTTTAAGCATTTGTTTGGATATATAAATACATATTTCTCTAATATATAGACAAAAATATGCCTAAACTTACATTATCATTGTCAAGTATTTCAACTCCTCCATAAGCTATCTCCTTCATGAACTTCATCACATAGGACCCACATTCAATACCTTCTGGCTGACATGGATACTACACAATTAAAATATCAAGAAATGTGAAACCATTGCGATTTAAGTTTAAACTAAAGGGTTTCAATATTTACAATATCACTACACCCACAATTTAAATAAGGGACTTAGTGCTTACCCTAGCGTTATTCCAGATGAGTTTAACCCTAATGTTGGCACCACTTCGTGAAGCATACACGACCATTGCCCTATAAAAAATCAAAATTATATCAGAAGCAGACCCTTGTCCATTTTTCCTACAGACCGCCAACAAAGTTGACCAAAAGAGACACCATACATGTGACGAAAGGAAAGAAACAAAACATGAAACTTAACCTTGACATGTTTGCTAGGAAACACAGAAGTGCGAAGTGTGTCATGTGTATCATCTGCAAGTTTTCTTCTCGGATGCTTAGAACAAAAGCAACTTGGTTTGATGTAGCTGCAGTTAATGTTATCCTATACTCGGCATCCCATCGTTTATGCATACCTTCACTTGGATACAACAAGTCCAGTTCCACAACCTAGGATCACATTAATACAAAATCAAACAAATCGCTCATGTAAATAACAAAAGAAATGCTTTGACCTGGTCAGAGAATCCAGCGCCATGGGACATAACATTTGCCCATCTGGTTCTCGCAGTTGCCATAGCAGTGATATGGAACCTTTCTCTCCATTTATTATTTATCCACTAAAAAGAAAGTGATTCACTGACTTTGTAACACTGCTGAATGTATTTGGTACCTACATTTTATACAAAAAAAAAAAAAAAACTAGAGGATAAGAGAGCGAGCAGGCAAGCACTCAGCTTTACAAGATATGATTGTCCTTACCCTTAACCAAAGAGCTCCCGTTGTTCGCACATGCTATCACGCTAATATAGTAGGATTTCTCCCGCTGTTGCATAATCTAATCCTTTAATATACAACAAAATGCTTAGTAGTCTAAAATTAGGGGTGCTAAACGGGCCGTGTTGGCGGGTTCAACCCGACCCGAATCCGAAAATTGTTTCATAGATATGAACCCGAACCTGACCCGAATATTCGCAGGCTGACCCGAACTTGAATTTATTTATTTTTTTATTTTTTTCAGCAAATTAATATATTAAAATTAACATCTACTAAAAAAATCACAAATTAGATAATAAAATTACATTAAAATCATAAAATCTTATGTCAATTTCTATTTTTAAGTTATAAGTATAGCATAAAATACACACCAAATTTAATTTATAACATAAAACATATTGTAAAAAATATAATATTAGAGAAATGGGTTAAACGGGTCAACCCACCAACCCGACCGGGTTGACCCGAACCTGACCCGTTTAGCTAAATGGGTGGGCGGATTCAACCTGAAACTGACCCGAACCCGTTTAGACTAAATCCAAACCCGCGAATTTCGTGTTAGGTTCGTGTTGTGTTTTCGGGTGGTGTCAGAAATTCACACCCCCTATCTAGAATAAATCATTCAACAAACCAGACCCTAAAGCATGAAAAACCTTGTTGAGAAATGAGGGAGTTGGTAAACTTGAGAGGTGATAAAGTGCCAGAATCCATTATAAGAGCCCATAGGTTTGAGCAAGAAGCCACACTGCTGATAAGCAACCCATCTTCGTTTCCTTTGTCAATATGTTGAGCAAGTCTCTGATCTGCCACATCACAGTGATATCTACAGCAAGACATTTACATGTAAGTTTATATAACATATGATAAAAAAAGCAATTTTTATAAGTGATGTCCAAATTTCGCAATACGGGTTGGAACATAGCAAAAAAGCATTTTTTATACGTGATGTCTAAATATGACAACAAAAATATATTATTACAATATTAATCTAATTTTTGAAATGAAGCGACTTAGAAGGTCATAAGGCTGGAGGGTGTGGTATAAAGCCCCTA
The DNA here is from genome assembly GCF_002127325.2 of Helianthus annuus. NCBI lineage: Eukaryota > Viridiplantae > Streptophyta > Magnoliopsida > Asterales > Asteraceae > Helianthus > Helianthus annuus. Next base: position 133,222,445 of record NC_035433.2, on the reverse strand, counting down.
GGGGCTTTATCACGCCACCTCAGCGCCACCTAACCGCCATGTCACACGGGCAGCTTTAAAGCCCATTCCTTTAACTTGCAGGGTGTGGTTTAAAACCCCCCTTTACACTATAGCGCCCCCTTTCTATCCATGTAGACTTTGCGATCATAGAAGTCGTAATCCCGAACTCCTTCGAGCTAAACTTCTTCCATACCGATGCCAATTTTCTGCCTTCAATAGCTTCACTTCCAAACAGAAATAACCAGTCAATAGTGTATCTATAGAAATCAGTATATTCTTACCGAATCTTGAGGCCTTGTTTCAGCATTAAAGTGAAGATGTGCCTAAGAAGTTTGAATTTATATAGTTAGCTACACTTGGGATATAGAATACCATAATAATACATAACAAATCAATTTATTTATAGAAATCAATATATTCTTACCAGAAGAAGATTAAGTTCTTGAACGGTTTACACAGGTAATCCCACCAAAATCACCCAGCGAATAGTCATAAGTGAGACAATGCATCCACAATGGATGAGCTGAAAACATGGAACACCCACTACAAATAAATGCCATCTATTGACATACAAAAAGTGACACAAAAACACAAAAAAGGTGTCACTAAAGGCCCTTGTAGGAATGGGCGGCACACAAAACAAGTGTCACTAGAAGCGCTAACGCTAAAGCCTTTTAGTGGCACTTTTTCAACATGCCGCACAAAGTTTTTGGACTTTTAGTGGCACTTCTTTTTGCCACAATATAAAAAGACTTTTGTGGCACAATTTTTGTGTTTTTGTATCTATTTTCAAAGCATAATATATTTTTTAATTTTTTTCCTCCGCCTTTCTTGAAAAAGCCCTAGTCTTTTTTGCTCCTTGCGCCTAGGCTCCGGCCAAGGCCTGTGCGCCTCGCCTGCGCATTGCGTCTTGACAACATAGAATGAGTTAATATGGCATAACTAAATCAGTTATTATCCAAAACAGTTATCTGCAGTAGGGCTGTAAATGAGTCGAGCCAAGCCAAAGTGAGCTCAGGCTCGAGCTTGATGTTACACGAGCCACCACTCAATAAAAAAAAGTTTTGATTTATATAGCAACTTCAGGGTTTTTAAGCACCCAAACATTTATACTTTTATAGCATCCAGCGTCCAAATACGAAATATATTTTTAAGTGCCAATTTTGCTTTGCAAATTAAAATCATTAATTTAAACATACATTCAAGTTGCAGCAAAAATATTGTAGACAGCTATGATTTCACATACTTGGAAAAAGCCATTTTTATCAAAACTTTAACTAATAGTGGAATTATCTGGATAGTTATGTTTAGATCAAAACTTCAAAAGCCATTTTATCGAAACTTCTAAAGCCATTTTATTGAGACTTATAAATAGTTGACATTGCCAAATTGGTCTAGACATATCTGTAGGCTACAGCAAAAAAAAAATGAAGAATGTTATATAAATGAACAAACAAAATACTTGATAACTTCGCATATTTGGAAAAGCCTTTCTCTCAGTTAATGCACAAGTCAATGGATAAAAAGGTTCAAGAATCAAGTTAGTTATTCTAGGTAGAAGGGTTAATACTGGTCAAGTTTAATGTCAATTTGATTAGTCAAGGTGAATCAAAAGTGAAAATGAATCGACTATGTAGCACGGGAACGGGTACAGGACTGGGTTACGGGGACGATACGGGTACGGGGAACGTCAAAACTGAAAAATCCAAGATACGGGTACGGCAAAGGTACGACAAAAAAAATATTAAAAAATAAAAATATGCACACTTTTTTTTCTGATTTAAGATGTGCGATATGATCAGACTAGAGACTTGTTCTCATTTAAGAATATGCACACTTGCTCTTTTCTTATACTCATCCACTTTAATGTTTTGTAATATGTGGCTTAGATATTATTAGACCAAGGTAACACAAATCTAATCTACCTAGCCGAGTTAATTTATTGTTGTGAAATGTATTAACCCAAATGTATAAAAAGGAAAATCTTATTTTTAACAATGAGCATGGATATCATGTCGCACTACCATTTACATCATGCACAAGGTCTAAGCTATAGCTTATAAAGAATTTATACCAGAGTACCAGACATCAACATAACCAATCTTTGAATCTTACAAAATGACTTTTCTTATTTTTATCTTCAATCGGCTGTAATACTAACCTAATTCAGAAATGAATAGTTAATTTCACACTATATAATGGATGATCTTGGCACAGAAAAATCAAAGCACAAATCGCGTCAAGGAAATGTCGAAAAATTAAACAGATTGTTATGAGATAAGAGGCTCAAAATTGAACATATCGTACCTAATATAAAAGCTGAAATCATGGGAAAAACTGCAGCAACACCGACACACAACCTGTTGAAGATGATTTTTAAGGAGAAACACCAAAAGACGAACTAGGGTTAGGGTTTAATATAAGAAACCAAAAATTGAACATATCATACCCGGGTATGGTGGATCCGTGGAAAAAACTGCAGAAACACAGCCACACAACCTGTTTTGATGATGATTTTTCATAGAATGATGAAAGCGAATGAGAGAGACGAGAGTGAGGGAAACTTGAGAGAGACGAACGTAAGAGGGAAACTTTAACTTTTTTAGGATAGAAAGTTGGAGGGAAATTATAGAAATTTTAATTTAACTTTTAGGAAAAAAATTAGAGGTAAAAATGGTGAACATTTCTGGTAATCTAGAGTTTGTGGATAAAAAAGATTTCTCAGGCTCAATTAAATATTAAAAAACTTAATTGTACTTATGATATGTCGTCTCTATTATATGCAAATAAATTTTTTTGTATTTTTAATTATTTATTAATCAAAACTAAAAAATAAAACAAAATTATCTTTCCTTACAGAGACGACACATCGTCTCTATATGTTAGACTTTTTTTTCAAATCAATTTGAAATGGTGGAAAATTTTGCCGCCTAAATGAAAATTATTTTTGACTACTCAAACTTTTTAGAGACGACCTATCGTCTCTATAAGTTAAACTTTATTTTTTAGTTTGTTTTTTAAATTTTCATATATATATATTGATCATTAATAAAATAAAATTAAAAGAAAAAATATTTACAGTTGTTGAGACAACATCTCGTCTCTATAAGTTAAAACGTTTGTTAAACTTATTTATTCTAAAGATTTGTTAAATGAATATATGCAAATAAAGTTTTTTTTAATTGAAGTAATCTTTTACTCCTTTTAGTGACACATTAGGTTTGTAGCTTATGAAAATAAAATATGAGTATAGTTATGGTATTCAAGTTACATATTATTTTAATAGTTATATGTTTGCAGTTGATAAACCGAATTGATTCCAACATCGGTTTCTGCATTACCCATATGGTTTTTAATAGATGTAAAATATATGTAGACATCATTTTGGTCATATATCTTTTGGTTGCTATACCGAGTGCCAATGTCACACCATTATTGTAACGACTGATCAAATTTTCACCGCAATGCGTGAGGGATTTCGCTAGTACTTTTAATTTAGAAAATATAATGTTTTTTATGACGCTAAAAAGATGACACATAAAAGGAGTGTCATAAATTTATTGAATTTTGTAAACCATGACATTTTTTCTTGACCACGTTTTGGAATGTCATAAAATGGTCTTGTTTCTTTTTTATGACGCTAAAACGACGACATACAAAAAAGAGTGTCATAAATTTCATGAATTTTGTAAACCTTGACATTATTTTCTTGACACACGTTTTGAAATGTCATAAAATGGTCTTGTTTTTTATTAATGACATTAAAAAGATGACACGCAAAAAAATGTGTCATAATTTTATTGAATTTTTTAAAACATGACATTTTTTTCTTGACACACGCTTCTGAATGTCATGAAATGAGCGTGTGTCATTGTTCGCGTGTCAAGATATGTGTATTTTCTAGTAGTGACGGTCGAGATCCTCAACAACTTCGAACTCCTCTACGATCCCTACACACATTTCCTCGATCGCCCCTTCCTCGAGAAGAAACAGGAACTATGTGAGTTTGTGATTGGATTTTAGGATTTTGATTTTATGTTAAAATAATAGTTTCTTATGATTATGTTAGGGCTTTGGTTTTATAAGGTAGCGGATTTTTTTTAAGATTGTGTAGTTGATTGATAATGTGTGTGGAACAGATAAGAAAGTGTTTACAAACTTTTATATACTTGGGTGGTATTCTACTGATGCCGATGCGGAAGAATCGGATATGCTTATACACAAAGCTGTGAGTATTGCTGTTAGTTTGGATATGAAGTTTGTGAAATGTTATGTCACTTGAGGTGTTGTTTCATATGGGTTGGTTATCAAAGTCTGATGATCTTTTTGTCTGCGACCCCACAGATTATTAGTATAATACCAAGGGACTGAATTGCAGAAATAATTCATTCTTGGGCTTGCAAGTTGAACAGGTACCAATACCAATATATTGATAAAGACTTTTATTTTTTTTTTCTTTTTTATAACTCTGCTAACAAAAGTGAAATACTTCCGATTTTTTTTTTTAAATTGGTTTTCTAGTATTAGCTATTAGGGATGAGCAAAATGGACCCGGTACCGGTATCGATATCGAATTTACCGAACCGGGTACCTTTTCGGTACCGACTTTTAACATTTTCGGTACCGGTCCGGTACGCTACCGGTATTTACCGGTTTTTACCCTCAAATACCGGTACCGTACCGGTACCGAACCGTACCGAACCGGATATATTCGGTACCGGTACCGGTACCCACTTTTGAGGATTTTCGGTACCGGACGGTACCGAGCTCATCCCTATTAGCTATTATGTTATATCTAGATGTGTACCTTGAGTTGTGGTTTGTTCTTATTTTCCTCACATGATATATTTTTAAATTGGTTTGCTAGTATTAGACCGTCCATCGTGGGCGTTTTGTTTCCAAAAAATTCCCCAAACACGCCGGAAAACGCCGACCCCCACCCCCATGGCGTGATTTGGTGGTTTAAAAAAAAAACCCTCAAAGCGTGTTTTAAATCAAGCCAAAATGGAAAATTGTTGGCCAATCAAATCACATGCATCCCTCTTTTTCTTGGCCAATCCCCCTTTTTTGGTTAGTTTTTTTTTTTAATTTTTACACCCTTTTTAACATAAAACCCACATCACCACTACACTCATTTTAGAAAAACGTTCAATAATGCCCCTTGCTGACTGGACTGCCAAATGACGAAAAACGCCCAAGAATACGCGCATTATTCATCCTTATCATTACGCATGTTCTTAGTTATTATCTTATATTCAGGTGTGTACCTTGAGTTGTGGTTCTTATTTTCTTCACATAATATATATTTGTTATAAGCAGCAAAAGTAATTATTTCTTATTTTTGCTAGACTGGTATGATAATGTGATACAACCTAGAATCATGTTTTGTATTTGATTATATGTGATTATGTATTAATTTTTCATGGCACATGCTCATATTAGCTCACCACATGTTGAGCAATTTATCAACTTTGCATTATCTTATGTTAGAATGGACCAAGCAGCAATACAAGTATCCTTCATTTTAATTATGCTTTTTTCCTTCAATGGGTTCTACACACTTTTGTTTGACGTTTGACTTTCAACTTTCAAAAATCAACTTGCAAATCACCATGAAACATTTTAGCTTCTTGCTCATATGGGCATGAGTTTTAACATTCTCTATGTTAGTTTTTTTAGCTTTTATTTTGCTTCTGCTTATTTTTTTTTGCAATTTTACAATTTAATTTATACTTTATACATTTCTTTCATAGATACGAAGAAAGACACCGTGTTATCGTCAATAAGGTACTAGTTTATTAAAAAATATAATAAATATTGCTTCAATTCATAAAATTATGTTAGTGTGCTGAGATATGAGATACCCATGTCACATTACGAAATATTGCTTCAATTTATAAGAAAATGTATTGCTTAGGTGGTGTCATGATATTGGTCATGAGCATGCTGCAAATAAGCCTCGACTAAGTAAAAACCGTTTTCCATGTACATATTTTGAAATATTTGTTATGTTCTAATTATGGAAGCTTTCAACAATCTACTTTGATCTTTTCCTTTTTCAGGTGATGAGATTGGGCAAAACAATGTTACTCTTGTTATACGCGATAAAACAAGAGTAAGTGGGATAAAACAAATTGTCATGTTTCGGTTTATTAGTTTTTTTCCTTATTGATGAATTGACCAGATTAAAGGTGTTGCTCTTTCTAGCTACGAAGAGAAGGAAGAACAATTCACAGAACATGTAGAGTACATGTTTTTTAAAAAAAAATATTATGACGGACACTTAGACCTTAAATGATAAATGTGCCTCATTTTATGTCGTTTTTTCTTCATACCCTTTTGACTGATGAAAGAGTGGATGGAATTGAGGATTTTTTATTGATTTTGTAGGTGAAGATGATGGAAGTGAGTAGGAAATCTGGGCATGTTACACAAGCAAATGGTGAAGGATCGTTAGTGTTCACTCACGTAGTTTAATGGAGTATTGTATTTCTGTTAGTGTTTTTTTTTTTTTTTTTTTTTTTTGAAATATTACATGAGATATTGGTTTGTTAGTATCAACATTTATGAAATCTATTGTTAATCTTTAAATGTTTGTTGTTATTTTTTTGAAATATTGCATGAACCTGAGTGATTGGATATATATTATTCTCTACTATGAGACAATTATCACATAATAAGAAATCTGGTAATTCAAAAAAAATATATTTTTTTAAAATACCTAAAACCATGACACGCATCTAAGCGTGTCATCATATTTATGACAAGGTCTTCCTTGACATGCATTGTATGTCATAAATGTGTGTCATCAATGTGCGTCATGAATGCGTGTCATTAAATGAGTGCCATGAATGTGTGTCGTAAAATGAGTGTTATAAATGTGTGTCATGAATGCGTGTCATAAAAACATGACACACAAATGCATGTCATGTTAATTTTATGACTCCTCAATCAACGACACGCGTTTGCGTGTCATGACTACCATTTTATGACGTGCAATGTGCGTCAAGAAATGTGTATTTTCTAGTAGTGAATGCCCTTGGCAGCTTTAACAAATATGGATGGCGTTAAGTCAGTTGGACCAAAATGGCAACGATGAAACCTTTTTGGATCCAGATGTTAAAAATGAAACCTTTGGACTAAACTGGCAAATGGCCCAAACCACAGGGACTAAAATGGCAATTAACTCTATTTAGATTATAAACTTATTTAGGTATATAAATCATTAATATCACAAGAGAAAAAATCCTTTTGTTAGTTATTTTGAAAAATTATTTGTTAGTTATTTTGATTATTATTATTATTATCATTAAATGTTTACTAATTATATACTTAAGTATTTAAATAAGATAATACTTAATTTAATTTAAATAAAATTAGTTTTAAAAATATAAATGTAGTTTTTTTGAAGAGCGTAATTTAACCGGCCCAGCCTTAAATACTGATTTTATTTTGATGTTGTTGTTGTTGTTACCACGTAAATATTTAGTATTTATTTAAGGATTTAAATAAGACAACAGTTAATTTAAACAATATTTAGTTATGAAAAATACAAACATTATATGTAAATTTAAATATTAAGAAATTAACATAATTTTTATTTGTTTTTATTTAAATCGTAATATTTAATGTTTAATATTTATCAATTATTTTAATTTAATATTTGTATTATAAAGTTCTTTTATTCATTTTTTCTACTTAATTAAGTGGTTTCTTATTTAATAATACTTATCATTCAGGTGAGGTCGGACAACATGTCGTGCCAGAACAAGTCTCATAAAAAGGATTATTTTGGTTTGAGTCAAAACGGGTTCGGGTCAAACCAGTGTTTAAGACATGTCAAATAAAATATCGCTCTCCAAAAGAGCTACATTCTATTTATATTTTTATAACTAAACACAAATTTAAATTATATATTTAGGGTAGACTTGTAATTTATCTTAAATTTTAAGACATTTAAGAAAATATATAATGCATTTGGTACAAGTATTGATGCATTAAGAACCTGTCATTTACCATTTTTTTTTCTCTTGTGATATTAATGATTTATTCAACGAACATAAATATAACTGGACCCGCCTTAAATAAGTTTATAATCTTGTGATATTAATGATTTATATACCTAAATAAGTTTATAATCTACATAAGTTTATAATTAACAAATTCAAAAAATTAATGCAAGTCTAGAAAAATTATATACCTAAATAAGTTTATAATTAACAAATTCAAAAAATTAATGCAAGTCTAGAAAAATTATATACCTAAATAAGTTTATAATTAACAAATTCAAAAACCTTGATTTTGGACTGATCTAGCAACTTGAATCAAACCTCAGGGACAAATTTAGCAGTTTTACCCATTTATTAACGGAGGTTCTAACAGTGTTAATTTATTGGACTGAAATAGCAACAGAAACTAGGCTCAGGGACTGTTTTAGCAAAAAAAGTTGATTTTGGACTGATCTAGCAATTTGAGTCAAACCTCAGAGATGATTTTAGCAGTTTACTCTATATATTAATATCATTACCTATTTCATTTAATGAACCTTAGAGACGGAACAAAGCTTATTATATGGAAATTTGAGACGCGCAGTCGGCTCTTGGATTTTCGTCTTTTATTATAGTTAAATAATAAAAAAAGTAATAAACCGGACACGTTTCGACATCCCTTTAGGTATATATGGATAAACTTTTAGGCATGTTATAGCTTTTAATTTATGAGTTCTCTCTTTCTTTAGTAACTAATTCAAATTGTGTAATATGCATATGAAACATAAAAAATGTACTTTCAGAATTATAAACAAACCGGTAAAAGAAAACGGAACTCATATATGTAGTATCAGTACTAGTGTACTAATATTCCTTTCTACAAGTTTCTATTGATGTAGAACACGTATTCCCATTATTTTGGGCATATAATGACTTCATTTTCTGTGTTTTTCATTCGGATGATGTTGCTAGCTAATTGTCTATATCATTTTCTGGAAAACAATTCTGAAAACCTTCTGAGTGGCCTAGTTCCCACGGTTCTCACAACTCAAGGTGGTTCTTATTACAACTTTAGAGATAAACTAAAGGAAAACAAGTACAATGTTGTAAATTGTTATTATAAACTAACATAAAACCAAACAATTGATAAACTAACAGAAACCAAGTACAATACTGATATTCCTTTCTACAAGTTTCTATTGATGTAAAACACGTATTCCCATTATTTTGGGCATATAATGACTTCATTTTCTGTGTTTTTCTTTCGGATGATGTTGCTATACTAATTGTCTATATCGTATTGATGTCATAACAAAACAACCATTACCAAACGAAATACCACCGCAACGCGCCACAGATTTTACTAGTGAAGTATAATACATATTATTAAAATTATAACCACATGTAGAATTAAGGGTAAATTACTTTTTGAGTCCCTGTATTTTAGTGGTTTTAACTAGTTGAGTCCCTATAAGCATTTTCATTAACCATTTGAGTCCTTTTGAGCCCAAATTTTAACCTTTTGAGTCCAATTTTTTTGGACTCAAATCGTTATAAAATGAACAAAATTGGACTTAAAACGTTATAAAATAAATGGCTAGGGACTCAGAGCGTTAAACTTTTTGATTTTAGACTCAAGTGGTTAAAACCACTAAAACACAAGGACTCAAAAAGTAATTTACTCTAGAATTAAATATGAAAATATATTAGTCACTGAGGCTCAGTTCAAATGAGAACTACCACGAGTTGTGAGAACGGTGAGAACTTTTTCTTCCCACGCGAGTTGGGCCAATTTTTTTTTTTTTTTTTTTTTGCACAAACCTAGATGAAGATATTATAAACACATATGTAAGAGAAAGTAAAAAAATTGTCGAGTCTGTAGTTTTGACTGATCCAAGTTTTTTTTACGCGCTGGTGCAAATTTTGTATGAAGATAAATATTTTTTATGCTAATGTAAATGTCGGTATGCGGAATTTTTAATTTTTTTTTTTGCTGAAACAAGTGATTTTTTTATTACTTTTGAGAAAAAAAAATTCGGAAAACCTTTTGGATGGCCTAATTCTCACAGTTCTCACAACTTAAAGTGGTTCTCATTGCAACTTTAGAGATAAACTAAAGGTAAACAAGTACAATGTTGTAAATTGTTATTATAACCTAACATAAAACCAAACAATTGAATGTTTAACACGCGGTTAGCCGAATGCTAGTATTGGTAATGTTTAACACTAAATATAATTGATCTTTCGATCAAATAAAAAATCATAATAAATTTGAATGAATAGATCATATCCTTGACTGTGTATGTAAATATGGAAAAGAAACTTAATATAAATAAGTGTAATAAATAAAAAAAAGTATCTACTGATATTAATGCATGATTAAAAGGAAATAAGCATTTAGATCATAAAGGCACTAAACTATCACATATTTTTTGATACAAGCTCATTTCCCATCAACAATACGGAAGATATCATTAGCAATATTCTTAGCATCATTTGAGATTCCAAAAAATCCAGCACTAGCAAATCCAACACAACAAAGACCATTTTCTCCTTTCCATTGGTTAGGGCTTTTGTGTTTTGGCATTCCTTTTTCATTGAACAGACCTCCATCTTCCTAGATTAGACAAACAAAAAAAGAACATTAAGATTAACGAAAAAAACACCAAAGGTTAAGCTACGACATAAAATGTAGTAACTTCAATTACCTTAAGCCATTTCCGTACTGTGCTTTTAAAACCAGTAGCAAAGACAAGGGCATCAAATTGCCTCTCTTGACCATTTGTAAATTTGATAATATCACCTTGTATATCTTTAATAGACGTCATAACCTTAAGCACACAAAGAAGATTATGCAATTAGTATTTGTTGTTTAGAAGTCATTTGATTTTATATGAAAACATTATCACAATGTTTACCTTAATGTCTCCTGTTTTAATCTTTGAAATTGTTCCAACATCAAAGACAGGTGATCTCCCTATTTCTTTTTTAAGCAAGAATGGTCCTTTAAGTGGCCTTTGTATTCCAAATCTCCTAAGATCTCCATACAACAACTTACTTAACACTAAAACCATCATATCCACAATTGTGCACCGAATATATTTTAAAAAATACATTCCAAGTTGCACTAACTCCTTGTTAAGCACATGTATCTGCCACAACAAAAAAACAGAATGTTAAAATATACCAAATACATTTTTCTAAATTTAATACACCACTTTTTCAAATTCAAACAACACGCGGGAGAACATTTAGTTGTTTACCGGGCTACGAACAACAACTGATATTTGAGCACCCCAATTGCACAAATCATATACAATTTCCATCCCAGAATTTCCGGCACCAACAACAAGCACATCCTTGTCTCCAAATGTCTTTCCATTTTCATACTCACTTGAGTGGATGACTAACCCTTTGAAGTTATCCAAGCCATAAACATTCGGAATAAAGCCTTCGCTATTTTCACCGGTTGCCACCACAAGAAACTCACTTGCATACTCCTCGACCAAACCCGAAACATTATTTTGGGCGGTAACCACCCATTTTTGTGCACTCTTTTCATACCATGCACTCTCGACACTACGTTGGTACAATGGGTCTACATTAAAATGATAAACATAGTTTTTCAAGTATTGCACAAACATATTTTTTGGTACAAATGTGGGTGCAGACAAAGGAAATGGCATATGAGGAAGTTGACAAAAGTTTTTGGCTAAGTGAAGCTTTAAACGATCAGAAGCCTTCTTTTGCCATAAAGATACATAACAATCTTCCCTTTCAAGAACAATATTTGGGATTGAAAGAAGATTGAGACATGCTGATGTTGCAATGCCAGTAGGTCCTGCTCCAACTATCATAACAATGGTTTCTTGCTTCATTTTCTCAAGCTCTTTGATTGGTTTTTAGTAGTGAGTATTGTATGTGTCTGGATGCATTATGCAATGTGTATACCCTTTATATAGGAATAGAAATTTAGATGAAGAGCGTAAAATATATTTTCTTAAAATCATTTTTGGTTATTCAAATGTCTTCCCGCGTAAATTTAAAAAATATCTGTTATTATTCAATGAATTGTTCCATCTTTAATGGAAACAAAATTTGAAAATTTATGTTTCAATACTTTATTTAACCATTTTATGCATGTATCTTGCATAAATTACTACATCATGTTCACACTAGACTTATGATCATTTAGCAAATTGTTCCCTTTTTGTTAGAAACTTCATTTGACTTGAATCTTAGTGTTCATAAGGTGCTAATTAATGCATGTGTGTATCTTACACAAATTGTTAAATCTTGTAATTACATTTTTTTTCTTTATATCAAAGACAAACATTAAACACTTAAACATAGGAATTTTAATCACTAGCATTAATCGTTATTAAAAGTAAAGTTTATTATGTTAAAATTAGAATTACTAAATTATACATTGTATTCGAATGGTGCGTTTTATAAAGAAAATTTTCAAATAGGAAATTATCTTGAAGAGGATATGATATATGTGAAGTAAAAAATTTATTAAGTGAGTTTTGCGTGTATAAAGCGTATGAACTATCCACGATGCGACTCATGTATTTTAAGAAAATAATACACGTGTCGCTAAATTACAATTGGATTTTAGATGCAATGTCAAAACAACTTGGATAGACCATTATATTCCTATAATTTATTCATGTCTCACACTACTTTGACAACTTTGACGCATTATTGTAACTAGGTTAGATGTACATATAATAACTTGCCTAGCGCAACAAGGCAACAACCACATCTGGGACCGTCTTAGGACTGATCAAAGAACATTGGGAAAAAGGCGGGTTTTTCGATCAGTTGAGGCTGCTGCCGCTGGACAAAGTTGATCGAACCTTCACATGTATGTTAGTATGTGTAAATTCACTAAATTGTATGTCACTACCGGAGGGTTACTCCGTTTTCAGAGTGGGGTGGTCTCATTGGTCCACGCCTCCTTTTTTCGTTTTCTTTTTAACATAAAACAAAACCATTGATTGACAAAACGCAACCAAGGGACATCTGATAAGAAACTATAGGTGTTAGGTGGCGGTGATGGTTTCAGTTGCGGTGGGGACGTTTTGCCAGATAGAGACAGAGAGAGGTTGGGCATTGTAACATTGGTGGAAACATAATTGTGACAGTCGGCGGGGGTGGCAACTGGTGAACAAGGGTGTAATTGGTTGAGTAGTTCTTAGATGTAATAACAGAGTACATCATGTGTTTGGGTGGCCAGAAACGACAATGTAACGGTATTGCAGTGGTAGAATCCCCTTGGTAATGTGTTGTGTGATTGTTGGCGACGACAAAGAGTTGAAGAAACTGATATGGGTGAAATAGAGAAAGTGTGTGTACGTGTTTGTGTGTGTGTGTGTGTGAAAGAGTAGACGGTGGAGGTGGTGCTGGTTAAGAAAAACCAGCGGCTGGATGTGAGTAGGCAAAAGGCTAAGGCTGAAATGTGGATTCCATCATTATATTATTAATTTAATATAGACATAGTAATGTTATTATATATAATTTCTATTGTTATGATATGTTCATCCAAATGATAATATATTTTCTAAAATGTTACTATAAAATAATTCAAATCATTTTTTTATTTTAATAACGTTTTTTTAAAGCTAACATAATATATATTAATACCATTACTCATTTCATTTTTAATGAACCGTAGAGAGAGAACAAAGCTTAATATATGGAAATTTGAGACGCGCAGTCGGCTCTTGGATTTTCGTCTTTTTTATAGTTAAATAAAAAAAAATGTAATAAACCGAACACGTTTTGACATCCCTTTAGGTATATATAGATAAACTTTTAGGCATGTTACAGCTTTTATTTTATGAGTTCTCTCTTTCGTTAGTAACTAATACAAATTGTGTAATATGCATATTAAATATAGAAAATGTACTTTCAAAATATAAACAAACCGGTAAAAGAAAAGGGAACTCATATCGGTAGCATCGGTACTTATACAAGTTTCTATTGATGTAAAACACGTATTCCCATTATTTTGGGCATATAATGACTTTACTCATATTGGTAGTATCAATACTACAAGTTTCTATTGATGTAAAACACGTATTCCCATTATTTTGGGAATATAATGACTTCATTTTCTGTGTTTTTCTTTCGGTTGATGTTGCTATACTAATTGTCTATATCGTATTGATGTCGTAACAAAACAACCATTACCAAACGAAATTCCACCGCAACGCGCAACAGATTTTACTAGTGAAGTATAATACATATTATTAAAATTATAACCACATAGAATTAAATATGAAAATATTTTAGTCACTGGGGCTCGTTCAAATGAGAACTACCACGAGTTGTGAGAACCGTGAGAACTTTTTCTTCCCACGCGAGTTGGGCCAATTTTTTTTTTTTTTTTTTCACAAACCTAGATGAAGATATTATAAACACATCTGTAAGAGAAACTAAAAAAATTGTCGAGTCTGTAGTTTTGACTGATGCAAGTTTTTTTTACGCGCCGGTGTAAATTTTGTATGAAGATAAATATTTTTTTATGCTAATGTAAATGTGGGTATGCGGCATTTTTAAATTTTTTTTGCTGAAACAAGTGATTTTTTTTTATTACTTTTGAGAAAAAAAATCGGAAAACCTTTTGGATGGCCTAGTTCTCACAGTTCTCACAACTTAAGGTGGTTCTCATTGCAACTTTAGAGATAAACTAAAGGTAAACAAGTACGATGTTGTAAATTGTTATTATAACCTAACATAAAACCAAACAATTGATAAACTAACGGAAACCGAGTACAACTTTGTAATTTGTCGACTCCGCCATAACACGCGGTTAGCCCAATGCTAGTATTGGTAATGTTTAACACTAAATATAATTGATCATTCGATCAGATAAAAAAATCATAATAAATTTGAATGAATAGATCATATCCTTGACCGTGTATGTAAATATGGAAAAAAAACTTAATATCAATAAATGTAATAAATAAAAAAACGTATCTAATGATATTAATGCATGATTAAAAGGAAATAAGCATTTAGATCATAAAGCCACTAAACTATCACATATTTTTTGATACAAGCTCATTTCCCATCAACAATACGGAAGATATCATTAGCAATATTCTTAGCATCATTTGAGATTCTAAATAATCCAGCACTAGCAAATCTGTCACGGCCCCCGACCCGGTTTGACCCGTTTCAGGAGCCGCGGGACAGGAATCCCGTGGTATTTAATTTAGGCGACAGCGGAAGTCTTTTTAAAACATGATCTTTCAATAATTCAAACTGCCCGTTTCATAACTTAGGGATAAATTCCCGAAATTTACAATAATGTGATTTCTCAGGGAAATCTTTATTTTCAAAACATGTTCATTTATTTATTTACATTGAGCCACTTTTCTAAGCTGGGAGTGCACCACGGCACTTTTCTTTGCTCATACCATATCACCTGAAACATGTTTGAAAAAAGTTTTGTCAGCGGGGAAATACTGAGTGAATCATTCATTTTACTGAAAACGACACATTTGTTATAATCTACAGTATTAAGGGGAATTACAATGTTTCTGATATCAAACCAACTACCCACAGTATTTGTCACTCGACCATCCATTGGCTAGCCCATTTGTCCAATGGTGTCTGTGACTGTGGTCAGATCACCCCTTGGCCACCCGTTTGTCCAAGTGTGACGGGAAATAAGTAATGTATACAAAACCCCACATACCGGCTGTAACTTGGTGATTACATAGACTTAATCACTGTAGCTATAACTTTGAAAGTAACTTGGAGTTTTGTAAAACAGTTGACTCACAAACTGTGAGAAAAGAGTTTATAAAAGAGGAATGACTCACATTGCAGATTTACGAGCAGAGTATAAGCTTTACTGATTAGCCTTCTAACCTAATTTAAATAACAATGCACACACAAACGGGATTAGTAACTAATTCAAGAGTTACGTCAATTCACGAGATTAAACCATCACAACTATTATCAAGTGCGATACTTAACAATTCAATGGATTCACAACGAATGACAGAGCATTGTCCGAATTCGAACAGCACTCAAACATTCAAGTTGAAATCACAATGAATAACAAAGTACAAGCTCAATTTGAGTAGCACTCGGACAATCGTTGGATAGTTATAATCGATTGGACGTTGAATCGTAATAGCGATCGAGTTATTACCCTGATTGCGGCAGCACCTCGTGATCGTGTGTGTGTGTTTTAGACTGATTTCGGAATAACCCAACGTTCACAGAAGGTTTGTGCAACGTTTTAACACCTCTGTTCTAATGCCAATGTCGGCTATTTATAGCAAGTTTTGAGGTTCCCTTACGGACCGTAAGCCCGAACCTTTACGGTCCGTAAGCTAAGCAGTCTAATTATAGGCTGCCTAGGCTCGGGACTAGCCTTGGTGACTCAAGATTTCAGCCAATTAAAACAAAGCAACGTTTAAATTAAGATAATTACCAACTAGGGTTTGCCCCCCTCGAGTTTTAGGGGCCCTGATCCTGATTCCGATCATTCTGAAAATTTTAGGGCTAGTGCAGAATTACTTGGGTGTCTCAATTAGGGTTTTCTTATTGACTAATTATCGTCCTAAGTATTGATTTTAGTGGCAGTTGTTACATCCTCCCTACCTTGAGAAAAATCTCGTCCTCGAGATTTACTGAAATAGATGAGGGTACTTTCGCTTCATCTCTGATTCCAGTTCCCAAGTATATTCTGGTCCTCTCTTGGATTCCCATTTGACTTTTACTAGTACTAGTCGCTTGTGTTTGAGAAACTTGATTTTCCGGTCTTCTATTTGTAAGGGTTTCTCTATGAATTTCAGCTTTTCGTTTACCTCTATATCTTGAAGAGGTACTACCAGGGATTCGTCTGATAAACATTTCTTGAGATTGGATACATGAAACACATCATGTACTCCAGCTAATTCTTCTTGTAGTTGTAAACGATAAGCTACTGGTCCTATTCGTTGGATCACTGGGAATGGTCCAACATATCTGGGACTCAGTTTTCCTTTCTTACCAAATCGTACTACTCCTTTCCAAGGAGATACTTTCAAAAGTACTTTGTCTCCGATTTGAAATTCTAAAGGCTTACGGCGATTGTCCGCATAGCTCTTCTGACGATCTCTAGCAGTCTTCAGTCTTTCCTTGATTTGCGATATCTTGTCAGTAGTTTCTTGCACAATCTCTGGGCCTGATAACTGACTTTCTCCTATTTCTGCCCAACATACGGGAGTTCTGCACTTGCGTCCATACAGTGCTTCGAATGGAGCAGCTTCGATACTCGAATGATAACTATTGTTATAGGAGAATTCTATTAATGGTAAATGGCTATCCCAATTACCACCAAAGTCAATTACACATGCTCGGAGCATGTCTTCCAGAGTTTGTATCGTCCTTTCACTTTGTCCGTCCGTTTGAGGATGATACACAGTACTTAAATTAAGTCGAGTTCCCATTGCTTCTTGGAAACTTGTCCAGAAACGGGAAGTAAAACGACTATCTCTATCCGATACAATGGAGAGTGGGACTCCATGTAAGGATACTACTTCATCTACATACAACTTGGCTAACCTTTCCATGCTAAAGGTTTCCTTTATTGGTAGAAAATGAGCTGATTTGGTTAATCGATCCACAATTACCCAAATAGCATCATTACCTTTTCTGGTTTTGGGTAACTTAGTAACAAAATCCATTGTTATGAGTTCCCATTTCCATACAGGCATTTCTAACTGTTGTAGTAGTCCTGAAGGTTTCTGATGTTCGGCTTTTACTTGTGAACAGGTTAGACACTTAGATACGTATTCGGCTATATCCTTTTTCATTCCTATCCACCAAAAATTATTTCTTAAATCTTGGTACATCTTATTATTTCCTGGATGTACAGTATACCTAGATTTATGAGATTCTTCTAAAATCTTATTTCTTAATTCTCCTTGCTTAGGTACCCAAATTCGTTTCTTGTGGAATATCCAAATTCCATCTTTTCCTTGTCCTAATTCTTTTAGGTAACCTTTCATTCCTTCGGCATCGTCCTTGATTGCCGTTCCTTGAATTTTCTTCAATTGTTCCATTAAACCTAATTGTAGATTTAACCTAAGAGCGCGGACTCGCTTTTGCTTTTCATGATACTTACGACTTAAGGCGTCTGCGACTACGTTTGCCTTTCCTTCGTGATACTGAATATCACAGTCGTAATCACTTAAGATTTCCATCCACCTTCTTTGCCTCATATTTAACTCTTTTTGCCCAAATATATACCTTAAACTCTTATGGTCCGTATAGATAGTAAACTTACTTCCATACATATAATGTCTCCAAATCTTAAGGGCGAAAATTATGGCTCCTAACTCTAGATCATGAGTTGTATAATTTTCTTCGTGCTTTTTCAATTGCCTAGAGGCATACGCAATTACCTTTTTGCGTTGCATCAACACACACCTGTTTTGGTCAAAAATCACACAAGGATAATGTAACCAAACTTTATGTAAACGGGGTATGATGCTTGGTTTATAGAAAAAGTAAAGGATCACTTTAGTAAGAAATACGCAAAGACACAATGATTTATACGAGGAAAAAGCCCTTGATCAATGTATGATCTCCGGCATAAAAAACCTCGGGTGATGGCAACTACCGATCACCAACTTCAATATATCAAAATATGGTTACAACTTTGGATGATAATGAGCTGAGTACAAGGATCACTATCGTAATGTGTGTCTAAGCGTGTGAGAATTGTGTTGTGTGTCGTGTGTGTTCTTCCAAATGAGGAAGAGTGGTATTTATACAAGTGTAGGTGACCTATTTTAGGTAAAAAGACTAATAATCAGCTCATTACCCCTTTAGAAATAAAAGTAAATCTAGCCTAAATTATCGCCCTTAAATCATGCCAAGTTTCCATATCCTTCACAACGTCCATCTCCGATTAAGCACATGCCATAGTTGTGAAGACGTGTCCTTTAATTGTGATGCTAAGAGCGGATCCTGCTAGTCATTCCTGCAAAACAACATTAAATTCAACGAAAGCAACTGTTAGCATGAGGATCCTATGATGGTCCGTGATCCTGATCCTGGGAGTCTGCTGAGGATCACTATCTGCCAAAGAAACAAGGATCACTGGTTAGGATCACATGTGAGGATCATGTATTGTAAAAATCCAGCCCTAACAATTGCCCCCAAAATATAAGGAGTTTATTGTAAATTAACGAGTTGTATTTTGTTTTGATCTTATCTCCAACGGGCAACTCCGAATAACTAGCCGTTACAACCGGACTAGCCGTTGTGATCATTACGTCACTGAAGTGACATCCCTGCAAATCATGATTATAAATAGGAGATAGGGTTGGGATCGATCCTCATTTAAATTCAAGATATCTTCCCTTTGTAATCTCCATCGAAGGTTGATCAGGTATTCCCTTCCCTTCTCTTCTCTTTCTTTCTTCTATTACTCTGTTTTCTACTCCCCTGTTTCTATTCTCCCGCAAGGATGTTGCTCCGAAATTCTCCTCATAAGGATCACAAGAAGAGTAGTCCCCTAAAAAGCCAAGGGATCATCAAGGACTCTCCTACTGAGAGATGCTGTTACACCGATGCTCTCATTGATAGGATCCGTCACTGTTTTCCGGCGGATACCGTCTTTAAATCTTTTTCTCCTATCGCCCTAAGTGATTTTATCTCCGACACCTGGGTGGCTTTTCCTGCAACTCCGTTCTCCATAGGATATACGTATCCTTTTCCAGCCTTCACCCAATCTTTCTTTTCCTTAACCGGCATCTCTTACATCCAAGCTATGCCGATGATCTGGAGGGTTCTGTATACCTTCGAGAGGATCATCGAGCAGAAAGGGATTGACCTAGGTGTTAGGGCTGGATTTTTATTATATGTGATCCTTACACGTGATCCTAACCAGTGATCCTTGTTTCTTTGGCAGACAGTGATCCTCAGCAGGACTTCAGGATCAGGATCATGGGACATTATAGGATCCTCATACTAACGATCATCTTCGCTTAATGCAATGTTATTTTTGCGAGAATATCTAGCAGGATACGCTCTAAGCATCATGATCAAGGGACGCGTCTTCACAATTATGGCAAGAGCTTAATTGAAGATAGACGTTGCACAGGATATGGAAACTTGGCTTGATTTATGGGCGGCTATTTAGGCTAGATTGTATCTCGTTTCTAAAGGGGTAATGAGCTGAATATTAGTTTAGCTACCTAAAATAGGTCACCTACACATGTATAAATACCACTCTTCCTCATTCGGAAGAACACACACGACATACAACGCAACTCTCACACACTTAGACACTCGAAACAATAGTGATCCTTGTACTCAGCTCATTATCATCCGAAGTTGTAATCATTTTGTTCTTATATTGAAGTTTGGTGATCGGTAGTTGCCATCACCCGAGGTTTTTTATGCCGGAGATCATACATTGATCAAGGGCTTTTTCCTCATATAAATCGTTGTGTCTTTGCATCTTTATCACAGAAGTGATCCTTTACTTTCATAATTAACCAAGCATCATACCCCGTTTACATAAAGTTTGGTTACATTATCCTTGTGTGATTTTTGACCAAAACAGTTTGGCGCCCACCGTGGGGCAATTGGTGCTTCATTCATAAGAAAATCTTTTGTTCGAAATCATTTCAAAGAGTTATATGGCTTCATCATTGAAGAACACGTCCACGGCGATGTCTGCAGTCACCTCATCACAAACCACTTTGCCTCCTCCATCGGCAGGATCTCAGAAAAATACTGAGAAGAGATCAACTCCCACTTTCTCTAAACCACTATCTTCTTCTGCTATGAATTCTTCTATTCCCCGTACTAGTGATGTGTTTGCTTTAATTTTGCAGATGAAGGATCGTATGCAGCGGCAGGATGAGACTAATGACAGGATCCTCAGGGAAATTGGAGACCTCAAAAGACAAAAGAAAGCGGCAGAGGATCATTCCCTACTGATGCCCAAATCCTTGAGCTTCGATACTCCAATGATCACTTCCCAGCCATCAGGGATCCCGGACGTGCAAATCATAGGGGAGTCAAGAGGATCACATCTCAACTCGGCAGCAATGACTCAGACATCAGGCTCACATTTTCAGCCAGTAGGATCCTATCCTCAGTACATGGGATCCTTCATGAATTCAGGAGCCTATCCGGGGGCACAGCAGTTTCAAGGATCCTACTTTGTTCCAGGATCATCCCAGGTTCAAGGATCCTCCTTTGTTCTAGAATCATCCCAGGTTCAAGGATCCTCCTTCGTTCCCGGATCATCCTAGACACCAGGATCCTTCCAGATACCAGGATCCCTAAAAAGTTTGCAAACAGGAAGTCTAGATGTCCATCAAGGGGACTTCATTCCAATGCAGACCATTGCTTCCACTGGTCCCTCCGTTGTTCCAGAATCCTAGCAATATGGGTTCCCTAACTTGAACCCAATGGGAGGTAACACTTTAAATAATTATCCTACCACTAACCATGGATTCATGCAGGATACATGTACCAATCATGCTATGGCCAGGGAGTTGCAGAAGCTAAAAGATATGATCTCAAGTGTTCCAGGGGTAGTCAAGCCTATCCCAGAGATTGCAGATGGAAGCCACAAGGTATCTCGCTTTGCACCACCAATTTGTGATGCAGAGGTACCCAAAAGGTTCCATATCCCTACCATGAAGCTGTATGATGGCACAACGGATCCAGAGGAACATATAGCACAATACAGAGAGAGGATGGAGATCAATCCTATCCCAGAAAAGTTGAAGGAAGCATGCCTATGTAAAGGATTTGGATCCACTCTTACTGGATCAGCTCTTAAGTGGCTGCTAAGTCTTCCCCCCTACTCTATTACTTCATTTGCTAATTTAGTTAATTTATTCAATAACCAATTCTCTTGCAGCAGAAAATTTGAAAGATTAACTAGTGATTTGTACAGGATAACTCAAAACCATAATGAATCATTAAGGGATTATATAACTAAATTTAGTAAAGAATCCTTGGACATTCCCAACTTGGATATGGCTACGGCTGTTGAAGCCTTCAAAATGGGACTGCTTAAGGATTCATTATTCTATGATGATCTTGTTATGACACCATGCAGGAATCTAGATGAAGTAAGAACTCGAGCACTCAGGTTCATCCGGCTAGAGGATGACAAGAGGATCCAGGAGAGACAAGTAGGATCCTCAAAACAGGAGAAGCAAGGATCCTCCTTCAAGAACAACAAATTCAAATCCTACCATAGAAATGAGAACAAGAACGTGCATGCTGTTGACCAAGAAGAAGATGATGAAGATTATCCTCCAATCTCAGAATACTGTTTTTCCGTTGACAATCATGAATTGATCCTTGCAATGCAGAATCTAGGTGAAAAAGCTAGATAGCCCAGGAAGAATGATAAACCATCCGGGACTAAAGACAAGTCAAAATGGTGCGCATACCATGAGGATTTCGGGCATCTAACTGAAGATTGCATAGCCTTAAGAAAAGAAATTGGATACCTGCTAAGCAAGGGGCATCTAAAAGAATTGTTGGGGAGAAAAAAGCAAAGGACCCAGGATCCTGAAAGGATCCCCGAAAAAGCTCCAGCTCCTCCGGCAAATGCACAAGTGATCAACTTTATATCCGGAGGATCAGACATCTGTGGTACATCCTTCTCGGCGGCCAAAAGACATGCAAAAGAATCAAAAATGGATAATGGAGAAAGGCCTATTAGAACATCAAGTGTCTCAGAAGGGAAGATGATAACATTTGATGAGGATGATCGCATCAACATTCAGGATCCTCACCATGATAGTTTAGTTATCACTCTCTTTATCTCTAACCATTTTGTCCGCAGGATCCTTATTGATGGAGGGAGCTCAGTGAACATTATCCAGCTTGATGTCCTGAAGAAGATGGGAATCCCAGAATCAGACATCACACCAAGATCCTCCGTGCTTGTAGGATTCAGTGGGGAAACGAAGAAAACTCTGGGGGACATCAAACTCCCAATCTACGTGGAAGGATTACATAATTATCAGAAATTTTGTGTTATTGACTGTTTATCTTGTTGCAACGTTATCCTTGGCAGGCCTTGGATACATGATATGAAAGCAGTCCCGTCCACCTACCATCAATGTGTGAAGCTCCCTAGCCCATGGGGGATAATCAAGATCGACAGTGATCAGCAGGAGGCTAAGGATTGTTATACCTCATCTATGAAGCCAACCTCGAAGCCAAGGGAGCAATAGCAATTACAGTATCCTCCGAGGAATGTCTTGGAGGCAAGGGAACAAGATGTGGATGAAATCCTCTTGGATCCTAGTGACCCTGAATCAAAAATCTATATCGGATCAGGGATCCTTGGCAAGATGAAAGAAGACATGATATCCTTCCTCAAAAGAAGAAAATCTACCTTTGCTTGGAAACATGAAGATATGACAGGTATATCTAAGGATATTATTACTCACAAACTTGGCATTGACAGGTCTATCAAACCAATCCATCAAAAAAGGAGGAAGTTTGCACCAGAAAGGAATGCCATTATCCAAGAAGAAGTAGAGAGACTACTTCGAGCAGGTATGATCAGAGAGGTAAAGTATCCAAAATGGTTAGCCAATGTGGTTGTTGTCCAAAAGAAAAATGGAAAGTGGAGGGTATGTGTCGATTTCACTGATCTGAATAAGGCATGTCCCAAGGATCCTTTCCCATTACCCCACATTGACTCCATGGTGGATGCAACGGCGGGGCATGAACTGTTGACCTTTATGGATGCATCATCTGGATTCCAACAAATTCAGATGGAACCATCTGACCAAGAGGATACAGCCTTTATGACCCCAACAGGTTTGTATTGTTATATTGCCATGCCTTTTGGACTAAGAAATGCAGGTGCAACATATCAAAGGCTGGTGAATATGATGTTCAAAGATCAAATTGGAAAAACTATGGAGGTGTACATAGATGACATGGTGGTCAAGTCAAAGAAAGCTAAGGATCACCTAAGGGATTTGGAAGAAGCATTCGATATCCTTGATAGTTACAACATGAAACTTAATCCTTCGAAATGCCATTTTGGTGTTAAGGCAGGAAAGTTCTTATGATACATGGTAACTCAGAGGGGCATTGAAGCAAGCCCAGAACAAATAAAAGCATTAGTAAATATCAAATCTCCTGCCAATGCAAAGGATGTTCAAAGACTGACAGGCAGGATAGCAGCTTTGAACAGGTTCATATCGAAATCCTCAGAAAAATGCAAAGAATTCTACGATATCCTAAGGAAGAATAAGAAGTTTGAATGGACTGAGAAGCATGAGAACGCTTTACAAGCCCTTAAAGAATATATGTCCTCAGCACCAGCATTAGCAAAACCGGAAAAAGGAGATGTGTTATCCTTATACCTGGCGGTATCCTCAACCGCTGTAAGTGCTGTCCTTGTCAAGGATCACGAAGGTACACAATATCCTATCTACTATGTAAGTAAAAGTCTACTTGATGCCGAATCCAGGTACTCACACCTCGAAAAACTTATTCTTGCATTAATCATGGCATCCACTAAGTTAAGGCATTATTTTGAAACCCATACTATTGTTGTTAAAACTAATTTTCCAATTAAGAATGTTCTCAGGAAACCGGAAATGTCAGGGAGAATGGCTAAGTGGGCAGTGAAGCTTAGTGCCCATGATATAAGATATGAACCAAGAACAGCCATTAAATCACAAGCCTTAGCCGACTTTGTGGCTGATTTCAGTAGTGATCTACAAAGAGAAGCAGAATTGGAGGTCCAGCAGCTGGATGAAACCAAGGATCCTTGGATACTACACACTGACGGATCCTCAAATGTCAAGGGCACAGGGCTCGGGATCCTACTAAAATCGCCACAGGGGGACATAATACCCCACTCCATAGCCTGTGAGTTCCAAGCAACTAACAATGAGGCTGAGTATGAAGCCTTGATTGCTGGCTTGCAAATTGCTAAGGATATGGGGGTAAAATATCTTAAAGTATACGTAGACTCATTATTGATCACCAATCACTTTAACGGATCCTATGCTGTTAAAGGTGAAAAACTAACCAAATATTTAGAGATAGTCAAAAAATTGGCACTCTCTTTTGTTTCTTTCAGCTTAACACAGGTACCAAGGGAGGATAACACGGAAGCTGATGCATTGGCCAACTTAGGATCATCCTTGAAAATTCCAGAAGACATAAGTATCCCTATCATCCATATCCTGGCTCCTGCTATTGAAAATCAAGTGGCCATGGAAATAGAAGAGGATACTGCAATAATCCCTAGTGAAGAAGCTCAATCTCATTCAGGATCATGGGTCTCACCAATCATGAAATACTTGCAAAACGGAGAGATTCCAATGGGAGAAAATCCTAGAGCTTTCCGGATCAAGGTATCTCAATTTACAATCTTAAATAATGTGCTATATAAACGATCCCTTGCAGGACCATACTTAAGATGCATTGAGGATCCTGAAATTGGAGAAGTGTTGAGAGACTTCCATGAAGGAGATTGTGGAAACCACACTGGGGGCAGGGCATTATTCTCAAGGATCCTTAGAACAGGATACTACTGGCCAACCATGAAAAGGGATGCTGTAGAATATGCCAGGAAATGTGATCCTTGTCAAAGACACAGCAATATCCTTCATCAGCCAGCTGAACTGCTACACCCTATACCATCCTCTTGGCCATTCATGAGATGGGGAATGGATATAGTGGGCAAGCTTCCTAAAGCACCTGGTGGAAAAGTATTTATGCTTGCCATGACTGACTATTTTTCTAAATGGATAGAAGCTGAAGCCTTCGCCCAAGTCAGAGAAAAGGAAGTCATATCCTTCATCAAAAGAAATATTATAACTAGATTTGGCATTCCCTCTGAAATTGTATGTGATAATGGCTCCCAATTCATTGGAAGCAGAACCACTAACTTTTGTGATAGTTGGGGAATCAAGATGATAACATCAACACCAGTTCATCCACAAGCCAATGGTCAAGCAGAATCATCCAACAAGATCATCATCAAAAATCTGAAGAAGAAGCTAGGATCTAAGAAGGGAAAATGGGCAGAGGAGTTACCTTATGTGCTATGG
The DNA here is from genome assembly GCF_002127325.2 of Helianthus annuus. Classification (NCBI taxonomy): domain Eukaryota; kingdom Viridiplantae; phylum Streptophyta; class Magnoliopsida; order Asterales; family Asteraceae; genus Helianthus; species Helianthus annuus. The sequence continues at coordinate 133,196,374 of NC_035433.2, read as the reverse complement.
GCTGATAGAACAACTCCCAAGAACGCCACTGGTCAAACACCTTTTTCTTTAGTATTTGGGGCAGAAGCAGTGATCCCAACAGAGATGGTGATCCCAACCGCTAGAACAAGTCTCGTGATCCTGAAGAAAATGCTGCAATCCTGGCTCAGGATTTGGATACTATTGAGGAAATCAGGGATCTGGCTAGGATAAGGATGGCTAGCTACCAACAAAGAATGGCTGGTGCCTACAACAAAAATGTTAGGATAAGGAAGTTCCAAGTCGGAGATATGGTGTTGAGAAAAACATTTCAAAATACTATCAATCCTGCTGACGGGAAGTTAGCACCAAAATGGGAAGGCCCTTACTTAATTGAAGCTGAAGCAGGAAAGGGGGCATACAGATTGCTAACTATGGAAGGAAACTTGTTACCAAGAGCCTGGAACGCTGTTCGCTTAAAGAGATACTTTATGTGAACATGATCCCTCAAGCATGTGATCCTCACACTGAAGTATCCTCGAAGGATCCCGATGATGTCAGTGATCCTTACTCTGGTAATATCCTTATCTTAAAACATTTACATTTCCTTACTTTTTACCAAAGGATAAGGATCCTGTATCCTTCATCCTCTACTCACGAAACATTTGAGTTATGATAGTTCAGGTATCTTCAGCATATCGTCAAAGATCTTCAAAAGCACCGCAGATCCTTGGGTCCAACCCCAGTTATCCTTGGGATTATCCCCAGTTTCCGCCAGCAGCGCACGATGATCCTGATATAGTTCACGTCTTTGGGACCAGTACCCACTTCCGGGGCTGACAACCTCATCGTACTGGCTATACCCAGGATCCTCCGTATAATGGTAGACGTACCATACATCCGTTCCTAAGGTTTCTAACGTTTTCACGTTAGCTAAGGTTTTGACATTTTCATGTCACTAAGTTTGGATAGTCGCCAGTAAGGGCCATACTCCAGTTTACATACGATCCTTTGGGCTTGTCCCCAGTGATCCTCCGGGATCATCCCCAGTTATCCTTTGGGCTTGTCCCCAGTGATTCTCCGGGATCATTCTCGGTTATCCTTTGGGCATATCCCCAGTTGCTAATTTATCTCTTACATTGGCTTAGTCCCAAGTTATGTTCCGTTTTTTCAGGTTTTCGAAGTTAAACAATTAAGGATCCTTAATCCTTAATATCCATTAAAAGTTTTACTTATGGTTATCCCGATTGAAGGTTAGGATCCTAACTTGGGTCCTCAGGTATGATCCTTGACTATTTTGATTATACTCATTATCCTAACCGACCCTTATACTTTGACAACCAAACCTATGATCCTTGAACTAAAGTACTTCGAAAATTTTCAATATCAGGATATTTGATCTGGGATCTTATCCTAAATTTGGATAACATATTTTCAACTCTTGCCATTTTAAAACAAATATACTACAAAAACAACTAAGAAACAAGAAGATAAGGATAACAACACGAGATAAGCCAGAAAAGTTAAAGTTATATTATTAAACAAAAGGATCATTAACCCTTTCAAAAAGTTGTCAAAATTGCCAACCCACATTTCTACCAGCAAAACGTGGCCCGTCCACATGGGTTGGCAAAGGGTGTCCATTGTCTATGCGGTCTTAGCATTGTGCAGGAAAGTAAAAGCGGCAGGATCACAAAGGCTTCATCCCCCAAACAGAGGATCCCTCCACCTTTTGTAATCCTACCTATTGTTCAAAGGATCCAGGATCCTTAACCCTAAGAAACTATTGTTCAGAGATTACAGACCATAATTGTTTCAAACCATCAACAACCACAAAAAACTATTACCAAACCTAAAAAATTGGGCTCCGGCCTAGTCAACAATATCCATCATCGCCCAATCATGCAGCCTACACCTTCGCTGCTTCGTCACCACCAGCATCTCCACCTTGATCCTTCTCAGCATCACCACCTTCCAGCATGGGGATCTCCTCAGCCTCATCCTCGTCCTCCAGGTCCGCCAGCCTTGCCTTCCAACCTTCAACGTCCCACGAGCTTTTGTCAAAGGTAGGATCCTGAGCCTCCTCAGCCATCTGAAGTTGTATCTTGTACATAGCAATTGCCGCGGAGACCTTGGCGTCTTGGGTGATCTCCTGCTTCTCATTATCCATATCGATCAACCTCTGAGCAGCCTCATCCTTCATGACCCGGAGTTCCTTCTCAAGATCTGCTATCTTGAGATCCTTAAGCACGCCCATTTGTTGAAGGTCGGCAATCTGGCTCTCTTGATCCTCAACATGGCCAAGATAGGCCTCGATCTCGGCAAGTTTCTGCAAAGAAAGAAACAAGGTAAGTCCAGAACCGGATGATCCTTAAAGAAACAGGATACAGAAACAGGATATCCGAAACGGATAACCAACAGGGGCAGTGATCCTTACCTCATTCACATAGTCAAGGAATTGCTGACGGAGGAGGGGAAATCCCTGGAGATCATCTGAAGCCTTCCTCTTCTTCCCTTTGCCTCGGATAGGCGCTTTAGGAGCTGATGCTGAAGGACTGGCAGCAGGAGCCTTCTTCTTTGAAGATGTGACATTGGCAAGATCACTTATCCCAAATCTGGAGGCAGATTTAGCAGACCTGGCAGATTTTCCAGCACCTACAATTCAAAAAACAAGATAAGTTCCCTTATTAAATTAAATGCTCTTACGTAAAACTTATTTTCTATAAGGATACTTACTTGACATAGTGGCAGATGCAGAGGATACTTCTTGAGAATCTTGGACGGTGACTTGAAAACTTCTGATTTCAGGATTAAGCTTTTTAAAAGCTAGGACTCTCTCTTTTGCAGCAGGGCTTAATTTCAGATGAGCAATGGATATAGCTGCACAAGAGATAGAAAGAGATGTTAGTGATCCTCATTATATGAGACAGGGCTGATAGTGATCCTTCGAGGATCCTCTATCCTACCATGAGTGGCCCATTCCTTGGGCAGACCCTTCCCATCTGGGATGGAATCTCTTCTCACAAAGAAGAAACGACGCTTCCAGTTTGTGTCATTTTTGGTAACTTTCAAAACAAGGTGATCCTCCCCGGCCTTCCGTTTCAACAAATACCGGTGAGAACCAAAGGTGGTGAGATCGTAAAACTCAGCTAACTCCGCCATCCCTAGATCAATCCCTTCCTGCTCGATGATCCTCTCAAAGGTATACAGAACCCTCCAGATCATCGGCATAGCTTGGATATATGAGATGCCGGTTAAGGAAAAGAAAGATTGGGTGAACGATGGAAAAGGATATGAATACCCTATGGTGAATGGAGTAGCAGGAAAAGCCACCCAGGTTTCGAAACAGAGTCACTCAGATCGGTAGGTGTGAAGGACTTGAAAATAGCATTCGCCGGAAAGCAATGACGAATTTTATCTATGTGAACATCAGTAAAGCAGCACCTCTCCGTAGGAGAATCCTTGATAATCCCCTGGCTTTTTAAGGGACTATCCTTCTTGGAATCCTTGTGTGGAGAATTCCGGAGCAACATATTTGTGACGGGACGGAAACAGAATAAAAGCAAAAAACAGAGCAAGAGAAGGAAGAAAGGAAAGAAAGAAGAAGAGAGTACCTGGTCAATCCTCGGTAGCAATTATAAAGGGAAGATATTTCGAATTTAAATGCAGAGTGATCCTAACCCTATCTCCTATTTATAATCATGATTTGCAGGGATTGTCACATCTGTGACGTAATGATCACAACGGCTAGTCCGCTTATAACGGCTAGTTATCCGAATAATCCGTTGGAGATAAAGATCAGAGCAAAATATAATTCGTTTATTTACAATAAACTCTTTATATTTTGGGGGCAATTGTTAGGGCTGGATTTTTATTATATGTGATCCTTACACGTGATCCTAACCAGTGATCCTTGTTTCTTTGGCAGACAGTGATCCTCAGCAGGACTTCAGGATCAGGATCATGGGACATTATAGGATCCTCATACTAACGATCATCTTCGCTTAATGCAATGTTATTTTTGCGGGAATATCTAGCAGGATACGCTCTAAGCATCATGATCAAGGGACGCGTCTTCACAATTATGGCAAGAGCTTAATTGAAGATAGACGTTGCACAGGATATGGAAACTTGGCTTGATTTATGGGCGGCTATTTAGGCTAGATTGTATCTCGTTTCTAAAGGGGTAATGAGCTGAATATTAGTTTAGCTACCTAAAATAGGTCACCTACACATGTATAAATACCACTCTTCCTCATTCGGAAGAACACACACGACATACAACGCAACTCTCACACACTTAGACACTCGAAACAATAGTGATCCTTGTACTCAGCTCATTATCATCCGAAGTTGTAATCATTTTGTTCTTATATTGAAGTTTGGTGATCGGTAGTTGCCATCACCCGAGGTTTTTTATGCCGGAGATCATACATTGATCAAGGGCTTTTTCCTCGTATAAATCGTTGTGTCTTTGCATCTTTATCACAGAAGTGATCCTTTACTTTCATAATTAACCAAGCATCATACCCCGTTTACATAAAGTTTGGTTACATTATCCTTGTGTGATTTTTGACCAAAACACTAGGGATGGCGGAGTTGGCTGAGCTTTATGATCTTACCTCGTTTGGCTCTTATCGATATTTGTTGAAACGGAAAGCTGGGTAGGATCACCCTATTTTTAAGGTTACAAAAAATGATACAAATTGGAAGCGACGCTTCTTCTTTGTCAGAAGGGATACCATCCCTTATGGGAAGGATCTGCCCAAGGAGTGGGCCACTCATGGTAGGATAGAGGATCCTCGAAGGATCACTATCAGACTTGTCTCTTATGATGAGGATCACTAACGTCCTTTTTATCTTTTGTGCAGCTATATCCATTGCTCATCTTAAGTTAACCCCTGCCGCAAGAGAAAGAGTTTTAGCCTTTAAAAAGCTTGATCCTGAGGTTAGAAGTTTCCAAGTCACCGTCCAAGATTCACAAGAAGTATCCTCCGCATCTGCCACTATGTCAAGTAAGTATCCTTGTAAAAAGTAAGTTATATGTGAGATTGTTTGATTAATAAGGGAACTTATCTTGTTTTTTGATTGTGTAGGCGCTGGAAAGTCTGCCAAATCTGCCAAGTCTGCCTCCAAGTTTGGGATAGATGATCTCGCCAACGTCAAGTCTTCGAGGAGGAAGACTTCTGCTGCCAGTCCCTCTGCTTCAGCCCCTAAAGCACCCATTAGGGGTAAGGGAAAGAAGAGGAAGACTTCTGAAGATCTCCATGGATTTCCTCTGCTTCGCCAACAGTTTCTCGACTATGTTAATGAGGTAAGGATCACTGCCCCTGTTGGTTATCCTTCTTGAATATCCTGCTTGCATATCCTGCTTTTTTGTGGATCACCTGATCCTGAATCTACCTTATTTCTCTTTTGCAGAAACTTGCTGAGATCGAGACCTATCTTGGACATGTCGAGGATCAGGAAAGCCAAATCGCCGACCTCCAACAAATGGGCGTGCTGAAGGATCTCAAGATTGCAGATCTTGAGAAGGAACTCCGGGCTACAAAGGATGAGGCTGCTCAAAGGCTGATTGACATGGATGGCGAGAAGCAGGAGATCACCCAGGATGCCAAGGTTTCTGCAGCAATTGCCATGTACAAGATACAACTACAGATGGCTGCGGAGGCTCAGGATCCTGCCTTTGACAAAAGCACATGGGATGTTGAGGGTTGGAAGGCAAGACTGGCGGAACTGGAGGACGAGGATGAAGCTGAGGATATCCCAATGCTGGAGGGTGGTGATGCTGACAAGGATCAGGGCGGAGAAGCTGGTGGTGATGGAGCAGCAAAGGTGTAAGCTGCATGATTGGGCGATGATGGATATTTGTGACTAGGCCGGAGCCCAATTTTTTAAGCTTGGTAGTGGTTTGTGGTTGTGGTATTTGAAACAATTGATGGTCTGTAATCTTTGAACAATAGTTTTTAGGGTTAAGGATCCTGGATCCTTTGGACAATAGGTAGGATCGCAAAAGGTGGAGGGATCCTCTGTTTGGGGGATGAAGCCTTTGTGATCCTGCCGCCTTTACTTTCCTGCACCTGCTAAGACCGCATAGACAATGGACACCCTTTGCCAACCCATGTGGACGGGCCACGTTTTGCTGGTAGAAATGTGGGTTGGCAATTTTGACAACTTTTTTGAAAGGGTTTAAGATCCTTTTGTTTAATAATATAACCTTAATCTTTCTGGCTTATCTCGCGTTGTTATCCTTTACTTATCTTCTTATTTCTCAATTGTTTTTGTAGTATATTTGTTAAAGTAATAAGAGTTTGAACAAAACACGTTTAATAAGTTTAGGATATGATCTTAGATCAAATATCCTGACACTGAAAATTTTCAAAGTACTTTAGTTCAAGGGTCATAGGTTCAGTTGTCAAAGTGTAAAGGTTATTCAAATGAATAATGAAATTAAAAATAGTTAAGGATCATACCTGAGGATCCAAGTTAGGATCCTAACCTTTAATCGGGATAACCATAAGTAAAACTTTAATGGATAATAAGGATTACGGATCCTTAATTGTTTAACTTCGAAAACCTGAAAAAATGGAATATAACTTGGGACTAAGCCAATATAAAAGATAACTTAGTAACTGGGGACAAGCCCAAAGGATAACTGGGGACAAGCCCATAGGATCACTGGGGATGATCCCAAAGGATCACTGGGGACAAGCCCAAAGGATAACTGGGGACAAGCCCAAAGGATCGTATGTAAACTTGAGTATGGCCCTTACTGGCGACTATCCAAACTTAGTGACATGAAAATGTCAAAACCTTAGCTAACGTGAAAACGTTAGAAACCTTATGAACGGATGTATGGTACGTCTACCATTATACGTAGGATCCTGGGTATAGCCAGTACGATGAGGTTGTCAGCCCCGGAAGTGGGTACTGGTCCCAAAGACGTGAACTATATCAGGATCATCGTGCACTGCTGGCGGAAACTGGGGATAATCCCAAGGATAACTGGGGACAAGCCCAAGGATCTGCGTTGCTTTTGAAGATCTTTGACGATATGCTGTAGATACCTGAACTATCATAACTCAAATGGTTCGTGAGAAGAGGATGAAGGATACAGGATCCTTATCCTTTGGTAAAAAGTAAGGAAATGTAAATGTTTTAAGATAAGGACATTACCAGAGTAAGGATCACTGACATCACCGGGATCCTTCGAGGATACTTCAGTGTAAGGATCACATGCTTGAAGGATCATGTTCACATAAAGTATCTCTTTAAGTGAACAGCATTCCAGGCTCTTGGTAACAAGTTTCCTTCCATAGTTAGCAATCTGTATGCCCCCTTTCCTGCTTCAGCTTCAATTAAGTAAGGGCCTTCCCACTTTGGTGCTAACTTCCCGTCAGCAGGATTAATAGTGTTTTGGAATGTTTTCCTCAACACCATATCTCCGACTTGGAACTTCCTTATCCTAACATTTTTGTTGTAAGCACCAGCCATTCTTTGTTGGTAGCTTGCCATCCTTATCCTAGCCAGATCCCTGATTTCCTCAATAGTATCCAGATCCTGAGCCAGGATTGTAGCATTCTCTTCAGGATCACGAGCACTTGTTCTAGCAGTTGGGATCACCATCTCTGTTGGGATCACTGCTTCTGCCCCAAATACTAGAGAAAAAGGTGTTTGACCAGTGGCATTCTTGGGAGTTGTTCTATCAGCCCATAGCACATAAGGTAACTCCTCTGCCCATTTTCCCTTCTTGGATCCTAGCTTCTTCTTCAGATTATTGATGATGATCTTGTTGGATGATTCTGCTTGACCATTGGCTTGTGGGTGAACTGGTGTTGATGTTATCATCTTAATTCCCCAACTGTCACAAAAGTTAGTAGTTCTGCTTCTAATGAATTGGGAACCATTATCACATACAATTTCAGAGGGAATGCCAAATCTAGTTATAATGTTTCTTTTGATAAAGGATATAACTTCTTTTTCTCTGACTTGAGCAAAAGCTTCAGCTTCTATCCACTTAGAAAAGTAGTCAGTCATGGCAAGCATAAATACTTTTCCACCAGGTGCTTTAGGAAGCTTGCCAACTATATCCATTCCCCATCTCATGAATGGCCAAGAGGATGGTATGGGGTGTAGCAATTCAGCTGGTTGATGAAGGATATTGCTGTGTCTTTGACAAGGATCACATTTCCTAGCATATTCTACAGCATCCCTTTTCATGGTTGGCTAGTAGTATCCTGTTCTAAGGATCCTTGAGAACAATGCCCTGCCCCCAGTGTGGTTTCCACAATCTCCTTCATGGAAGTCTCTCAATACTTCTTCAATTTCAGGATCCTCGATACATCTTAAATATGGTCCTGCAAGAGATCGTTTATACAATACATTATTTAAGATTGTGAATTGAGATACCTTAATCCTGAAAGCTTTAGGATTTTCTCCCATCGGAATCTCCCCGTATTGCAAGTATCTCATGATTGGTGAGATCCATGATCCTGAATAAGATTGAGCTTCTTCACTAGGGATTGCTGCAGTATCTTCTTCTATTTCCATGGCCACCTGATTTTCAATAGCAGGAGCCAGGATATGGATGATGGGGATACTTATGTCTTCTGGAATTTTTAAGGATGATCCTAAGTTGGCCAATGCATCAGCTTCCGTGTTATCCTCCCTTGGTACCTGTGTTAAGCTGAAAGAAACAAAAGAGAGTGCCAATTCTTTGACTATCTCTAAATATTTGGTTAGTTTTTCACCTTTAACAGCATAGGATCCATTAAAGTGATTGGTGATCAATAATGAGTCTACATATACTTTAAGATATTTTACCCCCATATCCTTAGCAATTTGCAAGCCAGCAATTAAGGCTTCATATTCAGCCTCATTGTTAGTTGCTTGGAACTCACAGGCTATGGAGTGGGGTATTATGTCCCCCTGTGGCGATTTTAGTAGTATCCCGAGCCCTGTGCCCTTGACATTTGAGGATCCATCAGTGTGTAGTATCCAAGGATCCTTGGTCTCATCCAGCTGTTGGACTTCCAATTCTGCTTCTTTTTGTAGATCACTACTGAAATCAGCCACAAAGTCAGCTAGTGCTTGGGATTTAATGGCTGTTCTTGGCTCATATCTTATATCATGGGCACTAAGCTTTACTGCCCACTTAGCCATTCTTCCTGACATCTCTGGTTTCCTGAGGACATTCTTAATTGGAAAGTTAGTTCTAACAACAATAGTATGGGTTTCAAAATAATGCCTTAGCTTAGTTGATGCCATGATTAATGCAAGAATAAGTTTTTCGAGGTGTGAGTACCTGGATTCGGCATCAAGTAAACTCTTACTTACATAGTAGATAGGATATTGTGTACCTTCATGATCCTTAACAAGGACAGCACTTACAGCGGTTGAGGATACCGCCAAATATAAGGATAACACATCTCCTTTTTCAGGCTTTGTTAATGCTGGTGCTGAGGACATATATTCTTTAAGTGCTTGTAAAGCATTCTCATGTTTCTCAGTCCATTCAAACTTCTTGTTCTTCCTTAGGATATCGTAAAATTCTTTACATTTTTCTGAGGATTTTGATATGAACCTGTTCAGAGCTGCTATCCTGCCTGTTAGCCTTTGCACATCCTTAGCATTGGCAGGGGACTTGATGTTTACTAGTGCTTTAATTTGCTCCGGACTTGCCTCAATGCCCCTCTGGGTTACCATATATCCTAGGAATTTACCTGCCTTAACACCAAAGTGGCACTTTGAAGGATTAAGCTTCATGTTATAATTATCAAGGATATCAAATGCTTCCTCCAAATCCCTTAGGTGATCCTCAGCTTTCTTTGATTTGACTACCATATCATCTATGTATACTTCCATAGTTTGTCCAATTTGATCTTTGAACATCATATTCACCAGCCTTTGATATGTTGCACCTGCATTTCTTAATCCAAAAGGCATGGCAATATAACAATACAAACCTGTTGGGGTCATAAAGGCTGTATCCTCTTGGTCAGATGGTTCCATCTGAATTTGTTGGAATCCAGATGATGCATCCATAAAGGTTAACAGTTCATGCCCCGCTGTTGCATCCACCATGGAGTCAATGTGGGGTAATGGGAAAGGATCCTTGGGACATGCCTTATTCAGATCAGTGAAATCGACACATACCCTCCACTTTCCGTTTTTCTTTTGGACAACGACCACATTGGCTAACCATTTTGGATATTTTACCTCTCTGATCATACCTGCTCGAAGTAGTCTCTCTACTTCTTCTTGGATAATGGCATTCCTTTCCGGTGCAAACTTCCTCCTTTTTTGATGGATTGGTTTGATAGACCTGTCAATGCCAAGTTTGTGAGTAATAATATCCTTAGATATACCTGTCATATCTTCATGTTTCCAAGCAAAGGTAGATTTTCTTCTTTTGAGGAAGGATATTAAGTCTTCTTTCATCTTGCCAAGGATCCCTGATCCGATATAGATTTTTGATTCAGGATCACTAGGATCCAAGAGGATTTCGTCCACATCTTGTTCCCTTGCCTCCAAGACATTCCTCGGAGGATACTGTAATTGCTATTGCTCCCTTGGCTTCGAGGTTGGCTTCATGGATGAGGTATAACAATCCTTAGCCTCCTGCTGATCACTGTCGATCTTGATTATTCCCCATGGGCTAGGGAGCTTCACACATTGATGGTAGGTGGATGGGACTGCTTTCATATCATGTATCCAGGGCCTGCCTAGGATAACATTGCAACAAGATAAACAGTCAATAACGCAAAATTTTTGATAATTATGTAATCCTTCCACGTAGATTGGGAGTTTGATGTCCCCCAGAGTTTTCTTCGTTTCTCCACTGAATCCTACAAGCACGGAGGATCTTGGTGTGATGTCTGATTCTGGGATACCCATTTTCTTCAGAACATCAAGCTGGATAATGTTTACTGAGCTTCCTCCATCGATAAGGATCCTGCGGACAAAATGGTTAGAGATAAAGAGAGTAATAACTAAACTATCATGATGAGGATCCTGAATGTTAATGCGATCATCCTCATCAAACGTTATCATCTTCCCCTCTGAGACACTTGATGTTCTAATAGGTCTTTCTCCATTATCCATTTTTGACTCCTTTGCATGCCTTTTGGCCGCCGAGAAGGATGTACCACAGATGTCTGATCCTCCGGAAATAAAGTTGATCACTTGTGCATTTGCCGGAGGTGCTGGAGCCTTTTCAGGGATCCTTTCAGGATCCTGAGTCCTTTGCTTTTTTCTTCCCAACAGTTCTTTTAGGTGCCCCTTGCTTAACAGATATCCAATCTCTTTTCTTAAAGCTATGCATTCTTCGGTTAGATGCCCGAAATCCTCATGGTATGTGTTTTGGTCAAAAATCACACAAGGATAATGTAACCAAACTTTATGTAAACGGGGTATGATGCTTGGTTAATTATGAAAGTAAAGGATCACTTTCGTGATAGAGATGCAAAGACACAATGATTTATACGAGGAAAAAGCCCTTGATCAATATATGATCTCCGGCATAAAAAACCTCGGGTGATGGCAACTACCGATCACCAAACTTCAATATAAGAACAAAATGGTTACAACTTCGGATGATAATGAGCTGAGTACAAGGATCACTATTGTTTCGAGTGTCTAAGTGTGTGAGAGTTGTGTTGTATGTCGTGTGTCCTCTTCCAAATGAGGAAGAGTGGTATTTATACAAGTGTAGGTGACCTATTTTAGGTAAAAGGACTAATTATCAGCTCATTTCCCCTTTAGAAATAATAGACAATCTAGCCTAAATTGCCGCCCATAAATCAAGCCAAGTTTCCATATCCTGTGCAACGTCTATCTCCGATTAAGCTCTTGCCATAATTGTGAAGACGCGTCCCTTGATCATGATGCTAAGAGCGTATCCTGCTAGATGTTCCTGCAAAATAACATTGCATTAAGCGGAGGTGACCGTTAGTATGAGGATCCTATAATGGTCCATGATCCTGATCCTGAAGTCCTGCTGAGGATCACTATCTGCCAAAGAAACAAGGATCATTGGTTAGGATCACGTGTCAGGATCATGTATAATAAAATTCCAGCCCTAACAATTGCCCCCAAAATATAAGGAGTTTATTGTAAATTAATGAGTTGTATTTTGTTTCGATCTTATCTCCAACGGGCGACTCCGAATAACTAGCCGTTACACATGGACTAGCCGTTGTGATCATTACGTCATAGATGTGACAATCCCTGCAGATCATGATTATAAATAGGAGATAGGGTGAGGATCAGTTTGTATTTAAATTCAGGATATACTCCCTTTATAATCTCCACCGAAGATTGATCAGGTATTCTCCTCTTCTCTCTTTCCTTTCTCTATTCTCTTTGCTCTGTTTTCTGTTTTTACTCTGTTTCCATTCCGTCACAAGCATGTTGCTCCGGAATTCTCCTCACAAGGATTCCAAGAAGAGTAGTCCCCTAAAAAGCCAGGGGATCATCAAGGATTCTCCTACGGAGAGGTGTTGTTTTACTGACGCTCACGTAGACAGAATTCGTCATCGCTTTCCGGCGAATGCTGTTTTCAAATCCTTTGCTCCTACAGCTTTGAGCGACTTTGTTTCAGACGTCTGGGTGGCTTTTCCTGCTACTCCGTTTACTATAGGGTATTCGTATCCTTTTCCAACCTTCACCCAATCTTTCTTTTCCTTAACCGGCATCTCTTATATCCAAGCTATGCCGATGATCTGGAGGGTTCTGTATACCTTCGAGAGGATCATTGAGCAGAAAGGGATTGATCTTGGGATGGCGGAGTTGGCCGAGCTTTATGATCTTACCACATTTGGTTCTCATCGGTACTTGCTGAAACGGAAAGCCGGGGAGGATCACCCTGTCTTCAAGGTCACTAAAAATGATACAAACTGGAAGCGTCGCTTTTTCTTTGTTAGGAGGGATTCCATCCCAGATGGGAAGGATCTGCCCAAGGAATGGGCCACTCATGGTAGGATAGAGGATCCTCGAAGGATCACTATCAGTCCTGTCTCATATGATGAGGATCACTAATGTCTTTTTTATCTCTTGTGCAGCTATATCCATCGCTCATCTGAAATTAACCCCTGCTGCAAGAGAGAGAGTCTTGGCTTTTAAAAAGCTTGATCCTGAGGTCAGAAGTTTCCAAGTCACCGTCCAAGATTCACAAGAAGTATCCTCTGCATCTGCCACTATGTCAAGTAAGTATCCTTATAGAAAATAAATTATATGTAAGATTGTTTGATTAATAAGGCAACTTATCTTGTTTTTTGATTGTGTAGGCGCTGGGAAGTCTGCCAGGTCTGTCAAATCTGCTTCTAAATTTGGGATAGATGATCTCACCAACGTCAAGTCTTCGAGGAAGAAGGCTCCTGCTGCCAGTCCTTCAGTTTCAGCCCCCAAGGCACCTATCCGGGGCAAGGGAAAAAAGAGGAAAACCTCTGAAGATCTCCAAGGATTTCCCCTCCTCCGTCAGCAATTCCTTGACTACGTGAATGAGGTAAGGATCACTGCCCCTGTTGGTTATCCGTTTCGAATATCCTGTTTGTGTATCCTGTTTCATTGAGGATCATCCGGTTCTGAACTTACCTTATTTCCCTTTTTGCAGAAACTTGCCGAGATCGAGACCTATCTTGGCCATGTTGAGGATCAAGAGAGCCAGATTGCCGACCTTCAACAAATGGGCGTGCTTAAGGATCTCAAGATAGCAGATCTTGAGAAGGAACTCCAGGCCACGAAGGATGAGGCTGCTCAGAGGTTGATCGATATGGATAGCGAGAAGCAGGAGATCACCCAGGATGCCAAGGTTTCTGCGGCAATTGCTATGTACAAGATACAACTTCAGATGGCTGAGGAGGCTCAGGATCCTATCTTTGACAAAAGCTCGTGGGACGTTGAAGGTTGGAAGGCAAGGCTGGCAGATCTGGAGGACGAGGATGAGGCTGAGGATATCCCCATGCTGGAAGGCGGTGATGCTGAAAAGGATTAGGGTGGAGAGGCTGGTGGTGATGGAGCAGCGAAGGAGTAGGCTGCATGATTGGGCGATGATGGATATTGTTGACTAGGCCGGAGCCCAATTTTTTAGGTTTAGTAATGGTTTTTTGTGGTTGTTGATGGTTTGTGAACAATTATGGTCTGTAATCTTCGAACAATAGTTTTTAGGGTTAAGGATCCTGGATCCTTTAGACAATAGGTAGGATTGCAAAAGGTGGAGGGATCCTCTGTTTGGGGGATGAAGCCTTTGTGATCCTGCCGCTTCTAATTTCCTGCACAATGCTAAGACCGCAAAGACAATGGGCACCCTTTGCCAACCCATGTGGACGGGCCACGTTTTGCTGGTAGAAATGTGGGTTGGCAATTTTGACAACTTTTTGAAAGGGTTAAAGATCCTTTTGTTTAATAATATAACTTTAATTTTTCTGGCTTATCTCGTGTTGTTATCCTTATCTTCTTGTTTCTTGATTGTTTTTGTAGTATATTTAAAGTAACAAGGGTTGAAAATATGTTATCCAAATTTAGGATATGATCCCAGATCAAATATCCTGATATTGAAAATTTTCAAAGTACTTTAATTCAAGGATCATAGGTTTGGTTGTCAAAGTGTAAGGGTCGGTTAGGATAGTGAGTATAATCAAAATGGTCAAGGATCATACCTGAGGATCCAAGTTAGGATCCTAACCTTCAATCGAGACAATCGTAGATAAGATTTTGACGGATAATAAGTGTTTTGGTAAAAAATCACACAAGGATAATGTAACCAAACTTTATGTAAACGGGGTATGATGCTTGGCTAATTATGAAAGTAAAGGATCACTTCTGTGATAAAGATGCAAAGACACAATGATTTATACGAGGAAAAAGCCCTTGATCAATGTATGATCTCCGGCATAAAAAACCTCGGGTGATGGCAACTACCGATCACCAACTTCAATATAAGAAAAATATGATTACAACTTCGGATAGTAATGAGCTGAGTACAAGGATCACTATTGTTTTGAGCGTCTAAGTGTGTGAGAATTGTGTTGTATGTCGTGTCCCCTCTTCCGAATGAGGAAGAGTGGTATTTATACGTGTGTAGGTGACCTATTTTAGGTAAAAGGACTAATTATCAGCTCATTACCCTTTAGAAATAAAAGACAATCTAGCCTAAATTGCCGCCCATACATCAAGCCAAGTTTCCATATCCTGTGCAACGTCTATCTCTGATTATGCTCCTGCCATAATTGTGAAGACGCGTCCCTTGATCATGATGCTAAGAGTGTATCCTGCTAGATATTCCTGCAAAATAACATTGCATTAAGCGAAGGTGATCGTTAGCATGAGGATCCTTTGATGGTCCATGATCCTGATCCTGAAGTCCTGCTGAGGATCACTGTCTGCCAAAGAAACAAGGATCACTGGTTAGGATCACGTGTAAGGATCACCTATAATAAAAATCCAGCCCTAACAATTGCCCCCAAAATATAAGGAGTTTATTGTAAATTAATGAGTTGTATTTTGTTTCGATCTTATCTCCAACGGGCGACTCCGAATAACTAGCCGTTACACATGGACTAGCCGTTGTGATCATTACGTCATAGATGTGACAATCCCTGCAGATCATGATTATAAATAGGAGATAGGGTGAGGATCAGTTTGTATTTAAATTCAGGATATACTCCCTTTATAATCTCCACTGAAGATTGATCAGGTATTCTCCTCTTCTCTCTTTCCTTTCTATATTCTCTTTGCTCTGTTTTTTGCTCCGTCTCTGTTTCTGTTCCGTCACAAACATGTTGCTCCGGAATTCTCCACACAAGGATTCCAAGAAGGATAGTCCCCTAAAAGGCCAGGGGATTATCAAGGATTCCCCTACGGAGCGATGTTGCTTTACTGACGCTCACGTAGACAGAATTCGTCATTGCTTTCCGGCGAATACTGTTTTCAAATCCTTCGTTCCTACAGCTTTGAGCGACTTTGTTTCAGATGTTTGGGTGGCTTTTCCTGCTACTCCGTTCACCATAGGGTTTTCATATCCTTTTCCAGACTTTACCCAGTCTTTCTTTTCCTTAACCGGCATTTCTTACATCCAAGCTATGCCGATGATCTGGAGGGTTCTGTATACCTTCGAGAGGATCATCGAGCAGGAAGGGATTGATCTGGGGATGGCGGAGTTGGCCGATCTTTATGATCTCACCACATTTGGTTCTCACCGGTATTTGTTGAAACGGAAAGCCGGGGAGGATCATCCTGTCTTCAAGGTCACTAAGAACGATACAAACTGGAAGCGCCGCTTTTTCTTTGTTAGGAGGGATTCCATCCCAGATGGGAAGGATCTGCCCAAGGAATGGGCCACTCATGGTAGGATAGAGGATCCTCGAAGGATCACTATCAGCCCTGTCTCATATTATGAGGATCACTAATGTCTCTTTTTCCTTTATGCAGCTATCTCCGTTGCTCACCTAAAATTGACCCCTGCTGCGAGAGAAAGAGTCCTAGCTTTTAAAAAGCTTAATCCTGAAGTCAGAAGTTTCCAAGTCACCGTCCAAGATTCTCAAGAAGTGTCCTCTGCATCTGCCACTATGTCAAGTAAGTATCCTTATAGAAAATAAATTATATGTAGGATTGTTTGATTAATAAAGCAACTTATCTTGTTTTTTGATCGTGTAGGTGCTGGAAAGTCTGCCAGGTCTGTCAAATCTGCTTCTAAATTTGGGATAGATGATCTCACTGTTAGGGCTGGATTTTTACTATGAATGATCCTTATACGTGATCCTAACCAGTGATCCTTATTTCTTTGGCAGGCAGTGATCCTCAGCCGGACCTCAGGATCAGGATCATGGGACATTGAGGTGATCCTTATACTAACGGTCACTTTCGATTACTACAATATTATTTTGCAGGAACATCTAGCAGGATATGCCCTACATATCATGATCCAGGGACGCGCTTTTACAAATATGGCAAGAGCTGAATTGAAGATGAACGTTGTGCCGGATATGGAAACTAGGCTTGATTCATGGGCAACAATTTAGGCTAGATTGTCTTTATTTCTAAAGGGGTAATGAGCTGATATTTAGTCATTTTACCTAAAATAAGTCACCCACACATGTATAAATACCCATCTTCCTCATTCGGAAGAACACACACGAACATACAAGGCAGCTCTCACACACTTAGACACCAAAAGCAATAGTGATCCTTGTACTCAGCTCATTATCATCCAAAGTTGTAATCATATTTTTGTTATATTGAAGTTTGGTGATCGGTAGTTGCCATCACCCGAGGTTTTTTATGCCGGAGATCATTCATTGATCAAGGGCTTTTTCCTCGTATAAATCATTGTGTCTTTGCATCTTTATCACAGAAGTGATCCTTTACTTTCATAGTTAACCAAGCATCATTCCCCGTTTACGTAAAGTTTGGTTACATTATCCTTGTGTGATTTTTGACCAAAACAGTTTGGCGCCCACCGTGGGGCAATTGGTGCTTCATTCATAAGAAATTCTTTTGTTCGAAATATTTTCAAAGAACTACATGGCTTCATCATTGAAGAACACCTCCACGGCGATGTCTGCAGTCACCTCAGCACAAACCACTCTACCTCCTCCACCGGCAGGATTCCAGAGAAATGCTGAGAAGAGACCAACCCCTTCCTTCTCTAAACCTCCATCTTCTTCTGCTATGAATTCTTCTATTCCCAGTACTAGTGATGTGTTTGCTTTAATTTTGCAGATGAAGGATCGTATGCAGCGGCAGGATGAAACTAATGACAGGATCCTCAGGGAGATTGGAGATCTCAAAAGACAAAAGAAAGCGGCAGAGGATCATTCCCCACTGATGCCAAAATCCTTGAGTTTTGAGACTCCAATGGTCACCTCTCAGCCATCAGGGATCCCAGACGTACAGATCACAGGGGAGTCAAGAGGATCACGTCTCAACTCGGCAGCAATGACTCAGACATCAGATTCACATTTTCAGCCAATAGGATCCTATCCTCAGTATATGGGATCCTTCATGAATCCGGGAGCCTATCCGGGGGCACAGCAGTTTCAAGGATCCTACTTTATTCCAGGATCATTCCAGGGCCAAGGATCCTCCTTTGTTCCAGGATCATCCCAGGTTCAAGGATCCTCCTTCGTTCCAGGATCATCCCAGATACCAGGATCCTTACAGATGCCAGGATCCCTAAAAAGTTTGCAAACAGGAAGTCTAGATGTCCATCAAGGGGACTTCATTCCAATGCAGACCATTGCTTCCACTGGTCCCTCCGTTGTTCCAGAATCCCAGCAATGTGGAATCCCTAACCTGAACCCAATGGGAGGTAACACTTTAAATAATTATCCTACTACTAACCTTGGATTTATGCAGGATACAGGTACCAATCATGTTATGGCCAGGGAACTACAGAAACTAAAGGACATGATCTCAAGTGTTCCAGGGGTAGTCAAGCCTATCCCAGAGATTGCAGATGGAAGCCACAAGGTATCTCGCTTTGCACCACCAATTTGTGATGCAGAGGTACCCAAAAGGTTCCATATCCCTACCATGAAGCTGTATGATGGCACGACGGATCCAGAGGAGCATATAGCACAATACAGGGAGAGGATGGAGATCAATCCTATCCCAGAAAAATTGAAGGAAGCATGCCTATGTAAAGGATTTGGATCTACTCTTACTGGATCAGCCCTTAAATGGCTGCTAAGTCTTCCCCCTTACTCTATTACTTCATTTGCCAATTTAGTTAATTTATTCAATAACCAATTCTCTTGTAGCAGAAAATTTGAAAAATTAACTAGTGATTTGTACAGGATAACTCAAAATAATAATGAATCATTAAGGGATTATATAACTAAATTTAGTAAAGAATCCTTGGATATTCCCAACTTGGATATGGCTACGGCTGTTGAAGCCTTCAAAATGGGACTTCTTAAGGATTCATTATTCTATGATGATCTTGTTATGACACCTTGCAGGAATTTAGATGAAGTAAGAACTCGAGCACTCAGGTTTATCCGGCTAGAGGATGACAAGAGGATCCAGGAGAGACAAGTAGGATCCTCAAAACAAGATAAGCAAGGATCCTCCTTCAAAAACAACAAGTTCAAATCCTACCATAGAAACGAGAACAAGAATGTGCATGCTGTCGACCAAGAAGAGGATGATGAAGAATATCCTCCAATCTCAGAATATTGTTTTTCCGTTGATAATCATGAACTAATCCTTGCAATGCAGAATCTAGGTGAAAAGGCTAGGTGGCCCAGGAAGAATGATAAACCATCCGGGACTAAAGACAAGTCCAAATGGTGTGCATACCATGAGGATTTCGGCCATCTGACTGAAGATTGCATAGCCTTAAGAAAGGAAATTGGATACCTGCTAAGCAAGGGGCATCTAAAAGAATTGCTGGGGAGAAAAAAGCAAAGGACCCAGGATCCTGAAAGGATCCCCGAAAAAGCCCCAGCACCTCCGGCAAATGCACAAGTGATCAACTTTATATCCGGAGGATCAGACATCTGTGGTACATCCTTCTCAGCGGCCAAAAGATATGCAAAAGAATCAAAAATGGACAATGGAGAAAGGCCTGTTAGAACATCAAGTGTTTCAGAAGGGAAAACGATAACCTTTGATGAGGATGACCGCATTAACATCCAGGATCCTCATCATGATAGCTTAGTTATTACTCTCTTTATTTCTAACCATTTTGTCCGCAGGATCCTTATCGATGGAGGAAGCTCAGTGAACATTATCCAGCTTGATGTACTGAAGAAAATGGGTATCCCAGAATCAGACATCACACCAAGATCCTCCGTGCTTGTAGGATTTAGTGGAGAAACGAAGAAAACTCTGGGGGACATCAAACTCCCAATCTATGTGGAAGGATTACATAATTATCAGAAATTTTGTGTTATTGACTGTTTATCTTGTTGCAACGTTATCCTTGGCAGGCCTTGGATACATGACATGAAAGCAGTTCCATCTACCTACCATCAATGTGTGAAGCTCCCTAGCCCATGGGGGATAATCAAGATCGACAGTGATCAGCAAGAGGCTAAGGATTGCTATACCTCATCCATGAAGCCAACCTCGAAGCCAAGGGAGCAATAGCAATTACAGTATCCTCCGAGGAATGTCTTGGAGGCAAGGGAACAAGATGTAGATGAAATCCTCTTGGATCCCAGTGATCCTGAATCAAAAATCTATATCGGATCAGGGATCCTTGGCAAGATGAAAGAAGACATGATATCCTTCCTCAAAAGAAGAAAATCTACCTTTGCTTGGAAACATGAAGATATGACAGGTATATCTAAGGATATTATTACTCACAAACTTGGCATTGACAGGTCTATCAAGCCAATCCATCAAAAAAGGAGGAAGTTTGCACCAGAAAAGAATGCCATTATCCAAGAAGAAGTAGAGAGACTACTTCGAGCAAGTATGATCAGAGAGGTAAAGTATCCAAAATGGTTAGCCAATGTGGTTGTTGTCCAAAAGAAAAACGGAAAGTGGAGGGTATGTGTTGATTTCACTGATTTGAATAAAGCATGTCCCAAGGATCCTTTCCCATTACCCCACATTGACTCTATGGTGGATGCAACAGCGGGGCATGAACTGTTAACTTTTATGGATGCATCATCTGGATTCCAACAAATCCAGATGGAACCATCTGACCAAGAGGATACAGCCTTTATGACCCCAACCGGTTTATATTGTTATATTGCCATGCCTTTTGGACTAAGAAATGCAGGTGCAACATATCAAAGGCTGGTAAATATGATGTTCAAAGATCAAACTGGAAAAACTATGGAGGTGTACATAGATGATATGGTGGTCAAGTCGAAGAAAGCTGAGGATCACTTAAGGGACTTGGAAGAAGCCTTCGATATCCTTGATAATTACAACATGAAACTTAATCCTTCAAAATGCCATTTTGGTGTTAAAGCAGGAAAGTTCTTAGGATACATGGTAACCCAGAGGGGCATTGAAGCAAGCCCAGAACAAATCAAAGCATTAATAAATATCAAATCTCCTGCCAATGCCAAGGATGTTCAAAGATTGACAGACAGGATAGCAGCTCTGAACAGGTTCATATCGAAATCCTCAGAAAAATGCAAAGAATTCTACGATATCCTAAGGAAGAATAAGAAGTTCGAATGGACTGAGAAACATGAGAACGCTTTACAAGCCCTTAAAGGATATATGTCCTCAGCACCAGCATTAGCAAAACCGGAAAAAGGAGATGTATTATCCTTATACCTGGCGGTATCCTCAACCGCCGTAAGTGCAGTCCTTGTCAAGGATCATGAAGGTACACAATATCCTATCTACTATGTAAGTAAAAGTTTACTTGATGCCGAATCCAGGTACTCACACCTCGAAAAACTTATCCTTGCATTAATCATGGCATCCACTAAGTTAAGGCATTATTTTGAAACCCATACTATTATTGTTAAAACTAATTTTCCAATTAAGAATGTCCTCAGGAAACCAGATATGTCAGGGAGAATGGCTAAGTGGGCAGTAAAGCTTAGTGCCCATGATATAAGATGCGAACCAAGAACAGCTATTAAATCTCAAGCACTAGCTGACTTTGTGGCTGATTTCAGTAGTGATCTACAAATAGAAGCAGAATTGGAGGTTCAGCAGCTGGATGAGACCAAGGATCCTTGGATACTACACACTGACGGATCCTCAAATATCAAAGGCACAGGGCTAGGGATCCTACTAAAATCGCCACAGGGGGACATAATACCCCACTCCATAGCCTGTGAGTTCCAAGCAACTAACAATGAGGCTGAGTATGAAGCCTTAATTGCTGGCTTACAAATTGCTAAGGATATGGGGGTAAAGTATCTCAAAGTATATGTAGATTCATCACTTTAATGGATCCTACGCTGTTAAAGGCGAGAAGCTAACCAAATATTTAGAGATAGTCAAAGAATTGGCACTCTCTTTTGTCTCTTTCAGCTTGACACAGGTACCAAGGGAGGAGAACACAGAAGCTGATGCATTGGCCAACCTAGGATCATCCTTGAAGATTCCAGAAGATACAAGTATCCCTATCATCCATATCCTGGCTCCTGCCATTGAAAAACAGGTGGCCATGGAAATAGAAGAGGATACTGCAATGATCCCTAGTGAAGAAGCCCAATCTCATTCAGGATCATGGATCTCACCGATCATGGGATACTTGCAACATGGGGAGATCCCGATGGGAGAAAATCCTAGAGCTTTCAGGATTAAGGTATCTCAATTCACAATTCTGAATAATGTATTATATAAACGATCCCTTGCAGGACCATATTTAAGATGTATTGAGGATCCTGAAATCGAAGAAGTATTGAGAGACTTCCATGAAGGAGATTGTGGAAACCACACTGGGGGCAGGGCATTATTCTCAAGGATCCTTAGAACAGGATACTACTGGCCAACCATGAAAAGGGATGCTGTAGAATACGCTAAAAAGTGTGATCCTTGCCAAAGACATAGCAATATCCTCCATCAACCAGCTGAATTCTTACACCCAATACCATCCTCTTGGCCGTTCATGAGATGGGGGATGGATATAGTTGGCAAGCTCCCTAAAGCACCTGGTGGAAAAGTATTTATGCTTGCCATGACTGACTATTTTTCCAAGTGGATAGAAGCTGAAGCCTTCGCTCAAGTCAGAGAAAAGGAAGTCATATCCTTCATTAAAAGAAACATTATAACTAGATTTGGCGTTCCCTCTGAAATTGTATGTGATAATGGCTCCCAATTCATTGGAAGCAGAACCACTAACTTTTGTGACAGTTGGGGAATCAAGATGATCACATCAACACCAGTTCACCCACAAGCCAATGGTCAAGCAGAATCATCCAACAAGATCATCATCAACAATCTAAAGAAGAAGCTAGGATCCAAGAAAGGGAAATGGGCAGAAGAATTACCTTATGTGCTATGGGCTGATAGGACAACTCCCAAGAATGCCACCGGTCAAACACCCTTCTCTTTAGTATTTGGGGCAGAAGCAGTGATCCCAACAGAGATGGTGATCCCAACTGCTAGAACGAGTGCTCGTGATCCTGAAGAAAATGCTACAATCCTAGCTCAGGATTTGGATACTATTGAGGAAAACAGGGATCTAGCTAGGATAAGGATGGCAAGCTACCAACAAAGGATGGCTGGTGCCTACAACAAAAATGTCAGGATAAGGAAGTTCCAAGTCGGAGATATGGTGTTGAGAAAAGCATTTCAAAATACTATCATTCCTGCTGACGGGAAGCTAGCACCAAAATGGGAAGGTCCCTACTTGATTGAAGCTGAAGCAGGAAAGGGGGCATACAGGTTGCTAACCATGGAAGGAAACTTGTTACCTAGAGCCTGGAATGCTGTTCACTTAAAGAAATATTTCATGTGAACATGATCCTTCCTGCATGTGATCCTTACATTGAAGTATCCTTGAAAGATCCTGGAGATATCGATGATCCTTACTCTGGTAATATGCTTATCCTAAAAACTATTGCATTTTCTTACTTTTTGCCTAAGGATAAGGATCATGTATCCTTCATCCTCTACTCACAAACCATTTGAGTTATGATAGTTCAGGTATCTTCAGCAAATCGTCAAAGATCTCCAAAAGCACCACAGATCCTTGGGTACAACCCCAGTTATCCTTGGGATTATCCCCAGTTTCCGCCAGCAGCGCACGATGATCCTGATATAGTTCATGTCTTTGGGATCAGTACCCATTTTCGGGGCTGGCGACCTCATCGTACTGGCTATACTTGGGATCCTACGTATAATGGTGGACGCACCATACATCCGTTCCTAAGGTTTCTAACGTTTTCACGTTAGCTAAGGTTTTGACATTTTCATGTCACTAAGTTTGGATAGTTGCCAGAAAGGGCCATACTCCAGTTTACGTACGATCCTTTGGGCTTGTCCCCAGTTATCCTTTGGGCTTGTCCCCAGTGATCCTCCGGGATCATCCCCAGTTATCCTTTGGGCTTGTCCCCAGTGATCCTCCGGGATCATCCCCAGTTATCCTTTGGGCTTGTCCCCAGTGATCCTCTGGGATCATTCTCAGTTATCCTTTGGGCTTGTCCCCAGTTACTAACTTATCTTTTATATTGGCTTAGTCCCAAGTTATATTCCATTTTTTCAGGTTTTCGAAGTTAAACGAGTAAGGATCCTTAATCCTTGTTATCCATTAAAGTTTTACCTATGGTTGTTCCGATTAAAGGTTAGGATCCTAACTTGGATCTTCAGGTATGATCCTTAACTATTTTTAATTCCATTATTCATTATCCTAACCAACCCTTATACTTTGACAACCAAACCTATGATCCTTGAACTAAAATACTTTGAAAACTTTCAATATCAGGATATTTGATCTAGGATCATATCCTAAGTTTGGAGAACACATTTTCAACTCTTGTTACTTTAAAATATATTACAAAGACAACTAAGAAACAAGAAGATAAGGATAACAACACGAGATAAGACAGAAAAGTTAAATTATATTATTAAACAAAAGGATCATTAACCCTTTCAAAAGTTGTCAAAATTGCCAACCCACGTTTCTACCTGCAAAACGTGGCCCGTCCACATGGGTTGGCAAAGGGTGTCCATTGTCTATGCGGTCTTAGCATTTTGCAGGAAATTAAAAGCGGCAGGATCACAAAGGCTTCATCCCCCAAACAGAGGATCCCTCCACCTTTTGTAGTCCTACCTATTGTTCAGAGGATCCAGGATCCTTTGCCCTAAAAACTATTGTTCAGAAATTACAAACCATAATTGTTCACAAACACCACTACCAATCCTAAAAAATTGGGCTCCGGCCTAGTCTCGAAATATCCATCATCGCCCAATCATGCAGCCTACACCTTCGCTGCTTCATCACCACCAGCATTGCCACCTTGATCCTTCTCAGCATCACCGCCTTCCAGCATGGGGATCTCCTCAGCCTCATCCTCGTCCTCCAGGTCCGCCAATCTTGCCTTCCAACCTTCCACGTCCCATGAGCTCTTGTCAAAGGCAGGATCCTGAGCCTCCGCAGCCATTTGTAATTGTATCTTGTACATAGCGGTTGCGGCAGAGACCTTGGCATCCTGGATGATCTCCTGCTTCTCATTATCCATCTCAATCAACCTCTGAGCAGCCTCAGCCTTCATGGCCCGGAGTTCCTTCTCAAGATCTGCTATCTTGAGATCCTTAAGCACGCCCATTTGTTGAAGGTCAGCAATCTGGCTCTCTTGATCCTCAACATGGCCAAGATAGGTCTCGATCTCGGCAAGTTTCTGCAAAGAGGGAAATAAGGTAAGTTCAAAACCGGATGATCCTCAAGAAAAGCAGGATACACAAACAGGATATGCGAGACGGATAACCAACAGGGGCAGTGATCCTTACCTCATTCACGTAATCAAGGAATTGCTGACGGAGGAGGGGAAATCCTTGGAGATCTTCAGAGGTTTTCCTCTTTTTCCCCTTGCCCCGGATAGACGCTTTGGGAGCAGATGCTGAAGGACTGGCAGCAGGAGCCTTCTTCTTCTTAGAAGACGTGACATTGGCAAGGTCACTTATCCCAAACATGGAGGCAGATTTAACAGACCTGGCAGATTTTCCGGCACCTACACAATTCAAAAACAAGATAAGTTCCCTTGTTAAATTAAATACTTTCACATAAAACTTATTTTTTATGAGGATACTTACTTGACATTGTGGCAGACGCAGAGGATATCTCTTGAGAATCTTGGATAATAATCTGGAAGCTTCGAACTTCAGGATCTAGCTTCTTGAAAGCTAACACTCTCTCTTTGGCAGCAGGGGTCAACTTTAAGTGAGCAACGGAGACAGCTGCATAAAAAGACAAAAAAAGAAAAGACATCAGTTATCCTCATCATATGAGACAGAACTGATAGTGATCCTTCGAGGATCCTCTATCCTACCATGAGTGGCCCATTCCTTGGGCAGATCCTTCCCATCCGGGATGGAATCCCTCTTAACAAAGAAAAATCGACGTTTCCAGTTGGTATCATTCTTGGTCACTTTGAAAATAGGGTGATCCTCCCCAGCTTTCCGTTTCAGCAGATACCGGTGGGAACCAAACGTAGTAAGATCATAGAGCTCGGCCAGCTCTGCCATCCCCAGATCAATCCCTTCTTGCTCGATGATCCTCTCGAAGGTATATAGAACCCTCCAGATCATCGGCATAGCTTGGATATATGAGATGCCGGTAAGAGAAAAGAAAGATTGGGTGAACATCGGAAAAGGATATGAATACCCAATGAGGAAGGGAGTAGCAGGAAAAGCCACCCAAGTGTCCGAAACAAAATCACTCAAAGCAGTAGGATCAAAAGACTTAAAAACAACATTCGCCGGGAAGCAATGGCGAATCTTGTCTATCTGGATATCGGTAAAACAGCACCTCTCCATAGGAGAATCCTTGATAATCCCCTGGCTTTTCAAGGGACTATCCTTCTTAGAGCCTTTGTGCGGTGAATTCCGAAGAAGCATGTTCGAGACGAAAACAGGGTAAAAGTAAGAAAGAACAGAGCAAAGAAGAGAAAGAAGAAGATGATACCTGATCAAGCCTTCGGTGACGATTATAAAGGGAGATACTTCGAATTTAAATACAAAATGATCCTAACCCTATCTCCTATTTATAATGATGATTCGCAGGGATTGTCACATCAGTGACGTAAATATCATAACGGCTAGTCCATGTGCAACGGCTAGTAAATCGGAATCGTCCGTTAGAGATAAGCTCAAAACAAAATATAACTCATCTATTTACATTTAACTCCTTATATTTTGGGGGCAATTGTTAGGGCTGGATTTTTACTATGAATGATCCTTATACGTGATCCTAACCAGTGATCCTTATTTCTTTGGCAGGCAGTGATCCTCAGCCGGACCTCAGGATCAGGATCATGGGACATTGAGGTGATCCTTATACTAACGGTCACTTTCGATTACTACAATATTATTTTGCAGGAACATCTAGCAGGATATGCCCTACATATCATGATCCAGGGACGCGCTTTTACAAATATGGCAAGAGCTGAATTGAAGATGAACGTTGTGCCGGATATGGAAACTAGGCTTGATTCATGGGCAACAATTTAGGCTAGATTGTCTTTATTTCTAAAGGGGTAATGAGCTGATATTTAGTCATTTTACCTAAAATAAGTCACCCACACATGTATAAATACCCATCTTCCTCATTCGGAAGAACACACACGAACATACAAGGCAGCTCTCACACACTTAGACACCAAAAGCAATAGTGATCCTTGTACTCAGCTCATTATCATCCAAAGTTGTAATCATATTTTTGTTATATTGAAGTTTGGTGATCGGTAGTTGCCATCACCCGAGGTTTTTTATGCCGGAGATCATTCATTGATCAAGGGCTTTTTCCTCGTATAAATCATTGTGTCTTTGCATCTTTATCACAGAAGTGATCCTTTACTTTCATAGTTAACCAAGCATCATTCCCCGTTTACGTAAAGTTTGGTTACATTATCCTTGTGTGATTTTTGACCAAAACACTCACCAACGTCAAGTCTTCGAGGAAGAAGGCTCCTGCTGCCAGTCCTTCAGTTTCAGCCCCCAAGGCACCTATCCGGGGCAAGGGAAAAAAGAGGAAAACCTCTGAAGATCTCCAAGGATTTCCCCTCCTCCGTCAGCAATTCCTTGACTACGTGAATGAGGTAAGGATCACTGCCCCTGTTGCTTATCCGTTTCGAATATCCTGTTTGTGTATCCTGTTTCTTTGAGGATCATCCGGTTCTGAACTTACCTTATTTTCCTCTTTGCAGAAACTTGCCGAGATCGAGACCTATCTTGGCCATGTTGAGGATCAAGAGAGCCAGATTGCCGACCTTCAACAAATGGGCGTGCTTAAGGATCTCAAGATAGCCGATCTTGAGAAGGAACTCCGGGCCACGAAGGATGAGGCTGCTCAGAGGTTGATCGATATGGATAACGAGAAGCAGGAGATCACCCAAGATGCCAAGGTCTCCGCGGCAATTGCTATGTACAAGATACAACTTCAGATGGTTGAGGAGGCTCAGGATCCTACCTTTGACAAAAGCTCGTGGGACGTTGAAGGTTGGAAGGCAAGGCTGGCGGACCTGGAGGACGAGGATGAGGCTGAGGAGATCCCCATGCTGGAAGGTGGTGATGCTGAGAAGGATCAAGGTGGAGATGCTGGTGGTGATGGAGCAGCGAAAGAGTAGGCTGCATGATTGGGCGATGATGGATATTGTTGACTAGGCCGGAGCCCAATTTTTTAGGTTTGGTAGTGGTTTGTGAAACAATTATGGTCTGTAATCTCTTGAACAATAGTTTCTTAGGGTTAAGGATCCTGGATCCTTTGGACAACAGGTAGGATTGCAAAAGGTGGAGGGATCCTCTGTTTGGGGGATGAAGCCTTTGTGATCCTGCCGCCTTTAATTTCCTGCACAATGCTAAGACCGCATAGACAATGGACACCCTTTGCCAACCCATGTGGACGGGCCACGTTTTGCTGGTAGAAATGTGGGTTGGCAATTTTGACAACTTTTTGAAAGGGTTAAAGATCCTTTTGTTTAATAACATGACTTTAATCTTTCTGGCTTATCCTGTGTTGTTATCCTTTGTTTATCTTTTTGGTTTCCAATTGTTTTAGAAATATATTTGTAACAATAATTAAGCAAACCATGTTCAAGAGATATAGGATATGATCCTGGATCAAATATCCTATAATCGAAAATTTTCAAGGAAGTTTATTTTAAAGATCATAGGTTCAGTTGTCAAGGTCTAAAGGTTTTTTTTTTTAAATGAATAATGAAATTAAAAATAGTTAAGGATCATACCTGAGGATCCGAGTTAGGATCCTAACCTTTAATCGGGATAACCATAAGTAAAACTTTAATGGATGATAAGGATTAAGGATCCTTATTTGTTTAACTTCGAGAACCTGAAAAATGGAACATATCTTGGGACTAAGCCAATTTAAGAGATAAATTAGTAGCTGGGGACATGCCCAAAGGATAACTGAGGATGTTCCCGGAGGATCACTGGGGACAAGCCCAAAGGATAACTGGGGACAAGCCCAAAGGATCGTATGTAAACTGGAGTATGGCCCTTTCTGGCGATTATCCAAACTTAGTGACATGAAAATGTCAAAACCTTAGCTAACGTGAAAACGTTAGAAACCTTAGGAACGGATGTATGGTACGTCTACCATTATTTGTAGGATCCTAAATATAGCCAGTACGATGAGGTTGTCAGCCCCGGAAGTGGGTACTGGTCCCAAAGACGTGAACTATATCAGGATCATCGTGCGCTGCTGGCGGAAACTGGGGATAATCCCAAGGATAACTGGGGTTGGACCCAAGGATCTGCGTTGCTTTTGAAGATCTTTGACGATATGCTGAAGATACCTGAACTTATCATAACTCAAATGTTTCGTGAGTAGAGGATGAAGGATACATGATCCTTATCCTTAGGTAAAAAGTAAGAAAATGCAATAGTTTCTAGGATAAGCATATTACCAGTAGTAAGGACCACTGATATCACCGGGATCCTTTAAGGATACTTCAATGTAAGGATCACGTGCACGGAGGATCATGTTCACATGAAATATTTCTTTAAGTGAACAACATTCCAGGCTCTTGGCAACAAGTTTCCTTCCATGGTTAGCAACCTGTATGCCCCCTTTCCTGCTTCAGCTTCAATCAAGTAGGGACCTTCCCATTTTGGTGCTAACTTCCCGTCAGCAGGATTGATAGTATTTTGAAATGCTTTTCTCAACACCATATCTCCGACTTGGAATTTCCTTAATCTGACATTTTGTTGTAGGCACCAGCCATTCTTTGTTGGTAGCTTGCCATCCTTATCCTAGCTAGATCCCTGATTTCTTCAATAGTGTCCAAATCCTGAGCTAGAATTGTAGCATTTTCTTCAGGATCACGAGTACTTGTTCTAGCAGTTGGGATCACCATTTCTGTTGGGATCACTGCTTCTGCCCCAAATACTAAAGAGAAAGGTGTTTGACCAGTGGCATTCTTGGGAGTTGTTCTATCAGCCCATAGCACATAAGGTAACTCCTCTGCCCATTTCCCCTTCTTGGATCCTAGCTTCTTCTTCAGATCGTTGATGATGATCTTGTTGGATGATTCTGCTTGTCCATTGGCTTGTGGATGAACTGGTGTTGATGTTATCATCTTGATTCCCCAATTGTCACAAAAGTTAGTGGTTCTGCTTCCAATGAATTGGGAGCCATTATCACATACAATTTCAGAGGGAATGCCAAATCTAGTTATAATGTTTCTTTTAATGAAGGATATGACTTCCTTTTCTCTGACTTGGGTGAAGGCTTCAGCTTCTATCCACTTAGAAAAATAGTCAGTCATGGCAAGCATAAATACTTTTCCACCAGGTGCTTTAGGAAGCTTGCCAACTATATCCATTCCCCATCTCATGAATGGCCAAGAGGATGGTATTGGGTGCAAAAATTCAGCTGGCTGATGGAGGATATTGCTATGTCTTTGGCAAGGATCACATTTCCTAGCATATTCTACAGCATCCCTCTTCATGGTTGGCCAGTAGTATCCTGTTCTAAGGATCCTTGAGAATAATGCCCTGCCCCCAGTGTGGTTTCCACAATCTCCTTCATGGAAGTCTCTCAACACTTCTTCATTTTCAGGATCCTCAATACGTCTTAAGTATGGTCCTGCAAGGGATCGTTTATATAGCACATTATTTAAGCTTGTAAACTGAGATACCTTGATCCGGAAAGCTCTAGGATTTTCTCCCATTGGAATCTCTC
This sequence comes from Helianthus annuus, assembly GCF_002127325.2. Taxonomy (NCBI): domain Eukaryota; kingdom Viridiplantae; phylum Streptophyta; class Magnoliopsida; order Asterales; family Asteraceae; genus Helianthus; species Helianthus annuus. Next base: position 133,165,632 of record NC_035433.2, on the reverse strand, counting down.
CGTTTTGCAAGTATTTCATGATTGGTGAGACCCATGATCCTGAATAAGATTGAGCTTCTTCACTAGGGATTATTGCAGTATCCTCTTCTATTTCCATGGCCACTTGATTTTCAATAGCAGGAGCTAGGATATGGATGATAGGGATACTTATATCCTCTGGGATCTTCAAGGATGATCCTAGATTGGCCAATGCATCAGCTTCTGTATTTTCCTCCCTTGGTACCTGTGTTAAACTGAAAGAAACAAAGGAGAGTGCCAATTCTTTGACTATCTCTAAATATTTGGTTAGTTTTTCACCTTTAACAGCATAGGATCCGTTAAAGTGATTGGTGATCAATAATGAGTCTACATATACTTTAAGATATTTTACCCCCATATCCTTAGCAATTTGCAAGCCAGCAATCAAGGCTTCATACTCAGCCTCATTGTTAGTTGCTTGGAACTCACAGGCTATGGAGTGGGGTATTATGTCCCCCTGTGGCGATTTTAGTAGGATCCCGAGCCCTGTGCCCTTGACATTTGAGGATCCGTCAGTGTGTAATATCCAAGGATCCTTGGTTTCATCCAGCTGCTGGACCTCCAATTCTGCTTCTTTTTGTAGATCACTACTGAAATCAGCCACAAAGTCGGCTAAGGCTTGTGATTTAATGGCTGTTCTTGGTTCATATCTTATATCATGGGCACTAAGCTTCACTGCCCACTTAGCCATTCTCCCTGACATCTCCGGTTTCCTGAGGACATTCTTAATTGGACAATTAGTTTTAACAACAATAGTATGGGTTTCAAAATAATGCCTTAACTTAGTGGATGCCATGATTAATGCAAGAATAAGTTTTTCGAGGTGTGAGTACCTGGATTCGGCATCAAGTAGACTTTTACTTACATAGTAGATAGGATATTGTGTACCTTCGTGATCCTTGACAAGGACAGCACTTACAGCGGTTGAGGATACCGCCAGGTATAAGGATAACACGTCTCCTTTTTCCGGTTTTGCTAATGCTGGTGCTGAGGACATATATTCTTTAAGGGCTTGTAGAGCGTTCTCATGTTTCTCAGTCCATTCAAACTTCTTATTCTTCCTTAGGATATCGTAGAATTCTTTGCATTTTTCTGAGGATTTCGATATGAACCTGTTCAAAGCTGCTATCCTGCCTGTCAGTCTTTGAACATCCTTGGCATTGGCAGGAGATTTGATATTTACTAATGCTTTGATTTGTTCCGGGCTTGCTTCAATGCCCCTCTGAGTTACCATGTATCCTAGGAACTTTCCTGCCTTAACACCAAAATGGCATTTTGAAGGATTAAGTTTCATGTTGTAATTATCAAGGATATCGAATGCTTCTTCCAAGTCCCTTAGGTGATTCTCAGCTTTCTTTGACTTGACCACCATATCATCTATGTACACCTCCATAGTTTTTCCAATTTGATCTTTGAACATCATATTCACCAGCCTTTGATATGTTGCACCTGCATTTCTTAGTCCAAAAGGCATGGCAATATAACAATATAAACCGGTTGGGGTCATAAAGGCTGTATCCTCTTGGTCAGATGGTTCCATCTGAATTTGTTGGAATCCAGATGATGCATCCATAAAGGTCAACAGTTCATGCCCCGCCGTTGCATCCACCATGGAGTCAATGTGGGGTAAAGGGAAAGGATCCTTGGGACATGCCTTATTCAAATCAGTGAAATCGACACATACCCTCCACTTTCCATTTTTCTTTTGGACAACAACCACATTGGCTAACCATTTTGGATATTTTACTTCTCTGATCATACCTGCTCGAAGTAGTCTCTCTACTTCTTCTTGGATAATGGCATTCCTTTCTGGTGCAAACTTCCTCCTTTTTTGATGGATTGGTTTGATAGACCTGTCAATGCCAAGTTTGTGAGTAATAATATCCTTAGATATACCTGTCATGTCTTCATGTTTCCAAGCAAAGGTGGATTTTCGTCTTCTGAGGAAGGATAATAAGTCTTCTTTCATCTTGCCAAGGATCCCTGACCCGATATAGATTTTTGACTCAGGATCACTAGGACCCAAAAGGATTTCGTCCACATCCTGTTCCCTTGCCTCCAAGGTATCCCTTGGAGGATACTGTAATTGCTATTGCTCCCTTGGCTTCGAGGTTGGCTTCATAGATGAGGTATAACAATCCTTAGCCTCCTGCTGATCACTGTCGATCTTGATTATCCCCCATGGATTAGGGAGCTTCACACATTGATGGTAGGTGGATGGGACTGCTTTCATATCGTGTATCCAAGGCCTGCCAAGGATAACGTTGCAACAAGATAAACAGTCAATAACACAAAACTTCTGATAATTATGTAATCCTTCCACGTAGATTGGGAGTTTGATGTCCCCCAGAGTTTTCTTCGTTTCTCCACTGAATCCTACAAGCACGGAGGATCTTGGTGTGATGTCTGATTCTGGGATACCCATTTTCTTCAGAACATCAAGCTGGATAATGTTCACTGAGCTCCCTCCATCGATAAGGATCCTGCGGACAAAATGGTTAGAGATAAAGAGAGTAATGACTAAACTATCATGATGAGGATCCTGAATGTTAATGCGATCATCCTCATCAAATGTTATCGTCTTCCCTTCTGAAACACTTGAAGTTCTAATAGGCCTTTCTCCATTATCCATTTTTGATTCTTTTGCATGTCTTTTGGCCGCCGAGAAGGATGTACCACAGATGTCTGATCCTCCGGATATAAAGTTGATCACTTGTGCATTTGCCGGAGGTGCTGGAGCTTTTTCGGGGATCCTTTCAGGATCCTGGGTCCTTTGCTTTTTTCTTCCCAATAATTCTTTTAGGTGCCCCTTGCTTAACAGATATCCAATCTCTTTTCTTAAAGCTATGCATTCTTCAGTTAGATGCCCGAAATCCTCATGGTATGCACACCATTTTGACTTGTCTTTAGTCCCGGATGGTTTATCATTCTTCCTGGGCCACCTAGCTTTTTCACCTAGATTCTGCATTGCAAGGATTAGTTCATGATTATCAACGGAAAAACAATATTCTCTTGTCATCCTCTAGCCGGATGAACCTGAGTGCTCGAGTTCTTACTTCATCTAGATTCCTGCATGGTGTCATAACAAGATCATCATAGAATAATGAATCCTTAAGCAGTCCCATTTTGAAGGCTTCAACAGCCGTAGCCATATCCAAGTTGGGAATGTCCAAGGATTCTTTACTAAATTTAGTTATATAATCCCTTAATGATTCATTATGATTTTGAGTTATCCTGTACAAATCACTAGTTAATTTTTCAAATTTTCTACTACAAGAGAATTGGTTATTGAATAAATTAACTAAATTAGCAAATGAAGTAATAGAGTAGGGGGGAAGACTTAGCAGCCACTTAAGAGCTGATCCAGTAAGAGTGGATCCAAATCCTTTACATAGGCATGCTTCCTTCAACTTTTCTGGGATAGGATTGATCTCCATCCTCTCCCTGTATTGTGCTATATGCTCCTCTGGATCCGTTGTGCCATCATACAGCTTCATAGTAGGGATATGGAACCTTTTGGGTACCTCTGCATCACAAATTGGTGGTGCAAAGCGAGATACCTTGTGGCTTCCATCTGCAATCTCCGGGATAGGCTTGACTACCCCTGGAACACTTGAGATCATATCTTTTAGCTTCTGTAACTCCCTGGCCATAGCATGATTGGTACCTGTATCCTGCATGAATCCATGGTTAGTGGTAGGATAATTATTCAAAGTGTTACCTCCCATTGGGTTCAAGTTAGGGAACCCATATTGCTGGGATTCTGGAACAACGGAGGGACCAGTGGAAGCAATGGTCTGCATTGGAATGAAGTCCCCTTGATGGACATCTAGACTTCCTGTTTGCAAACTTTTTAGGGATCCTGGTATCTGGTAGGATCCTAGTGTCTGGGATGATCCTGGAACGAAGGAGGATCCTTGAACCTGGAACGATCCTGGAGCAAAGGAAGATCCTTGACCCTGGGATGATCCTGGAATAAAGTAGGATCCTTGAAACTGCTGTGCTCCCGGATAGGCTCCCGAATTTATGAATGATCCCATATGCTGGGGATAGGATCCTGCCGGCTGAAAGTGTGAGGCTGATGCCTGAGTCATTGCTGTCGAACCGAGGTGCAATCCTCTTGATTCTCCCATAATTTGCACGTCTGGAATTCCCGATGGCTGAGAAGTGATCATTGGAGTATCAAAGCTCAAGGATTTGGGCATCAGTGGGGAATGATCCTCTGCCGTCCTTTTTTGTCTTTTGAGATCTCCAATTTCCCTGAGGATCCTGTCATTAGTCTCATCCTGCCGCTGCATACGATCCTTCATCTGCAAAATTAAAGCAAACACATCACTAGTACTGGGAATAGAAGAATTCATAGCAGAAGAAGATGGAGGTTTAGAGGAAGTAGGAGTTGGTCTCTTCTCAGTATTTTTCTGAGATCCTGCCGGTGGAGGAGGCAGAGTGGTCTGCGATGAGGTGACTGCAGACATCGCCGTGGACGTGTTCTTCAATGATGAAGCCATGTAACTCTTTGAAATGATTTCGAACAAAAGATTTCTTATGAATGAAGCACCAATTGCCCCACGGTGGGCGCCAAACTGTTTTGGTCAAAAATCACACAAGGATAATGTAACCAAACTTTATGTAAACGGGGTATGATGCTTGGCTAATTATGAAAGTAAAGGATCACTTCTGTGATAAAGATGCAAAGACACAATGATTTATACGAGGAAAAAGCCCTTGATCAATGTATGATCTCCGGCATAAAAAACCTCGGGTGATGGCAACTACCGATCACCAACTTCAATATAAGAAAAATATGATTACAACTTCGGATAGTAATGAGCTGAGTACAAGGATCACTATTGTTTTGAGCGTCTAAGTGTGTGAGAATTGTGTTGTATGTCGTGTCCCCTCTTCCGAATGAGGAAGAGTGGTATTTATACGTGTGTAGGTGACCTATTTTAGGTAAAAGGACTAATTATCAGCTCATTACCCCTTTAGAAATAAAAGACAATCTAGCCTAAATTGCCGCCCATACATCAAGCCAAGTTTCCATATCCTGTGCAACGTCTATCTCTGATTATGCTCCTGCCATAATTGTGAAGACGCGTCCCTTGATCATGATGCTAAGAGTGTATCCTGCTAGATATTCCTGCAAAATAACATTGCATTAAGCGAAGGTGATCGTTAGCATGAGGATCCTTTGATGGTCCATGATCCTGATCCTGAAGTCCTGCTGAGGATCACTGTCTGCCAAAGAAACAAGGATCACTGGTTAGGATCACGTGTAAGGATCACCTATAATAAAAATCCAGCCCTAACAATAAGGATTAAGGATCCTTATGTGTTCTAACTTTGACAATCCTGAAAAACGAAGCACAACTTGGGACTAAGCCAATGTAAGAAATAAATTAGTAACTGGGGGCACGCCCAAAGGGTAACTGAGAATGATCCCGGAGGATCACTGGGGACAAGCCCATAGGATAACTGGGGACAAGCCCAAAGGATAACTGGGGACAAGCCCAAAGGATCGTATGTAAACTGGAGTATGGCCCTTTCTGGCGACTATCCAAACTTAGTGACATGAAAATGTCAAAACCTTAGCTAACGTGAAAACGTTAGAAACCTTAGGAACGGATGTATGGTACGTCTACCATTATACGTAGGATCCTAAATATAGCCAGTACGATGAGGTTGTCAGCCCCGGAAGTGGGTACTGGTCCCAAAGACGTGAACTATATCAGGATCATCGTGCGCTGCTGGCGGAAACTGGGGATAATCCCAAGGATAACTGGGGTTGGACCCAAGGATCTGCGGTGCTTTTGAAGATCTTTGACGATATGCTGAAGATACCTGAACTATCATAACTCAAATGGTTCGTGAGTAGAGGATGAAGGATACATGATCCTTATCCTTAGGTAAAAAGTAAGAAAATGCAATAGTTTCTAGGATAAGCATATTACCAGAGTGAGGATCACTGATATCACCGGGATCCTTCAAGGATACTTCAATGTAAGGATCACATGCATGAAGGATCATGTTCACATGAAATATTTCTTTAAGTGAACAGCATTCCAGGCTCTTGGCAACAAGTTTCCTTCCATGGTTAGCAACCTGTATGCCCCCTTTCCTGCTTCAGCTTCAATCAAGTAGGGACCTTCCCATTTTGGTGCTAACTTCCCGTCAGCAGGATTGATAGTATTTTGAAATGCTTTTCTCAACACCATACCTCCGACTTGGAACTTCCTTATTCTGACATTTTTGTTGTAGGCACCAGCCATTCTTTGTTGGTAGCTTGCCATCCTTATCCTAGCTAGATCCCTGATTTCTTCAATAGTATCCAAATCCTGAGCTAGAATTGTAGCATTTTCTTCAGGATCACGAGCACTTGTTCTAGCAGTTGGGATCACCATTTCTGTTGGGATCACTGCTTCTGCCCCAAATACTAAAGAGAAAGGTGTTTGACCAGTGGCATTCTTGGGAGTTGTTCTATCAGTGTAACACCCCGTGTTTTCCCAAAAGTCAAAGTCAAAGTCAAGAGTTGACTGTTATTGGAATTAAAGATCAATAAAGATTAATTTCATTTTAGTTTCATTTTGATTTTCATATTATTTGGAGTAAGTGTTGTATAATCAAACTAATCGGCCGATAATCGAACTGTGAATCAACGACCGACTGTGAATGATACGAAGTAACAATGCAATAAAGCTAGTCAATCAATAATCAAGCTAATCAAATCAATCATCGAACTCAAGTGTGGATAATTTTTAATGCTTTTATACGTGTGTGTGTGCCTTACGTGTTACTTGTGCATGCTTACTTTATGTTAAAGTGTGTGGTGAATCAATCAAAATCAATCAAGAATCGAAGGATAATCAAACTCAATCGAAACCGACTTTGAAAATAGGTTGTAAGGATGCTTGTATGTTAGATATAGTAGTTGGGACTGAAAGTAATTTGAATAGAAACTCTATCCTACTCTACTCCTCAACTATCGAACTCGAAATATCAAAAATCGTCGCGAAACATTCAAAAACCAGGCAAGCCGATCGAACAGGGCAACCTGATCGAACAGGCTAGCCGATCGAACAGGCTGTTCGATCGGGCAGCCGCTCGATCAGGGATGCTGTTCGATCAGCCAACCCTTTCCACTTTTGGAAGCCTATAAATAGGGCTGTCCTTGTCAAGCTTTCCACTTTTGGAAAAGCTCTGACCGACCAGCCTTCTATTCTCGCCATTTCTCAGATTTCTCTCAAACCGGTAAGTATTTCGCTCTAACCCTTGTACGTTTTTGTTCATTAATCGATTCTCCATCTTTCTATCTTTCAAAACTTGGATTTCAACCGCGAAATCACCAAGATCTAGGTGTTCTTGGGTGATGTCATCATGGTGTTCTTCAAGAACACTAAGTTTGGCATCATTCCACCATGAATAACTTGAATCTAACCGATTTCCACATAAACAACTTAAAATCTTCAAAAGATCTTAACATTTCACGGTGGAAAAAGATTGAAAGACGGGTTTTCATCTATCTTTCAACTCTTTTACACTCAAAACGGTGAAAACGAGACTTGAACCGATTTATAAATCAATCTAAACAAACACATGGTTCAAGATTCGGGCTCTACCGAGAGATATACCGATTTCGGGTTAAACGTTAAGCTTAGGTTCCAAACCGTCTCTGACCGGGTTTGGGTGATTCCTGCTCGAGTCAGTGGGCTAAGTGGGGACTTCAGTTTTGTGGTTCAACTCGTAGTCAAACTATCTCCAAATCACACCAAGTAACGGGAATAACCAAGTGTTAAGAGATAGGCTAACCAGGTCAGAATGCTGGCCGAACGGTTAGGCTGTCCGATCGGACAGCCCAACCGATCGAGCAACACCAGCCGATCGACCGGGCTAACCGATCGACTAGCACTTAGAACCACCAACTCACAAAAGTGTAGTATTGACGAGGTGCTGTTCGATCGACTACGCCACTCGATTGAACATTACTGCTCGAATCATGAGATACTATACTTCAACACTTAACCTTTTCAAAACATTGGAATGTCACCCGATCGAGCATGCCACCCGATCGAGTGACACTTTGCCAAACCTCAGCTGCTAACCGATCGGTTGGACCAACCGATCGAACAGACCGTTCGATCGGCCAACTTGAAAGGTAATGCTGCAAAAACCTCAAAAGTTCAAACCATCATACACAAACACATCCTTCACATCAAAGGAAGAAACAATCCACTTGAAAGAACCAGCCGATCGAGCCAGCCGGCCGATCGAACGGAACGTTCGAACGGACTTTAACCCAATCGAACAGCTCACTCGATCGAACAGCCGTCCGATCGAATGGTCTATCCGATCCAGTTTCCACTGTTCACTTTTTCCGCATTACTCATTGTATTGTTATCGAACTATTCAGGCTAACCTATTCTCAGTGCTCCTTTCAATCCACAACCAACCACTGTGAGTATACTCGATCCCTTTTTGCTTTCAGCACTTTTGGGTGTTACATACGTAATCTATCAAATTCACAAACAACACAAACTATTTGAACGCTAACCTACTTGCATGTATTACTTGTCTAAATGATTGCTGTTTATTATGTTTACACGTGGAGTGCTATCTGCCTGCTTTAGCAACGTAGTACTATAGTTTGGACTCATCACCCGTTCACACGGGGGTTGCTAAGGACAATTACTTGCATGGATTACGGTGGTAATCATGTATTGCGAACTGTCTCGGACAGTCAACTCGAAGTCGTTGGTATCGATGGTCCCATGTTGATAATTTACATGCATCGTTTGCCCTTGTGTACGTGCTTGGTTATGCGTAAACTTTTCAAACTTTATATGCTATATCAAACTTGTGTACTCACCTTTACATTATATGTATTGACTTTTATTTTAACGTATGTGACAGGTGTTTAAGCTACTAGCGTGCTAGGGAAGCGAGGCAATAATAAGCTTCTAGGAGCCTGTGACCTTAGGACAGTGTCCACATACCTGCTCCAGGGCCATAATTATCTGTAGATCTTGTACTGGCACCTGTAGTCAGTAAGATCCACAGTTAGCCGTCTAGAAGTCTTAAAACAATATTTAAATTCGGTCTGTAATAATTAAAAATCTGAGTTGTCGGAACAGTTCCCATATTGTTTAGTTGATTTCTATGATAACTTGTTATTATTTGGGACACGGTATGGGACGTGTTATATAACTGAATTGTATGATAGTTGTTGTGGAAACTTCTGAACAATCTGTTTCGCTCAGTGCCGCGCCCCGATGATTCCGCCATCGGTTGGGGTGTGACAGATTGGTATCAGAGCCATAACTATAGGGAATTAGGTTAGACACGATCTAGTCCGGATCGCTGTCTTAAAGGCCTAGACTATAGCTAGGAACCAAGAGACCAAGTTTATGTGCTTATTTATGTTGTTTCCTTCTATTCTATCATTACGTCCGAACTCCGAGCCAAATTTCGTAACTTGGACGGGATTAGGAGTGAAACCCGCGAATTCCTGCCTAAATTACAAATTTTTTTTTTTGCCAATTACTTTGTGCCAATTTCTATCAACAAACGGGGGAGAATTATACCAAATCAGGGCTGAAACCCGTAATTTGATGAAAACTTTCCTCTAGATTTTTCTTAAAACAAGGAAGAAATTGCTGAGCTAGGGGTGAAACCCTAACCTTGGCAGTTATTCCAACTTTATTTTATCTCGCCAAGGCAATTGACGGACTCCAATGACCTGAACTCACGAGTATGGCCTAGAATGCGCATGCATAATGCCCAAGAATCGAGGCAGAAACATGTCCCCTAGAGTCGAAAGTGACGACAAGTCAACTGTGAATAGTTAAATTGCCATGGTTAGTCAAAAGTCTAGTAGCCGCAGACAATCCATTTTCCGATTTTGAGTGTTGCTTCGTTGATTTTATATATGATTTACCTGTTTACGTGTTTTAAGATTCGTTGATTGCTCCATTTGTTATCAATCTGCGTGACTTTTGTTGCTATCCTATCTCGATTCAAATCCCTGTTGATGTGATCTAAACGAAACCAGTGTGCTATGCTACGCTATACGACTAAGTTAGACGATACCATGTGATGCTATCCGATATGCAAAACGAACGACACTCGACTTGTGGTTATAGGTTTCTGTTTTCTGACAGCCTCTGTGATAAATTGCGTACGTGTTTAGGAAATTAAGTGCTCTATTTGCTTAGTTGCTTATGTGCTCTAATTGCTTCTGTGCTTATGTGCCTCTGCGATTATGTGCTTATGTGTTTATATGTGTTACGTGACGTGAGATGCGACGTGATTCTAAGCTTTAGTAAACTAAGACGTGCGAGATTCGAATTCGTTGTGTTGAGCCCTATGGCGATGTCTATTGCAGACCATGTCGTCATCATCAAGAACTCGCCAAAACCTTTCCCGTCAGGAAAAGAGAGACCGACGTCTCGCCAAGCTCATCTCAAGGTCTGTAGCGAAAGCTGTCAGTGAGGTGTACGAAAACACCAGCAAGTCGTCGGAAGAATCCCGAACCCTCACTGAATCCAGCAAGGCTCCGTTCAGTTTCAAGCAATTTAAGGCGTGTGGACCGAAGGAGTTCACCGGTGAAGAGGGCCCTACAGGCTTATTTCACTGGTTTGACTCTGTGGAAGTTACCCTTCGTCAAAGCGGATGCCCGGATCATCTTCGAACTCTCAATGCTACCGGTGTCTTCCAGTCGCGGGCATTGGACTGGTGGACAGCCGAAAGGAATAAGCGCGGGAACGACGCTGCCTACGAGCTGTCGTGGGAGGAACTGAAGGCTATCATGCTGGACGAGTTCTGTCCTCCCCACGAACGCCAAAAGTTGGAGGATGAGTTCTGGACCATCAAGCAGAAAGAGGGCGACAACGCTGGTCTCACCGCCCGTTTCAAGCAACTGAGCATTATTTGTCCAGACCAGGTCAAGACTCCCGAGATGACCATCAAGAAATACATCCGTGCTCTTCCGGATTGTGTTGCAGATTTTGTGTTCGCCGCCAAACCCGCATCAATCGAGGAAACCTACCTACTCGCTGCCGAGATTAACGACAAGCGAGTTAAGGCTGGTTTCTGGGATAAGCCATCCAAGTCGTTGCATCAAGTTACTGCCGCATCAACCGACAACCCTACTGCTCAAGCCTCCAAGTCCTCGAGAAGAAGAAAGAAGAGCAAGAGTTGCGCCGCCGCAACCAATGCTGCTCCTCTTCAGTCAGTACCGCCACAACAGTAACAACCACAGCGCACTGCGCCAGTGATCAATGCGCCGCCGGCTAAGCGTGCGTACACCGGCCCCCACCCACTCTGTGCTACATGTTCTTATCATCACCCGGTGGGTGTGGCCTGCCGTTACTGTGCCCACTGCAACGTTTACGGGCATTTCACTGCGAATTGCCGCTATGGTCCTCGTCAAACGCAAGCTCAAGCCGCTGTTAACCAAGCCCTGCTACCTGCTCCTCAAGCTCCTCAAGCTGCACAGGCCCCGGCAAACAATGTTCGGACCTGCTTTGCATGTGGTGACCCTAACCACTTCGCAAACCGGTGCCCGAACAGAGTGGTGAAACAAGAAGCCCAACAACCCCAGCAACAACAACAACAGCCTCAACAACAAGCCGCTCACGCCAGAACTTTCAACATCAATGCACGCCAGGCTCAAGCTGATAACAACGTGGTCAATGGTACGTTCCTTGTGAATGGTATATATGCATCATGTTTGTTTGATACTGGAGCCGATAACTGCTTTGTGTCATTTGAATTTGAGAAGCTTCTTAGACGTAAGCGCTCTTATCTTTCGTCACCCTTCGAAGTAGAAGTCGCTACCGGAAGAACCATTGCTGTCAATTCTGTGCTCCGTGATTGTACTCTCGAGCTCAACAATCATATATTCCCGATTAATCTCATTCCGATGCAGCTCGGAAGTTTCGATGTCATAGTAGGCATGGACTTTCTTCGTGAAAACCATGCTGAATTTGTGTGTTCCGATAAGATGATTCGTTTTGTGCTAGCTAGTGGTGATATTCTATGTGTTTATGGTGAAACTACTGCAAAAGATCTCAAGCTCATGTCATGTCTTCAAGCTCGCAAATATCTCCGCAAGGAATATCGAGCCTTCTTGGCCAACATTGTTGTAGCAGAGACGGACAAGAAAAGGAAAGTTGAAGTCAAGGATGTTCCTGTTGTCCGAGAATTTCCTCAGGTGTTCCCTGATGATCTTCCTGGATTACCTCCAAGTCGTGATATCGACTTTCGAATCGACCTTATTCCAGGAGCCAACCCAGTGGCCAAAGCTCCGTATCGACTCGCTCCATCTGAGATGCGAGAACTCTCAAACCAACTCCAAGAGTTACTTGAAAAAGGCTTCATTCGCCCGAGCACTTCTCCATGGGGCGCACCAGTCCTTTTCGTCAAAAAGAAGGACGGGTCGTTCCGAATGTGCATCGATTACCGGGAATTGAACAAGCTGACCATCAAGAACCGATACCCCTTACCAAGAATCGATGATCTGTTTGACCAATTACAAGGTGCTCAGTGTTTCTCCAAGATTGATCTACGTTCAGGCTACCATCAGTTGCGGATTCAAGAGGAAGACATACCCAAAACCGCTTTTCGAACCCGGTACGGCCACTACGAATTTGTTGTCATGCCTTTTGGTTTGACCAACGCACCCGCGGTCTTTATGGATCTGATGAATCGCGTGTGTAAACCGTTCTTAGATCGCTTCGTCATTGTATTTATCGACGATGTCCTGATTTATTCCAGATCGAGGGCCGAACATGCGCAGCATTTGCGATTGGTTCTCGAGTTGCTTCAGGGAAACCAACTCTACGCCAAGTTCTCCAAGTGTGAGTTCTGGTTGGAGGAGGTTCAATTTCTGGGTCACATTGTGAATAGTCGGGGTATACACGTTGATCCTGCAAAGATTGAGGCAGTCAAGGGATGGGTTACGCCAAAGAATCCGTCAGAAGTTCGCTCTTTTCTCGGATTAGCTGGTTACTACCGGCGATTCATCGAAGGGTTCTCAAAGATTGTTGTACCGCTTACCTCCCTTACTCATAAAGACAAGCCTTTTGTGTGGGGAACCGCGCAGGAGACTGCTTTCCAAACCCTCAAACACATGCTGTGCCATGCACCAGTTCTTACACTGCCGGACGGAAGCGATGACTTCGTTGTCTATTGTGATGCTTCAAACCTTGGACTTGGCTGTGTTCTCATGCAACGAGACAAGGTTATAGCTTACGCATCTCGACAGCTCAAAATCCACGAGAAGAACTATACAACCCATGACCTTGAGCTAGGCGCAGTTGTCTTTGCCTTAAAGATTTGGCGACACTACCTGTATGGTACAAGGTGTACGATCTTCACCGATCACAAGAGCCTACAACATATCTTTAACCAGAGAGAACTCAATATGCGTCAACGCCGATGGGTAGAACTTCTCAACGATTACGACTGTGAGATCCGTTATCACCCAGGCAAGGCGAATGTAGTTGCAGACGCCCTCAGCAGAAAGAATTACGTGATAGGTGTTCGAAACATCCAGGCTCAGTATAACCTCGAAGCTCTCATCTGCGAAGCACAACACGCTTGCTTTAACGAGCGTACGTTGAAGAAAGAACGAATCTATCACGATGGAACTCAGCTCGTGAGCAAAGCCAACGGGATATTCTATTATCTGGACCGAATCTGGGTTCCGAGGAGGACAGATTTGCGAAAGATTATCATGAACGAAGCCCACAAATCCCGATATTCCATTCATCCCGGTGCGGACAAAATGTACCAGGACCTTCGCTACAAGTACTGGTGGCCTGGGATGAAAAGGGATATTGCTCTATATGTTGGTAGCTGTTTAACTTGTGCAAGAGTCAAGGCTGAACACCAAAGACCTTCAGGCTTACTCGAACAACCGCCGATACCCGTATGGAAGTGGGAAAGCATAGCTATGGATTTCATAACTAAGCTTCCGACCACGCCATCAGGTCACGACAGTATTTGGGTTATAGTCGACCGTCTAACCAAATCAGCCCACTTTCTGCCAATACGAGAAGACTATAAGGTGGCCAAGCTAGCCCAAATCTACACCGACGAGATCATTAAGAATCATGGTACGCCTCGAGACATCATTTCTGATCGCGATGCTCGGTTTACATCGAGATTGTGGGAAACTTTTCAAGCAGCTCTTGGTACGACGCTGAATTTGAGTACCGCATTCCACCCGCAAACCGACGGGCAGACTGAAAGAACGATTCGTACTATTGAAGACATGCTCCGTGCGTGTGTTATCGATTTTGGTGGTAGTTGGAGCAAACACCTACCGTTGGTCGAATTTTCGTACAATAATAGCTATCACTCCAGCATCGAAATGGCACCTTTCGAAGCCTTGTATGGTAGGAGATGTCGCTCGCCTATTGTATGGCACGAGGTCGGTCATTCACAATTGACTGGGCCTGAGATTCTGCAAGAAATGACTGACAAGATCCACCAGATAAGGGAAAACTTGGTGAAGGCCCGGGACAGACAAAAGATGTACGCCGATAAACGACGCAAGCCCCGCGAATTTGCAGTTGGCGACTACGTACTCCTAAAGGTATCACCTTGGAAGGGAGTAGTCCGATTCGGCAAAAGAGGGAAACTTGCGCCTCGATTTGTTGGACCTTTTAAGATTCTGGAAAGGATCGGTAAAGTTGCCTACAAACTTGAATTACCGGAGGAACTCAGCAATGTCCACCCGACTTTCCATATTTCAAACCTTCGAAAATGCGTAGCCGACCACGACGCAATAATACCACTCGACGATCTTCAGGTCAATGAGACGCTACACTTCGTGGAAAAGCCTGTCGAAATCATGGACCGACAGACCAAGCAACTCAGACGCTCTCGCATTCCTATTGTAAAAGTACGATGGGAAGGCAAACGAGGCGCGGAGTTCACTTGGGAACTCGAAAGTGACATGAAGGCCAAGTACCCGCAGTTGTTCAGATAGATCTGAAGCATCAAATTGGTAAAATTACACGGCGATGTACGGTTCTCGGCCTAATTTCGGGACGAAATTCCCTAAAGGAGGGGAGACTGTAACACCCCGTGTTTTCCCAAAAGTCAAAGTCAAAGTCAAGAGTTGACTGTTATTGGAATTAAAGATCAATAAAGATTAATTTCATTTTAGTTTCATTTTGATTTTCATATTATTTGGAGTAAGTGTTGTATAATCAAACTAATCGGCCGATAATCGAACTGTGAATCAACGACCGACTGTGAATGATAGGAAGTAACAATGCAATAAAGCTAGTCAATCAATAATCAAGCTAATCAAATCAATCATCGAACTCAAGTGTGGATAATTTTTAATGCTTTTATACGTGTGTGTGTGCCTTACGTGTTACTTGTGCATGCTTACTTTATGTTAAAGTGTGTGGTGAATCAATCAAAATCAATCAAGAATCGAAGGATAATCAAACTCAATCGAAACCGACTTTGAAAATAGGTTGTAAGGATGCTTGTATGTTAGATATAGTAGTTGGGACTGAAAGTAATTTGAATAGAAACTCTATCCTACTCTACTCCTCAACTATCGAACTCGAAATATCAAAAATCGTCGCGAAACATTCAAAAACCAGGCAAGCCGATCGAACAGGGCAACCTGATCGAACAGGCTAGCCGATCGAACAGGCTGTTCGATCGGGCAGCCGCTCGATCAGGGATGCTGTTCGATCAGCCAACCCTTTCCACTTTTGGAAGCCTATAAATAGGGCTGTCCTTGTCAAGCTTTCCACTTTTGGAAAAGCTCTGACCGACCAGCCTTCTATTCTCGCCATTTCTCAGATTTCTCTCAAACCGGTAAGTATTTCGCTCTAACCCTTGTACGTTTTTGTTCATTAATCGATTCTCCATCTTTCTATCTTTCAAAACTTGGATTTCAACCGCGAAATCACCAAGATCTAGGTGTTCTTGGGTGATGTCATCATGGTGTTCTTCAAGAACACTAAGTTTGGCATCATTCCACCATGAATAACTTGAATCTAACCGATTTCCACATAAACAACTTAAAATCTTCAAAAGATCTTAACATTTCACGGTGGAAAAAGATTGAAAGACGGGTTTTCATCTATCTTTCAACTCTTTTACACTCAAAACGGTGAAAACGAGACTTGAACCGATTTATAAATCAATCTAAACAAACACATGGTTCAAGATTCGGGCTCTACCGAGAGATATACCGATTTCGGGTTAAACGTTAAGCTTAGGTTCCAAACCGTCTCTGACCGGGTTTGGGTGATTCCTGCTCGAGTCAGTGGGCTAAGTGGGGACTTCAGTTTTGTGGTTCAACTCGTAGTCAAACTATCTCCAAATCACACCAAGTAACGGGAATAACCAAGTGTTAAGAGATAGGCTAACCAGGTCAGAATGCTGGCCGAACGGTTAGGCTGTCCGATCGGACAGCCCAACCGATCGAGCAACACCAGCCGATCGACCGGGCTAACCGATCGACTAGCACTTAGAACCACCAACTCACAAAAGTGTAGTATTGACGAGGTGCTGTTCGATCGACTACGCCACTCGATTGAACATTACTGCTCGAATCATGAGATACTATACTTCAACACTTAACCTTTTCAAAACATTGGAATGTCACCCGATCGAGCATGCCACCCGATCGAGTGACACTTTGCCAAACCTCAGCTGCTAACCGATCGGTTGGACCAACCGATCGAACAGACCGTTCGATCGGCCAACTTGAAAGGTAATGCTGCAAAAACCTCAAAAGTTCAAACCATCATACACAAACACATCCTTCACATCAAAGGAAGAAACAATCCACTTGAAAGAACCAGCCGATCGAGCCAGCCGGCCGATCGAACGGAACGTTCGAACGGACTTTAACCCAATCGAACAGCTCACTCGATCGAACAGCCGTCCGATCGAATGGTCTATCCGATCCAGTTTCCACTGTTCACTTTTTCCGCATTACTCATTGTATTGTTATCGAACTATTCAGGCTAACCTATTCTCAGTGCTCCTTTCAATCCACAACCAACCACTGTGAGTATACTCGATCCCTTTTTGCTTTCAGCACTTTTGGGTGTTACATACGTAATCTATCAAATTCACAAACAACACAAACTATTTGAACGCTAACCTACTTGCATGTATTACTTGTCTAAATGATTGCTGTTTATTATGTTTACACGTGGAGTGCTATCTGCCTGCTTTAGCAACGTAGTACTATAGTTTGGACTCAGCACCCGTTCACACGGGGGTTGCTAAGGACAATTACTTGCATGGATTACGGTGGTAATCATGTATTGCGAACTGTCTCGGACAGTCAACTCGAAGTCGTTGGTATCGATGGTCCCATGTTGATAATTTACATGCATCGTTTGCCCTTGTGTACGTGCTTGGTTATGCGTAAACTTTTCGAACTTTATATGCTATATCAAACTTGTGTACTCACCTTTACATTATATGTATTGACTTTTATTTTAACGTATGTGACAGGTGTTTAAGCTACTAGCGTGCTAGGGAAGCGAGGCAATAATAAGCTTCTAGGAGCCTGTGACCTTAGGACAGTGTCCACATACCTGCTCCAGGGCCATAATTATCTGTAGATCTTGTACTGGCACCTGTAGTCAGTAAGATCCACAGTTAGCCGTCTAGAAGTCTTAAAACAATATTTAAATTCGGTCTGTAATAATTAAAAATCTGAGTTGTCGGAACAGTTCCCATATTGTTTAGTTGATTTCTATGATAACTTGTTATTATTTGGGACACGGTATGGGACGTGTTATATAACTGAATTGTATGATAGTTGTTGTGGAAACTTCTGAACAATCTGTTTCGCTCAGTGCCGCGCCCCGATGATTCCGCCATCGGTTGGGGTGTGACAATCAGCCCATAGCACATAAGGTAACTCCTCTGCCCATTTCCCCTTCTTGGATCCTAGCTTCTTCTTCAGATTGTTGATGATGATCTTGTTGGATGATTCTGCTTGACCATTGGCTTGTGGATGAACTGGTGTTGATGTTATCATCTTGATTCCCCAACTGTCACAAAAGTTAGTGGTTCTGCTTCCAATGAATTGGGAGCCATTATCACATACAATTTCAGAGGGAATGCCAAATCTAGTTATAATGTTTCTTTTAATGAAGGATATGACTTCCTTTTCTCTAACTTGGGCGAAGGCTTCAGCTTCTATCCACTTAGAAAAATAGTCAGTCATGGCAAGCATAAATACTTTTCCACCAGGTGCTTTAGGAAGCTTGCCAACTATATCCATTCCCCATCTCATGAATGGCCAAGAGGATGGTATTGGGTGTAAAAATTCAGCTGGCTGATGGAGGATATTGCTATGTCTTTGGCAAGGATCACACTTCTTAGCATACTCTACAGCATCCCTTTTCATGGTTGGCCAGTAGTATCCTGTTCTAAGGATCCTCGAGAACAATGCTCTGCCCCCAGTGTGGTTTCCACAATCTCCTTCGTGGAAATCTTTCAATACTTCTTCAATTTCAGGATCTTCAATACATCTCAAATATGGTCCTGCAAG
The DNA here is from genome assembly GCF_002127325.2 of Helianthus annuus. Lineage (NCBI taxonomy): Eukaryota > Viridiplantae > Streptophyta > Magnoliopsida > Asterales > Asteraceae > Helianthus > Helianthus annuus. The sequence continues at coordinate 133,147,064 of NC_035433.2, read as the reverse complement.
AGATCGCTTATATAATACATCATTCAAAATTGTGAACTGAGATACCTTAATCCTGAAAGCTCTAGGATTTTCTTCCATCGGAATCTCCCCGTGTTGCAAGTATCTCATGATTGGTGAGATCCATGATCCTGAATAAGGTTGAGCTTCTTCACTAGGGATCATCGCAGTATCCTCTTCTATTTCCATGGCCACCTGATTTTTGATAGCAGGAGCCAGGATATGGATGATAGGGATACTTATGTCTTCTGGAATTTTTAAGGATGATCCTAAGTTGGCCAATGCATCAGCTTCCGTGTTATCCTCCCTTGGTACCTGTGTCAAGCTGAAAGAAACAAAGGAGAGTGCCAATTCTTTGACTATCTCTAAATACTTGGTTAGTTTTTCACCTTTAACAGCATAGGATCCATTAAAGTGATTAGTGATCAATAATGAGTCTACATATACTTCGAGATATTTTACCCCCATATCCTTAGCGATTTGCAAGCCAGCGATTAAGGCTTCATATTCAGCCTCATTGTTAGTTGCTTGGAATTCACAGGCTATGGAGTGGGGTATTATGTCCCCCTGTGGCGATTTTAGTAGGATCCCGAGCCCTGTGCCCTTGACATTTGAGGATCCGTCAGTGTGTAATATCCAAGGATCCTTGGTTTCATCCAGCTGCTGGACCTCCAATTCTGCTTCTTTTTGTAGATCACTACTGAAATCAGCCACAAAGTCAGCTAAGGCTTGTGATTTAATGGCTGTTCTTGGTTCATATCTTATATCATGGGCACTAAGCTTCACTGCCCACTTAGCCATTCTCCCTGACATCTCCGGTTTCCTGAGGACATTCTTAATTGGAAAATTAGTTTTAACAACAATAGTATGGGTTTCAAAATAATGCCTTAACTTAGTGGATGCCATGATTAATGCAAGAATAAGTTTTTCGAGGTGTGAGTACCTGGATTCGGCATCAAGTAAACTTTTACTTACATAGTAGATAGGATATTGTGTACCTTCGTGATCCTTGACAAGGACAGCACTTACAGCGGTTGAGGATACCGCCAGGTATAAGGATAACACATCTCCTTTTTCCGGTTTTGCTAATGCTGGTGCTGAGGACATATATTCTTTAAGGGCTTGTAAAGCGTTCTCATGCTTCTCAGTCCATTCAAACTTCTTATTCTTCCTTAGGATATCGTAAAATTCTTTGCATTTTTCTGAGGATTTCGATATGAACCTGTTCAGAGCTGCTATCCTACCTGTCAGTCTTTGAACATCCTTGGCATTGGCAGGAGATTTGATATTTACTAATGCTTTGATTTGTTCCGGGCTTGCTTCAATGCCCCTCTGAGTTACCATGTATCCTAGGAACTTTCCTGCCTTAACACCAAAATGGCATTTTGAAGGATTAAGTTTCATGTTGTAACTATCAAGGATATCGAATGCTTCTTCCAAATCCCTTAGGTGATCCTCAGCTTTCTTTGACTTGACCACCATATCATCTATGTACACCTCCATAGTTTTTCCAATTTGATCTTTGAACATCATATTCACCAGCCTTTGATATGTTGCACCTGCATTTCTTAGTCCAAAAGGCATGGCAATATAACAATATAAACCGGTTGGGGTCATAAAGGCTGTATCCTCTTGGTCAGATGGTTCCATCTGAATTTGTTGGAATCCAGAGGATGCATCCATAAAGGTCAACAGTTCATGCCCCGCCGTTGCATCCACCATGGAGTCAATGTGGGGTAATGGGAAAGGATCCTTGGGACATGCCTTATTCAAATAAGTGAAATCGACACATACCCTCCACTTTCCATTTTTCTTTTGGACAACAACCACATTGGCTAACCATTTTGGATATTTTACCTCTCTGATCATACCTGCTCGAAGTAGTCTCTCTACTTCTTCTTGGATAATGGCATTCCTTTCTGGTGCAAACTTCCTCCTTTTTTGATGGATTGGTTTGATAGACCTGTCAATGCCAAGTTTGTGAGTAATAATATCCTTAGATATACCTGTCGGTCTTCATGTTTCCAAGCAAAGGTGGATTTTCGTCTTTTGAGGAAGGATAGTAAATCTTCTTTCATCTTGCCAAGGATCCCTGACCCGATATAGATTTTTGACTCAGGATCACTAGGATCCAAAAGGATTTCGTCCACATTCTGTTCCCTCGCCTCCAAGACGTTCCTCGGAGGATACTGTAATTGCTATTGCTCCCTTGGCTTCGAGGTTGGCTTCATAGATGAGGTATAACAATCCTTAGCCTCCTGCTGATCACTGTCGATCTTGATTATCCCCCATGGGCTAGGGAGCTTCACACATTGATGGTAGGTGGATGGGACTGCTTTCATATCGTGTATCCAAGGCCTGCCAAGGATAACGTTGCAACAAGATAAACAGTCAATAACACAAAATTTCTGATAATTATGTAATCCTTCCACGTAGATTGGGAGTTTGATGTCCCCCAGAGTTTTCATCGTTTCTCCACTGAATCCTACAAGCACGGAGGATCTTGGTGTGATGTCTGATTCTGGGATACCCATTTTCTTCAGAACATCAAGCTGGATAATGTTCACTGAGCTTCCTCCATCGATAAGGATCCTGCGGACAAAATGGTTAGAGATAAAGAGAGTAATGACTAAACTATCATGATGAGGATCCTGAATGTTAATGCGATCATCCTCATCAAACGTTATCGTCTTCCCTTCTGAGACACTTGATGTTCTAATAGGCCTTTCTCCATTATCCATTTTTGATTCTTTTGCATGTCTTTTGGCTGCCGAGAAGGATGTACCACAGATGTCTGATCCTCCGGATATAAAGTTGATCATTTGTGAATTTGCCGGAGGTGCTGGAGCTTTTTCGGGGATCCTTTCAGGATCCTGGGTCCTTTGCTTTTTTCTCCCCAGCAATTCTTTTAGGTGCCCCTTGCTTAGCAGGTATCCAATTTCTTTTCTTAAGGCTATGCAATCTTCAGTTAGATGCCCGAAATCCTCGTGGTATGCACACTATTTTGACTTGTCTTTAGTCCCGGATGGTTTATCATTCTTCCTGGGCCACCTAGCTTTTTCACCTAGGTTCTGCATTGCAAGGATCAGTTCATGATTATCAACAGAAAAACAATATTCTGAGATTGGAGGATATTCTTCATCATCCTCTTCCTGGTCAACAGCATGCACATTCTGATTTTCATTTCTATGGTAGGATTTGAATTTGTTGCTCTTGAAGGAGGATCCTTGCTTCTCCTGTTTTGAGGATCCTACTTGTTTCTCCTGGATCCTCTTGTCATCCTCTAGCCGGATGAATCTGAGTGCTCGAGTTCTTACTTCATCTAGATTCCTGCATGGTGTCATAACAAGATCATCATAGAATAATGAATCCTTAAGCAGTCCCATTTTGAAGGCTTCAACAGCCGTAGCCGTATCCAAGTTGGGAATGTCCAAGGATTCTTTACTAAATTTAGTTATATAATCTCTTAATGATTCATTATGACTTTGGGTTACCCTATATAAATCACTGGTTAATCTTTCAAATTTTCTACTACAAGAGAATTGGTTGTTGAATAAATTAACTAAATTAGCAAATGAAGTAATAGAGTAAGGGGGAAGACTTAGTAGCCATTTAAGAGCTGATCCAGTAAGAGTGGATCCAAATCCTTTACATAAGCATGCTTCCTTCAATTTTTCTGGGATAGGATTGATCTCCATCCTTTCCCTGTATTGTGCTACGTGTTCCTCTGGATCCGTTGTACCGTCATACAGCTTCATAGTAGGGATATGGAACCTTTTGGGTACCTCTGCATCACAGATTGGTGGTGCAAAACGAGATACCTTATGGCTCCCATCTGCAATTTCAGGTATAGGTCTAACTACTCCCGGAACACTCGAGATCATGTCCTTTAGTTTCTGTAATTCCCTGGCCATAGCATGATTGACACCTGTATCCTGCATGAATCCATGGTTAGTGGCAAGATAATTATTTAAAGTGTTACCTCCCATTGGGTTCAAATTAGGAACAGTGGTTGTGAATCCAAGTTGCTGGGATTCAGGGACAATGGAGGGACCAGTGGAGGCTATGGTCTGCATCGGAATGAAGTCCCCTTGATGGACATCCGGATTTCCTGTTTGCAAACTTCTTAGGGATCCTGGCATTGGGAAGGATCCTGGTATCTGAGACGATCCTGGAACAAAGGAGGATCCTTGAACCTGGAGTGATCCTGGAACAAAGGAGGATCCTTGAACCTGGGATGATCCTGGGACAAAATAGGATCCTTGAAGTTGCTGTGTTCCAGGCTAGACTCCTGAATTCATGAAGGATCCCATATACTGAGGATAGGATCCTGCTGGCTGAAAATGTGAGCCTGATGTCTGAGTCATTGCTGCCGACTTGAGATGTAATCCTCTTGACTCCCCTATGATTTGTACGTCCGGGGTCCCCGATGGCTGGGAAGTGATCATTGGGGTCTCGAAGCTCAAGGATTTGGGCATCAGTGGGGAATGATCCTCTGCCGCTTTCTTTTGTCTTTTGAGGTCTCCAATTTCCCTGAGGATCCTGTCATTAGTCTCATCCTGCCACTGCATACGATCCTTCATCTGCAAAATTAAAGCAAACACATCACTAGTACTGGGAATAGAAGAATTCATAGCAGAAGAAGATGGAGGTTTAGAGGAAGTAGGAGTTGGTCTCTTCTCAGTATTTTTCTGAGATCCTGCCGGTGGAGGAGGCAGAGTGGTCTGTGATGAGGTGACTGCAGACATCGCCGTGGACGTGTTCTTCAATGATGAAGCCATGTAACTCTTTGAAATGATTTCGAACAAAAGATTTTCTTATGAATGAAGCACCAATTGCCCCACGGTGGGCGCCAAACTGTTTTGGTCAAAAATCACACAAGGATAATGTAACCAAACTTTATGTAAACGGGGTATGATGCTTGGTTAATTATGAAAGTAAAGGATCACTTTCGTGATAGAGATGCAAAGACACAATGATTTATACGAGGAAAAATCCCTTGATCAATATATGATCTCCGGCATAAAAAACCTCGGGTGATGGCAACTACCGATCACCAAACTTCAATATAAGAACAAAATGGTTACAACTTCGGATGATAATGAGCTGAGTACAAGGATCACTATTGTTTCGAGTGTCTAAGTGTGTGAGAGTTGTGTTGTATGTCGTGTGTCCTCTTCCAAATGAGGAAGAGTGGTATTTATACAAGTGTAGGTGACCTATTTTAGGTAAAAGGACTAATTATCAGCTCATTTCCCCTTTAGAAATAATAGACAATCTAGCCTAAATTGCCGCCCATAAATCAAGCCAAGTTTCCATATCCTGTGCAACGTCTATCTCCGATTAAGCTCTTGCCATAATTGTGAAGACGCGTCCCTTGATCATGATGCTAAGAGCGTATCCTGCTAGATGTTCCTGCAAAATAACATTGCATTAAGCGGAGGTGACCGTTAGTATGAGGATCCTATAATGGTCCATGATCCTGATCCTGAAGTCCTGCTGAGGATCACTATCTGCCAAAGAAACAAGGATCATTGGTTAGGATCACGTGTCAGGATCATGTATAATAAAATTCCAGCCCTAACAGTATGCACACCATTTTGACTTGTCTTTAGTCCCGGATGGTTTATCATTCTTCCTAGGCCACCTAGCTTTTTCACCTAGATTCTGCATTGCAAGGATTAGTTCCTGATTATCAACGGAAAAACAATATTCTGAGATTGGAGGATAATCTTCATCATCCTCTTCTTGGTCAACAGCATGCACATTCTGGTTCTCATTTCTATGGTAGGATTTGAATTTGTTGTTCTTGAAGGAGGATCCTTGCTTCTCCTGTTTTGAGGATCCTACTTGTCTTTCCTGGATCCTCTTGTCATCCTCTAGTCGGATGAACCTGAGTGCCCGAGTTCTTACTTCATCTAGGTTCCTGCATGGTGTCATAACAAGATCATCATAGAATAATGAATCCTTAAGCAGTCCCATTTTGAAGGCTTCAACAGCCGTAGCCATATCCAAGTTGGGAATGTCCAAGGATTCTTTACTAAATTTAGTTATATAATCCCTTAATGATTCATTATGACCTTGAGTTACCCTATATAAATCACTGGTTAATCTTTCAAATTTTCTACTACAAGAGAATTGGTTATTGAATAAATTAACTAAATTAGCAAATGAAGTAATAGAGTAAGGGGGAAGACTTAGCAGCCACTTAAGAGCTGATCCAGTAAGAGTGGATCCAAATCCTTTACATAGGCATGCTTCCTTCAACTTTTCTGGGATAGGATTGATCTCCATCCTCTCCCTGTATTGTACTATGTGCTCCTCTGGATCCGTTGTACCATCATACAGCTTCATAGTAGGGATATGGAACCTTTTGGGTACCTCTGCATCACAAATTGGTGGTGCAAAGCGAGATACCTTGTGGCTTCCATCTGCAATCTCTGGGATAGGCTTGACTACCCCTGGAACACTTGAGATCATATCTTTTAGCTTCTGCAATTCCCTGGCCATAGCATGATTGACACCTGTATCCTGCATGAATCCATGGTTAGTGGTAAGATAATTATTTAAAGTGTTACCTCCCATTGAGTTCAAGTTAGTGAATCCATATTGCTGGGATTCGGGGATAACGGAGGGACCAGTGGAAGCAATGGTCTGCATTGGAATGAAGTCCCCTTGATGGACATCTAGACTTCCTGTTTGCAAACTTTTTAGGGATCCTGGCATCTGGAAGGATCCTGGTATTTGGAAGGATCCTGGTATCTGGGATGATCCTGGAACGAAGGAGGATCCTTGAACCTGGGATGATCCTGGAACGAAGGAGGATCCTTGAACCTGGGATGATCCTGGAATAAAGTAGGATCCTTGAAACTGCTGTGCTCCCGAATAGGCTCCCGAATTCATGAAGGATCCCATATGCTGGGGATAGGATCCTGCCGGCTGAAAGTGTGAGCCTGATGCCTGAGTCATTGCTGTCGATCCGAGGTGCAATCCTCTTGATTCTCCCATAATTTGCACGTCTGGAATTCCTGATGGCTGAGAAGTAATCATTGGAGTATCAAAGCTCAAGGATTTGGGCATCAGTGGGGAATGATCCTCTGCCGTTTTCTTTTGTCTTTTGAGATCTCCAATTTCCCTGAGGATCCTTTCATTAGTTTCATCCTGCCGCTGCATACAATCCTTCATCTGCAAAATCAAAGTAAATACATCACTAGTACTGGGAATATAAGAATTCATAGCAGAAGGAGATGGAGTTTTAGAATTAGTAGGAGTTTGTCTCTTCTCAGCATTCTTCTGGGATCCTGCCGGTGGTGGAGGCAGAATGTTCTGGGACGAGGTGACTGCAGACATTGCCGTGGACATGTTTTTCAATGATGAAGCCATGTAATTCTTTGAAATGATTTCGAACAAAAGGTTTTCTTATGAATGAAGCACCAATTGCCCCACGGTGGGCGCCAAACTGTTTTGGTCAAAAATCACACAAGGATAATGTAACCAAACTTTATGTAAACGGGGTATGATGCTTGGTTTATAGAAAAAGTAAAGGATCACTTTAGTAAGAAATTCGCAAAGACACAATGATTTATACGAGGAAAAAGCCCTTGATCAATGTATGATCTCCGGCATAAAAAACCTCGGGTGATGGCAACTACCGATCACCAACTTCAATATATCAAAATATGGTTACAACTTTGGATGATAATGAGCTGAGTACAAGGATCACTATCGTAATGTGTGTCTAAGCGTGTGAGAATTGTGTTGTGTGTCGTCGCATGTTCTTCCAAATGAGGAAGAGTGGTATTTATACAAGTGTAGGTGACCTATTTTAGGTAAAAAGACTAATAATCAGCTCATTACCCCTTTAGAAATAAAAGTAAATCTAGCCTAAATTATCGCCCTTAAATCATGCCAAGTTTCCATATCCTTCACAACGTCCATCTCCGATTAAGCACATGCCATAGTTGTGAAGACGTGTCCTTTAATTGTGATGCTAAGAGCGGATCCTGCTAGTCATTCCCGCAAAACAACATTAAATTCAACGAAAGCAACTGTTAGCATGAGGATCCTATGATGGCCCGTGATCCTGATCCTGGGAGTCTGCTGAGGATCACTATCTGCCAAAGAAACAAGGATCACTGGTTAGGATCACATGTGAGGATCATGTATTGTAAAAATCCAGCCCTAACAACACCCATATCCTAATTTTGAAGCATCACAGTATACTTCAAAATCCTCAGTTCCTTCAGGTAAGGCGAAAATTGGAGCATTTGTCAATTTGTGCTTTAGAATTCTAAAAGCTTCCTCTTGTCTAGATCCCCTTTCAAACTTAACGGCTTTACAGGTTAGCTTAGTTAAAGGTACAACTATCCTAGAGAAATCTTTAATAAATCGTCTATAATATCCAGCTAATCCTAGAAAACTTCTAACTTCCATAACCGTTCGTGGAGCTTTCCAATTTGTGATTGCTTCTATTTTAGCAGGATCTACGTGAATTCCTTCGTGATTCACCATATGACCTAAAAATTGCACTTCTTGTAGCTAGAATTCGCACTTCGAGAATTTGGCATAAAGCTTTTCCTTTTTAACAAAGTTAAGAGTGCATGCAAGTGCTTACAATGTTCCTCCTGACTTTTGGAATAAATGAGTATATCGTCAATGAACACGATTACAAATTTATCCACGTATGGTTTACAGATCCTATTCATCATGTCCATAAATGCAGCTGGAGCATTTGTTAATCCAAAGGGCATGACTGTAAACTCATAATGACCATACCTAGTTCTGAAAGCAGTTTTAGGTATGTCCTCCTCTTGCACCTTCAGCTGGTGATATCCAGATCTTAAGTCTATCTTAGAGAAATACCTAGCTCCTTGCAATTGATCAAAAAGATCATCAATCCTAGGTAATGGGTATCGGTTCTTAATTGTAACTTTATTCAATTCCCTATAATCGATACACATTCTCATTGATCCATCTTTCTTTTTTCACAAACAACACTGGTGCACCCCAAGGGGATGAACTAGGTTGTATGAATCCTTTGCTTAGTAATTCATCTAATTGCTTTTTCAATTCTAGCATCTCAGTAGGTGCTAATCGATAAGGTGTCTTAGCTATTGGTGCAGTACCTGGAATTAAATGAATTCTAAACTCTACTTCCCTATCAGGTGGTAAACCAGGTAATTCTTCTGGAAAAACATCTGGGTATTCTGAAACTATAGGGATGTCCTGGAGTTCCTTACTTTTAGTGTTAATGATTACAGAAATCATATACACCATTTCTTGTTTCCTTGAATAACTAGCCAATTTCATTATTGAAATGAATTTTAGTGGCTTCCGAGGTCTATCTCCTGAAATTAGAATTACTTTTCCTGTGGGAGTACGGATTTCTACGGAATTTTTATCACACAAGATTCGAGCATGGTTGGCTATTAACCAATCCATTCCTAACACTACATCGAATCCGGCTAAATTCATAGGTAACAGGTTTGCAGAAAACTTATGACCTAACAATTCTATCTTTACTTCTTGCAAAACCTTGTCTATGTTGACAGAATTTCCATCTGCCGTTTCAACAGTAAAGATCTGCCTAAGGGTATTTAGAGGTAAGTTAAGAGCTTGGCAGAATGCAGTATTAATGAAACTTTGGTTTGCACCGGAATCAAATAATACTTTTGCATAGACGTTATGCACTAAGAACGTACCCGCTATCTCGTCTGGAATGAGTTCGGCTTCTTGAGTGGTCAGCTGGAATGCTCGTGCATTTTTCTTAGTAGTTCCTTCAGTCGTTTTAGCTCTACTGTCTGCTGGTTTAGTTAACTTAGGGCATTCAGACTGGAAATGTCCTGTTTCTCTGCAGTTATAACAAACTCTTGTTTTCCTTCTGCAGTCTTCTTCCCGATGTCCTTTCGCCTTGCAGAAGTTGCAAAATATATTGCACTGTCCATAGTGTTTCTTTTTGCAATTTCTACAGAAAGGAGGTGATGAGGATTGCCCTGTTCCTCTCTTTTTGAATTTATTGCTATTATTACCCATGCGAAATCCTTGGGTAATCTTCTGAGCCAATTCCTTCTTGCGATCTTCTTCTCTGGTGCGGACTAGTTCATCGGTTAAGGTATTAGCTAATTCCACAGCATCGTCAATCGTGCGTGGTCTCGTAGCTTTAACGATGTTACGGATTTCTCCAATTAATCCCCAAATATAACGGGAAATAAGTACCGGTTCTGGCGAAGCCAGGGAAGGTACCACTCTCGCATATTCGAAGAATGTCGAAGTATATCCTTGACAGTCTACACCAAGCATACGATGACTCAAGAACTTGTTTGCCATTTGTTCCTTCTCGTATTCGGGACAGAATTTTCTTTCGACAAGACTCTTAAATTCTTCCCAATTCATCGCATAGGCCACCCTTCTTCCTTTTGCTTGTAGCACTGTATTCCACCATTCTAACGCCCCTTCTTTGAACAAGTTTGATGCATACATCACTTGATCTTCTTCAGCACATTTACTTATTGCAATTACTGCCTCGGTTTTCTCTAACCAACGAAGTGTTGCAGTTGCCCCTTCATTACCTGCAAATTCTGTGGGTTTACAGGCAAGAAATTCTTTGTAAGTGCAACCAGGCGTTGCAGCTTTCATTCTCTTAGGGAGTGGGGCCTGTTGCGGATCATGATCGTTATGATTGCCGCCTCCGTTTATGCTGTTACTACCGTTATCTTCCGGAATACGTTTACTAGGAATTAATTGTGGTTCAGCAGGTTTCTGAACAGCAGCCACAATTTCTGGAATAGCATTGGCTATCCCTTGAGCAATAAAGTGTTCAATATCTTGTCTAGTTATATATTGATCTTCCTGATTTTGCTCAGACTGATTTACTTCATTAATTGGTTCACTATTAGCATTTTCCATCTGCTAATTAGTATTAATAGAAATTATTAGTGTCTAATTATTAATACCAAAATCACAGATAAATACACAGATAAACACATAGATCAGTATAACATGCAAGCATAGCCAAAATTGTCGATGCCTCGACTTCTGTTTTGTTTCATATATTATACCTGCTTCAATACACACTTTTTATCTTACACTGTTTTATTACCCATTTTACAGAATCAGTTTTACTATATTAGTTATAATACAAACAAACTTCTGTAGGATCGTTTGGAGACCCGAATGAGTCGAACAGAGGCGTTTTCGTCAATTACAGGTGCGGAATAACAAGTAATCTACGTAGGAATAGCTTGCAATACACTTTAAACACTTTCTGTATTGATTTGACGGTAAATACAACGAGTTCTCGATCCGGCAGCACTTCGGTACGAGATTCAATCAACCGTTACAAATGAGATCGCTCATCAGGTATATATAGGGCTTTGGGACCGCTTATTGGACAGGCCCAATAAGCGGTCCAGAAAGATGTCACTCGAGCGACCCACATTTGTCCATTCGAGCGGCCCTAAATCCTAATGGACCAAATGAGCGATCCAACTATCTAAATCTATACAATCACAATATTTCTCGTATTACGTGCCCAGATCTAACATCTAAAATCTATGACTCGATACAAGACGTAATCAGCAGATGTAGTGCACCAACAGACTCCCCCTCAGATGTTGATGGAGTCGACTATCGAGTCACACCAATGCTGTGTCTTCACATCTTCAGTCTTGATCAGTCTTTGGGCTTCTCTCTTTCTAGCTTCAGACTCCCCCTCTCGATTTGCTGGCATTCCTTTGATCTTCAGCAACATCTTCAGGATCGACGCCTGGCTATCCTGCATAAACTCTACCTCAAAGTAAATTTCTTTCACATATATATATATCAAACACATATAACCCTGCACCAATTCAGATTCTCATTTAAAACAAACACAGATTGTGATGAACCATTTGAAAGGTTAGATTATGAAAACAATTAATTTCACACAAACACTCCCCCTCAAGTATTGCTCATCATGTTTAGCACTCGGAATTTTGAAAATCAGCAATTCAACATCAGTTGTCGAAAATCTTTTTGAATTTTCAAAATTTATGCTAAAACACACCAAAAATCTTTTGGATTTTTCTGAAAGCAAGTAAATGCAGAAATAAACTATTTACAGACAATATTTTTGTGAGCTCGTGCAAGAGGATCATATCAGTTTTGAGACATATCATCAACACCGTTAAGCTTTAATCATTCTCAGTTCTAAACAATTTACCTAGATTGTAAGTATGTTTGTCCACTTAAATTTTCAACACAAATTTTAATCGATTCGAGATACGATATTAATTTTTAGAAACTTAAACTTAATTGTGTATCACTCCACTTGAATATACTCCCGTATCCAGATCCCAAATATTCAGTCTTACAGGTGAGTATACCACAGATGATATCTGTAAAGGGGTAATGTGCGAGGGCCGTGAGAGCTCAGGTCGATACTTCCGTATACGCAGAGAGATGACGGCTTCGACTTTTGGTGGGTCCCCTTTAGAGGATCTTTTTTACAACAGCAATGACTATCAATTTTATTGTTTAATCAGATTGCTGAGGGCGGCGCTTTTTCAAGCATTTGCAGAAAGTATTATCCGGGGACTAGGTCAGTACTTCCGTACAGCAGAAGTCCCGGGATAATACCCCAGATATCACTGAGTATAAAGACCTAGTATCTCAGAATACGGGACCTTTCAAACAAGATTTCGGGGGTTACCCATATATCCAAGAATAGTTACCCACGAATCAAGCAAGTTTGATTTAGGTTTATATCTCGTTTCAATTTACTAAATGTGCGAAAATCTACTGACACATCCGCAGTAAGATCGTTTATCACATTTAAACTTTCCAATTCTTTAGCGTGTTGTGATAGTCCACTGATGTACTATCATTTCCTCTATTATGCAACAAGAACTCATTTTTGATTTTATCATGTTTTTGGGTTTTTCAAATTTTCTGATGTTTTTGGATTTTCTAAAAATTCTTACTCCCCCTAAAATTCAAATACATCTAATGAAAATTGAAAACAAACTATACAGAAAATGACAACTGATATCGAATCTCCTCAATTCGCCATTCACTAGGCATAAACAATCAGAACTCCCCCTATCAACAAACTATTTTCCCATTTAGATTTCAAAACACTTAAGTTTGTTTTAATCAAAATGGTTTTTCCGGAAAATAAGTTTGATTGATTTTACCAATTGTAGATTACCATTTGTAGGAATATCCAACAAATGTTCGGGGTTGTGGTTCATCATCTTGTCTATCGACCAATTTAGGAAAATACAAGTACAACTTAATGTCCTTAATTTACCATTTTCAGTTCAGAAACCTCTGTACCAATTGTAAAACATCAACAAACATAAACAAACCTCTTTACCGTTTGCATGATTGACGTTACCGAATAATATTCAAGAAAGATGCCGATTCATGCTCCACGCTTACCAACCTGGGAGCTCCGGCAAGTCCTGAGACTAACTGTTCATAATATGTACCATCCCAGTCACAAACCAGGGATGGTTCAACCTTTTCTTTCTTTGTTTTCTTCTCGTAAAATTCCTTAACCCCTTTGACTTTTCGATCAATCATTTTGCCAAAGATGTGTTTTACCTTGGGGTTAAAGACCTTCTCAGCATCAAATTCCTGTTCATCATGAAAAAATTGGTTAGAAATTTCAACTTTACCAATTTTCTTTTTATAATTTTCAGCCCGAAGCGATGGAAACTCAGCATCATTAGCACTCGGAACTGAGTTCTCAACTTTTTCATCAGCTTCACATTTGATACAACTTGTGGCTCCACTGACTTTGTGGAATCAGTTTCATCGCCTGAAGATAGCTCCTCTGATTTCGACCTATCAGAATCATCGCTAGAGTTTTCACCATCCTTCTTTACAACCCATTTTTGTTTATCAGATTTGGCTCTCTTCTTGTAAAACTTGTTCGAACTCTCACCAATTTCAAAAATAGAATCCTTGAACAATTTTGTTCTATCAAGTGGTGATTCGAAAGCAAACACTTCTTCTGAGATTTTGCGAAAAACTCCCTGTTTTGATTGTATCGCCTGAGAACAATCTTTGGTGATATGTCCAACATTGTTGCATCGGTAACAGGTTCTCGAGTCTTTCTTTAGTTCAGCTTGTTTCTTTTTCAAAAATTCACTGTTCTTTTCCCTCCAGAAACATGTCTTTTCTTCTTCATCAGTTGATGTACCTGAAACAAAGGACATTTTGGATTTAAAATCACGAACATATTTTTCATTTTTCTGTTTTTCTGTAGGAATAAAACCTAATCCTTTCTTTTTGAAATTACCGCTATGGTTTGATCTCTTTTGGAAATCTGAACCAGAACTGTAATTCTTTTTCTTGTTTAATCTCTGTTGAACTCTTGAGGTGTATTTTTTAGGTTTTTCATTAAAACATAAGTCTTTAATTTCAGAAATATTAATTTCTGTGATTTTAAAAACCTTGTTTATCAATTCAGTTTTGACCCCTCTTAATGGAAATTCCTCATCAGAATATAATTTGTCCGAATTATTCAAAGTGTAAGCAACTTTAAACAACCCATCATCCAAATTAGATTTTGATAAAAGAAATTTTCTATCATAAACTAATTTTCCCTGTTTTTCTGTTTGCACCAGAGTTTTTGACTCAGACGTGGACTCCGACTTTGACTCGTCACTGTCATCACTATCTAACACATGATCCACAACTTTCTTCATCAATTGAGACTGTTGATCAGTGTCAGATGATGTAAACACAACATCAATACTTTCTGGAAGATTGACTGACGACTCTGACTCCCACTGTAAATTTGTCGCCTTTTTGACTCTTTCATCGTTAGGATGTCTAGGAAAATATCCGTTTTCCAGTGGAGGTGGACATCTGTTATAACTGACACCTTTCTTCTTACCAGATGAAGTCTTTTCTGTATCCTTTTTCTTTTCACTCTTCTTTTTGCCAGCAATCTTTTCTTTAGCATCAACTTCAGCTGCAATCTCCTCAGTTACATCATCCTCTTCCCATACTTTCATGCTCTCAACAGTCGGATAGATCCTGTCAATCACATAGGAAGTACATGAGTAACTTTTTAATAAACGATTAACTCTCTCCGTTTCAATTCTCTGTAGCTCAAGCTTTTGTTCTAAAGCAGCACACTTTTCAATGTAGTTGTTTACAACTTTTTGTTTAGTCATAAACGCTCCCTGAAGAGTCTTCATAGCAACAGCTTGTTCTTCACTTGTTTGATTGTACTGATTCATCGTCTTGTTCAGCACATCATATGACTCCTTCAGTCTGTTTAAGTTGTAAATCAACGTGCTGTTCTGCTTTTTCACAATCTCACAGTTTTCACACTTTACCGGAACCTCTTTCGCATCAACACCTTCAACAACCTTGAACTTAGGCACTTCTTTCACATTTTGCCTTCTCACCACCGACACTTCCTCATCATCACTACTTACCGGTGTTTTAATCTTCTTCTTTTTCTTCTCTTTCTTGACTTTTTCATCTTCACTATCACTCTCAGCAAGCAACTTCATATCTTCTCTGTATTTTCTCGCCCAATACTCTGTATCATCATCACTATCATCTACAATCTTTGCTGTAAATGCAGTGTAAGCTGTGATTTGATCAGGAACATAATCATCCCAAGTAAAATTTGCCCAGCTAAAACCTTCAGCTAACTTTTCATCTTCTTGATCAATCAAACAAGCTTTTCCATTTTCTGGAATGTAATTATCCCAGTTAAACGACTGTTTTTGATTTGGATTAACCACACAAGCTCTCTTTCCGGTATCTTCAATCACATCTCTTCCGTGTGCAGTCTGAGCTTGATGTTTCTGTTGTTGAGATGATTGACCAACTTGGTGATAGATGGCTTTGCGATAGTAATCGTTGTTGTTGTTGAACGGATTTTGAGCTCCACTTGCTTCTCGATTTGTGCACTCCCTCTTGAAGTGTCCTTTTTCCTTGCACCGAAAACAAGTAACTTTAGATTTGTCAAAACCTAAAGTAGAAACATTCGCATCACGAAGATCATCTCTCCCCGTGATTTGTTTGAACTTCTCAGCTCTCCGTAAAACACTAGCCAGACACCACTTAATATCCATCAGCTCCATCTCTTCAGCATCTATCTGGTCGTAGTCTTCTTTGGTTAGCATTGGATTGCCGATACGACCTGCAACAAAACATGTATAAGATTCCAAAACCATTCCTAATAAAGACATTTGGTTTTTGGCAATTTCTTCCGAATAATCTTGATCATTCTCAAGATTTAATACAATGTTGCACTGTAACTTTCTCCCATACTTAGTTGTTGAGATATTTGGATCAAATGATGGAAATGATGTAAAACTGGTTTTGCTGCTTGATCCAGATGATTCAGATAAGCTCTTAGCACTCATACCAGTAACAACCTTTGGGGATGAATTCGACGATTTCTCATTTACCCCAGCTTTATAATATAACCCGATGTCTTGTTCACCATCGAAATCTTTCATTCTAATCACTTTCCGTTGTTCCATCTCTTGAGCTTCAATCTTTTCGATGAACTTACTGAGCGTCAGATTGTTAAAACCTTTCTTGTTTCTAAGCATCATCAAGTATGTGCCCCAACTCTCATATGGCAACGCATCAGCAAGTTTGTCAATCAACTCTTCATTACTCTTTTCAATACTTAACCTTTTCATATTTGCAAGCAAGTTACAGTATCGTTCAATAATCTCACGTGTACTCTCATTTTTCAACCCACGAAAAAGATCAAATTCTTTCTTTAGAAGCGACTTCTTGCTTTTAACCATCTCTTCACTTCCCCTAAACTTCGAACGTAGAGCTTTCCAAATTGAGTATGTTCCATTGTGCTGTAGAAGAACCATGATATCTTCTTTGACTGCCTGTTGAAGAAGACTTAGCATCATTTTCTCATTTTTGTACTTCTTCCTCTCATCATCTCTAAGATCTTTGATTGGAACTGGCTCTTCATCACTATTCAATGGTCGAACATACTTTGTTTCCACGCATTCCCAAGCGTCAAGATAATTCGCTTGCACCCAATTTTCAAACCAACCTTCCCAACCCTTATATTCTTCGATGTTCATTAGTTTGGGAGGTTTTTGCATCCTCCCGGTTTCGTTTTCTAGCATTGTTGTTTGAATAGCGGTGATTGAAGTACTTGGAGTAGCGAACGCGTTATAAAAATCCTCGTCCATTTTCAAATTTTCGAAAAATATTTCAAACAATACACAAAGGTGAATTAGAGAATCAAAATGTCACAAAGGCGGTCCAATAAGATCACACGAGCGAACCAGATGAAACCAAATAAGCGGTCCAATGATATTCCAGAAAAGCGGTCCAAACACTTGTTCGATCGAGCGGTTCACAAAACTATCTGTTTGAGCGGTTCAACTCCTGATCCAATAAGCGGTTCAACTATGAAATTTCGAGCGATTCAACTACTCAACCGAATAAGCGGTTCTCAATCGTTCGAATAAGCGGTCCAGAACTGTTAATTTCGAGCGGTCCAAAACAATTCAGAAAAGCGATCAGCTTTCGGACATCATTTTGACGCACTATTTCTTCGAATTTCGACACCAAACTTTCAAGGGTTTATCTCTATGTAGTTGCGCACAATCCCTGAGATTTTCAGCAAATTTCGACCGTTGAAAATGTCTGAATCTGAAAAAGAATGAGTAGAAGACAAAATTTTTGATGATTTCCAGCTATTTCCTGTAGAACTCCTCCTCCTAAAGCTCTGATACCAATTGTAGGATCGTTTGGAGACCCGAATGAGTCGAACAGAGGCGTTTTCGTCAATTACAAGTGCGGAATAACAAGTAATCAACGTAGGAATAGCTTGCAATACACTTTAAACACTTTCTGTATTGATTTGACGGTAAATACAACGAGTTCTCGATCCGGCAGCACTTCGGTACGAGATTCAATCAACCATTACAAATGAGATCGCTCATCAGGTATATATAGGGCTTTGGGACCGCTTATTGGACAGGCCCAATAAGCGGCCCACACAAGACATTGGAGCGGTCCAGAAAGATGTCACTCGAGCGACCCACATTTGTCCATTCGAGCGGCCCTAAATCCTAATGGACCAAATGAGCGATCCAACTATCTAAATCTATACAATCACAATATTTCTCGTATTACGTGCCCAGATCTAACATCTAAAATCTATGACTCGATACAAGACGTAATCAGCAGATGTAGTGCACCAACAACTTCTCCAAACCCCTCCTATCTTTTGGTTTACTGGCAGTTTCAGTAACGACGCTCCCTCTCGTCGTACTTCCAAGAAATCTGCTCCCCCATTTCCCGGATCCTATTCCCGGTGCCTATCAGTTCTTCACCAAACTGACATAGTTCAGCTAAATTTTCATAGCTTATTGGCAGATTAGGGACAGGTTCTGGATCAAACTGTGGGAGAAAACTATAGGGACTATTAACTATATTTTGGAATTTGGAATTGCCAGTCATTGGTCCACCATTACTCCATTTGGCCTAATGGTCTGGTGTGAACTAGTGGGTCTGGAATAGCTGGTCCTAGGTTTATTGGGAATTGGGCTGTAGCAGGATAAGAGAAGAGATTATCGTTAATAGGCTCTAGAACATCACAATTATCCAGTAGGCGGTCTATTTCGTCCTGGAATGTGATTTCCTCAGACTGTTAAGAGCTTTCTCCGATCTCTATTCCCTTTTTCTGCTGGCTTGGGACTTTCTCCGGGTTCTATTTCTTTTCCCTTGCTCACACTCACAGGATTTTCTATTTTAGGGAGTCTCCTAGGTTTCCTTCTGCGCACTTTTCGCCACCCTACATATCTTCTCTTCTTTTTAGGTTTTGCTTTTTCCAGCGGTGGAGCTTGGAATTCCAGAGGTTCCTCTATGTTAGCAATGTAACCAGTGAAGTTGTGGGAGACTTCAATTGGCACAGGATAGAGGTTGAGATTCTGAAATGCTTCCGACATCTCATTCATGCTGTACGGCATATATGCAAAAATGCACAAAATGCTAAGTTAAAACTTTGGAACAAAGCTTAACAAATAAACATTTTTATTGCATACCAATTTGTACAACATACAGCAAACAGAACACACTCAGATCTATTTATTTATTTACTGGGAAGTACTTATTTCTAGAATTAAAGCTTAAAGATTTGCATTTTCTGCTACAGTAGCAAGCAGATACAGATTTGCCCATTTTTCATCTAAGTTATTTTCCCTTGGTGGATTATTACTAATTTCCTGAATTTCTGGGTTAAACCTCACTCTCTTGGTTCGGGGTTTCTTTTTCTCTTGACCTTTTCTAAGGATTGAATTCCTTTTCTCTGGTGTAAGTGGGTTTTCATAATTTGCCTTACGGACAAATATTCCTTCCTCTAACTTGACGGAAGTTTTGGAGGAAGAGGTTCCCTGTTCTTTAGGTGTACTATCTAATTTGCGGTAGATAGCAGAAATCTTTTGTTTACCCATACTGTAATTTTAACAATTAATCAGTTAATAAGCATATATTCACAGAATGACAAATAAAATTTTCCATAAACTTAAATTAATTAGAACAGTGAGCTTAATCAGTAAGCTTAAAACAGTGGCTCTGATACCACCTTTTCCTGTCACGGCCCCCGACCCGGTTTGACCCGTTTAAGGAGCCGCGGGACAGGAATCCCGTGGTATTTAATTTAGGCGACAGCGGAAGTCTTTTTAAAACAGGATCTTTCAATAATTCAAACTGCCCGTTTCATAACTTAGGGATAAATTCCCGAAATTTACAATAATGTGATTTCTCAGGGAAATCTTTATTTTCAAAACATGTTCATTTATTTATTTACATTGAGCCACTTTTCTAAGCTGGGAGTGCTCCACGACACTTTTCTTTGCTCATACCATATCACCTGAAACATGTTTGAAAAAGGTTTTGTCAGCGGGGAAATACTGAGTGAATCATTCATTTTACTGAAAACGACACATTTGTTATAATCTACAGTATTAAGGGGAATTACAATGTTTCTGATATCAAACCAACTACCCACAGTATTTGTCACTCGACCATCCATTGGCTAGCCCATTTGTCCAATGGTGTCTGTGACTGTGGTCAGATCACCCCTTGGCCACCCGTTTGTCCAAGTGTGACGGGAAATAAGTAATGTATACAAAACCCCACATACCGGCTGTAACTTGGTGATTACATAGACTTAATCACTGTAACTATAACTTTGAAAATAACTTGGAGTTTTGTAAAACAGTTGACTCACAAACTGTGAGAAAAGAGTTTATAAAAGAGGAATGACTCACATTGCAGATTTACAAGCAGAGTATAAGCTTTACTGATTAGCCTTCTAACCTAATTAAATAACAATGCACACACAAACGGGATTAGTAACTAATTCAGCAGTTACGTCAAGTCACGAGATTAAACCATCACAACTATTATCAAGTGCGATACTTAACAATTCAATGGATTCACAACGAATGACAGAGCATAGTCCGAATTCGAACAGCACTCAAACATTCAAGTTGAAATCACAATGAATAACAAAGTACAAGCTCAATTTGAGCAGCACTCGGACAATCGTTGGATAGTTATAATCGATTGGACGTTGAATCGTAATAGCGATCGAGTTATTACCCTGATTGCGGCAGCACCTCGTGATCGTGTGTGTGTGTGTTTTAGACTGATTTCGAAATAACTCAACGTTCACAGAAGCTTTGTGCAACGTTTTAACACCTCTGTTCTAATGCCAATGTCGGCTATTTATAGCAAGTTTTGAGGTTCCCTTACGGACCGTAAGCCCGAACCTTTACGGTCCGTAAGCTAAGCAGTCTAATTATAGGCTGCCTAGGCTCGGGACTAGCCTTGGTGACTCAAGATTTCAGCCAATTAAAACAAAGCAACGTTTAAATTAAGATAATTACCAACTAGGGTTTGCCCCCCTCGAGTTTTAGGGGCCCTGATCCTGATTCCGATCATTCTGAAAATTTTAGGGCTAGTGCAGAATTACTTGGGTGTCTCAATTAGGGTTTTCTTATTGACTAATTATCGTCCTAAGTATTGATTTTAGTGGCAGTTGTTACAAAATCCAACACAATAAAGACCATTTTCTCATTTCCAATGGTTAGGGCTTTTGTGTTTTGGCATTCCTTTTTCATTGAACAGACCTCCATCTTCCTAGATTAGACAAACAAAAAAAAGAACATTAATATTAACGAAAAAAAACACAAAAGGTTAAGATACGACATAAAATGTAGTAACTTCAATTACCTTAAGCCATTTCCGTACGGTGCTTTTAAAACCAGTAGCAAAGACAATGGCATCAAATTGCCTCTCTTGACCATTTGTAAATTTGATAATATCACCTTGTATATCTTTAATAGACGTCATAACCTTAAGCACACAAAGAAGATTAAGTAATTAGTATTTGTTGTTTAGAAGTCATTTGATTTGATATGAAAACATTATCACAATGTTTACCTTAATGTCTCCTGTTTTAATCTTTGAAATTGTTCCAACATCAATGACAGGTGATCTCCCTGTTTCTTTTTTAATCAAGAATGGTCCTTTAAGTGGCCTTTGTATTCCAAATCTCCCAAGATCTCCATACAACAACTTACTTAACACTAAAACCATCTTATCCACAATTGTGCACCGAATATATTTTAAAAAATACATTCCAAGTTGCACTAACTCCTTGTTAAGCACATGTATCTGCCACAACAAAAAACAGAATATTAAAATATACCAAATACATTTTTCTAAATTTAATACACCACTTTTTCAAATTCAAACAACACGCGGGAGAACATTTAGTTTTTTACCGGGCTACGAACAACAACTGATGTTTGAGCACCCCAATTGCACAAATCATATGCAATTTCCATCCCAGAATTTCCGGCACCAACAACAAGCACTTCCTTGTCTCCAAATGTCTTTCCATTTTCATACTCACTTGAGTGGATGACTAACCCTTTGAACGTATCCAAGCCATAAACATTCGGAATAAAGCCTTCGCTATTTTCACCGGTTGCCACCACAAGAAACTCACTTGCATACTCCTCGACCAAACCCGAAACATTATTTTGGGCGGTAACCACCCATTTTTGTGCACTCTTGTCATACCATGCACTCTCGACACTACGTTGGTACAATGGGTCTACAATAAAATGATAAACATAGTTTTTCAAGTATTGCACAAACATATTTTTTGGTACAAATGTGGGTGCAGACAAAGGAAATGGCATATGAGGAAGTTGACAAAATTTTTTGGCTAAGTGAAGCTTTAAACGATCATAAGCCTTCTTTTGCCATAAAGATACATAACAATCTTCCCTTTCAAGAACAATATTTGGGATTGAAAGAAGATTGAGACATGCTGATGTTGCAATGCCAGTAGGTCCTGCTCCAACTATCATAACAATGGTTTCTTGCTTCATTTTCTCAAGCTCTTTGATTGGTTTTTAGTAGTGAGTATTGTATGTGTCTGGATGCATTATGCAATGTGTATACCCTTTATATAGGAATAGAAATTTAGATGAAGAGCGTAAAATATATTTTCTTAAAATCATTTTTGGTTATTCAAATGTCTTCCCGCGTAAATTTAAAAAATATCTGTTATTATTCAATGAATTGTTCCATCTTTAATGGAAACAAAATTTGAAAATTTATGTTTCAATACTTTATTTAACCATTTTATGCATGTATCTTGCATAAATTACTACATCATGTTCACACTAGACTTATGATCATTTAGCAAATTGTTCCCTTTTTGTTAGAAACTTCATTTGACTTGAATCTTAGTGTTCATAAGGTGCTAATTAATGCATGTGTGTATCTTACACAAATTGTTAAATCTTGTAATTACATTTTTTTTTCTTTATATCAAAGACAAACATTAAACACTTAAACATAGGAATTTTAATCACTAGCATTAATCGTTATTAAAAGTAAAGTTTATTATGTTAAAATTAGAATTACTAAATTATACATTGTATTCGAATGGTGCGTTTTATAAAGAAAATTTTCAAATAGGAAATTATCTTGAAGAGGATATGATATATGTGAAGTAAAAAATTTATTAAGTGAGTTTTGCGTGTATAAAGCGTATGAACTATCCACGATGCGACTCATGTATTTTAAGAAAATAATACACGTGTCGCTAAATTACAATTGGATTTTAGATGCAACGTCAAAACAACTTGGATAGACCATTATATTCCTATAATTTATTCATGTCTCACACTACTTTGACAACTTTGACGCATTATTGTAACTAGGTTAGATGTACATATAATAACTTGCCTAGCGCAACAAGGCAACAACCACATCTGGGACCGTCTTAGGACTGATCAAAGAACATTGGGAAAAAGGCGGGTTTTTCGATCAGTTGAGGTTGCTGCCGCTGGACAAAGTTGATCGAACCTTCACATGTATGTTAGTATGTGTAAATTCACTAAATTGTATGTCACTACCGGAGGGTTACTCCGTTTTCAGAGTGGGGTGGTCTCATTGGTCCACGCCTCCTTTTTTCGTTTTCTTTTTAACATAAAACAAAACCATTGATTGACAAAACGCAACCAAGGGACATCTGATAAGAAACTGTAGGTGTTAGGTGGCGGTGATGGTTTCAGTTGCGGTGGGGACGTTTTTGCCAGATAGAGACAGAGAGAGGTTGGGCATTGTAACATTGGTGGAAACATAATTATGACAGTCGGCGGGGGTGGCAACTGGTGAACAAGGGTGTAATTGGTTGAGTAGTTCTTAGATGTAATAACAGAGTACATCATGTGTTTGGGTGGCCAGAAACGACAATGTAACGGTATTGCAGTGGTAGAATCCCCTTGGTAATGTGTTGTGTGATTGTTGGCGACGACAAAGAGTTGAAGAAACTGATATGGGTGAAATAGAGAAAGTGTGTGTACGTGTTTGTGTGTGTGTGTGAAAGAGTAGACGGTGGAGGTGGTGCTGGTTAAGAAAAACCAGCGGCTGGATGTGAGTAGGCAAAAGGCTAAGGCTGAAATGTGGATTCCATCATTATATTATCAATTTAATATAGACATAGTAATGTTATTATATATAATTTCTATTGTTATGATATGTTCATCCAAATGATAATATATTTTCTAAAATGTTACTATAAAATAATTCAAATCATTTTTTTATTTTAATAACGTTTTTTTAAAGCTAACATAATATATATTAATACCATTACTCATTTCATTTTTAATGAACCGTAGAGAGAGAACAAAGCTTAATATATGGAAATTTGAGACGCGCAGTCGGCTCTTGAATTTTCGTCTTTTTTATAGTTAAATAAAAAAAATGTAATAAACCGAACACGTTTTGACATCCCTTTAGGTATATATAGATAAACTTTTAGGCATGTTACAGCTTTTATTTTATGAGTTCTCTCTTTCGTTAGTAACTAATACAAATTGTGTAATATGCATATTAAATATAGAAAATGTACTTTCAAAATATAAACAAACCGGTAAAAGAAAAGGGAACTCATATCGGTAGCATCAGTACTTATACAAGTTTCTATTGATGTAAAACACGTATTCCCATTATTTTGGGCATATAATGACTTTACTCATATTGGTAGTATCAATACTACAAGTTTCTATTGATGTAAAACACGTATTCCCATTATTTTGGGAATATAATGACTTCATTTTCTGTGTTTTTCTTTCGGTTGATGTTGCTATACTAATTGTCTATATCGTATTGATGTCTTAACAAAACAACCATTACCAAACGAAATTCCACCGCAACGCGCAACAGATTTTACTAGTGAAGTATAATACATATTATTAAAATTATAACCACATAGAATTAAATATGAAAATATTTTAGTCACTGGGGCTCGTTCAAATGAGAACTACCACGAGTTGTGAGAACCGTGAGAACGTTTTCTTCCCACGCGAGTTGGGCCGATTTTTCTTTTCTTTTTTTTTTTTTGCACAAACCTAGATGAAGATATTATAAACACATCTGTAAGAGAAACTAAAAAAATTGTCGAGTCTGTAGTTTTGACTGATGCAAGTTTTTTTTACACGCTGGTGTAAATTTTGTATGAAGATAAATATTTTTTTATGCTATTGTAAATGTGGGTATGCGGCATTTTTAAATTTTTTTTGCTGAAACAAGTGATTTTTTTTATTACTTTTGAGAAAGAAAATCGGAAAACCTTTTGGATGGCCTAGTTCTCACAGTTCTCACAACTTAAGGTGGTTCTCATTGCAACTTTAGAGATAAACTAAAGGTAAACAAGTACAATGTTGTAAATTGTTATTATAACCTAACATAAAACCAAACAATTGATAAACTAACGGAAACCGAGTACAACTTTGTAATTTGTCTACTCCGCCATAACACGCGGTTAGCCCAATGCTAGTATTGGTAATGTTTAACACTAAATATAATTGATCATTCGATCAGATAAAAAAATCATAATAAATTTGAATGAATAGATCATATCCTTGACCGTGTATGTAAATATGGAAAAAAAACTTAATATCAATAAATGTAATAAATAAAAAAACGTATCTAATGATATTAATGCATGATTAAAAGAAAATAAGCATTTAGATCATAAAGCCACTAAACTATCACATATTTTTTGATACAAGCTCATTTCCCATCAACAATACGGAAGATATCATTAACAATATTCTTAGCATCATTTGAGATTCTAAATAATCCAGCACTAGCAAATCTGTCACGGCCCCCGACCCGGTTTGACCCGTTTCAGGAGCCGCGGGACAGGAATCCCGTGGTATTTAATTTAGGCGACAGCGGAAGTCTTTTTAAAACAGGATCTTTCAATAATTCAAACTGCCCGTTTCATAACTTAGGGATAAATTCCCGAAATTTACAATAATGTGATTTCTCAGGGAAATCTTTATTTTCAAAACATGTTCATTTATTTATTTACATTGAGCCACTTTTCTAAGCTGGGAGTGCTCCACGACACTTTTCTTTGCTCATACCATATCACCTGAAACATGTTTGAAAAAGGTTTTGTCAGCGGGGAAATACTGAGTGAATCATTCATTTTACTGAAAACGACACATTTGTTATAATCTACAGTATTAAGGGGAATTACAATGTTTCTGATATCAAACCAACTACCCACAGTATTTGTCACTCGACCATCCATTGGCTAGCCCATTTGTCCAATGGTGTCTGTGACTGTGGTCAGATCACCCCTTGGCCACCCGTTTGTCCAAGTGTGACGGGAAATAAGTAATGTATACAAAACCCCACATACCGGCTGTAACTTGGTGATTACATAGACTTAATCACTGTAACTATAACTTTGAAAATAACTTGGAGTTTTGTAAAACAGTTGACTCACAAACTGTGAGAAAAGAGTTTATAAAAGAGGAATGACTCACATTGCAGATTTACGAGCAGAGTATAAGCTTTACTGATTAGCCTTGTAACCTAATTTAAATAACAATGCACACACAAACGGGATTAGTAACTAATTCAGCAGTTACGTCAATTCACGAGATTAAACCATCACAACTATTATCAAGTGCGATACTTAACAATTCAATGGATTCACAACGAATGACAGAGCATAGTCCGAATTCGAACAACACTCAAACATTCAAGTTGAAATCACAATGAATAACAAAGTACAAGCTCAATTTGAGCAGCACTCGGACAATCGTTGGATAGTTATAATCGATTGGACGTTGAATCGTAATAGCGATCGAGTTATTACCCTGATTGCGGCAGCACCTCGTGATCGTGTGTGTGTGTTTTAGACTGATTTCGGAATAACTCAACGTTCACAGAAGGTTTGTGCAACGTTTTAACACCTCTGTTCTAATGCCAATGTCGGCTATTTATAGCAAGTTTTGAGGTTCCCTTACGGACCGTAAGCCCGAACCTTTACGGTCCGTAAGCTAAGCAGTCTAATTATAGGCTGCCTAGGCTCGGGACTAGCCTTGGTGACTCAAGATTTCAGCCAATTAAAACAAAGCAACGTTTAAATTAAGATAATTACCAACTAGGGTTTGCCCCCCTCGAGTTTTAGGGGCCCTGATCCTGATTCCGATCATTCTGAAAATTTTAGGGCTAGTGCAGAATTACTTGGGTGTCTCAATTAGGGTTTTCTTATTGACTAATTATCGTCCTAAGTATTGATTTTAGTGGCAGTTGTTACATCCTCCCTACCTTGAGAAAAATCTCGTCCTCGAGATTTACTGAAATAGATGAGGGTACTTTCGCTTCATCTCTGATTCCAGTTCCCAAGTATATTCTGGTCCTCTCTTGGATTCCCATTTGACTTTTACTAGTACTAGTCGCTTGTGTTTGAGAAACTTGATTTTCCGGTCTTCTATTTGTAAGGGTTTCTCTATGAATTTCAGCTTTTCGTTTACCTCTATATCTTGAAGAGGTACTACCAGGGATTCGTCTGATAAACATTTCTTGAGATTGGATACATGAAACACATCATGTACTCCAGCTAATTCTTCTGGTAGTTGTAAACGATAAGCTACTGGTCCTATTCGTTGGATCACTGGGAATGGTCCAACATATCTGGGACTCAGTTTTCCTTTCTTACCAAATCGTACTACTCCTTTCCAAGGAGATATTTTCAAAAGTACTTTGTCTCCGATTTGAAATTCTAATGGCTTACGGCGATTGTCCGCATATCTCTTCTGACGATCTCTAGCAGTCTTCAGTCTTTCCTTGATTTGCGATATCTTGCCAGTAGTTTCTTGCACAATCTCTGGGCCTGATAACTGACTTTCTCCTATTTCTGCCCAACATATGGGAGTTCTGCACTTGCGTCCATACAGTGCTTCGAATGGAGCAGTTTCGATACTCGAATGATAACTATTGTTATAGGAGAATTCTATTAATGGTAAATGGCTATCCCAATTACCACCAAAGTTAATTACACATGCTCGGAGCATGTCTTCTAGAGTTTGTATCGTCCTTTCACTTTGTCCGTACGTTTGAGGATGATACGCAGTACTTAAATTAAGTCGAGTTCCCATTGCTTCTTGGAAACTTGTCCAGAAACGGGAAGTAAAACGACTATCTCTATCCGATACAATGGAGAGTGGGACTCCATGTAAGGATACTACTTCATCTACATACAACTTGGCTAACCTTTCCATGCTAAAGGTTTCCTTTATTGGCAGAAAATGAGCTGATTTGGTTAATCGATCCACAATTACCCAAATAGCATCATTACCTTTTCTGGTTTTGGGTAACTTAGTAACAAAATCCATTGTTATGAGTTCCCATTTTCATACAGGCATTTCTAACTGTTGTAGTAGTCCTGAAGGTTTCTGATGTTCGGCTTTTACTTGTGAACAGGTTAGACACTTAGATACGTATTCGGCTATATCCTTTTTCATTCCTATCCACCAAAAATTATTTCTTAAATCTTGGTACATCTTATTATTTCCTGGATGTACAGTATACCTAGATTTATGAGATTCTTCTAAAATCTTATTTCTTAATTCTCCTTGCTTAGGTACCCAAATTCGTTTCTTGTGGAATCTCCAAATTCCATCTTTTCCTTGTCCTAATTCTTTTAGGTAACCTTTCATTCCTTCGGCATCGTCCTTGATTGCCGTTCCTTGAATTTTCTTCAATTGTTCCATTAAACCTAATTGTAGATTTAACCTAAGAGCGCGGACTCGCTTTTGCTTTTCATGATACTTACGACTTAAGGCGTCTGCGACTACGTTTGCCTTTCCTTCGTGATACTGAATATCACAGTCGTAATCACTTAAGATTTCCATCCACCTTCTTTGCCTCATATTTAACTATTTTTGCCCAAATATATACCTTAAACTCTTATGGTCCGTATAGATAGTAAACTTACTTCCATACATATAACGTCTCCAAATCTTAAGGGCGAAAATTATGGCTCCTAACTCTAGATCATGAGTTGTATAATTTTCTTCGTGCTTTTTCAATTGCCTAGAGGCATACGCAATTACCTTTTTGCGTTGCATCAACACACACCCATATCCTAATTTTGAAGCATCACAGCTATCCTAGAGAAATCTTTAATAAATCGTCTATAATATCCAGCTAATCCTAGAAAACTTCTAACTTCCATAACCGTTCGTGGAGCTTTCCAATTTGTGATTGCTTCTATTTTAGCAGGATCTGCGTGAATTCCTTCGTGATTCACCATATGACCTAAAAATTGCACTTCTTGTAGCCAGAATTCGCACTTCGAGAATTTGGCATAAAGCTTTTCCTTTCTTAACAAAGTTAAGAGTGCATGCAAGTGCTTACAATGTTCCTCCTGACTTTTGGAATAAATGAGTATATCGTCAATGAACACGATTACAAATTTATCCAAGTATGGTTTACAGATCCTATTCATCATGTCCATAAATGCAGCTGGAGCATTTGTTAATCCAAAGGGCATGACTGTAAACTCATAATGACCATACCTAGTTCTGAAAGCAGTTTTAGGTATGTCCTCCTCTTGCACCTTCAGCTGGTGATATCCAGATCTTAAGTCTATCTTAGAGAAATACCTAGCTCCTTGCAATTGATCAAAAAGATCATCAATCCTAGGTAATGGGTATCGGTTCTTAATTGTAACTTTATTCAATTCCCTATAATCGATACACATTCTCATTGATCCATCTTTCTTTTTCACAAACAACACTGGTGCACCCCAAGGGGATGAACTAGGTTGTATGAATCCTTTGCTTAGTAATTCATCTAATTGCTTTTTCAATTCTAGCATCTCAGTAGGTGCTAATCGATAAGGTGTCTTAGCTATTGGTGCAGTACCTGGAATTAAATGAATTCTAAACTCTACTTCCCTATCAGGTGGTAAACCAGGTAATTCTTCTGGAAAAACATCTGGGTATTCTGAAACTATAGGGATGTCCTGGAGTTCCTTACTTTTAGTGTTAATGATTACAGAAATCATATACACCATTTCTTGTTTCCTTGAATAACTAGCCAATTTCATTATTGAAATGAATTTTAGTGGCTTCCGAGGTCTATCTCCTGAAATTAGAATTACTTTTCCTGTGGGAGTACGGATTTCTACGGAATTCTTATCACACAAGATTCGAGCATGGTTGGCTATTAACCAATCCATTCCTAACACTACATCGAATCCGGCTAAATTCATAGGTAACAGGTTTGCAGAAAACTTATGACCTAACAATTCTATCTTTACTTCTTGCAAAACCTTGTCTATGTTGACAGAATTTCCATCTGCCGTTTCAACAGTAAAGATCTACCTAAGGGTATTTAGAGGTAAGTTAAGAGCTTGGCAGAATGCAGTATTAATGAAACTTTTGTTTGCACCGGAATCAAATAATACTTTTGCATAGACGTTATGCACTAAGAACGTACCCGCTATCACGTCTGGAATGAGTTCGGCTTCTTGAGTGGTCAGCTGGAATGCTCGTGCATTTTTCTTAGTAGTTCCTTCAGTCGTTTTAGCTCTACTGTCTGCTGGTTTAGTTAACTTAGGGCATTCAGACTGGAAATGTCTTGTTTCTCTGCAGTTATAACAAACTCTTGTTTTCCTTCTGCAGTCTTCTTCCCGATGTCCTTTCGCCTTGCAGAAGTTGCAAAATATATTGCACTGTCCATAGTGTTTCTTTTTGCAATTTCTACAGAAAGGAGGTGATGAGGATTGCCCTGTTCCCCTCTTTTTGAATTTATTGCTATTATTACCCATGCGAAATCCTTGGGTAATTTTCTGAGCCAATTCCTTCTTGCGATATTCTTCTCTGGTGCGGACTAGTTCATCGGTTAAGGTATTAGCTAATTCCACAGCATCGTCAATCGTGCGTGGTCTCGTAGCTTTAACGATGTTACGGATTTCTCCAATTAATCCCCAAATATAACGGGAAATAAGTACCGGTTCTGGCGAAGCCAGGGAAGGTACCACTCTCGCATATTCGAAGAATGTCGAAGTATATCCTCGACAGTCTACACCAAGCATACGATGACTCAAGAACTTGTTTGCCATTTGTTCCTTCTCGTATTCGGGACAGAATTTTCTTTCGATAAGACTCTTAAATTCTTCCCAATTCATCGCATAGGCCACCCTTCTTCCTTTTGCTTGTAGCACCGTATTCCACCATTCTAACGCCCCTTCTTTGAACAAGTTTGATGCATACATCACTTGATCTTCTTCAGCACATTTACTTATTGCAATTACTGCCTCGGTTTTCTCTAACCAACGCAGTGTTGCAGTTTCCCCTTCATTACCTGCAAATTCTGCGGGTTTACAGGCAAGAAATTCTTTATAAGTGCAACCAGGCGTTGCAGCTTTCATTCTCTTAGGGAGTGGGGCCTGTTGCGGATCATGATCGTTATGATTGCCGCCTCCGTTTATGCTGTTACTACCGTTATCTTCCGGAATACGTTTACTAGGAATTAATTGTGGTTCAGCAGGTTTCTGAACAGCAGCCACAATTTCTGGAATAGCATTGGCTATCCCTTGAGCAATAAAGTGTTCAATATCTTGTCTAGTTATATATTGATCTTCCTGATTTTGCTCAGACTGATTTACTTCATTAATTGGTTCACTATTAGCATTTTCCATCTGCTAATTAGTATTAAGTATTAATAGAAATTATTAGTGTCTAATTATTAATACCAAAATCACAGATAAATACACAGATAAACACATAGATCAGTATAACATGCAAGCATAGCCAAAATTGTCGATGCCTCGACTTCTGTTTTGTTTCATATATTATACCTGCTTCAATACACACTTTTTATCTTACACTGTTTTATTACCCATTTTACAGAATCAGTTTTACTATATTAGTTATAATACAAACAAACTTCTGTAGGATCGTTTGGAGACCCGAATGAGTCGAACAGAGGCGTTTTCGTCAATTACAGGTGCGGAATAACAAGTAATCAACGTAGGAATAGCTTGCAATACACTTTAAACACTTTCTGTATTGATTTGACGGTAAATACAACGAGTTCTCGATCCGGCAGCACTTCGGTACGAGATTCAATCAACCGTTACAAATGAGATCGCTCATCAGGTATATATAGGGCTTTGGGACCGCTTATTGGACAGGCCCAATAAGCGGTCCAGAAAGATGTCACTCGAGCGACCCACATTTGTCCATTCGAGCGGCCCTAAATCCTAATGGACCAAATGAGCGATCCAACTATCTAAATCTATACAATCACAATATTTCTCGTATTACGTGCCCAGATCTAACATCTAAAATCTATGACTCGATACAAGACGTAATCAGCAGATGTAGTGCACCAACAGACTCCCCCTCAAATGTTGATGGAGTCGACTATCGAGTCACACCAATGCTGTGTCTTCACATCTTCAGTCTTGATCAGTCTTTGGGCTTCTCTCTTTCTAGCTTCAGACTCCCCTTCTCGATTTGCTGGCATTCCTTTGATCTTCAGCAACATCTTTAGGATCGACGCCTGGCTATCCTGCATAAACTCTACCTCAAAGTAAATTTCTTTAACATATATATATCAAACACATATAACCCTGCACCAATTCAGATTCTCATTTAAAACAAACACAGATTGTGATGAACCATTTGAAAGGTTAGATTATGAAAACAATTAATTTCACACAAACACTCCCCCTCAAGTATTGCTCATCATGTTTAGCACTCGGAATTTTGAAAATCAGCAATTCAACATCAGTTGTCGAAAATCTTTTTGAATTTTCAAAATTTATGCTAAAACACACCAAAAATCTTTTGGATTTTTGAAAGCAAGTAAATGCAGAAATAAACTATTTACAGACAATATTTTTGTGAGCTCGTGCAAGAGGATCATATCAGTTTTGAGACATATCATCAACACCGTTAAGCTTTAATCATTCTCAGTTCTAAACAATTTACCTAGATTGTCAGTATGTTTGTCCACTTAAATTTTTAACACAAATTTTAATCGATTCGAGATACGATATTAATGTTTTAGAAACTTAAACTTAATTGTGTATCACTCCACTTGAATATACTCCCGTATCCAGATCCCAAATATTCAGTCTTACAGGTGAGTATACCACAGATGATATCTGTAAAGGGGTAATGTGGGAGGGCCGTGAGAGCTCAGGTCGATACTTCCGTATACGCAGAGAGATGACGGCTTCGACTTTTGGTGGGTCCCCTTTAGAGGATCTTTTTTACAACAGCAATGACTATCAATTTTATTGTTTAATCAGATTGCTGAGGACGGCGCTTTTTCAAGCATTTGCAGAAAGTATTATCCGGGGACTAGGTCAGTACTTCCATACAGCAGAAGTCCCGGGATAATACCCCAGATATCTCTGAGTATAAAGACCTAGTATCTCAGAATACGGGACCTTTCAAACAAGATTTCGGGGGTTACCCATATATCCAAGAATAGTTACCCACGAATCAAGCAAGTTTGATTTAGGTTTATATCTCGTTTCAATTTACTAAATGTGCGAAAATCTACTGACACATCCGCAGTAAGATCGTTTATCACATTTAAACTTTCCAATTCTTTAGCGTGTTGTGATAGTCCACTGATGTACTATCATTTCCTCTATTATGCAACAAGAACTCATTTTTGATTTTATCATGTTTTTGGGTTTTTCAAATTTTCTGATGTTTTTGGATTTTCTAAAAATTCTTACTCCCCCTAAAATTCAAATACATCTAATGAAAATTGAAAACAAACTATACAGAAAATGACAACTGATATCGAATCTCCTCAATTCGCCATTCACTAGGCATAAACAATCAGAACTCCCCCTATCAACAAACTATTTTCCCATTTAGATTTCAAAACACTTAAGTTTGTTTTAATCAAAATGGTTTTTCCGGAAAATAAGTTTGATTGATTTTACCAATTGTAGATTACCATTTGTAGGAATATCCAACAAATGTTCGGGGTTGTGGTTCATCATCTTGTCTATCGACCAATTTAGGAAAATACAAGTACAACTTAATGTCCTTGATTTACCATTTTCAGTTCAGAAACCTCTGTAACAATTGTAAAACATCAACAAACATAAACAAACCTCTTTACCGTTTGCATGATTGACGTTACCGAATAATATTCAAGAAAGATGCCGATTCATGCTCCACGCTTACCAACCTGGGAGCTCCGGCAAGTCCTGAGACTTACTGTTCATAATATGTACCATCCCAGTCACAAACCAGGGATGGTTCAACCTTTTCTTTCTTTGTTTTCTTCTCGTAAAATTCCTTAACCCCTTTGACTTTTCGATCAATCATTTTGCCAAAGATGTGTTTTACCTTGGGGTTAAAGACCTTCTCAGCATCAAATTCCTGTTCATCATGAAAAAATTGGTTAGAAATTTCAACTTTACCAATTTTCTTTTTATAATTTTCAGCCCGAAGCGATGGAAACTCATCATCATTAGCACTCGGAACTGAGTTCTCAACTTTTTCATCAGCTTCACATTTTGATACAACTTGTGGCTCCACTGACTTTGTGGAATCAGTTTCATCGCCTGAAGATAGCTCCTCTGATTTCGACCTATCAGAATCATCGCTAGAGTTTTCACCATCCTTCTTTACAACCCATTTTTGTTTATCAGATTTGGCTCTCTTCTTGTAAAACTTGTTCGAACTCTTACCAATTTCAAAAATAGAATCCTTGAACAATTTTGTTCTATTAAGTGGTGATTCGAAAGCAAACACTTCTTCTGAGATTTTGCGAAAAACTCCCTGTTTTGATTGTATCGCCTGAGAACAATCTTTGGCGATATGTCCAACATTGTTGCATCAGTAACAGGTTCTCGAGTCTTTCTTTAGTTCAGCTTGTTTCTTTTTCAAAAATTCA
The DNA here is from genome assembly GCF_002127325.2 of Helianthus annuus. NCBI lineage: Eukaryota > Viridiplantae > Streptophyta > Magnoliopsida > Asterales > Asteraceae > Helianthus > Helianthus annuus. Next base: position 133,112,294 of record NC_035433.2, on the reverse strand, counting down.
CTGTTCTTTTCCCTCCAGAAACATGTCTTTTCTTCTTCATCAGTTGATGTACCTGAAACAAAGGACATTTTGGATTTAAAATCACGAACATATTTTTCATTTTTCTGTTTTTCTGTAGGAATAAAACCTAATCCTTTCTTTTTGAAATTACCGCTATGGTTTGATCTCTTTTGGAAATCTGAACCAGAACTGTAATTCTTTTTCTTGTTTAATCTCTGTTGAACTCTTGAGGTGTATTTTTTAGGTTTTTCATTAAACCATAAGTCTTTAATTTCAGAAATATTAATTTCTGTGATTTTGAAAACCTTGTTTATCAATTCAGTTTTGACCCCTCTTAATGGAAATTCCTCATCAGAATATAATTTGTCCGAATTATTCAAAGTGTAAGCAACTTTAAACAACCCATCATCCAAATTAGATTTTGATAAAAGAAATTTTCTATCATAAACTAATTTTCCCTGTTTTTCTGTTTGCACCAGAGTTTTTGACTCAGACGTGGACTCCGACTTTGACTCGTCACTGTCATCACTATCTAACACATGATCCACAACTTTCTTCATCAATTGAGACTGTTGATCAGTGTCAGATGATGTAAACACAACATCAATACTTTCTGGAAGATTGACTGACGACTCTGACTCCCACTGTAAATTTGTCGCCTTTTTGACTCTTTCATCGTTAGGATGTCTAGGCAAATATCCGTTTTCCAGTGGAGGTGGACATCTGTTATAACTGACACCTTTCTTCTTACCAGATGAAGTCTTTTCTGTATCCTTTTTCTTTTCACTCTTCTTTTTGCCAGCAATCTTTTCTTTAGCATCAACTTCAGCTGCAATCTCCTCAGTTACATCATCCTCTTCCCATACTTTCATGCTCTCAACAGTCGGATAGATCCTGTCAATCACATAGGAAGTACATGAGTAACTTTTTAATAAACGATGAACTCTCTCCGTTTCAATTCTCTGCAGCTCAAGCTTTTGTTCTAAAGCAGCACACTTTTCAATGTAGTTGTTTACAACTTTTTGTTTAGTCATAAACGCTCCCTGAAGAGTCTTCATAGCAACAGCTTGTTCTTCACTTGTTTGATTGTACTGATTCATCGTCTTGTTCAGCACATCATATGACTCCTTCAGTCTGTTTAAGTTGTAAATCAACGTGCTGTTCTGCTTTTTCACAATCTCACAGTTTTCACACTTTACCGGAACCTCTTTCGCATCAACACCTTCAACAACCTTGAACTTAGGCACTTCTTTCACATTTTGCCTTCTCACCATCGGCACTTCCTCATCATCACTACTTACCGGTGTTTTAATCTTCTTCTTTTTCTTCTCTTTCTTGACTTTTTCATCTTCACTATCACTCTCAGCAAGCAACTTCATATCTTCTCTGTATTTTCTCGCCCAATACTCTGTATCATCATCACTATCATCTACAATCTTTGCTGTAAATGCAGTGTAAGCTGTGATTTGATCAGGAACATAATCATCCCAAGTAAAATTTGCCCAGCTAAAACCTTCAGCTAACTTTTCATCTTCTTGATCAATCAAACAAGCTTTTCCATTTTCTGGAATGTAATTATCCCAGTTAAACGACTGTTTTTGATTTGGATTAACCACACAAGCTCTCTTTCCGGTATCTTCAATCACATCTCTTCCGTGTGCAGTCTGAGCTTGATGTTTCTGTTGTTGAGATGATTGACCAACTTGGTGATAGATGGCTTTGCGATAGTAATCGTTGTTGTTGTTGAACGGATTTTGAGCTCCACTTGCTTCTCGATTTGTGCACTCCCTCTTGAAGTGTCCTTTTTCCCTGCACCGAAAACAAGTAACTTTAGATTTGTCAAAACCTAAAGTAGAAACATTCGCATCACGAAGATCATCTCTCCCCGTGATTTGTTTGAACTTCTCAGCTCTCCGTAAAACACTAGCCAGACACCACTTAATATCCATCAGCTCCATCTCTTCAGCATCTATCTGGTCGTAGTCTTCTTTGGTTAGCATTGGATTGCCGATACGACCTGCAACAAAACAAGTATAAGATTCCAAAACCATTCCTAATAAAGACATTTGGTTTTTGGCAATTTCTTCAGAATAATCTTGATCATTCTCAAGATTCAATACAATGTTGCACTGTAACTTTCTCCCATACTTAGTTGCTGAGATATTTGGATCAAATGATGGAAATGATGTAAAACTGGTTTTGCTGCTTGATCCAGATGATTGACTTTCAGATAAGCTCTTGGCACTCATACCAGTAACAACCTTTGGGGATGAATTCGACGATTTCTCATTTACCCCAGCTTTATAATATAACCCGATGTCTTGTTCACCATCGAAATCTTTCATTCTAATCACTTTCCGTTGTTCCATCTCTTGAGCTTCAATCTTTTCGATGAACTTACTGAGCGTCAGATTGTTAAAACCTTTCTTGTTTCTAAGCATCATCAAGTATGTGCCCCAACTCTCATATGGCAATGCATCAGCAAGTTTGTCAATCAACTCTTCATTACTCTTTTCAATACTTAACCTTTTCATATTTGCAAGCAAGTTACAGTATCGTTCAATAATCTCACGTGTACTCTCATTTTTCAACCCACGAAAAAGATCAAATTCTTTCTTTAGAAGCGACTTCTTGCTTTTAACCATCTCTTCACTTCCCCTAAACTTCGAACGTAGAGCTTTCCAAATTGAGTACGAAGTTCCATTGTGCTGTAGAAGAACCATGATATCTTCTTTGACTGCCTGTTGAAGAAGACTTAGCATCATTTTCTCATTTTTGTACTTCTTCCTCTCATCATCTCTAAGATCTTTGATTGGAACTGGCTCTTCATCACTATTCAATGGTCGAACATACTTTGTTTCCACGCATTCCCAAGCGTCAAGATAATTCGCTTGCACCCAATTTTCAAACCAACCTTCCCAACCCTTATATTCTTCGATGTTCATTAGTTTGGGAGGTTTTTGCATCGTCCCGGTTTCGTTTTCTAGCATTGTTGTTTGAATAGCGGTGATTGAAGTACTTGGAGTAGCGAACGCGTTATAAAAATCCTCGTCCATTTTCAAATTTTCGAAAAATATTTCAAACAATACACAAAGGTGAATTAGAGAATCAAAATATCACAAAGGCGGTCCAATAAGATCACACGAGCGAACCAGATGAAACCAAATAAGCGGTCCAATGATATTCCAGAAAAGCGGTCCAAACACTTGTTCGATCGAGCGGTTCACAAAACTATCTGTTTGAGCGGTTCAACTCCTGATCCAATAAGCGGTTCAACTATGAAATTTCGAGCGATTCAACTACTCGACCGAATAAGCGGTTCTCAATCGTTCGAATAAGGGTCCAGAACTGTTAATTTCGAGCGGTCCAAAACAATTCAGAAAAGCGATCAGCTTTCGGACATCATTTTGACGCACTATTTCTTCGAATTTCGACACCAAACTTTCAAGGGTTTATCTCTATGTAGTTGCGCACAATCCCTGAGATTTTCAGCAAATTTCGACCGTTGAAAATGTCTGAATCTGAAAAAGAATGAGTAGAAGACAGAATTTTTGATGATATCCAGCTATTTCCTGTAGAACTCCTCCTCCTGAAGCTCTGATACCAATTGTAGGATCGCTTGGAGACCCGAATGAGTCGAACAGAGGCGTTTTCGTCAATTACAGGTGCGGAATAACAAGTAATCAACGTAGGAATAGCTTGCAATACACTTTAAACACTTTCTGTATTGATTTGACGGTAAATACAACGAGTTCTCGATCCGGCAGCACTTCGGTACGAGATTCAATCAACCGTTACAAATGAGATCGCTCATCAGGTATATATAGGGCTTTGGGACCGCTTATTGGACAGGCCCAATAAGCGGCCCACACAAGACATTGGAGCGGTCCAGAAAGATGTCACTCGAGCGACCCACATTTGTCCATTCGAGCGGCCCTAAATCCTAATGGACCAAATGAGCGATCCAACTATCTAAATCTATACAATCACAATATTTCTCATATTACGTGCCCAGATCTAACATCTAAAATCTATGACTCGATACAAGACGTAATCAGCAGATGTAGTGCACCAACAACTTCTCCAAACCCCTCCTATCTTTTGGTTTACTGGCAGTTTCAGTAACGACGCTCCCTCTCGTCGTACTTCCAAGAAATCTGCTCCCCCATTTCCCGGATCCTATTCCCGGTGCCTATCAGTTCTTCACCAAACTGACGTAGTTCAGCTAAATTTTCATAGCTCATTGGCGGATTAGGGACAGGTTCTGGATCAAACTGTGGGAGAAAACTATAGGGACTATTAACTATATTTTGGAATTTGGAATTGCCAGTCATTGGTCCACCATTACTCCATTTGGCCTAATGGTCTGGTGTGAACTAGTGGGTCTGGAATAGCTGGTCCTAGGTTTATTGGGAATTGGGCTGTAGCAGGATAAGAGAAGAGATTATCGTTAATAGGCTCTAGAACATCACAATTATCCAGTAGGCGGTCTATTTCGTCCTGGAATGTGATTTCCTCAGACTGTTTAGAGCTTTCTCTGATCTCTATTCCCTTTTTCTGCTGGCTTAGGACTTTCTCCGGGTTCTATTTCTTTTCCCTTGCTCACACTCACAGGATTTTCTATTTTAGGGAGTCTCCTAGGTTTCCTTCTGCGCACTTTTCGCCACCCTACATATCTTCTCTTCTTTTTAGGTTTTGCTTTTTCCAGCGGTGGAGCTTGGAATTCCAGAGGTTCCTCTATGTTAGCAATGTAACCAGTGAAATTGTGGGAGACTTCAATTGGCACAGGATAGAGGTTGAGATTCTGAAATGCTTCCGACATCTCATTCATGCTGTACGGCATATATGCAAAAATGCACAAAATGCTAAGTTAAAACTTTGGAACAAAGCTTAACAAATAAACATTTTTATTGCATACCAATTTGTACAACATACAGCAAACAGAACACACTCAGATCTATTTATTTATTTACTGGAAAGTACTTATTTCTAGAATTAAAGCTTAAAGATTTGCATTTTCTGCTACAGTAGCGAGCAGATACAGATTTGCCCATTTTTCATCTAAGTTATTTTCCCTTGGTGGATTATTACTAATTTCCTGAATTTCTGGGTTAAACCTCACTCTCTTGGTTCGGGGTTTCTTTTTCTCTTGACCTTTTCTAAGGATTGAATTCCTTTTCTCTGGTGTAAGTGGGTTTTCATAATTTGCCTTACGGACAAATATTCCTTCCTCTAACTTGACGGAAGTTTTGGAGGAAGAGGTTCCCTGTTCTTTAGGTGTACTATCTAATTTGCGGTAGATAGCAGAAATCTTTTGTTTACCCATACTGTAATTTTAACAATTAATCAGTTAATAAGCATATATTCAGAGAATGACAAATAAAATTTTCCATAAACTTAAATTAATTAGAACAGTGAGCTTAATCAGTAAGCTTAAAACAGTGGCTCTGATACCACCTTTTCCTGTCACGGCCCCCGACCCGGTTTGACCCGTTTCAGGAGCCGCGGGACAGGAATCCCGTGGTATTTAATTTAGGCGACAGCGGAAGTCTTTTTAAAACAGGATCTTTCAATAATTCAAACTGCCCGTTTCATAACTTAGGGATAAATTCCCGAAATTTACAATAATGTGATTTCTCAGGAAAATCTTTATTTTCAAAACATGTTCATTTATTTATTTACATTGAGCCACTTTTCTAAGCTGGGAGTGCTCCACGGCACTTTTCTTTGCTCATACCATATCACCTGAAACATGTTTGAAAAAGGTTTTGTCAGCGGGGAAATACTGAGTGAATCATTCATTTTACTGAAAACGACACATTTGTTATAATCTACAGTATTAAGGGGAATTACAATGTTTCTGATATCAAACCAACTACCCACAGTATTTGTCACTCGACCATCCATTGGCTAGCCCATTTGTCCAATGGTGTCTGTGACTGTGGTCAGATCACCCCTTGGCCACCCGTTTGTCCAAGTGTGACGGGAAATAAGTAATGTATACAAAACCCCACATACCGGCTGTAACTTGGTGATTACATAGACTTAATCACTGTAACTATAACTTTGAAAATAACTTGGAGTTTTGTAAAACAGTTGACTCACAAATTGTGAGAAAAGAGTTTATAAAAGAGGAATGACTCACATTGCAGATTTACGAGCAGAGTATAAGCTTTACTGATTAGCCTTCTAACCTAATTTAAATAACAATGCACACACAAACGGGATTAGTAACTAATTCAGCAGTTATGTCAATTCACGAGATTAAACCATCACAACTATTATCAAGTGCGATACTTAACAATTCAATGGATTCACAACGAATGACAGAGCATAGTCCGAATTCGAACAGCACTCAAACATTCAAGTTGAAATCACAATGAATAACAAAGTACAAGCTCAATTTGAGCAGCACTCGGACAATCGTTGGATAGTTATAATCGATTGGACGTTGAATCGTAATAGCGATCGAGTTATTACCCTGATTGCGGCAGCACCTCGTGATCGTGTGTGTGTGTTTTAGACTGATTTCGAAATAACTCAACGTTCACAGAAGCTTTGTGCAACGTTTTAACACCTCTGTTCTAATGCCAATGTAGGCTATTTATAGCAAGTTTTGAGGTTCCCTTACGGACCGTAAGCCCGAACCTTTACGGTCCGTAAGCTAAGCAGTCTAATTATAGGCTGCCTAGGCTCGGGACTAGCCTTGGTGACTCAAGATTTCAGCCAATTAAAACAAAGCAACGTTTAAATTAAGATAATTACCAACTAGGGTTTGCCCCCCTCGAGTTTTAGGGGCCCTGATCCTGATTCCGATCATTCTGAAAATTTTAGGGCTAGTGCAGAATTACTTGGGTGTCTCAATTAGGGTTTTCTTATTGACTAATTATCGTCCTAAGTATTGATTTTAGTGGCAGTTGTTACAAAATCCAACACAATAAAGACCATTTTCTCCTTTCCAATGGTTAGGGCTTTTGTGTTTTGGCATTCCTTTTTCATTGAACAGACCTCCATCTTCCTAGATTAGACAAACAAAAAAAGAACATTAAGATTAACGAAAAAAACACAAAACGTTAAGCTACGACATAAAATGTAGTAACTTCAATTACCTTAAGCCATTTCCGTACGGTGCTTTTAAAACCAGTAGCAAAGACAATGGCATCAAATTGCCTCTCTTGACCATTTGTAAATTTGATAATATCACCTTGTATATCTTTAATAGACGTCATAACCTTAAGCACACAAAGAAGATTATGCAATTAGTATTTGTTGTTTAGAAGGCATTTGATTTGATATGAAAACATTATCACAATGTTTACCTTAATGTCTCCTGTTTTAATCTTTGAAATTGTTCCAACATCAATGACAGGTGATCTCCCTGTTTCTTTTTTAAGCAAGAATGGTCCTTTAAGTGGCCTTTGTATTCCAAATCTCCCAAGATCTCCATACAACAACTTACTTAACACTAAAACCATCTTATCCACAATTGTGCACCGAATATATTTTAAAAAATACATTCCAAGTTGCACTAACTCCTTGTTAAGCACATGTATCTGCCACAACAAAAAACAGAATATTAAAATATACCAAATACATTTTTCTAAATTTAATACACCACTTTTTCAAATTCAAACAACACGCGGGAGAACATTTAGTTTTTTACCGGGCTACGAACAACAACTGATGTTTGAGCACCCCAATTGCACAAATCATATGCAATTTCCATCCCAGAATTTCCGGCACCAACAACAAGCACTTCCTTGTCTCCAAATGTCTTTCCATTTTCATACTCACTTGAGTGGATGACTAACCCTTTGAACGTATCCAAGCCATAAACATTCGGAATAAAGCCTTCGCTATTTTCACCGGTTGCCACCACAAGAAACTCACTTGCATACTCCTCGACCAAACCCGAAACATTATTTTGGGCGGTAACCACCCATTTTTGTGCACTCTTGTCATACCATGCACTCTCGACACTACGTTGGTACAATGGGTCTACAATAAAATGATAAACATAGTTTTTCAAGTATTGCACAAACATATTTTTTGGTACAAATGTGGGTGCAGACAAAGGAAATGGCATATGAGGAAGTTGACAAAAGTTTTTGGCTAAGTGAAGCTTTAAACGATCATAAGCCTTCTTTTGCCATAAAGATACATAACAATCTTCCCTTTCAAGAACAATATTTGGGATTGAAAGAAGATTGAGACATGCTGATGTTGCAATGCCAGTAGGTCCTGCTCCAACTATCATAACAATGGTTTCTTGCTTCATTTTCTCAAGCTCTTTGATTGGTTTTTAGTAGTGAGTATTGTATGTGTCTGGATGCATTATGCAATGTGTATACCCTTTATATAGGAATAGAAATTTAGATGAAGAGCGTAAAATATATTTTCTTAAAATCATTTTTGGTTATTCAAATGTCTTCCCGCGTAAATTTAAAAAATATCTGTTATTATTCAATGAATTGTTCCATCTTTAATGGAAACAAAATTTGAAAATTTATGTTTCAATGCTTTATTTAACCATTTTATGCATGTATCTTGCATAAATTACTACATCATGTTCACACTAGACTTATGATCATTTAGCAAATTGTTCCCTTTTTGTTAGAAACTTCATTTGACTTGAATCTTAGTGTTCATAAGGTGCTAATTAATGCATGTGTGTATCTTACACAAATTGTTAAATCTTGTAATTACATTTTTTTTCTTTATATCAAAGACAAACATTAAACACTTAAACATAGGAATTTTAATCACTAGCATTAATCGTTATTAAAAGTAAAGTTTATTATGTTAAAATTAGAATTACTAAATTATACATTGTATTCGAATGGTGCGTTTTATAAAGAAAATTTTCAAATAGGAAATTATCTTGAAGAGGATATGATATATGTGAAGTAAAAAATTTATTAAGTGAGTTTTGCGTGTATAAAGCGTATGAACTATCCACGATGCGACTCATGTATTTTAAGAAATAATATATGTGTCGCTAAATTACAATTGCGTTTTAGATGCAACGTCAAAACAACTTGGATAGACCATTATATTCCTATAATTTATTCATGTCTCACACTACTTTGACAACTTTGACGCATTATTGTAACTAGGTTAGATGTACATATAATAACTTGCCTAGCGCAACAAGGCAACAACCGCAGCTGGGACCCTCTTAGGACATATCAAAGAACATTGGGAAAAAGGCGGATTTTTCGATCAATTGAGGCTGCTGCCGCTAGACAAAGTTGGTTGAACCTTCACATGTATGTTAGTATGTGTAAATTCACTAAATTGTATGTCGCTACCGGAGGGCTACTCCGTTTTCAGAGTGGGGTGGTCTCATTGGTCCACACCTCCTTTGTTCGTTTTCTTTTAACATAAAACAAAACCATTGATTGACCAAACATAACCAAGGGACATCTGATAAGAAACTGTAGGTGTTAGGTGGCGGTGATGATTTCAGTTGCGATGGGGACGTTTTGCCAGATAGCCACAGAGTGAGGTTGGGCATTGTAACATTGGTGGAAACATATTTGTGGCAGTCGGCGGGGGTGGCAACCGGTGAACGAAAGTTGTTATTGGTTGAGTAGTTCTAGATGTAATAACAGAGTACATAGAGTGTTTGGGAGGCTAGAAACGACAACGTAACGGTATTGCAGTGGTAGAATCCCCTTGGTCATGTGTTGTGTGGTTGTTGGCGACGACAAATAGTTGAAGAAACTGATATGGGTGAAATAGATAAAGTGTGTGTACGTGTTTTTGTGTGTGTGTGTGTGAAAGAGTAGACGGTGGAGGTGGTGCTGGTTAAGAAAAACCAGCAGCGGCTGGATGTGAGTAGGCAAAATGCTAAGGCTGAAATGTGGATTCCATCATTATATTATCAATTTAATATAGACATAGTAATGTTATTATATATAATTTCTATTGTTGTGACATGTTCATCCAAATGATAATATATTTTCAAAAATGTTACTATTAAATAATTCAAATCATATTTTTATTTTAATAACGTTTTTCTAAAGCTAACATAATATATATTAATACCGTTACTCATTTCATTTCATTTTTAATGAACTGAAGAGAGAGAGCAAAGCTTAATATATGGAAATTTGAGACGCGCAGTCGGCTCTGGGATTTTTATCTTTTTTATAGTTAAATAATAAAAAAAAGTAATAAACCGAACACGTTTTGACATCCCTTTAGGTATATATGCATAAACTTTTAGGCATGTTATAGCTTTTATTTTATGAGTTCTCTCTTTCGTTAGTAACTAATACAAATTGTGTAATATGCATATTAAATACAGAAAATGTACTTTCAAAATATAAACAAACCGGTAAAATAAAAGGGAACTCATATCGGTAGTATCAGTAGTACTACTGATATTTCTTTCTACAAGTTTCTATTGATGTAAAACACGTATTCCCATTATTTTGGGCATATAATGACTTCACTCATATTGGTAGTATCAATACTGATATTCCTTTCTACAAGTTTCTATTGATGTAAAACACGTATTCCCATTATTTTGGGCATATAATGACTTCATTTTCTGTGCTTTTCTTTGGGTTGATGTTGCTATACTAATTGTCTATGTCGAATTGATGTCGTAACAAAACAACCATTACCAAACGAAATTCCACCGCAACGCGCGACAGATTTTACTAGTGAAGTATAATACATATTATTAAAATTATAACCACATAAAGAATTAAATATGAAAATATATTAGTCACTCGGGCTCGGTTCAAATGAAAACCACCACGAGCTGTGAGAACCGTGAGAACTTTTTTCTTCCCACGCGAGTTGGGCCAATTTTTTTTTTTTTTTTTTTTTTTGCACAAACCTAGATGAAGATATTATAAACACATCTGTAAGAGAAAGTTAAACAATTGTTGAGTCTGTAGTTTTGACTAATGCAAGTTTTTTTTACGCGCTGGTGTAAATTTTGTATGAAGATAAATATTTTTTTATGCTAATGTAAATGTGGGTATGCGGCATTTTAATTTTTTTTTGCTAAAACAAGTGATTTTTTTATTACTTTTGAGAAAAAAAAATCGGAAAACCTTCTGTATGGCCTAGTTCTCACAGTTCTCACAACTCAAGGTGGTTCTTATTGCAACTTTAGAGATAAACTAAAGGTAAACAAGTACAATGTTGTAAATTGTTATTATAACCTAACATAAAACCAAACAATTGATAAACTAACGGAAACCGAGTACAACTTTGTAATTTGTCGACTCCGCGATAACGCGCGGTTAACCCAATGCTAGTATTGGTAATGTTTAACACTAAATATAATTGATCATTCGATCAGAGAAAAAAATCACAATAAATTTGAATGAATAGATCATATCCTTGACCGTGTATGTAAATATGGAAAAAAACTTAATATCAATAAATGTAATAAACAAAAAAAAGTATCTAATGATATTAATGTATGATTAAAAGGAAATAAGCATTTAGATCATAAAGCCACTAAAATGTCACATATTTTTTGATACAAGCTCATTTCCCATCAACAATACGGAAGATATCACTAGCAATATTCTTAGCATCATTTGAGATTCCAAATAATCCAGCACTAGCAAATCCAACACAATAAAGACCATTTTCTCCTTTCCAATGGTTAGGGCTTTTGTGTTTTGGCATTCCTTTTTCATTGAACAGACCTCCATCTTCCTAGATTAGACAAACAAAAAAAGAACATTAAGATTAACGAAAAAAACACAAAAGGTTAAGCTACGACATAAAATGTAGTAACTTCAATTACCTTAAGCCATTTCCGTACGGTGCTTTTAAAACCAGTAGCAAAGACAATGGCATCAAATTGCCTCTCTTGACCATTTGTAAATTTGATAATATCACCTTGTATATCTTTAATAGACGTCATAACCTTAAGCACACAAAGAAGATTATGCAATTAGTATTTGTTGTTTAGAAGTCATTTGATTTGATATGAAAACATTATCACAATGTTTACCTTAATGTCTCCTGTTTTAATCTTTGAAATTGTTCCAACATCAATGACAGGCGATATCCCTGTTTCTTTTTTAAGCAAGATTGGTCCTTTAAGTGGCCTTTGTATTCCAAATCTCCCAAGATCTCCATACAACAACTTACTTAACACTAAAACCATCTTATCCGCAATTGTGCACCTAATATATTTTAAAAAATACATTCCAAGTTGCACTAACTCCTTGTTAAGCACGTGTATCCGCCACAACAAAAAACAGAATGTTAAGATATACCAAATACATTTTTCTAAATTTAATACACCACTTTTTCAAATTCAAACAACATGCGGGAGAACATTTAGTTGTTTACCGGGCTACGAACAACAACTGATGTTTGAGCACCCCAATTGCACAAATCATATGCAATTTCCATCCCAAAATTTCCGGCACCAACAACAAGCACATCCTTGTCTCCAAATGTCTTTCCATTTTCATAGTCACTTGAGTGGATGACTAACCCTTTGAAGGTATCCAAGCCATAAACATTCGGAATAAAGCCTTCGCTATTTTCACCGGTTCCCACCACAAGAAACTCACTTACATACTCCTTGACCAAAGCCGAAACATTATTTTGGGCGGTAACCACCCATTTTTGTGCACTCTTGTCATACCATGCACTCTCGACACTACGTTGGTACAATGGGTCTACATTAAAATGATAAACATAGTTTTTCAAGTATTGCACAAACATATTTTTTGGTACAAATGTGGGTGCAGACAAAGGAAATGGCATATGAGGAAGTTGACAAAAGTTTTTGGCTAAGTGAAGCTTTAAACGATCATAAGCCTTCTTTTGCCATAAAGATGCATAACAATCTTCCATTTCAAGAACAATATTTGGGATTGAAAGTAGATTGAGACATGCTGATGTTGCAATGCCAGCAGGTCCTGCTCTAACTATCACAACAATGGTTTCTTGCTTCATTTTCTCAAGCTCTTTGATTGGTTTTTAGTAGTGAGTATTGTATGTGTTTGGATGCATTATGTAATGTGTATTCCCTTTATATAGGAATAGAAATTTAGATGAAGAGCGTAAAATATATTTTCTTAAAATCATTTTTGGTTATTCAAATGTCTTCCCGCGTAAATTTAAAAAATATCGGTTATTGTTCAACGAATTGTTCCATTTTTAATGGAAACAAAATTTGAAGATTTATGTTTCAATACTTTATTTAACCATTCTATGCATGTATCTTGCATAAATTACTACATCATGTTCACACTATTTGTGGCACCTGAGGAAAACCCACACTCAACACTCATCCTGATTTACTCATCCTAATCTATCACTTCACACTCTTGAGTTGCTTATCAAATTTCGGGACGAAATTTCTTTCAAGATGGTGATGATGTGACAACCCGAACTTTCAAGGTTAGTACGTTAGTCTCGTAATTCTAATTTCTCCTTATTCTTCGTTCATATCCTTGACTGTGTCAAACTCGTTATGCGTAAACGTAATTGTGTTTGATTGAGTGTGTAGTTAAATATACTCTAAGATTATAATTTTTTTATGTTTGGGCTGCACGTGTGTTTGGGCCGCGGGCATACTTGGGCCGCAGACACACACCCCCTTAAGTTGCAACCCACCCCGTTTCTATTATCACCTTACCTCTAAACCACCCGGCCCACATACATTTACCTTAAGTCTTGGCCCACGGTTATGTTTGGCTGCAATACATACCCTTTTATGGGTTTTGCATGGTTGTAAATTTAGGAATTAGGGTTACGTAAAGAATAAAAAGTCAACAAAACTCTATTGCACCCTATTCCTTTTCGATGATTAGCTCCCTTCGAAGTTATTGTCCCCTTGAAACTCTTATCTGATGCTTAGTGTCATACACCTTTGGGTATGTATAACCTTAATAATTTCAATCTTGTTGACTAATATTGATTGTTTGAAAGGTGTGTTATGCATATATGTACGGTTGCAACATGTAGTTTTTGATATAAAAGAAATTGTGTGCTATTGGGTGAATGCTTTGTAGCTAATGTGATCTAATAACTCAAATACTTTGGATTATTTGTTAGAATATGGATCAAGATAATTAATGGTTGAATTGATATAACTGTGCACATGTTAGGGTGTCCACGAGTTTCGGTGAATATTGATAGTAAGGATTAGTTTATTTTAATAATAGTTGATAGAATTGTGTTTTAAAAAAAAAGGTAACAACTAACGTGGCATAGTAATAAAGGTTATGATAGAATTGTGTTTTAATGTTAATGGCACGATCCAAGGTTACATGATGTCAAACAAAAATTAGGGTCCGACGGCTTTGCACGATTGTTAGCGGATAACTTTTAACCTTTGATCAAGAACTGGTTATGATTGAGGGTCATGGGAATTGGTTTGGTTAATGAATATTATGTGTTAACTGAATAAACGGCAACCATGATTCATGTATATTGGTATTGTAATTAAATGATAGATAATACTTTTAAGGTGTAAAGTCGGATGGATGTAATGCTGCTAAAAAAACTGTTATAAAAACTTAGGTTGGAATCGAGTGGACTTCAATGCCTGATCAGCGGAACTTTGAGTTGGGCCACATCCTTTCTGATCCATGTTGGGCCGCGCAGCAGGTTGCAACACCTAGCTGGGCCGGAAGCCAATTGGGCCGCACCTTAAGTTGCATATACATTGAACACAAATGTGAAATGGGCCGCATGCAAATAGGGTAGTTGCACACTCCTTTCAGGTCGCGCACACACTTAGGCCGGGTCAGTTAAATGGCTTCGTGTGGGACGGTTGGGTTGCACCTAGGCAATGGGCCACAGACTTAATATGAGACGCACACTGTATGGTCGGGAAGTTTGTTTAAGGGATTGATTACGAGTCGCACACTTTGTGTGTGGGCTGTAACATCGAGTCAGTCGCATACCCTCAATTCCATCGCACACTTCTAGTCATTGCACACCTACATTGGGCCACTAGTATCAGGCAGAATGTTGCAAGTTGGGCCGGGTAGAATAACAATTCATGTCAAGTCGCATATTTAAGTGAGTAAGGGTTGAACTATTACATGTTAGTGTATTATGGACTTGAATATGTGTCACCGTATGTGTCTTGTATGAGATCTGAGTACATGTTAAGTGATTACTTGATGAAAATGGGCTGTGTGTTAACTATTATGACGCGTGCAATATGAGTGCTTCTTGTACACAACATGAATGCGGAATATGTGATATTTGTGCATGTTAACTGATTGTCTTTGGTAACCACGGTAGGGTTTGGTTGACCAACTTGGAACGGGTAACATAAAGTAACATACCGAGCAGTCTAAGGTGAGTTCACTGCTCTTTTCCAAGCATGCATCCCGGGGAGGGATATCGGGTAACGTTCCGGGGAGGAACGTCAGGTTAATGGGATGTTTGTTATTACACTCATTGTCTATCACATAAGACCCCTTACATCTACCGATAGTTTTCGGGGAGGCAACGAGGTTATTAGTTGATAGCGCTATTAAGTTTGACTCCCTCACACCGTACCGGGGAGGACGGGCGTGAACTAATTTCCTTAAAGCATGACCAATGTTTTGATGGAAACATTGGGGTTAGGCAAATACATTTTGTAGCCATCTGCGGTAATCGAGTTAATAACAACATGAAATCAAATCGTTGAACTGTTTTGTACACATATCTGGTAACTAAACGCGTTAACAAAACTTTGAACTCACCAGCGCCGTCTGACACACTTGTCTGCATGCTTGCAAGTCTATAGGCTCATATCTTTTGGAACTTGCTGTCTGGGAGGCTGGAGTGGTCATGGGTCGAGATGCAGGGCATCGCAATTCAAGCTTAATGGCTCATGTACTCATGGTTTACAAAACACTTCACAAATGAGTTATGCTTCCGCTGTATTCAACGAATGATATGTAACGTTTGTAACATTTTACGTTAATAAATGAAAGTTTTATTTAATTATATTTATGAGTTCAATGTGATTGGTGGCTTGGATCCTGGTACGTCACACGCCTCGCGGGGTTTCCACATGTGGTATTTTGGGGGTGTGACAGTTTGGTATCAGAGCCACTGGTTATAGTGAACTTGGTTTTAAAACGTTTTTGTAAAACCAGACTATAACCGAACAGTTCTGAATACGTGAATACGACCATGACACTCAGCTCCAGATTGCAAGGTTCGTCTTTCTTATTTGTTGTATACGTTACATGACTAGTACACATTTGTTTATGATGTAGCATACGGACACACACTTGTCACTATAACATAATTCCATGAGTTGCTTGTTTACTTTATGATGCGTAGTTGGTGTGTCGTAGTCCATAGATTCTTGTGACTTTATCGTTTATCGTTTAGATAACCTCCATTTGGTATTGTGTTTGAGGAACCATTTGACACGAGTTAGGGGGAAACTGAGATTAGCATGCAAATCATAATATTATTGTGGGTGCACACATAATAATAATGTGGGGTGCATGCAAGTCCCAGTGAGCCTTAACAAGTGAAGAAGGGGTTATGTTCTGTTATTCGATCAATGTGAAATGTAACAAGTTTATAGGAGTCATAGCAGTGATTGTCTCCTACTCGAACGTGATCTTTTCACTCCTCTCTGAATCTTTTCGAATCTCGATGCTATCGAGTAATTACCTGAACAACCATCCGAATGCCTAGGAACTGTGTAGAATGTTAGGTACTTGTACGAACATCCCTGAGTTGGATGTTGCAATGTCAATGATTGGTCTATACCTTTCTCACTCAACTTCATTGGCCGGAACTCAATGTATTGATGTCATAGATCCCGAAGTGTGATCACTTCTGCAACACTCTAGAAACATACGGTGTATTACTCAGCCAACTTACTAGATCGATGGACAAGAGGATGAGTGTAGCGCTTTACCGACTACAGTATTTGGACGACCCTGATTACTAACAACGAACATCAACAATCTGACGCCAATAGAGTCTCTAACCCTAGTCAGCGACTTATGTGAGTCAACTCTTACGAGTTAATTGGGATATAAACGATGACCATGGACTATGGTATAAAGTGTGAAGCTGCCGGCACAATGAGTAGCGCCTAGGACGCGACACGAAAATGTGACAAGATGGGCCCTGTTGGTGAAAGATTGTAGGGCTCCGTTTTAAGCAACGACAGTATAGGCAACAGTCACGGCAACATCAAGGAACTCGTAATCGTAGCTTACAGTATGGAAAAGAAGGTGACCTCGACAAGGATTGACTGTGTTAAGTCAAAATGTCAACAACCAAGGGAACAAAGACGGTACTGGGAATTCTCGTAACAAAAACAACAACACTAGAAATGATGCTCATGGCAGGACATTTAGGATTGACGTAGGCGACACCAGGCATTATAGCAACATGGTAGCTTGTATGGGTAGCTAATTGCCTTGTCTCTATTCTGTTTAACCCTGATGCTTCTTGAAACCGAACCTGTTGTGGAAGCGGCTGATGGCAAGTCAATTGAAACTTCATATGTACGTTGGGATGCAAACTCGACTTTGTGGGACAAGTGTTCAACATCAACCTTCTTTCTACTACCCGCGATGGTTTTGATACAGTAGCTAGCATGGATTGGTTATCCAGATATCGCGCAAATATACCCTGTGAGGAGAAAGTCGTCGTTTGTCCTAAAGTATCAGAGTGGAGTAAAAGTTAGCATCATATCAGCGATGACGGCTCAGAAGTGTCTACAGAGGGATCACCCCGCTACGTTAACAACTGTTACTGATGTTAAGACTAAGGAAAGGAGGATCGAGGATCCACCAACCGATCAAGATACCTCTCGGTGTACTACCCAAAGAACTTTCAGGTTTACTTCCACAATTTTTAGGAAGAATCTCAGTTTTACCTCACGCCAGAGGCAGCCCGGATTACTCGTACTCCTTACTGTTTTGCACCAGGAGGGTTGCAAGAACAGTTTAATCGACAACAGGAACTGTTGAACGGGAGTTTTGGCGGACCTAGTTTTTCGCATTGGGGAGCCCCAGTTATATCCATGAAGGTAGGCCTTTTCGTATGTGTTCTGATTATCGAGAACTTAACAAGGTGGCAGTCAAGAACCATTTGCCTCGACCATGTATTGACAACCTATTGACTAGTGCGAGGGACAAGCTTCTATTCGAGGGTTGACTAACGAACGAGCTATCATCAGATGGAAGTCCAAGGGGAGAATATTCCTAAAATGGCATATCAAACGCAGTTCGGCCATTGCGACTTTGTATTCCATGACCTTTAGGTTAATCAACACACCAGCAGCTTTATGGATCACATGAATCGACAGTGTTTATTGAGGACATTTTGAATCATTTTCAGGAGAAAGGAACACCATGATCAGCACCTGTATTTTACCCTAGAGCTCCTAGGGGAGGAACAACCCCAAGCGAAGTCTTGTTACATGTGACTTCTGGGTTCGAGAAGTACATTTCTGGTCATGTAATCAATGAAGTGGAATACACGTAGATCTCGCTAAGATCCATTTTGTTAGAAACTGACCGACACCAAAGATTCTTCGAGGATACAGTAATATCTTAGTCTCGCTAGATACTACCTCAGATTCATCACAGGATTTTCGAAGATTGCACGGCTTTAACCTCTTTAGCACAGCGGGGTGCTGTGAGTTCATGGGAGACAAATCAGGAAGACGTCTCTTCAGCTTCTGAAGTTCAACTCTACAACGCACTAAGCACCGTTTATACCCGAGGGTACAGGTGATTTGGTGGTATGCCATGATGACCCGAATCAGAGTCTCAGTTACGCACCGATGCAACACGAGAGAGTAATGACTCACGTAATGGAGTTACGAAGAGGAACTACACGACACACAACCAGCGGTGGAAACCGTGGTCCTTGGATTTAAGTTGGAGGCATTACTTGGACGGTACCGAATGCACTGCTAAGACCGATCACAAAGGCCTACTGTGTACCTTGTTTCGGAGGAGCTAAACACGTAATAGCATCGCTGGATGGGACTTTTGAATGATTTCGACTGTGAAACTTGAATGTGCACGAGCTTTGCAGCTCCTTTCCGACTCAAACTTACCTGATCGGACTCGCTTTGTTCAAACTGGAGAATAGAAGGAAGAGAATTTTCAAGTTAAACCCATGCGGGGCATGGAGAAGCAACCTTTGGCAGGACGGACGATATTCGCTACCTCAAGGAACGAGTGTGGATCTCATTATACGGCAACTTTAGGAAACTTGTGTTGAGCAAAAGCACACCAGCTTCAATATTCTAGACGTCTGGGTTTTGAGGTGAGATATTAGAATCCATAAAGCTTGTACTGGTGATCGGGCATGAAGACCCACCTAGCAATGTATGTGCATGATGTTTAACTTGTGGGAAAGTCAAGGTGGAGTATCAGCAACCGGCGACACCCATATAGAAAATGAGAACAGACTGCCCTGGATGTTGGCACTAGTCTACTTACAACTCGAAACGGAAACAATATCACTTGGGTGATTGTTGATTGTCTCATGTAACCAGCACACTTTCTTGCCACCGAGGAAACTGACGAGTCTTCACAACTTATGAATAGTTCCCTGAGAGAGGTGGTTTTGAGGCACGAGGTGCCAACTCCTGTTACCACTTATTTTGATTTATACCTGATCTATGGCGGACAATGCGTAACATTCTTGCCTCACATCTAGACATGAGCATTACTTATCACCATAGGACAAACGGTCAGAGTAAACGAACTATCCTGACACTCGAAGACATGCTGCAAGCATGTGTGATTGGCTTAGGGAAAATTGGAAGGACACATGACTTTGGTTGAGTTCTACTGCAGCAGTTACCATTCTAGTATTTAGACAGCTCTGTTCGAGGCATTGCATGGACAATAATGTCGATCTCCTTGTTGAACAAAGGGGGATGGCAACCGTGACCGTCAGGAAAGCTGATAAGCTTAGGAAACACTGGGGGTTCGCAGCAGGCGAACGTGACATGATTGGAAGTCTCACCCTGGGAGGGTGCGGTGCGCTTGGGAAGCGTGGCAAGATAGTTACGTAAAGTTGAGCCATCCAAAAATCTTGGAAAGAATCTGGGTCATGACTTACAAACTCGAGTTACCTGATGAATTGGGTAATGTACACAATGCCATTTATGTCTCGAATATAAGGAAACGTTTATCCGATGAAACACATGTGATATCCTTACTAGTGCTTAAGGTTAACGACAAGTTGCAGTAATCAACGAATCTATGGAAATCATGAACCAGGAAGTTAAGGTTCGATAACCTAGTCAAATTCCGATCGTGAGAGTTTGTTGGAACTTAAGACGTGGACCGGAGTTCCCGTGTGAACGCAAAGATCAGAGGCAGCTCTGTTATCATCAGTTGTTCAAACGGTTGTATCAACTTCTGATATCATTGGCGAATTTCGGGACGAAATTCCCGTTCAAGTTGAGGATGATGTGGCACCCGAGGAAAACCCACACTCATCCTGATTTCCTCATCCTAATCTATCACTTCACTCTTCTGAGTTGCTTATCAAATTTCGGGACGAAATTTCTTTCAAGTTGGGGATGATGTGACAACCCGAACTTTCAAGGTAAGTACGTTAGTCTCGTAATTCTAATTTCTCCTTATTCTTCGTTCATATCCTTGACTGTGTCAAACTCGTTATGCGTAAACGTAATTGTGTTTGATTGAGTGTGTAGTTAAATGTACTCTAATATTATAATTTTTTTATGTTTGGGCTGCACGTGTGTTTGGGCCACAGGCATACTTAGGCCGCACACACACACCCCCTTAAGTTACAACCCACCCCCTTTCTATTATCACCTTACCTCTAAACCACCCGGCCCACATACATTTACCTTAAGTCTTGGCCCACGGTTATGTTTGGCTGCAATACATACCCTTTTATGGGTTTTACATGGTTGTAAATTTAGGAATTAGGGTTACGAAAAGAATAAAAAGTCAACAAAACCCTATTGCACCCTATTCCTTTTCGATGATCAGCTCCCTTCGAAGTTATTGTCCCCTTGAAACTCATCTCTGATGCTTAGTGTCATACACCTTCGGGTATGTATAACCTTAATAATTTCAATCTTGTTGACTAATATTGACTGTATGAAAGGTGTGTTATGCATATATGTACGGTTGCAACATGAAGTTTATGATATAAAAGAAATTATGTGCTATTGGGTGAATGCTTTGTATCTAATGTGATCTAATAACGCAAATACTTAGGATTATTTGTTAGAATATGGATCAAGATAATTAATGGTTGAATTGACATAACTGTGCACATGTTAGGGTGTCCACGAGTTTCGGTGAATATTGATAGTAAGGATTAGTTTATTTTAATAATAGTTGATAGAATTGTGTTTTAAAAAAAGGGTAACAACTAACATGGCATAGTAATAAAGGTTATGATAGAATTGTGTTTTAATGTTAATGGCACGATCCAAGGTTACATGATGTCAAACGAAAATTAGGGTCCGACGGCTTTGCATGATTGTTAGCGGATACGTTTTAACCTTTGATCAAGAACTAGTTATGATTGAGGGTCATGGGAATTGGTTTGGTTATAAAAACTTAGGTTGGAATCGAGTGGGCTTCAATGCCTGATCAGTGGACCTTTGAGTTGGGCCACATCCTTTCTGATCCGTGTTGGGCCGCGCAGTAGGTTGCAACACCTAGCTGGGCCGGAAGCCAATTGGGCCGCACCTTAAGTTGCATATACATTGAACACAAATGTGAAATGGGCCGCATGCAAATAGGGTAGTTGCACACTTCTTTCAGGTCGCGCACACACTTAGGCCGGGGCAGTTAAATGGGCTTCGTGTGGGACGGTTGTGTTGCACCTAGGCAATGGGCCACAGACTTAATATGAGACGCACACTGTATGGTCGGGAAGTTTGTTTAAGGGATTGATTACGAGTCGCACACTTTGTGTGTGGGCTGTAACATCGATTCAGTCGCACACCCTCAATTCCATCGCACACTTCTAGTCATTGCACACCTACATTGGGCCACTAGTATCGGGCAGAATGTTGCAAGTTGGGCCGGGTAGAATAACAATTCATGTCAAGTCGCATATTTAAGTGAGCAAGGGTTGAACTATTACATGTTAGTGTATTATGGACTTGAATATGTGTCACCGTATGTGTCTTGTATGAGATCTGAGTACATGTTAAGTGATTACTTGATGAAAATGGGCTGTGTGTTAACTATTATGACGCGTGCAATATGAGTGCTTCTTGTACACAACATGAATGCGGAATATGTGACTTTTGTGCATGTTAACTGATTGTCTTTGGTAACCACGGTAGGGTTTGGTTGACCAACTTGGAACGGGTAACATAAAGTAACATACCGAGCAGTCTAAGGTGAGCTCACTGCTCTTTTCCAAGCATGCATCCCGGGGAGGGATATCGGGTAACGTTCCGGGGAGGAACGTCAGGTTAATGGGATGTTTGTTATTACACTCATTTTCTATCACATAAGACCCCTTACATCTACCGATAGTTGCCGGGGAGGCAACGAGGTTATTAGTTGATAGCGCTATTAGGTTTGGCACCCTCACACCGTACAGGGGAGGACGGGCGTGAACTAATTTCCTTAAAGCATGACCACTGTTTTGATGGAGATATTGGGGTTGGGCAAATACATCTTGTAGCCATCTGCGGTAATCGAGTTAATAACAACATCAAATCAAATCGTTGAACTGTTTTGTACACATACCTGGTAACTAAACGCATTAACAAAACTTTGAACTCACCAGCGCCGTCTGACACACTTGTCTGCATGCTTGCAGGTCTATAGGCTCATATCTTTTGGAACTTGCTGTCTGGGAGGCTGGAGTGGTCATGGGTCGAGATGCATGGCATCGCAATTCAAGCTTAATGGCTCATGTACACATGGTTTACGAAACACTTAACAAATGAGTTATGCTTCCGCTATATTCAATGTGTATACCCTTTATATAGGAATAGAAATTTAGATGAAGAGTGTAAAATATATTTTCTTAAAATCATTTTTGGTTATTCAAATGTCTTCCCGCGTAAATTTAAAAAATATCGGTTATTGTTCAATGAATTGTTCCATCTTTAATGGAAACAAAATTTGAAAATTTATGTTTCAATACTTTATTTAACCATTCTATGCATGTATCTTGCATAAATTACTACATCATGTTCACACTAGACTTATGATCATTTAGCAAATTGTTCCCTTTTTGTTAGAAACTTCATCTGACTTGAATCTTAGTGTTCATAAGGTGCTAATTAATGCATGTATGTATCTTACAATCTTGTAATTACATTTGTTTCTTTATATCAAATACAAACATTAAACACTTAAACATAGGAATTTTAATCACTAGTATTAATCGTTATTAAAAGTAAAGTATATTATGTTAAAATTAGAATTACTAAATTGTACATTGTATTCGAATGGTGCGTTTTATAAAGAAAATTTTCAAATAGGAAATTATCTTGAAGAGGATATGATATATGTGAAGTAAAAAATTTATTAAGTGAGTTTTGCGTGTATAAAGCGTATGAACTATCCACGATGCGACACATGTATTTTAAGAAAATAATATATGTGTCGCTAAATTACAATTGGATTTTAGATGCAACGTCAAAACAACTTGGATAGACCATTATATTCCTATAATTTATTCATGTCTCACACTACTTTGACAACTTTTACGCATTATTGTAACTAGGTTAGATGTACATATAATAACTTGTCTAGCGCAACAAGGCAACAACCACAGCTGGGACTGTCTTAGGACAGATCAAAGAACATTGGGAAAAAGGCGGGTTTTTCGATCAATTGAGGCTGCTGCCACTGGACAAAGTTGATCGAACCTTCACATGTATGTTAGTATGTGTAAATTCACTAAATTGTATGTCGCTACCAGAGGGTTACTCCGTTTTCAGAGTGGGGTGGTCTCATTGGTCCACGCCTCCTTTTTTGTTTTCTTTTTAACATAAAACAAAACCATTGATTGACCAAACACAACCAAGGGACATCTGATAAGAAACTGTAGGTGTTAGGTGGCGGTGATGATTTCAGTTGCGGTGGGGACGTTTTGCCAGATAGAGACAGAGAGAGGTTGGGCATTGTAACATTGGTGGAAACATAATTGTGGTAGTCGGCGGGGGTGGCAACCGGTGAACGAAAGTTGTTATTGGTTGAGTAGTTCTTAGATGTAATAACAGAGTACATAGAGTGTTTGGGAGGCCAGAAACGACAACGTAACGGTATTGCAGTGGTAGAATCCCCTTGGTCATGTGTTGTGTGGTTGTTGGCGACGACAAAGAGTTGAAGAAACTGATATGGGTGAAATAGAGAAAGTGCGTGTACGTGTTTGTGTGTGTGTGTGTGTGAAAGAGTAGACGGTTGTGGTGGTGCTGGTTAAGAAAAACCAGCGGCTGGATGTGAGTAGGCAAAATGCTAAGGCTGAAATGTGGATTCCATCATTATATTATCAATTTAATATAGACATAGCAATGTTATTATATATAATTTCTATTGTTATGACATGTTCATCCAAATGATAATATATTTTCTAAAATGTTACTATAAAATAATGCAAATCATTTTTTTTTATTTTACTAACGTTTTTCTAAAGCTAACATAATATATATTATTACCATTACTCATTTCATTTTTAATGAACCGAAGAGAGAGAGCAAAGCTTAATATATGGAAATTTGAGACGCGAAGTCGGCTCCTGGGTTTTCGTTTTTTTTATAGTTAAATAATAAAAAAAGTAATAAACCGAACACGTTTTGACATCCCTTTAGGTATATATAGATAAACTTTTAGGCATGTTATAGCTTTTATTTTATGAGTTCTCTCTTTCGTTAGTAACTAATACAAATTGTGTAATATGCATATTAAATATAGAAAATGTACTTTCAAAATATAAAGAAACCGGTAAAAGAAAAGGGAACTCATATCGATAGTATCAGTACTGATATTTCTTTCTACAAGTTTCTATTGATGTAAAACACGTATTCCCATTATTTTGGGCATATAATTACTTCACTCATATTGGTAGTATCAATACTGATATTCCTTTCTACAAGTTTCTATTGATGTAAAACACGTATTCCCATTATTTTGGGCATATAATGACTTCATTTTCTGTGTTTTTCTTTGGGTTGATGTTGCTATACTAATTGTCTATGTCGTATTGATGTCGTAACAAAACAACCATTACCAAACGAAATTCCACCGCAACGCGCGACAGATTTTACTAGTGAAGTATAATACATATTATTAAAATTATAACCACATATAGAATTAAATATGAAAATATGTTAGTCACTGGGGCTCGGTTCAAATGAAAACCACCACGAGTTGTGAGAACCGTGAGAACTTTTTCTTCCCACGCGAGTTGGGCCAATTTTTTTTTTTTTTTTTTGCACAAACCTAGATGAAGATATTATAAACACATCTGTAAGAGAAAGTAAAAAAATTGTGGAGTCTGTAGTTTTGACTAATGCAAGTTTTTTTACGCGCTGATGTAAATTTTTATGAAGATAAATATTTTTTATGCTAATATAAATGTGGGTATGCGGCATTTTTAAAATTTCTTTTCCCGAAACAAGTGATTATTTTAATACTTTTGAGAAAAAAATTCGGAAAAATTCTCACAGTTCTCACAACTCAAGGTGGTTCTCATTGCAACTTTAGAGATAAACTAAAGGTAAACAAGTACAATGTTGTAAATTGTTATTATAACCTAACATAAAACCAAACAATTGATAAACTAACGGAAACCGAGTACAACTTTGTAATTTGTCGACTCCGCCATAAAGCACGGTTAGCCCAATGCTAGTATTGGTAATGTTTAACACTAAATATAATTGATCATTGGATCAGATAAAAAAATCATAATAAATTTGAATGAATAGATCATATCCTTGACCGTGTATGTAAATATGGAAAAAAACTTAATATCAATAAATGTAATAAATACAAAAAAGTATCTAATGATATCAATGCATGATTAAAAGGAAATAAGCATTTAGATCATAAAGCCACTAAACTATCACATATTTTTTGATACAAGCTCATTTCCCATCAACAATACGGAAGATATCATTAGCAATATTCTTAGCATCATTTGAGATTCCAAATAATCCAGCACTAGCAAATCCAACACAATAAAGACCATTTTCTCCTTTCCAATGGTTAGGGCTTTTGTGTTTTGGCATTCCTTTTTCATTGAACAGACCTCCATCTTCCTAGATTAGACAAACAAAAAAAGAACATTAAGATTAACGAAAAAACACAAAAGGTTAAGCTACGACATAAAATGTAGTAACTTCAATTACCTTAAGCCATTTCCGTACGGTGCTTTTAAAACCAGTAGCAAAGACAATGGCATCAAATTGCCTCCCTTGACCATTTGTAAATTTGATAATATAACCTTGTATATCTTTAATAGACGTCATAACCTTAAGCACACAAAGAAGATTATGCAATTAGTATTTGTTGTGTAGAAGTCATTTGATTTGATATGAAAACATTATCACAATGTTTACCTTAATGTCTCCTGTTTTAATCTTTGAAATTGTTCCAACATCAATGACAGGTGATCTCCCTGTTTCTTTTTTAAGCAAGAATGGTCCTTTAAGTGGCCTTTGTATTCCGAATCTCCTAAGATCTCCATACAACAACTTACTTAACACTAAAACCATCTTATCCACAATTGTTCACCGAATATATTTTAAAAAATACATTCCAAGTTGCACTAACTCCTTGTTAAGCACATGTATCTGCCACAACAAAAAACAGAATGTTAAAATATAGCAAATACATTTTTCTAAATTTAATACACCACTTTTTCAAATTCAAACAACACGCGGGAGAACATTTAGTTGTTTACCGGGCTACGAACAACAACTGATGTTTGAGCACCCCAATTGCACAAATCATATGCAATTTCCATCCCAGAATTTCCGGCACCAACAACAAGCACATCCTTGTCTCCAAATGTCTTTCCATTTTCATACTCACTTGAGTGGATGACTAACCCTTTGAAGGTATCCAAGCCATAAACATTCGGAATAAAGCCTTCGCTATTTTCACCGGTTGCCACCACAAGAAACTCACTTACATACTCCTCGACCAAACCCGAAACATTATTTTGGGCGGTAACCACCCATTTTTGTGCACTCTTGTCATACCATGCACTCTCGACACTACGTTGGTACAATGGGTCTACATTAAAATGATAAACATAGTTTTTCAAGTATTGCACAAACATATTTTTTGGTACAAATGTGGGTGCAGACAAAGGAAATGGCATATGAGGAAGTTGACAAAAGTTTTTGGCTAAGTGAAGCTTTAAACGATCATAAGCCTTCTTTTGCCATAAAGATGCATAACAATCTTCCCTTTCAAGAACAATATTTGGGATTGAAAGAAGATTGAGACATGCTGATGTTGCAATGCCAGCAGGTCCTGCTCCAACTATCATAACAATGGTTTCTTGCTTCATTTTCTCAAGCTCTTTGATTGGTTTTTAGTAGTGAGTATTGTATGTGTTTGGATGCATTATGCAATGTGTATACCCTTTATATAGGAATAGAAATTTAGATGAAGAGTGTAAAATATATTTTCTTAAAATCATTTTTGGTTATTCAAATGTCTTCCCGCGTAAATTTAAAAAATATCGGTTATTGTTCAATGAATTGTTCCATCTTTAATGGAAACAAAACTTGAAAATTTATGTTTCAATACTTTATTTAACCATTCAATGCATGTATCTTGCATAAATTACTACATCATGTTCACACTAGACTTATGATCATTTAGCAAATTGTTCCCTTTTTGTTAGAAACTTCATCTGACTTGAATCTTAGTGTTCATAAGGTGCTAATTAATGCATGTATGTATCTTACACAAATTGTTAAATCTTGTAATTACATTTTTTTCTTTATATCAAAGACAAACATTAAACACTTAAACATAGGAATTTTAATCACTAGTATTAATCGTTATTAAAGTAAAGTATATTATGTTAAAATTAGAATTACTAAATTATACATTGTATTCGAATGGTGGGTTTTATAAAGAAAATTTTCAAATAGGAAATTATCTTGAAGAGGATATGATATATGTGAAGTAAAAAATTTATTAAGTGAGTTTTGCGTGTATAAAGCGTATGAACTATCCACGATGCGACTCATGTATTTTAAGAAAATAATATATGTGTCGCTAAATTACAATTGGATTTTAGATGCAACGTCAAAACAACTTGGATAGACCATTATATTCCTATAATTTATTCATGTCTCACACTACTTTGACAACTTTTACGCATTATTGTAACTAGGTTAGATGTACATATAATAACTTGCCTAGCGCAACAAGGCAACAACCACAGCTGGGACTGTCTTAGGACAGATCAAAGAGCATTGGGAAAAAGGCGGGTTTTTCGATCAATTGAGGCTGTTGCCACTGGACAAAGTTGATCGAACCTTCACATGTATGTTAGTATGTGTAAATTCACTAAATTGTATGTCGCTACCAGAGGGTTACTCCGTTTTCAGAGTGGGGTGGTCTCATTGGTCCACGCCTCCTTTCTTGTTTTCTTTTTAACATAAAACAAAACCATTGATTGACCAAACACAACCAAGGGACATCTGATAAGAAACTGTAGGTGTTAGGTGGCGGTGATGATTTCAGTTGCGGTGGGGACGTTTTGCCAGATAGAGACAGAGAGAGGTTGGGCATTGTAACATTGGTGGAAACATAATTGTGGCAGTCGGCGGGGGTGGCAACCGGTGAACGAAAGTTGTTATTGGTTGAGTAGTTCTTAGATGTAATAACAGAGTACATAGAGTGTTTGGGAGGCCAGAAACGACAACGTAACGGTATTGCAGTGGTAGAATCCCCTTGGTCATGTGTTGTGTGGTTGTTGGCGACGACAAAGAGTTGAAGAAACTGATATGGGTGAAATAGAGAAAGTGTGTGTACGTGTTTGTGTGTGTGTGTGAAAGAGTAGACGGTGGAG
Organism: Helianthus annuus; assembly: GCF_002127325.2. Classification (NCBI taxonomy): domain Eukaryota; kingdom Viridiplantae; phylum Streptophyta; class Magnoliopsida; order Asterales; family Asteraceae; genus Helianthus; species Helianthus annuus. The sequence continues at coordinate 133,083,299 of NC_035433.2, read as the reverse complement.
GTGGTGCTGGTTAAGAAAAACCAACGGCTGGGTGTGAGTAGGCAAAATGCTAAGGCTGAAATGTGGATTCCATCATTATATTATCAATTTAATATAGACATAGTAATGTTATTATATATAATTTCTATTGTTATGACATGTTCATCCAAATGATAATATATTTTCTAAAATGTTACTATAAAATAATTCAAATCATCTTTTTTATTTTAATAACGTTTTTCTAAAGCTAACATAATATATATTAATACCATTACTCATTTCATTTTTAATGAACCGAAGAGAGAGAGCAAATCTTAATATATGGAAATTTGAGACGCGCAGTCGGCTCTTGGATTTTCGTCTTTTTTATAATTAAATAATAAAAAAGTAATAAACCGAACACGTTTTGACATCCCTTTAGGTATATATAGATAAACTTTTAGGCATGTTATAGCTTTTATTTTATGAGTTCTCTCTTTCGTTAGTAACTAATACAAATTGTGTAATATACATATTAAATATAGAAAATGTACTTTCAAAATATAAACAAACCGGTAAAAGAAAAGGGAACTCATATCGGTAGTATCAGTAGTACTGTACTGATATTTCTTTCTACAAGTTTCTATTGATGTAAAACACATATTCCCATTATTTTGGGCATATAATTACTTCACTCATATTGGTAGTATCTATACTGATATTCCTTTCTACAAGTTTCTATTGATGTAAAACACGTATTCCCATTATTTTGGGCATATAATGACTTCATTTTCTGTGTTTTTCTTTGGGTTGATGTTGCTATACTAATTGTCTATGTCGTATTGATGTCGTAACAAAACAACCATTACCAAACGAAATTCCACCGCAACGCGCGACATATTTTACTAGTGAAGTATAATACATATTATTAAAATTATAACCACATATAGAATTAAATATGAAAATATATTAGTCAACTGGGGCTCGGTTCAAATGAAAACCACCAAGAGTTGTGAGAACCGTGAGAACTTTTTCTTCCCACGCGAGTTGGGCCAATTTTTTTTTGCACAAACCTAGATGAAGATATTATAAACACATCTGAAAGAGAAAGTAAAAAAATTGTCAAGTCTGTAGTTTTGACTGATGCAAGTTTTTTTACGCGCTGATGTAAATTTTGTATGAAGATAAATATTTTTTATGCTAATGTAAATGTGGGTATGCGGCATTTTTAAATTTTTTTTTCCTGAAACAAGTGATTATTTTAATACTTTTGAGGAAAAAAAATCGGAAAAAAAAACCTTATGGATGGCCTAGTTCTCACAGTTCTCACAACTCAAGGTGGTTCTCATTGCAACTTTAGAGATAAACTAAAGGTAAACAAGTACAATGTTGTAAATTGTTATTATAACCTAACATAAAACCAAACAATTGATAAACTAACGGAAACCGAGTACAACTTTGTAATTTGTCGACTCCGCCATAACGCGCGGTTAGCCCAATGCTAGTATTGGTAATGTTTAACACTAAATATAATTGATCATTGGATCAGATAAAAAAACATAATAAATTTTAATGAATAGATCATATCCTTGACCGTGTATGTAAATATGGAAAAAAACTTAATATCAATAAATGTAATAAATAAAAAAAGTATTTAATGATATTAATGCATGATTAAAAGGAAATAAGCATTTAGATCATAAAGCCACTAAACTATCACATATTTTTTGATACAAGCTCATTTCCCATCAACAATACGGAAGATATCATTAGCAATATTCTTAGCATCATTTGAGATTCCAAATAATCCAGCACTAGCAAATCCAACACAATAAAGACCATTTTCTCCTTTCCAATGGTTAGGGCTTTTGTGTTTTGGCATTCCTTTTTCATTGAACAGACCTCCATCTTCCTAGATTAGACAAACAAAAAAAGAACATTAAGATTAACGAAAAAAACACAAAAGGTTAAGCTACGACATAAAATGTAGTAACTTCAATTACCTTAAGCCATTTCCGTACGGTGCTTTTAAAACCAGTAGCAAAGACAATGGCATCAAATTGCCTCTCTTGACCATTTGTAAATTTGATAATATCACCTTGTATATCTTTAATAGACGTCATAACCTTAAGCACACAAAGAAGATTATGCAATTAGTATTTGTTGTGTAGAAGTCATTTGATTTGATATGAAAACATTATCACAATGTTTCCCTTAATGTCTCCTGTTTTAATCTTTGAAATTGTTCCAACATCAATGACAGGTGATCTCCCTGTTTCTTTTTTAAGCAAGAATGGTCCTTTAAGTGGCCTTTGTATTCCGAATCTCCTAAGATCTCCATACAACAACTTACTTAACACTAAAACCATCTTATCCACAATTGTGCACCGAATATATTTTAAAAAATACATTCCAAGTTGCACTAACTCCTTGTTAAGCACATGTATCTGCCACAACAAAAAACAGAATGTTAAAATATAGCAAATACATTTTTCTAAATTTAATACACCACTTTTTCAAATTCAAACAACACGCGGGAGAACATTTAGTTGTTTACCGGGCTACGAACAACAACTGATGTTTGAGCACCCCAATTGCACAAATCATATGCAATTTCCATCCCAGAATTTCCGGCACCAACAACAAGCACATCCTTGTCTCCAAATGTCTTTCCATTTTCATACTCACTTGAGTGGATGACTAACCCTTTGAAGGTATCCAAGCCATAAACATTCGGAATAAAGCCTTCGCTATTTTCACCGGTTGCCACCACAAGAAACTCACTTACATACTCCTCGACCAAACCCGAAACATTATTTTGGGCGGTAACCACCCATTTTTGTGCACTCTTGTCATACCATGCACTCTCGACACTACGTTGGTACAACGGGTCTACATTAAAATGATAAACATAGTTTTTCAAGTATTGCACAAACATATTTTTTGGTACAAATGTGGGTGCAGACAAAGGAAATGGCATATGAGGAAGTTGACAAAAGTTTTTGGCTAAGTGAAGCTTTAAACGATCATAAGCCTTCTTTTGCCATAAAGATGCATAACAATCTTCCCTTTCAAGAACAATATTTGGGATTGAAAGAAGATTGAGACATGCTGATGTTGCAATGCCAGCAGGTCCTGCTCCAACTATCATAACAATGGTTTCTTGCTTTATTTTCTCAAGCTCTTTGATTGGTTTTTAGTAGTGAGTATTGTATGTGTTTGGATGCATTATGCAATGTGTATACCCTTTATATAGGAATAGAAATTTAGATGAAGAGTGTAAAATATATTTTCTTAAAATCATTTTTGGTTATTCAAATGTCTTCCCGCGTAAATTTAAAAAATATCGGTTATTGTTCAATGAATTGTTCCATCTTTAATGGAAACAAAACTTGAAAATTTATGTTTCAATACTTTATTTAACCATTCAATGCATGTATCTTGCATAAATTACTACATCATGTTCACACTAGACTTATGATCATTTAGCAAATTGTTCCCTTTTTGTTAGAAACTTCATCTGACTTGAATCTTAGTGTTCATAAGGTGCTAATTAATGCATGTATGTATCTTACACAAATTGTTAAATCTTGTAATTACATTTTTTTCTTTATATCAAAGACAAACATTAAACACTTAAACATAGGAATTTTAATCACTAGTATTAATCGTTATTAAAGTAAAGTATATTATGTTAAAATTAGAATTACTAAATTATACATTGTATTCGAATGGTGCGTTTTATAAAGAAAATTTTCAAATAGGAAATTATCTTGAAGAGGATATGATATATGTGAAGTAAAAAATTTATTAAGTGAGTTTTGCGTGTATAAAGCGTATGAACTATCCACGATGCGACTCATGTATTTTAAGAAAATAATATATGTGTCGCTAAATTACAATTGGATTTTAGATGCAACGTCAAAACAACTTGGATAGACCATTATATTCCTATAATTTATTCATGTCTCACACTACTTTGACAACTTTTACGCATTATTGTAACTAGGTTAGATGTACATATAATAACTTGCCTAGCGCAACAAGGCAACAACCACAGCTGGGACTGTCTTAGGACAGATCAAAGAGCATTGGGAAAAAGGCGGGTTTTTCGATCAATTGAGGCTGCTGCCACTGGACAAAGTTGATCGAACCTTCACATGTATGTTAGTATGTGTAAATTCACTAAATTGTATGTCGCTACCAGAGGGTTACTCCGTTTTCAGAGTGGGGTGGTCTCATTGGTCCATGCCTCCTTTTTTGTTTTCTTTTTAACATAAAACAAAACCATTGATTGACCAAACACAACCAAGGGACATCTGATAAGAAACTGTAGGTGTTAGGTGGCGGTGATGATTTCAGTTGCGGTGGGGACGTTTTGCCAGATAGAGACAGAGAGAGGTTGGGCATTGTAACATTGGTGGAAACATAATTGTGGCAGTCGGCGGGGGTGGCAACCGGTGAACGAAAGTTGTTATTGGTTGAGTAGTTCTTAGTTGTAATAACAGAGTACATAGAGTGTTTGGGAGGCCAGAAACGACAACGTAACGGTATTGCAGTGGTAGAATCCCCTTGGTCATGTGTTGTGTGGTTGTTGGCGACGACAAAGAGTTGAAGAAACTGATATGGGTGAAATAGAGAAAGTGCGTGTACTTGTTTTTGTGTGTGTGTGTGTGTGTGTGTGTGAATGAGTAGACGGTGGAGGTGGTTCTGGTTAAGAAAAACCAGCGGCTGGATGTGAGTAGGCAAAATGCTAAGGCTGAAATGTGGATTCCATCATTATATTATCAATTTAATATAGACATAGAAATGTTATTATATATAATTTCTAGTGTTATGACATGTTCATCCAAATGATAATATATTTTCTAAAATGTTACTATAAAATAATTCAAATCATTTTTTTTATTTTAATAACGTTTTTCTAAAGCTAACATAATATATATTAACACCATTACTCATTTCATTTTTAATGAACCGAAGAGAGAGAGCAAAGCTTAATATATGGAAATTTGAGACGCGCAGTCTGCTCTTGGATTTTCGTCTTTTTTATAGTTAAATAATAAAAAAAGTAAAAAACCGAACACGTTTTGACATCCCTTTAGGTATATATAGATAAACTTTTAGGCATGTTATAGCTTTTATTTTATGAGTTCTCTCTTTCGTTAGTAACTAATACAAATTGTGTAATATGCATATTAAATATAGAAAATGTACTTTCAAAATATAAACAAACCGGTAAAAGAAAAGGGAACTCATATCGGTAGTATCAGTATTTCTTTCTACAAGTTTCTATTGATGTAAAACACGTATTCCCATTATTTTGGGCATATAATTACTTCACTCATGTTGGTAGTATCAATACTGATATTCCTTTCTACAAGTTTCTATTGATGTAAAACACGTATTCTCATTATTTTGGGCATATAATGACTTCATTTTCTGTGTTTTTCTTTGGGTTGATGTTGTTATACTAATTGTCTATGTCATATTGATGTCGTAACAAAACAACCATTACCAAACGAAATTCCACCGCAACGCGCGACAGATTTTACTAGTGAAGTATAATACATATTATTAAAATTATAACCACATATAGAATTAAATATGAAAATATATTAGTCACTAGGGCTCGGTTCAAATGAAAACCACCACGAGTTGTGAGAACCGTGAGAACTTTTTCTTCCCACGCGAGTTGGGCCAATTTTTTTTTGCACAAACCTAGATGAAGATATTATAAACACATCCGAAAGAGAAAGTAAAAAAATTGTCGAGTCTGTAGTTTTGACTGATGCAAGTTTCTTTACGCGCTAATGTAAATTTTGTATGAAGATAAATATTTTTTATGCTAATGTAAATGTGGGTATGCGGCATTTTTAAATTTTTTTTCCTGAAACAAGTGATTATTTTAATACTTTTGAGAAAAAAAAATCGGAAAAAAACCTTATGGATGGCCTAGTTCTCACAGTTCTCACAACTCAAGGTGGTTCTCATTGCAACTTTAGAGATAAACTAAAGGTAAACAAGTACAATGTTGTAAATTGTTATTATAACCTAACATAAAACCAAACAATTGATAAACTAACGGAAACCGAGTACAACTTTGTAATTTGTCGACTCCGCCATAACGCGCGGTTAGCCTAATGCTAGTATTGGTAATGTTTAACACTAAATATAATTGATCATTGGATCAGATAAAAAAATCATAATAAATTTGAATTAATAGATCATATCCTTGACCGTGTATGTAAATATGGAAAAAAACTTAATATCAATAAATGTAATAAATAAAAAAAAGTATCTAATGATATTAATGCATGATTAAAAGGAAATAAGAATTTAGATCATAAAGCCACTAAACTATCACATATTTTTTGATACAAGCTCATTTCCCATCAACAATACGGAAGATATCATTAGCAATATTCTTAGCATCATTTGAGATTCCAAATAATCCAGCACTAGCAAATCCAACACAATAAAGACCATTTTCTCCTTTCCAATGGTTAGGGCTTTTGTGTTTTGGCATTCCTTTTTCATTGAACAGACCTCCATCTTCCTAGATTAGACAAACAAAAAAAGAACATTAAGATTAACGAAAAAAACACAAAAGGTTAAGATACGACATAAAATGTAGTAACTTCAATTACCTTAAGCCATTTCCGTACGGTGCTTTTAAAACCAGTAGCAAAGACAATGGCATCAAATTGCCTCTCTTGACCATTTGTAAATTTGATAATATCACCTTGTATATCTTTAATAGACGTCATAACCTTAAGCACACAAAGAAGATTAAGTAATTAGTATTTGTTGTTTAGAAGTCATTTGATTTGATATGAAAACATTATCACAATGTTTACCTTAATGTCTCCTGTTTTAATCTTTGAAATTGTTCCAACATCAATGACAGGTGATCTCCCTGTTTCTTTTTTAAGCAAGAATGGTCCTTTAAGTGGCCTTTGTATTCCAAATCTCCCAAGACCTCCATATAACAACTTACTTAAAACTAAAACCATCTTATCCACAATTGTGCACCGAATATATTTTAAAAAATACATTCCAAGTTGCACTAACTCCTTGTTAAGTACATGTATCTGCCACAACAAAAAACAGAATGTTAAAATATAGCAAATACATTTTTCTAAATTTAATACACCACTTTTTCAAATTCAAACAACACGCGGGAGAACATTTAGTTGTTTACCGGGCTACGAACAACAACTGATGTTTGAGCACCCCAATTGCACAAATCATATGCAATTTCCATCCCAGAATTTCCGGTACCAACAACAAGCACATCTGTGACAACCCGAACCTTCACGGTTAGTAACGTTTAAATCTTGTGACCTAATTAACCCGGTTAGATAACTTGTTGGAATTCGGAATTTGTTGGGTCGTGTATATTGGGCCAATACTTACATCTTACTAGTATTTACCATATCAGCCCAAAGAGAGTTAGTGAGCCCAACAAGTTGGATTGTAAACGTGTGGTGTGTTATTGAACTTGGCCCAGTTAGCATAATTAATTGAATTGGACTAGTCATTGTTCCGTATTATCTAGTAATCGGCCCAACCCCCTTTACTGTTTTACTTAGCAAGGGTAACCGGCCCACTTCATTATCCATATTGGTGCATGTATACGAATTATACTCGGGTTCTATTCTTTATCAGTTTAAAACTAAAACAAACTCTATCCCCTCTCTCAATCTTGCGACGGCAGACCTCCCCTTGTTGTCGAAGCCTTTTCTTCTTGGAGATCACCCTTTGTGTTTAACTAATATCAATCTCTTGGTTAGTCAATTTTGCTTATTAAACTCTTGATTTATCATGTTCATTTATGTGCTAGATATCTGACTAAACGGCCCGACTACGTGATTGACTGCTAAGTGAATTAAATGGTGTGGTGATGTTTTGTTTGTTGAGGGTGGAATCTGTATGCATAGGACATAGTTCTCATGTTTTTATTAACAAAGATTTACATATGGGTAGTTCGGATGTTAAAGCATGTTGAGTATGTATAATCTTGATTTGATTATGAATCGTTATCATCATGAGGATGTTTTGATGTTATATTCGTTGGAATCATTAATCTATGTGTTAACAGAATGTATGTTAGTTGCTAGTCTAGATTAGGTAAGGCTATGGATCATATGAGTGTAATCGGAGGTATGATTGAATTAGTTATGATATGTGATATTGGATGATTGACGATTATGATGTTCATATATGAATTGATAATATGATCATAGCGATTCCTTAGCGTGTAGGGTGTCTTGCCATGTGATTTGGATTGCTAGATTACACGAAACTAGTCACTGTTGAGGTTAGGATGATGATTGATTTCGTTGGACCGATTATTTGGATGTAATCAATAAATGCTTATGAAGTGATGATTGATGATTTGATCATGTGACCCCTAAGTGAGCGGTGCACATGTTACAAGGGATCCCACATGCTTTCTGTTATACACCACAAACATGTAAGACTATTATATGCATAAATTAATTGAGAATAAATGGAATGGGTTGTGAACTAAGTCTATTATATGCTTTTTATTGTACAAAGGTTTAGGGTGGAACATTTAATTGGGCTGTAAAGGAATGAACTAACAAAACAAATTCATGACTTGAGTGGGCCGTAAATGAATAACAAGAGTTTATGGCTAAGAACCTGTTGTGATGTATTGGTTAAATGGGCTGGGTAATTGGGCTTGTGTTTTAAATGTGTTCGATTATGCTGGGCCGCACTGCAGGTTGCCACACTTAACCGGGCCTAAAACCATGTGGGCCGCACCTTAGATTGGTTGATATAATAAACTGTCAAGAACTGTGTAGTCGGCAATACCCGTGATACGAGATTACTTGAGATCCAAATAATTATTGTATATTATGTGAACCTGTGTTGTGAATCTACGTGAACTGTTACACCATACGTGCAACGGGATGATCAATCTGTGCTTACAACTTGTTAGAATAGTGGATTTTTGGTGCATGAATCTGATTATAGTCGGTAACTATGTTAGGATTGATTTGAGCAACTGAACACGTAATTAGTCTTACCGAGCAAACCAAAGGTGAGTTCACTGCTCTTTTCCAAGCATGCATCCCGGGAAGGGATATTGGGTAACGTTCCAGGGGGAATGCAGGTTATTGGGATGTTGGTTATTACTCAGTTTCTATCATATAAGACCCCTTACATCTACCGACAGTTGCCGGGAAGGCAACGAGGTTATTAGTTGATAGCGCTATTAGGTTTGGCACCCTCACACCGTCTCAGGGAGGTCGGGCGTGAACTAATTTCCTTAAAGCATGACCAATGTTTTGATAGAGACATTGGGGTTGGGCAAACACATCTTGTAGCCATTTCGGTAATCGAGTTAATAACAACATCAAATCAAATTGATGAACTGTTTTGTATATACATCTGGTAAGCTAAACTCGGTAACAAAACTTTGAACTCACCAGCGTTGTCTGACACACTTGTTTGCATGCTTGTAGGTCGTTAGCTGTTTGCATTGGAACTTGCTGTCTGGAGTAGCTGGAGTCTCATGGATCGATTGGGGGAATTAATGCTATTGATTTCTTGATACTATATTTTGGTTTTTAAACTATTTGACTTTGCTTCCGCTGAATACTTTGGTTTCTTTTGAACTTGGATGGTGTTTTATTAATAATTAAGAACTTTATTTTAGAAACATGTATGGGTTCTATGTAATTAGTGGCTCATTTCTGGTACGTCACACACCTATCAGGGACACTCCCTAAGTGGTATTTTGGGGGTGTGACAGTTTGGTATCAGAGCCACTGGTTATAGTGAACTTGGTTTTAAAACGTTTTTACAAAACCAGACTATAACCGAACAACTTCGAAAATCGACCATGACACTCAGCTCCAGATTGCAAGGTTCGTCTTCTAATTACTTCATGCATTACTTGTTTAGTAGTCATACACTTACAGTTTGAACGAAACGATATATTAGCTACTATGGTGACTTGATAGTGTGACACTACTCTTTGAATTTTGTGAATCATAATCCTATACTACCCACTGTTGGCTATTTGAATGCGGGGGAAAACATTTAGCGCAAGTTAAGAGGCACTGAGATGAGCATGCAAATTGCCTTATTATTATGGGTGCACACATAATAATAATGTGGGGTGCATGTAAGTCCCAGTGAGGCTTAACGAACGTGAGAAGGATTCTGCCCTATTATGTGTAAACTTGATAGTTGTAGATTTTAATGTGGAACTTGACTTTTACCTCGTTTCGACCCTTAAGATAGTTCCCTTCTCTTATTTAGAACCATGAGTGGGCGTGGAGGAGGCCGAGGTGGCGGACGTGGCCACAATGCTTTGACGCAGGCCGAATTAACCAACCTGATCAACATTCGTGTAGCTGAAGCCCTAGCGGCTTACCAGGCTGGTGCGATATGTGCCAATTATTTTCTATCCTTGTGTCGTGTACTCGAATCTTACTTGTGCGTTGTACGTTCTTTCGTTTTAGGTCAACCTGCGAATCAAAACCATCCACCTGCTCCACCTGTTTGTACGTTCAAGATGTTCATGGATTGCAAGCCACAGACTTTCAGTGGGACTGAAGGGGCTGTAGGACTCCTGCGATGGTTTGAGAAGGCAGAGGCGATATTCGCGATGTGTAATTGTCCTGCTGGGGACAGAGTAAAGTATGCTACGGGCACGCTTGAGGATGGTGCCCTGACGTGGTGGAATGCCCAGGTGTAGATGTTGGGTATCGAAATGGCGAATGCCACCACTTGGGATGACTTTAAGGAGTTGATGAGGGAGGAGTATTGTCCTCGTGATGAGATTCAGAAACTGGAGAACGAGTATTATAATCTGAAAATGGAGGGATCTGAGATTGAAGCATACACGAGGAGGTCCAATGATTTAGCAACTTTGTGCCCTAACCTGTCTCGACCTCCACCCCGGCGAATCGAGTTGTATCTCAAGGGCTTAGCACCAGCTGTTAAGGGGTACGTTACTGCTGCAAACCTAGACAATCTGCCCCGTATCGTCCGTTTAGCACATAAGATTACTGACCAAGAGGTCGAACGTAACAATTTGCCGCCACGTGTTTCTGCTACTACTTCGACTGCTACAGCCACCACACCTGCTAGTGATAATAAACGCAAGTGGAACGATACTGATAAAGCAACCAGTGCAGGTCAATCCCAGAAAAGGTCCGATAACAACCACAATCGCAGTTTCAGTCAGTCTTCTTCAGTTAATCAAGGCCATGGCAGCAATCAAAATCAGGGTTCCTATGTTGGAAAGAAGCCACAGTGCAACAAGTGTGGCTATCATCACTATGGACAGTGCCTCCGACTTGTCGTAGATGTGAGAAAGTGGGCCATGAGGCCAAAGACTGTAGAGCCCCACAGCCAAAGCAGCAGCAGCAGCAGCAAAGCCAGCAGCACCAGCGACAACAAAGGCAACAACCACAGCAGAATCAGGGTGTTAAGAAAGTGTGTTTCCAGTGTGGGGACGAGGGCCACTTCAAGCGGGATTACCCTCAGCTGAATCAGAATGCCAATAACAACAACAATGCTGGGAACAATAACAACAGGAACAACAACAATGGGGGCAATGGAGGAAATGGTGCACATGCGAGGGTGTTCACTATTGGAGCTGGGGAAGCTAGGAATGATGGCAACGTAGTGACTGGCACGTTTTTGATAAACAACATCTTTGCTTCTGTTTTATTCGACTCTGGTGCCGATTACAGTTACGTATCTTTGGAGTTCAGTAGTCGTTTTGGATTGAGTCCTACGCCTCTTGTCACTAAACATATAGTAGAACTAGCTAATGGTAAATCGATAGAGGCTTCTCATGTCCTGTTCGGTTGTAAACTCGATCTTATGGGTCAAGTGTTCGACATTGACCTACTCCCTGTTACTCTTGGAAGTTTTGACGTAGTCGTTGGCATGGATTGGTTGTCCAAGCACCAGGCGGAAATTCTTTGCAAGGAGAAAATTATGCGTATTCCTCTCCCTAGCGGAGAATCCTTATCGGTTCAGGGTCATCATAGTGGTGCCATGGTTGGCATTATCTCGGCGATGAAGGCTCAGAAGTGTTTACGCAAGGGCTACCCTGCTCTTTTAGCTCTTGTTTCTGACTCGCGGTCTGATGAGAGAAGGATCGAGGATCTTCCAGTGGTTCGTGAATTTCCTGATGTATTTCCTGAAGAACTCCCTGGTTTACCTCCACATCGTCAGGTGGAATTTCAGATCGACCTCGCGCCAGGAGCAGCCCCGGTTGCTCGTGCTCCTTATCGTCTTGCGCCAGGAGAGTTACAGGAGTTGTCGAATCAACTCCAAGAGCTGTTGGATAGGGGTTTTATCCGACCTAGTTTTTCGCCTTGGGGAGCCCCAGTACTGTTTGTGAAGAAGAAGGATGGGTCCTTTCGGATGTGCATAGATTATCGTGAGCTCAACAAGGTGACAATCAAAAATCGCTACCCTTTACCACGCATTGACGACTTGTTTGACCAGCTGCAAGGGTCGAGTTTTTATTCCAAGATCGACTTAAGGTCGGGCTATCATCAGGTACGAGTCAGGGAGGAGGATGTTCTAAAGATGGCTTTTCGAACGCGGTATGGCCACTACAAGTTTTTGGTTATGCCGTTTGGGATGACTAATGCGCCAGCGGTCTTCATGGATCTCATGAACCGCGTGTGCAAACCGTATCTCGACGACTTTGTTATCGTTTTCATCGACGACATCTTGATTTATTCCAAGAGCGAGGAGGACCATGAGCGACACCTACGTCTTATCTTGGAGCTCCTGAGGAAGGAGCAACTTTACGCGAATTTTTCTAAGTGTGACTTCTGGATTCGAGAGGTACACTTCCTGGGGCATATTGTTAACGAAAAGGGTATACACGTGGATCCTACTAAGATCGATGCTATTAGGAATTGGGCGGCACCGAAGAATCCTTTGGAGGTGCGACAATTTCTTGGTCTTGCAGGGTACTATCGTCGGTTCATTCAGGATTTCTCAAAGATCGCTCAACCTCTTACCTCCTTGATGCAAAAGAACGTAGTTTATTCTTGGGGAGCGAGGCAGGAGGATGCTTTCCAACTTTTGAAGCAGAAATTGTGCAGCGCACTGATCTTGTCTCTACCAGAGGGTACGGAAGATTTTGTGGTTTATTGTGATGCATCGATTCAGGGTCTCGGTTGTGTGTTGATGCAGCGCGGCAAAGTGATAGCATATGCTTCTCGACAGTTGAAAGTACACGAGAAGAATTATACGACTCATGACTTGGAGTTAGGAGCTGTGGTTTTCGCGTTGAAGATCTGGAGGCACTATCTGTACGGTACCAAATGCACCATCTACACCGATCACAGAAGCCTTCAGCATATCTTCGACCAGAAGGATTTGAACATGCGGCAACGGCGTTGGATAGAGCTTTTGAACGATTATGAGTGTGCTATCAAGTATCATCCGGGCAAAGCAAATGTTGTGGCCGACGCTCTCAGTCGAAAGGATACTGCACCTAAGCGTGTGCGAGCATTACAACTCACCATTCAATCTAGTCTTCCTTCCCAGATACGAGATGCTCAGGTAGAAGCGTTGAAACCCGAAAACGTCAGGGCTGAAGCTCTACGCGGCTCAAGGCAACGGTTAGAACAAAAGGGAAACGGCGCCTACTACGTAACCGGACGCATCTGGGTCCCATTCTATGGCAATTTACGAGAACTTGTAATGGAGGAAGCACACAAGTCTCGCTACTCAGTACATCCTGGTTCGGATAAGATGTACCACGACCTGAAGACTACGTATTGGTGGCCTAGCATGAAAGCTCACATAGCAACTTACGTTAGCAAATGTTTGACTTGTGCTAAAGTCAAAGCGGAGCATCAGAAGCCCGCGGGTCTACTTGAGCAGCCAAAGATACCCACGTGGAAGTGGGAGCAGATCGCCATGGATTTCGTTACAGGTTTACCAAGGACTCAGGCTGGAAACGATACTATTTGGGTGATTGTTGATCGTCTCACGAAGTCAGCGCATTTTCTGGCAATCAAGGAAACGGATAAATTTTCACAGCTGGCGGCAGTTTATCTTAAGGAGGTGGTTTCTAGGCATGGGGTGCCAACTTCTATCATTTCAGATCGAGATCCGCGTTTCACTTCTGAATTGTGGCAGTCAATGCATAAATCGTTCGGTTCACAACTCGATATGAGTACCGCTTATCACCCACAGACGGATCGCTCCATTCAGACGCTTGAGGACATGCTGCGGGCATGTGTTATTGACTTTGGCAAGAGCTGGGAGAAACATCTGCCGTTGATAGAGTTCTCCTACAACAACAGCTACCACACTAGTATTCAGGCAGCTCCGTTCGAAGCATTATACGGGCGGAAATGCCGTTCTCCTCTCTGTTAGGCCGAGGTAGGTGATAGTCAGATCACAGGTCCTGAGCTTGTTCTTGAAACGCCAGAAATGATTGTTCAGATTAGGAATCGTATGGCAGCGGCGCGTGATCGTCAGAAAAGCTACGCTGACAAGCGTAGGAAACCGTTAGAGTTTGCAGTAGGTGACCGCGTTATGTTTAAAGTGTTGCCGTGGAAGGGTGTCGTACGCTTTGGGAAGCGCGGCAAGCTTAATCCGCGTTACGTCAGGCCTTTTAGAATTCTGGAGTGGATCGGTAAAGTCGCTTACAGGCTCGAGTTACCTGCTGAGTTGGGTAATGTTCACAATGTCTTTCACGTTTCGCAGTTAAAGAAGTGTCTGTCTGATGAGACACTGGCTGTGCCGTTTCAAGAGCTGAAGATTGATGATAAGTTGCAGTTTGTTGAAGAACCTATTGAGATCATGGATCGAGAGGTCAAGGTGCGTAAACATAGTCGTATTCCGATTGTGAGAGTTCGTTGGAACTCAAGACGTGGACCGAAGTTCACGTGGGAGCGTGAAGATCAAATGAAACTCAAGTATCCTCAACTTTTTCCTAATGATCAGTCTAAGTCTGGTAGTACTGGTGAATTTCGGGACGAAATTCCCAATCAAGTTGGGATTGATGTGACACCTGAGCAGAATCCGCAACAATCCTGATTTATCACTTCATTCATCTATGCTTACTTGTCAAATTTCGGGACGAAATTTCCTTCAAGTTGGGGATGATGTGACAACCCGAACCTTCACGGTTAGTAACGTTTAAATCTTGTGACCTAATTAACCCGGTTAGATAACTTGTTGGAATTCGGAATTTGTTGGGTCGTGTATATTGGGCCAATATTTACATCTTACTAGTATTTACCATATCAGCCCAAAGAGAGTTAGTGAGCCCAACAAGTTGGATTGTAAACGTGTGGTGTGTTATTGAACTTGGCCCAGTTAGCATAATTTATTGAATTGGACTAGTCATTGTTCCGTATTATCTAGTAATCGGCCCAACCCCCTTTACTGTTTTACTTAGCAAGGGTAACCGGCCCACTTCATTATCCATATTGGTGCATGTATACCAATTATACTCGGATTCTATTCTTTATCAGTTTAAAACTAAAACAAACTCTATCCCCTCTCTCAATCTTGCGACGGCAGACCTCCCCTTGTTGTCGAAGCCTTTTCTTCTTGGAGATCACCCTTTGTGTTTAACTAATATCAATCTCTTGGTTAGTCAATTTTGCTTATTAAACTCTTGATTTATCATGTTCATTTATGTGCTAGATATCTAACTAAAGGCCCGACTACGTGATTGACTGCTAAGTGAATTAAATGGTGTGGTGATGTTTTGTTTGTTGAGGGTGGAATCTGTATGCATAGGACATAGTTCTCATGTTTTTATTAACAAAGATTTACATATGGGTAGTTCGGATGTTAAAGCATGTTGAGTATGTATAATCTTGATTTGATTATGAATCGTTATCATCATGAGGATGTTTTGATGTTATATTCATTGGAATCATTAATCTATGCGTTAACAGAATGTATGTTAGTTGCTAGTCTAGATTAGGTAAGGCTATGGATCATATGAGTGTAATCGGAGGTATGATTGAATTAGTTATGATATGTGATATTGGATGATTGACGATTATGATGTTCATATATGAATTGATAATATGATCATAGCGATTCCTTAGCGTGTAGGGTGTCTTGCCATGTGATTTGGATTGCTAGATTACACGAAACTAGTCACTGTTGAGGTTAGGATGATGATTGATTTCGTTGGACCGATTATTTGGATGTAATCAATAAATGCTTATGAAGTGATGATTGATGATTTGATCATGTGACCCCTAAGTGAGCGGTGCACATGTTACAAGGGATCCCACATGCTTTCTGTTATACACCACAAACATGTAAGACTATTATATGCATAAATTAATTGAGAATAAATGGAATGGGTTGTGAACTAAGTCTATTATATGCTTTTTATTGTACAAAGGTTTAGGGTGGAACATTTAATTGGGCTGTAAAGGAATGAACTAACAAAACAAATTCATGACTTGAGTGGGCCGTAAATGAATAACAAGAGTTTATGGCTAAGAACCTGTTGTGATGTATTGGTTAAATGGGCTGGGTAATTAGGCTTGTGTTTTGAATGTGTTCGATTGTGCTGGGCCGCACTGCAGGTTGCCACACTTAACCAGGCCTAAAACCATGTGGGCCGCACCTAAGATTGGTTGATATAATAAACTGTCAAGAACTGTGTAGTCGGCAATACCCGTGATACGAGATTACTTGAGATCCAAATAATTATTGTATATTATGTGAACCTGTGTTGTGAATCTACGTGAACTGTTACACCATACGTGCAACGGGATGATCAATCTGTGCTTACAACTTGTTAGAATAGTGGATTTTTGGTGCATGAATCTGATTATAGTCGGTAACTATGTTAGGATTGATTTGAGCCACTGAACACGTAATTAGTCTTACCGAGCAAACCAAAGGTGAGTTCACTGCTCTTTTCCAAGCATGCATCCCGGGAAGGGATATTGGGTAACGTTCCAAGGGGAATGCAGGTTATTGGGATGTTGGTTATTACTCAGTTTCTATCATATAAGACCCCTTACATCTATTGACAGTTGCCGGTAAGGCAACGAGGTTATTAGTTGATAGCGTTATTAGGTTTGGCACCCTCACACCGTCTCAGGGATGTCGGGCGTGAACTAATTTCCTTAAAGCATGACCAATGTTTTGATAGAGACATTGGGGTTGGGCAAACACATCTTGTAGCCATTCCGGTAATCGAGTTAATAACAACATCAAATCAAATTGATGAACTGTTTTGTATATACATCTGGTAAACTAAACTCGGTAACAAAACTTTGAACTCACTAGCGTTGTCTGACACACTTGTTTGCATGCTTGTAGGTCGTTAGCTGTTTGCATTGGAACTTGCTGTCTGGAGTAGCTGGAGTCTCATGGATCGATTGGGGGAATTAATGCTATTGATTTCTTGATACTATATTTTGGTTTTTAAACTATTTGACTTTGCTTCCGCTGAATACTTTGGTTTCTTTTGAACTTGGATGGTGTTTTATTAATAATTAAGAACTTTATTTTAGAAACATGTATGGGTTCTATGTAATTAGTGGCTCATTGCTAGTACGTCACACACCTATCAGGGACACTCCCTAAGTGGTATTTTGGGGGTGTGACAACATCCTTGTCTCCAAATGTCTTTCCATTTTCATACTCACTTGAGTGGATGACTAACCCTTTGAAGGTATCCAAGCCATAAACATTCGGAATAAAGCCTTCGCTATTTTCACCGGTTGCCACCACAAGAAACTCACTTACATACTCCTCGACCAAACCCGAAACATTATTTCGGGCGGTAACCACCCATTTTTGTGCACTCTTGTCATACCATGCACTCTCGACACTACGTTGGTATAATGGGTCTACATTAAAATGATAAAACATAGTTTTTCAAGTATTGCACAAACATATTTTTTGGTACAAATGTGGGTGCAGACAAAGGAAATGGCATATGAGGAAGTTGACAAAAGTTTTTGGCTAAGTGAAGCTTTAAACGATCATAAGCCTTCTTTTGCCATAAAGATGCATAACAATCTTCCCTTTCAAGAACAATATTTGTGATTGAAAGAAGATTGAGACATGCTGATGTTGCAATGCCAGCAGGTCCTGCTCCAACTATCATAACAATGGTTTCTTGCTTCATTTTCTTAAGCTCTTTGATTGGTTTTTAGTAGTGAGTATTGTATGTGTTTGGATGCATTATGCAATGTGTATACCCTTTATATAGGAATAGAAATTTAGATGAAGAGTGTAAAATATATTTTCTTAAAATCATTTTTGGTTATTCAAATGTCTTCCCGCGTAAATTTAAAAAATATCGGTTATTGTTCAATGAATTGTTCCATCTTTAATGGAAACAAAATTTGAAAATTTATGTTTCAATACTTTATTTAACCATTCTATGCATGTATCTTGCATAAATTACTACATCATGTTCACACTAGACTTATGATCATTTAGCAAATTGTTCCCTTTTTGTTAGAAACTTCATCTGACTTGAATCTTAGTGTTCATAAGGTGCTAATTAATGCATGTATGTATCTTACAATCTTGTAATTACATTTTTTTTTCTTTATATCAAAGACAAACATTAAACACTTAAACATAGGAATTTTAATCACTAGTATTAATCGTTATTAAAAGTAAAGTATATTATGTTAAAATTAGAATTACTAAATTATACATTGTATTCGAATGGTGCGTTTTATAAAGAAAATTTTCAAATAGGAAATTATCTTGAAGAGGATATGATATATGTGAAGTGAAAAATTTATTAAGTGAGTTTGCGTGTATAAAGCGTATGAACTATCCACGATGCGACTCATGTATTTTAAGAAAATAATATATGTGTCGCTAAATTACAATTGGATTTTAGATGCAACGTCAAAACAACTTGGATAGACCATTATATTCCTATAATTTATTCATGTCTCACACTACTTTGACAACTTTTACGCATTATTGTAACTAGGTTAGATGTACATATAATAACTTGCCTAGCGCAACAAGGCAACAACCACAGCTGGGACTGTCTTAGGACAGATCAAAGAACATTGGGAAAAAGGCGGGTTTTTCGATCAATTAAGGCTGCTACCACTGGACAAAGTTGATCGAACCTTCACATGTATGTTAGTATGTGTAAATTCACTAAATTGTATGTCGCTACCAGAGGGTTACTCCGTTTTCAGAGTGGGGTGGTCTCATTGGTCCACGCCTCCTTTTTTGTTTTCTTTTTAACATAAAACAAAACCATTGATTGACCAAACACAACCAAAGGACATCTGATAAGAAACTGTAGGTGTTAGGTGGCGGTGATGATTTCAGTTGCGGTGGGGACGTTTTGCCAGATAGAGACAGAGAGAGGTTGGGCATTGTAACATTGGTGGAAACATAATTGTGGCAGTCGGCGGGGGTGGCCACCGGTGAACGAAAGTTGTTATTGGTTGAGTAGTTCTTAGATGTAATAACAGAGTACATAGAGTGTTTGGGAGGCCATAAACGACAACGTAACGGTATTGCAGTGGTAGAATCCCCTTGGTCATGTGTTGTGTGGTTGTTGGCGACGACAAAGAGTTGAAGAAACTGATATGGGTGAAATAGAGAAAGTGCGTGTACGTGTTTGTGTGTGTGTGTGTGTGTGTGAAAGAGTAGACGGTGGAGGTAACCAGCGGCTGGATGTGAGTAGGCAAAATGCTAAGGCTGAAATGTGGATTCCATCATTATATTATCAATTTAATATAGACATAGTAATGTTATTATATATAATTTCTATTGTTATGACATGTTCATCCAAATGATAATATATTTTCTAAAATGTAACTATAAAATAATTCAAATCATTTTTTTTATTTTACTAACGTTTTTCTAAAGCTAACATAATATATATTATTACCATTACTCATTTCATTTTTAATGAACCGAAGAGAGAGAGCAAAGCTTAACATATGGAAATTTGAGACACGCAGTCGGCTCCTGGGTTTTCGTCTTTTTATAGTTAAATAATAAAAAAAAGTAATAAACCGAACACGTTTTGACATCCCTTTAGGTATATATAGATAAACTTTTAGGCATGTTATAGCTTTTATTTTATGAGTTCTCTCTTTCGTTAGTAACTAATACAAATTGTGTAATATGCATATTAAATATAGAAAATGTACTTTCAACATATAAACAAACCGGTAAAAGAAAAGGGAACTCATATCGGTAGTATTTCTTTCTACAAGTTTCTATTGATGTAAAACACGTATTCCCATTATTTTGGGCATATAATTACTTCACTCATATTGGTAGTATCAATACAGATATTCATGTAACGCCCGGCTCTTTTGTACTTTCCATTTTTAGAAAGTTTTGTTCGTATTTCTATTTTTGGAAACCTTGTATTCTTGTAATCGCTCCTTTCATTGTAATCATTATCAAACCGAGACTTGGGTCATTAATGAAGCTTGTATTTTGTTACATTTATGTTATACACACTCTATGTATGCTCGTATGTTCGACTTCGTGAATCAATCAATGTCTAATCATTATTCTTGGAAACTGTGTGCGAAACTTGTAATTAATCTAAACTTATGCATTGAACGTCTTTTGAACGAGAACGATACTTGGTTATGACATTTATACGCTTAAACATACTTTTGTTATGATCATCGTGCTTGATTACACCTTATACTATGCTTTTATGTCAAAACAAGTCCCTAAACTCTCAACTTTGCACCAAAAAGGATCAAATGTAAACTTCAGGGGCCTAAGTGTAATAAAACAAAAGTTCTGGAAACCCTACCCGTCGCGTGACGCGAGGGGGCTTGGCGTCACGCGAGCCCCCTGTTTCGGCAGACTTGTGTTTCTTTGAGCTGTTGTGCACGAAATCCAATCTTCTAAACTCACCCAATCACCTTTAATCCACCTCTAATCACCTCCAATCACCTTCTAACTCCCTAATTATAAATACCCACCTTCTCCAACCCATTTGACACTTTCACAACTCCCTAATCTTCACTAAAACACTCTCAAATCTGCAGAAAATCTGAGTTTGGACAGCTTCTTGTATCTTTACTAAAGTGAGTGTAACTCACTCATTACTTAACCAAATCACTTGGTTCTTCTTCCTAATGCTTCATTATGTCCTTAGGTTTGAATCCTTGGTTTTTCCTTGGAAGAATCATGCTTGGATTTGCCTTAAAATGGACCAAAACTTTCTGTTTTATATTTTATTTTCAACAACTTGTTATTCCTTATCAAACTTGAGTTTACTCATCTCATTCCTATGTCCTAATGCTTACAACACTTTTGAGGTTGGTTAGGCTTAAAAACAAGGTTGAGACACTTAAAAATCAGAGGATTAAACCTCATAAACTTGGTGTTTTATTTAGGGTTTTAACCCACAAATCATGTCAAACTTAAGCTTTGATACATGAGTGATTATGGAACAACTTGGGTTGTTCCAAACATAAAATCCTCACATGGTTTGATGATTTCTAATAGTTAGTTTACTTAATGTACTTGTTATAACCTTAGTTCATGACCCTCCTTGGTTGTTTTT
Organism: Helianthus annuus; assembly: GCF_002127325.2. NCBI lineage: Eukaryota > Viridiplantae > Streptophyta > Magnoliopsida > Asterales > Asteraceae > Helianthus > Helianthus annuus. Next base: position 133,061,794 of record NC_035433.2, on the reverse strand, counting down.
ACATCAAGTGTAGTGGTGAACATCAAAGGGGTACCTAAATGGAAGCTTGTCTTCCTACCCCATACGTGACATCTATGACACATCTTGAGGTACCTAAATGAAGAATAAATCTTCTACCTCTTACTTGAATACTTAAAATATATATCCTACAAGTTAAATAATATATATGTACATACACATCTTTGATAATTATCTAAGGACCTAAAACCTTGTCATGATTCTTATGAGTGTTCAACTCATGAAATCACTAAGACCCTTGTGGTTACCAAGTGTCATGCAAGTGTTGAAGGGAAGATGAATACTTTGATATTATATTCTATTACATTTTCATGATACTTAAATTCCGAATCTTCTGAATCCCCCAAACTCATACACTTTGTTTCTTTGTGTAGAGGAACAAGGTGCTCCAACTAGCTAAACCACCAACTTACTCTCGGACCTCAAGCTAAAGACTTGCAAACCGTGAGTATACTCGTATTTTCCCCCTTTTTACTTTTACCACTTTTGGGGTGTAACATGTTTACCTATTGAAAAACTTACACATGAACACTTTGTTAAACACATGAACGTTCCTATAACATGCTTGTATACGTGATGGCTTGATACTTTAAACTTGGGTTATTCTTATGTGTTGAACTTATCATTAACTTCGTACGAGCCAAACCTTGACATATGTAGCGCTATAGGATTAACGACCCGCCCGTAAACTTGAGGTTATGTCTTGAGCATATTGCGTTTTCTTGGTTTGATATGTTAGACACATGCCATATTTAATGTTTATCTTGAATCATATGCTTGCCATGAGGAATTGTTCACACTTTTTATCTTATGCTATGTACGTACCAAACTTGTATACTCGCCTTTGCTTTTGCATTGAATTGTATTTTTAAACATGTTACAGGTTGATGATGATGAAATGAAAACGGATAGCAGAGATGCCTAGATACTCACTTAGACGTTTAGGTTTAAAGTGTTGTATCAATTTTGTTTATGATATGTTGAACAATGTTGTTATTTGCTTTTCTTGTAATGTTTTGACAATTTATTTTGGAAATGAAATTTGGATTATTAAATTATTGTCACAAATAGCGTTATGATGTCTCGAGCAATCTTCACACTTCGTCTCATCCCGATGTTTCCGCCATTGGTTGGGGTGTGACAGATTGGTATCAGAGCCATAACTATAGGGAATTAGGAAAATTGCCATGCTTTTGCCCTAGTCTATAGTTTTAGGAACTTTGTCTCTTATTTGTTGTTTAAAACTTTTGTACTCTACCATGCATGCTTCCTAGCTACAATTCTTGTTATTAAACTTATGCGCCTTTCCTAAGGCTAACACGAATACACTTATGCTATTTTATACTCTTGTAACATCAACGAGACAACTTTACCAATATAGGCGTGAAACCCACAATTTGGTAAACGACTCTCACTCTACCTTTAATCCATTTTTGCACGAAATTTCACCATTAAGCTAGGAGTGACATCCACAACTTAATGGTAATTTCCATTTCAACTCTAGTGGACCCTTGTCAAAGTGTCAAAATTTTATTTTGGCCGACAAGTACCAACCACCTTTAGGGTACAAAATCGTCAACTTAGGGGTGAAACCCGCATCTTGTCGATTAAGTCCCACTCCTTGATTTTCATTCTCGCCAAAGTCCCGAACGTTCCAATCATTTAGAGATGTGTAGTAACCGGAAGGGTAAGATACCGTTAATCGCTTCTCGACGAGAGTATCTTACTTATAGGCCAAAGCACAATATCTCTAAATCGAAAGGACTTTCGACCCACTTTGGAATTGTCGACGTTCCTCTACCCGGAACACTCCTATGTTTTATTGAGCCTCTCTTTTATGTAACTCAATTTATATGTGATTTTATACTTGAACGTTCTTTCATTTCGAAATGTCGTATTAATCATTTCGCACGTTATCGCAATCACAAACAATAATAATTCCTCGTGAACAAACTAAATTTACGATGCTTTCGTTTATTCATGATATACTATGTGACTATGCTATATGAAACGTTTAAACGTTTATGCTATGCAAATCAATTTGAAACTTTTATGCCATGTAAATCAAATTGAATCTTTTATGCTATGTAAATCAAGTTGAACTTTTATACTATGCAAATCAACTTGAATCTTTACGCTATGTGACCCTTTATGCCATGTGATCAATTTCAATTTCTTAAACAAACATTATGACCAAGTCTCATCTACTCCCTCTTTTCAAATTCGAATTTTTTTTTTTTGAAATTTCATTTCCTACGCATATATCGTATAAATACTTTATCATACATTTAAACATTATTTACATGCATGATTTCACATAATCTTATTTATACCCCTTGTAACAATAAATGGAGACATATCATCAAGGTGGGAGTGATTTCCTTACCTTGACGACTAACTCCGTTTCTTTTCTCATCTTGCAACGGCCTCGCCAGCGTATTAGGGGTGATTCCCTTACCTAGGTGATCGTTACCGATATTTTCCTTAATAGACTATATTACGTAAACATGATCACGTTTATATCTAAATCTTTTATCATTAGCCAAATCCCTATTTATTTCAACATGCATTGTTTATATGAACGAATTTCTATTTCTACAATTTATTTTTATATAGCTCATACACACAAAAATTGTTAACCTTTACCATAAACGCTTATGTCTCGATTTTCAAAAATTACGAAACACTACTTATCAACCTAGTTGGTTTAATAAATCCATTGCCCATGAAATTTTGTATCCAACGTAACTATTGAAAAAGGCTCATCTTATATCCTTAAACTAGAGATCTTCTAATTTCAATTAGGAATCAAATCAACTTTTTCCCGCACACCTATGAAATACTACCAATGTTATTCAATCATTTACTAAAAATTTCTTTCAAAAATCAGTAAAATGTTTTATTAAAAATGCTTTTTCAACAATCACTAAGATCATATACCAAAACCCTTTTCCTACGTATCAACGTTGTCACAAAAGTGTCTAAAATTCGAATTTCTTCTTTATGCAAGATCATTTAAAACGATGCAAACTTATTTACTTCTAGAACCTTTTCAACCATTATTCAATACGTCAATTTAATTTAAAATGTGTGGGCAAGGAAACTTCATAAGAACCAACCAACCTCAACGTATGTAAATTTTCTTTTTTAAAAACAAGAGTAGCATTTCCCTTCTTTCACAAAGTATAACACACATAACCAATAGATATTTTATACTCTCTTTACATTTATGAACTAGATTCTATATTTCATGTCAACTCAATCTATTTTGATTTTAATTAAATTTCACGCTTATAATTGTATATCATTTTACGTGCCTTAGTTTATATCTCACGACAACTTCACCTATACACTCATTTTACCTTCATACTCAAAACTTCTTGGCCTTTCTTTTCATGTTTAAATTCGTATATTACGATTCATATCATAAACAAAATCATTACGTATTACACTCATATCCATATTCGTATTTCTACACCTTATGTCTACACCTATATTTATATTTACACATTTATGTTAATTTTCATAATCATATCTATATCCATACGTTTTATATTATACTCGTGTTCCCAAATTATACATTTACACTACACTTATATCTAAGTTTATATTCATGTAATACAATTATACTTACACTCACAATTACGTTGCGCTAATATTCATATTCGTGTTTATACTCATATATCCTACTTGTACCTGTACCTATACAACTATGCTTAAACTTATATTCACATCCATATATTTTCCTCATACCAATACAATTATGGTTGTACTTAAATAAATAGTTATACTTGCATTTATACAATTTATGATAGACTCATACTTATATATATACTCTCATTTATACGATTTACGTTTATGCTCACGATCATTCGTTTATGCTCAAAATTGTACTCGCATATATACTCATACTTTTACTCATACTCCTGGCATGCGTTTTATTTAAACTTATACTAGACTCATGCTTTTTACACAAAATTTATACTTTCGCGCTATACGCGGGCGAAACCCGAGGGATTCGCTTACGTTGTTATACTATTTGAAACACAAGCGTGCTTATATGCTATGCCTCTGTGCACGCAATCTTATTTTTAGAATTTATTTATACCTTAATTCATACGCAACTAGTACAAGTTATGCGGATCATGTGACGATCAATGTAATCACGGGTGCACACGGGATTATAGTGATAGTCGTATGAGAACCATAGAGTGTACTATTGTGTATGGTAAGACACGGAACGTAACATGACACCGGATACGAAACGGACGTCACATGGTCAAAAACATGGTGGATACGCCGCTGGTACTTCCTATATATAAGTGTTTTCACCATGTTACCAAACTCTCGTAAAACGTGCCATGAGAAATTCAGTGTTTTGAAGACCTTTTTGGACCTTATTACCAAAACTTTTTCAAACCTTCCGTCTTCCTAAATTTCGGGACGAAATTTCCTAAAGGAGGGGAGACTGTAACGCCCGGCTCTTTTGTACTTTCCATTTTTAGAAAGTTTTGTTCGTATTTCTATTTTTGGAAACCTTGTATTCTTGTAATCGCTCCTTTCATTGTAATCATTATCAAACCGAGACTTGGGTCATTAATGAAGCTTGTATTTTGTTACATTTATGTTATACACACTCTATGTATGCTCGTATGTTCGACTTCGTGAATCAATCAATGTCTAATCATTATTCTTGGAAACTGTGTGCGAAACTTGTAATTAATCTAAACTTATGCATTGAACGTCTTTTGAACGAGAACGATACTTGGTTATGACATTTATACGCTTAAACATACTTTGGTTATGATCATCGTGCTTGATTACACCTTATACTATGCTTTTATGTCAAAACAAGTCCCTAAACTCTCAACTTTGCACCAAAAAGGATCAAATGTAAACTTCAGGGGCCTAAGTGTAATAAAACAAAAGTTCTGGAAACCCTACCCGCCGCGTGACGCGAGGGGGCTTGGCGTCACGCGAGCCCCCTGTTTCGGCAGACTTGTGTTTCTTTGAGCTGTTGTGCACGAAATCCAATCTTCTAAACTCACCCAATCACCTTTAATCCACCTCTAATCACCTCCAATCACCTTCTAACTCCCTAATTATAAATACCCACCTTCTCCAACCCATTTGACACTTTCACAACTCCCTAATCTTCACTAAAACACTCTCAAATCTGCAGAAAATCTGAGTTTGGACAGCTTCTTGTATCTTTACTAAAGTGAGTGTAACTCACTCATTACTTAACCAAATCACTTGGTTCTTCTTCCTAATGCTTCATTATGTCCTTAGGTTTGAATCCTTGGTTTTTCCTTGGAAGAATCATGCTTGGATTTGCCTTAAAATGGACCAAAACTTTCTGTTTTATATTTTATTTTCAACAACTTGTTATTCCTTATCAAACTTGAGTTTACTCATCTCATTCCTATGTCCTAATGCTTACAACACTTTTGTGGTTGGTTAGGCTTAAAAACAAGGTTGAGACACTTAAAAATCAGAGGATTAAACCTCATAAACTTGGTGTTTTATTTAGGGTTTTAACCCACAAATCATGTCAAACTTAAGCTTTGATACATGAGTGATTATGGAACAACTTGGGTTGTTCCAAACATAAAATCCTCACATGGTTTGATGATTTCTAATAGTTAGTTTACTTAATGTACTTGTTATAACCTTAGTTCATGACCTTCCTTGGTTGTTTTTACATCAAGTGTAGTGGTGAACATCAAAGGGGTACCTAAATGGAAGCTTGTCTTCCTACCCCATACGTGACATCTATGACACATCTTGAGGTACCTAAATGAAGAATAAATCTTCTACCTCTTACTTGAATACTTAAAATATATATCCTACAAGTTAAATAATATATATGTACATACACATCTTTGATAATCATCTAAGGACCTAAAACCTTGTCATGATTCTTATGAGTGTTCAACTCATGAAATCACTAAGACCCTTGTGGTTACCAAGTGTCATGCAAGTGTTGAAGGGAAGATGAATACTTTGATATTATATTCTATTACATTTTCATGATACTTAAATTCCGAATCTTCCGAATCCCCCAAACTCATACACTTTGTTTCTTTGTGTAGAGGAACAAGGTGCTCCAACTAGCTAAACCACCAACTTACTCTCGGACGTCAAGCTAAAGACTTGCAAACCGTGAGTATACTCGTATTTTCCCCCTTTTTACTTTTACCACTTTTGGGGTGTAACATGTTTACCTATTGAAAAACTTACACATGAACACTTTGTTAAACACATGAACGTTCCTATAACATGCTTGTATACGTGATGGCTTGATACTTTAAACTTGGGTTATTCTTATGTGTTGAACTTATCATTAACTTCGTACGAGCCAAACCTTGACATATGTAGCGCTATAGGATTAACGACCCGCCCGTAAACTTGAGGTTATGTCTTGAGCATATTGCGTTTTCTTGGTTTGATATGTTAGACACATGCCATATTTAATGTTTATCTTGAATCATATGCTTGCCATGAGGAATTGTTCACACTTTTTATCTTATGCTATGTACGTACCAAACTTGTATACTCGCCTTTGCTTTTGCATTGAATTGTATTTTTAAACATGTTACAGGTTGATGATGATGAAATGAAAACGAATAGCAGAGATGCCTAGATACTCACTTAGACGTTTAGGTTTAAAGTGTTGTATCAATTTTGTTTATGATATGTTGAACAATGTTGTTATTTGTTTTTCTTGTAATGTTTTGACAATTTATTTTGGAAATGAAATTTGGATTATTAAATTATTGTCACAAATAGCGTTATGATGTCTCGAGCAATCTTCACACTTCGTCTCATCCCGATGTTTCCGCCATTGGTTGGGGTGTGACAATTCATTTCTACAAGTTTCTATTGATGTAAAACACGTATTCCCATTATTTTGGGCATATAATGACTTCATTTTCTGTGTTTTTCTTTGGGTTGATGTTGCTATACTAATTGTCTATGTCGTATTGATGTCGTAACAAAACAACCATTACCAAACGAAATTACACCGCAACGCGCGACAGATTTTACTCTTGAAGTATAATACATATTATTAAAACTATAACCACATATAGAATTAAATATGAAAATATATTAGTCACTGGGGCTCGGTTCAAATGAAAACCACCACGAGTTGTGAGAACCGTGGGAACTTTTTCTTCCCACGCGAGTTGGGCCAATTTTTTTTTTTTTTTGCACAAACCTAGATGAAGATATTATAAACACATCTGAAAGAGAAAGTAAAAAAATTGTCGAGTCTGTAGTTTTGACTGATGCAAGTTTTTTTACGCGCTGATGTAAATTTTGTATGAAGATAAATATTTTTTATGCTAATGTAAATGTGGGTATGCGGCATTTTTAAATTTTTTTTCCTGAAACAAGTGATTATTTTAATACTTTTGAGGAAAAAAATCGGAAAAAAAAACCTTATGGATGGCCTAGTTCTCACAGTTCTCACAACTCGAGGTGGTTCTCATTGCAACTTTAGAGATAAACTAAAGGTAAACAAGTACAATGTTGTAAATTGTTATTATAACCTAACATAAAACCAAACAATTGATAAACTAACGGAAACCGAGTACAACTTTGTAATTTGTCAACTCCGCCATAACGCGCGGTTAGCCCAATGCTAGTATTGGTAATGTTTAACACTAAATATAATTGATCATTGGATCAGATAAAAAATCATAATAAATTTGAATGAATAGATCATATCCTTGACCGTGTATGTAAATATGGAAAAAAACTTAATATCAATAAATGTAATAAATAAAAAAAAGTATCTAATGATATTAATGCATGATTAAAAGGAAATAAGCATTTAGATCATAAAGCCACTAAACTATCACATATTTTTTGATACAAGCTCATTTCCCATCAACAATACGGAAGATATCATTAGCAATATTCTTAGCATCATTTGAGATTCCAAATAATCCAGCACTAGCAAATCCAACACAATAAAGACCATTTTCTCCTTTCCAATGGTTAGGGCTTTTGTGTTTTGGCATTCCTTTTTCATTGAACAGACCTCCATCTTCCTAGATTAGACAAACAAAAAAAAGAACATTAAGATTAACGAAAAAAACACAAAAGGTTAAGCTACGACATAAAATGTAGTAACTTCAATTACCTTAAGCCATTTCCGTACGGTGCTTTTAAAACCAGTAGCAAAGACAATGGCATCAAATTGCCTCTCTTGACCATTTGTAAATTTGATAATATCACCTTGTATATCTTTAATAGACGTCATAACCTTAAGCACACAGAGAAGATTATGCAATTAGTATTTGTTGTTTAGAAGTCATTTGATTTGATATGAAAACATTATCACAATGTTTACCTTAATGTCTCCTGTTTTAATCTTTGAAATTGTTCCAACATCAATGACAGGTGATCTCCCTGTTTCTTTTTTAAGCAAGAATGGTCCTTTAAGTGGCCTTTGTATTCCGAATCTCCCAAGATCTCCATACAACAACTTACTTAACACTAAAACCATCTTATCCACAATTGTGCACCGAATATATTTTAAAAAATACATTCCAAGTTGCACTAACTCCTTGTTAAGCACATGTATCTGCCACAACAAATAACAGAATGTTAAAATATACCAAATACATTTTTCTAAATTTAATACACCACTTTTTCAAATTCAAACAACACGCGAGAGAACATTTAGTTGTTTACCGGGCTACGAACAACAACTGATGTTTGAGCACCCCAATTGCACAAATCATATGCGATTTCCATCCCAGAATTTCCGGCACCAACAACAAGCGTATCCTTGTCTCCAAATGTCTTTCCATTTTCATACTCACTTGAGTGGATGACTAACCCTTTGAAGGTATCCAAGCCATAAACATTCGGAATAAAGCCTTCGCTATTTTCACCGGTTGCCACCACAAGAAACTCACTTACATACTCCTCGACCAAACCCGAAACATTATTTTGGGCGGTAACCACCCATTTTTGTGCACTCTTGTCATACCATGCACTCTCGACACTACGTTGGTACAATGGGTCTACATTAAAATGATAAACATAGTTTTTCAAGTATTGCACAAACATATTTTTTGGTACAAATGTGGGTGCAGACAAAGGAAATGGCATATGAGGAAGTTGAGAAAAGTTTTTGGCTAAGTGAAGCTTTAAACGATCATAAGCCTTCTTTTGCCATAAAGATGCATAACAATCTTCCCTTTCAAGAACAATATTTGGGATTGAAAGAAGATTGAGACATGCTGATGTTGCAATGCCAGCAGGTCCTGCTCCAACTATCATAACAATGGTTTCTTGCTTCATTTTCTCAAGCTCTTTGATTGGTTTTTAGTAGTGAGTATTGTATGTGTTTGGATGCATTATGCAATGTGTATACCCTTTATATAGGAATAGAAATTTAGATGAAGAGTGTAAAATATATTTTCTTAAAATCATTTTTGGTTATTCAAATGTCTTCCCGCGTAAATTTAAAAAATATCGGTTATTGTTCAATGAATTGTTCCATCTTTAATGGAAACAAAATTTGAAAATTTATGTTTCAATACTTTATTTAACCATTCTATGCATGTATCTTGCATAAATTACTACATCATGTTCACACTAGAGTTATGATCATTTAGCAAATTGTTCCCTTTTTGTTAGAAACTTCATCTGACTTGAATCTTAGTGTTCATAAGGTGCTAATTAATGCATGTATGTATCTTACAATCTTGTAATTACATTTTTTTCTTTATATCAAAGACAAACATTAAACACTTAAACATAGGAATTTTAATCACTAGTATTAATCGTTATTAAAAGTAAAGTATATTATGTTAAAATTAGAATTGCTAAATTATACATTGTATTCGAATGGTGCGTTTTATAAAGAAAATTTTCAAATAGGAAATTATCTTGAAGAGGATATGATATATGTGAAGTAAAAAATTTATTAAGTGAGTTTTGCGTGTATAAAGCGTATGAACTATCCACGATGCGACTCATGTATTTTAAGAAAATAATATATGTGTCGCTAAATTACAATTGGATTTTAGATGCAATGTCAAAACAACTTGGATAGACCATTATATTCCTATAATTTATTCATGTCTCACACTACTTTGACAACTTTTACGCATTATTGTAACTAGGTTAGATGTACATATAATAACTTGCCTAGCGCAACAAGGCAACAACCACAGCTGGGACTGTCTTAGGACAGATCAAAGAGCATTGGGAAAAAGGCGGGTTTTTCGATCAATTGAGGCTGCTGCCACTGGACAAAGTTGATCGAACCTTCACATGTATGTTAGTATGTGTAAATTCACTAAATTGTATTTCGCTACCAGAGGGTTACTCCGTTTTCAGAGTGGGGTGGTCTCATTGGTCCACGCCTCCTTTTTTTGTTTTCTTTTTAACATAAAACAAAACCATTGATTGACCAAACACAACCAAGGGACATCTGATAAGAAACTGTAGGTGTTAGGTGGCGCTGATGATTTCAGTTGCGGTGGGGACGTTTTGCCAGATAGAGACAGAGAGAGGTTGGGCATTGTAACATTGGTGGAAACATAATTGTGGCAGTCGGCGGGGGTGGCAACCGGTGAACGAAAGTTGTTATTGGTTGAGTAGTTCTTAGATGTAATAACAGAGTACATAGAGTGTTTGGGAGGCCAGAAACGACAACGTATCGGTATTGCAGTGGTAGAATCCCCTTGGTCATGTGTTTTGTGGTTGTTGGCGACGACAAAGAGTTGAAGAAACTGATATGGGTGAAATAGAGAAAGTGCGTGTACGTGTTTGTGTGTGTGTGTGTGTGTGTGTGAAAGAGTAGACGGTGGAGGTGGTGCTGGTTAAGAAAAACCAGCGGCTGGATGTGAGTAGGCAAAATGCTAAGGCTGAAATGTGGATTCCATCATTATATTATCAATTTAATATAGACATAGTAATGTTATTATATATAATTTCTATTGTTATGACATGTTCATCCAAATGATAATATATTTTCTAAAATGTTACTATAAAATAATTCAAATCATTTTTTTATTTTAATAACGTTTTTCTAAAGCTAACATAATATATATTAACACCATTACTCATTTCATTTTTAATGAATCGAAGAGAGAGAGAGAGAGAGAGAGAGAGCAAAGCTTAATATATGGAAATTTGAGACGCGCAGTCGGCTCTTGGATTTTCGTCTTTTTTATAGTTAAATAATAAAAAAAGTAATAAACCGAACACGTTTTGACATCCCTTTAGGTATATATAGATAAACTTTTAGGCATGTTATAGCTTTTATTTTATGAGTTCTCTCTTTCGTTAGTAGCTAATACAAATTGTGTAATATGCATATTAAATATAGAAAATGTACTTTCAAAATATAAACAAACCGGTAAAAGAAAAGGGAACTCATATCGGTAGTATCAGTATGATATTTCTTTCTACAAGTTTCTATTGATGTAAAACACGTATTCCCATTATTTTGGGCATATAATTACTTCACTCATATTGGTAGTATCAATACTGATATTCCTTTCTACAAGTTTCTATTGATGTAAAACACGTATTCCCATTATTTTGGGCATATAATGACTTCATTTTCTGTGTTTTTCTTTGGGATGATGTTGTTATACTAATTGTCTATGTCGTATTGATGTCGTAACAAAACAACCATTACCAAACGAAATTCCACCGCAACGCGCGACAGATTTTACTAGTGAAGTATAATACATATTATTAAAATTATAACCACATATAGAATTAGAGGAAGGTTAACGTACATTATGGCTTAACGTACATTATGGCTTAACGTACATCACGTACGACAGGTAATTACGCACGTTCATTTTAAAATCACGCATGTTATAACTCAAAAATCCAAAATCACGCATGTTGAAAAACAATAATCACGCTTGTGAAAACATTAATCACGCATGTTATAGAACAAATCACGCACGTTGTTGTACGTGAAGTACGTTAAGCCGTAATGTACGATATACTTTTTCTATAGAATTAAATATGAAAATATATTAGTCACTGGGGCTCGGTTCAAATGAAAACCACCACGAGTTGTGAGAACTGTGAGAACTTTTTCTTCCCACGCGAGTTGGGCCAATTTTTTTTTTGCACAAACCTAGATGAAGATATTATAAACACATCTGAAAGAGAAAGTAAAAAAATTGTCGAGTCTGTAGTTTTAGTTTTGACTGATGCAAGTTTTTTTACGCGCTGATGTAAATTTTGTATGAAGATAAATATTTTTTATGCTAATGTAAATGTGGGTATGCGGCATTTTTAAATTTTTTTTCCTGAAACAAGTGATTATTTTAATACTTTTGAGAAAAAAAATCGGAAAAAAACCTTATGGATGGCCTAGTTCTCACAGTTCTCACAACTCAAGGTGGTTCTCATTGCAACTTTAGAGATAAACTAAAGGTAAACAAGTACAATGTTGTAAATTGTTATTATAACCTAACATAAAACCAAACAATTGATAAACTAACGGAAACCGAGTACAACTTTGTAATTTGTCGACTCCGCCATAACGCGCGGTTAGCCCAATGCTAGTATTGGTAATGTTTAACACTAAATATAATTCATCATTGGATCAGATAAAAAAAATCATAATAAATTTGAATGAATGGATCATATCCTTGACCGTTTATGTAAATATGGAAAAAAACTTAATATCAATAAATGTAATAAATAAAAAAAAGTATCTAATGATATTAATGCATGATTAAAAGGAAATAAGCATTTAGATCATAAAGCCACTAAACTATCACATATTTTTTGATACAAGCTCATTTCCCATCAACAATACGGAAGATATCATTAGCAATATTCTTAGCATCGTTTGAGATTCCAAATAATCCAGCACTAGCAAATCCAACACAATAAAGACCATTTTCTCCTTTCCAATGGTTAGGGCTTTTGTGTTTTGGCATTCCTTTTTCATTGAACAGACCTCCATCTTCCTAGATTAGACAAACAAAAAAAGAACATTAAGATTAACGAAAAAAACACAAAAGGTTAAGCTACGACATAAAATGTAGTAACTTCAATTACCTTAAGCCATTTCCGTACGGTGCTTTTAAAACCAGTAGCAAAGACAATGGCATCAAATTGCCTCTCTTGACCATTTGTAAATTTGATAATATCACCTTGTATATCTTTAATAGACGTCATAACCTTAAGCACACAAAGAAGATTATGAAATTAGTATTTGTTGTTTAGAAGTCATTTGATTTGATATGAAAACATTATCACAATGTTTACCTTAATGTCTCCTGTTTTAATCTTTGAAATTGTTCCAACATCAATGACAGGTGATCTCCCTGTTTCTTTTTTAAGCAAGAATGGTCCTTTAAGTGGCCTTTGTATTCCGAATCTCCTAAGATCTCCTTACAACAACTTACTTAACACTAAAACCATCTTATCCACAATTGTGCACCGAATATATTTTAAAAAATACATTCCAAGTTGCACTAACTCCTTGTTAAGCACATGTATCTGCCACAACAAAAAACAGAATGTTAAAATATAGCAAATACATTTTTCTAAATTTAATACACCACTTTTTCAAATTCAAACAACACGCGGGAGAACATTTAGTTGTTTACCGGGCTACGAACAACAACTGATGTTTGAGCACCCCAATTGCACAAATCATATGCAATTTCCATCCCAGAATTTCCGGCACCAACAACAAGCACATCCTTGTCTCCAAATGTCTTTCCATTTTCATACTCACTTGAGTGGATGACTAACCCTTTGAAGGTATCCAAGCCATAAACATTCGGAATAAAGTCTTCGCTATTTTCACCGGTTGCCACCACAAGAAACTCACTTACATACTCCTCGACCAAACCCGAAACATTATTTTGGGCGGTAACCACCCATTTTTGTGCACTCTTGTCATACCATGCACTCTCGACACTACGTTGGTACAATGGGTCTACATTAAAATGATAAACATAGTTTTTCAAGTATTGCACAAACATATTTTTTGGTACAAATGTGGGTGCAGACAAAGGAAATGGCATATGAGGAAGTTGACAAAAGTTTTTGGCTAAGTGAAGCTTTAAACGATCATAAGCCTTCTTTTGCCATAAAGATGCATAACAATCTTCCCTTTCAAGAACAATATTTGGGATTGAAAGAAGATTGAGACATGCTGATGTTGCAATGCCAGCAGGTCCTGCTCCAACTATCATAACAATGGTTTCTTGCTTCATTTTCTCAAGCTCTTTGATTGGTTTTTAGTAGTGAGTATTGTATGTGTTTGGATGCATTATGCAATGTGTATACCCTTTATATAGGAATAGAAATTTAGATGAAGAGTGTAAAATATATTTTCTTAAAATCATTTTTGGTTATTCAAATGTCTTCCCGCGTAAATTTAAAAAATATCGGTTATTGTTCAATGAATTGTTCCATCTTTAATGGAAACAAAATTTGAAAATTTATGTTTCAATACTTTATTTAACCATTCTATGCATGTATCTTGCATAAATTACTACATCATGTTCACACTAGAGTTATGATCATTTAGCAAATTGTTCCCTTTTTGTTAGAAACTTCATCTGACTTGAATCTTAGTGTTCATAAGGTGCTAATTAATGCATGTATGTATCTTACAATCTTGTAATTACATTTTTTTTTCTTTATATCAAAGACAAACATTAAACACTTAAACATAGGAATTTTAATCACTAGTATTAATCGTTATTAAAAGTAAAGTATATTATGTTAAAATTAGAATTACTAAATTATACATTGTATTCGTATGGTGCGTTTTATAAAGAAAATTTTCAAATAGGAAATTATCTTGAAGAGGATATGATATATGTGAAGTAAAAAATTTATTAAGTGAGTTTTGCGTGTATAAAGCGTATGAACTATCCACGATGCGACTCATGTATTTTAAGAAAATAATATATGTGTCGCTAAATTACAATTGGATTTTAGATGCAACGTCAAAACAACTTGGATAGACCATTATATTCCTATAATTTATTCATGTCTCACACTACTTTGACAACTTTTACGCATTATTGTAACTAGGTTAGATGTACATATAATAACTTGCCTAGCGCAACAAGGCAACAACCACAGCTGGGACTGTCTTAGGACAGATCAAAGAACATTGGGAAAAAAGCGGGTTTTTCGATCAATTGAGGCTGCTGCCACTGGACAAAGTTGCTCGAACCTTCACATGTATGTTAGTATGTGTAAATTCACTAAATTGTATGTCGCTACCAGAGGGTTACTCCGTTTTCAGAGTGGGGTGGTCTCATTGGTCCACGCCTCCTTTTTTTGTTTTCTTTTTAACATAAAACAAAACCATTGATAACCAAACACAACCAAGGGACATCTGATAAGAAACTGTAGGTGTTAGGTGGCGGTGATGATTTCAGTTGCGGTGGGGACGTTTTGCCGGATAGAGACAGAGAGAGGTTGGGCATTGTAACATTGGTGGAAACATAATTGTGGCAGTCGGCGGGGGTGGCAACCGGTGAACGAAAGTTGTTATTGGTTGAGTAGTTCTTAGATGTAATAACAGAGTACATAGAGTGTTTGGGAGCCCAGAAACGACAACGTAATGGTATTGCAGTGGTAGAATCCCCTTGGTCATGTGTTTTGTGGTTGTTGGCGACGACAAAGAGTTGAAGAAACTGATATGGGTGAAATAGAGAAAGTGCGTGTACGTGTTTGTGTGTGTGTGTGTGTGAAAGAGTAGACGGTGGAGGTGGTGCTGGTTAAGAAAAACCAGCGGCTGGATGTGAGTAGGCAAAATGCTAAGGCTGAAATGTGGATTCCATCATTATATTATCAATTTAATATAGACATAGTAATGTTATTATATATAATTTCTATTGTTATGACATGTTCATCCAAATGATAATATATTTTCTAAAATGTTACTATAAAATAATTCAAATCATTTTTTTTATTTTAATAACGTTTTTCTAAAGCTAACATAATATATATTAACACCATTACTCATTTCATTTTTAATGAATCGAAGAGAGAGAGAGAGAGAGAGAGCAAAGCTTAATATATGGAAATTTGAGACGCGCAGTCGGCTCTTGGATTTTCGTCTTTTTTATAGTTAAATAATAAAAAAAGTAATAAACCGAACACGTTTTGACATCCCTTTAGGTATATATAGATAAACTTTTAGGCATGTTATAGCTTTTATTTTATGAGTTCTCTCTTTCGTTAGTAGCTAATACAAATTGTGTAATATGCATATTAAATATAGAAAATGTACTTTCAAAATATAAACAAACCGGTAAAAGAAAAGGGAACTCATATCGGTAGTATCAGTATGATATTTCTTTCTACAAGTTTCTATTGATGTAAAACACGTATTCCCATTATTTTGGGCATATAATTACTTCACTCATATTGGTAGTATCAATACTGATATTCCTTTCTACAAGTTTCTATTGATGTAAAACACGTATTCCCATTATTTTGGGCATATAATGACTTCATTTTCTGTGTTTTTCTTTGGGATGATGTTGTTATACTAATTGTCTATGTCGTATTGATGTCGCAACAAAACAACCATTACCAAACGAAATTCCACCGCAACGCGCGACAGATTTTACTAGTGAAGTATAATACATATTATTAAAATTATAACCACATATAGAATTAGAGGAAGGTTAACGTACATTATGGCTTAACGTACATCACGTACGACAGGTAATTACGCACGTTCATTTTAAAATCACGCATGTTATAACTCAAAAATCCAAAATCACGCATGTTGAAAAACAATAATCACGCTTGTGAAAACATTAATCACGCATGTTATAGAACAAATCACGCACGTTGTTGTACGTGAAGTACGTTAAGCCGTAATGTACGATATACTTTTTCTATAGAATTAAATATGAAAATATATTAGTCACTGGGGCTCGGTTCAAATGAAAACCACCACGAGTTGTGAGAACTGTGAGAACTTTTTCTTCCCACGCGAGTTGGGCCAATTTTTTTTTTGCACAAACCTAGATGAAGATATTATAAACACATCTGAAAGAGAAAGTAAAAAAATTGTCGAGTCTGTAGTTTTGACTGATGCAAGTTTTTTTACGCGCTGATGTAAATTTTGTATGAAGATAAATATTTTTTATGCTAATGTAAATGTGGGTATGCGGCATTTTTAAATTTTTTTTCCTGAAACAAGTGATTATTTTAATACTTTTGAGAAAAAAAATCGGAAAAAAACCTTATGGATGGCCTAGTTCTCACAGTTCTCACAACTCAAGGTGGTTCTCATTGCAACTTTAGAGATAAACTAAAGGTAAACAAGTACAATGTTGTAAATTGTTATTATAACCTAACATAAAACCAAACAATTGATAAACTAACGGAAACCGAGTACAACTTTGTAATTTGTCGACTCCGCCATAACGCGCGGTTAGCCCAATGCTAGTATTGGTAATGTTTAACACTAAATATAATTCATCATTGGATCAGATAAAAAAAATCATAATAAATTTGAATGAATGGATCATATCCTTGACCGTTTATGTAAATATGGAAAAAAACTTAATATCAATAAATGTAATAAATAAAAAAAAGTATCTAATGATATTAATGCATGATTAAAAGGAAATAAGCATTTAGATCATAAAGCCACTAAACTATCACATATTTTTTGATACAAGCTCATTTCCCATCAACAATACGGAAGATATCATTAGCAATATTCTTAGCATCGTTTGAGATTCCAAATAATCCAACACTAGCAAATCCAACACAATAAAGACCATTTTCTCCTTTCCAATGGTTAGGGCTTTTGTGTTTTGGCATTCCTTTTTCATTGAACAGACCTCCATCTTCCTAGATTAGACAAACAAAAAAAGAACATTAAGATTAACGAAAAAAACACAAAAGGTTAAGCTACGACATAAAATGTAGTAACTTCAATTACCTTAAGCCATTTCCGTACGGTGCTTTTAAAACCAGTAGCAAAGACAATGGCATCAAATTGCCTCTCTTGACCATTTGTAAATTTGATAATATCACCTTGTATATCTTTAATAGACGTCATAACCTTAAGCACACAAAGAAGATTATGAAATTAGTATTTGTTGTTTAGAAGTCATTTGATTTGATATGAAAACATTATCACAATGTTTACCTTAATGTCTCCTGTTTTAATCTTTGAAATTGTTCCAACATCAATGACAGGTGATCTCCCGGTTTCTTTTTTAAGCAAGAATGGTCCTTTAAGTGGCCTTTGTATTCCGAATCTCCTAAGATCTCCATACAACAACTTACTTAACACTAAAACCATCTTATCCACAATTGTGCACCGAATATATTTAAAAAATACATTCCAAGTTGCACTAACTCCTTGTTAAGCACATGTATCTGCCACAACAAAAAACAGAATGTTAAAATATAGCAAATACATTTTTCTAAATTTAATACACCACTTTTTCAAATTCAAACAACACGCGGGAGAACATTTAGTTGTTTACCGGGCTACGAACAACAACTGATGTTTGAGCACCCCAATTGCACAAATCATATGCAATTTCCATCCCAGAATTTCCGGCACCAACAACAAGCACATCCTTGTCTCCAAATGTCTTTCCATTTTCATACTCACTTGAGTGGATGACTAACCCTTTGAAGGTATCCAAGCCATAAACATTCGGAATAAAGCCTTCGCTATTTTCACCGGTTGCCACCACAAGAAACTCACTTACATACTCCTCGACCAAACCCGAAACATTATTTTGGGCGGTAACCACCCATTTTTGTGCACTCTTGTCATACCATGCACTCTCGACACTACGTTGGTACAATGGGTCTACATTAAAATGATAAACATAGTTTTTCAAGTATTGCACAAACATATTTTTTGGTACAAATGTGGGTGCAGACAAAGGAAATGGCATATGAGGAAGTTGACAAAAGTTTTTGGCTAAGTGAAGCTTTAAACGATCATAAGCCTTCTTTTGCCATAAAGATGCATAACAATCTTCCCTTTCAAGAACAATATTTGGGATTGAAAGAAGATTGAGACATGCTGATGTTGCAATGCCAGCAGGTCCTGCTCCAACTATCATAACAATGGTTTCTTGCTTCATTTTCTCAAGCTCTTTGATTGGTTTTTAGTAGTGAGTATTGTATGTGTTTGGATGCATTATGCAATGTGTATACCCTTTATATAGGAATAGAAATTTAGATGAAGAGTGTAAAATATATTTTCTTAAAACCATTTTTGGTTATTCAAATGTCTTCCCGCGTAAATTTAAAAAATATCGTTATTGTTCAATGAATTGTTCCATCTTTAATGGAAACAAAATTTGAAAATTTATGTTTCAATACTTTATTTAACCATTCTATGCATGTATCTTGCATAAATTATTACATCATGTTCACACTAGACTTATGATCGTTTAGCAAATTGTTCCCTTTTTGTTAGAAACTTCATCTGACTTGAATCTTAGTGTTCATAAGGTGCTAATTAATGCATGTATGTATCTTACAATCTTGTAATTACATTTTTTTCTTTATATCAAAGACAAACATTAAACACTTAAACATAGGAATTTTAATCACTAGTATTAATCGTTATTAAAAGTAAAGTATATTATGTTAAAATTAGAATTACTAAATTATACATTGTATTCAAATGGTGCGTTTTATAAAGAAAATTTTCAAATAGGAAATTATCTTGAAGAGGATATGATATATGTGAAGTAAAAAATTTATTAAGTGAGTTTTGCGTGTATAAAGCGTATGAACTATCCACGATGCGACTCATGTATTTTAAGAAAATAATATATGTGTCGCTAAATTACAATTGGATTTTAGATGCAATGTCAAAACAACTTGTATAGACCATTATATTCCTATAATTTATTCATGTCTCACACTACTTTGACAACTTTGACGCATTATTGTAACTAGGTTAGATGTACATATAATAACTTGCCTAGCGCAACAAGGCAACAACCACAGCTGGGACTGTCTTAGGACAGATTAAAGAGCATTGGGAAAAAGGCGGGTTTTTCGATCAATTGAGGCTGCTGCCACTGGACAAAGTTGATCGAACCTTCACATGTATGTTAGTATGTGTAAATTCACTAAATTGTATGTCGCTACCAGAGGGTTACTCCGTTTTCAGAGTGGGGTGGTCTCATTGGTCCACGCCTCCTTTTTTGTTTTCTTTTTAACATAAAACAAAACCATTGATTGACCAAACACAACCAAGGGACATCTGATAAGAAACTGTAGGTGTTAGGTGGCGGTGATGATTTCAGTTGCGGTGGGGACGTTTTGCTAGATCGAGACAGAGAGAGGTTGGGCATTGTAACATTGGTGGAAACATAATTGTGGCAGTCGGCGGGGGTGGCAACCGGTGAACGAAAGTTGTTATTGGTTGAGTAGTTCTTAGATGTAATAACAGAGTACATAGAGTGTTTGGGAGGCCAGAAACGACAACGTAACGGTATTGCAGTGGTAGAATCCCCTTGGTCATGTGTTGTGTGGTTGTTGGCGACGACAAAGAGTTGAAGAAACTGATATGGGTGAAATAGAGAAAGTGCGTGTACGTGTTTTTGTGTGTGTGTGTGAAAGAGTAGACGGTGGAGGTGGTGCTGGTTAAGAAAAACCAGCGGCTGGATGTGAGTAGGCAAAATGCTAAGGCTGAAATGTGGATTCCATCATTATATTATCAATTTAATATAGACATAGTAATGCTATTATATATAATTTCTATTGTTATGACATGTTCATCCAAATGATAATATATTTTCTAAAATGTTACTATAAAATAATTCAAATCATTTTTTTTATTTTAATAACGTTTTTCTAAAGCTAACATAATATATATTAATACCATTACTCATTTCTTTTTTAATGAACCGAAGAGAGAGAGCAAAGCTTAATATATGGAAATTTGAGACGCGCAGTCGGCTCTTGGATTTTCGTCTTTTTTATAGTTAAATAATAAAAAAAGTAATAAACCGAACACGTTTTGACATCCCTTTAGGTATATATAGATAAACTTTTAGGCATTTTATAGCTTTTATTTTATGAGTTCTCTCTTTCGTTAGTAACTAATACAAATTGTGTAATATGCATATTAAATATAGAAAATGTACTTTCAAAATATAAACAAACCGGTAAAAGAAAAGGGAACTCATATCGGTAGTATCAGTACTACTGATATTTCTTTCTACAAGTTTCTATTGATGTAAAACACGTATTCCCATTATTTTGGGCATATAATTACTTCACTCATATTGGTAGTATCAATACTGATATTCCTTTCTACAAGTTTCTATTGATATAAAACACGTATTCCCATTATTTTGGGCAGATAATGACTTCATTTTCTGTGTTTTTCCTTGGGTTGATGTTGCTATACTAATTGTCTATGTCGTATTGATGACGTAACAAAACAACCATTACCAAACGAAATTCCACCGCAACGCGCGACAAATTTTACTAGTGAAGTATAATACATATTATTAAAATTATAACCACATATAGAATTAAATATGAAAATATATTAGTCACTGGGGCTCGGTTCAAATGAAAACCACCACGAGTTGTGAGAACTGTGAGAACTTTTTCTTCCCACGCGAGTTGGGCCAATTTTTTTTTTTGCACAAACCTAGATGAAGATATTATAAACACATCTGAAAGAGAAAGTAAAAAAATTGTCGAGTCTGTAGTTTTGACTGATGCAAGTTTTTTTACGCGCTGATGTAAATTTTGTATGAAGATAAATATTTTTTATGCTAATGTAAATGTGGGTATGCGGCATTTTTAAATTTTTTTTTCCTGAAACAAGTGATTATTTTAATACTTTTGAGGAAAAAAAATCGGAAAAAAAAACCTTATGGATGGCCTAGTTCTCACAGTTCTCACAACTCGAGGTGGTTCTCATTGCAACTTTAGAGATAAACTAAAGGTAAACAAGTACAATGTTGTAAATTGTTATTATAACCTAACATAAAACCAAACAATTGATAAACTAACGGAAACCGAGTACAACTTTGTAATTTGTCAACTCCGCCATAACGCGCGGTTAGCCCAATGCTAGTATTGGTAATGTTTAACACTAAATATAATTGATCATTGGATCAGATAAAAAATCATAATAAATTTGAATGAATAGATCATATCCTTGACCGTGTATGTAAATATGGAAAAAAAACTTAATATCAATAAATGTAATAAATAAAAAAAAAGTATCTAATGATATTAATGCATGATTAAAAGGAAATAAGCATTTAGATCATAAAGCCACTAAACTATCACATATTTTTTGATACAATCTCATTTCCCATCAACAATACGGAAGATATCATTAGCAATATTCTTAGCATCATTTGAGATTCCAAATAATCCAGCACTAGCAAATCCAACACAATAAAGACCATTTTCTTCTTTCCAATGGTTAGGGCTTTTGTGTTTTGGCATTCCTTTTTCATTGAACAGACCTCCATCTTCCTAGATTAGACAAACAAAAAAAAAGAACATTAAGATTAACGAAAAAAACACAAAAGGTTAAGCTACGACATAAAATGTAGTAACTTCAATTACCTTAAGCCATTTCCGTACGGTGCTTTTAAAACCAGTAGCAAAGACAATGGCATCAAATTGCTTCTCTTGACCATTTGTAAATTTGATAATATCACCTTGTATATCTTTAATAGACGTCATAACCTTAAGCACACAGAGAAGATTATGCAATTAGTATTTGTTGTTTAGAAGTCATTTGATTTGATATGAAAACATTATCACAATGTTTACCTTAATGTCTCCTGTTTTAATCTTTGAAATTGTTCCAACATCAATGACAGGTGATCTCCCTGTTTCTTTTTTAAGCAAGAATGGTCCTTTAAGTGGCCTTTGTATTCCGAATCTCCCAAGATCTCCATACAACAAGTTACTTAACACTAAAACCATCTTATCCACAATTGTGCACCGAATATATTTTAAAAAATACATTCCAAGTTGCACTAACTCCTTGTTAAGCACATGTATCTGCCACAACAAATAACAGAATGTTAAAATATACCAAATACATTTTTCTAAATTTAATACACCACTTTTTCAAATTCAAACAACACGCGAGAGAACATTTAGTTGTTTACCGGGCTACGAACAACAACTGATGTTTGAGCACCCCAATTGCACAAATCATATGCGATTTCCATCCCAGAATTTCCGGCACCAACAACAAGCGTATCCTTGTCTCCAAATGTCTTTCCATTTTCATACTCACTTGAGTGGATGACTAACCCTTTGAAGGTATCCAAGCCATAAACATTCGGAATAAAGCCTTCGCTATTTTCACCGGTTGCCACCACAAGACACTCACTTACATACTCCTCGACCAAACCCGAAACATTATTTTGGGCGGTAACCACCCATTTTTGTGCACTCTTGTCATACCATGCACTCTCGACACTACGTTGGTACAATGGGTCTACATTAAAATGATAAACATAGTTTTTCAAGTATTGCACAAACATATTTTTTGGTACAAATGTGGGTGCAGACAAAGGAAATGGCATATGAGGAAGTTGACAAAAGTTTTTGGCTAAGTGAAGCTTTAAACGATCATAAGCCTTCTTTTGCCATAAAGATGCATAACAATCTTCCCTTTCAAGAACAATATTTGGGATTGAAAGAAGATTGAGACATGCTGATGTTGCAATGCCAGCAGGTCCTGCTCCAACTATCATAACAATGGTTTCTTGCTTCATTTTCTCAAGCTCTTTGATTGGTTTTTAGTAGTGAGTATTGTATGTGTTTGGATGCATTATGCAATGTGTATACCCTTTATATAGGAATAGAAATTTAGATGAAGAGTGTAAAATATATTTTCTTAAAATCATTTTTGGTTATTCAAATGTCTTCCCGCGTAAATTTAAAAAATATCGGTTATTGTTCAATGAATTGTTCCATCTTTAATGGAAACAAAATTTGAAAATTTATGTTTCAATACTTTATTTAACCATTCTATGCATGTATCTTGCATAAATTACTACATCATGTTCACACTAGAGTTATGATCATTTAGCAAATTGTTCCCTTTTTGTTAGAAACTTCATCTGACTTGAATCTTAGTGTTCATAAGGTGCTAATTAATGCATGTATGTATCTTACAATCTTGTAATTACATTTTTTTTCTTTATATCAAAGACAAACATTAAACACTTAAACATAGGAATTTTAATCACTAGTATTAATCGTTATTAAAAGTAAAGTATATTATGTTAAAATTAGAATTACTAAATTATACATTGTATTCGTATGGTGCGTTTTATAAAGAAAATTTTCAAATAGGAAATTATCTTGAAGAGGATATGATATATGTGAAGTAAAAAATTTATTAAGTGAGTTTTGCGTGTATAAAGCGTATGAACTATCCACGATGCGACTCATGTATTTTAAGAAAATAATATATGTGTCGCTAAATTACAATTGGATTTTAGATGCAACGTCAAAACAACTTGGATAGACCATTATATTCCTATAATTTATTCATGTCTCACACTACTTTGACAACTTTTACGCATTATTGTAACTAGGTTAGATGTACATATAATAACTTGCCTAGCGCAACAAGGCAACAACCACAGCTGGGACTGTCTTAGGACAGATCAAAGAACATTGGGAAAAAAGCGGGTTTTTCGATCAATTGAGGCTGCTGCCACTGGACAAAGTTGCTCGAACCTTCACATGTATGTTAGTATGTGTAAATTCACTAAATTGTATGTCGCTACCAGAGGGTTACTCCGTTTTCAGAGTGGGGTGGTCTCATTGGTCCACGCCTCCTTTTTTTGTTTTCTTTTTAACATAAAACAAAACCATTGATAACCAAACACAACCAAGGGACATCTGATAAGAAACTGTAGGTGTTAGGTGGCGCTGATGATTTCAGTTGCGGTGGGGACGTTTTGCCAGATAGAGACAGAGAGAGGTTGGGCATTGTAACATTGGTGGAAACATAATTGTGGCAGTCGGCGGGGGTGGCAACCGGTGAACGAAAGTTGTTATTGGTTGAGTAGTTCTTAGATGTAATAACAGAGTACATAGAGTGTTTGGGAGGCCAGAAACGACAACGTAATGGTATTGCAGTGGTAGAATCCCCTTGGTCATGTGTTTTGTGGTTGTTGGCGACGACAAAGAGTTGAAGAAACTGATATGGGTGAAATAGAGAAAGTGCGTGTACGTGTTTGTGTGTGTGTGTGTGTGAAAGAGTAGACGGTGGAGGTGGTGCTGGTTAAGAAAAACCAGCGGCTGGATGTGAGTAGGCAAAATGCTAAGGCTGAAATGTGGATTCCATCATTATATTATCAATTTAATATAGACATAGTAATGTTATTATATATAATTTCTATTGTTATGACATGTTCATCCAAATGATAATATATTTTCTAAAATGTTACTATAAAATAATTCAAATCATTTTTTTTATTTTAATAACGTTTTTCTAAAGCTAACATAATATATATTAACACCATTACTCATTTCATTTTTAATGAATCGAAGAGAGAGAGAGAGAGAGAGCAAAGCTTAATATATGGAAATTTGAGACGCGCAGTCGGCTCTTGGATTTTCGTCTTTTTTATAGTTAAATAATAAAAAAAGTAATAAACCGAACACGTTTTGACATCCCTTTAGGTATATATAGATAAACTTTTAGGCATGTTATAGCTTTTATTTTATGAGTTCTCTCTTTCGTTAGTAGCTAATACAAATTGTGTAATATGCATATTAAATATAGAAAATGTACTTTCAAAATATAAACAAACCGGTAAAAGAAAAGGGAACTCATATCGGTAGTATCAGTATGATATTTCTTTCTACAAGTTTCTATTGATGTAAAACACGTATTCCCATTATTTTGGGCATATAATTACTTCACTCATATTGGTAGTATCAATACTGATATTCCTTTCTACAAGTTTCTATTGATGTAAAACACGTATTCCCATTATTTTGGGCATATAATGACTTCATTTTCTGTGTTTTTCTTTGGGATGATGTTGTTATACTAATTGTCTATGTCGTATTGATGTCGTAACAAAACAACCATTACCAAACGAAATTCCACCGCAACGCGCGACAGATTTTACTAGTGAAGTATAATACATATTATTAAAATTATAACCACATATAGAATTAGAGGAAGGTTAACGTACATTATGGCTTAACGTACATCACGTACGACAGGTAATTACGCAGTTCATTTTAAAATCACGCATGTTATAACTCAAAAATCCAAAATCACGCATGTTGAAAAACAATAATCACGCTTGTGAAAACATTAATCACGCATGTTATAGAACAAATCACGCACGTTGTTGTACGTGAAGTACGTTAAGCCGTAATGTACGATATACTTTTTCTATAGAATTAAATATGAAAATATATTAGTCACTGGGGCTCGGTTCAAATGAAAACCACCACGAGTTGTGAGAACTGTGAGAACTTTTTCTTCCCACGCGAGTTGGGCCAATTTTTTTTTTGCACAAACCTAGATGAAGATATTATAAACACATCTGAAAGAGAAAGTAAAAAAATTGTCGAGTCTGTAGTTTTGACTGATGCAAGTTTTTTTACGCGCTGATGTAAATTTTGTATGAAGATAAATATTTTTTATGCTA
This sequence comes from Helianthus annuus, assembly GCF_002127325.2. Classification (NCBI taxonomy): domain Eukaryota; kingdom Viridiplantae; phylum Streptophyta; class Magnoliopsida; order Asterales; family Asteraceae; genus Helianthus; species Helianthus annuus. Next base: position 133,035,110 of record NC_035433.2, on the reverse strand, counting down.
ATGTAAATGTGGGTATGCGGCATTTTTAAATTTTTTTTTCCTGAAACAAGTGATTATTTTAATACTTTTGAGAAAAAAAATCGGAAAAAAAACCTTATGGATGGCCTAGTTCTCACAGTTCTCACAACTCAAGGTGGTTCTCATTGCAACTTTAGAGATAAACTAAAGGTAAACAAGTACAATGTTGTAAATTGTTATTATAACCTAACATAAAACCAAACAATTGATAAACTAACGGAAACCGAGTACAACTTTGTAATTTGTCGACTCCGCCATAACGCGCGGTTAGCCCAATGCTAGTATTGGTAATGTTTAACACTAAATATAATTCATCATTGGATCACATAAAAAAATCATAATAAATTTGAATGAATGGATCATATCCTTGACCGTTTATGTAAATATGGAAAAAAACTTAATATCAATAAATGTAATAAATAAAAAAAAGTATCTAATGATATTAATGCATGATTAAAAGGAAATAAGCATTTAGATCATAAAGCCACTAAACTATCACATATTTTTTGATACAAGCTCATTTCCCATCAACAATACGGAAGATATCATTAGCAATATTCTTAGCATCGTTTGAGATTCCAAATAATCCAGCACTAGCAAATCCAACACAATAAAGACCATTTTCTCCTTTCCAATGGTTAGGGCTTTTGTGTTTTGGCATTCCTTTTTCATTGAACAGACCTCCATCTTCCTAGATTAGACAAACAAAAAAAGAACATTAAGATTAACGAAAAAAACACAAAAGGTTAAGCTACGACATAAAATGTAGTAACTTCAATTACCTTAAGCCATTTCCGTACGGTGCTTTTAAAACCAGTAGCAAAGACAATGGCATCAAATTGCCTCTCTTGACCATTTGTAAATTTGATAATATCACCTTGTATATCTTTAATAGACGTCATAACCTTAAGCACACAAAGAAGATTATGAAATTAGTATTTGTTGTTTAGAAGTCATTTGATTTGATATGAAAACATTATCACAATGTTTACCTTAATGTCTCCTGTTTTAATCTTTGAAATTGTTCCAACATCAATGACAGGTGATCTCCCTGTTTTTTTTTAAGCAAGAATGGTCCTTTAAGTGGCCTTTGTATTCCAAATCTCCCAAGATCTCCATACAACAACTTACTTAACACTAAAACCATCTTATCCACAATTGTGCACCGAATATATTTTAAAAAATACATTCCAAGTTGCACTAACTCCTTGTTAAGCACATGTATCTGCCACAACAAAAAACAGAATGTTAAAATATACCAAATACATTTTTCTAAATCTAATACACCAGTTTTTCAAATTCAAACAACACGCGGGAGAACATTTAGTTGTTTACCGGGCTACGAACAACAACTGATGTTTGAGCACCCCAATTGCACAAATCATATGCAATTTCCATCCCAGAATTTCCGGCACCAACAACAAGCACATCCTTGTCTCCAAATGTCTTTCCATTTTCATACTCACTTGAGTGGATGACTAACCCTTTGAAGGTATCCAAGCCATAAACATTCGGAATAAAGCCTTCGCTATTTTCACCGGTTGCCACCACAAGAAACTCACTTACATACTCCTCGACCAAACCCGAAACATTATTTTGGGCGGTAACCACCCATTTTTGTGCACTCTTGTCATACCATGCACTCTCGACACTACGTTGGTACAATGGGTCTACATTAAAATGATAAACATAGTTTTTCAAGTATTGCACAAACATATTTTTTGGTACAAATGTGGGTGCAGACAAAGGAAATGGCATATGAGGAAGTTGACAAAAGTTTTTGGCTAAGTGAAGCTTTAAACGATCATAAGCCTTCTTTTGCCATAAAGATGCATAACAATCTTCCCTTTCAAGAACAATATTTGGGATTGAAAGAAGATTGAGACATGCTGATGTTGCAATGCCAGCAGGTCCTGCTCCAACTATCATAACAATGGTTTCTTGCTTCATTTTCTCAAGCTCTTTGATTGGTTTTTAGTAGTGAGTATTGTATGTGTTTGGATGCATTATGCAATGTGTATACCCTTTATATAGGAATAGAAATTTAGATGAAGAGTGTAAAATATATTTTCTTAAAATCATTTTTGGTTATTCAAATGTCTTCCCGCGTAAATTTAAAAAATATCGTTATTGTTCAATGAATTGTTCCATCTTTAATGGAAACAAAATTTGAAAATTTATGTTTCAATACTTTATTCAACCATTCTATGCATGTATCTTGCATAAATTATTACATCATGTTCACACTAGACTTATGATCGTTTAGCAAATTGTTCCCTTTTTGTTAGAAACTTCATCTGACTTGAATATTAGTGTTCATAAGGTGCTAATTAATGCATGTATGTATCTTACAATCTTGTAATTACATTTTTTTCTTTATATCAAAGACAAACATTAAACACTTAAACATAGGAATTTTAATCACTAGTATTAATCGTTATTAAAAGTAAAGTATATTATGTTAAAATTAGAATTACTAAATTATACATTGTATTCAAATGGTGCGTTTTATAAAGAAAATTTTCAAATAGGAAATTATCTTGAAGAGGATATGATATATGTGAAGTAAAAAATTTATTAAGTGAGTTTTGCGTGTATAAAGCGTATGAACTATCCACGATGCGACTCATGTATTTTAAGAAAATAATATATGTGTCGCTAAATTACAATTGGATTTTAGATGCAATGTCAAAACAACTTGTATAGACCATTATATTCCTATAATTTATTCATGTCTCACACTACTTTGACAACTTTGACGCATTATTGTAACTAGGTTAGATGTACATATAATAACTTGCCTAGCGCAACAAGGCAACAACCACAGCTGGGACTGTCTTAGGACAGATTAAAGAGCATTGGGAAAAAGGCGGGTTTTTCGATCAATTGAGGCTGCTGCCACTGGACAAAGTTGATCGAACCTTCACATGTATGTTAGTATGTGTAAATTCACTAAATTGTATGTCGCTACCAGAGGGTTACTCCGTTTTCAGAGTGGGGTGGTCTCATTGGTCCACGCCTCCTTTTTTGTTTTCTTTTTAACATAAAACAAAACCATTGATTGACCAAACACAACCAAGGGACATCTGATAAGAAACTGTAGGTGTTAGGTGGCGGTGATGATTTCAGTTGCGGTGGGGACGTTTTGCCAGATCGAGACAGAGAGAGGTTGGGCATTGTAACATTGGTGGAAACATAATTGTGGCAGTCGGCGGGGGTGGCAACCGGTGAACGAAAGTTGTTATTGGTTGAGTAGTTCTTAGATGTAATAACAGAGTACATAGAGTGTTTGGGAGGCCAGAAACGACAACGTAACGGTATTGCAGTGGTAGAATCCCCTTGGTCATGTGTTGTGTGGTTGTTGGCGACGACAAAGAGTTGAAGAAACTGATATGGGTGAAATAGAGAAAGTGCGTGTACGTGTTTTTGTGTGTGTGTGTGTGAAAGAGTAGACGGTGGAGGTGGTGCTGGTTAAGAAAAACCAGCGGCTGGATGTGAGTAGGCAAAATGCTAAGGCTGAAATGTGGATTCCATCATTATATTATCAATTTAATATAGACATAGTAATGCTATTATATATAATTTCTATTGTTATGACATGTTCATCCAAATGATAATATATTTTCTAAAATGTTACTATAAAATAATTCAAATCATTTTTTTATTTTAATAACGTTTTTCTAAAGCTAACATAATATATATTAATACCATTACTCATTTCTTTTTTAATGAACCGAAGAGAGAGAGCAAAGCTTAATATATGGAAATTTGAGACGCGCAGTCGGCTCTTGGATTTTCGTCTTTTTTATAGTTAAATAATAAAAAAAGTAATAAACCGAACACGTTTTGACATCCCTTTAGGTATATATAAATAAACTTTTAGGCATTTTATAGCTTTTATTTTATGAGTTCTCTCTTTGGTTAGTAACTAATACAAATTGTGTAATATGCATATTAAATATAGAAAATGTACTTTCAAAATATAAACAAACCGGTAAAAGAAAAGGGAACTCATATCGGTAGTATCAGTACTGATATTTCTTTCTACAAGTTTCTATTGATGTAAAACACGTATTCCCATTATTTTGGGCATATAATTACTTCACTCATATTGGTAGTATCAATACTGATATTCCTTTCTACAAGTTTCTATTGATATAAAACACGTATTCCCATTATTTTGGGCAGATAATGACTTCATTTTCTGTGTTTTTCCTTGGGTTGATGTTGCTATACTAATTGTCTATGTCGTATTGATGACGTAACAAAACAACCATTACCAAACGAAATTCCACCGCAACGCGCGACAAATTTTACTAGTGAAGTATAATACATATTATTAAAATTATAACCACATATAGAATTAAATATGAAAATATATTAGTCACTGGGGCTCGGTTCAAATGAAAACCACCACGAGTTGTGAGAACTGTGAGAACTTTTTCTTCCCACGCGAGTTGGGCCAATTTTTTTTTTGCACAAACCTAGATGAAGATATTATAAACACATCTGAAAGAGAAAGTAAAAAAATTGTCGAGTCTGTAGTTTTGACTGATGCAAGTTTTTTTACGCGCTGATGTAAATTTTGTATGAAGATAAATATTTTTTATGCTAATGTAAATGTGGGTATGCGGCATTTTTAAATTTTTTTTTCCTGAAACAAGTGATTATTTTAATACTTTTGAGGAAAAAATCGGAAAAAAAAACCTTATGGATGGCCTAGTTCTCACAGTTCTCACAACTCGAGGTGGTTCTCATTGCAACTTTAGAGATAAACTAAAGGTAAACAAGTACAATGTTGTAAATTGTTATTATAACCTAACATAAAACCAAACAATTGATAAACTAACGGAAACCGAGTACAACTTTGTAATTTGTCAACTCCGCCATAACGCGCGGTTAGCCCAATGCTAGTATTGGTAATGTTTAACACTAAATATAATTGATCATTGGATCAGATAAAAAATCATAATAAATTTGAATGAATAGATCATATCCTTGACCGTGTATGTAAATATGGAAAAAAACTTAATATCAATAAATGTAATAAATAAAAAAAAAGTATCTAATGATATTAATGCATGATTAAAAGGAAATAAGCATTTAGATCATAAAGCCACTAAACTATCACATATTTTTTGATACAATCTCATTTCCCATCAACAATACGGAAGATATCATTAGCAATATTCTTAGCATCATTTGAGATTCCAAATAATCCAGCACTAGCAAATCCAACACAATAAAGACCATTTTCTCCTTTCCAATGGTTAGGGCTTTTGTGTTTTGGCATTCCTTTTTCATTGAACAGACCTCCATCTTCCTAGATTAGACAAACAAAAAAAAAGAACATTAAGATTAACGAAAAAAACACAAAAGGTTAAGCTACGACATAAAATGTAGTAACTTCAATTACCTTAAGCCATTTCCGTACGGTGCTTTTAAAACCAGTAGCAAAGACAATGGCATCAAATTGCCTCTCTTGACCATTTGTAAATTTGATAATATCACCTTGTATATCTTTAATAGACGTCATAACCTTAAGCACACAGAGAAGATTATGCAATTAGTATTTGTTGTTTAGAAGTCATTTGATTTGATATGAAAACATTATCACAATGTTTACCTTAATATCTCCTGTTTTAATCTTTGAAATTGTTCCAACATCAATGACAGGTGATCTCCCTGTTTCTTTTTTAAGCAAGAATGGTCCTTTAAGTGGCCTTTGTATTCCGAATCTCCCAAGATCTCCATACAACAACTTACTTAACACTAAAACCATCTTATCCACAATTGTGCACCGAATATATTTTAAAAAATACATTCCAAGTTGCACTAACTCCTTGTTAAGCACATGTATCTGCCACAACAAATAACAGAATGTTAAAATATACCAAATACATTTTTCTAAATTTAATACACCACTTTTTCAAATTCAAACAACACGCGAGAGAACATTTAGTTGTTTACCGGGCTACGAACAACAACTGATGTTTGAGCACCCCAATTGCACAAATCATATGCGATTTCCATCCCAGAATTTCCGGCACCAACAACAAGCGTATCCTTGTCTCCAAATGTCTTTCCATTTTCATACTCACTTGAGTGGATGACTAACCCTTTGAAGGTATCCAAGCCATAAACATTCGGAATAAAGCCTTCGCTATTTTCACCGGTTGCCACCACAAGAAACTCACTTACATACTCCTCGACCAAACCCGAAACATTATTTTGGGCGGTAACCACCCATTTTTGTGCACTCTTGTCATACCATGCACTCTCGACACTACGTTGGTACAATGGGTCTACATTAAAATGATAAACATAGTTTTTCAAGTATTGCACAAACATATTTTTTGGTACAAATGTGGGTGCAGACAAAGGAAATGGCATATGAGGAAGTTGACAAAAGTTTTTGGCTAAGTGAAGCTTTAAACGATCATAAGCCTTCTTTTGCCATAAAGATGCATAACAATCTTCCCTTTCAAGAACAATATTTGGGATTGAAAGAAGATTGAGACATGCTGATGTTGCAATGCCAGCAGGTCCTGCTCCAACTATCATAACAATGGTTTCTTGCTTCATTTTCTCAAGCTCTTTGATTGGTTTTTAGTAGTGAGTATTGTATGTGTTTGGATGCATTATGCAATGTGTATACCCTTTATATAGGAATAGAAATTTAGATGAAGAGTGTAAAATATATTTTCTTAAAATCATTTTTGGTTATTCAAATGTCTTCCCGCGTAAATTTAAAAAATATCGGTTATTGTTCAATGAATTGTTCCATCTTTAATGGAAACAAAATTTGAAAATTTATGTTTCAATACTTTATTTAACCATTCTATGCATGTATCTTGCATAAATTACTACATCATGTTCACACTAGAGTTATGATCATTTAGCAAATTGTTCCCTTTTTGTTAGAAACTTCATCTGACTTGAATCTTAGTGTTCATAAGGTGCTAATTAATGCATGTATGTATCTTACAATCTTGTAATTACATTTTTTTTTCTTTATATCAAAGACAAACATTAAACACTTAAACATAGGAATTTTAATCACTAGTATTAATCGTTATTAAAAGTAAAGTATATTATGTTAAAATTAGAATTACTAAATTATACATTGTATTCGTATGGTGCGTTTTATAAAGAAAATTTTCAAATAGGAAATTATCTTGAAGAGGATATGATATATGTGAAGTAAAAAATTTATTAAGTGAGTTTTGCGTGTATAAAGCGTATGAACTATCCACGATGCGACTCATGTATTTTAAGAAAATAATATATGTGTCGCTAAATTACAATTGGATTTTAGATGCAACGTCAAAACAACTTGGATAGACCATTATATTCCTATAATTTATTCATGTCTAACACTACTTTGACAACTTTGACGCATTATTGTAACTAGGTTAGATGTACATATAATAACTTGCCTAGCGCAACAAGGCAACAACCACAGCTGGGACTGTCTTAGGACAGATCAAAGAACATTGGGAAAAAGGCGGGTTTTTCGATCAATTGAGGCTGCTGCCACTGGACAAAGTTGCTCGAACCTTCACATGTATGTTAGTATGTGTAAATTCACTAAATTGTATGTCGCTACCAGAGGGTTACTCCGTTTTCAGAGTGGGGTGGTCTCATTGGTCCACGCCTCCTTTTTTTGTTTTCTTTTTAACATAAAACAAAACCATTGATAACCAAACACAACCAAGGGACATCTGATAAGAAACTGTAGGTGTTAGGTGGCGCTGATGATTTCAGTTGCGGTGGGGACGTTTTGCCAGATAGAGACAGAGAGAGGTTGGGCATTGTAACATTGGTGGAAACATAATTGTGGCAGTCGGCGGGGGTGGCAACCGGTGAACGAAAGTTGTTATTGGTTGAGTAGTTCTTAGATGTAATAACAGAGTACATAGAGTGTTTGGGAGGCCAGAAACGACAACGTAATGGTATTGCAGTGGTAGAATCCCCTTGGTCATGTGTTTTGTGGTTGTTGGCGACGACAAAGAGTTGAAGAAACTGATATGGGTGAAATAGAGAAAGTGCGTGTACGTGTTTGTGTGTGTGTGTGTGTGTGAAAGAGTAGACGGTGGAGGTGGTGCTGGTTAAGAAAAACCAGCGGCTGGATGTGAGTAGGCAAAATGCTAAGGCTGAAATGTGGATTCCATCATTATATTATCAATTTAATATAGACATAGTAATGTTATTATATATAATTTCTATTGTTATGACATGTTCATCCAAATGATAATATATTTTCTAAAATGTTACTATAAAATAATTCAAATCATTTTTTTATTTTAATAACGTTTTTCTAAAGCTAACATAATATATATTAACACCATTACTCATTTCATTTTTAATGAATCGAAGAGAGAGAGAGAGAGAGCAAAGCTTAATATATGGAAATTTGAGACGCGCAGTCGGCTCTTGGATTTTCGTCTTTTTTATAGTTAAATAATAAAAAAAAGTAATAAACCGAACACGTTTTGACATCCCTTTAGGTATATATAGATAAACTTTTAGGCATGTTATAGCTTTTATTTTATGAGTTCTCTCTTTCGTTAGTAGCTAATACAAATTGTGTAATATGCATATTAAATATAGAAAATGTACTTTCAAAATATAAACAAACCGGTAAAAGAAAAGGGAACTCATATCGGTAGTATCAGTATGATATTTCTTTCTACAAGTTTCTATTGATGTAAAACACGTATTCCCATTATTTTGGGCATATAATTACTTCACTCATATTGGTAGTATCAATACTGATATTCCTTTCTACAAGTTTCTATTGATGTAAAACACGTATTCCCATTATTTTGGGCATATAATGACTTCATTTTCTGTGTTTTTCTTTGGGATGATGTTGTTATACTAATTGTCTATGTCGTATTGATGTCGTAACAAAACAACCATTACCAAACGAAATTCCACCGCAACGCGCGACAGATTTTACTAGTGAAGTATAATACATATTATTAAAATTATAACCACATATAGAATTAGAGGAAGGTTAACGTACATTATGGCTTAACGTACATCACGTACGACAGGTAATTACGCACGTTCATTTTAAAATCACGCATGTTATAACTCAAAAATCCAAAATCACGCATGTTGAAAAACAATAATCACGCTTGTGAAAACATTAATCACGCATGTTATAGAACAAATCACGCACGTTGTTGTACGTGAAGTACGTTAAGCCGTAATGTACGATATACTTTTTCTATAGAATTAAATATGAAAATATATTAGTCACTGGGGCTCGGTTCAAATGAAAACCACCACGAGTTGTGAGAACTGTGAGAACTTTTTCTTCCCACGCGAGTTGGGCCAATTTTTTTTTGCACAAACCTAGATGAAGATATTATAAACACATCTGAAAGAGAAAGTAAAAAAATTGTCGAGTCTGTAGTTTTGACTGATGCAAGTTTTTTTACGCGCTGATGTAAATTTTGTATGAAGATAAATATTTTTTATGCTAATGTAAATGTGGGTATGCGGCATTTTTAAATTTTTTTTCCTGAAACAAGTGATTATTTTAATACTTTTGAGAAAAAAAATCGGAAAAAAACCTTATGGATGGCCTAGTTCTCACAGTTCTCACAACTCAAGGTGGTTCTCATTGCAACTTTAGAGATAAACTAAAGGTAAACAAGTACAATGTTGTAAATTGTTATTATAACCTAACATAAAACCAAACAATTGATAAACTAACGGAAACCGAGTACAACTTTGTAATTTGTCGACTCCGCCATAACGCGCGGTTAGCCCAATGCTAGTATTGGTAATGTTTAACACTAAATATAATTCATCATTGGATCAGATAAAAAAATCATAATAAATTTGAATGAATGGATCATATCCTTGACCGTTTATGTAAATATGGAAAAAAACTTAATATCAATAAATGTAATAAATAAAAAAAAGTATCTAATGATATTAATGCATGATTAAAAGGAAATAAGCATTTAGATCATAAAGCCACTAAACTATCACATATTTTTTGATACAAGCTCATTTCCCATCAACAATACGGAAGATATCATTAGCAATATTCTTAGCATCGTTTGAGATTCCAAATAATCCAGCACTAGCAAATCCAACACAATAAAGACCATTTTCTCCTTTCCAATGGTTAGGGCTTTTGTGTTTTGGCATTCCTTTTTCATTGAACAGACCTCCATCTTCCTAGATTAGACAAACAAAAAAAGAACATTAAGATTAACGAAAAAAACACAAAAGGTTAAGCTACGACATAAAATGTAGTAACTTCAATTACCTTAAGCCATTTCCGTACGGTGCTTTTAAAACCAGTAGTGTCACACCCCCAAAATCCACCCGCGGATAACACCCGCTTCGAGGGCGTGACTGACCAGGATCCAGCCACCAATTATACTGAATAACTAAATAGATAACAAAAGTAATACTTACTAACCATACGATTAGCAAGTGTTAAGTTTAGAGTTCAAAGTCTTAAGTTCAGAGTAAAATGTAGCGGAAGCATAATTAAACAGTTTTGAACAATGTTCATAAGGCAAGCATGATAAATGCCCAACACACGGGCAGACGACCACTACACATCCCAAGCAGCTGCTCCAGTCACTGGCCACCTGCAAAGCATGCAGTAAGGGGTCAACAATAATGCTGAGTGAGTTCACTAGTTGTCCAGTTTTAATTACCAAAAACTTGTTTCCCCAGTTAATTTACCCGTTTATACATGCCATGGGGAGCTACCCCAAAAGTTAGCGACTAAACTGTTTTTCCAATACCGAACACTAGGTAACCGTTTGCGTTTCCGCAGGATGCCCCGATGTCAATGTTCTATCATCATTGACGGATGCCTGAGTACATTAGTTCACGACCGATCCCATACCATGGCACGGTGTGAGGCTGGTAAGACCTAAATAGCGCTATCAACTAATAACCCGTTCGCCTGGCACCGGCGACTAATCGGTATTATGTAGTAGGGACTTGAGTGATAGAGTTGCGTTTAGTGCCGTTGGTTGCATTCCGTATAAACAGTAATTAACTAAAAAGGGTTTCCCAATACAAGGGAAGATAAAGTAAGTTTGTTCCCAATAACTAGGGAAGGAATGTAGACGGTATCCCCTTTACAAGGGGATAGGGTTGTTTTAGTCTCGTGTCCCAAACCACCGGGACGCATGCTTTTAAGTTGTGAACTCACCTTGGGTTGCTCGGTATGATACGTTACTTGGTTAAGTATGTTGGTCACCACGTCCTAACATGGTTACCAAGTATGGGTCAAGTTGGGTACAAGTAAACACGTATAAACACACTTAACATAAATGCAAACAACCACAGTAGCAGGTATACATGCAGCCCAGTCAACAGAAAGTCCAACATACAACAGTGGGGTTATTGGGCCTAAACAGTAACAGATACTCAAGCAGTCCAGTTAACAGATAATCCAACAAGTTCTTTGGCCCAATAACAGCCCAGTCGAGACAAGGGTGACTCGCAACCAAGGTTGCGACTCGCAACCGAGGTCTCGGTTCGTCATGCTTTGGTTACGACTCGCAATCAGAGATTCCGACTCGCAACCGGCGGTTCCGACAAAGCAGTTGTGGTTACGACTCGCAATCGGATCGATACGCGTTGATTACGACTCGCAACCGGGAGGTCTCGACAAATCCTGCTGTGGTCTCGAGTAGCAACCAAAGGTTGCGACTCGCAACCGTGATTACGTGCACATAAAACAGTTTCTAGAACCTGCAAAACAGTACTAGCCAATAGGATTTCATTTTCATGAGAATTATGTACTATACCCACTAAACATGTTTGTTTGTCTGATTTCTTACCAAAACAGATCAAAAACCATAATATTTGAATGTTCATAACATCTTCATACATGTTCTTCATTTATTCAAACAATGTTCAAACAATATTCAAAACCACATTCATCATTTATAACCCAAAATCATGCATAAAGTCCCCGACCCGAGCCCTTAATATCAATCGGACAATAAACAAAGAAGACCATTCAACCTAAACAATATAACATATCCTCTTATTGGTAACATGAATCACATAGCTAGCACTTAGTCCGAAACATATAACCGATCTAACCAAACATCATAACAACCGGAAAAACACTCTATTTTGTCTAGCAAGAACAACAACAACAACCATAATCAAGCATCATTTAGTAACAAGCAAATATAAACAACATCATCATCACTAACCGGTTCAAGAGTGACACAAAGGTGTTCAAGTTGGTGATGGATTGGAGCCTTCGAGTGATGATTCCAAGCTAATCCAAAGGGTGCTCTTGTTGGTCGGATCCGAGAAGGAGAAGGAAAGGAGAGGAAGGTGATTCTTTGAGGGTTTTTAGGGTTTTAGTGAGAGAGATGAGAGGAGAGTGTGAGAGTGTTGTGAGATTTGTAAAAATGGTTAAGGGAAGGGAGGGTTGGCTTATATAATGTACCGAGTTGGGCTAGGGGGGGTTCCGGGTTGGGTTCTCGGTCACAAGGCCCTAACCGGCCCACTGCTACTGTTCACTCGAGACCAAGGGGTCTCGAGTTGGGTCATGGTTTCGGCTCCTATCTACATATATACATATATATCACAAATACATATACACACATAACATGTAACTCAATAGTTCAGATTTTTATTTAATGACATATTTACACGTAAGTTACATCACAAAGGTTCCCCGGGAAAATCCGAAGTGTCACATTATCCCCAAGTTTTAGGAACTTTCGTCCCGAAAGTTAAGGCAGCCACTGTCAAGCTAACGTTAGTGAAAGCGTTTCAACGGGGTGTCACATCATCCCCCCGTTAGTTTGGAATTTCGTCCCGAAATTCGGTTGTAGCTTCAGTGCTGGGGTTTTCGTTTGGGAACAACTGGGGATACTTGTGCTTCATCTGGTCTTCCCGCTCCCAGGTATACTCTGGGCCACGTCGCGAGTTCCAACGGACTCGTACAAGAGGTATCTGGCTACGTTTGAGGATTTTGATCTCTCGATCAGTGATCTCAATTGGTTCCTCTGTAAAGTGTAGCCGTTCATCAATCGTCAGTTCCTTGAAAGGGATCACAAGTGTTTCATCCGACAAACACTTCTTCAGGTTAGATATGTGGAAAACGTTGTGTACCGCACTCAGTTCTTCAGGCAGGTTCAATCTATAAGCGACCTTACCGATCTTCTCGGTAATTTCGAATGGTCCGATATATCGTGGATTAAGCTTGCCCCGTTTACCAAAGCGAACCACACCCTTCCAGGGTGAGACTTTAAGTAGAACCCGGTCACCGACCTGGAATTCCAAGGGTTTCCTACGCTTATCAGCGTAACTCTTCTGACGGTCACGAGCTGCCGCCATGCGTTGTCTGATCTGGGCAATCTTTTCCGTTGTATCTACCACCATCTCTGGGCCCGTGATTTGACTACCACCGATTTCCGCCCAGCAGAGAGGTGACCGACATTTACGACCGTACAATGCCTCAAAAGGTGCTGCCTGAATACTGGTGTGGTAGCTGTTGTTGTAAGAGAACTCTACTAGCGGTAGATGCTTCTCCCAATTCTTGCCAAAATCGATCACACACGCTCTAAGCATGTCTTCTAGAGTTTGGATGGTACGTTCGGACTATCCATCCGTTTGCGGGTGATAAGCAGTGCTCATGTCCAAACGTGAGCCAAAGCATTTGTGCATAGCTTGCCACAATTCCGAAGTAAAACGAGCGTCTCGGTCGGAAATAATCGAGGTTGGCACTCCGTGCCTCGAAACTACTTCCTTTAAGTAAATCTCTGCCAAGGTAGAAAACTTGTCTGTTTCCTTAATAGCCAGAAAGTGCGCGGACTTGGTCAATCGATCTACTATTACCCAAATAGCATCATTTCCGCGTTGAGACCTAGGTAGCCCTGTAACAAAATCCATGGAAATTTGCTCCCATTTCCATTTCGGGATTTCCGGTTGTTGGAGTAGACCTGCTGGCTTCTGGTATTCTGTCTTGACTCTCGCGCAAGTCAAACATTTGCTAACGTATGTTGCTATGTGGGCCTTCATACCAGGCCACCAGTATGTAGTCTTCAAATCATGGTACATCTTGTCCGAACCAGGATGTACTGAGTAGCGGGACTTGTGGGCTTCATCCATCACGAGTTCACGTAAATCTCCGTAGAGTGGAACCCAGATGCGCCCTGTTACATAGTAAGCACCATCTTCTTTCTGTTCTAGTTGCTGTCTCGACCCTCGCAGAGACTCAGCCCTGATGTTTTCCGGCTTCAATGCTTCGACTTGAGCATTTCGAATCTGGGTAGGGAGGTTAGACTGGATGGTAAGTTGTAATGCTCGCACGCGCTTCGGTACAGTGTCCTTTCGGCTGAGGGCGTCTGCCACGACATTGGCTTTGCCCGGATGGTATTTGATGGCGCATTCGTAGTCATTCAAGAGTTCGACCCATCGACGTTGTCTCATGTTCAATTCCTTTTGCCTAAAGATATGCTCGAGACTCCTGTGATCGGTGTAAATAGTGCACTTGGTACCGTACAGGTAATGTCTCCATATCTTAAGAGCGAAGATCACTGCTCCCAGTTCCAAGTCATGCGTCGTGTAGTTCTTTTCATGCGTCTTGAGTTGTCGAGAGGCGTAGGCAATAACTTTCTAGCGTTGCATTAGCACGCAACCGAGCCCATGAATAGACGCATCGCAGTAAACCACAAAGTCGTCAGTGCCGTCAGGCAACGAGAGAATAGGAGCGCTACAGAGGTTATCCTTAAGCCTCTGAAAAGCAGATTCCTGTGCTGCATTCCACTTGTAGGCGACGCCTTTCTGAGTGAGTATCGTGAGGGGTTGTGCAATCTTTGAGAATCCCTGAATGAATCTGCGGTAGTAGCCCGCCAAACCCAAGAATTGGCGAACTTCAGTGGGAGTCTTAGGCGTAGGCCAGTTCTTTATTGATTCGATCTTAGCGGGGTCGACGTGAATTCCGTTCTTATTAACTACATGGCCGAGGAAATGGACTTCTCGAAGCCAGAAGTCACATTTAGAGAATTTGGCGTACAGTTGCTCGTTGCGAAGGAGTTCGAGGATAAGGCGTAGGTGCTGTTCATGCTCTTCTTGACTTTTCGAATAAATCAGGATGTCGTCGATAAACAAAATCACAAATTTGTCGAGGTAAGGCTTACATACGCGGTTCATAAGATCCATGAACACTGCCGGCGCGTTGGTCATTCCAAAAGGCATGACGAGGAACTCGTAATGACCATAACGAGTCCTGAATGCAGTCTTGGAAATATCTTCATTACGAACTCTCAGCTGATGATAGCCTGATCGCAGGTCAATCTTTGAATAGTAGCTCGATCCTTGCAACTGATCGAATAGGTCGTCGATGCGCGGGAGAGGGTAACGATTCTTGATGGTAACCTTGTTCAACTCACGGTAGTCGATGCACATTCGGAATGTGCCATCCTTCTTCTTGACAAAGAGTACTGGTGCTCCCCAGGGTGATGAACTAGGACGGATAAATCCTTTATCCAAAAGTTCTTGTAGTTGCGTGGAGAGTTCCTTCAGTTCTGCAGGGGCTAGACGGTACGGCGCACGAGCTATGGGTGCTGCTCCGGGAGCTAGCTCGATTTGGAATTCGACCTGACGGTGGGGAGGGAGTCCAGGTAGTTCCTCAGGAAATACCTCGGGATAATCGCGTACTACAGGAAAATCTTCAATCTTCTTTTCCTTTTCGTGGGTGTTGGTGACAAGTGCTAAGATAGCGGTGTGCCCTTTCTGCAAACACTTCTGGGCTTTTAAAAGCGAGATAATGCCTGTGACTTCTCCACCTTTGTTGCCTTTGACGATGAGGGGTTGACCAGAACGGCGAGGTATACGAACTGCTTTCTCTTGACAGAGGATCTCAGCGCGATGTTTGGATAACCAATCCATACCAATGACGACGTCGAAGCTTCCAAGTTTGACAGGGAAAAGATCGATACTAAACGTGTGACCAGACAATTCTAGTGTGCAGTCGTGGATCATGTGCGTGGCCTCGATGTTCTTACCATTAGCTATCTCGACAGTATGCTTAGAACTTAATAACGCAGGCGGGTGCTTAAGTTTCTTACTAATGCGAAGGGATACATAACTGGCATCGGCACCGGAATCAAATAACACAGAAACATAACGATCATCAAGTAGGAACTTACCCGCCACGACGTTGGGATCGTTCCTTGCTTCACCAGCTCCAATCACGAAAGCTCTTCCCCTTGCATTTCCAGCATTGTTGTTTTGCTCATTGTTCCCAGCTCCCTGATTGTTGTTGCGATTCTGATTCAGTTCAGGGCAATCCTTTCGCATGTGCCCTGTTGCCCCACATTTAAAACATGCTCTGTTGTTTCCCTGCTGCTGTTGCTGTTGGGGTTGTTGCTGATTCTGTCTTGCCGGGAACTGACTTCTACAATCCTTTGCTTCGTGCCCCATCTTGTGGCATCGCTGACACTGACCCTTGTTGCATGCCCCATTGTGGTGCCTGTTACACTTGTTGCACTTAGGGTAGTTTCCCCGGTAGCCACCCTGTTGCTGAGTGCCTTTGTTGTTGTCAGTTTTCCTTTGCTGAGCTGGGGCCTGAGTAGAGTTAGCATCCTTGCTTTGATTTCCTTCCCACTTACGCTTGTTGTCACTAGAAGTTCCGACAGTAGCACTGATTCTTTTGGGCAACCTGCCCTCTTCCACAGCCTGATCAGTGAGTTTGTGAGCAAGTCGAACGATCGGCTGAATGGTAGTGTGGTTAGCTGAAGTTACATGGCTTCGAATTTCTGGAGCCAGACCCTTGATGTACAGTTCGATTCTTCGATACATAGGTCGAGACATGTTTGGACAAAGAGCAGCATAGTCGTTGGACAGCTTGGTGTAGGTCTCAATCTCTGACCCAACCATCTTGAGTTCATAGTACTCATTTTCCAGCTTGTGGATGTCATCCCTGTGACAGTACTCTTCCTTGATCATATCCTTGAAATCTTCCCACGCAGTAGCGTTTGCAGTCTCCAAACCAAGCATCTGAATTTGCGCCTTCCACCATGAAAGTGCGCTTCCCTCTAGAGTACCAGTAGCAAACTTCACCCAATTCGCAGGGGACATTCGCAGACAGCGAAGACAGCTTCGACCTTCTCGATCCAGTGCAGGAGACCTATGGCACCCTCAGTGCCACTGAATGGAAGAGGCTTGCAATCCATGAAGGTCTTGAAGGTACAGACACGTGGTTGCACAGGTGCAGGCTGACCTGTTGTGAGGAGTGAAGCGAAATAGGTTTAGAGGCGAAAAGACGATGTGGCGGTAGGATCTAAACATCCTAAAACATCGAGTTTACCTATAGGGTGAGCTGCGAAAGCTGCAGCCACAGTGTTGAGCAGGTTAGTGAACTGAGCCTGAGTCATGTTGACGTTTCCTCGTCCGCGTCCACTCATTGTCTTCATAACCAGAAAACATAGTATGAGTGTGTGATAGCGAGAATAAGATAGAAGAGAGAAGATGTATCTATCTAATCAGGCAAACCAGTACGTATAGTAAAGCGGAAAGCATAAGACAATTAAGCAAGTAACTATGGGTCCGAGCTATGAGGTCAGATAAGTCGAGCCTTGTACTTGGAGTGTAGTGTCGTCACGAGTCACGGGTTATAGTCTGGTTTTTCTCAAAAAGATTTTTCCCCTTTTTAAAACCAAGTTCACTATAACCAATGGCTCTGATACCAATCTGTCACACCCCCAAAATCCACCCGCGGATAACACCCGCTTCGAGGGCGTGACTGACCAGGATCCAGCCACCAATTATACTGAATAACTAAATAGATAACAAAAGTAATACTTACTAACCATACGATTAGCAAGTGTTAAGTTTAGAGTTCAAAGTCTTAAGTTCAGAGTAAAATGTAGCGGAAGCATAATTAAACAGTTTTGAACAATGTTCATAAGGCAAGCATGATAAATGCCCAACACACGGGCAGACGACCACTACACATCCCAAGCAGCTGCTCCAGTCACTGGCCACCTGCAAAGCATGCAATAAGGGGTCAACAATAATGCTGAGTGAGTTCACTAGTTGTCCAGTTTTAATTACCAAAAACTTGTTTCACCAGTTAATTTACCCGTTTATACATGCCATGGGGAGCTACCCCAAAAGTTAGCGACTAAACTGTTTTTCCAATACCAAACACTAGGTAACCGTTTGCGTTTCCGCAGGATGCCCCGATGTCAATGTTCTATCATCATTGACGGATGCCTGAGTACATTAGTTCACGACCGATCCCATACCATGGCACGGTGTGAGGCTGGTAAGACCTAAATAGCGCTATCAACTAATAACCCGTTCGCCTGGCACCGGCGACTAATCGGTATTATGTAGTAGGGACTTGAGTGATAGAGTTGCGTTTAGTGCCGTTGGTTGCATTCCGTATAAACAGTAATTAACTAAAAAGGGTTTCCCAATACAAGGGAAGATAAAGTAAGTTTGTTCCCAATAACTAGGGAAGGAATGTAGACGATATCCCCTTTACAAGGGGATAGGGTTGTTTTAGTCTCGTGTCCCAAACCACCGGGACGCATGCTTTTAAGTTGTGAACTCACCTTGGGTTGCTTGGTATGATACGTTACTTGGTTAAGTATGTTGGTCACCACGTCCTAACATGGTTACCAAGTATGGGTCAAGTTGGGTACAAGTAAACACGTATAAACACACTTAACATAAATGCAAACAACCACAGTAGCAGGTATACATGCAGCCCAGTCAACAGAAAGTCCAACATACAACAGTGGGGTTATTGGGCCTAAACAGTAACAGATACTCAAGCAGTCCAGTTAACAGATAATCCAACAAGTTCTTTGGCCCAATAACAGCCCAGTCGAGACAAGGGTGACTCGCAACCAAGGTTGCGACTCGCAACCGAGGTCTCGGTTCGTCATGCTTTGG
Organism: Helianthus annuus; assembly: GCF_002127325.2. NCBI lineage: Eukaryota > Viridiplantae > Streptophyta > Magnoliopsida > Asterales > Asteraceae > Helianthus > Helianthus annuus. The sequence goes on along the minus strand of NC_035433.2, from coordinate 133,016,165 downwards.
TTACGACTCGCAATCAGAGATTCCGACTCGCAACCGGCGGTTCCGACAAAGCAGTTCTGGTTACGACTCGCAATCGGATCGATACGCGTTGATTACGACTCGCAACCGGGAGGTCTCGACAAATCCTGCTGTGGTCTCGAGTAGCAACCAAAGGTTGCGACTCGCAACCGTGATTACGTGCACATAAAACAGTTTCTAGAACCTGCAAAACAGTACTAGCCAATAGGATTTCATTTTCATGAGAATTATGTACTATACCCACTAAACATGTTTGTTTGTCTGATTTCTTACCAAAACAGATCAAAAACCATAATATTTGAATGTTCATAACATCTTCATACATGTTCTTCATTTATTCAAACAATGTTCAAACAATATTCAAAACCACATTCATCATTTATAACCCAAAATCATGCATAAAGTCCCCGACCCGAGCCCTTAATATCAATCGGACAATAAACAAAGAAGACCATTCAACCTAAACAATATAACATATCCTCTTATTGGTAACATGAATCACATAGCTAGCACTTAGTCCGAAACATATAACCGATCTAACCAAACATCATAACAACCGGAAAAACACTCTATTTTGTCTAGCAAGAACAACAACAACAACCATAATCAAGCATCATTTAGTAACAAGCAAATATAAACAACATCATCATCACTAACCGGTTCAAGAGTGACACAAAGGTGTTCAAGTTGGTGATGGATTGGAGCCTTCGAGTGATGATTCCAAGCTAATCCAAAGGGTGCTCTTGTTGGTCGGATCCGAGAAGGAGAAGGAAAGGAGAGGAAGGTGATTCTTTGAGGGTTTTTAGGGTTTTAGTGAGAGAGATGAGAGGAGAGTGTGAGAGTGTTGTGAGATTTGTAAAAATGGTTAAGGGAGGGGAGGGTTGGCTTATATAATGTACCGAGTTGGGCTAGGGGGGGTTCCGGGTTGGGTTCTCGGTCACAAGGCCCTAACCGGCCCACTGCTACTGTTCACTCGAGACCAAGGGGTCTCGAGTTGGGTCATGGTTTCGGCTCCTATCTACATATATACATATATATCACAAATACATATACACACATAACATGTAACTCAATAGTTCAGATTTTTATTTAATGACATATTTACACGTAAGTTACATCACAAAGGTTCCCCGGGAAAATCCGAAGTGTCACAAGTAGCAAAGACAATGGCATCAAATTGCCTCTCTTGACCATTTGTAAATTTGATAATATCACCTTGTATATCTTTAATAGACGTCATAACCTTAAGCACACAAAGAAGATTATGAAATTAGTATTTGTTGTTTAGAAGTCATTTGATTTGATATGAAAACATTATCACAATGTTTACCTTAATGTCTCCTGTTTTAATCTTTGAAATTGTTCCAACATCAATGACAGGTGATCTCCCTGTTTCTTTTTTAAGCAAGAATGGTCCTTTAAGTGGCCTTTGTATTCCAAATCTCCCAAGATCTCCATACAACAACTTACTTAACACTAAAACCATCTTATCCACAATTGTGCACCGAATATATTTTAAAAAATACATTCCAAGTTGCACTAACTCCTTGTTAAGCACATGTATCTGCCACAACAAAAAACAGAATGTTAAAATATACCAAATACATTTTTCTAAATCTAATACACCAGTTTTTCAAATTCAAACAACACGCGGGAGAACATTTAGTTGTTTACCGGGCTACGAACAACAACTGATGTTTGAGCACCCCAATTGCACAAATCATATGCAATTTCCATCCCAGAATTTCCGGCACCAACAACAAGCACATCCTTGTCTCCAAATGTCTTTCCATTTTCATACTCACTTGAGTGGATGACTAACCCTTTGAAGGTATCCAAGCCATAAACATTCGGAATAAATCCTTCGCTATTTTCACCGGTTGCCACCACAAGAAACTCACTTACATACTCCTCGACCAAACCCGAAACATTATTTTGGGCGGTAACCACCCATTTTTGTGCACTCTTGTCATACCATGCACTCTCGACACTACGTTGGTACAATGGGTCTACATTAAAATGATAAACATAGTTTTTCAAGTATTGCACAAACATATTTTTTGGTACAAATGTGGGTGCAGACAAAGGAAATGGCATATGAGGAAGTTGACAAAAGTTTTTGGCTAAGTGAAGCTTTAAACGATCATAAGCCTTCTTTTGCCATAAAGATGCATAACAATCTTCCCTTTCAAGAACAATATTTGGGATTGAAAGAAGATTGAGACATGCTGATGTTGCAATGCCAGCAGGTCCTGCTCCAACTATCATAACAATGGTTTCTTGCTTCATTTTCTCAAGCTCTTTGATTGGTTTTTAGTAGTGAGTATTGTATGTGTTTGGATGCATTATGCAATGTGTATACCCTTTATATAGGAATAGAAATTTAGATGAAGAGTGTAAAATATATTTTCTTAAAATCATTTTTGGTTATTCAAATGTCTTCCCGCGTAAATTTAAAAAATATCGTTATTGTTCAATGAATTGTTCCATCTTTAATGGAAACAAAATTAGAAAATTTATGTTTCAATACTTTATTCAACCATTCTATGCATGTATCTTGCATAAATTATTACATCATGTTCACACTAGACTTATGATCGTTTAGCAAATTGTTCCCTTTTTGTTAGAAACTTCATCTGACTTGAATATTAGTGTTCATAAGGTGCTAATTAATGCATGTATGTATCTTACAATCTTGTAATTACATTTTTTTCTTTATATCAAAGACAAACATTAAACACTTAAACATAGGAATTTTAATCACTAGTATTAATCGTTATTAAAAGTAAAGTATATTATGTTAAAATTAGAATTACTAAATTATACATTGTATTCGAATGGTGCGTTTTATAAAGAAAATTTTCAAATAGGAAATTATCTTGAAGAGGATATGATATATGTGAAGTAAAAAATTTATTAAGTGCGTTTTGCGTGTATAAAGCGTATGAACTATCCATGATGCGACTCATGTATTTTAAGAAAATAATATATGTGTCGCTAAATTACAATTGGATTTTAGATGCAACGTCAAAACAACTTGTATAGACCATTATATTCCTATAATTTATTCATGTCTCACACTACTTTGACAACTTTGACGCATTATTGTAACTAGGTTAGATGTACATATAATAACTTGCCTAGCGCAACAAGGCAACAACCACAGCTGGGACTGTCTTAGGACAGATTAAAGAGCATTGGGAAAAAGGCGGGTTTTTCGATCAATTGAGGCTGCTGCCACTGGACAAAGTTGATCGAACCTTCACATGTATGTTAGTATGTGTAAATTCACTAAATTGTATGTCGCTACCAGAGGGTTACTCCGTTTTCAGAGTGGGGTGGTCTCATTGGTCCACGCCTCCTTTTTTGTTTTCTTTTTAACATAATACAAAACCATTGATTGACCAAACACAACCAAGGGACATCTGATAAGAAACTGTAGGTGTTAGGTGGCGGTGATGATTTCAGTTGCGGTGGGGACGTTTTGCCAGATCGAGACAGAGAGAGGTTGGGCATTGTAACATTGGTGGAAACATAATTGTGGCAGTCGGCGGGGGTGGCAACCGGTGAACGAAAGTTGTTATTGGTTGAGTAGTTCTTAGATGTAATAACAGAGTACATAGAGTGTTTGGGAGGCCAGAAACGACAACGTAACGGTATTGCAGTGGTAGAATCCCCTTGGTCATGTGTTGTGTGGTTGTTGGCGACGACAAAGAGTTGAAGAAACTGATATGGGTGAAATAGAGAAAGTGCGTGTACGTGTTTTGTGTGTGTGTGTGTGAAAGAGTAGACGGTGGAGGTGGTGCTGGTTAAGAAAAACCAGCGGCTGGATGTGAGTAGGCAAAATGCTAAGGCTGAAATGTGGATTCCATCATTATATTATCAATTTAATATAGACATAGTAATGCTATTATATATAATTTCTATTGTTATGACATGTTCATCCAAATGATAATATATTTTCTAAAATGTTACTATAAAATAATTCAAATCATTTTTTTTATTTTAATAACGTTTTTCTAAAGCTAACATAATATATATTAATACCATTACTCATTTCTTTTTTAATGAACCGAAGAGAGAGAGCAAAGCTTAATATATGGAAATTTGAGACGCGCAGTCGGCTCTTGGATTTTCGTCTTTTTTATAGTTAAATAATAAAAAAAGTAATAAACCGAACACGTTTTGACATCCCTTTAGGTATATATAGATAAACTTTTAGGCATTTTATAGCTTTTATTTTATGAGTTCTCTCTTTCGTTAGTAACTAATACAAATTGTGTAATATGCATATTAAATATAGAAAATGTACTTTCAAAATATAAACAAACCGGTAAAAGAAAAGGGAACTCATATCGGTAGTATCAGTACTACTGATATTTCTTTCTACAAGTTTCTATTGATGTAAAACACGTATTCCCATTATTTTGGGCATATAATTACTTCACTCATATTGGTAGTATCAATACTGATATTCCTTTCTACAAGTTTCTATTGATATAAAACACGTATTCCCATTATTTTGGGCAGATAATGACTTCATTTTCTGTGTTTTTCCTTGGGTTGATGTTGCTATACTAATTGTCTATGTCGTATTGATGACGTAACAAAACAACCATTACCAAACGAAATTCCACCGCAACGCGCGACAAATTTTACTAGTGAAGTATAATACATATTATTAAAATTATAACCACATATAGAATTAAATATGAAAATATATTAGTCACTGGGGCTCGGTTCAAATGAAAACCACCACGAGTTGTGAGAACCATGAGAACTTTTTCTTCCCACGCGAGTTGGGCCAATTTTTTTTTTTTTTTTTTTGCACAAACCTAGATGAAGATATTATAAACACATCTGTAAGAGAAAGTAAAAAAAATTGTCGAGTCTGTAGTTTTGACTGATGCAAGTTTTTTTACGCGCGGATGTAAATTTTGTATGAAGATAAATATTTTTTATGCTAATGTAAATGTGGGTATGCGGTATTTTTAAATTTTTTTCCTGAAATGGCATATGAGGAAGTTGACAAAAGTTTTTTGCTAAGTGAAGCTTTAAACGATCATAAGCCTTCTTTTGCCATAAAGATGCATAACAATCTTCCCTTTCAAGAACAATATTTGGGATTGAAAGAAGATTGAGACATGCTGATGTTGCAATGCCAGCGGGTCCTGCTCCAACTATCATAACAATGGTTTCTTGCTTCATTTTCTCAGCTCTTTGATTGGTTTTTAGTAGTGAGTATTGTATGTGTTTGGATGCATTATGCAATGTGTATACCCTTTATATAGGAATAGAAATTTAGATGAAGAGTGTAAAATATATTTTCTTAAAATCATTTTTCGTTATTCAAATGTCTTCCCGCGTAAATTTAAAAAATATCGGTTATTGTTCAATGAATTGTTCCATCTTTAATGGAAACAAAATTTGAAAATTTATGTTTCAATACTTTATTTAACCATTCTATGCATGTATCTTGCATAAATTACTACATCATGTTCACACTAGACTTATGATCATTTAGCAAATTGTTCCCTTTTTGTTAGAAACTTCATCTGACTTGAATCTTAGTGTTCATAAGGTGCTAATTAATGCATGTATGTATCTTACACAAATTGTTAAATCCAGTGGCGGATCTTGACCTAAAACTCAGCATGGGCCGATGTTTTTTGGAGATAAAATCAGTCTGGGCCGAACCGATACACATTTAAAAAAATTCTCGAAAACCTGAAATTTAACACTACTGGGCGAAAAAACCGCACGGGCCGAGGCCCGGTCCGGCCTCCTCTAAGCTCCTCCCCTGGTTAAATCTTGTAATTACATTTTTTTTCTTTATATCAAAGACAAACATTAAACACTTAAACATAGGAATTTTAATCACTAGTATTAATCGTTATTAAAAGTAAAGTATATTATGTTAAAATTAGAATTACTAAATTATACATTGTATTCGAACGATGCGTTTTATAAAGAAAATTTTCAAATAGGAAATTATCTTGAAGATGATATGATATATGTGAAGTAAAAAATTTATTAAGTGAGTTTTGCGTGTATAAAGCGTATGAATTATCCACGATGCGACTCATGTATTTTAAGAAAATAATATATGTGTCGCTAAATTACAATTGGATTTTAGATGCAACGTCAAAACAACTTGGATAGACCATTATATTCCTATAATTTATTCATGTCTCACACTACTTTGACAACTTTTACGCATTATTGTAACTAGGTTAGATGTACATATAATAACTTGCCTAGCGCAACAAGGCAACAACCACAGCTGGGACTGTCTTAGGACAGATCAAAGAACATTGGGAAAAAGGCGGGTTTTTCGATCAATTGAGGCTGCTGCCACTGGACAAAGTTGATCGAACCTTCACATGTATGTTAGTATGTGTAAATTCACTAAATTGTATGTCGCTACCAGAGGGTTACTCCGTTTTCAGAGTGGGGTGGTCTCATTGGTCCACGCCTCCTTTTTTGTTTCCTTTTTAACATAAAACAAAACCATTGATTGACCAAACACAACCAAGGGACATCTGATAAGAAACTGTAGGTGTTCAGGGGTAATCTAGTCATTTTACACCCTTTTAACTGAGAAAACTAACTGATGTTAGGTACAGAGACTATCTAGGAACGAAAATTGAAAAGTTATAGACTATAGCTGTAATTTTAGAAAGTTAGAGATACAGGTGAAAAAAAGAGCAAAACACATGGATTATCCGGGCATAATAATCCTCTCCATCGCGTATACATCCCACAAAAGTCTTTTTAGTTTACTCCATCCCGTCGTCTTTAGACTTTACACCTGATCAACACCATCTTCTCCCCGTTTTCCCCAAATCAAACCTCCAAAATCAATCAATCCCACTTCCCGATCCACCCAAATCTCATCTAGGGTTCACTTCCACAACCAATCAATCTTCAAAACCCCTAATTTACACATATATACATACATGCCATGTATAGCAATTTCAAAGAACAAGCAATCGAGTACGTAAAACAAGCCGCACACGAAGACAATGCCGGAAACTACCCAAAAGCCTTCCCTTTATACATGAACGCATTAGAGTACTTCAAAACCCACTTAAAGTACGAGAAAAACCCCAAGATTCGCGAAGCAATTACGCAGAAATTCACCGAGTATTTGTACCGTGCGGAGGAGATTAGGGCGGTTCTTGATGAAGGTGGCACGGGGCCGGCGGCAACCGGCGGCGATGCGGCGGTGGCGGCCAGACCGAAGACGAAACCGAAGGATGGGGAAGGTGGAGGGGGAGATGAGGAGAATTCGGAACTTAGGGCTGGGTTGAACTCTGCGATTGTTCGGGAGAAACCGAATGTGAAGTGGAATGATGTTGCTGGACTTGACAGTGCGAAACAGGCGTTGCAGGAAGTGGTTATTTTGCCGGTTAAGTTTCCGCAGTTTTTTACTGGTTAGTGTTACATGATGTTGTTTGGTTAGGGTGTTTTTAGAGGTTGTGGAGATTAGTGGTTGTTAGAATTTAGAAACACGGGTTGAATAAATGAAATGTTAAGTAGTTAGTAGTGGAGATAGTTGAGAATTGTTAAAGGATGTTTTGAGATAGTATCGGATTGAAATTGCGAATAAGGTAGTAATTGAATTGTAAATACGAAGGGAGTGAAATAGGAGAAGCGGGGAAAAGAATATTGCCGCTGTCGGACCATATCATCCTCATAACTCTCATCATCATCCGAAGCAACCGCCGTCACCACCGCCGTGGCCGGAATTCGCCACCGGTCTCTCTCTCTCTCATCTCTGCCTCTCGGGCCTCTGTCTTTCCTCTTTCTCCCAGTCTCTCTGATCTATTCCGTCGTAGCACCACCACCAAACGGTGGTGGTGGTGGTGGTGGTCGGTGGTTCTTCAGCATGTAACAGGGGGGTGAGGGGGGACTGGTTGCGATGTGGTGGTGGGTGTGAGGTTGGACTTGGGGCTGGATGCCATCGAGAGATAGAGGGAGCAAGATGATGTTTGTTTGCGTTTTGAAGATGAAGACTAAAATGAGAGAGGAGAGATGAGAGATTAGAGAAACTCTGCAACTTTAAAAGAGGCGAGAGGAGAGAGGAGAGATTAGACATTTAAAGGAAATGACCAAACTACCCTTTTTTGTGATTGGTTGAGAGTGGTTCTCGCGGTTCTTACAACTAGAGGTGGTTTTCATTTTAGCGGTCCCCCTTTTTCATACAGATTATATTTAAGATTACTTTTACGTTTTCAATTGCAATTCATTTAAAACCTGCCCATCTCACTATCCAATTTAAATTTATTTTTATGGTTTTCGGTCGATGTAAAACATGTATGGATATTCTTTTATGCATATTTCTTTCGGTTGCTATATTGAAATACCAAAACCTCGTAATGCGGGTAATGTTACTAGTGTAATATATTTATAACAATGTTCAAATAGGGTGGGCAATTATAGGAAGAAAACTCATATTAGCTAAGAAAACTAAGAAACCCAAAGGGCGGACAATTATAGGAAGAAAACTCATATTAGTTAAAAAAAATAAAAAAAACCCAGATGAATGGACCTCCTTTTGCCACGTGTTACACCTTTTTGCAACGTGTTATATGTAACAACTAGAGGCTGCCACGTGTTACGTAACAACTTTTACTTTTTCAGAAAAAGCTGAAAGTCTGCAAAAGCTGTTACACGTAACTAGTGACAACCTCTGGTTGTTATACGTAACACAGTCTGCAAAAAAGTGCAACACGTGGCAAAAAGAGATCCATTAATTTGGATTTCTTAGTTTTCTTAACTTTTTTTAACAACAAATTTAGATCACTGAACGACCACTGTAGTATTATCGTGCCACCTGCGAAATCACCAGATCATATCAATCTCCAGACATAATGCTTATACATCAATTCAGAAAAAAACATAATAAATAGAGTAAACTTCCGTTTTGCTCCCTGTGGTTTGGTCAATTTAACGGTTTTGCTCCAATAGTTTAAAAATAGCCATTTTCCTCCCTGATTTTTCTAACTTATCTTCATTTTGCTCCCAGCCTCTAACTCCATCAGGGAGGGGAAACTGACGACAAACTCGAAAGATTAGGGAGCAAACTGGCGACAAACTCGAAAGATCAGGGAGGAAAATGACTATTTTTAAACTATTGGAGCAAAACCGTTAAAATGACTAAACCGCAAAGAGCAAAACGGAAGTTATACAACGAGGCTACAAAGCCATTAACAATTTTCTTAACTAATCGTGATACATTAATAATAGTCTTCTCAATCACGTATACATCCCATAAAAGTCTTTTTAGTTTACTCCATCCCGTCGTCTTTAGACTTTACACCTGATCAACACCATCTTCTCCCCCTTTTCCCCAAATCAAACCTCCAAAATCAATCAATCCCACTTCCCGATCCACCCAAATCTCATCTAGGGTTCACTTCCACAACCAATCGATCTTCAAAACCCCTAATTTACACATATATACATACATGCCATGTATAGCAATTTCAAAGAACAAGCAATCGAGTACGTAAAACAAGCCGTACACGAAGACAATGCCGGAAACTACCCAAAAGCCTTCCCTTTATACATGAACGCATTAGACTACTTCAAAACCCACTTAAAGTACGAGAAAAACCCCAAGATTCGCGAAGCAATTACGCAGAAATTCACTGAGTATTTGCGCCGTGCGGAGGAGATTAGGGCGGTTCTTGATGAAGGTGGCACCGGGCCGGCGGCAACCAGCGGCGATGCGGCGGTGGCGGCCAGACCGAAGACGAAACCGAAGGATGGGGAAGGTGGAGGGGGAGATGAGGAGAATTCGAAACTTAGGGCTGGGTTGAACTCTGCGATTGTTCGGGAGAAACCGAATGTGAAGTGGAATGATGTTGCTGGACTTGAGAGTGCGAAACAGGCGTTGCAGGAAGCGGTTATTTTGCCGGTTAAGTTTCCGCAGTTTTTTACTGGTTAGTGTTACATGATGTTGTTTGGTTAGGGTGTTTTTAGAGGTTGTGGAGATTAGTGGTTGTTAGAATTTAGAAACACGGGTTGAATAAATGAAATGTTAAGACTGTGGGGTATGGTGGGGCTTGGGTTGGGGCATTAGTTGACACGTGGCTTGGGTTGGGGCATTAGTTGACACGTGGCTTGGGGGGCAGACATGGGGCGACCCACATTCAACACGGTGGGGCGGGGGGTTTGGGGCGTGGGTTTGGAGATAGTTGAGAATTGTTAAATGATGTTAAATGATGCTTGGGGGGGCAGACATGGGGCGACCCACATCCAACCCACGCCCCAACCCAAGCCCCAAGCCCCATACCCCATAGTCTAAGTAGTTAGTAGTGGAGATAGTTGAGAATTGTTAAATGATGTTTTGAGATAATATTGGATTGAAATTGAGAATAAGGTAGTAGTCATAGTTATTAAAGGCGCTAGGCGCACTCAAGGCGCATAGGCCTCGCCTGGGCCTAGGTGCAAGGCGCAAATAAAGCGAGGGCCTGAGAAAAGAAAAGTGCACAATGAAAAAAATGAAAAATATATTATTTATTAGAAAAATAATAATATTCTTCAAATAAAATAAACAAAAGCTATTATATAGCATTTAATATCATATATTTAGTACCAAAAATTCTAAAATATTTAGTGTACTGGTGTAAAAAAGTAGTTTGCCTCAAATAAAAGTAGAAACCTAGCTAGAATTTTGCTGGAATTTAGAGAATTTGGCCGGAAAATATCGGAAATCTAGGAACCTCGTCGGAATCTACGCCTAAACCATCATATGGAGAATTAAAGCGCAATTGCCTCGCCTCGCCTGAAAAATGGGCCTAGGCGCAAGAGGCGATGGCTTTTAACAACTATGGTAGTAGTTGAATTGTAAATAAGAAGGGAGTGAAATAGGAGAAGCGGGGAAAAGAATATTGGGCTCACGTAAATGTGACATGTGGCGCAATTAGTTACTTATATATTAGGTATAGATAGATAGATAGATAGATTATTATGGTATTTAACAGGCTTAAAGGTTTAATTTTTATCTTGTTAATACAAGATTAGTGAGCTAAATGGCTTTTAGTTTTGTCCCAAATTAGGTGTTAACATCTTTTTTTTGCAGCGTGTGATATTAGAAGCTCTTTGATTGATTACCATATTCTTGAAATTTGCTAAGCTTAAAGAGTGTTGTTCAGAAGTGTTTTTCTTGTAGCAGTATTTAATTAAATGTATCAAGTTTTATGTATTATATTTGATTGATATCATGTTAACAATTAATACATAATGAAACAGATGTATTCAGAACTTGTAGCAATGTTTAACTTGATAATTTTGTTTTGACTTTTGTGGTAGGTAAAAGGCGGCCTTGGAGAGCTTTTCTTTTATATGGTCCACCTGGGACTGGAAAGTCATACTTAGCGAAGGCGGTTGCCACAGAAGCAGACTCTACTTTTTTCAGGTGTTACTTCTGAAAAACTTAGATTAATTCTTAGTTTCATTGTGTGTCGGTTGTGGATTCTTTAGGTCGAATTCAGGTTCATATTTTATTTTGTACATAGGAGTAAGCTTACGTGTATGAGATAATGAGAAAAGTTTTTTTTTTAATTTCTCCAGACTTAATATAGTTAATACGACTCCTAGAAGAAAGGATATAGATCGAGCAATAGGTGTCGACTGTACCATTAGAATCAAAAGCACAATCACTACCTTCATGGCACTAGTGGTTATCTCTAATGAGGTTTTCAACTCTAATCAAACAAAAAGGACGATGAATTTAATAAATGATTGAAACAATAAACTTCAATATACTGAAATGCATGACTTGAAGTTCAGGACCGTGAATCATAAGGACTTGAAAAGTTAATCATGCCAAGCACACATAATTTAAAGAGTGTATTAGGTTTTTAGGCAAAAGATCAAATACAAATAATCTTAACATACTAAACATACAAATTGAAGGAAAACCCAAAAAGACAAGGTGGCATTTTTGTAATTACCACCAACTATCAAAGTTACAACCAAAAATACCTAAAAAACACAAATTTTTTTTTTAACATTTTTTATTAAAAAATCGCTAATTTCGTTAGCAAAAAAAAAAAAAAAAAAAAAAATTTTTTTTTGGCTGCTACTAAAAGTAGCGATTTTTTAATAAAAAATGTTAAAAAAATAAAATAAAATAATTTGTGTGTTTTTTTTAATTTTTTTAGATTTTTTTAGGTTTTTTGGGGGGTTTAGTTTTTAGCATTTTAGCTTGGGGGGGGGGGGGGGGTTAGGTTTTTTTTAGGTTTTTAGGGGTGGGGGGTGGGGGGGGGGGTTAGGTTTTTTTAGGTTTTTGGGGGTGGGGGGTGGGGGGGGTCAGGTTTTTTTTAGGTTTTTGGGGGTGGGGGTGGGGGGTTAGGTTTTTTTAGGTTTTTGGGGGGTGTGGGGGGGGGGGTTTAGGTTTTTTTTGGGGGTGGGGGGAGTGGTTAGGTTTTTTTAGGTATATTTGTAGAGTAACTTTGATAGTTATTGATAATTACAAAAATGCCACCTTGTCTTTTTGAGTTTTCCTTCAATTTGTATGTTTAGTATGTTAAGATTATTTGTACAAGAACTTTACCCTAGGTTTTTAAGTATTGGTAATTGTGATTTTTTAAAACATATATGATATACTTGCACCAATGTTTTTTTAGGGATGATATAATGGGATGGCTTTAAAATCAACACTAATAGAGTAGATGAATGGGTGTCTGCTAAACGCTAAATGAGAATATTTTTTAACCCAATTACCTATTTCCTGATTGATTTGGTTTATAAGTTATTTTTTTTATAACAATATAGGACAGCCTTACCTTTACCCCGTAGGAATAGAGAGGCTGCTTCCAGTGAGACCCCCAGCTCGATGGTAGTTTTGTATCAAGCCTTGGACATAAGGCACATAACACTCGGCAATCAAGACAAAGGCCAATTAGTGCATGTACTCCCTTGTCTTTCGGTTGTCAACGCCACCACATGATGCATGATTAACCCTGTGTTTAAAAAAGCGCGCTTGAAGCGAGCTTGAAGCGATGAAGCGATGAAGCGCTGGAAAAAACGCCTTTTTGGCTCTGAAGCGTTACATTACGTGAAGCAAAGTGAAGCGAGCTTTAAGCGGCGAAGCGATGAAGTTGTGAAGCGACGCTCCAGCCAATCAGATCACCATTTGGGCCATTTTTTAAGCCCAACGGTCTTTACAAGGTACATATCGACCTTATATCGACGATATAGCGACTTCCTATGTGAAATCCGGCGACAAATTCCGGCGACGGAGTTGCTTTCAGCCGGAAACAAGGAAGAAGGGGGAAGAAGAAGAAGAGAGATGCGGCTGCGTATCTTTTAGGCTTTTAGGGTTTTTATAAGTTAAGGTTTTTAAACATTTAACCCCTCTATCTTTCATTAGTTTACATTCAGTCCCTGAAACTTCTAACTTTTTACTTAAAAAGTGTAAAGATAGTTTGTCTATTTAAACATTTAACCCCCTCTATCTTCAGTAGTTTACATTTGGTCCTTAAACTTTTTAATTTATGCATAAAAGTACAAAATTAACATTATAAAATACATATATTTAATATGGATAGCTATTTTTTATACATATATATAAAATTAACATTATATATAATTATATATAATATGGAGCGCTTCGTACACGTGAAGCTCTCGCTTCGCGCTTGAAGCTCCGCTTAAAGCTTTTGGAACCAAAACGCTTCGGAGCGCTTCGCGCTTTTTTAAACCAAGGATTAACCGTCCCCCTCTTTTAACTTATTTTCACGAAATAGTAAAATAACGTTAAAATTAGTGCACTTTCACTTTTGCCGCCCGAGCGCCCACACATATATACATTATATGCGCATACCGCAAGTGGGGCGTAGTTGTACTATTATTTTTACATAATTATATATATAACTATTAGTATTTATAATATAAAAAGTGGATTAACAGTCTTTAGGTTGGGTCAACCCGTTTGACGCACATATTAAAAACACCATTTTTACCCCTTATCCAACCCACCAATTTACCTATTTTTGCCTAGTTTTGAGATTTTGAACATACAAACAGCAAACGTGAAAGTTCTTAGACCGAAAGGTTTGTATATAATTTAAAGACCTTACACATTAGCATACTTCACCCACCTAACTTTTATGCAATCCTGGTTTCCAGCTGCTGATGCAACTATGCACGCTTTCCTAGAAATCCATTTTTGTTAATATTTTCATGGCATGTACACGTTCAATATGCGTAGTTTGTTTAAAAGGGTTTCTGTAAGGGCTTCAAGGTATTCCATTTATTAAACGGTTTCTCACTTATATGAGGTATTGTGTTGGTATAGGCAGTGTGCCATTAAGTTGGCAGGTTCTAACCACCAGTCTAGCATAAAGCTACCAGTATTCATATTTGATTATGATTTTTCCATATATTTTGGTTTCTTTTTAAATGAACTTATGTCAATAAGTTGGCAAGTGCCAACTGGCGCTTTCTTGCAGTGTATCTTCTTCAGATCTTGTTTCAAAGTGGATGGGGGAAAGTGAAAAGCTCGTTTCAAATCTTTTTCAAATGGCTCGTGAAAGTGCACCTTCAATCATCTTCATTGACGAGATTGACTCTCTCAGTGGTCAACGTGGTGAAGGCAACGAGAGTGAAGCTTCAAGGCGTATTAAAACCGAAATCCTTGTTCAGATGCAGGTGATTACTTATTCTTATAATCCAAAAAAGAAAAGTAAATTATATTATATATATAACAAAAGAGAGTGTCTTAGGAATGGTACCTAAGACACAACCTCTATTTTTTATTGTTTTTTTTTGCCAAATTTACAACAATGCCATTCAACTCATGTTTTCTTTTCTTTTTGTCTTTTTGTGTACTTGACCCTTCAACTTTTAGCATTGCCACTTACACCCCCTCTGTTTTTTAAAAGCTTTGTAAAATTTAATTTTTACCCCTCAAGTTTTACGTGCTTGTTTGTATTGTATGTACGTGGGTCAAACATAATACGTTTTCGTGCTTATTTTATGTACGTTTTTGGTTGGTATACGTTTTGTTCGGAAATGAGTTGGGTCAAATATAATACGTTTTCACTAGGCGGGTCAAATTCGAGTTACTTTATGTTTCGACTCCGCCACAAAGCTTGCCATTCATTAACATAAAAAACATTTTTTTTACGTGCTTATTTTTAAGCACGTTTCGTTACAAATCCAAGTTGGTTTATGTTTCGACGTAAATTTTCTCTCTAATGATTCGGGTCAGATATAATACGTTTTCGTGCTTATTTTCATGTGTTTTTAGTTTGTCTACGTTTTGACGTAAAAATTTTGTTCGAAAACGAGTTGGGTCAAATATTTGACTGTATCAGTGATTCAGTTCTAATTACTTTAAGTTTCGACTCCGTCGCAATGCGTGGCAAGTCAAAATACTAGTTAGTATTAATCAGCAGTGATATGAAGTTGTGAACGGTTTCCAAATATTGTATCTTTCAGGGTGTAGGACACAATGATGATAAAGTTCTTGTACTTGCAGCAACGAATACACCCTACTCTCTGGATCAGGTCTTTTTGAAATATAGTAACTCATACCGTAAATTTCTTTTTATCAGGTAAGAAATTATTTTAAATTATTGTTGCAGGCTATTCGTCGGCGTTTTGACAAGCGTATATATATTCCGCTACCAGATGTGAAGGCCCGGCAACACATGTTTAAAGTAATGAAGGCCCTTTACAAAATATATTCATTTTTTGCAGCTCGTTTTGTTTGGGTCGGGTCTGGTTTGGTTGACTCTGGTTTGGTTGACTCTGGTTTTGTTAAAAAAAGAAAAATTAGTTCGTCTAATGTGATTACAAGTATATTATAAATAACTGTATTTTTAAGTCTATGAAAAGTGAAAACATTGTATAACATGTTAGTTGATATTCAGGTGCATTTAGGTGATACGCCAAATAACCTAACTGAAAGCGACTTTGAAGCCTTGGCTCGTAAGACCGAAGGTTTTTCCGGTTCTGATATTGCCGTTTGTGTAAGTGCAGCTTTTACGGTTACTGCAAAGATTCCAAAATAACATGTTGGAATGCGTATTTATATCTACCAAGTCTAATAATATTTATGGCTTTTGTAGGTTAAGGATGTTTTATTTGAACCTGTACGTAAAACTCAGGATGCCATGTTTTTTGTTAACACACATGACGATTTGTGGGTCCCATGTGGCTCAAAACAACGTGGCGCTGTCCAAACTACCATGCAGGAGCTCGCAGCAAAAGGGTTGGCTGCAAAGGTAACGTATTTTTTTTGTATCAAAATTGTTACCGATTAAGATATTTTGTTAGCAGATGTGACAATTTCAACCCATTTATATAGAATCGGGTCGATTCGAACAAGTTATCGGTAATGGGTCAAACTGGTAAATCTAATAATTATCTAAAAACGAAACGGGCCCTAATGTGTATCCGAATGCTTAGAAACAGCTCATCATTATATTTGGTGATTTTGAATAAATAGAGTAAAATGCCATTTTCGTCCCTGAGGTTTGGCCACTTTTGCGACTTTCATCCAAAGGTTTGTTTTTTCGCATGTGTATCCAAAAGGTTTGAAATATTGCCATTTTCATCAACTCGTTAACTCCATCCATCTTTTGACGACAAGTTAGGGGTTTTTTCGTCATTTAATTTTGATAGAAATAAACAAAACAAATAGCTACAATGACGAAAATGCCCCTGACTTAACGTAAAAAAATGGATGGAGTTAACGCATTGGATGAAAATGGCAAGATTTCAAACCTTTTGGATCTAGAAGCGAAAAAATAAACCTTTGGACAGAAGTCGCAGAAGGGGCCAAACCTCAGGGACGAAAATGGCATTTTACTCGAATAGATACGTTGAGATGTGTTTCTGTTTTTTGGAACTGTAACAATCAAATAGTCAGTAGCTGCGTTTGGAAAATTCTGATTAATATAACAAAATAATAAATAAATTGGAAATTATTGCAGATTAGTCCACCGCCCATCATGCGAGCGGACTTTGACAAGGTTCTTGCGAGGCAGAGGCCAACTGTAAGCAAAAGTGACCTCGAGGTTCACGAGAGATTCACGAAAGAGTTTGGGGAAGAAGGTTAAAAGAACGATGAGTTGCATTGCATGCACCTGATCATGTGAAATTTATCTTACTAATTTGTGTTGGATTATTGTACAAGTTTGAGCATGTTCAAGCTTTTTCCAGGTGAAAAATCCACAAAAATATCGTGTTTTCTTAATACTTTACTAATGAAAAATCAAGGTGTTATTATGTTTTTAATCTGTTTGTTTTGGCCATGTAAAAATATATAATTATAAATTTGCAGAAGATGCCAAATGGACTGTTGGTGTCTTATATTTTGCTTTCCCTTTAGTTTTATCTGACCTTTTTTTTCCTGTGCTGGAACATGAAAAAAAAACAGTTTCATATCTTGTTTTTTGAATAAATAATTATTATTTTGTAATTATATGTTTATGTTTTTTGTATTAAAAAAAATTGTTATATTATAGATTCATTTAAGCTTTTGAGTATAGTAAAATTCGGTATATAAAACTTAGCTCACTTATTACATGAGCGTCAGCAAAACTCAAGCTCGTTTAAGGTCGGCTTAATTCCAGTTTTTGGCCAGCCAATTTAAAGTAGCTAATTAGAAGCTCTGTTTGCTTATACCCCATACAATGATTAAGTTAACATTCCATAACGTCCAGTATCAATATCAATACCAATGATACTATAACACAAGCTAAGGGGCTGTTTGGCAACATCTGAATGGTTAATTGCTGAACCAATATGAGGTCTGGATTATTAAGTGCTGAACCAGCAAGAGGTCTAAACCATTAAGTGCTGAATCAGTAAGAGGTCTGAAACATTAAAAGCCTGTATAATGCTTAACCATTCAGAGCCAAATGTCTGACCAATTCAGATTAGATGTCTTAACCATTCAGACTCTGTATAAATCTTAACCATTCAGAGGCAAATGTCTAAACCATTCAGACATCTGATCGTGAAACAAACAGTCTGAACTATTAAGTGTTGAATCAATAAGAGGTCTGAACCATTAAGAGTCTCATTAAGAGGTAAACAAACAACCCCTAAATTGTGTAAGTGTTGTACGTAGTACTTCTCGTTACTTCAAAATTTTAACGCTAAAAAAATAATTTTTTATTCGATCTAAAACCAAATTAACAAGTTAAAGACAAATACATCTTATTTGTATTATCTTATATATTTCCACTAATTTTATATTAACATCATCAGAAAACAATCTAATCACATTATTAGTAATCAAATTATATTCTTATGCATAATACAATTTTCTTAAAACAAAAACATAAAACAAAAGCCGGCTATGGAAGCTACATTACCAGCCGGCTCATGGATGCTACCCTTCAACTCATCTTTTTCATTACTTAATTAAATAAATTTAAAATATTATTTTTCTATAGCTCTCAAATTCTCAAAGACTTCATCTATATAAAGCATACAAATTTATCTGCAAAGTTGCTAAATCTACTAAGCAAAGTTTGTATATAAAGTTCTTTCTAAAAGAAGTATGAAATTACTAACAATTTTCAGTTTTATTTTGCTTGCTACGCTTGCGGTTGGCCATGGAGACACCGATAAAAAGGTAACACGCGGTTTTTTTTAACAACATCTATTGACGGGCATTCATCGTTGTAAATTTTTTTGTAGTTCAACTCGTCAAATTGTCATCAATAGAATAGTTAAATAGTTAAATGAACATAATATAAAACCGCAGTTGAAATACATTTCCTTCCAAAAACAATAGATTCGTTGCTAACTTGTTTTCAATGTATAGCATTACATAGTCTACATGGGACAACACTCTCACCCAAGCTCAGAGTCTGTCATCTCGGCTAACCATGACATGCTTGCATCGGTTCTCAAAAGGCAAGCGCGTATACAAGACTATAACTATATAATAAACACATTTGTTTTGTTCATTTGATTCGTTTAGTACGTTCTATAGGTCCCATCTTTATATTAGATGGGACCTCGAACCCAAACTAAGGTTTGTGACAAAGCGTTCCTTAATTTTGCAGTAATAACGGAGCAAAAGAAGCTACAGTCCACCATTATACTAAAAGCTTCAGAGGCTTCTCCGCAATGCTTACACCCAATCAAGCAACAAAACTTTCAGGTCTCCTTACTACAAAAAACTTGAATCAAGCCGAGCTTAAATAAGCTTAAACCTAAATTGGGCTTCGTTTGCTAAACGAGCTTGCTAAAGTAGTTTGAGCTTAATATAAGAAGCTCGACCAAAGCTCGCGAGCCTAAACGGAAATATGATTTATACAAATATAATTATTTCATATAATATAACAAATATATATTTACATAATTATATAAATAATTATGAATCTTGTTTTATGTTAAATTATGATAAAACAATTAAATTTCATATAATATAACAAATATATATTTACATAATTATATAAATAATTATGAATCTTGTTTTATGTTAAATTATGATAAAACAATTAAGTAATATATATATATATATATATATATATAATGAAAGTGTATTGTACAATTTGCCTTGACGTACGAGCGTACGCGATGTGAAGTCCGCACGTTATAACTCCCATAAAAGAAACCCCACATGTTGTAAAAACCAAAGGCCGCATGCTGAAAAAAAATCCGCATGTTGCAAAAAATAAGTCGCATGTTGTTAAAAAACAAAACCAACATGTTATGAACCATTATCCGCATATTGAAACTGCATCTAGTACGCATCGTACGTTAAGGCAATTTTTACGTTAACCAACCCCTATATATGTGTGTGTGTGTGTGTGTGTGTAAATTGCTGTCAAAAATCATCTCTAAAACTATTACTGTCTACAAATTATAAACTTATTAGTTCGTCACAATTAATGCAATTGTTTTTAAAAGTTGTAAGGTTTTGGTTTGTGTTGCAGAAAATGAAGATGTTGTTTCAGTCTTTGAGAGCAAGATGAGTCACTTGCATACGACCAACTCATGGAATTTTTTAGGAATAGATTCTATTCCTCAATATAACAAGCTTCCTATAGATATACAATCGGATGTTATTGTTGGTGTCATTGATTCAGGTACTTGCCACAAATACTAGTTCCTTATAAACTTCTTTTAGCAACTCCCGGCCACTTTTTTGACCCGGTTAGGACTTAAACCCACAAACTCATGAAACGATACTCAATTTAGGCGTGTGGCCGGAGTCACAAAGCTTCAATGACTACGGATTAGGGCCTGTGCCGACGAGGTTCAAGGGAGAATGTGTGTCGGGACAAAAGTTCACACCGTCGAATTGCAACAGGTAATGTATACGAAGCTTGTGTTTATACGCGGACTTTCACATTAAGATTGGCTTGTCTAAACGTACCCACCTCTCTACTGAACGTAGAATATAGTTTTAATGGTGGGTCCCATCCCAACTTTGTGAGAGAGGGGGTCACGTCTAGCAAACCCATTAAGATTTACACTAGAGAGACTAATCGTCGTTAGTGATGGATATTAGTCGCTAAAAATTGTTAATTCTGACACTTTGTTTTTGGGAGTCGTTAAAGGGTCTTGTTTTAAAAGGGTGTTAATATTCACGCACCCCTCCTCTCTCTATATGCATAGATATATTTAGGGGCGCTAAGTATTTGAACCGGTCTCCAAAAAACAGACAGTCGAACTGATTAGGGTTTTCAAAATTTTCATTCGGGTCACAAACTTATTCGAATTTAGGTTTTTTAACGGAATCGAATTTGTAATTTTCAAACTGAACCGGGTAAAATAACTGAATTTGAATTATATAGATGTATGTTTTATTTATTTTACATACATTGTTTACACTTTTACTTATTTTTTCTCTCTAACTCGATTTATTCGAATCAGTATTTCAAACTCGAATACAATATTATAAAAACTTAAATCCAAATTAACCCAAAAACTGATTCGATAAACACCCCTAGCTAGGAATCATATGATTGATTTTCTTTGTGTGAAGCCACAAACCGCTATAATTTCCCGATTTCATCCATTTCATTTGGTGTTTTCCAGGAAGCTTATAGGAGCTAGATACTACTCGAAAGGATTCGAAGCGGTAAATGGTCCTCTTGAGAACACTAACAAAACCTTCTTTCGATCAGCACGAGACAATGACGGCCACGGGACCCATACATCATCTACTATTGCTGGATCAAAGGTTTCCAATGTTAGCCTATACGGGCTAGCCTCAGGCACCGCAAGAGGAGGCGTGCCAAGCGCTAGACTGTCGACATACAAAGCTTGTTGGTTCGATATTTGTGAAGACGCCGACCTTTTTGCAGCATTAAGCGACGCTATTCAAGATGGCGTCGACATTATTTCTCTCTCTCTTGGTCCAAATCCGCCTCAACCAGTTTACTTTGAAGATGTTATTTCTATTGCATCATTTCACGCGTTTCAGAAAGGTATTGTTGTATGCGCATCGGCTGGTAACAACTTCTTGCCACAGTCAGCGACGAATGTGGCTCCATGGATCCTCACTGTCGGTGCTAGCACACTCGATCGCGAGTTTCCATCATACGTACTTCTCGGGAATTTAAAACAGTTGAAGGGTTTTGGGGTAAACACAAAGCCGGATCAAGGGAAACAATACAGTATCATATTCGGGGGCGTTGCTGCAGCGTCCGGAATCCCCTCTAGTAATGCAAGGTATTCTTAACAAATTGACGCATAGCGGAAGCATAAATAATAACTGAACATTTGGTATAAAATTAAACATTCATCAATGATTAAATCATTATGTCACGCTTTCTTTTTATAGGGTAAGTCTAAGACCATCCGTAATGGTTAACGCCCCCTATGGGGCATTTTCCGCCACATCAGCATTATAACACCTTTTTATAAAATGTGTAATGGCTAGCGCCCCCAACAAGCCAGCTAGCGTAGTCAGTTAGTCACAAAATTTAAAAAAAAAATAGTGAAATACAGTATTTAATATTTAATGGGTGAAAAAATATTGGTGAAAATGTCCCCAACTGAATTTATTTGTTGCATATTTAGGGACACTTGCCTTTTGAACTAAACAATTTTTAATTTGAAAAGCTTGAATATTTACTAAACAATCAGTTGCTGTTTTGATTCCTTTTGTCTAGTTTCTGCAAGAAAAATACCTTGGATTCAAACTCGATCAAGGGGAGAATTGTGGTTTGTATGCTCGAGAAGCTGAGCGATGACAGGTTCGAGAAGGTGACTGCAATAGAAGAAGGCGGTGGTGTCGGAATGATCCTCATCGATCCTGTTGCAAAATATGTATTGGGTCAGTCAGTAATCCAAAGTGTTCTAATCGGGGAAGCCGAAGCTGAAGCGCTTCAAACGTACATGAAAACCGAAAAGTAAGTCACTAAATCACGAATATATTCTCTATACAGTTAACTGTTTAAAAACATAATTATCATCTAACCGTAATCATTTCATCGTGATTCTAGGAATCCGACGGCTAGGATCTACCAAACGGTCACACATGTCGGGATCAAACCAGCACCAGTGATGGCGATATTCTCCTCCAAGGGACCGAACGTTATAACACCCGACATCATCAAAGTCAGTATCTTTCCGAACTATATTCTTTTACTAAACAGAACTCCGAATTCTAATTCGTGTTGTGAATTTAAATGCAGCCGGATATAACCGCACCAGGAGTGAACATTTTGGCCGCATGGTCACCTGTAGCGACCGAAAAAACTGCTGGCAACAACATCGACTATAATATTATCTCGGGTACCTCTATGTCGTGTCCACATGTATCTGCAGTGGCTGCACTATTGAAATCGGTTCATCCTTATTGGAGCCCAGCCGCGATAAAGTCTGCAATAATGACCACAGGTTAGCCCTTTGCTTAGTAAGTTAGACAAAGGATTCAGTTTGAGATTCAAATGATTCAGTTTTCATGGTTTGATGGTCTAAGGGTTTAGTTCCGTTTAAAACTTGAAACCAACCATGTAAACCGAACGGTTTGTATTATTAATTTGTATATTTTTTTTCATTAATAGAATATGTAGTTATGTATATGTATTTAAAATCATTAACCATCTTTACTATTTTAGAAAACTTAATACAAATTGTGGTTAGAATATGTAGTTATGTGTATGTATTTAAAATCATTAACTATCTTTATTATTTTAGAAAACTTAATACAAACTGTGGATTTGACAAAATAATAAATTAGAAACAAGTAATCCCCCATCTTCATCTACTAATCCAATATTATCATTTTTCTTACAGCAACCATCGCTGATAACACCCGAAATTTCATAAGAAACGACGATTCTACAAATGCGACTCCTTTTGATTACGGATCAGGGCACATAAATCCAGCTGCAGCAATAGATCCCGGACTTATTTATGATTATGACACCAACAATCTCATTGATTTCCTTTGCAGCAATGGGGCAAGCGTTACACAACTCAAGAACTTAATCGGAACTCCAGTTTACTGCAAGAAACCTCCCACACTCTCCTATAACTTCAACTATCCGTCAATCGGTGTCGCTAATATGTCTGGAAATGTATCAGTTTATAGGACTGTTACATATATCGGTGATGGCCCGACTGTTTATTATTCAAAACTAGAAACAATTACAGGAGTAAAAACTTCGGTTTATCCTAATGTCCTCAGGTTTTCAAAATCGGGGGAGAAGATGACTTACAGGATCGATTTCGTGCCTTATAAAAGTAGCAATGGCAGCTTCGATCTTGGATCGTTGACATGGAGAAATGATGTTCATGTGGTTAGGAGTCCTATTGCGGTTAATGTAATTTCGGTTTGATACCATATGAAGTCACATTTGTAATTTATTTTTTTTTTGTACTTGGGATCTTCTGAACATCTATATTTCCTTGTATGTAAATGCCAACATTATTGGAAATGGAAATAGAAAAAGAGATTCATATTTAGGCCATGTGTTTTATGGTTCGTGAATGATGTGAAGGGGGAGTGCACATAGACATCACTTTCACACATGCATGAACACTACACCCCTCCATAGTGAATGTGAAAATCAGACTCTCACGTGGTTGTGACCACGATGTTCAAGAACAAAACTTGTAAGAACATGTGTAGTGGGGCGTTTTTTTTTTAAATTCAAAAAAAAAAAAAAACGCCCAAAAACGCCTCCCCCACCATTACATAGGGCGTTATTTTGCAAAACTTTTGAAAAAAAATTGGTCCGGCGTTTTATTAAAAACGCTCAAGCAACAACTTGGATGAGTGTGAGGAGTTTGACTGACCAATGGGAAGGGACATTAGTGGTCCAAGTGGGATGACACATTCAGCTTTTTAAATAAGTTTTTTTTTTAATCCTTTTTAATGATCGGAAGGGGTATTATTTGGGCATTATTCCCACTACGCCACTTTTGCAATAACGCCCCATGCTGACTGGGATGACACGTGTCGGATGATGCCCCATGGTGGGGGCATTATTTTTCTTAACCACTACGGGTGGTCTAATGAAATACACAAAGTCACAAACACACACAATTTCAATTGACTCTCGTATTGTTATCTAAGAAACTATTCAAAGCTTAAATACAATAATCCCTCATACATAGACCCTTGTTATCTAAGAAACTATTCAAAGCTTAAATACAATAATCCCTCATACATAGACCCTAATTATGGTTATGTATGTATACTAGTAACTTGACTTGGCTAACAAGAAATATATAATTAACCTTAGTTTCAACCCCTTAAACTTATTAATAATATAACAAGGTTTGTGGGCCGGCCATATAACACGCCGACTTGTGAGTGGAACGTCTCCTTCGATCGGAAATTATCAATGATCACCCCTGATTTCCGACTCGAAACTAGGTCGTAAATGCCAAGTAGACTTCTCATTTTACCAAACTTGAGTTTTGCGAGCGCTTTAGTAAGTATTGGCCATATGGCGACCCGTTGTGGCCTGCCATTTATATGTTCCACTACCACGTCGTAATCCAGACTCCCGTACATAATGAAAATGAGACTTAATATGCTTGCTTCGACTATAAAAAAACCGTATTGTTAACCAAAGCAATCGCCAATGTGTTATAACCCTTAACAAAAATTCTTGCCACTTCGCCCTGATTAATTTTCCCAACAACTCATTGTGCTTGGAATGCAGCCGATCTTGGCGCCATGTACTTCACCTCACACGATGAAAAAGCTACAGTGCTTTGTTTTTACGAGCACCAAGACATCAGGGCTCCTCCATAATAAAACACATGACGATTACTTTCTCCATCATCATAGCCAATATTGTGGCTACTATGGTTGCACCTGATCAATGCCTCTAAACCTCATCTCTTATACTTTGATCCCATATCCATCCATACCTTGAACATGCAGAAGAATCTATTTAGTTGCAGCCAAGTGTGGTTGCTTCGGAGTTTGCATGTATCTACTAACTATACCATATTGAGTTGAGTGTGTAACAAGTAACGAAGACACCCATCCAATTTTTGATACTCCGTTGTGTCTGCCTCAACATCATCCTCGACCATAGATAACTTCATATTAAGATCCATGGGCCACACACACACCAATTTAATAATCCAACATATTATGCATTTTAAGTTTCTTTGTTAAAAAATCATGTTGGTTCACAATTAGGCCCTTTGTAAATATATTGGCTAGTCGTTTACTTGATTCAGTTGAAACCGTTTGTCACCCGAACTAAGATTTTCTGGAAGAAAGAAAAGATATTGGTTTGATCAAGAAAAAACCGGATTTGCTGCTATATATATAGCAACATTATTGTCACAAATATATTCAGTTTTTTAAGCAAATTTTGTTTAAGTACTTGTTTGATATAATATATGTTTTTCCTTAAAATTTGGATTCTAGTTTCTCAATAATGAACTAGTCAGTCGGGTTGGGCAGCAAATTGTTGGGTTGGGTTTAATTTGGTTGACTCTGATACACTCTCTCTTGTTTTTCCTAGAAAAAAGACTTATTAGTCCGCCTAGTACAAGAATTATTTTATAAATAATGTGAATTTAAATTAGATGATGCAAGTGGTTGCGCGTTCATCCCATTTTAGTGTTTTCCTTTTAGCCAAGTCTTTTAAAATTGTCCAAGGGGTAGAACATAACCAAAATTAAGCAGACATAAATAATGGGCAAAAATTGCCACCCCACCCCTATTTTCAAGTTTATGAAAAGTGAAATTGTGAAAACACTATATAACATGTAATTTGATATGCAGGTGCATTTAGGAGTTGCCTATATAAATACGACTTTGAAGCCTTGTCGCGTAAGATTGAAGCATTTTCCGGCTCCAATTTTGTTGTTTGTGTAAGTGTGACATTTAAACATCAATGATTTCTGAATTCAAACATCAATTAATCTAATATAAGGTAAAAAAGAAAAACTTTAAACAAAATTCTTTATTATTAAATATTTAAAGGAATAAAGGGTACAATAGGGGGAGATTCATTTGAGAAGAAAATTTAATTGAGAAAAAAAAGAACAAAGGGTACAATTGTAATTAATTACTCATAAAAACTACCATTCTTTACATTAATTACTTAGAAGAAAATGTTAAGTAGTTTTTCTTTAATCTAATTTATTACTATCTTCTAGTAATTAATTACTCATAAAAACTATCATTCTTTACATTAATTTTTTTTGCCTACACACATAAAATGTTACCCTACACCTTTAGAAATTTATCCTACACATATTTAAATTTATCCTACATAACTCGTTATTTATCCTACACATCTAGTAAGTTGTCCGACACTCTAAATTATTATTTTTTTTATTTTTTGAAAAAAATATATATTTTGAAAATAAGTTACAAATTCAATGTAGTTTAGCTATTAAAGAGGAAGACTAAAAATTAATGATTTATGTAAGTTTACAAATATACCCATATAGTAAAATTAAATGCAAATATTAAATGAAGTAAAATGAAACATTCTTATTGGTTGAAAGTTCTTCTTTTTTCTTCTTACAAAAGATTTCTTCTCATTTGAACCCTCCACATAAACAATATATATAAGTGGCGCATGCAATTCACTAAATACTACGAACCGCTTCCACCGATTTTGACTCAACCGTCAGACATGTAAAACAAACAAAGTATTTTTGACTCAACCGTCAGACATGTAAAACAAACACAGTATTTAACAAACCGTTAGATGGTTAGCAGTTACCAACAATACACCATTAGATGATTAGCAGTTACCAACATGCCAAACAATCAAACGATAATCGGACTTTAAATACAACCCGAATCACCAAACAACATGCTAAAAATCAGACTTTACAAACCGACGCGCAGAACAAAACATTCAATAAAACCCAACAAAAACGTTCAAATGAATGGAACACATTCAAAATACAACATGCTAAAAATCGGACTTTCAGATGAATTGACAACCAAAGCAACGCCCCGTTCAAAAAATAAAAAAAATGGCCCGGCTCTTCCAACCATCCTTTCCCTGTTGTTTGCCTCAATTTCGCACCATACATAACCCCCACCACCACCAAAATCTCCGCGGAAGAATTTAGACCATTACGAAACAACGTTTTTGTTACGGTAGTGGCGTGGTAGTGGGGCAACGCAGAGACGTGTGACAGAGAAAGAGAAGAGGGATGGTCGGGGCCGACGGTGGTTGCAGTAGTAGATGTAATATTTGGTTGCAATAATAGATGTAATATTTGTTGTGGTAATATTTGGTTGCGTTAATATTTATTGTGATTGTTATCTATGTTTGATGGATTTATAAGTCAAAATTCATAAAACTTTTGAGGAACACAGACGTAAGTATAAGTTATAACAATCACAATGTATATATGAGGTTTGATTTTTGAGGTACGCAGACGTAAGTATAAGTTATAATAATCACAATTTATATATGGGGGTTGATTTTATATAAATATAAGTATGTAAGATATTTATTATTTTAATACATATTAAAAGGTATGTGTATATTTACTAACTAATTAATTGCATTAGTAAAAATGTGAATTCAAAATAGAATATTGTATTATATATATATTACAGAGAAGAATAAAAGTGGTTATTACTATTTATATACTTTTAAATTTAAAAGTGATACTATTTCAATATAACTTTTAATATATGTTTAAGTACTTGTTTGATATAATATATGTTTTTCCTTAAAATTTGGATTCTAAGTACTTGTTTGATATAATATATGTTTTTCCTTAAAATTTGGATTCTAGTTTCTCAATAATGAGCTAGTCACTCGGGTTGGGTAACAAGTCAAAACGATTTTTTTTTTTCAAAATGTGTATTTATTGTTGGGTTGGGTCTAATTTTATTGACTCTGATACACTTTCTCTTGTTTTTCCTAGAAAAAGGACTTATTAGTCCGCCTAGTACAAGAATTATATTATAAATAATGCGAATTTAAATAAGATGATGCAAGTGGTTGCGCGTGCATCCCATTTTAGTGTTTTCCTTTTAGCCAAGGCTTTTGAAATTGTCCAAGGGGTAGAACATAACCAAAATTAAGCAGACATAAATAATGGGCCAAAATTGCCACCCCACCCCTATTTTAAAGTTTATGAAAAGTGAAATTGTGAAAACACTATATAACATGTGATTTGGTATGCAGGTGCATTTAGGAGATACCCATATAAATTAACTAAAAGCGACTTTGAAGCCTTGTCATGTAAGATTGAAGCATTTTCCGGCTCTAATTTTGTTGTTTGTGTAAGTGTGACATTTACGTTTACCGCAAAGATCCTAAATAACATGTTGGAATACATATCATATTTCCGAGGTCTACTAATATCTATGAGTTTTGTAGGTTGAGGATGTTTTATTTGAACCGGTAGTAAAACTCAAGATGCCATGTTTTTTATTAACACACATGACAGTTTGTGGATCTTATGTCCTGTCTAAACTACCATGCAGGAGCTTGTAGCGAAAGGGTTGTCTGCATAGGTAACAATTTATTAAAACCGGTAAATCTAATAATTATCTAAAAATGAAACGAGCCCTAACTCGTATTCAAATGCTTACAAAAAGAACTCATCATCATTTTTGGGGGAATTGATTAATCAAGATGAGATGATGTGGTGTTGTTTAGAACTGTAAGATCAAAAAATTTGTAATTATTTGAGTGTTTGGAAAAATCTAATTATTTAGAAAAATAATGTATAAAATGAAATTTATTGCATATCAGTTCACTGCCCCATCCCAACTTTGACAAGGTTCTTGTGCAGCATAGGCCAACCGTGAGAAAAAGTGATGTAGAGGGGAAGCAATAAAACACACAGTAAACTCTCAAAAAAAAAATGTAATTTTTGAATGATTTAGACGTTTACAAGGGTACCCTTCTAAAAGGATAAACTTGGCAAGGTTTGCCAATTTTTAAGTAAACTCACAAAGAAAAAAAAAATTGTAATTTCTGAATGATTTAGACGTTTACAATGGGTACCCTTCTAAAACGATAAACTTGGCAAGGTTTGCATATTTTTAAAAATTACGAATTTAAAATGGAAAACTGAAATTGAGTGCATAAAATCTTCACGTATTTTAAACTATAAAAAGGAAGTACTGAAGATTGACAAAATTGGAGGAAAATCTTGATTGATGAAATCAGAGCCTTAAATCAAGAAAATTGGCTAATACATTAAATGAAAATGGGAATCATTTAGTTACATCTCAAATTTACTTCAAAAATTATTATTTAACTTAATTCTTAAATTATTAATCAATCTACAATTAGGTTTGCATGTTTAAAAAAAAAAAAAAAATACTTTTTTAATGAAAAAAGTTTTATTTTGTTTTTCTTTTAACTCTTATGTATTTTCTAAAAAAATATGGATAGCTTATGATGGTTTTGCACGATCTTAAATTATGATTTTAAAAATTGTGACGTAACTTTTTCGTATTTTTTTTCTGAATACACCTTTACAACGTGTGTTCTTTCTACGTTTTGATGTGCAAATGCATGTGTGATGCTTGTTTTATCTTTTTAAAAACTTTTTTATATATTCTTTTTAAACACTTTATATTTTAGGGGCCCGTATTTTCTATTCACTCAGGCTCACAAATTTTCAAGATTTTCGGAGATGGCCTTGTCAAAAAGTGACCTCGATGTTGACAAGAGATTACAAAAGAGTTTGGAGAAGAAGGTTAAAAGAATGGTGAGTTCCATGCACCTGATCATATGAAACTTATCTTACTAATTTGTTTTGTTAGATTATTGTATAAGTTTGAGTATGTTCAAGCTTTTTCCAGGCCATGTAAAATTATGGTTATGTATTTGCAACTTCATCTATATATTTTATTATAGCTCTCACATTCTCAATGACTATAAAGCGTACAAATTCAATTGCAACTTTGCTAAATCTAACTTTTTGAAAGAGGCAATCCTATTAGAAAATAACATAACTCTTGGAGCAATATCCTCCCACACCATTAATTCTTTAAAGTGTAATTATGTAGTCAATTGTATCCATGTATAGAGGAGTAATTCTCTCCTCATTAGTTGTCTTCAATTTTGTATTTAAAGGCATGTAAAGAATCAAGTTGAACCATTGTGACTTCTAGTTCCTCAAGTATGAGAATTTTTAGTTTTATATTACTTGCAATGCTGGCGGTCGGCCATGGAGATACTGATAGAAAGGTAACAGTATCCATCATTGTCATTTTTTTTTGATAGTTTGGCATGCTAATTTCCTTCCAGAAACATTGGATTTGTTTCTAACTTATGCTTTCAATGTGGTAGCATTACATAGTCTACATGGGACAACACTCGCACCCGAGCTCAGAGTCTGTCATCTCGGCTAACCATGACATGCTTGCATTGGTTCTCGAAAGGCAAGCTAGTTTATAGGACTAAAACTATAGACATTCGTTTGATTCGTTATATTCATACAACTTTATCTTCTTAATCCCATCTGAATATATATTCAAATGGGACCTCGAACAAAACCCTTATGACAAACTGTTTCTTTATTTTGCAGTTATAGTGGAGCAAAAGAAGCAACAATCCACCATTATACTAAAAGTTTTAGAGGCTTCTCGGCAATGCTTACACCTGATCAAGCAACAAAACTTTCAGGTACAAGAAAATAGATTAAAATTAATCTAGTTTCTTTTGTGGCCAGTAGATTTAGGTTCTAATCAACCTATACTTTACTCACACAGATCTAGAAAACATTCTAATCTATAACTTTAGTGACACAAATCTAGGAAAAAAAATCCAGCCTATTTCTTTATCGGTTGGATGAGACAAGTTAGAACAAGATAAGAAAGCATGTATAATGTGCTATGTTTATACTCATATAGATTAAAGGTGTAAACAAGCCAAACGTTCATGATATAGTAAAAATGGCTGGCAAAAGACATGAATCAAGCTAAGCGAAACGGTTCATGATCTATAAAGGAGCGCAGCCTGACTAAAGTTCGTGAACCGTTTATATAAATATTATTTTCTATAAATAATAGTGAATATTATTGGTTATATAATTATGATAAAACAATTAATTAATATATATTATATATTATGTTATATATATCGTACAATATGACTTAACGTTTTAGCTCGTCACAATTGTTATCGTTTTTAACGGATTACAGTCTGGTTTGTGTCGCAGAAAATGAAGATGTTGTTTCGGTCTTCGAGAGCAGGATGAATCGATTGCATACGACCAATTCATGGAAATTTTTAGGAATAGATTCTATTCCTCAATATAACAAGCTCCCTAAAGATATACAATCAGATGTTATTATCGGTGTCATTGATTCAGGTACTTGCTACAAATGCTGGTTTCTTATAAATCCACAAGCTCATGTTTAGTGTCTTAATGAAAAACAATACTTGATTTAGGTGTATGGCCAGAGTCACAAAGCTACAATGACTATGGATTAGGGCCTGTGCCGGCGAGATTCAAGGGAGAATGTGTGTCGGGGCAGAATTTCACACGCTACAACTGCAACAGGTAATCGATGTGACGCTTGTCTTTATGTGCCGAGTTTCACGTTCAGATTTACACTAGTAAAAGTTTAACCATCTTAATTGGGGGGTTTTAGTCGCTAAAAATTTGTTAAAGCTGTTACTCTTTCTACGGTCGTCGCTAAAGGGACTTGTCCTGTCTATTGTGACACATTTGTGAGCTTTTCTACCGAGGTGAATTAAAACCCATTAGGCATTATTATGTAAGCATTATTACAATAACGACTAGAAACTAAAAAGTATGAATTAGTTAAGCACTTACGGTTAACTGCTACAGCTACCTATTTGTCACAAGTCATCCTTTACAACACTTTTTTGTCACTATATTTGTTTTGCGTCATGTGATGTATTTGTTCTCAAAGCCATGAGATCTTAGTTGCCGATTTTGTCTATTTCAATTGGTGTTTTTCAGGAAACTTATAGGAGCCCGATACTACTCGAAAGGATTCGAAGCGGTAAATGGTCCTCTTGAGAGTTTTAAACAAACTTTTTTCAGATCGGCACGAGACAGCGAAGGCCACGGGACACACACATCATCTATTATTGTTGGATCAAAGGTTTCCAATGTTAGCCTGTACGGGCTAGGCTCAGGCACCGCAAGAGGGGGCGTGCCAAGCGCTAGACTGTCTGTATACAAACCATGTTGGTTTGATGAATGTACAGATGCCGACATTCTTGCAGCATTTAGCGACGCTATTCATGATGGTGTCGATATTATTTCCTTATCTCTTGGTCAAGGTCCTCCCCAACAAATTTACTTTGAAGACGCAATGGCTATTGGTTCATTTCACGCGTTTCAGAAAGGTATTGTTGTAAGTGCATCGGCTGGTAACAGTTTCTTTGCAGAAACAGCTACGAATGTGGCTCCATGGATCCTCACCGTCGGTGCTAGCACCGTCGATCGTGAGTTTCCGTCGTACCTACTTCTTGGGAATCTTAAACAGTTGAAGGCTTTCGGGGTAAACACAAAGCCAGATCAAGGGAAACAGTATAGTTTAATATCCGGGGGCGATGCTGCAGCGTCAAGAATTCCCTCTAGAAATGCAAGGTATTTTAAAGAAGCTGATGCATAGCGGAAGCAGATATAATAATAAATAGACTACTCTTAGGAAAATCGATATAAAAATGAATGATTAGACCATTATGTCAACTTCTCTTTTATAGGGAAAATTGACGGCCTAATTATTGAAATGGATTCTTATAGTAAACGCATAAACTTACATAGAAAATGAAATAAATTGAAACTCACGAAATTAAAGAAAAACTGTTTTGAGTCTGGAATCGGGACTTCATGATGGAATTCGGGTCCAACAGTCAGGACAAACTGCCTGCCCGTAACACCATACGTATACTAAGTTATGCCTTTTTAAGGTGAGCTTTTTCTAAGCTCATTTGTCATTGTCTTGCCTGTCCAAGTTATACACTTTTACGTAAGCCTTTTTAAGACAACACTATATTAGAAAACCTAACAAGCCCCTAGTATAGTCAGAAGTCACAGAAAATACAATACTTAATAGGTGAAAAATAGTGCAAAAAATGTCCCCACCTGAATTTGAAGATAAGCATGACATCTATAGTGTTTTTTCAACCTAAATTGTCACTAAAATAGCAACCAAAATGTACCAAAGATGACACTATTTGTAGCGTGTGACATTAGCGACTCTTATTTTCCAAACTAAGCAAATTAAATATTTGTTGTTTTATCTCCTCTAGTTTCTGCAAGAAAAATACATTGGATTCAAACTCAATCAAGGGGAGAATCGTGGTATGTATTCTCGAGGAGCTTAGTGATGACAGGTATGAGAAGTTGACTGCAGTAGAAGAAGGCGGTGGTGTCGGGATGATCCTCGTCGATCCCCTTGCAAAATACATATTGCGTCAGTCAGTAATTCAAAGTGTTTTAATCGGGGAAGCCGAAGCTGAGGAGCTTCATAAGTACATGAAAACCGAAAAGTAAGTCACTAAATCATGAATACATTCTCTAGACAAATAATGGTTTAAAAACATAATTATCATCTGACCGAAATAGTTTCATCGTAATTCTAGGAATCCAACGGCAAGGATCTACCTAACGGTAACAAATGTCGGGATTAAACCAGCACCAGCGATGGGGGTCTTCTCCTCCAAGGGACCAAACGTTATAACTCCCGACATCATTAAAGTCGGTATCTTTCCAATATGTATTATTTTACCAAATGAAACTCTGAATTCTAATTCGTGCAACGAAAATGATTGCAGCCGGATATAACCGCACCAGGAGTGAACATTTTGGCCGCATGGTCTCCTGTATCGACAGCAAGAACCGCTGGCATCAACATCAACTATAACATTCTCTCTGGCACCTCTATGTCGTGTCCACATGTATCTGCGGTGGTTGCACTACTGAAATCGGTTCATCCTTATTGGAGCCCAGCCGCGATAAAGTCTGCAATAATGACCACAGGTTAGCCCTTTGCTTAGTAGGTTGGACAAAAAAATATTGTTTCTTAGGCCTCATTTGCGACCAAAAATCGGTCACAGTTAATTTTTTGACTTACTAGTTAATCTCTTAGTAAGTTGACAGAGTGTTTCCTTTGATGCCCTGATATGTAACTACGGTTGCAACCAGGGATATTAAAAAACTCTCAAAAGCGACTAACGTGTCACAACTAAAGCAAGTCGGCCGGTTTAAGATTCTAACGATTCGGTTTTCACGGTTCGAAGGTCTAAAGGTTCGGTTCAGCTTGAAGCTTGGAACCGACCGTGTAAATCCAACCGACTGTCTGACTAACCAGATATTATCAATTTTCTTACAGCAACCAACACTGATAACACCCAAAATTTTATAAGAAACGACGATTCGACAAATGCGACGCCTTTTGATTACGGATCAGGACACATAAATCCAGCTGCAGCAATAGATCCCGGGCTCATTTATGATTATGGCACCAACAATCTCATCGATTTTCTTTGCAGCTATGGGGCAAGCGTTGCACAACTTAAGAACTTGACCGGAACACCGGTTTACTGCAAGAATCCTCCCACACCCTCCTATAACTTCAACTATCCTTCTATCGGTGTCGCTAATATGTCTAGAAAATTATCGGTTTACAGGACTGTTACATATGTCGGTGAAGGCCCAACTGTTTATTATTCAAAAC
Source organism: Helianthus annuus (assembly GCF_002127325.2). NCBI lineage: Eukaryota > Viridiplantae > Streptophyta > Magnoliopsida > Asterales > Asteraceae > Helianthus > Helianthus annuus. Next base: position 132,981,070 of record NC_035433.2, on the reverse strand, counting down.
TAGAAGCAATTACAGGAGTAAGAACTTCGGTTTATCCTAATGTCCTTAGGTTTTCGAAATCAGGGGAGAAGTTGACTTACAGGATCGATTTCGTACCTTATAAAAGCAGTAATGGCAGCTTCGAGTTTGGATCATTGACATGGAGAAATGATGTTCATTTGGTTAGAAGTCCGATTGCTGTTAATGTAATTTCGGTTTAATATCATAAAGTCAGTTTTGAAAATTTAAATACATCTTACTTTGGATCTTCTAAACAACAAATTGTTCTTGTATCTATATGTCAAACTTAAAAACTTTTTTTTTTGGGATGTATACAAAGTTGTGTTGAGCCCAATCGAGCTAATGAGCGACTCATCTCATTTATACTTCTCAAAATGCCTCCTAAAATGGTTTAGTTGACTAATTGCGTATGCAAATGTAGATATGACAATAGGGCAATTGGATTTGAATCGTGTTCGTTTTACATATAGAATCCGGATGAAATTGGAATTCAGATTCAATTCCTTATTGTTTAGATTGCTATAAAAAAGACATTTTTTGCGAGAAGTGTGAAAAGACATAGGAATTGACATGTAGGCATCATGTTTTGGACTTTGGCATGATCTTTTGGGTTGTTTTGGAAAGAAAAACACCAAACATAATAATTTAAGACACAATGCAATGAATTTTAGGCTTAAAACTTAAACATCATGCCAAGAATGTTAAGTAGGGTGTTTTAAGTGTTAAACAATGTGTTTTTGTTGTGTTTTAAATTTCAAACCTATAATACATTGCATTTTGTTTTAAACTGTTATGTTTGATATTTTTCTTGCTAAAACAACCAAAAACATCATGGCTAAGTCCAAACATGATGCATAAGTCTAAAACATGATGTCTACATGCTAATTCTTATCTCTTCTCACACTTCCTACGAGAAATATATTTTTTACTGGAATCTCACCCATATGATATTGTTATTTAATATATAATAACTGTATTAAAACAGAGTTTTTTCCCAAGTGGGTGTTGATGAAAAAAATATTTACTAAAATGGGTGGTTTGAAAAATGTTTACCAAAATAGGTTTTTTTCTAACAAAAACTTGTTTCCTATCTCCTAATCTATTGGATAAAACCTAATTTAACGATAACTAATGCAATATTATTATCTAATTATTATTTATCTTTGTTTTTCCATTATTATTAATATTATTATTATTATTATTATTATTATTATTATTATTATTATTATTATTTATCTTTTTTTTTTCGTTTGATTTCATGCCTGTATCTGGTTTTTTTAAGAAAATTTCTTTTAAAATAGTAAAACTCAATTTTATTTAATTCGTAGTCCGAATAGTTTGGCTATTATGCATTAATTTGTTTATGAGCTTCAACTTGAACCGGAGTGGTTTATAAAGTTGTTTTTATTAGTTTTTTTGTTGGAGCTTTAAGCTTTAGAAAAATGACAGGTCAAACAACGCTATATAATCTTATGTAAATTAGTTTGTAAAATAAAATCAAGTTCTAAAGCTTCTCACCAAAAGTTGTTGTTCAATTTTAGTCAGTTTAAAAGAAATATTATAAAAACATTTCTTATTATATTCTCTAAACTATTTTAATTTATTTTTCCCAGGAAGCTCATCCTTTTCATCTTCATTAAAATGCCAAAATAACAAATTACAAACAAGTGGCTGGTAAACGGTCAACAAGCTGCGTTGCAACCCTCTTTTAAATTGTAAAACCAATCCTACTAAAGACGAAACGACCCTTAAAGGTTGAGAGATTACTATTACAAACCGTTATACCCTGTTTAGGAATTCCACGACCTCTGGGGCTAGGAAACCAAATGTATTAAAAGCGAATGAGATAAACACATGTTGATTTTAAAAATGTACTTAAAAATATATGTAATTAAAACAAAAGTAAAACAAAACGTTTCAAAAAAGTTTTTTTTTTTTAAATTCTATATCTAAAAAATTGAAAAAAAACTAAACTGAATGAACAAAACGTTTCAAAAAAGTTCTTTTTTTAAATTCTATATCTAAAAGTAAAACAAAACATCTTTAGAGGAATTAAAAAAAAAAAAAAACTTTTAATAAAATACCATAAACTGAATGATTTTCTTTTAAATTATAATCAATAATTTATACATTAATTAGTAAATAGCAATACCGTAGTTTCTTTAGTTAATATTGAATTAGGTTATATCCAATGATATTAGGAGAGAGATAAACAAATTATAAAAGACTAGTTAAAAGCAAGGAAAAACACCCATTTTAGTAAATAATTTTCAAATCACCCATTTCGGTAAATATTTTTTCCACCAACACTCATTTAGGAAAAAACTACCGTTGCATATCGTCTTTTACTTCACATTTTCAGTTACAGCCCTTCAGCTTTAGTGTGCAAGTACTCTACTAATAATTAGTTAATAAGTAATTTATATTAACTTGATTTTTATTAATTTCATACTCTACACACGCTCAACTTTAATTACAAGTACTCTACTAAGGAGACAGGGTGTGCCAGTGTGGTATAAAGCCTTTAGGGGCTTTATCACGTCACCTCATTGCCACGTCACACATGGGGCTTTAAAGTCCTTTTCTTTAACTTGCATTCAATGGTTTAAAGCCCCCATCATCATTACCTAATTATTTATTTTTTATTTATATATTTTATTTTTTTAATTTATATGCCAATTTTAATAACTAGAAAATTAAAAAAAAACATAATTTCATTAAAATAAAATAAAACAATACAAAGTCCTAAAAATGCAAAGTTAAAAAATAAAGCACTAGAAAATAAAAACTACATATATTGCGCTCGAATTTGTGCCTTACGAGGGTCCTCCTCTACAAGATGTGAAAAGTCTTTCGCGAGAAATTCCATGTTTTCTGGATTTGTTTCTCCATTTTTAGTTCTTGCTCCTTTTCCTTCATCGAGAGAAGCTTGTTGAGTCTATTGTTGAACTCGTCCAACTTTGACTAGGTTAGGGCTAAAGGACAAGATGTGCAACAAAACTCTTTGTAAAGGACAAAACCTGTCAAAATTCGTTGAAAAGGACATCGTCTGCAAAATGGTGTTAAGATAAAGGACAAAATGTGTAATTTTTCCTTATAAAAATATATTTACAAAAATATATTTATAAAAGTATGTAAAAAAGTTTATAGAGAGAAGGAATAATAGCCACACCCCCTGGCCTAATAGCCTGTCATCAAATAATCTCTATTAACTTGATTTTTTTATTAACTAGGAATAAGACCTGGCGCGTTTCCGCGCGGGTACGTCGCAAATGGATTAGTCCAAACGTTATGTGATGCGTTAATCATATGAAAACGCGTGTTTTGACATTTCCGATTGAACTCAATGTAACCTATATAAGCATTGTGATTGGTTCAAAACATAAAGTAAATCAAATTTGTACCGTACAATCATAACGTATTATATGCGACCCGACTCATACATAGCAAACGTAACACATGTAGCGGAAAAGTTGACACGTATAATTAAAAGAGATTAATTAGAGCTTTTGATTAAAAAAACGGAAAAAAAGAAACTCTGATTTGACTCCACTCGATTCGAAACAAATTTTACAAAACATTCATAAAATAAGCACGGAAACATATTATATTAGACCTGACTCGTTTCCCAAAATAGTTTACGTCAAAAGATACACCAACTTGAATTTATATCGAAACGTACATAAAAATATGTACCTAAAAATGGTTTTCTTATAGGAAAACATATTATATTTGACCTAGCTCGTTTTCAGAAAAAATTTACGTCGAAACGTAGAGCAAATTGAATTCATACCAACACATACGTAAAAAATATGCACGTAACTAAAAAATATTTTTTTTAAGTAAAGAAGGTATATGGGTAAACTCGAACCAAATTATTAATAGAAAGCTTAATAGGTTAAATACGTTCGTAAAATCATGCCAAGTAGCACCGCCACCATTGCCAGCAACCACCAACATCAGAAAATCTCGTAAAAATAAAAAAGGAATAAATAACATCGAACGAAAAACAGACGTAAAATTATTGAACCACGCACACCCATTACGTCATGTTAATGCAAAAGTTAGACGTAATGTAAAATGTAGAAAAGAATAACTGAGTCCATCTGGGACCTCCGCGTTACGATAAACTTGTGAAACGGAGAAAAATAGACGCGTTGTGACAGGGCCTGTCAAACTAAAAAAAATAGACGAAAAAACATTGAACCCCCATGCACGTTGCGGCGTGTTGACTCGCAATAAAATGAAAAACTCATGAAAGATAAAAGTACGAGGGACTAAAGTTGAACAGAAAAAAGTGTTTGTGTTAAATTGTAAAAGATGAAAAGTTTTAAGGTTAAAATTAAAAAAAAATCAAAAAGGTTAAAATGTAAAAGATAAAAGCCTTATAGGTTGAAAGTAAAAAATTAAGAGTTTTTTTTTTCTTTTTTTTTTTTTTGGGAAACACCCTATACATAGGATACAAGCATATGAAGCAACATGTTGCTTATTTATAGTGTGGTAATTTCATATGTTATATATTTTCTCTCTTTTATTTTTTATATTTTTTCTTATTATTATATTGTGATGAACCAAACACGTACCAACAAGTTCCCATTGTAACACACGAGTTAACACCAACTAATTTGTCTACATTCTTAAATTTGTAATATTTTAAAAACAAGAGAGGTACGTGACTAGTGAGTAGTCTTGTTCATCTCTATCTCTTTCTCATGAATAGTAATAATAAAAAAGAACATAATTAAATATAAGACGGAGTCTAGAATCTAGACATCTAGTAATAGACTTTAATTAATCTTTTTAACATAAAACTTTTGGTATAATCTTAACACGTCTTGTTCACATTTTCTATGGGTTCATTGGCGCCGGTTGTTGGAACACATGGGTCCACCCCTATTTACATGACACGGTTGAACTGTGTTAGTTCACATTATGAACCACATATAAGTACGAGCAAGAAATTTAACAAGAAAACCAACTAAAATTATAGGTTTAAGTTGAGGTAACCTGCACAAAATGACTCGTTAGCATTAATAATTTAACCAGTATATATGTGTAGAGTATGAATGTATCAAATTTGTATTTTGCCATTGATCAAAGGTTTTACATATATACTAGAATGGAGCTATTGACTTGGAACTAATAAGCTATAATCAAGGGAGCTATTAACTATGAACTAATAAGCTATAATCAAAGGAGCTATTGACTAGGAACTAAACAAGCTAGGATATTGACCAATTAATTGGTAAGTTACAACAAGAAAATTAATTTGAATTTAAAACTTCTTTAGTGAGAGATTCGGTTTTGACCGAATGTGTTCTAATATGCCCCCGCAAGATGGACGATCGTGCGAGGAGACCAATCTTGGAGGTGAGAAGTTGGAAAACCGTTGGCGTAGTAGAGGTTTGGTTAAAGCATCCGCAAGTTGATCGTCTCCGGAGATGTGAGTCACGCGGATAGTGCCGTCTTGAACCTTTTCACGAACGAAATGAAAATCTAAGGCAAGGTGCTTCGTACGTGAGTGGAAAACTGGATTTGCTGAATAGTGTGTTGCACTTAGATTGTCACAATAAATGGTAGGGGTAACCGTGGATTTGAAGCCGAGTTCAACCATCAAGGAGACGAGCCATTGCACTTCGGTTGTTGTGGAAGCTACAGCTCGAAATTCAGCTTCGGTTGATGAACGGGCCAGTGTCGGTTGGCGTTTAGAACTCCATGAGATTGGGTTTTGACCGAGGTAAACAATATAGCCGGTTGTGCTTCGGTAAGATGGTCGATCGCCGGCCAATCCGCATCAGTGAAGGCGTGGAGCTGTAGAGGCGAGTGACGTCTGAAAAAAATTCCATGATTTAGAGTGCCATGTAAATACCGAAACAATCTCTTCAAAGCTTCCCAATGTGTAGTAGTTGGCTTATGCATGAACTGTGAAAGCTTATTAACTGTAAAAGAGATATCAGGACCGGTTAAAGATAAATATTGTAATGCTCCAACAAAGGCACGGTATTCGGTCGGGGATGGTAAGGGGTCACCATCCAATACGGTAATAGTAGAGGAACTAGACATCCGTGTGGGCGACGGTTTGCAATTACTCATGTTGGCTTTTGTGAGAATGTCAAGGATGTATTTGGATTGAGATAGGAATAGACCATGGTTGTGAGGAATGACCTCAATACCAAGGAAGTAGGAGAGGTCGCCAAGATCTTTTAGAGAAAATCGAATAGCAAGTGTTTGGATGAAAGAATTAATGAGAGATGGATTTGCGCCGGTGATGATTATATCATCAACGTAAACTAGAATGAAGATAGGAGAAGATGTGACTTTGTTGATGAAGAGAGAGGGATCAGAGATAGAGGGTTTAAAGTGAATCGACAAAAGATAGTGTTTGAGTTCATCATACCAAGCACGGGAGGCTTGATGAAGACCATAGATAGCCTTGTTAAGTTTGCAAACATGTGTAGGGTAGGAAGGATCCACGAACCCGGGTGGTTGAGACATGTAAACCGATTCGGTTAGAGTGCCTTGTAAGAAGGCGTTGTTAATGTCAAGGTGGCGAGAGGCTAATTGAAAGAAGTGGTTATGGCAAGGATGAGGCGTAAGGTGGTGGGTTTAACCACCGGACTAAAGGTTTCAACATAATCTAAACCAGGACGTTGATGAAAGCCTTTAGCAACAAGTCGTGCTTTTAGGCGGTCCACCGAACCATCGGGTTTGAATTTAGTGCGGTAGACCCATTTGCATCCAACAAGGTTAGGAGCATTATCGGGAGGAACGAGTGTCCAAGTTTGATTACGTGTGAGAGCGTCAAACTCGGATTGCATGGCTTCTCGCCATAATGGTTGTTTGAGGGCTTGGGTAATGGTAGTGGGTTCGGGAAGGGTATGAGTGGTAGAGTGGTATAAGACGAAGTCGGAGTTGTGATACTTTGGGTTTGGTTTACGGGTGGGTCGGGTTCGATAAGGAGTAGTGGATTCGGGTGTAGGGGAGGGAATGGGTTCAACGGATTGTGAAGAGGATGACGAGTCCGAGGGGATGTGTGTAGGGGATGGAGGCGTTGGGTTGATATTGGTGGGAGGGTCGGTGGGTGGTTGAGGGGGTTCGGTGGGATGGGTTTGGTTGGGAGGTGGACGCCTTTGATAGGTGATGATGGGTGGGTTTGAAGTAGATGGTGTAGAAGCAGTGGTAGTGGGATTGGAAGGGGTTGAATTTTGAGGAGGAGTGGAAGAAGGTGTAGAAAGGGAAATTGATTGTGTGGTGAGGGGTAACCAAGTGTCGGGTGACGGTGAGATAGGGGTAGAGGTTTGAGAAAGGGATTCATAGGGAAAGATGTGGTCAAGAAAATGGACATGATGGGAAGTGTAGATTCTTTGAGTGAGGGGATCAAGGAGATGGAAAGCACTTTGAGAGGATGAGTAGCCGATGAAGATGCACGGTTTTGACCGAGACTCAAGTTTATGTTTTGAGTAGGGTCGGAGCCAAGGGTATGATAAGCAACCGAAACTATGAAGTTTTTCATAGTTTGGATAGATGTGGAAAAGGCGAAAATAAGGAGAATGATTATTCAAGGTGGGAGTGGGTAATCTATTTATGAGATAAGTGGCGATGGTGAAAGCAAAAGGCCAAAATTTTAGAGGCATTTTAGCATGAGAAAGTAGTGATAGGCCGGTTTCGACAATGTGGCGATGACGACGTTCAACATAGCCATTGTGTTCGGTGTGTGAGGAGGAGAGGTGAGATGAGAAATGCCACAAGAGGCTAGGTGAGAGGATAGTTTGATGTATTCTCCATCATTGTCTGAAAATAATTGCTTAATTTTGGTTTTGAAAAATTTCTCAACAAGTTTTTGAAATCGAATGAAAGTATTAAGAGAGTCCGATTTATGTTTTAGTGGATAAATCCAAATGTATTTTGTGAAATGGTCAACAAAAATTATGTAATATTTGTAACCATCAAAAGACGTAATTGGAGATGACCAAACATCAGAAAATATTAATTCTAGAGGTGTATTAGAAGTTAAAGAAGATGAATAAAAGGGAGTTTGTGACTTTTATTAATGCAGCAAGAATTGCATGATTCATGCTAGCTAGAAATAAAGGGAACAAAGGAAGCTAAATGTTGTAAAACACGCAAATGTGGATGTCCTAGGCGGTGATGCCATGAAGACTTCTTGGTGGTTTGCAAGTGAAAAGCTTGAGGAGACTTAGTTGATGAGAGCTCGTAGAGACCATGACTAGTGATTCCCCGAAGAATGGTTCGGCGAGTGGGAAAGTCCTTGATGACAAAATGAGAAGAGAAAAATAAAATTAATATGTTGTTATCAAGGCATAAGCGAGAGATAGATATGATGTTACGGGAGATAGAAGGAACACAAAGAACATTTTTAAGAACAATAGGAACATTAGAAAAATAAAGAGTCATGGTGCCAATGTGAGTAATTTTAAGAGACGAACCATCACCGATGATAAGTTCCTCGGTACCATCGTATGGGCTATGCATATAGAGTGCACTAAGATCATTGGTAATGTGATGAGAAGCACCACTATCCTTCAACCAAGATAAATCGGAGTCCACCGTGGGGTGTGTTGCCATCATGTGTGCTTGGGGTTTTGGTTGGTTATTGGATCGGTTGTAGGTTGGAGGTGTGATTGAGGGATGAGCTTTCTTAAATAATGGGTATGAGGTTAATGAATGTCCTTTGGTAAAACACCATAGGCATTTACCAAGGAAGGGCCGTTGGCTAGGGGCGGAAGTGGGTGTGGGAAGCAGGGCAGGGGTATTGGTAGAAGTGAGTTTTAGAGATGAAAGGAAGTTGATCATGGTGAGCAATTGTGTGGCTGTTGTGCCGGCGGTCACAGTGGTGGTGGTAATAGCATTATCGGCCATGGAAGAGAGGGTGGTTGTGTTTAGGTTTTGCAAAACCTGGCTGATACCACATGAATGTATCAAACTTGTATTTTGCCATTGATCAAAGGTTTTACATATATACTAGAATGGAGCTATTGACTTGGAACTAATAAGCTATAATCAAGGGAGCTATTGACTAGGAACTAAACAAGCTAGGATATTGACCAATTAATTGGTAAGTTACAACAAGAAAATTAATTTGAATTTAAAACTTCTTTAATGGGAGATTCGGTTTTGACCGAATGTGTTCTAATATAGAGAATCTAAAAAATCTGACCATATGAGACATTAAATGTTGTAACACTGTAATACTTCTCAAATGAATCGGAGAAAGTTGCTAAGCATGAAAAAGTTTGTTCTGAGAATCATTATGTCTTCATTCCCGTTTTTTTTTTTTTTTTTGATATATTTGGTTCTCTTGCTCTTGAAGCTGTTGATTTTCTGAACAGAATGCAGAGGGTAGTGCATAGCAATTTCTTGACTCCAAGGAATCAGAGTTTTGTTGTTAGTTTTGTTGTTTTCAGGATTTGATATTTAAAAGGGGGTTGCGGCGCAGCTTGTTGCTCATTTTACCATTCTTATCTAATTTTTCTATCGTTTATAAAATGAGTATCATGTGAATTCCACGGAAACTATGTAAAAGTTCATAGTACCAGAACATTTCAATGTGCAACCAAAGTTCTCACGATCCTACCAAGACATTTCTAGTTCATTTTCAGCATATGACTTCTGATCTTCAATCACCGAGTTGAGTTGACGAATTATTTTTCATCTTATTCGACTTCTCAACAGATTGCCGAAAAACGATGCCCCAGTCTCTCGATTCCCTCCCCATGATGATCCAAGAGAATAAGCTAGTTTAGACGGTCATTGACCACAGTACAAGTTTCTTAGAACAAAAACTAAAAACAAAAGCCGGCTACTTAAACTACAATACCAGCCGTCTCATTTTGATGGTACCCTTAAACTCAAGTTTCTTTAATTAATTTAATAATTTTAAATTTAACTCTATAGCTCTAAAATTCTCAATGGTTTCATCTATATAAAGCGTACAAATCCAGTTGCTAAATCTACTAATTAAGCAAGTTTATAAATAACTTTCTTTATAATGCAACCTTTTGGCTCCTCAACAAGTATGAAGTTAGTAACATTTTTCAGCTTTATTTTGCTTGCTATTCTTGGGGTCACCCATGGCGATACTGATAGAAAGGTAATTATAGTTTGATCTGTCTAATTGTAGCTCATAGAGTAGTTGAATAAAACGAATAATAAAATTTTTTTCACAAAACTAAGACCCTTTCTTGTTCATAGGTATTTTGTGGGAAAAAGTGTCGGCATTTTCGTTTGTAGGAAATGCGTAGGAAATTTTGATAGGGATATAGTAGCAATATTCTAGTAGTGCACTAATGACATTTACGACCAAAAACATTGGATCATATGTTGCTAACATACGTTTTCAATGTGTAGCATTACATAGTCTACATGGGACAACACTCACACCTGAGCTCAGAGTCGGTCATTTCGGCTAACCATGACATGCTGGCATCGGTTCTCAAAAGGCGAGCACACATACAAGACTATATATGTATATAATTTGAAGATGACATTTGTTTTGTTCGTTATGTTTGTATAGGTTCCATATTTATATACTGGTGAGACCTTAAAAAACTCAGGTTTGTGACGAACTTCTTAATTTTTCAGTTATAATGGAGCAAAACAAGCAACAATCCACCATTATACTAAAAGCTTCAGAGGCTTCTCAGCAATGCTTACACCTGATCAAGCAATGAAACTTTCAGGTCCCCTTGCTACAAACTAATACCGACACTTGTCACTAGTAGCTTATATTCCAACTAGAGGATGTAAACAAGCTAAGCCCGAGATCAACATTTAACTTACTAGAGCTCGAGCTTGAGCTAGACTCGTTTCGAGCTTTACTTCTAAAGCTTGGCCCATGAGTAATTTCTAGTTGGAGCTCAACTCTTTTGTTATTTATATTATTAAGTTTATTATTTTATTTATATAATAATATTTTTTATTTAACTATAATATCACAATTTTACATATCATAAAAATAGTTTCGTAAACATATACTTAATATATTATATGAATAGTATACAAATAATAGACTTGTGAGCCTACTCGAGCTTAACAAGCGAAACACATGCTCGTTTGTTAAATAAACTTATTTTTTGCTCAAGCTCGGCTCGATTTAAGCTTTCAGTGAGCCGAAACAAAGATATAAAATACTAACCTGTTGCATTACTAGCACAAATCTAAAAACAATATAGCATTAGTGAATATACCATCATAATTGTTTTTAACAGTATCAAGTCTGGTTTGTGTCACAGAAAATGAAGATGTTGTTTCCGTCTTTGAGAGCAGAATGAATCAATTGCATACTACTAATTCATGGAGATTTCTAGGAATCGATTCTATTCCGCAATACAATAAGCTTGCGACAGATATACAATCGAATGTAATTGTTGGCGTTATTGATTCAGGTAATTACTAGTTTCTTATAAACTTTTGGACATAAACCCACAAGTTCATAGTTAGTTCACTAACGAAAAATGACACTCAATTAATTAGGCGTATGGCCGGAATCACAAAGCTTCACTGACTACGGATTAGGGCCTGTGCCGAAAAGATTCAAGGGAGAATGTGTGTCCGGACAGAATTTCACACGTTTCAACTGCAACAGGTAGTGAAAGATTAACTATCTTTCTCGGTGAATATTTCATCGCTAAAAACTGTAAATCCTGTCACTGTGTTTTCTGGAGTCGTCGCTAAAGGGTGTAGTCACTAACGTTTGACGAAATTAAAAAGAAAAAACTAAACACCAGGCCATCCATGTTTGATATGCCCTTGTGGCCTATGTAAGCATTATGATAACGCTTACGAAATTAATAAATAACAAAGGCAAATCATAAAAAACACTGTACTTTTTGTTTTTTTAACAAAAGTCACCCAACATATTTTTATACATAACTATATTTTTTTTTTATTCTGGTCACTCAACAATTTCTTTTTTCACGTAAAAGTTCCTTCACATGTCAATTTGGAACTAAACAGTAATTTTTTATTTTATTTTAAATAGCCTAGAACAGGAACACCCGGTTGTGTTTGCTTACATGTTCTTTTGGCTACCTGTAACGACACCGGACTATGTGTCACAAGCCATCCTTTGCAACACTTTTTGTGTCAGTGTATATTTTTTTCCTGTCACATGATGGATTTTCTGTGTACGAAGCCACATGATCTTATTTCCCGATATCGTCTAACTCAATTCGCTTTTTGTAGGAAGATTATAGGCGCTCGATACTACACCAAAGGATACGAAGCGGTAAATGGTCCTCTGGAGAGCATTAACCAAACTTTCTTTCGATCACCACGAGACAGTGATGGCCACGGGACCCACACATCGTCTACTATTCTTGGATCAAAGGTCTCTAATGTTAGCATGTACGGATTAGGCTCAGGCACGGCAAGAGGAGGCGTGCCAAGCGCTAGATTGTCTGTATACAAAGCATGCTGGTTTGGAGGTTGTGATGATGCCGACCTTCTAGCGGCATTTAGTGACGCTATTCACGATGGCGTCGATGTTCTTTCTATATCTCTTGGTCAACTTCCGCCCCAACAAATTTACTTTGAAGACCCAATCTCTATAGGATCATTTCATGCATTTCAGAATGGTGTTGTTGTATGTGCATCGGCTGGTAACAAGTTCTTCCCACGTGCAGTGATTAACGTGGCTCCATGGATCCTCACAGTCGGTGCTAGCACAGTCGATCGTGAGTTTCCATCGTACTTACTTCTCGGGAATCTAAAACAGTTGAAGGGTTTCGGGATAAACACAATTCCTGATCAAGGGAAACAATACAGTATAATATCAGGGAGCACCGCTGCAGCGTCGGGAATACCCTCCAGGAATGCAAGGTATTCTTAACAAACTTTGCCAGCAACACAAGATAACCAAAGCTAAGAGAAAGTCATCACAAATAAAATACAATCTGATAAGTGAAAAGCTAGCGTCGAAAATGTCTCCAACTAAATTTTATAAACATGCAATGGATTTACTCATGTTTTTTTTCTACCAAAATCGTCGCAAAAGTAGTAGGCAAAAATATCTTAATCATACGACACTAATTTGTCGGACATAACAATTAGCGACGCTTTTCTTTTGAACCTAAATAATATTTTTTAGCAGCAGTTCCAAGATTTTATATGATAGATACACCACACCTGTATCGAGGATTTGAACTTCCAATCTTTTGGTTCGAGAGTACGAACCTAATGTTTTGACTCCTCTTATTTAGCTTCTGCAAGAAAAACACCTTGGATTCAAACTCGATCAAGGGGAGAATCGTGGTCTGTATACTCGAGACGTTGAATGATGATCGGAAAGAGAAGGCGATTGCAATAAAGGAAGGCGGTGGTGTTGGGATGATCCTCATTGATCCTCTTGCGCCATACGTGTTGTTTCAAACCGTTGTTCAAAGTGTTTTGATCGGGAAAGCGGAAGCTGAAAAGCTTCAATCGTACATGGACACTGAAAAGTAAGTCACTAAACCATAAATTCTCTATCAGGGAACAGTTTAAAAGCATAATTCTATAGGGGTAAAGGGAGTCGCGGTCAGGGAGCACCAGGGAGTCGAAAGCGGAAGCTGAAGAGATTCAATCGTGTATATATTAATGTTTTAAATTTTAACTTCACTTAAAATAGTTTTGTTATTGGGAAATCCGGGACGACGCTGAGCATTCTAGGGTAATACGAGAAAAGATGGAAAAAAGTTGATGTGTTGCTAATGTGTCACACGGGGAACATGGGGAAGTCTTGGACGATTCCCTTGACCCTAAACTCTTAACCATAAACCTTAAATCAGAAATGTTTCATCTTTATTCTAGGAATCCAACAGCTAGGATCTACCTAACAGTAACAAGTGCCGGGATTAAACCAGCACCAGTAATGGCGATCTTCTCTTCCAAGGGACCAAACATTTTATCTCCCGACATCATCAAAGTTTGTGTCTTTCCATTCTGTATTTTTTTTACCAAATGGACCCAAATTGATCTAATATGTATCGTAAATTTGATTACAGCCAGATATAACAGCACCAGGAGTGAACATTTTGGCCGCATGGTCACCTCTCGCGACAAAAAACACACTTGGCAACAACATAGACTTTAACATTCTCTCTGGAACCTCTATGTCATGTCCACATGCAGCTGCAGTGGCTGCACTAATAAAATCGGCTCATCCTTATTGGAGCCCAGCCGCGATAAAGTCTGCAATAATGACCACAGGTTAATTAGCACTTTGCCTACTACTTTTTATGCCTCCTTTACCACAAAAGGCCACTCCCAAATGATCAATTGCAACCGGTCTTAAGCGACTAAGTTTCGTTATGTCACAAATGACCGTCTTTCTTAGTTCTTATAACATGTACTTATCCCCATTTACTAAAAGGTAATTTCATTTTTCTTACAGCTACCCTCATTGATAACACCCAAAGTTTCATAAGAAATGATGATACTACAATTGCGACTCCTTTTGATTTCGGATCAGGACATATTAACCCAGCTGCAGCAATAGATCCCGGACTCATTTACGATTTTGATACCAACAATCTAATCGATCTCCTTTGCAGCTATGGAGCAAACGACGAACAACTCAAGAACTTGACTGACACACCGGTTTACTGCAAAAAAACTCCCACGCAATCCTATAACTTCAACTATCCATCCATCGGTGTCGCTAACATGGTTGGAAATTTATCGGTTTACAGGACTGTTACATATATCGGTGAAGGCCCAATTGTTTATTATTCAACACTAGAAGCAATTGCGGGAGTAAAAGCTTGGGTTTATCCTGATGTCCTTAGGTTTTCGAAATCGGGGGAGAAGATGACTTACAGGATCGATTTTGTACCTTATAAAAGCAACAATGGCAGCTATGAATTTGGATCATTGACATGGAAAAATGATGATCATATGGTTAGGAGTCCGATTGCTGTTAATGTGGTTTCGATTTGATATCATATATCACATTTATAATTTATGGATTAGGTTCAAGAGTGAACAACTTCTTGAGAGTGAACTAAGTGAACTAATCTTGGCCGTTGATCATTTTTAGATTAAAAGAGCAAAATTGACATTAGTCAAGTATATTTAATTAAAATCCCATAATTTTCTCATCTCTTAACTCTCTCTATTTCATTTTTAATTATTTCTCCATCATTTCTTTATATATAGATTTTGTTTTAATTTTAACTTGAATATTGTTTTTCTTTTATTATCCGTATATATAGATATCATAATATATTGTTTCTAACTTTTTATACGTTTCAATAAATATTGAAAAATTTCTTTGAGATTAAAATTGTAATTATTTTTGGGAATTAACTTTTTTTTTTGGAATATGTAATGAAGTTATTTATTTTTGCATACATGTGATATGTTTCTTTTTCATTAGTTTCATAATTTTTAAATGAATCTACTAGTGTGCATGCATTATATTCTATATGTTGTTAATATACATATATGTAACCAGTTTTGAATATAATACACAGGTGTATAAAAGACTATACACATGTGTATAGATTAGACACAAAAAAAACACTCAACAAATAGCTACAATTTAAGGTATGTGTTTAGTGACGGCATCAGATTCTTAATTGATGGAAAAAGGTCTAGTGGCAAAAAAAGCTGCTTCTAGGAAGTTGTCAAGTGTTTTCGCTCGACGATTCCATTCTTGGGTGGTTGGTTTTGCCCTTTTTCCTGTAACTCGAATCCTAGCCCGGTATATCCCATTTTAATTTTAGACCATTGTGGACCTTACGCCTTTTTACTCTCTGATCGAGGTTCTCGGCATTGAAAAATCTTTGTAAACTAAATCACACGTGTATATGTTGACATTTAAAAGATATACAGTCAAGAAAATCAAGGGCAATGGTGATATATATGCGGATTAGATACAAAAAAAAAACACTCAACAAATGGCTACAATTTAAGGAATGTGTTTAGTGACGGCATCAGATTCCTAATTGATGGAGAAAGGTCTGGTGGTAAGAAAAGCTGCTTCTAGGAGGTTGTCAAGTGTTTTCGCTCAACGATTCCATTCTTGGGTGGTTGGTTTTGCCCTTGTTCCTGTAACTCGAATCCTAGCCCGGTATATCCCATTTTAATTTTAGACGATTGTGGACCTTACGCCTTTTTACTCTCTGATCGAGGTTCTCGGCGTTGAAAAATCTTTGTAAACTAAATCACACGTGTATATGTTGACATTTAAAAGATATACAGTCAAGAAAATCAAGGGCAATGGTGATATATATGCGGATTAGATACAAAAAAAACACTCAACAAATGGCTACAATTTAAGGAATGTGTTTTGTGATGGCATCATATTCCTAATTGATGGAGAAAGGTCTGGTGGAAAGAAAAGCTGCTTCTAGGAGGTTGTCAAGTGTTTTCGCTCGACGATTCCATTCTTGGGTGGTTGGTTTGGCCCTTGTTCTTGTAACTCGAATCCTAGCCTGTTATATCTCATTTTAATTTTACACCATTGTGAACCTTATGCCTTTTTTACTCTCTGATCGAGGTTCTCGGCATTGAAAAATCTTCGTAAACTAAATCACACGTGTATATGTTGACATTTAAGAGATATACAGTCAAGGAAATCAAGGGCAATGTTGATATATATGCGGATTAGACACCAAAAAAAACACTCAACAAATGGCTACAAGTTAAGAAATGTGTTTAGTGATGGCATCAGATTCATAATTGATGGAGAAAGGTCTGGTGGAAAAAAAAAGCTGCTTCTAGGAGGTTGTCAAGTGTTTTCCCTCGACGATTCCATTCTTGGGTGGTTGGTTTGGCCCTTGTTCCTATAACTCGAATCCTAGCCCGTATATCGCATTTTAATGTTACACCATTGTGAACCTTACGCCTTTTTTACTCTCTAATCGAGGTTTTCGGCATTGAAAAATCTTTGTAAACTAAATCAAAAGTGTATATGTTGACATTTAAGAGATATACAATCAAGAAAATCAAAGGCAATGATATATCTATATATATATATATATATGCGGATTAGACACCACAAAGAACATGCAACAAATGACTACAACTTAAGGAATGTGTTTAGTGACGGCATCAGATTCCTAATTGATGGAGAAAGGTCTGGTGGTAAGAAAAGCTGCTTCTAGGAGGTTGTCAAGTGTTTTCGCTCGACGATTCCATTCTTGGGTGGTTGGTTTGGCCCTTGTTTCTGTAACTCGAACCCTAGCCCGGTATATCCCATTTTTATTTTACACCATTGTGAACCTTACGCCTTATTTACTCTCTGATCGAGATTCTCGGCATTGAAAAATATTTGTAAACTAAATCACACGTGTATATGTTGACATTTAAGAGATATACAGTCAAGAAAATCAAGCGCAATGGTGATATATATGCGGATTAGACACCAAAAAAAACATTCAACAAATGGCTACAAGTTAAGGAATGTGTTTAGTGACGGCATCAGATTCATAATTGATGGAGAAAGGTCTGGTGGCAAAAAAAAAGCTGCTTCTAGGAGGTTGTCAAGTGTTTTCCCTCGACGATTCCATTCTTGGGTGGTTGGTTTGGCCCTTGTTCCTGTAACTCGAATCCTAACTCGGTATATCCCATTTTAATGTTACAACATTGTGAACCTTTCGCCTTTTTTATTCTCTGATCGAGGTTTTCGGCATTGAAAAATCTTCGTAACTAAATCACACGTGTATATGTTGACA
This sequence comes from Helianthus annuus, assembly GCF_002127325.2. Lineage (NCBI taxonomy): Eukaryota > Viridiplantae > Streptophyta > Magnoliopsida > Asterales > Asteraceae > Helianthus > Helianthus annuus. The sequence goes on along the minus strand of NC_035433.2, from coordinate 132,963,392 downwards.
TTTAAGAGATATACAATCAAGAAAATCAAGGGCAATGATGATATATATATGGGGATTAGACACCACAAAAAACACTCAACAAATGACTACAACTTAAGGAATGTGTTTAGTGACGGCATCAGATTCCTAATTGATGGAGAAAAGTCTGCTGGTAAGAAAAGCTGCTTCTAGGAGGTGGTCAAGTGTTTTCGCTCGACGATTCCATTATTGGGTGGTTGGTTTGGCCATTGTTCCTGTAACTCGAATCCTAGCCCGGTATATCCCATTTTAATTTTACACCATTGTCAACCTTACGCCTTTTTTACTCTCTGATCGAGGTTCTCGGCATTGAAAAATCTTCTTAAACTAAATCACACGTGTATATGTTGACATTTAAGAGATGTACAGTCAAGAAAATCAAAGGAAACGGTGATATATATGCGGATTAGACACAAAAAAAAATCACTCAACAAATGGCTACAATTTAAGGAATGTGTTTAGTGACGGCATCAGATTCCTAATTGATGGAGAAAGGTCTGGTGGCAGGAAAAGCTGCTTCTACGAGGTTGTCAAGTGTTTTCACTCGATGAATCCATTCTTGGGTGGTTGGTTTGGCCCTTGTTCCTGTAACTCGAATCCTAGCCCGGTATATCCCATTTTAATTTTACACCATTGTGAACCTTACGCCTTTTTTACTCTCTGATCGAGGTTCTCGGAATTGAAAAATCTTTGTAAACTAAATCACACGTGTATATGTTGACATTTAAGAGATATACAGTCAAGAAAATCAAGGGCAATGGTGATATATATGCGGATTAGACAGCAAAATAAAAACCCTCAACAAATGGCTACGATTTAAGGAATGTGTTTAGTAACGGCTTCAGATTCCTAGTTGATGGAGAAAGGTCTGGTGGAAGGAAAAGCTGCTTCTAGGAGGTTGTCAGGTGTTTTTGCTCGACGATTCCATTCATGGGTGGTTGGTCTGGCCTTTGTTCCTGTAACTCGAATCCTAGCCCGTTATTTCCCATTTTAATTTTACACCATTGTGAACCTTACGACTTTTTTGCCCTCTGATCTTGGTTCTCGGCATTGAAAAATCTTCGTAAACTAAATCACACGTGCATATGTTGACATTTAAGAGATATACAGTCAAGAAAATCAAGGGCAATGCTGATATATATGCGGATTAGACAGCAAAATAAAAACACTCAACAAATGGCTACGATTTAAGGAATGTGTTTAGTAACGGCTTCAGATTCCTAATTGATGGAGAAAGGTCTGGTGGAAAGAAAAGCTGCTTCTAGGAGGTTGTCAGGTGTTTTTGCTCGACGATTCCATTCATGGGTGGTTGGTCTGGCCCTTGTTCCTGTAACTCGAATCCTAGCCCGTTATTTCCCATTTTAATTTTACACCATTGTGAACCTTATGACTTTTTTGCCCTCTGATCTTGGTTCTCGGCATTGAAAAATCTTCGTAAACTAAATCACACGTGTATATGTTGACATTAAAGAGATGTACAGTCAAGAAAATCAAAGGAAACGGTGATATATATGCGGATTAGACACAAAAAAAATCACTCAACAAATGGCTACAATTTAAGGAATGTGTTTAGTGACGGCATCAGATTCCTAATTGATGGAGAAAGGTCTGGTGGCAGGAAAAGCTGCTTCTACGAGGTTATCAAGTGTTTTCGCTCGATGATTCCATTCTTGGGTGGTTGGTTTGGCCCTTGTTCCTGTAACTCGAATCCTAGCCCGGTATATCCCATTTTAATTTTACACCATTGTGAACCTTACGCCTTTTTTACTCTCTGATCGAGGTTCTCGGAATTGAAAAATCTTTGTAAACTAAATCACACGTGTATATGTTGACATTTAAGAGATATATAGTCAAGGAAATCAAGGGCAATGGTGATATATATGCGGATTAGACAGCAAAATAAAAACACTCAACAAATGGCTACGATTTAAGGAATGTGTTTAGTAACGGCTTCAGATTCCTAATTGATGGAGAAAGGTCTGGTGGAAGGAAAAGCTGCTTCTAGGAGGTTGTCAGGTATTTTTGCTCGACGATTCCATTCATGGGTGGTTGGTCTGGCCCTTGTTCCTGTAACTCGAATCCTAGCCCGTTATTTCCCATTTTAATTTTACACCATTGTGAACCTTACGACTTTTTTGCCCTCTGGTCTTGGTTCTCGGCATTGAAAAATCTTCGTAAACTAAATCACACGTGTATATGTTGACATTTAAGAGATATACAGTCAAGAAAATCAAGGGCAATGGTGATATATATGCGGATTAGAGAGAAAAAATACACTCAAAAAATGGCTACAATTTAAGGAATGTGTTTAGTGACGGCATCAGATTCATAATTGATGGTGAAAGGTCTGGTGGCAAGAAAAGCTGCTTCTAGGAGGTTGTCAAGTGTTTTCTCTCGACGATTCCATTCTTGGGTGGTTGGTTTGGCCCTTGTTCCTGTAACTCGAATCCTAGCCCGGTATATCCCATTTTAATTTTACACCATTGTGAAACTTATGCCTTTTTTACTCTCTGATCAAGGTTCTCGGCATTGAAAGATCTTCGTAAACTAAATCACACGTGTATATGTTGACATTTAAGAGATATACAGTCAAGAAAATCAAGGGCAATGGTGATATATATGCGGATAAGACACCAAAAAAATGTAACACCCCGAAAACGGGTTTGGTAATCAAACCCCGTTAATACTAAAAGACGGGTAAAATACCGTTAGTGGTAAAAATTAACCCGGTAAATATTAAGACTCTAATAAATAAACCTAATATTAATTAAAAAAAAGGGAGTAAATACTTTGAGAAAACAAAGTATATAAAAAGGCCAAATTAACGGGACTTAAAACATAACGGGTTATAACTTCCCGAACCCGTTAAAGTAACTAGGAGTAGCTAACCTAGTTAGTAGCATGTGATTAAGTAACTAATGGTGAGATATAGCTTTATTTGATCAAAGTAAAACATAAGGGACTAAAATGGACAAGTGGGAAACTATTTTTATTAAAAACAAAAAAAAATACACACACACATTGTGTGCGTATTCTGGGTGCTCCAAGGAGCAAAACCCTAGTCCACACCAAATGACCATTGAAGCTCGAATCAAGACTTAAATCAATGCATGAACACAAATTCGTAATCACCTAAGTGTGGGGATCGAAAGGTATGTTGAATTTTGCTATTTGATGATACTTCAAAATTATGATTTACATTCAAGAATGAAATTCTGGCATGAATAATGGGTGTTGTAGTACAATTGATATGAGCACAAGTCTAGGAACGAGCCCTAGATGTAAACTCGTTAATTTAGCACCATAAATTAGTGTTTCGGTTAACTAGTTTTGTATGTGCTAAATGGGTTTAGTGGGAGACGATGAACACTAGATTCATGATCATCAATTTGGTGTAATTCGATTTCCATGAAGTAAATCTAGGTATTGATATGCATGCTAGACATAAGAACTTGTGAATGATGTTAAAACTTGGGCAAATAACTAGTTATGAAAATTGATTGTTGATTTTATATAATATGCTCACAAGGTGTTCGTTGAAATGCCTAAGTGAATATTTATATGATGTAATTACGGATGAAACATGTAATTGCCTTGTTTGACTAATTACATGAAATATGGGTTAAGATGGGTTCTAATCTTAATGTTGATTTAACTAAATTGTGCCCATTGTATGATTAAAGTTAGTTGACTTTTAGAAGTCAAACTAACCAATGACAAAGTCGAATAGTAGATTCGACATAGAAAATACGTAAGGTGGAATAGTCGTGAATTGAAATGACTAATCTAACCACCTTGTGAATGATGATAGTTTGTCGCCTAACGAGCTAGGTGGAGGCTTGGGAAAGAAGCGGTCAAACGAATCAAGCATGAGAAGAAAAAGCGTATTCGGATGCGAGGTAAGTATAGCTTACACTAGTCTTAGATTGTGTAATATTCTGTTAGCGTATAAATAACGAATGAGATAACTAAACAATTGAAATACGATGTTCCGTCGTGTAGGCGTACGGAACTAGATAATCAAAGATGAAAGAAACCATAATGATGGTAAAAAAACAAAAAGAGAAGGAAGTAAATCGATAATTCGGTCATATTATGACAAAAGTGGTAATAAACAGTTTATAAGTAAAATGACCGTGCGGTGTTAAACGGAGCGGGTCATGTAGATGAGATGATAATAAATATCATCTCGCAAAGATAAACGGTCAATTCGGCCAAATGGGTCAAAAGGTGTAGACATCACCTTTTGACAATATTGACTAATGATCTTTTGTCGAGTTATATGCTTACAGGAATAGAAATCCAATGGATACTCGCATCGCTCTTATTTAGCGATTATAAAGCAAGGTATTAAAACCGGGTTAATAAGTTGATCCGAGCCAGGTATGTATAATTGATCAACTCATCATTTAGAACTTGAAGTTCTATGGGAGTTAGGCAAAGTAAAAGGGACATTCGGTTATCTTAAAAGGTAAACCGAAGGATTTAGATTATAGACAGAGTGTTTTGAAAACAAGATTTGGTAGCCCTTCGTTGTAAAAGAAGGGTTAAAAACGACCAAAACGCCCTCGTAAGCGAAATTAAGCAAACAACCCTTAGAAGTCGCTTGAAAACGAGTTTTATAATCAAGTTAATACTTAGAATAAGTATAAAAGTGAAAGATGTAAATTCTTGGTCAAAAGACTCTATATGAGTCTTTGTCGTAAAATAATAATCCGAGGGGTAAAACTCGGATTATATAGATCGCCACATTTATTCCATCACAAAGATAGTTGTGATGGAAGATCATTGATAAATAATGTGGAAATAAGATGCTAGGAATAATCGAGTGTGAATTATGCGTAAAAGTGTTTAAAATGCCCTTAACGGGTTAATTAAACATCTAAGTAAAAACGGGTTTAAGAATGTATATAAACCCGTGATTTGAATCTAATATGATAACAACATGGAAATGATGAGAATTTTAGAATCAAACAACATGTTTGTTTGATAAAATCACGAACGGGTCAAAGTTTGGTAAAAAGGGTATTAAGCCGAGAACTTAAAAGACTTAGATTTTGTTAATCCGGATGTTGGATTTTAACCCCATATGATGGAGAATCAAATTACAAACACGTAGGAAGAAACGGTCGGCCAAACGGAAAAGCGGATTAAAAGTTATGAAGGTTTCCGTTTTAGAAAACGGCAAACTTGGAAAATCCTGCAGAGGCCACCGTAAGTTACGGTGGCTACCGTAACTTACGGTAGCCTATATATCTTTACGCCATGAACCCCCTGTTTTACGGTGGAAGAATCAACACTCAGGGGCTACCGTAAATTACGGTAGCCACCGTAATTTACGGTGGACCCTGAACAAAAATGTATTTTAATTAAGTTTGTTTCCCGAACTCGTTTAGATACGTTTTAAATCCCGTATGACTAAAGCATTTCATGTTTTTATGAAATGTAGGTACTTTGTGGATGCCGGAAGAAGATCAGGCTCAACGAAGAACCGAACACGAATAAGACACATGCTTCCGCACTTGGCCTCGTCATAAATTTTAAATGACGAATCTGATTACGTTATGTCAAATAACTTTTGATTTGCGAAAAGTTTTAATAAACCAATATTTCCAATGTATATGTAATCTTAATTATATGATTGTTTTCGTAAAATATACGTTAAACCTCGAATTATAAGAACGGGTGTTACAAAAAACACTAAACAAATGGCTACAATTTAAGGAATGTGTTTCGTGACGGCATCAGATTCCTAATTGATGGAGAAAGGTCTGGTGGCAAGAAAAGTTGCTTCTAGGAGGTTGTCAAGTGTTTTCGCTCGACGATTAAATTCTTGGGTGGTTGGTTTGGCCCTTGTTCCTGTAACTCGAATCCTAGCCCGGTATACCCTATTTTAATTTTACACCATTGTGAACCTTACGCCTTTTTTACTCTCTGATCGAGGTTCTCGGCATTTAAAAATCTTCGTAAACTAAATCAAGCGTGTATATGTTGACATTTAAGAGATATACAGTCAAGAAAATCTAGGGCAATGGAGATATATATGCGGACACAAAAAAAAACACTCAACAAATGGCTACAATTTAAGGAATGTGTTTAGTGACAGCATCCGATTCCTAATTGATGGAGAAAGGTCTGGTGGCAAGAAAAGCTGCTTCTAGGAGGTTGTCAAGTGTTTTCTCTCGACGATTCCATTCTTGGGTGGTTGGTTTGGCCCTTGTTCCTGTAACTCGAATCCTAGCCCGGTATATCCCATTTTAATTTTACACCATTGTGAAACTAATGCCTTTTTTACTCTCTGGTCGAGGTTCTCGGCATTGAAAGATCTTCGTAAACTAAATCACACGTGTATATGTTGACATTTAAGAGATATACAGTCAAGAAAATCAAGGGCAATGGTGATATATATGCGGATTAGACACCAAAAAAACACTAAACAAATGGCTACAATTTAAGGAATGCGTTTCGTGACGGCATCAGATTCCTAATTGATGGAGAAATGTCTGGTGGCAAGAAAAGCTGCTTCTAGGAGGTTGTCAAGTGTTTTCGCTCGACGATTTCATTCTTGGGTGGTTGGTTTGGCCCTTTGTAACACCTCGTAAAATGACGTCCAATGATGTATTGACACGTGTAATAAACCCTAATGAAGTCAAACAGTGAAATTTAGGGACTAATTTTTCAAAAAATCAAAAACTTTGATTTTGATAGGACTGGAAGTGTTAGCATACCTAAAATAAGTTTCTAAATAACCTCTCACAATGATGATGTTCACAAATGTGCCACTTGATGAAAAAGTGTAGCCGTTTGCGTAATTAATTGAAAGTTTGCGCGAAAAAGGGTTAAAAGCGTCAACATGTTAATTCTTACCTCTGAGTGACTTTTTAACAAACCGGAAGCTTCATGATATTTAATTATACTCTCGGGAATGCCAAGTAATGGCCATCTATGGTTTTTATGCCTATAAGTAAAGTTACGCGCAACTTTGCAAGTTAGAGGGGCTAAAAGTGTCAATATGTTTAATTATACCTCTGAATGACCTTTTGGCAGACCCGAAACATCGTGATGTTTAATAATACTTTCAAGAGTACCTAATATGGATTAGATGAGGCTTCAATGCTAATAAATGGTGAGATGCGCAAGTTTGCGCAATAGAGGGACCTAAAGCGTCAACTTTTGAATATACGCCTTTCGGTGACCATCTAGGCGAACGAGAGCGTAGTAATATTTAAGTATATGCTTGGGAATGCCCATTATGGGCCATAGAAGGCTTGGATATCATTAAACGGAATTCCGCGCTACTTTGCGCAATTAAGGGACTAATTGCGTCAAACTGCAAAAGGAGGTCGAATCGTATGGTAACGGACCTTCCGGAATATGTTCATAAGTTTAACATACCCTATTTATCCTTTATGTAGCTTAGATATAGGCTTAGAGGTGTTTGGTGCGCAAAAATAAACTTTTATGTCATGCAGGGACTAAAAGTGTCAAAAAGTGCATAAGTTTGCATTTTTGCGCATATCTCGCATTCTGAATATCCCCGGACACCCAAAAATTTATGTAAGCACTAAAATATTTTATTTTAGTGTGTGGCATGATAAAATTCCATTCGTCGCATAGTTTTGACCGCTTTTCGCGTCCGTTCGTGTTTCGTCGTAATTAGACGCACATCGTGACCATACGGCCAAACGAACCGACATCCGACATGTTTTTGAGCATGTATTATGTCCCTTATGTTTGGGAATTATTGTAGAGCCTTAAAATGGTGTAACGGCCCTCGAAAGTGTCCGTTATGGCATTTATCATGTACAGGGGCTGATCTGGTCAGTTTTGAAAGTCAATTATGTTTGGAAAACATAACAGGGACTGATATAGTCATTTCTGGAACTTGAATACACCTGATATTGCAGCCCAAGGACCAGTTATGTCATTTCTGCAAGAAAATGAGGGTTTAAAGGCCCAAAAATCATGCAGGGACCAAACTTGGCAACTGCCAAAGTTGTTTCTGGTCTGGGCCAGCCACACGGGCCGCGTAAGCCCACCAGGCCTGCCTTCGCGGGCCGCCTAACATGTACAGCAGCAGAAAACATGTGTTAGTTGCTGGTTTTTGTTAAAACAAGATGCTACACTCACAAACTCAATACTAGGGGCTGCCCATTGGATTGCAAGACCACTTAACACTTGTCATGATCTGAGTATAGCTCCCCGACACTTGTCGCGATCCTACGAGGCCCCGAAAAGTATAAATAGAGGTGGGTTTCTCACTTGTTCACTCACACCTTCATTCAAATCTGCTTATTCTTTGAAGTAAGAGGATCCTATGCTTGTAGGAACCTCCATTCAGTCCCTTGGACCTTTCGTAAGTGTTCCTTCGAGCTTAGTTCGTTACTTTAGCGTTTATAGCCGAAAAGTCAAATGTTTTCGATAAACGCTTTGACTTTTAAACGGTTAAGCCATTGTTCGCAATAAACATGGCTACGTGACCGTAATTAGGTAGGTGTTTAACCCTTAAAAGGGCACCTCCTAATTACCACGATTACTTAGTTTAATTGTCGGGTCAAATAAAAGTCAAACGGGTTAGTTTTAAATAAATTCATAAATATTAATATAAAAGCCATAAAATCAGTTTTCTCACTTTAATAACTTGGTAAATATTAGTTGAACATGTCTAAGCATGTTCAATCCGACAATTAGAAGTATAGGCTCGGTTCGGAACCGAAAGTCGCAAAGTTGACTTTTGCTTTGACTTTCAGTTCTGACCCGATTTAGATTAATTTAGATATGCCTTAGGATTCCATTAGGACCATATTATAAGTTAGTATAACCCTCCAAGGTTATGCAACTTGGTTCCATAGAAATCCTAGTTCATGCATGTTTCCGTTAAATGCCTAAATGTTGACCGTTATGCCTTTTGACCCTAAAACAATAATTTTTGAAAATGTGATAGAACAATAATCTTTATTACTGATTTATAAACTTGTACCTAAAATTTGACATCAGTTTGAGGTCTAGATTAAGAGTTATGCTCATTAGCGTAATTAGAAAGATTTTTGTTAATTAAACGACATAATTAGCATATAGCCTATCTAAACCCAATTTTTAATACCAAACTTTTTACCCACTGATATAAAATAATATTTTGGGATTTTTAAAGATTTTTATTTATTTTTAGGTTGAGCATAACATGGGGTTCTAAGCTTGATTCGATAGTTGTCGGTTTTGCCCTTTTGGGCTATAAAATGAGTTTTACAAATCCTTTTGATGTCAAACCTTTTTCTACTGATCTAATATGATAAATAAACTATTTTGAGTCTTCTGGAATAATAAAAACATCAGCTTTCCTTTAAAAACCCGGAAATGGCTCCAAATCGCCTTTTTAAGCGTTTTTTTAACGCATAATATGTATTAAAACTATTTTAAACATATAATGGTTGATGCCTACTGATATATTTAGTAAATTTTTTTATTTTAACAGTAAGGAAAAGTTTTTAAACTCAGGTCTTCAGTTTTGATCCTTTTAGCCTATGTGAAATTACCAAAATGCCCCTACGGTGCATAGTATGGTTATAATTAATAAATTTCACATATATATGATACCCTACTGTTATAACTTATTAAATTAAGTATATTTACTAATTATATCAGACCTGGAACTTAGAATGATATTTAAACTCTCTTATAGCTTTTAAAATGACCAAAATACCCCTTCGGGGCATAAAACGGTCTTAAACTCGTTTTGGGCATAACGGAAGGTATCCTACTGATATCACAACATATTTAAGGCATGTTGACTTAGGGAACTTGTATATGACTCTTATGGTTACTCGTTACGCACTTTATGCGTTCGGATCGGCGTAGGTAACTAGTTTACCCATTTTAGCCGAAACGGGTCAAACCATATCATTTCAGTCTCAAAATCCAGAATGTGATTAAGTTACCCATATTAAACAAGTACGCAAGCTTGTTGGGTCAAAACCACATTCTAAAACGGTCTTCGCCTTATCGTGCGTTTAAACCGTAATCTTCATTTAAGAACTAACCGGTCTAGGCTTAGGCCAAATTAAAAGACCCGTTAGGATTCTAATAGATTATTAAAAACCTTCGTTCCAGATTTAGGAGCCCAGTAAAAGCTATCTGTACTTGCTTGGTGGTATACGGCTGGGATAAATTGTATAAATTTGCTCAGGTACATACGTTTAACTTATTTTCCCTATACGGGCTTGGGGTAAGGTATATAAAATACCGCTTGGTCGGGGAATTGACCTTAACCGGTCGGTGGTTAAGTGTTGTCAAATTAACCCGTTTGAAAATGCTGTTTTGTTTGTTTAACGCCTTTGGGGGCTTAATGACCATGTCCCGGATATCCTTGGCATCATTCAAAGAATGGCCACGACCTTAGCACACGAGTGTAGGCGTACACCCGTAGTGCATTTCAATAAAGTATAATCGTCGGTCGAGAGAAGTCTCGCGGCGGAATTATATTAAGTGGTGTGTCTATTAATCTTTAACCCGGTACGACCCGGGCAACTGAACGCATAACAAACGTGTAATTCTTTTACAAGATTATTAAGCAAATAATTATCCCAAGTAACAAAAAGTTTTGTGCGGTTTGCACTCAAATCAATTTTTAAACCATTTTCAAAATGAGTCAGTTAAATTGTATTTACCAGTGAAAACTGACGTATTTTCCCAAAAAGACTAAGTGCAGGTACTACGCATAATAGGCTGGTTACTCCTAGCATCAAATAGAAGTCTCGCAAGCTTAGATGCCTGAAGTCTGTTGAACAATGTTTTATTTTATTTTGCGATCCGCCTGTGGATCTTTTACCTTCCGTTTGTAATACTTGGATATTACTTCATATCAGATTGTAATATATTTTGCTTCCGCTGTGCATTTAAATTGTGTGGTTTGACTATGACGATATCAACTACGTCACGTACTCCCCACCGGGCCCACCGGTGACACGTGGTAAAAATAGGGGTGTGACAGGTTGGTATCAGAGCCAACACTGAGTGAATTAAACACTAGCCTTTTGTGTTTAATCTCAGTTACACAATTGCACATTCTAGAGTCTAGACAAGAACTTAGGACTAATCCCAATTCGTTTTAATTGGTCCTTGATTTGTTCCTTTGTTATTTTCTGATTAGCCCCTGTTGGGTAAGTCATTTTTGTAGAAGTCCTGTTTAGGGCAACCATGTATTTGTTTAAATTTAAGGGAACAGTTAGATTTAAAATAACATTCCCATTATAAGATCTACCATTATAGTAAAATGGCAAAATCTAAAAAGGACAAGACCTAGCTCAGGTGTCGTTCTAAGACAGGGCCAAGATGGTAGTTCCTCAATTAGATTCAGATCCTTGTTAACATCTCAATTTAGGATTGATCTGCGTTTAATATAAAAAAAGAATCTTGGGGGTAAAACCTAGCCACGTGTCATTGTAGACATGGCCAAGACGGTAGAACCTGTCCAAAAGGTTCCAAATTTTGTTAACATCTGAAAGTATGTTAACATGCTGGGCAAATTGTGATGCAGTATAAATCACATAGGCCATCTTTGAAAATTGGGATTTATTTAAAATTCTCTGTAAGTAAATAGCCATCCCTTAAGGATGAAGTGCCTACGGGTAATAATTAACGTCCTCTAGGACTAAGAGACAGTAGAAGTCTGCAACTCACTGTCTAGAAAAGATAATGAACTTGGATTCAGACCCTAATACCTCGATTCTGTGAGAATCCTGGTTATAAATTAAACTTGTCTATGTGACTAGGCCTTTTGTGCCATAGTTATATTTTAAATAAATTTAGGATAATTATAATGAAAATCCTGAATAAAATAAATATCATTCCTGTTCTGCCAGTGAATATATTAAAAAGAATCTTAAAAGGTATAACCTAGCTTGAATGTCAGTAAAGACCTAGCTATGATGGTAAAACCTGTTTAAAAGAGATTCAATTCCTTGATAAACATGTTAACGCTCCTGACAACAGTGATGCGATAAAATCACATTTGTCACCCTTATATTAGGAATTTCCAAACCCCTTATTTAGCCTAAATGATCAGAATGAATCATGGCTAATAATCGTCGAACATGATGTATATGTCAAAACATCCTTTTAAGATGTATGCCTACGGGCAAAGATGTATTCATGATAGAGATAGTTATTCATAACTTCCTGTCGAAAGGTAATGAGTTATGAAATTTTCCGATCCAAAGGAATCATTGATTATGTTTTAGATTGTCCTTATGACAAGGCTTTGTGCCATCTAAAGAATCCTTTGAAACAAGCCTTTGTGCTATATAAAGTGTCTGTACGACATTGACAGTTGTGACTTATATCCCCTGTCTAATAAGAAGGATTAGATTCTATGTAAACGCCAAAGATGGTTTATTTAAAAACCTAGGCAAAACATAATCAAATAAATCTTATACTATCTAATGGCCTATAAGGTTTAATTTCACCATGGCTATTTAATCATAAAATTCGACGATTGGCTATATAACTAAGTAAATTATTATTTCCTGGGTTTTAGCCTTCAAAGCTTCATCATGGCAGATTCATATAAATCCCACAGTCATTCAGTTGATCAGAGTAATACTGTAAGACTGGTCTTAACGGGCACAGAGCTACAAGCTATGATAAATATAGTCGTAATCAAAGCAGTGGACCGAGTATTTAAGGATCTTAAGAGAAAGTGCGATGATACCCCAATTAAGGGTTATAAAAAGGGGTAACACCGGTTCAAGCTATGACCAGTCCAAGCCAAGGGAGGCAAAACTCGAATATAAAACCTGCGGGAAAAAGCACTTCGGAAAATGTTTCTATGATCAGATCAGGGGATGTGTCATCTGTAAAGAGATGGATCACAAGACTCATGAATGCAAGGACTTTAAGGACGTCACCTGCTATGGTTATGGCAAGAAGGGGGCACATAAAGACCCGCTGCCCTTGTTACTGTTGAAATAGAGGGACTCGATATAGTGATAGGAATGGATTGGTCATCTTATAGCTAGTCCCGTATAGTGGGTGATAAGAAACAAGTAGTTATCAAGACTCCTTATGATAAGCCTTTGACAATTCAAGGAGACATATGGTATGGATTGCCTATGTATCTGCTGAATTCGGTATTTAATACCAAAGCTTCGAGTATGGAACACTCAGAAAAGACAGACAACAGTCACGATGCTAGAAAGACAACAAGTGTTAGTGGTGCATCAAGTGTGAACCTCAATGTTAATGGAGTTAATCTCCAAATTGGTAATTAACGCAGCTGTCGGAAAGGCTATAAGGAAATTCATGAAAAGGTTCAAGAAGCCAAATGTTGTTTGCTCTAAAACACACGTCGCTGCTCATAAGAAGAGCTTGATTCATACTTCAAATGCGAAGAATAATCCTAACAGAATCACATATGGCAAGGAGCCCATTAATTCTGGATGTACTTAAAAGTACTTCATCTCTGGGAAGTCCAGAGACTTCAATAATAATAAAAAAAAAGACCATCGATTGCAGGAAATTGTTGGATGAAGTAGAACCATTAGGTGTATCAGTGGTTACGCTGAAAAGAACGCTGTGAGGTATGCATCACAGTCATCCGATGGCAACACCCTTAATGAGTAAGGACATTAATGAAGTCCACAAGAAAGATCCTCTTATACAATATGGGATGGTCCAAGTTTTAAGGACCCTATTAGAAAGACCTATTATTCGCATCGAAATGGAAAAAGATGGAATAAGAATCTCGCCATAAAAGTTCTAGGATGTCGACAGTAGGTTACAAATGTTGATTCATTGGTTGGGATAATACCCTATTCCAATTACCCAAAATCTAATCTTAAATGCAAGCAATTGTTGGTGGTTAGCATCGGAAATAAGAGGGTACATTAATGTTTCAAAGCCTGCCTATTATAAGTCCATTATGGATCTACCTCAGCTACTCATGTTATATAGATTAAGAAATAACCAGTCAAAGCTGAGACTGCCCCGAAATTGTTAAAGATTCTGTAGCTGAGTTTAAAAGGGATTAAGAATAGAGGTGTTTTGCCCTCTTGATATATTATTAGGGGCAGTTCACATTAATAATGATACTAGATAAATCCCCTATTGTGATTTTAGTATTAATAATTTCGTTTTGATTTCGGGTACTGATAAGTTTTTCATAAAACCATAAGCTTAGCAAACTTTTAAAAAATATCCCGTCAGAACCCCAGATATTAAGTGTAAAGTAAAACTTACAAGCGAAATCACAAGAACCATTTCTTCTGCACCTGTCAGAAACCTTTAATCGTAGAATTTTAGAAATATCCTCTCTCTAAAGGAAGTGCGTCAGCATACATAGATGATATCTCTTTGATCTCTAAAGATTTCGAATACCAGACAGTATGATAAAAGCGCCATATGAGGGTTAATGTATCATAATAAGTTCCATAGATTGCTTCCATGCCTGATCAGTATGGAGGTTTAATGCATGGAACCACAAAGATATCCCAATAATCATATGATACTAAAAGTCAACTAATGGTATTCAAAGAAGATATCCACAAAAGAATTGTCCAAATAAATGTTCCCGATTAAGGAATTCGTAAACTTATAACATGAATGTGTCACTTATTTGACACAAGGAATGATGGATGAATAGGAGCCTGAGATTTGGAAAATCTCTGTAACCTCCTTGTATCTTGATTATCTTCTCCTAAGATTACTCTGTTTACCTCCTGAGAGGCAAGTAGAGTTAAGATTTATATCCTATTTAGGGCTGTACTATTATGGAATATCCAAGGTGGCTAGTACCATCATTGGAAGAATCGAAACCCTGATTAAGTAAGTTTTAAAATAGAGGATTCATATAGCCTAACTCAATATTCTGAGGATTCAATTTAGTTAATTAAGAAAGATGGTTCATTTTGTTTATGCAATTGATTACCGCAACCCTAATTAGGCAACAATTAAGAATTGCCATCAGCTGCCTAGGATCGTTGATTTATTCGACTGACTGAAGGGTTAGCCATCCCTTAAGATAAATTTAAGCAGTGGTTGGAATAACCATCTCACACTAAGATAAGTTTTTCTATAATAGTTGTTATATAAGTATCAAGGCTGCTCCTTGGGAGACCTTGTATAGATGAGATGTTAAACATCTATTGTTAGGACAATAGATTGGTAAGTCCATTTATCGGGATCTGAAGGTTGCATTGGAAACAACGAATAAGATCAGACAAACCAACAATCATCTGTAAGTTACCATGATTTGGCAGAAAAATCAAAGATTAATGGAAATAGCAAACCTCCTAAGTTCTTATTAAGGAATAAGGTTCAACAAAAGATATCACCCTGGAAAGGTGTGCCAATCTGTTAATTACCAGGCTAGTTAAGCTCTGAATATATGAAATCATTCGAAGGAATCGAATGTATCAAGATCAAATAGCTTATAAGCTAAAACCTATTTAAGGAGCTTGGCGGATCTCGCAATACATTACACATTAAGGATTTAAGGATGTGTTTCACCAATAAGTCAAGAAGCATTAACTCATATGATAGGCAGATCTATGATATGATGAGAAACCTGTATCGATTAAGGACCGGCAGGTTAAGAATGCTCGAAAGGAATACATGTACCTAATATAGAGGTCAACTTGGGAGCTTGGAAAGACTCCAGACATGCTATGAAAGTTAAGTCTGTTATGCGACAAAATGTACTTCCAGCATTTTAGCAAATCTCGAGGTCGAGATTTCTTTTAAGGGGGTGAGGATGTAACACCTCGTAAAATGACGTCCAATGATGTATTGACACGTGTAATAAACCCTAATGAAGTCAAACAGTGAAATTTAGGGACTAATTTTTCGAAAAATCAAAAACTTTGATTTTGAAAGGACTGGAAGTGTTAGCATACCTAAAATAAGTTTCTAAATAACCTCTCACAATGATGATGTTCACAAATGTGCCACTTGATGAAAAAGTGTAGCCGTTTGCGTAATTAATTGAAAGTTTACGCGATAAAGGGTTAAAAGCGTCAACATGTTAATTCTTACCTCTGAGTGACTTTTTAACAAACCGGAAGCTTCATGATATTTAATTATACTCTCGGGAATGCCAAGTAATGGTCATCTAGGGTTATTATGCCTATAAGTAAAGTTACGCGCAACTTTGCAAGTTAGAGGAGCTAAAAGTGTCAATATGTTTAATTATACCTCTGAATGACCTTTTGGCGGACCCGAAACATCGTGATGTTTAATAATACTTTCAAGAGTACCTAATATGGATTAGATGAGGCTTCAATGCTAATAAATGGTGAGATGCGCAAGTTTGCGCAATAGAGGGACCTAAAGCGTCAACTTTTGAATATATGCCTTTCGGTGATCATCTAGGCGAACGAGAGCGTAGTAATATTTAAGTATATGCTTGGGAATGCCCATTATGGGCCATAGAAGGCTTGGATATCATTAAACGGAATTCCGCGCTACTTTGCGCAATTAAGGGACTAATTGCGTCAAACTGCAAAAGGAGGTCGAATCGTATGGTAACGGACCTTCCGGAATATGTTCATAAGTTTAACATACCCTATTTATCCTTTATGTAGCTTAGATATAGGCTTAGAGGTGTTTGGTGCGCAAAAATAAACTTTTATGTCATGCAGGGACTAAAAGTGTCAAAAAGTGCACAAGTTTGCATTTTTGCGCATATCTCGCATTCTAAATATCCCCGGACACCCAAAAATTTATGTAAGCACTAAAATATTTTATTTTAGTGTGTGGCATGATAAAATTCCATTCGTCGCATAGTTTTGACCGCTTTTCGCGTCCGTTCGTGTTTTGTCGTAATTAGACGCACATCGTGACCATACGGCCAAACGAACCGACATCCGACATGTTTTTGAGCATGTATTATGCCCCTTATGTTTGGGCATTATTGTAGAGCCTTAAAATGGTGTAACGGCCCTCGAAAGTGTCCGTTATGGCATTTATCATGTACAGGGGCTGATCTGGTCAGTTTTGAAAGTCAATTATGTTTGGAAAACATAACAGGGACTGATATAGTCATTTCTGGAACTTGAATACACCTGATATAGCAGCCCAAGGACCAGTTATGTCATTTCTGCAAGAAAATGAGGGTTTAAAGGCCCAAAAATCATGCAGGGACCAAACTTGGCAACTGCCAAAGTTGTTTCTGGTCTGGGCCAGCCACACGGGCCGCGTAAGCCCACCAGGCCTGCCTTCGCGGGCCGCCTAACATGTACAGCAGCAGAAAACATGTGTTAGTTGCTGGTTTTTGTTAAAACAAGATGCTACACTCACAAACTCAATACTAGGGGCTGCCCATTGGATTGCAAGACCACTTAACACTTGTCATGATCTGAGTATAGCTCCCCGACACTTGTCGCGATCCTACGAGGCCCCGAAAAGTATAAATAGAGGTGGGTTTCTCACTTGTTCACTCACACCTTCATTCAAATATGCTTATTCTTTGAAGTAGGAGGATCCTATGCTTGTGGGAACCTCCATTCAGTCCCTTGGACCTTTCGTAAGTGTTCCTTCGAGCTTAGTTCATTACTTTAGCGTTTATAGCCAAAAAGTCAAACGTTTTCGATAAACGCTTTGACTTTTAAACGGTTAAGCCATTGTTCGCAATAAACATGGCTACGTGACCGTAATTAGGTAGGTGTTTAACCCTTAAAAGGGCACCTCATAATTACCACGATTACTTAGTTTAATTGTCGGGTCAAATAAAAGTCAAACGGGTTAGTTTTAAATAAATTCATAACTATTAATATAAAAGCCATAAAATCAGTTTTCTCACTTTAATAACTTGGTAAATATTAGTTGAACATGTCTAAGCATGTTCAATCCGACAATTCTAAGTATAGGCTCGGTTCGGAACCGAAAGTCGCAAAGTTGACTTTTGCTTTGACTTTCAGTTCTGACCCGATTTAGATTAATTTAGATATGCCTTAGGATTCCATTAGGACCATATTATAAGTTAGTATAACCCTCCAAGGTTATGCAACTTGGTTCCATAGAAATCCTAGTTCATGCATGTTTCCGTTAAATGCCTAAATGTTGACCGTTATGCCTTTTGACCCTAAAACAATAATTTTTGAAAATGTGATAGAACAATAATCTTTATTACTGATTTATAAACTTGTACCTAAAATTTGAAATCAGTTTGAGGTCTAGATTAAGAGTTATGCTCATTAGCGTAATTAGAAAGATTTTTGTTAATTAAACGACATAATTAGCATATAGCCTATCTAAACCCAATTTTTAATACCAAACTTTTTACCCACTGATATAAAGAAATATTTTGGGATTTTTAAAGATTTTTATTTATTTTTAGGCTGAGCATAACATGGGGTTCTAAGCTTGATTCGGTAGTTGTCGGTTTTGCCCTTTTGGGCTATAAAATGAGTTTTACAAATCCTTTTGATGTCAAATCTTTTTCTACTGATCTAATATGATAAATAAACTATTTTGAGTCTTCTGGAATAATAAAAACATCAGCTTTCCTTTAAAAACCCGGAAATGGCTCCAAATCGCCTTTTTAAGCGTTTTTTTAACGCATAATATGTATTAAAACTATTTTAAACATATAATGGTTGATGCCTACTGATATATTTAGTAAATTTTTTTATTTTAACAGTAAGGAAAAGTTTTTAAACTCAGGTCTTCAGTTTTGATCCTTTTAGCCTATGTGAAATTACCAAAATGCCCCTACGGTGCATAGTATGGTTATAATTAATAAATTTCACATATATATGATACCCTACTGTTATAACTTATTAAATTAAGTATATTTACTGATTATATCAGACCTGGAACTTAGAATGATATTTAAACTCTCTTATAGCTTTTAAAATGACCAAAATACCCCTTCGGGGCATAAAACGGTCTTAAACTCGTTTTGGGCATAACGGAAGGTATCCTACTGATATCACAACATATTTAAGGCATGTTGACTTAGGGAACTTGTATATGACTCTTATGGTTACTCGTTACGCACTTTATGCGTTCGGATCGGCGTAGGTAACTAGTTTACCCATTTTAGCCGAAACGGGTCAAACCATATCATTTCAGTCTCAAAATCCAGAATGTGATTAAGTTACCCATATTAAACAAGTATGCAAGCTTGTTGGGTCAAAACCACATTCTAAAACGGTCTTCGCCTTATCGTGCGTTTAAACCGTAATCTTCATTTAAGAACTAACCGGTCTAGGCTTAGGCCAAATTAAAAGACCCGTTAGGATTCTAATAGATTATTAAAAACCTTCGTTCCAGATTTAGGAGCCCAGTAAAAGCTATCTGTACTTGCTTGGTGGTATACGGCTGGGATAAATTGTATAAATTTGCTCAGGTAAATACGTTTAACTTATTTTCCCTATACGGGCTTGGGGTACGGTATATAAAATACCGCTTGGTCGGGGAATTGACCTTAACCGGTCGGTGGTTAAGTGTTGTCAAATTAACCCGTTTGAAAATGCTGTTTTATTTGTTTAACGCCTTTGGGGGCTTAATGACCATGTCCCGGATATCCTTGGCATCATTCAAAGAATGGCCACGACCTTAGCACACGAGTGTAGGCGTACACCCGTAGTGCATTTCAATAAAGTATAATCATCGGTCGAGAGAAGTCTCGCGGCGGAATTATATTAAGTGGTGTGTCTATTAATCTTTAACCCGGTACGACCCGGGCAACTGAACGCATAACAAACGTGTAATTCTTTTACAAGATTATTAAGCAAATAATTATCCCAAGTAACAAAAAGTTTTGTGCCGTTTGCACTCAAATCAATTTTTAAACCATTTTCAAAATGAGTCAGTTAAATTGTATTTACCAGTGAAAACTGACGTATTTTCCCAAAAAGACTAAGTGCAGGTACTACGCATAATAGGCTGGTTACTCCTAGCATCAAATAGAAGTCTCGCAAGCTTAGATGCCTGAAGTCTGTTGAACAATGTTTTATTTTATTTTGCGATCCGCCTGTGGATCTTTTACCTTCCGTTTGTAATACTTGGATATTACTTCATATCGGATTGTAATATATTTTGCTTCCGCTGTGCATTTAAATTGTGTGGTTTGACTATGACGATATCAACTACGTCACGTACTCCCCACCGGGCCCACCGGTGACACGTGGTAAAAATAGGGGTGTGACAGGTTGGTATCAGAGCCAACACTGAGTGAATTAAACACTAGCCTTTTGTGTTTAATCTCAGTTACACAATTGCACATTCTAGAGTCTAGACAAGAACTTAGGACTAATCCCAATTCGTTTTAATTGGTCCTTGATTTGTTCCTTTGTTATTTTCTGATTAGCCCCTGTTGGGTAAGTCATTTTTGTAGAAGTCCTGTTTAGGGCAACCATGTATTTGTTTAAATTTAAGGGAACAGTTAGATTTAAAATAACATTCCCATTATAAGATCTACCATTATAGTAAAATGGCAAAATCTAAAAAGGACAAGACCTAGCTCAGGTGTCGTTCTAAGACAGGGCCAAGATGGTAGTTCCTCAATTAGATTCAGATCCTTGTTAACATCTCAATTTAGGATTGATCTGCGTTTAATATAAAAAAAGAATCTTGGGGGTAAAACCTAGCCACGTGTCATTGTAGACATGGCCAAGACGGTAGAACCTGTCCAAAAGGTTCCAAATTTTGTTAACATCTGAAAGTATGTTAACATGCTGGACAAATTGTGATGCAGTATAAATCACATAGGCCATCTTTGAAAATTGGGATTTATTTAAAATTCTCTGTAAGTAAATAGCCATCCCTTAAGGATGAAGTGCCTACGGGTAATAATTAACGTCCTCTAGGACTAAGAGACAGTAGAAGTCTGCAACTCACTGTCTAGAAAAGATAATGAACTTGGATTCAGACCCTAATACCTCGATTCTGTGAGAATCCTGGTTATAAATTAAACTTGTCTATGTGACTAGGCCTTTTGTGCCATAGTTATATTTTAAATAAATTTAGGATAATTATAATGAAAATCCTGAATAAAATAAATATCATTCCTGTTCTGCCAGTGAATATATTAAAAAGAATCTTAAAAGGTATAACCTAGCTTGAATGTCAGTAAAGACCTAGCTATGATGGTAAAACCTGTTTAAAAGAGATTCAATTCCTTGATAAACATGTTAACGCTCCTGACAACAGTGATGCGATAAAATCACATTTGTCACCCTTATATTAGGAATTTCCAAACCCCTTATTTAGCCTAAATGATCAGAATGAATCATGGCTAATAATCGTCGAACATGATGTATATGTCAAAACATCCTTTTAAGATGTATGCCTACGGGCAAAGATGTATTCATGATAGAGATAGTTATTCATAACTTCCTGTCGAAAGGTAATGAGTTATGAAATTTTCCGATCCAAAGGAATCATTGATTATGTTTTAGATTGTCCTTATGACAAGGCTTTGTGCCATCTAAAGAATCCTTTGAAACAAGCCTTTGTGCTATATAAAGTGTCTGTACGACATTGACAGTTGTGACTTATATCCCCTGTCTAATAAGAAGGATTAGATTCTATGTAAACGCCAAAGATGGTTTATTTAAAAACCTAGGCAAAACATAATCAAATAAATCTTATACTATCTAATGGCCTAGAAGGTTTAATTTCACCATGGCTATTTAATCATAAAATTCGACGATTGGCTATATAACTAAGTAAATTATTATTACCTGGGTTTTAGCCTTCAAAGCTTCAACATGGCAGATTCATATGAATCCCACAGTCATTCCGTTATTTTCACTAGTTTAGTTAACTTAGCGATTTCCATCGCTTTTATATATTATCGAACTCTTGGTGAATCCGTTACATTGACCCGTTTAAAGGTCTTTAGTGAAATCTTTCACTTTTAGCGACAATTTCTTTTGTTTTCAAAATTCATTTATTCGGTTCAGTTATACCGAATCTACCGCTTACAAGCAACCAAATTACTTAAATGACCTTAACCGGTCTCGCTAACTAGACTTATTAGTCCAGTTACTTTTTACCGCTTGCTTGTTTATAATGTGATTCTACTTCACATTACATTTCTTGACCATGATTGCGTTACATCATATTTAATTTATATCAAAATTTCATTTTCGAAAATATCACTTTTTGAATATATCGTCTTGCGCCTATCAGTGTCAAGACTTGTATCTTTCATGCTTACTATTTAAATTCCTATCAGAATTTATATTGGTAATAACGTTGTTTCTTACTAAAATCGAAGTTTTAGTTTTAGGATCCTTTCTTTAACCTTGTCAATTATCCATACCATGATATTGACAGTCCATAGTTTATTCTTTTAAAATCTTAGTTTTGTACGAGGGATCGTAACAAGTTCCCTTACCTTACACTATTGACCCGTAGGTCCCTTCACTTAACCTCGTAGGCTATTTCCCTAGGCTTTCACCTCTTTGAGGCAAGGCCCTTATGATTCTTTTGCTTCAATTCATGACCCGTGGGTCATTTTGGCCCCGTAGACCTTTTTGCTCTAATTAATATCCCGTAGGTTATGATGATCTCGTAGATCATCTTTTATTCGAGTTTTCTTTCAAATGTGTATACTTTTATACACGCATATGGCGTTATATTGTATTCAACATGTTTGACCTATTAATGTGAAATCCATCACTTAATGAACAATCAACTTTATTCTTTATTCAACCCATTCGACTTCGAATAGTTGAACATATTTACTCACAATTTCTATATACGAGATTTTATAGTCCTGACTCATAATCCAAGTTACTTTGATTTTTCAACCTGCGTTCACGTCTCTTGGTTTACGCATGTGTTTAATTCTTACCCTTCAACCGGGTGTTTCACCGAAGTCGTTATTATTGCAACCCTCCCGGTATGCATCAAGACTTCGCTTCATTTTTATATTCCGACTTTGTTCTCAAGTTTGACGTTTTACAAAAACGACCCGTTTAGAGACATATTAGCATTTTCCGGGTTCGAGTGTAAGTACACTCCCTCCCATTGCTTGTCTAAACCAATTTCCATGCTTGCGTTTTCTGGGTTCGAGTGTAAGTACACTCCCTCCCAATACTTGTCTAAATCATTTTACTTGCTTGCGTTTTATGGGTTCGAGTGTAAGTACACTCCCTCCCAATACTTGTCTAAATCATTTTACATGCTTGCGTTTTATGGGTTCGAGTGTAAGTACACTCCCTCCCAATACTTGTCTAAATCATTTTACTTGCTTGCGTTTTATGGGTTCGAGTGTAAGTACACTCCCTCCCATTGCTTGTCTAAATCATTTTACATGCTTGCGTTTTATGGGCTCGAGTGTAAGTACACTCCCTCCCAATACTTGTCTAAATCATTTTTACATGCTTCTTTGTCCCTTCGCTCGGGCTCATTATCCTGATGTAATACGCTTCAGTCACTCGGTTGTGCGTTTACATTATTATCAAATATTTTGCTTATCTGATTCATTTGGGTACTTTTTAATTAGTCCCATATACTCCGCCCTTACTACATCGGATGTAAATGTGTCCGCTATAAGAAACTCGTGGTATCATATGCCACTACTTACTTGGCCAGAGTAAGCGATTTAACACATGACGTACACGACCTTTTTATAGTTTTCACATCACGCCCTATGTAAGTAACGCCTCAAATTATCTCCATGTTTATGGTTTCATTTGGTAAAACTTTATTTAATTGTTAGTTAACAATTATTAGTTTTAGTCGTTTATTCCTTGAACATGTACAATGTCTCTTTTTATAAACGTTTATTCACATTCATTGATGTGATCGTTACTTTTCTCAATAGGATTTATATTGAGAATATTTACTTGGATGATCACTCTTGTCCAAGTTTCTATATAAACAAGTCTTGTTATTCATTTGTTATTCATCATTGTGAATAACACATTTCCTATTAAATTTCTCTTGGAAATCAGGTTTTCCAAGTTCTATCATATGTGTATGCAACCGTTATTACTTACGTGTTTGTTGCATATAACGACTCGTACGATTAAATTTAAAAGTGTGCACCTGGTAATGCTTGCCCTAACGGGCTTCTCTTGTCATTAGTCTTGTTTGCGGCCTTTACGCGATTTTGGTCCTTGATGAGTATGCTCTTCCTATCATACCTCGGACCGTTCCATCATCATATCCATAATTCGTTCAACTCCCGTCATCTTCAGACGCGAGTGTCCTTCAATTACAACATTCACAAGAGTTAGTAATGTCAACTTCAATAATCGCCCGTATTATAATACAAGGCTTTTTCTACTATACGCGTCAACGCGCGTATTTTCGTCAACCATATTAATCATTTTAATTGGGGTAACGTGTATCACACGATAGCCCTATGTGTTGTTTACAACACTTTAGCATGCTAAGCTATTAACATACATGTACTTACCGGATTTGCGATCAAGCCTCGAACCGAACACACCTTACTTTTAACCATGAGCTCTGATTACCAACTTGTAACACCCTAGTTACTAATTAACGATTTTGTATGTAATTACCAACGATTAGATGTGTAGTTAAGACTACACATGCTATAAAAATACGGGTTTATTAAAACTTTTACAAATCATGAGTTATTCCACATCACGTGATCATATGTTTAATCCTTAGGTATCAAAGTCAAAAACTAATATTTTAATGGTTTTGACCCTAGGTGATTTACAACATGTGACACCTCGGATCTTTCCGGATAACCTTTCGATGTAACAAACGTGTACGCAATCGACTAACAGTAAAAATGTATGAAAACTATTTGCTATTACGTGTTATGTGCCGATTTGCTTATGTGTATGTATATATATGTATATAAGTGTTATACATGTAAACCGAAACCACAAGCAACCCGACTCGAGACCATGGTCTCGAGTGAACATTAGTAATGGGCCGGCTAGGCCTTGGCCTTGTAGGAATTAAACCCAACCCGGAACCCCCCTAGCCCAAATTGGTGCACTATATAAACCCAACCCCACCTCCCTTAGCCATTTTACACACTCCCTCCTCACACTCTCATCTCTCACACAAAACCCTAAAGTTCTAGCAACCAAGACCACTCTTCTCATCCTTCTCCTTCTTCTCGGGTTCAACCAACATCAAGAACATACTCGGCTTTAGCTCGGAACCGCCAACCGGAAGCTCATTCATCGATCCATCATACCCGCACATCTTGAATCTATAACCGGTTAGTGGTTTTAGCTCTTTCTAGATGTTCATGTGTTAATAAGGTCACTAGGACAAATATATGTTATGTGTTACTATGATTCTTGTGTATGGATGATGTTTGTTTGACATGTTTGTGTGGATCAAAATGTGTTAAATGGGTAACCGGTTAGTGTTTGGGCTTTTATATGATCCTTCTTGGTTTGTGCTTGTTGATGTTGATGATTAAAAAGATGTTTGTGTGTATCTCGGTTTGTTAGAAAGTTTAGATGGATTGTGGTCATTATAAATGTATGTTTCGGATGAGTGCAAATTGCTTGAATAATTATATCAAGGGCTTGATTATGAGGTTTTAAGTACACGGTTTTGGGTTTTAGTAATATGTCTTTGTTTGAATGATTTCAGTTTATTGCCTGAATGTTATGAAAAATGATGATGAACATAAAGAACAATTTGAATGTCCTTGAAATATTTTGAAATGTGTATATTTGATCTGTTTTGGCTAATGATCAGACAAACAAACATGTTTTAGTGGAAATGGTACAACATTTACATGAAAATGCGATTTCATTGGATAGTACAAGTCTGCAGGTTCTAGAAGGGATTGCCATGCACGTTATCACGGTTGCGAGTCGCAACCATTGGTTGCTACTCGAAACCACGCATGACCAGTCGAAACCTCCCAGTTGCGAGTCGCAATCAGCACGCATCAAACCTGGTTGCGAGTCGCAACCACACCTGCTAAGTCGCAATCTCCGGTTACGAGTCGTAACAAAAACATGACGGACCGAGACCGCAGTTGCGAGTCGCAACCTCGGTTGCGAGTCGCAACCACCTTAGTTTCGACTGGGCTGTTTTATGTTATTGGGCCTTGACTGTTTGTCTTGTTGTTTTGAGCTTCAACTGTTGGGCCTACTGTTGACTGGACTTCATTTTAATCTGCTACTGTATGTATACATGTTACTGTTTGTATTTCTGCCTGTCAACTGCTTGTATACGTGTATGCTAGACGTGTTTACTTGTACCCGACTTGACCCATATTTGGTAACCATGTTAGGACGTGGTGACCAACATACTTAACCAAGTAACGTATCATACCGAGCAACCCAAGGTGAGTTCACAACTTAAAAGCATGCGTCCCGGTGGTTTGGGACACGAGACTAAAACAACCCTATCCCCTTGTAAAGGGGATACCGTCTACACTCCTTCCCTAGTTATTGGGAAACAAACTTACTTTATCTTCCCTTGTATTGGGAAACCTTTTTAGTTAATTACTGTTTATACGGATTGCAACTAACGGCACTAAACGCAACTCTATCACTCAAGTCCCTACTACATAATACCGATTAGTCGCCGGTGCCAGGCGAACGGGTTATTAGTTGATAGCGCTATTTAGGTTTTACCAGCCTCACACCGTGCCATGGTATGGGATCGGTCGTGAACTAATGTACTCAGGCATCCGTCAATGATGATAGAACATTGACATCGGGGCATCCTGCGGAAACGCAAACGGTTACCTAGTGTTCGGTATTGGAAAAACAGTTTAGTCGCTAACTTTTGGGGTAGCTCCCCATGGCATGTATAAACGGATAAATTAACTGGTGAAACAAGTTTTTGGTAATTAAAACTGGACAACTAGTGAACTCACTCAGCATTATTGTTGACCCCTTACTGCATGCTTTGCAGGTGGCCAGTGACTGGAGCAGCTGCTTGGGATGTGTAGTGGTCGTCGGCCCGTATGTTGGGCATTTATCATGTCTACCTTTTGAACAATGTTTAAAACTGTTAATTATGCTTCCGCTACATTTTTACTCTGAACTTAAGACTTTGAACTTTAAACTTAACACCGGCTAATCGTATGGTTAGTAAGTATTGCTTTTGTTATCAACTTAGTTATTCAGTATAATTGGTGGCTGGATCCTGGTCAGTCACGCCCTCGAAGCGGGTGTTATCCGCGGGTGGATTTTGGGGGTGTGACAGATTGGTATCAGAGCCATTGGTTATAGTGAACTTGGTTTTAAAAAGGGGAAAAATCTTTTTGAGAAAAACCAGACTATAACCCGTGACTCGTGACGACACTACACTCCAAGTACAAGGCTCGACTTATCTGACCTCATAGCTCGGACCCATAGTTACTTGCTTACTTGTCTTATGCTTTCTGCTTTACTATACGTACTAGTTGCCTGATTAGATAGATACATCTTCTCTCTTCTATCTTATTCTCGCTATCACGCACTCATACTATGTTTTCTGGTTATGAAGACAATGAGTGGACGCGGACGAGGAAACGTCAACATGACCCCGGCTCAGTTCACTAGCCTGCTCAACACTGTGGCTGCAGCTTTCGCAGCTCACCCGATAGGTAAACTCGTTGTTTTAGGATGTTTAGATCCTACCGCCACATCGTCTTTTCGCCTCTAAACCTATTTCGCTTCACTCCTCACAACAGGTCAGCCTGCACCTGTGCAACCACGTGTTTGTACCTTCAAGACCTTTATGGATTGCAAGCCTCTTCCTTTCAATGGCACGGAGGGTGCCATAGGCCTTCTGCACTGGATTGAGAAGGTCGAAGCTGTTTTTGCTGTCTGTGAATGCCCAACTGCTAATTGGGTGAAGTTTGCTACTGGTACTCTAGAGGGAAGCGCACTTTCATGGTGGAAGGCGCAAATTCAGATGCTTGGTTTGGAGACTGCAAACGCTACTGCGTGGGAAGATTTCAAGGATATGATCAAGGAAGAGTACTGTCACAGGGATGACATCCACAAGCTGGAGAACGAGTACTATGAACTCAAGATGGTTGGGTCAGAGATTGAGACCTACACCAAGCTATCCAACGACTATGCTGCTCTTTGTCCAAACATGTCTCGACCTATGTATCGAAGAATCGAACTGTACATCAAGGGTCTGGCTCCAGAAATCCGAAGCCATGTAACTTCAGCCAACCACACTACCATTCAGCCAATCGTTCGACTTGCTCACAAACTCACTGATCAGGCTGTGGAAGAGGGCAGGTTGCCCAAAAGGATCAGTGCTGCGGAAGGAACTTCCAGTGATGGCAAACGAAAGTGGGATGGAAATCAGGGCAAAGATGCTAACCCTACTCAAGCCCCAGCTCAGCAAAGGAAAACTGACAACAACAAAGGCACTCAGCAACAGGGTGGCTACCGGGGAAACTACCCTAAGTGCAACAAGTGTAACAGGCACCACAATGGGGCATGTAACAAGGGTCAGTGTCAGCGATGCCACAAGATGGGGCACGAGGCAAAGGATTGTAGAAGTCAGTTCCCAACAAGGCAGAATCAGCAACAACCCCAACAGCAGCAGCAGCAGGGAAACAACAGGGCATGTTTTAAATGTGGGGCAACAGGTCACATGCGAAAGGATTGCCCTGAGCTGAATCAGAATCGCAACAATCAGGGAGCTGGGAACAATGAGCAGAATAACAATGCTGGAAATGCAAGGGG
Organism: Helianthus annuus; assembly: GCF_002127325.2. NCBI lineage: Eukaryota > Viridiplantae > Streptophyta > Magnoliopsida > Asterales > Asteraceae > Helianthus > Helianthus annuus. Next base: position 132,934,773 of record NC_035433.2, on the reverse strand, counting down.
CAGAGCTTTCGTGATTGGAGCTGGAGAAGCAAGGAACGATCCCAACGTCGTGGCGGGTAAGTTCCTACTTGATGATCGTTATGTTTCTGTGTTATTTGATTCCGGTGCCGATGCCAGTTATGTATCCCTTCGCATTAGTAAGAAACTTAAGCATTCGCCCGCATTATTAAGTTCTAAGCATACCGTCGAGATAGCTAATGGTAAGAACATCGAGGCCACGCACGTGATCTACGACTGCACAATAGAATTGTCTGGCCATACGTTTAGTATCGATCTTTTCCCTGTCAAACTTGGAAGCTTCGACGTCGTCATTGGTATGGATTGGTTATCCAAACATCGTGCTGAGATCCTCTGTCAAGAGAAAGCAGTTCGTATACCTCGCCGTTCTGGTCAACCCCTCATCGTCAAAGGCAACAAAGGTGGAGAAGTCACAGGCATTATCTCGCTTCTAAAAGCCCAGAAGTGTTTGCAGAAAGGGCACACCGCTATCTTAGCACTCGTCACCAATACTCGCGAAAAGGAAAAGAGGATTGAAGATTTTCCTGTAGTACGCGACTATCCCGAGGTATTTCCTGAGGAACTACCTGGACTCCCTCCCCATCGTCAGGTCGAATTTCAAATCGAGCTAGCTCCTGGAGCAGCACCCATAGCTCGTGCACCGTACCGTTTAGCTCCTGCAGAACTGAAGGAACTCTCTACGCAACTACAAGAACTATTGGATAAAGGATTTATCCGTCCTAGTTCATCACCCTGGGGAGCACCAGTACTCTTTGTCAAAAAGAAGGATGGCACATTCCGAATGTGCATCGACTACCGTGAGTTGAACAAGGTTACCATCAAGAATCGTTACCCTCTCCCGCGCATCGACGACCTATTCGATCAGCTGCAAGGATCGAGCTACTATTCTAAGATCGACCTGCGATCAGGCTATCATCAGCTGAGGGTTCGTAATGAAGACATCTCCAAAACTGCATTCAGGACTCGTTACGGCCATTACGAGTTCCTCGTTATGCCTTTTGGAATGACTAACGCACCTGCAGTGTTCATGGATCTTATGAACCGCGTATGTAAGCCTTACCTCGACAAATTTGTGATTGTGTTCATCGACGACATCCTGATTTATTCGAAAAGTCAAGAGGAGCATGAACAGCACCTACGCCTTATCCTCGAACTCCTTCGCAACGAGCAACTGTACGCCAAATTCTCTAAATGTGACTTCTGGCTTCGAGAAGTTCATTTCCTCGGCCATGTAGTTAATAAGAACGGAATTCATGTCGACCCAGCTAAGATCGAATCGATAAAGAACTGGCCTACGCCTAAGACTCCCACTGAAGTTCGTCAATTCTTGGGTTTGGCGGGATACTACCGCAGATTCATTCAGGGATTCTCGAAGATTGCACAACCCCTCACGACTCTTACTCAGAAAGGCGTCGCCTACAAGTGGAATACAGCACAGGAATCTGCCTTTCAGAGGCTTAAGGATAACCTCTGTAGCGCTCCTATTCTCTCGTTGCCTGACGGCACTGACGACTTTGTGGTTTACTGCGATGCGTCTATTCATGGGCTCGGTTGCGTGTTAATGCAACGCGAGAAAGTTATCGCCTACGCCTCTCGACAACTCAAGACGCATGAAAAGAACTACACGACGCACGACTTGGAACTAGGAGCAGTGGTTTTTGCTCTTAAGATATGGAGACATTACCTGTACGGTACCAAGTGCACTATTTACACCGATCATAGGAGTCTCGAGCATATCTTTAGGCAAAAGGAATTGAACATGCGACAGCGTCGATGGGTCGAACTCTTGAATGACTACGAATGCGCCATCAAGTATCATCCGGGCAAGGCCAATGTCGTGGCAGACGCCCTCAGTCGAAAGGACACCGTACCAAAGCGCGTGCGAGCACTGCAACTTACCATCCAGTCTAACCTCCCCACCCAGATTCGAAATGCTCAAGTTGAAGCATTGAAGCCGGAAAACATCAGGGCTGAGTCTCTGCGAGGATCGAGACAGCAACTAGAACAGAAAGAAGAAGGTGCTTACTATGTAACAGGACGCATTTGGGTTCCTCTCTTTGGAGGTTTACGTGAACTCGTGATGGACGAAGCCCACAAGTCCCGCTACTCAGTACATCCTGGTTCGGACAAGATGTACCATGATTTAAAGACTACATACTGGTGGCCTGGTATGAAGGCCCACATAGCGACATACGTCAGCAAATGTTTGACTTGCGCGAGAGTCAAGACAGAATACCAGAAGCCAGCAGGTCTACTCCAACAACCAGAAATCCCGAAATGGAAATGGGAGCAAATTTCCATGGATTTTGTTACAGGGCTACCTAGATCTCAACGCGGAAATGATGCTATTTGGGTAATAGTGGATCGACTAACCAAGTCCGCGCACTTTCTGGCTATTAAGGAAACAGACAAGTTTTCTACCTTGGCGGAGATTTACTTAAAGGAAGTAGTTTCGAGGCACGGAGTGCCAACCTCAATTATTTCCGACCGAGACGCTCGATTTACTTCGGAACTGTGGCAAGCTATGCACAAATGCTTTGGCTCACGTTTGGATATGAGCACTGCTTATCACCCGCAAACGGATGGACAGTCCGAACGTACCATCCAAACTCTAGAAGACATGCTTAGAGCGTGTGTGATCGACTTTGGCAAGAACTGGGAGAAGCATCTACCGTTAGTAGAGTTCTCATACAACAACAGCTACCACACCAGTATTCAGGCAGCACCTTTTGAGGCATTGTACGGTCGTAAATGCCGGTCACCTCTCTGCTGGGCGGAAATCGGTGATAGTCAAATCACGGGCCCAGAGATGGTGGTAGATACAACGGAAAAGATTGCCCAGATCAGACAACGCATGGCGGCAGCTCGTGACCGTCAGAAGAGTTACGCTGATAAGCGTAGGAAACCGTTGGAATTCCAGGTCAGTGACCGGGTTCTACTTAAAGTCTCACCCTGGAAGGGTGTGGTTCGCTTTGGCAAACGGGGCAAGCTTAATCCGCGATATATCGGACCATTCGAAATTACCGAGAAGATCGGTAAGGTCGCTTATAGATTAAACCTGCCTGAAGAACTGAGTGCGGTACACAACGTTTTTCATGTATCCAACCTGAAGAAGTGTTTGTCGGATGAAACACTTGTGATTCCTTTTAAGGAACTAACGATTGATGAACAGCTACACTTTACTGAGGAACCGATTGAGATCACGGATCGAGAGATCAAAATCCTCAAACGTAGCCAGATACCTCTTGTACGAGTTCGTTGGAACTCGCGACGTGGCCCAGAGTATACCTGGGAGCGGGAAGACCAGATGAAGCACAAGTATCCCCAGTTGTTCCCTAACGAAAACCCCAGCACTGAAGCTACGAACGAATTTCGGGACGAAATTCCAAACTAACGGGGGGATAATGTGACACCCCGTTGAAACGCTTTCACTTACACTAGCTTGACAGTGGCTGCTTTAACTTTCGGGACGAAAGTTCCTAAAACTTGGGGATAATGTGACACCTCGGATCTTTCCGGATAACCTTTCGATGTAACAAACGTGTACGCAATCGACTAACAGTAAAAATGTATGAAAACTATTTGCTATTACGTGTTATGTGCCGATTTGCTTATGTGTATGTATATATATGTATATAAGTGTTATACATGTAAACCGAAACCACAAGCAACCCGACTCGAGACCATGGTCTCGAGTGAACATTAGTAATGGGCCGGCTAGGCCTTGGCCTTGTAGGAATTAAACCCAACCCGGAACCCCCCTAGCCCAAATTGGTGCACTATATAAACCCAACCCCACCTCCCTTAGCCATTTTACACACTCCCTCCTCACACTCTCATCTCTCACACAAAACCCTAAAGTTCTAGCAACCAAGACCACTCTTCTCATCCTTCTCCTTCTTCTCGGGTTCAACCAACATCAAGAACATACTCGGCTTTAGCTCGGAACCGCCAACCGGAAGCTCATTCATCGATCCATCATACCCGCACATCTTGAATCTATAACCGGTTAGTGGTTTTAGCTCTTTCTAGATGTTCATGTGTTAATAAGGTCACTAGGACAAATATATGTTATGTGTTACTATGATTCTTGTGTATGGATGATGTTTGTTTGACATGTTTGTGTGGATCAAAATGTGTTAAATGGGTAACCGGTTAGTGTTTGGGCTTTTATATGATCCTTCTTGGTTTGTGCTTGTTGATGTTGATGATTAAAAAGATGTTTGTGTGTATCTCGGTTTGTTAGAAAGTTTAGATGGATTGTGGTCATTATAAATGTATGTTTCGGATGAGTGCAAATTGCTTGAATAATTATATCAAGGGCTTGATTATGAGGTTTTAAGTACACGGTTTTGGGTTTTAGTAATATGTCTTTGTTTGAATGATTTCAGTTTATTGCCTGAATGTTATGAAAAATGATGATGAACATAAAGAACAATTTGAATGTCCTTGAAATATTTTGAAATGTGTATATTTGATCTGTTTTGGCTAATGATCAGACAAACAAACATGTTTTAGTGGAAATGGTACAACATTTACATGAAAATGCGATTTCATTGGATAGTACAAGTCTGCAGGTTCTAGAAGGGATTGCCATGCACGTTATCACGGTTGCGAGTCGCAACCATTGGTTGCTACTCGAAACCACGCATGACCAGTCGAAACCTCCCAGTTGCGAGTCGCAATCAGCACGCATCAAACCTGGTTGCGAGTCGCAACCACACCTGCTAAGTCGCAATCTCCGGTTACGAGTCGTAACAAAAACATGACGGACCGAGACCGCAGTTGCGAGTCGCAACCTCGGTTGCGAGTCGCAACCACCTTAGTTTCGACTGGGCTGTTTTATGTTATTGGGCCTTGACTGTTTGTCTTGTTGTTTTGAGCTTCAACTGTTGGGCCTACTGTTGACTGGACTTCATTTTAATCTGCTACTGTATGTATACATGTTACTGTTTGTATTTCTGCCTGTCAACTGCTTGTATACGTGTATGCTAGACGTGTTTACTTGTACCCGACTTGACCCATATTTGGTAACCATGTTAGGACGTGGTGACCAACATACTTAACCAAGTAACGTATCATACCGAGCAACCCAAGGTGAGTTCACAACTTAAAAGCATGCGTCCCGGTGGTTTGGGACACGAGACTAAAACAACCCTATCCCCTTGTAAAGGGGATACCGTCTACACTCCTTCCCTAGTTATTGGGAAACAAACTTACTTTATCTTCCCTTGTATTGGGAAACCTTTTTAGTTAATTACTGTTTATACGGATTGCAACTAACGGCACTAAACGCAACTCTATCACTCAAGTCCCTACTACATAATACCGATTAGTCGCCGGTGCCAGGCGAACGGGTTATTAGTTGATAGCGCTATTTAGGTTTTACCAGCCTCACACCGTGCCATGGTATGGGATCGGTCGTGAACTAATGTACTCAGGCATCCGTCAATGATGATAGAACATTGACATCGGGGCATCCTGCGGAAACGCAAACGGTTACCTAGTGTTCGGTATTGGAAAAACAGTTTAGTCGCTAACTTTTGGGGTAGCTCCCCATGGCATGTATAAACGGATAAATTAACTGGTGAAACAAGTTTTTGGTAATTAAAACTGGACAACTAGTGAACTCACTCAGCATTATTGTTGACCCCTTACTGCATGCTTTGCAGGTGGCCAGTGACTGGAGCAGCTGCTTGGGATGTGTAGTGGTCGTCGGCCCGTATGTTGGGCATTTATCATGTCTACCTTTTGAACAATGTTTAAAACTGTTAATTATGCTTCCGCTACATTTTTACTCTGAACTTAAGACTTTGAACTTTAAACTTAACACCGGCTAATCGTATGGTTAGTAAGTATTGCTTTTGTTATCAACTTAGTTATTCAGTATAATTGGTGGCTGGATCCTGGTCAGTCACGCCCTCGAAGCGGGTGTTATCCGCGGGTGGATTTTGGGGGTGTGACACAACATGGCAAAGTGCGGAAGCGTGTATCTATATCGTGTTCGGTTCTTCGTTGAGCTTGATCGTCTTCCGGCATCCAAGGTGTACCTACATTTCATAAACATGAAATGCTTTAGTCAAACAGGACTTAAAACGTGTCTAAACGAGTCCGAGAAACAATTGATAATAAAAACAAAAATTTCAACCTGACCTCCACCGTAAATTACGGTGGCACCGTAATTTACGGTGGCCACTGGTTTTACATGCCCCTACCGTAAACCAGTAGGGGGCCACCGTAAGGCTTTTCATCTCCACCGTAAATTACGGTGGCACCGTAATTTACGGTGGATCCTGCATCAGTTTTCCATTTTTGCCGTAATTTGACACGGAAACTTCCGTATCTTTCAAACCGCTTGGCCTACCGTTTCTTCCTACGTGTTTGTAATTTGATTCTCCTTCATTTGGAGTTAAAATCCGACATTCGACTTAACAAAATTTAAGACTTCTAAGTCTTCGACTTATTACCCTTTATACCAAATTTTGGCCCGGCTATGCATTTTATCAAACAAACGTATTTATTTGATTCCTATACTTCATACACTTCATCAAATAATTGTGATATACCATATTGGGTTCTAATCATAGGTTTATTACACAAATTAAACCCATTTTCACTAGTATGCTTATTTTGACCCGTTAAGGATATTTTAAGCACCTTTAAGCTAAATTTCGCTTTCATTCTAATCTAGCGTTGTAACCTATATCTCTTATCTAGTACTCTTCCATCACAACTAAATGTGTGTTGGATTTAAAGTAGATATCTATGTGTTCCGAATTTATACCTCTTGAAATATCATTTTACGGCAAAGACTCATATGGAGTCTTTTGGCCCAAGAATTACATCTTTCACTACCCGTACTCGTTCTAAACTTTTGTTTAATCATAAGACTCCTTTCCAAACAACCTCTAAGAGTTGTTTGTTCAATTTAGCCTTCAAGGGCGTTTTGGTCGATCTTGGTCCTTCTTTTACAACGAAGGGCTATCACCAATTATTCGACCAAATTAGCACTTTTACATACATCATAAATAAGCGTACCTGGCTCGGATCAACAAATAGACCCGATTTTAATACCTTGCTTTATATTCGCTAATTAAGAACGATGCGAATATCCATTGGATATCTATTCCTGTAAGCATATGACTCGACAAAAGAATCATTAGTCTATATAGTCAAAAGGTGTTGTCTACACCTTTTGACCCGTTTGGCCGAATTGACCATTTATCTTTACGAAATGATATTTATTATCATCTCCTCTACATGACTCTTCCCATTTAACACCGTACGGTAAATTTTAAATATAGACCGTGTATTTCTTTCGACATAATATGACCAAATTATGGATTTACTTCTTTTAACCATTATTATGGTTTCTATCATCTTTGATTTTCTTGTTCCGTTCGACTACACAACGGAACATCATATTTCAATTGTTTAGATATCTCATTCATAATTTATATGATAAGAAAACATTCCACAATTTAAGACTAGTGTAAGCTATACTTACCTTGCATCTGAATTACGCTTTTCCGCCATTCTTGCTTCGTTTGACCCGCTTCCTTTCCAAGCCTCCACCTAGCTTGTCAAGCGTCAAACTATCATCATAATTCGTAAGACGGTTATATTAGTCATCATTAATTATGACTATTCCATCTTACATATTTTCTATCACAATTACCATTCGATCTTATTAATGGTCGGTTTGACTATTTAAAAGTCAAATCACCAATTAACACATATGATTGCACCATCAAGTTCACAAGACTCAATTAGGCACATTATCAACACTTAGTTCTCATTTAGGCATTTTAACAAACACCTAATGTGGATGATTTTACATATTTACTAACTAGTTCCTAACTAGTTATTTTTACCAAGATTAACATCAAAATTCACCACTATCACTTATGATCAATTACTCAAACTTGCAAATTGTTCAAGTATCTTGTTCTACTAGCAACTATGATGTTTTTAAACATGTGTACATCATCATCTTCACTATATAATGAAAACCCACTTGTCTAAAAGTGGTAAATCACCAAATTACTCAAATCCTAGCAATTTTACTTCAAATTTCTACTTAGGGTTTGTTCCTAAGCAATCATACTTCATTAATTTGGCCATAGCCTCTATGATTCTTGCATAATTCGCATCATGCAAATTTAACAAATTTTCACAACTTCATAAATGTTAGAAATTCGACATACCTTACGATCCCCACGACTAGGTGATCGTTTCTATGTATTAAATTCCGAATTTGGCCTTCATTTGATCTTCCAATTTGAAGATTTTGTTGAAGAACTAGGGTTTGCTCCATGGAGCTCCCTCCTGGCTTCTCACGCACGCACACACACATATGTGTGTGTTTGTTTTATTTTTAAGTTTATAAAACCATTTGTAAGTTACCCGGCTTTGGTCCCTCGTGTTTGGTTAGTTATTAATTAGGTCACAACCTAATTATTTTCAACAATACTCTCACTTATTAACTAGGTTTAATATTCCTAGTTAACTTAGCGGGTTCGGGAATATTTATGACTAAGTTTATTTTAGGCCCCGTTAACTCGGGCCTTTTGTCCATTTTATTTCTTTAAAGCTTTTATTCATTTTTATTTATTATTAGGATTAATTATTTAGATCCTAATATTCCACCGGGTAAACTTTTACCACTAACGGTACTTTACCCGTCTTTTAGTATTAACGGGGTTTAATTACCAAACCCATTTTCGGGGTGTTACAATAACGGAAGGTATCCTACTGATATCACAACATATTTAAGGCATGTTGACTTAGGGAACTTGTATATGACTCTTATGGTTACTCGTTACGCACTTTATGCGTTCGGATCGGCGTAGGTAACTAGTTTACCCATTTTAGCCGAAACGGGTCAAACCATATCATTTCAGTCTCAAAATCCAGAATGTGATTAAGTTACCCATATTAAACAAGTATGCAAGCTTGTTGGGTCAAAACCACATTCTAAAACGGTCTTCGCCTTATCGTGCGTTTAAACCGTAATCTTCATTTAAGAACTAACCGGTCTAGGCTTAGGCCAAATTAAAAGACCCGTTAGGATTCTAATAGATTACTAAAAACCGTCGTTCCAGATTTAGGAGCCCAGTAAAAGCTTTCTGTACTTGCTTGGTGGTATACGGCTGGGATAAATTGTATAAATTTGCTCAGGTAAATACGTTTAACTTATTTTCCCTATACGGGCTTGGGGTACGGTATATAAAATACCGCTTGGTCGGGGAATTGACCTTAACCGGTCGGTGGTTAAGTGTTGTCAAATTAACCCGTTTGAAAATGCTGTTTTGTTTGTTTAACGCCTTTGGGGGCTTAATGACCATGTCCCGGATATCCTTGGCATCATTCAAAGAATGGCCACGACCTTAGCACACGAGTGTAGGCGTACACCCGTAGTGCATTTCAATAAAGTATAATCGTCGGTCGAGAGAAGTCTCGCGGCGGAATTATATTAAGTGGTGTGTCTATTAATCTTTAACCCGGTACGACCCGGGCAACTGAACGCATAACAAACGTGTAATTCTTTTACAAGATTATTAAGCAAATAATTATCCCAAGTAACAAAAAGTTTTGTGCCGTTTGCACTCAAATCAATTTTTAAACCATTTTCAAAATGAGTCAGTTAAATTGTATTTACCAGTGAAAACTGACGTATTTTCCCAAAAAGACTAAGTGCAGGTACTACGCATAATAGGCTGGTTACTCCTAGCATCAAATAGAAGTCTCGCAAGCTTAGATGCCTGAAGTCTGTTGAACAATGTTTTATTTTATTTTGCGATCCGCCTGTGGATCTTTTACCTTCCGTTTGTAATACTTGGATATTACTTCATATCGGATTGTAATATATTTGGCTTCCGCTGTGCATTTAAATTGTGTGGTTTGACTATGACGATATCAACTACGTCACGTACTCCCCACCGGGCCCACCGGTGACACGTGGTAAAAATAGGGGTGTGACACCATTGTTCCTGTAACTCGAATCCTAGCCCGGTATACCCTATTTTAATTTTACACCATTATGAACCTTACGCCTTTTTTACTCTCTGATCGAGGTTCTCGGCATTGAAAAATCTTCGTAAACTAAATCACGCGTGTATATGTTGACATTTAAGAGATATACAGTCAAGAAAATCTAGGGCAATGGTGATATATATGCGGACACAAAAAAAACACTCAACAAATGGCTACAATTTAAGGAATGTGTTTAGTGACGGCATCAAATTCCTAATTGATGGGGAAAGGTCTGGTGGCAAGAAAAAAGCTGCTTCTAGGAGGTTGTTAAGTGTTTTCGCTCGATGATTCCATTCTTGGGTGGTTGGTTTGACCCTTGTTCGTGTAACTCGAATCCTAGCCCGGTATATCCAATTTTAATTTTACACCATTGTGAACCTTACCCCTTTTTTACTCTCTGATCGAAGTTCTCGGCATTGAAAAATCTTCGTAAACTAAATCAGACGTGTATATGTTGACATGTAAGAGATATACAGTCAAGAAAATCAAGGGCAATGGTGATATATTTGCAGATTAGACACCAAAAAAAAAACACTCAACAAATGGCTACCATTTAAGGAATGTGTTTAGTGACGGCATCAGATTCCTAATTGATGGAGAAAGGTCTAGTGGCAAGAAAAGCAGCTTCTAGGAGGTTGTCAAGTGTTTTCGCTCGACGATTCCATTCTTGGGTGGTTGGTTTGGCCCTTGTTCATGTAACTCGAATCCCAGCCCGGTATATCCCATTTTAAATTTACACCATTGTGAACCTTACGCCTTTTTTACTCTCTGATCGAGGTTCTCGGCATTGAAAAATCCTCGTAAACTAAATCACACATGTATATGTTGACATTTAAGAGATATACAGTCAAGAAAATCAAGGGCAATGGTGATATATATGCAGATTAGACACCAAAAAAACACTCAACAAATGGCTACAATTTAAGGAATGTGTTTAGTGACGGCATGTTGGTGGATATTTGTGACAACAGCTTAGATTTCTTCTTTGGATATCTTGTAATTGGTAAAATGATAAACAGTTAGCGGGTTTAGCATTGTAATAGTTAATTAAGAGTGATTGGGCCAAACCAAACCCACATAAGGGTGATGGTAGGCGAAATGGGCTTTGCCCCTGGCCTAGCCATTATGCAAAGCTTTGTCCTATATAAACAAAGCTTAGCATTAGGGTTTAGGTTAATGATCTAATCACCTTAATCACCTTGGAAAGAATTTGTGAAAGACAAAGGCTTGGACGAATTGGAGATCTTGATTGACTGTAATCGTTTGAAGATAATCAATAAAGATCGGGTTTATAGAGATTTCTGTTTCTACTCGTTTTCTGTGAAATCTGATCTAGGGGATTCCGCACACTAGGTTAGATCGACGATTCTGTTATGATCCACACGGATTAGGGGACATACTATTGGTATCAGGGCATTAGGCTCTTGATTGGCTTGGTTCAGAATCGTTTTCTGTAGAAAAATAGAAGTTTTAGACGTTCTTGGAGGTTGTGTTAAGGTTCTGCTGCTGATTTCGGATAAACAGCAAGGATTTCGGATACACAGCAAGCATTTCGGATCCATTTCAGATAGAAATCTTGCTTTTCGAACCATTTCGGACAGAAATCAAGCATTTCGGATCATTTCAGATCAAGAGACTTGCATTTCGGACAAGAAATCTTGCATTTCGGACAAGAAATCTTGCATTTTGGATCGTACTGAAGGATTTCGGACCATTTTGGATCAGAAGGTTTCATTTCGGATCAGAAAGGGGTCATTTCATATTAGACTAGTTCATTTTGGACAAGAAGGTGTTCATTTCGGACCACTTCTGACCATTCTGGATAACCATTTCGGATTCAGAACCATTTCGAACCATTTCGGACAAGGGGTGGAATTTTTCTTGGCTTGCGTAAGAAAAATTTCACTGTTTCATTTTAGAAAATTATCCGTAGCTCGTCTCAGGAAACCGTTTGCACAGTTGGACTCCTTGGATTTTTAGGACAAAAAAACTCTGGAAAATCCCGAAAAAGGTTTTCGACATTATATATATCATTGGAATCGTAATCTCGAGACGAATCTAACGGTATAATTTGGTAAAAACAGGTTTCGGACAAAATTTGTACGGTTTTACCAGTCTGCTTAAGTTAAAATGTCAAACATGTCAAAATTGAACGAACTTTTGAGGATGGAACACGAGGTTCGCACAACCAACAAACCACCTAAGATGATCAAGGTGGAAAACTATTTGACATGGAAGGACAGGTTTCAATCCTTCATTGAATATCAGGACACACGCATGTGGATCTGTATTGTAGATGGGTACACAAACCCAACACACGACTTTGAGGGCAGACCACGTGTCACAGCCTACGTGAACATGCAAGAGGCTGATAAGAAAAAGTATGAGGCTGAAAAGAGAGCCTTGGCTGCTATCAAGATGTCCTTACCTGATAGCATCAAACATACCTTTAAGAAGTACACTACTTCAAAGGAAATGTGGGATGCACTAGAGAAGAGATATGAAGAAATCCTGATGTCAAGAAGAACAAAGTTGACCTACTAAAGAAGCAGTTTGCTGTATTCAAGTATACGAAAAATGAGTCACTTGAGGACATCATCACTCGATACTACCATCTGATGTCAGAATTGGACAATTATGATATAGATTGCTATTCTGACATAGAGAAAAATGACAAGCTGCTTGGTGCTCTACCTGCTAAATGGGATATCTACACTCTCATGATCAAGGGAGAAACAGATTATGAGACAAAGGAACTGGAAGAAGTAGTTGGAAAGCTGAGAGCTTATGAGCTCAATATGAAGAAGAAAGACACTGGATATGATCAGGTTCAAGATCCAGGGATTTACAATGGGCTTACGTCTTCTTCATCTCGCGATGCTTCTAGCGACTCTGCCACTGTGTTTCTTACATGTGAAAATGAGCAAGTCACAGTGAATGAGGATGGTGATATGTGTTTTGTAGCTGCTTCAGGAGGATCAACAGGAGCCAAGAGAACATCAGCTTCTAAGCATAGTAGTAGTAGTAGTAGTACAAAATCGATGCCTATGAGTGTTAAATCAGCTGAAGAACATCTTGCTCTACTTGCTTCATTTGTTGCTTCTTATGAAAACTACATTCAGGGGAAGATATCTAATCCTGCCACTTTAGATGAAGATAATCAATAAAGATCGGGTTTATAGAGATTTCTGTTTCTACTCGTTTTCTGTGAAAAAATCTGATCTAGGGGATTCCGCACTCTAGGTTAGATCGACGATTCTGTTACGATCCACACGGATTAGGGACCTACGATTAGGGGACGTACACGGCATCAGATTCCTAATTGATAGAGAAAGGTCTGGTGGCAAGAAAAGCTGCTTCTTGGAGGTTGTCAAGTGTTTTCGCTCAACGATTCCATTCTTGGGTGGTTGGTTTGGCCCTTGTTCCTATAACTCGAATCCTAGCCTGGTATATCCCATTTTAATTTTACACCATTGTGAACCTTACGGCTTTTTTACTCTCTGATCGAGGTACTCGACATTGAAAAATCTTCGTAAACTAAATCACACGTGTATATGTTGACATTTAAGAGATATACAGTCAAGAATATCAAGGGCAATGGTGATATATATGCGGATTAGACACCAAAAAAACACTAAACAAATGGCTACAATTTAAGGAATGTGTTTAGTGACGGCATCAGATTCCTAATTGATGGAGAAAGGTCTGGTGGCAAGAAAAGCTGCTTCTAGGAGGTTGTCAAGTGTTTTCGCTCGACGATTCCATTCTTGGGTGGTCGGTTTGGCCCTTGTTCCTGTAACTCTAATCCTAACCCGGTATATCCCATTTTAATTTTACACCATTGTGAACCTTATGCCTTTTTTACTCTCTGATCGAGGTTCTCGGCATTGAAAAATCTTCGTAAACTAAATCACATGTGTATATGTTGACATTTAAGAGATATACAGTCAAGAAAAAACACTGAACAAATGGCTACAATTTAAGGAATGTGTTTAGTGACGGCATCAGATTCCTAATTGATGGAGAAAGGTCTGGTGGCAAGAAAAGCTGCATCTAGGAGGTTGTCAAGTGTGTTAGGAAACTTTATTTGTATGTATTGAAGAAAATATCAATCAACTGGATCTCTGAAGAGATAACAGTCCTGAAGATCACAACAAGAAGAAGAAGATCAGATGGGACAACCGAAATGCAAAGCATCTACTTCAAAGAATCACAAGTTTATCAAGAGTTGATTTGGATTATCAGAGAAGGTCATTTATGATGGTTCTGATGATATTTCTGATGAAATATCATTAGTTTCTGACAATTCTGATCATCAGACTTTCTGATGATTTGTTCACCAGAATTTCTGATGAAGTGGTTTATCAGAAATTCTGATGAAAACCCCACTTGTCTAAAATCACAACTCTATCCTGCCACCAATGACCGAAGCATGACATTATTGGTTATCATGATTACAAATGCAACTTGAATGCTGGATTCAATGAATTTGTCAAATTGCTACTTTATGCAGGACTTATTGCATGAATAAACAATTGTTTATTCATGTACACACCCAAACTCCACTGCTCTTCTCACCCATAGAATTCAAGATTCATTTGTATTAGATAATAATCTTACAGTCACCTTATTAAACTATTTGTTTCAAAGTGATATAAACTTGATAATTCTGTAGGTCTTGTTTCTTGAAAGTCTGATTTCCATTTCCGCACATCTTTTTCACATATACTGAAATCAGTTGCCATATTATGTAAAAAGAAGTTGTTAAGGCCAAACTGGGTCCAACAATTGGTATCAGAGCAGATTGAATAAATTATTTTCAAACGGTCAATCGCTCATCTTCTTTTTTCTAAATATGGCCAGCTTTCAATCCTGGAATAATGCTTTTAACATTGGTTCTATGTCTAAACCTCCGACTCTGGTCAGAGAGGAATACCCCCAATGGAAAATCAGGATGGTCAATTTCCTTAATGGTCATGACCGAGCTCTGTTTCAATCCATTGAAAGGGGTCCACATATACCAATGACTGATATACCAGCAGTTCCAGCAACTGACCAAACACCAGTAATCCCTACCTCCCGTGCTCCCAAAAGTGAAATAAACTGGAGCGCTGAAGACAAGGAACTAGTAGCTGGGGATGAAAGAGCAAAATCACTCTTAATTATGGCCATCCCTAATGACATATTTTCACAAGTTGATGCTTGTGCATCAGCCAAGGAAATATTGGATCAGTTGGAAAATCTTTGTGAAGGAGGAGAAAGGATGAAAAGAAACAAGAGAACAAACAACGTCTCGTCTTATGAAAGGTTTAAAAGTTTACCTAATGAAAAGTTAAATGACACATATCAAAGGTTCACAAAACTTTTAAACGAGCTAAAGAAATTTGGTATAACTAAATCAAATGATGAAAGAAACATAAAATTTCTTGATGCTTTGCCTAGAGAATGGAGGAGTCTAACTATGACTTTGTCCTCAACCTTAGAACTAGGAAACATGAGTCTTCATGACTTATACAGCATCTTGGTCCCCAGAGAAGAAGAAATATTTGAAGAAACCATTCAAAGAGGGGGATCTTTAGCTCTTATCTCAAACCCACAAAGACCAACAACTTCCAATGAACCACAACCATCAAACAGCCAAAGTTTTGAAACTTCTGACACATCATCAGATTTTTCAGCTTTTGCTGAAGCTATAGCACTGCTCACCAAAACATTTGAGCAGAGGTTGAGGGAAGGAGGCCAGAGATACCAGAGGAGTGATAGAGGGAGGATGGATGGTAGATCTAAAGAAGAAGTTAGATCTAAGGATAAAGGGAAGGCTGAGGTGGTGTGCTACAAGTGTAAGCAAAAAGGTCATTATGCATCAGAATGCAAGACCAAGAAGCTGAAAGATGTTGCTTACGATGAAAAGAAGCTTGAGGAAGCTAAGAAGCAACAGCAGCAAGTCAGCTTAATTGCTAGGACAGATACATGGCTATCTGATGACTCTTCTGATGAAGAAGAAGAAGAAATGGCCAACTTCTGTCTCATGGCACTTTCAGAAGACATACCAGAAACTTCAGGACAACAGGTAAGTTTAGACAATCTTGATCTTGAACACAAGCTAAATGAGCTCATGTCAGTTTTTTTAAACCTGCAAGTTAAACATCAATCGGATGGTAAAAAATCTGATGAGTTGCAGAGGACCTTGAATAAAATTATTCTTGAAAACCAATTACTTATAGAACAAAGTTTAGATCAAAGAGCTAAAATCGAGTTCTATGAAAATGAAAGAAGATAACTTTACAAGAAAATCAATGATAAAGAAATTAATGTAAGAGGTTTTCAAGAAGCAAAAGAATTTATAAATTTCATTGAGTCCACTCCAAAGAACAAAGGAGAGGGTTTGGGTTATGTAAGAACAAGTAACAGCAAACCTACTATCTTTGTAAAAGCAATTCAATAGATTTCTGATAAATTTATATCAGAATCTGATTCTGAAACTTGCAAATCAACATGTTCTGAATATTCCTATGATAAGCCAAACTTTGAACCAAAAAGAAGTGAATGCAATCAAGAGTTTGTAAAAACTCCAGAAGTAGTTCACTTATCTTTTCAAAATTATCCCACCATTCCATCACAAGAAACTATATCAGAAATTTCTGATGATTCTTGTATGTGTGTTGACATATTGAAGCTTGTTCAACACTATCTCCAAAAGAAAAAGAAAAATTCTGTTAATGGCTCAGCATATAACAGAAATTCTGATGAAAGGTCATTTAGAAGAAATAATAAGACTAAAATATCATCAGAAAGAGTACCCAAGCATGCCTGGGTACCTAAAACCCTCTAACCATTTCATTTCAGGACCATCATGTGCAGCAGATCTGGTGCTGCGACTCAGGAAGCTCCAAGCACATGACTGGGGATAGGAGCTTACTCAGCAACTTTGTCTCAAAGCTGGGTAAAATGGTGAACTTTGGAAATGGAGTGAAAGGGAGGATCATGGGATACGGATGTATCAGGTATGGATGTTTGACCATTGAAAGAGTAGCCTATGTTGAAGGCTTAAAGTGTAATTTGCTGAGCTGTGGTCAATTTTGTGACAAGGGTTTTCAGGTAACATATTTACCAGAAAAATGCTTGCAAATAGGTATGGATGATAACAAAATATATTTAAGTGGCAAAAGAATAAGAAAATCAATTTACTACATTGATTTCAAAGAAGAAAATGAATATCCAAAATTATGTTTATTTTCAAAAATCAACAAAGGAAGTAGTTGGTTGTGGCATAAAAGATTGGCTCACTTTAATTTCAAAAACCTAAGCAAACTAACAAGTGAGGGTCTGGTAAAAGGATTACCTTTCATAACCTCTAAAAAGGATAAAATTTGTGATGCATGTGAGATGGGAAAATCCAAAAGAAACTCACATAAATCAATTTCTGAATCTTCCATTACACAAAATTTGGAACTTTTACACATGGATTTGTGTAGACCCATAAGTACAGAAAGTTTTTCTGGAAAGAAATATATACTAGTAATAGTTGATGATTTTTCCAGATATACATGGGTTGAATTTTTTAGAAAGAAAAGTGAAACACCTGATCTGATCATTAATTTTATCAAGAAATTGAAAACCTGTTAAAATTAACAGTCAGAAGGATCAGATCAGATAATGGGACAGAATTTAAAAATTCAAAAATTGAGAGCTTTCTTGTGAGTAAAGGAATCTCTCATGATTTTTCAGCTTCCAGAACCCCTCAACAAAATGGGGTTGTTGAAAGAAAAAATAGAACCTTAGTAGAAGCTGCCAGAACAATGCTTGCCTATGCCAAAATGCCCACTCACTTTTGGGCAGAAGCAATTGCAAATGCATGTTTTACTCAAAACAGAACCCTTATCAACAAAAGGCTAAACAAAACACCTTACAACATTATAAATGGAAGGATTCCATGTGTAAAATTTTTTCACACATTTGGTTTAGATGCTTTGTTTTCAATGATTTTCAAAGCCTTGAAAAATTGGACAGAAAAGCAGAAAAAGGTATTTTTCTTGGATATTCTTTGTCCTCAAAAGCTTATAGAATCTTTATTCTTAACACAAGGACAATCAGAGAAAGTTTATATGTCTCATTTGATGACTCATCAGAAACTAAGGTTTTTGATGAATACATGAAAGAAATAAATTTTTCTGACAAACAAGAAAATTATGAGCATCTCTTTGAAATGATATCAGAAGATTTTCTAGAACATGATAAATCTCTCACATATAAATCATCAGGAATATCATGTACTAACCCTGCAGAACAAGTCAATAGCACATCAGAAAATCAAAATTCTGGTGCATTACACCCAACAGAGGCAACTGAACAGGGGGAAACTTCAAATCCATCAGAACCAACAATTGTTCACAACATGTTAAGATGGATCAAAGGGCATGTTCATTCTGATATCATTGGCAATCCAGCTGATGGTGTGAGAACAAGATCTGCAACTGCACATGAATGTGCATATGTTGGGTTCTTGAGCAAAATAGAACCCAAATCTGCCAAAGAAGCTCTAAATGACCCAGACTGGATACAAGCTATGCAAGAAGAGCTGGATCAATTTGAGAAAAGCAACGTATGGGATCTGGTACCCAAGCCTAAAGACAAATCTGTCATAGGCTCAAAATGGGTATACAAGAATAAATCAGATGAGAATGGCATAATCACCAGAAACAAAGCAAGGTTAGTGGTCAAAGGTTACTGTCAACAAGAAGGTATTGATTATGATGTAACTTTTGCACCAGTAGTTAGATTAGAAGCTGTAAGAATTTTTCTTGCTTATGCTGCATCCAAGGATTTCAAAGTTTATCAAATAGATGTGAAATCAGCTTTCTTGAATGGTAAAATTGAAGAAGAAGTTTATGTGCAACAACCAGAAGGCTTTGTTGATCCAAAATTTCAAAATCATGTTTATAGATTAAACAAAGCCTTATATGGGTTGAAGCAAACTCCTAGACCCTGGTATGAAACATTATCAAACTTCTTAATCAATTCTGGGTTTACCAAAGGTACTATTGACACCACACTTTTTCTCAAAACACACAAAGGTCATACCTTGTTGGTTCAGATATATGTTGATGACATTATATTTGGATCAACAAATGAAAAATTTTGCAAAAATTTTCAAAAGTTGATGACCAGCCACTTTGAAATGAGTATGATGGGTGAATTAACCTTTTTCTTAGGGTTACAAGTCAAACAAAAAATTGATGGAATATTTTTGAGTCAATCAAAATATGTGAAAACAATTCTACAAAAATATTCACTTGAAAACTGCTCTGTTTCAAAAACTCCCATGGCAACAGGGAACAAATTAGATTCTGATAAAGATGGAACAAGTGTAGATATTAAAACCTATAGAGGAATGATAGGGTCATTGCTATATTTGACTGCAAGCAGACCAGATATCATGTTTGCTACATGCTTTCTGGCCAGATATCAATGTGATCCTAAAGAATCTCACTTAAAAGCTGTAAAAAGGGTTTTTAAATATCTAAAAGGCACTTCAAAACTTGGTCTCTGGTATCCAAAGGATACAAACCTTGAATTAATTGCATATACAGATGCAGATTATGCAGGGTGTAAAATTGACAGAAAAAGCACATCTGGTGCTTGTCAAATCTTAGGGAAAAAATTGGTATGTTGGGCAAGCAAGAAGCAAAACTGTGTTGCCACATCAACAGCAGAATCAGAATATGTTGCAGCAGCAAGTTGCTGTTCACAAGTGTTGTGGATGCAAACTCAACTGAAGGATTATGGAGCAAATCTGACAAAAATCCCAATTCTATGTGATTCAAAGAGTGCAATTGCAATAACAGAAAATCCAGTTCATCACTAAAGAACTAAACACATAGATGTCAGATGTCACTTCATAAAAGATCATGTGGAGAAAGGTAACATTGAAATGTATTTTGTTCCAACTGAAAACCAAATTGCTGATATCTTTACAAAACCTCTTGATGAAAAGAGACATAACTTTTTGATCAGCAAACTGGGAATGGTTAATTAAAAAGATGAAAATTTTTCAGAAATTAAAGCAACACAAAATGAAAACCAAATTGATGATCATCAAAAGACCGAAAATAAAAGGACAATTAAACAAAGTTCTGATGAAGAAACCCATCTATCTGGTGGAACATCAGAAGCTCTAATAGATCATCAATGAATGTGATGATTTATCAGAAATTCTGAAGAAATATCAGAAAATCTGATGAAAACATCAGAAATTCTGATACTCAATAGAAATTTTGTTTAAACTGCAGAACAATCATTAATCATCAAGGGTCCATATCTTCATACGTATTCCATTTGTATAAATTCATAGTTGTACTTAGTTTAATTTTTTTTTGTATTTCATTAAAAAAACAAAAATGGGGAAATATGACATGCATGAAGATAAAATTAAATTCAGAAAATTCAATCGTCACAATTTTTAAAAAAAAAATTGATTTTTATCTTATATTTTCAACTCATGCAACGTCATTTTGTCATAATGAGTTTAAGAGAAACACATTAGCACCAAAATGATTAGGAGCTATGAAAGTAGCCGCCAAGCTTTTGAATGCTTACTCACACAAAGGGCTTGGTAGACTGTCATATTCACTGCAACAGATATCGTCTTAAATGAAGAGATGAAAAGAAAAACTTTTTTCATGTTAATATGAAACTATCACTTTCATCTATAAATATTAACAACTTGAAAAAGACATCCTTCACAACAAAATCATCTCTTCAAAAGCCTGACATCAGAAAACTTCTTATTTCAAATGGGTCGCCCAAGATCAATGGAAGCTAACCAATTCCCTCGCAACCTTCACAAAAATCATAATCTCAGGCTAAGATCTAACTTGGAAGGACCTGCATGGGAGGACTGCAGGTTTGTAAATAATATGATCATGCGAAGTCCTTTGGGCTTTGCTGTATCAACACATGTCACTATATATCCAGAACTTCTTCAAGAGTTCTGGTGGAATGCTCAAATCATTATGAATGGCACTTCCATGTGGATAAATAGTGAGGTTATGGGGGTAAAAATCACCTTAAAGGAGGAAACACTCAGAGATGTCCTCCGATTGGGTGTTGATCAAGAAGTCACCATGCTGGATAAGGCAGAGGTGCAACGAACCTTGATAGAAATGGGTTATCATTCAAACAACGTGTCAAGGCAAGTTTGCAAATCTGGGTTTATACCGCCTTTCCAGTATCTGGTAACACAGCTAAGTGTTTGCTTTTCTAAAAAGACTGGACACTTTAACGAGCTGTCTCATAGGATGATGGAAGTGGTTCACGCTGTTGTACAGGAAAAACCTTACAACTATGCTAAGTTTCTCATGAGAGACTTAGAAGCAAACGTCCATGACCGTAACCCTTTTCTGATCTTCCCCCGCTTTGTAACCAAAGTGATCACAAGTCAGCTGGACTTTGGAGGAGTAAGAAGCTGTTATACAAGAGCTGAGCTGGCACTTCAAGAAAACTTAAGAGTTGCTTCCCTGGTTCCATCAACCAATCACACAGGAAGGATAACCAGTCTCTAGTTATATGTGAAGTGCATGTATAACGTGTTGGATGAGGAGGATGAGTAGTTAGTGTTTACTAGTTTTTTTTTTTTTTACCTGTGTGTGTTTAACTGTCTTTTGTTTAGTAATATATTAAGTTTGTCTTAAGTACATGTTACTTATATATGTCAATAGGTCTAGGGGGGACTAAGAAATCTTGTCTGATAAAAACAAGGAAAATCTGGTAAAAATCAAATGAAATCTGATAGGATTTAGCAAATCACCACAATCTAATAGGATTTATCAGAAACCTCATTAAATCATCAGAATCTATTCAAATTGTTGGTGCACTGATGTATATTAACTTCGTCTTTATTGAGTCTTATATTGTACTAGATAGATCAGGGCACGGAAATCAAGAAATGTAGTTTATGGGTAATTTCGTTCGAAATTGTAATTCCGCATGGAATTGTAATTCCGCACGGAATGTTAATTTCGCTTGAATGTTAATATCGCGTGAGTTAATTCCGCACGGAATTAAGTCTCGTGTGAACAATTCATGCGGAATTACATGCCTATAAATACCTGATGCCCATGTTTCATTTGGTACGGAATTAGTGTGTGTCTAAGAGCCGAGGTGCTGCCGGATTGTTATCAGAATTGTAAAAAGCTCAGAATCAATCAATGAGAAGATAATTAGAAAGGAACAAGCTGTATTACGTCAATTACATTGATTCCGCCTTTGTAGTTGATGCTGAACTACTCAGATTGACTCGTTAGGGTCACACGACGATCCAACACAAATCACAAGATAACCTGAAAATTTGATGAATACATCAAAAGAAAATTTCTTTTGACAAACAGGAAAGTTTGATTATTCAAACAGAAAAGAAATACAAAGGAACTTATAAAACATCTAAATTATTCATAGATAAGTTTCTTTCAAATTTTTTTCCTGAGGATTGGAACAAGCTATATGACAAAGACTTCTGATACATCAGAACAAAGGTGTGGAGTTCACAAATTCGAGGTAAGTAAAAATTCTTCAAACTCTACTCATTCCCTCTCATCTTAAAAAAAAACTGATTCAAAATTCTATAAATGAATCAAATGCTTTCTGATGATATATATGATAAATTCAACACTCCAAGAATTACTTAAAGACTTTCTGATATATATCATTGAAGGGACAACATGGGAAGGTACATAATTGAAGAAAAGGTTTCGACTGGACCTTTTTAAACAAAAGGGGTCCCACATGAAGAAAAGGTGCAAGTTGGATACTAGTGTTTATCCATTTAAATCGTTGGAATCTCTAATTATCCTTAAAAAAGGGGAAGGGATATACATTAAATTAGAGATAAACCAAAGGTTTTTCAAAAACGGTTGTCTCTTTAAAAGATTAAAACATCATTAAGGTGTCATAAACCACCTTGAATACAAACAACCCACAAAAAACACTCAAAAATCTCTGTCCCTATTCACTATAAATACATCATTCGAAAACAGAGGAATCCATCTTTAACCTTCAAACCCGAAGCCCTAAAACCATTCCGAAACAAAAACCCAGTTTGTCAATGGCTGCTACTAATATCAACACCTCTCCAACTGAACACTCTGTTGCTTTAATCACTGAAGCTGAATATCTTCCATTAAAGATCAACAATGAAGCAATGAATGCTAACATTGAACAATATGATGTGAAGTGTCAAATTCTCATTGAATTTCTAATCAGAAGCCCAATAGCGCATGCTCTTACAAAGACCAGAGAGGTACCCGAAAGACTGCTACAACAAGTTGTGAAAACTCTCACAATATCAAATCAAATGGAGCTAACAGCACATGTGTGGGAAAATATCTTCATTACAATCTCACCGGAGAAAATAAGGGAATGCTTGGAACTACCCTTAAATCAAGACTATGAAGAAGCACCAGAAAAAGAAGACATGTTCGAACAACTTGATGCTGTAATGGGCTGCAAGGCAAAGATTTCAAAAATCAATGAATTCAAGAGAAACAAGCTACCTGCCTTCTGGCAAGTGTTAATGGAGATACTGAACAAATGTTTATCATCAAAGATTGGAGGTACAGATCAGATAAATATGAATATTCTGACAATCATGTTCAGCCTCATAACTGGGTTGAATTGTCAGACCCCTAAAATCCACATGCGGAGTACCAACGCTAGGTGTGTGACATGACCAGGATCCAGCCACCAATTATACTGAGCAATTTAATTAATAACATAAATAATATTCACCAACCACAGGGTTAGCAAATATCATAATCAAAGTTCAAAAGTTTTAAGTTTAAATAGTAGTTTAGGTAAGTAGCGGAAGCATAGACAAAACAGTTTAAAACAAAGTTCATAGTTCAAGTTTATTTAGAACCCAACGCATGGGTTAGACGACCACTACACATCCCCAAGTAGCCAGCTCATGTGTATCACTGGGTACCTGCAAAGCATGCAGTAGGGTATCAAAAAAAATGTTGGCGAGTTCACAAGTTGTCCAGTTTTTAATTTCCAAAAACTTGTTTCACCAGCTAATTTACTCATTTATACATGCCATGGGGAGCTACCCCATAAGTAAGCGACTAAACTGTTTTACAATACCGAATACTACTTAACCGTACGTTTCCGCAGTGCCCCGTTCATCAATGTTCTATCATCATTGACGGTTTGCCAGAGTCTATTAGTTCACTCCCGTTCCCAGTAACAAGGGTCGGTGTGAGGCTGGTTAGACCTAAATAGCGCTATCAACTAATAACCCGTTCGCCAGGCCCCGACGACTAATCGGTATTAAGAAGTGAGGACTTGAGTGATAGAGTTTCGTTTAGTATTGCTTGTTGCATCCAGTATAAACAGTAATTAACTAAGGGTCCCATATAGGGGAGAAAAGTCAGTTTGTATCCCTTACGAGGGGATAGTGTTGTATAAGATTTTGTTTCCCAAACCACCGGGAACGCATGCTTTAATAGTTGTGAACTCACCTTGGGTTGCTCGGCAGTTTAGTTTACTTGGTTAGGTATGCTGGTCACCACGTCCTAATATGGTTACCAGTATGGGTCAGGCTCGGATACAGTTAAGTCACGTAGATTCTACACATAACTAACACATAGCATACATATCATACCAGTACCCTACACGTTATTGGGCCTGTTCTAACAGTTAAACAGTTACATCATGGCAGCACGTAATCCAGTTAAACAGTAGCAGGCAAACACGCACAGCCCAAAACATGTTGTCACGCATTGTGGCCCAATAATGGAGTCAAGCAGCCCAGTCGAGACCAGGTGGTCTCGACTCGAGAGTACGGGGTCTCGAGTCACATCCGGAGGGTCTCGAGTAGTGAATATTGCGTCGCAACCTTGGAGATCTCGAGTCGAGATCAGGAGATCTCGAGTCGAGATCTTGATGGTTTCGAGTCCTTGAAGTCCGCTGCTTGATCTCGAGTCGTCCCCTATAGTAGTCTCGAGTCGCAACCAAAATGAGACAGTTGTCGAGCCGAGACCACCGAGGAAATCCTTCTAGAACCTGTCCTAACTTTGTACTATCCAATCATATTGCACAAACATGTTCTCGATTCCGCATACACAACAAAACGGATCAAATCATCAAATTTCAAATATTCTAAGCATATTCATACAGTTCATCATATATCCAAATTGTTCGTCATCAGGGTTTTCATCATCTTAACAAAACAATTCTAACATGTATTATTGTTTTATTCCTCTAAATTAGTATGAGCATGATCAACATTATCTTGTCCTAAAAATCATTTGACATCATTCATACAAACAATCTCAGCCTATATTCATAGTATCACATCATCATTTATATTATTCCATTGAGAAATCATGTCATATTTACATCCATATTTTCAAAACATAACCCATTATCATGAAATCAACCCATAACTAGCACCAAAACAGATTTGTATTCAACACACAAATTATCGGTTCTTCTTACCCTTAAACAAGCATCTACGTCATTTAACCATTTTCTCACTAAACCACACAAGATCATGCAAGGAGACATCTAAACAAGGAACGTAGTTAACTAAGTATCGCTATTGCACATTGTCATCAAGTAGTCATGAATACTAACCGAGTGGCAGTGAGTGTGAGAGAATGTTTGGGGATTTGGGGTGATGACTGTTGTCCAAATGAAGTAAGTTGGATGATGTATGAGTTTTATACCCATACCATGGTGATACACCCTAATGGGCTTTCAAGTGGACTCATAAGGGGTGCGGCCCAACTGATGTGGGTCACTCGAGACCCGAGTGGTCTCGAGTCGGGCCCTTTTGGTCTCGGTTCACCATTATAAGCATATTCATAACTATATATTTTTTTATACGTACACATTATCAACGCATAGCACATCAAGATAATTCACACCTTTCATTTAATAATATATACACACATAATTTCAATACAAGATAGTTGTTCGGGAAAACCTAGAGTGTCACATTATCCCCAAGTTTTAAGAACTTTCGTCCCGAAAGTTAAGGCAGCCACTGTTAAGCTAGTATGAGTGAGAACGTTTCAACAGGGTGTCACATCATCCCCCCGTAAGTTTGGAATTTCGTCCCGAAATTCGGTTGTAGCTTCAGTGCTGGGGGTTTCATTTGGGAACAGCTGGGGATACTTGCGCTTCATCTGGTCTTCCCGCTCCCAGGTAAACTCTGGGCCACGTCGCGAGTTCCAACGAACTCGCACGAGAGGTATCTGGCTACGTTTGAGGGTTTTGATCTCTCAATCCGTGATCTCGATCGGTTCCTCAGTAAAGTGTAGCTGTTCGTCAATAGTAAGTTCCTTGAAGGGAATTATGAGTGTTTCATCTGACAGACACTTCTTCAGATTAGACACGTGGAAGACGTTGTGCACCGCACTCAGTTCCTCAGGCAGATTCAATCTATAAGCCACCTTACCAATCTTCTCGGTAATTTCGAATGGTCCGACATATCGCGGATTAAGCTTGCCCCGTTTACCAAAACGAACCACACCCTTCCAGGGTGAGACTTTAAGTAGAACCCGGTCACCGACCTGGAATTCTAGTGGTTTCCTATGCTTATCAGCGTAACTTTTCTGACGGTCACGAGCTGCCGCCATGCGTTGTCTGATCTGGGCAATCCTTTCCGTTGTGTCTACCACCAGTTCTGGGCCTGTGATCTGACTGTCACCAACTTCCGCCCAGCAAAGAGGTGATCGGCATTTACGACCGTATAATGCCTCAAAGGGCGCTGCCTGAATGCTGGTGTGGTAGCTGTTATTATACGAGAATTCCACTAGCGGTAGGTGCTTCTCCCAACTCTTGCCAAAATCGATCACACATGCCCTAAGCATGTCTTCTAAGGTTTGGATGGTGCGTTCAGACTGCCTATCCGTTTGTGGATGATATGCGGTGCTCATGTCTAAACGTGAGCCAAAGGATTTGTGCATAGCTTGCCACAATTCAGAAGTAAAACGTGCGTCTCGATCGGAAATAATAGAGGTTGGCACTCCGTGCCTCGAAACCACTTCCTTTAAGTAAACGTCTGCCAAGGTGGAAAACTTGTCTGTTTCTTTAATAGCCAAAAAGTGTGCAGACTTGGTCAATCGATCCACTATCACCCAAATAGTGTCATTTCCGCGTTGAGATCTAGGCAGGCCAGTAACGAAATCCATGGAAATTTGCTCCCATTTCCATTTCGGGATCTCTGGTTGTTGGAGTAGGCCCGCTGGTTTCTGATACTCAGTCTTGACTCTCGCGCAAGTCAAACATTTGCTGACATATGTTGCTAAGTGGGCTTTCATGCCAGGCCACCAATATCTAGTACGCCTTTTTTACTCTCTGATCGAGGTTCTCGTCACTGAAAAATCTTCGTAAACTAAATCACACGTGTCTATGTTGACATTTAAGAGATATACAGGCAAGAAAATCAAGAGCAATGGTGATATATATGCGGATTAGAAACCCAAAAAATAAACACTCAAAAATGGCTACAATTTAAGGAATGCGTTTAATGATGGCATCAGATAACTAATTGATGGAGAAACGTCTGGTGGCAAGAAAAGCTGCTTCCAGGAGGTTGTCAAGTGTTTTCGCACCACGATTCCATTCTTGGGTGGGTGGTTTGGCCCTTGTTCCTCTAACTCGAATCCTAGCCCGTTATATCCCATTTTAGTTTTACACCATTGTGAACCTTACGCCTTTTTTACTCTCTGATCGAGGTTCTCGGCATTAAAAAATCTTCGTAAACTAAATCACACGTGTATATGTTGACATTAAAGGGATATACAGTCTAGAAAATCAAGAGCAATGGTGATATATATGCGGATTAGACACCAAAAATTAAACACTCAAAAAATGGCTACAATTTAAGGAATGTGTTTAGTGAAGGAATCAGATTCCTAATTGATGTAGAAAGGTCTAGTGGCAAGAAAAGCAGCTTCCAGGAGGTTGTCAGGTGTTTTCGCTCGACGATTCCATTCTTGAGTGGTTGGTTTGGCCCTTGTTCCTTTAACTCGAATCCTAGCCTGGTATATCCCATTTTAGTTTTATGCCATTGTGAACCTTACGCCTTTTTTACTCTCTGATCAGGGTTCTCGGCATTGAAAAATCTTCGTAAAATAAATCACACGTGTATATGTTGAAATTTAAGAGATATACATTCAAGAAAATCAAGAGCAATGGTGATATACATGCGGATTAGATACCAAAAAAGAAACACTCAAAAAACGGCTTCAATTAAAGGAATGTGTTTAGTGACGGCATCAGATTCCTAATTGATGGAGAAACGTCTGGTGGCAAGAAAAGCTGCTTCCATGAGGTACTCAAGTGTTTTCGCTCGATAATTCCATTCTTGGGTGGTTGGTTTGGCCCTTGTTCCTTTAACTCGAATCCTAGCCCGGGATATCCCATTTTAGTTTTACACCATTGTGAACCTTACGCCTTTTTTACTCTCTGATCGAGGTTCTCGGCATTGAAAAATTTTCGTAAACTAAATCACACGTGTATATGCTGACATTTAAGAGATACACAGTCAAGAAAATCAAGAGCAATGGTGATATATGCGGATTAGACACCAAAAAATAATCACTCAAAAAAGGGTTACAATTTAAGGAATGTGTTTAGTGATGGCATCAGATTCCTAATTGATGGAGAAAGGTCTGGCGGCAAGAAAAGCTGCTTTCAGGAGGTTGTCAAGTGTTTTCGCTCGACGATTTCATTCCTGTGTTTTTGGTTTGGCCCCTGTTCCTGTAACTCGAATACTAGCCAGGTATATCCCATTTTAGTTTTACACCATTGTGAACCTTACGCCTTTTTTACTCTCTGATCGAGGTTCTCGGCATTGAAAAATCTTCGTAAACTAAATCACACGTGTATATGTTGACATTTAAGATATATACAGTCAAGAAAATCAAGAGCAATGGTGATATATATATATATATATATATATATATATATATATATATGCGGATTATACACCAAAAGTTAAACACTTAAAAAATGGCTACAATTTAAGGAATGTGTTTAATGACGGCATCAGATTCCTAATTGATGGAGAAAGGTCTGGTGGCAAGAAAAAGTTGCTTCAAGGAGGTTGTCAAGTGTTTTCGCTCGACGATTCCATTATCGGGTGGTCGGTTTGGCTCTTGTTCTTCTAACTCGAATCCTAGCCCAGTATATCCTATTTTAGTTTTACACCATTGTGAAACTTACGCCTTTTTTACTCTCTGATCGAGGTTCTCGGCATTGAAAAATCTTTGTAAACTAAATCACACGTGTATATGTTGACATTTAAGAGATATACAGTAAAGAAAATCAAGAGCAATGGTGATATATATGCGGATTAGACACCAAAAATTAAACACTCAAAAAATGGCTACAATTTAAGGAATGTGTTTAGTGAAGAAATCAGATTCCTAATTGATAGAGAAAGGTCTGGTGGCAGGAAAAGGTGCTTCCAGGAGGTTGTCAAGTGTTTTCGCTCGACGATTCCATTCTTGGGTGGATGGTTTAGCCCTTGTTCTTGTAACTCGAATACTAGCCCGGTATATCCCATTTTAGTTTTACACCATTGTGAACCTTACGCCTTTTTTACTCTCTGATCAAGGTTCTCGGCATTGAAAAATCTTTGTAATCTAAATCACACGTATATATGTTGACATTTAAGAGATATACAGTAAAGAAAATCAAAAGAAATAGTGATATATATGCGGATTAGACACCAAAAATTAAACACTCAAAAAATGGCTACAATTTAAGGAATGTGTTTAGTGACGGCATCAGATTCCTAATTGATGGAGAAAGGTCTGGTGGCAAGA
This sequence comes from Helianthus annuus, assembly GCF_002127325.2. NCBI lineage: Eukaryota > Viridiplantae > Streptophyta > Magnoliopsida > Asterales > Asteraceae > Helianthus > Helianthus annuus. Next base: position 132,904,885 of record NC_035433.2, on the reverse strand, counting down.
AAAGCTGCTTCCAGGAGGTTGTCAAGTGTTTTCGCTCGACGATTCCATTCTTGGGTGGTTGGTTTGGCCCTTGTTCCTGTAACTCGAATCCTAGCCCGGTATATCCCTTTTTAGTTTTACACCATTGTGAATCTTACGTCTTTTTTACTCTCTGATCGAGGTTCTCGGCATTGAAAAATTAGATTCCTAATTGATGGAGAAATATCTAGTGGTAAGAAAAGCTGCTTCCAGGATATTCTTGTTATTATGTTGATTGGTCTTAATTACCTCTTAAAATTGGTTAATTACCATCTTCATTTATATTAAAATAAAATTCTCACTAAAGTTTTCCATCGATTTATTTTGATTATTTGTGTTCCGCATAATGTTTTGTACGGCTCCTAAACCTCATGTGGTTTTCTTTTTCTGAATCCATTTTGTGTTCCTTCAGGGCATATTCAATATTTTTTTATAATCATGTAATAACCCATTTTGTTATATCTACATGTTATTTAATATAGTTGTTTTTAGTGAATTTCGAAGGTAGTATTGAAGGACTTTCTTATCCACATGTTATTTAATATAGTTGTTGTTAGTGAATTTCGAAGTTAGTACTAAAGGACTTTCTTATCCAATCTTTTGTTCAGCTACTTAGAATTTCAACAGTAGTTCAACACCCTTATCTACCAATGGTCGTTATTCTATCAAGATTTATATGTTGACGTGTTAAACAGTATCAAAGTTTCTGGATTACCAAATCATAGATTAGTTTTAAAGTTGGGTGTTCCAGTAATGCTTTTGAGAAACATCGATCAACATAATGGTTTATGTAACGGTATGCGTCTTCAAATCACACATCTTGTAAACGGGTTATCAAAGACGGTGTTAACGTTTAATTAATATACCTTATTCTTCACACATTGTTCTTTTTTTTAAATATATATACTGTTGTGTTTAATAAAACTTAAATATCCGAACCGTGAGTATTCACGGGTGATAACCTAATAGTTAAATAAAAGGAAAGTAGAAGATGAGATGGATAACGAGGTGATGGTTTGGAATGGTTTAGTGTTGTAAGGAAAAGTGAGGTTTAGAATGGTGGTCGTTTGAAATGATATGACATGATGACTAGACAGACTGAATTATGTACCACCTTTAGCGTTGTGGATGCTCTAAATATAAACTATTTGGATTACGGATGACCTAACCGTATTATGTAATTAGTTAGAGATAGATATTATCTAGAGATAAGTTGATTATTTTAAGATAAGGCTGGTTCTTGGGCCGGTCAATCCGTACCGTTGCCCAAGGCCTAAATTTTCAAAGTGCCCGAAAGGTTTTTATAAGCTTTTATGTATATATTAAATTATTTATTTTGTATATGCATCCATTTGTTATACAAAAAGGGTTGTTGGTGGAGTGGAAAAAACCATCTTAAGATAATGTAGAGGTCTCAAGGTCAAGTCTTAACTTTTATTCTTTTTGTCGCCCGAGGCCAAAAAAAAATGTTATTCTTTTTATCGCCCGAGGTCTACATTTTTTAAGAATTCTGGGGGACGGCTCTGTTTTAAGATATCTAAAAAATAAGGTGTTATTTATGACATTATTATATTAAGTTGCTTTTATTACGTTATGCACGTTTTATAGATAGATGCTTAATTCAAGAAAATTAATCATGGTTAAAATTTTGTTTTTAATTTTAGAGTAAACTGCTATTTTGGTCCTTGTGGTTTGGGCACTTTTGTCATTTTAGTCCAAATCTCAAACTTTTTAAATCTGCGTCCTTGTGGTTTCACTTTTATTGTCATTTTAGTCCAAAATTCAAAAACCCCCTTTTTTGATTGTTGCAACCTGCCTATTTTGTCTTTTTGTTCAGGGGCAATTTTGTCCATCTGATTTTAATATAACATATTAATAATTAATAAACTAAATTAATTATATATAATTCCTTTATATCCTTAAATAAACATCAGACTTTGCACTTTTCCCCCATTTAATCATCTTCTTCCCCAAAAAAAACCCTAACCCACAAAATCGTCACAGATCATCTTCCCCAAAAAAACCCTAATCCCACAACGAATCCCTTGCAGGTGGTGAAAGCTCATCCCTTGGTAGTTCTCTACCACCTTTACCTGCACGCCATAGAATATCACCTGTTGCTATTAATAAATCATTGAATTCATCCCCGAGAAACTTTTGCTCTCCATGGCGTTCATTTTCTCTCTCAGATTTGCAACTTGCTGGTGGTGGTGGTGCAGCTTCAAGCTTTATAGGTAACAAAAGAGATGATGAATACGACGATTAGATGTAGGTCTTGTTGGCTGTAGGTGGTTTCTTTTTTCCCGTTTCCTGATTCTGCTCATTGTACTTACTTCCTTGTGGGCATTTCTGGAATTCAGTGGATGTTTCAGTTTTAATCTTGTATCCAAATGCTTGTTTGTTACATATAATGAAAAAGATGTTTCCTTTTGCGGTTATAGAGCCAGTGAGATGCACCAATTATTTGGAAGTGCTAACAATCGGTTGATGTGGGAATAGGGTTTTTTGGGGGAAGATGATCTGTGGCAATTTTGTGGGTTAGGGTTTTTTTGGGGAAGAAGATGATTAAATGGGGGAAGAGTGCAAAGTCTGATGTTTATATAAGGATATAAAGGAATTATATATAATTAATTTAGTTTATTAATTATTAATATGTTATATTAAAATCAGATGGACAAAATTGCCCCTGAACAAAAAGACAAAATAGACAGGTTGCAACAGTCAAAAAAGGAGGGTTTTGAATTTTGGACTAAATCGGCATTAAAAGTGAAACCACTGGGACCCAGATTTAAAAAGTTTAAGATTTGGACTAAAATGATAAAAGTGCCCAAACCACACTGACCAAAATGACAGTTTACTCTTAATTTTATTTTTTGAAGCTGAAACGAAAGCGACTAGCAAAAGATGAATCTAACTTATAATAAAAACTCCAAATAATGCCACATGGCATTCTCTCCTTCAACCTCATAAATTTTATTTATAATTATTTAATAAATTTCTTTTAATATTAATATATTAATAACTAATATATAGATATCATTTATTTTTATCCTTATCTTTATCTAAAATTAATGAAATAACTTCAATTTTGCAATTTAGATCCTTTGCTTTTTTTACTTTTAACCCAAAGTTTTTCATATTTTGCAATTTAATCTCAACTCTTTTTTATTTTTAATTTTAGTCCACCATACTTATCATCTTTCCCAAGTTTTTCGTTTCGTTCTAAATCTTGTGAGTTAATGCACCCCAACGTGCGTGTGGGGTTCAACATTTTTTTCGTATATTTTTCCCGTTTGACTGGCCCGTCGCAACACATCTATTTTTCTCCGTTTAACAAGTTCGACCAAAGTGCGAGTTCTGGATTGACTTAGTTATTTTTTTCTGTGTTTTACGTTTCGGTTTAATTTCTTTGCAACGAACGTTCGTGATTCAAAGATTTTACGTCTGCTTTCGCTTGGCGTTATTTTTTTCGTTTTTATTTAATTTGTTTTTACGAGCTTTTCCGGTATTGGTGGTTGCTGACAATGATATAGCATTGGTACTACTTGACACAGTTTTACAACAACCGCTGCAACGTAGGGGCTTAATGCTAGTAACTAATAAACATAAAAGATATTTCATGCAATGTTGAGAATTTTATTGTAATCAAAAGTTGATAAGAATCTTGCGACACTCATTGTAATCAAAAGTTGATAAGAATCTTGAGGCACTCATGCTTCTTCAATATCTCGAATGCTTCCTTTATATTTTCCAATCGTATTTCGTGTGTCAAAAGCTTATCCATCTCTATCTCCTGATAACACACAAAACAAAAATACATTTACAAAAATAATCCATATTTTCTACAATGTTTAAAAATATATCTAACAAGAGATTAAAAAACACATGAAAAATAACTAATCATATAATTTAAATTAATTCATTTGTATTAATTTAAATGAATATTAAAATATATGTTTGGTTCATATTTTTTATAAAAGTTGAAATATGTAGAGCTGGAAATTGAAGAAATTGAATTTGGAATAATTTTGTAAATTTACGAAATCTTAAAATTTGTGACGCATTTGGCTGACAAAATGATTATGTTTCGTTTGATAATTTGTTTAAATAGTTGAAATGAAATGTGGTAGTGGAGCGTTGAGGCAACAGTGACGATGGATGGTAGTGTTTGTCATAATAGCGATAAAGCTAGATTCCAATTCCCTTGATCTAACTCTTTTTAATTTGATAAAAAAATGCACATTTTGTTACTTCAGAAATCTAATCTAATCTAATCTAATCTAAATATTAATAAAAGACTACCAATAATGTTATATGGCATTCTATCTTTCATCCTTATAAATTTTATTTATATTTATTTAATATATTTATTTTAATATTAATAACCAATATATAATATCACTTATCTTTATCTTTAGCTTTATCCTTATCTTTATTTTAATATTAATAAATTCAATTAATAATTAATAATATTATAAATATCTAAATCTAATATCTAATAAATTATTAATATCTCTTAAATTAATATGAAAATACTTAATTCATAAATATTAAACTAATCAAAGAATAATAAATAATTTAAAACCATACCGTGCATTATGCAGATAATATATAAGTATTTAACTATTAACTAGAGTTTACTCTATTAATATAATAGTTTATTCAAGTTTTACAAAAATAAAATTTTTAATTTTTTTGTAATTTATGGTTTTTTTTAACGGCAAATTTGGATCACTAACGGACCACTGGGGTATCATCGTGCCAGCAGCGGAACCCCCCGATCATATCCATCTCCATTAGGCATAATGCCTATACACCAATTCAGGGGGAAACCCAATAAATATGGGAAACCCCCCTTTGTGGGAATCGAACCCAAGACCTTTTGGTCCCAAAGCTTTATCCCACCCTCAAGATGGCACTAGGCTATAAAGCCATGGGCTGTAATTTATGGTTTTTACCTCATGTACAGGGTTTTTTTTTCTTTTTTCATTTCTAACCCAAAACTTTTACTCTTTTGCAATTTAGACCCTTTGTTTTTTACTTTTATCCTAAAGTTTTTCATCTTTTGCAATTTTTTCCCAACTCTTTTATTTTTCAATTTTGGTCCACCATACTTTTCATCATTCCCAAGTTTTCGTTTCGTTCTAAATTTTGTGAGTTAACGCACCGCAACGTGCGTGTATGGTTCAACATTTTTTCGTGTATTTTTTCCCCTTTGGCCTGTCGCAACACATCATTATTTCTCCATTTGACAAGTTTGGCGCAACGTGCGGGTCCTGGATTGACTTAGTTATTTTTTCTATGTTTTACGTTTTGGTTTAACTTCTCTGCAACGAGCGTGCGTGATTCAAATATTTTATGTCTGCTTTTCGCTCGCTTTTATTTTTTTCTGTTTTTATTTATTTTGTTTTTACGAGCTTTTCCGATGTTGGTGATCGCTGATAGTGGTATTATAGCATTGGTACTATTTGACACAGTTTTACGACAACCGCTGCAACGCGGGGGCTTAATCTAGTTATTTATTAAAGAAACATTCGATAACTTTTAAAATTTCGTTTATTAAAATATCTAACGATAACTTTTAAATTTTCGTTTGATGAAAAGGGAACACACTCAAATATCTCATTTATTTATTATGGGGATTTTAATTATTGTATATTTGTTTATTTTAAGAAATTGTGTATATAGTTAGGTTCTATATTTGTTTTGTCGTATTATTATTATTAAATTAAATTAAATATATAACTTGATTGTTCGTGCTTAGGTCCTTAATTTATTTGTCATATTATTATAACTAAATATATAACTTGATTATTACTAACCACCTATAGTGTTCGTTTATTTTTGGAAAATTAGGGATTAAATTCAAAATTTTGATAAATCACAGGGATCATCCATATACTTTACTCAACATAATATTTTCAACGACAATTTAATTACATGTTTCTTTGATGAATTTTATAATAGTAACATACATTCTCTTTATATTAACTCATTTATGTCAATTTAGTATATAAATGTCTCCATCTTTGGCTTGCATTTACAAGAAATATTTAATATATAGTTTAAATTGTTCAACCCGTATAACACACGGGGAAGTAACCTAGTTTGAGTTTAATGTAAGAAAAATGCTACATTTTGTTACTTAAGAAATTCGAGAAAATCACTCAAATATAATAAAAATTCTAATTATATTTGAATTTTAATAAACTAAACTCACCATAACAATAATTCATACCTTATTGATACATTTGTCGAGTATAACAGGAAGATCAGATTGGGTTTTAATACCACCCATTAGTGAACCCTTCAAAGTCCGACCACTCAATAAGGTTATGTTTCTTATGCCCCAGTTCATCTCCATCCCAACTCCAATAGCTACAGTTGTGCCTATCCCCTGCCATATGAAACTTATGTTTATAATGGTAATCAAGAAAATCATCAAAATTAACAAATTTGGGTTGTGTTGAGTGTACAATTTTAGAGGCCTCGAGGGCTTCATTCAACAAGGGTGCGACTCCGGTGCACTCGAAGGAGTAGTCGACACCTAACCCGTTTGTCATTTCTTTCACCAAATCCGACACCGATTTATCGGGATGGTTTTGAGGGTTGATGAAATCGGTCATCCCAAAAGCCTTTCCTATTGTTGCTTTCTTTTCATTTATGTCCACGCCTATGATCGTAGACGCCCCTTGCATTTGTGCTCCTTTAATTGCCTGTAAAGTGTTTTAGTATATGGTTTTACCTAAGGGTGTAAACGAGACAAACCGCTCGTGAACTACTCGAGATTGACTCGTTAAAGTTTGAATCGAGTCGAGCATAAACGAGCTCGAGCCTACAAAAAGCTTGTTTAATAAATGAGATTGGGCTGAGCTTCATTTATCGAGCTCAAGCCAACTTGCGAGCCTAAATGAACCTATTATTTATCTAAATTTAATAAATATATATTTTATAATAATCATTATTGGTGTATATAAATAGTTATAAAAATGTTAAAATGATTACCAGTGTATATAATTGTATATAATTTTAACTGATAAATAATAAACGATTCAACCCGAGCTAAAGCTTAAAAACTACTACAAAAGAGCTTAGGCGAACTTGACTATCACAAAACATTTTTGAGATGAATTTTTAAAGGCAAATTGGAAATAAATAATCCCAACTCACTGTTATCGGCCAATAATAATCCCAACTTATGTAATCACCAATAATAATCCGAACTATTCACTTTTGTTTGTAAAATACTCCCACGTTAAAAGAACACTAACTAGATTAAAATATTGCTGATGTGGCTTAACAAGTGTGGACTGACGTGGCTGGTTAACATCTTACCTGTGTATAAAATGATTATCAACCTCATTTGCACACACAATCGACTGAATTTTCTCAATTTGTAGAATTAGGGTTTTGAAGGAGAGTGCGATTGTGTGTGCAAATAAGACTGATAATCATTTTATACACAGGTAAGATGTTAACCAGCCATGTCAGTCCACACATGTTAAGCCACATCAGCAATATTTTAACCTAGTTAGTGTTTTTTTTAACGTGGGAGTATTTTACAAACAAAAGTGAATAGTTCGGATTATTATTATTGGTGATTAAATAAGCTGGAATTATTATTGGCCAATAACAGTGAGTTGGGATTATTTATTTCCAATTTACCATTTTTAAAAGAAAAAAATATACGTAATAGGAAGACGCTTTTGCTATGGATAGCACTATGACCATTTGCGACGAGCAAAAGGTGTTGCAATCCATCGTAAAGTACCATTTTATTACAATGGTTTTGGTTAGTAGCAAAAAAAAATTTTTTTGCTAAATTTATCTCCGTAGTATGCGATAGATTTTGATTTAGATTTTTAAATAACTTTTATATATGTTTTTTAACTTGTTTCGCAATTTGCAACACACTTTTCCAGACAATATTTTATAATTTTTCAAAAATTTATTTTTATATCTCACTACGGATAATAGGAGTAAAAATTAAAGCATATACCCCAAGACCAACAACACCAAGGCCAAAAACCGCAACCGAAGAACCCTTAGTGACCGTGGCTTCCTTCCATGGTGCACCAAGGCCCGTTGTGAAGCCACATGAGAGGAAACTAGCATGTGGAAGAGGCACCCTAGGGTCAACCTTAATAACGTAGTTGACATCAATGACCGTGTACTCAGACCATGTGGCGCAACTAAAGACGTGGTAGGCGGTTTCTCCGGTTACCGCCATAGACATTCTTGAAGTGCCGTCACGCATGAGACCATTCAAGTTAATTGGGTGAACATTACAAATGTTAGTCTTTCCAGATTTGCAATTCAAGCATTCACCACATTCGCCTAAATAGAGCGGCATCACTATGTCCCCAGGTTTGAGCCACGTCCCCACGTCTTCTCCAATGCTCTCAACCATCCTACACCCGAGTCCTAACCATGTTATATACTGTATATTGATTCCAAATAATACATTGAAGCATTGTTATCATACATGGCATACTTACCCTACACCTTCGTGTCCAGGAATACGCGGAAACAAAGGCTGCATGGTTGACAAAACTATTAAAAACAAATATTTAAAACCCATGTTCTCAAAAGTAGAGGGGAACTTTCACAAAATAAATGATTCTACTTCTAAATTCTCATTTAGTGATTTATATACTTCAAGCTCCAGATTTTGGTTATTTGAGGGTTCATATTTTGTTAGCTTAAATAAATGCACACCAAAAGATAGAATAGTTTTACATTTAATTCTAAATTTTATGTGTGCATAAAACAAAAATATTAAAACCAAATATTAAATAGTTAGTATTGAAATCTTAGAAATTATAAAACGATATTTTCAAATAAGATATGACTAAAATTACGTTTAAGTTACTAACTGATATTTTCATATACTTGAAGTAAAATATCTCATATAAGTAACCACATTGAGATATTTAATATATTATGGTTTATTACTATAAATACAAATGCTGAAATAAAAGAAGCGAGAAAAAAGAACATTGGACTCACATAATTAGAATATGTGATACAATCAATTACTTATTTATTAGATGTGTATATATATTAAATTTTATATTATTTCTACCATTACACATTTTTAGAAACCATTCCAACTAGTGAACTTATAAGAAAACTGATTCAGTAACCAGTCCAATTACAAAATCATTGTTGGAAACTTTATGTAAATAGTTGGAATGGACATACAATAGGCATCCCATTGCAACATAGGATGTCAGTATGGCATATACTCGCACACAACGTCTTGATCCTAACTTCCATCGCTTTTGGTGGGTCCACCTTTATCTCCTCCACAACGATTGCTCCACCCGCCTCCCTTACCACGGCGGCTGCATCCCAAATTCGGTTAACGACAACTTTGTTAACATTGTTTTCAAATAATTAAGAATATTAAAAGATCATAAGTATGTACCTTTGCAAGTAATAACATGTGGGATCTTGGATGTCATAGTGTTGAAGATGGGAGTGTGAAAAGATATACAAGGATGGAAGTTATCTGATGGCATCAATATTTATTATATATATTGTCTATATAAAATGAAAGTTCTCAGTACCACAAAAAAGTTATACAATTATTAAAGTAAAAATAAAAAAAAAAATTGGTGCTTGATTGAGTCATAATTGATTGATGAGTATGGGAACGTGGCCTGATATATAAATGGCAATATTTAGTATGGGAACGAGGCCTAATAGATAAATGGCAATATTTAAACATTTGTAGTTGGATTGTTAGATCATGCGTAGTGGGTAAGATCTGGCGTTTTTTAGATCCAACCACGCCCCATCACGCCAAGCACCCCACCCCCGTGGGCGTGTTTGGGCATTTTTTTCGCAAAAAAACCCCTCCGGCGTGGTTTAAATCATGCTTAAAAGGAAAATTGTTGGCCAATCAGATTTATCCCTCTTTTTCTTGGTCAATCTATTTTTTTGTTAGTTTTTTTTTATTTAATTCTTACACCCCTTTTTTACATAATACGCATATCTTCACTACACCTATTTTAGAAAAACGTCCAATAATGCCCCTTGCTGACTGGACTGCCATATGACGAAAAATGCCCAAAGATGGGGGGGCATTATTCACCCTTACCACTACGCATGGTCTTAGAGATAGGAGTGAAGCTTGACTTCAAACTTCCATTGAAGAACCAACTTTCGATGATGTAAACATTTTTTTCCGTTTATAAATATTAGAATACAATGTTTTATTTTAATCATGTCTCAATACATAATTTAAATGTAAATATTTTTTTTTCGTTTATAAATATTAGAATACAATGTTTTATTTTAATCATGTCTCAATGTAAATTGTATTCATTGTATTCTATTCTATTCTACTACATATAAATGAAAATTCTCATAAATAGTAACACAAAAAAGTTACATAATTATTAATTAAAATGGAAGGAGTGGTACTTGATTGACTATAAATGGTGAGTATAGGAACGTGGCCCGATAGATAGCAGTATTTAAACATTTGTAAGCAACTTTCGATGATGTAAACATGTTTTTCGTCTATAAATTTTAGAAAACATTGTTTTATTTTAATCATGTGTTGATATAAATTATATTTTATTTTATTATATTATATTATTATATTTTAAATTGAAGGGGTATGGTCCCAGATCTCGCGTCAGCATGGACCGCGAGTGACCATTACCCTTATCAAAACCCCCACTAACTAACAACCTACTTGTGCCCATGCGGGAACGCGTCGACACAAGGGTTGAATCCAATCTATCTAGTAACAAAGAAGGACTTACATGGAACATGAGAACGGTAGAGTGATGCGACATAGCATCACATCTGGTGTATGAAAACGGAAGTATTCACAGCGATGCGGCATCGCACCGCATCCAGTGAACACTTCTATCAATACAGGAAAGCCTTACCTTAGGCATAGAAGAAGATGAACGTAGCGGTACGGCTGACACCGTACCATACGGACATTTTCGTCACGACAAGGGATGCAGGCAAGACGACGATGCGGCTAGCACCGCATCTCGCGTATTCCTTGATCACAAGTAGGAGACGCGGTAACTTCAGATGTTACCGCACGTAGCGATGCGGCTTGCACCGCATCCTATGTACTCAAGCAAGTGGTACTGACACCACAGTGCAAGTGGCACCAATGGCAGTTACCTGTCAGAGCTACGTAAGCAATGGACTGACGTGGCGTAACCTCCATAACCGACGAGCCTGACACACCTGAAAAGGTGCAGCACGTCGTCAGTCCATCCATCATCATCCTCCTTCACTCCTCGGCTATAAATACCAACCCCAAACCAGGTTTGAGGTATCGACTCACAACTCTCTCACTATTACTACTATCTTACTTTGCTTCCCAAGCAAACTACTGATTCTCACGCCGGAGAGTGGTAACAAGGAGCACCCCCCCACCCCATCCTCCTTGTTACGAGTCACGGCTTGTTTCCTTGTGCAGGAGATCAACCACCGGTGATCCAGCCAGCGATCCTCGAGAGGAAGGGATTAACCCTTCTTGACGAGACCAGTGTGTTAACCCTGCCCGGTTAACCATTGTTTCATCATTGGCGCCCACCGCTACTCTTAGCATTTTCTAAACCATCCCTTTTTCCCCTCTCACGATCATGACTGATCACCAAAACAACACTGCGGATAACCAAAATCCTCCAGTCCCAAACCCGGTGGGGGTCAATGCCTCGACCTCCCAACCCGGACACATTGGCACGTCCACACAAAGGAGCCCCTCCTTTATGTTCGGACATGACTTATCACAGTTCCCATCTGTGATCCCACCAGGCATGACCGTTCATGCCTGGTACGAGCAGCAGGCAGCCACGCTGACTGCAGCATACAACCGCGCTTGTACTGAAGCGAATATACGAGCTGGGCTTCCCCCAGCACCGCACACCCCTGTTGAGCGTATTTTACAATACGACGGCAGGATACATTCACGCCCGGCTTCAAGAAGCCGACGTGAAGAACGGGGATCGTCTTACTGTTCGGTCCACACCCTCAACGAGGATGATTCCTCATACGGGTCCCACACCAGAGGACCGGTACATACCCGCCTTGGCCCCCATGGCGAGGACAGGAGGCGATCAACCTCCAGACGCGGCCCAGGCATTCATAGCCGATTGGGCCCACAACCATACACCGAAGGGTACGGTCATACCGACCCTGACGACCACAGCTACCGCGGTGATTCGCATGACACCAGTAGCAGACCAGGAGGACGCAACTATGTTCCTCCCAGTCACCCCCGCAACACATACCTTAGGGCGGCAAAGCGCCCTGCGAACGAACCATACAGGCCAAAGGCAGCGGCCGAAAATTCCAAGTTCGGCACGCGGATTGCCAACGCCCATGTCACCACGACAAAGTTCCCATTCAACGTTGGGAAATACAGTGGTTCGACCGACCCGGACGACCACATGAACGTCTTCATGGGCGCGGGCATCAACGGCCAGTGGGACGAACCCACTTGGTGTAATTTTTTCCCTCAGACCCTTACGGGCCTGGCCAGGGCATGGTTCGATTCTTTGCCAGTGGGATCACTGGATTCATTCGAGGACTTGCGTACCAAGTTCCTCGCACATTTTTGCCAGCAGCGACGCCACGAACCAGATTCGTGTGATGTCATGAACATCTGGCGAAGGAACGACGAATCGCTCGAAGCATTCGTCGTCCGATATAATAAAGAGTGCCTGGAGATAGGTGACGTGGCAGACCAGATGGCACGAAACCACTTCATCCGGGCCGTCAAAGACAGAGAGATGATCATGACCATCTCTGGCAAGGAGGGCTTGCCCAAAAAATGGGAAGATGTCATGACTGCGGTCAAGAAATACGCCCAGACACAGCGGTCACTCGAACCGCATGTGACAAAGGCAAAACCCCAAGCCGAAACATCCCAACAAGGGTCCAAGCGTAACAATAAACGCAACCGGGACGTTGGAAATCGCGATATTTCCAAACCATACTCCCCGTAAACCAACACGTTCGACCCAAAGAACTACAACCCCGCCCGAGACAGTCGGGCATCAAAGAAAGAATCTCGGGACCGCAACTGGACCGAGATCACCATGTCGCCAAGTGAGTTCCTCCTTGCGGACCCACAGTTCTTGCGACCGGCCCAACCAATGAAGTCCAAGAAAAATCAGGACCTCACACTCTACTGTGAGTACCACAAGGACTCGGGCCACACCACCAACAGCTGCATCAGTCTCCGACTGGAGATTGAGCGCGCCTTAAAGGAGGGGAAACTGCAACATCTTTTGCCAGGTGGGCAAAAACCCACCAAGCGCATTACCCCTCATGGCGAAGGTACCTCCTCCGGGAAGAGAACCATGCACGTGGCTTCCACCCACATGATCCACGGAGGCAAGGGCAGGCCGCGAAAAGCGGCAAGAAGGCCGGAATGTGACTGGAAGGACGAGCAAGTCGTCTTTCCAAAGGTCCGAGGCGGACCGCGCGATAGGCGCGCCGTCGTCATTTCAGGCCAACTGGCACACTACTGCACCGAGCGTCTATTCATCGACCCGGGCAGTACATCTGATATAATCTACGAACAATGCTTCAACCAGTTCGACCAGGAGGACAAAGATCGGTTGCAAGCAGTAGATTACCCGTTAACCGGGTTCGCAGGGGAAACTGTCTTTCCCCTAGGCCAGATTACTTTCCCTGTGCGTCTTTCCAGCGGAAACCGCACAAGGACAGAAGAGGTAAACTTCATGGTTTTACCTCACACCTCCAGATATGACGTACTCCTCGGGAGAGAATCCCAAGGAGATTTCAATATGATTACGTCGGTCCCCCACTCTGCGGTTGGTTTCCCAACCGAATCGGGGGTCGCGATAATCTATGCCCGCAGGGACGTCATGATGTCGGACGACGTACGTCCGACCAAGGTCGCAAGGCCCACCCCCAACGACCAGCCAGAAAAATGGGTTCTCAACGCGAGATACCCAGAACAAAAGGTCACATTGGGTCACGCCTTGTCCCCGACCACCAAAGCGCAACTGAAGCAGCTCCTCTTCAGGAACCAAGACATCTTCGCGTGGACACCCGCAGACATGACCGGGGTCCCACGTGATATTGCGCAACATCACTTGAATACCATGCCAGGTATCAAGCCAGTGATCCAAGGCCAACGCCACCTTGGGTCAGCTAAAAATCAGGCGATGCAAGAGCAGATCGAAGAACTGCTCTCCGCAGGCATCCTGCGGGAAGTTAAATACCAGACTTGGTTGTCCAACCCAGTCATGGTAGAAAAACCGTCCGGGGGCTGGCGCATGTGCGTCGATTACAAAGACCTTAACAAAGCCTGCCCCAAGGATTGTTACGCGCTTCCAGAAATCGACGAAAAGGTCGATAATCTCGCACCATTCAGGTGGAAGTGTTTCCTCGATTGCTACAAAGGATACCATCAAGTACAAATGGCAATCGAGGATGAAGACAAAACGGCATTCCGGACTCCCACCGGAAATTACTGCTATACAAAAATGCCGTTTGGGTTGCGCAACGCGGGCTCAACCTACCAAAAGTTGATGAACGACACTTTCCGCGGCCAAATAAGCAAAAGTGTCGAAATCTACATGGACGACCTGGTCGTCATGAGCATGGAAGAAGATACCATGCTCACAGATATTGAAAGAACATTCCAAACTCTGCGAAGCGTTAACATAAAGCTCAATCCAGGGAAATGCTCGTTTGGAATGGAAGAAGGCAAATTCCTTGGGTTCATCGTGACTAAAGATGGATTCAAGGTAAACCCGGAGAAAGTCCAGGCGATCGAGCGCATGCCATCGCCTTCATCGATGAAGGATATGCAACGGCTAGCCGGCAGGCTAGCGGCACTCAACAGATTCTTAGCCAACCACGCAGCTAAGTCTTATCCGTTCATCAAGACCCTGCGGAGCTGTTCAAAGAAAGAACAATTCCAGTGGACCGCAGAGGCTGAACAGGCCTTCCGGGAAATGAAGGAGTGTTTGATACAACTCCCAACTTTAACCGCACCACGCAAGGATGAGCCACTCATACTATACCTATCCGCCGCGGACAACGCGGTGGGTGCGGTACTAATTGTGGAGCGAAAGGGGGTTCAAACACCCATCTACTACATCAGCAAGATGCTCAACGACCCAGAAACGAGGTACTCAATAATGGAGAAATTGGTGCTAGCATTAGTGCACGCTTCAAGACGGTTGCGACGCTACTTCGTAAACCACGTCATCACAGTGCTAACCAATTACAGGATCGGCCCGATCCTCTCCAAACCCGACATCTCTGGGAGATTAGCGAAATGGGCAATCGAGCTGGGCGCGCACACGATACATTATAAGCCGCGCCCCGCGATTAAAGGCCAGATCTTAGCTGATTTCGCCGCCGAAGTACCGGTGAATCGCATCCAAGAATGCGAAGAAGCACAAACTCCTGCACCAACGCCACCCTCCTCAGAGACATGGGCACTCTTCACAGATGGTGCCTCCAACGATGAAGGGGCGGGTGCAGGTCTGCGACTCGTCAGCCCTGACGGCCAAGAACTTACATATGCAATCCGCCTCGAATTCAAAAGCACAAACAACGAGGCAGAATATGAGGCTCTGTTAGCGGGGCTACGTTTAGCAGTCAAAATCGGCGTGCAACATCTGGAAGCCCACGTCGACTCTTTATTAGTTGCAGGCCAAGTACGCGGCGACTATGCCGCAAAGGGGGATATCATGATCCTCTACCTCGAGCAAGTCCTGCAACTAAAATCCAAATTCGCTTCGTTCAATATTCGCCATATTAATCGAAGCGAAAACAAGTCCGCAGATGCACTATCAAAACTTGCATCTACCAGCTTCCAACACTTGGCAAAGGAGATACGCATCGAAATCCTGCAAAATCCTTCGGTACCCCTGCGCCAAGTCAACGTCATTCAATACGGTTCAACATCGTGGATGACACCTATTATCGCATATCTACAATCAGGTGTGACTCCCGAAAGCAAATCAGAAGCACGCAAACTACAATACAAAGCGTGCCATTATCAAATGGGAGACGGTATCTTATACCGCAAATCATACCTCGGGCCACTACTACGATGCGTCAACCCCCAGGATGCCACATACCTCATTCGAGAGATACACGAGGGCATATGTGGCATACACGCTGGACCACGCATGGTAGTGGCCAAAATCATGAATGCCGGGTATTACTGGCCCGGCATGCACCTGGACGCCGTCAAAGAGTTGCGCAAGTGCATCGACTGTCAACGTCATGCTCCAAAAACCTTGCGGCCAAAAAACAACTTAGTCCCCGTCACAACCGCATGGCCCTTTCAGAAATGGGCAATTGACGTTGTGGGACCTTTCCCTGACGCTCCAGGTGCGGTTAAATTTATCATAGTGGCGGTTGATTACTTCACCAAATGGGTAGAAGCAAAACCACTCGCCTCAACCACTGCTATGATAACAAGAAAGTTCATTTGGGAACACATCATCTGCCGTTTCGGATTACCAATGTGCATTGTCACCGATAACGGCACCAACTTCGCTGCCGACGAATTTCAAAAATGGCTAGAGGAACTACATATTGAGCACATATTCTCATCAGTCGCACACCCGCAAGGGAACGGCCAAGTCGAGAGTATCAATAAAAGCCTAGTCGAAGGGATCAAGGCACGGTTGGGAACGGCCAGGCGTGGCTGGGTCAATGAACTCCCAAGTATCTTATGGGCTCACCGTACAAGCCCAAAAACAAGCAATGGGGAAACACCCTTCAGCCTAGTCTACGGGTCAGAAGCGGTGATCCCCGCAGAAGTAGGTCTCCCCTCTCCTAGAATGTTGGCTATTGAAAAACTAGACAACAACATGGAACGCAGGATCGATTTGGACCTCTTGGAAGAAAGGCGCGAAAACGCAGCCATCAATGAGGCCAAATATAAATCCAAACTTGAAAAGTACTACAACGCGCGCGTCCGCGTTTGTACTTTCAACCCAGGAGACTACGTCCTACGCGACAATGAGGCATCTAATGCCGAGCGCCCAGGCAAACTCGCCCCCAAGTGGGAAGGACCCTACCTCATCAAAGAGGTCTTAGGGAAAGGCGCGTACAGATTGCAAACACTAGAAGGCGAACCTATCGCACGCACATGGAATGCACAACAGCTTCGACGCTGTTATATGTAAGCCATGTTCTTACATTTCTCTATGTAACCTATCGGGCCGCAGGCCATTTGCAAATAAATAAATACGCAATTTTATACATTATTGTTTGTTATTACTATTACAAATGCGTGTTCCACTTTGCGGTATCCCAAAAACAGATTGGCAAAATCTTCATTCGAGATACCCATACAAAGTGGTAACCACACACAAATATTGTAATAGGCCAGCAAAAGGCAAAAAGACTTGCATGTTCATCCGGCCGGATAAACAAGTTTTGTCAAACACTTGACACAATTCCTGAGCCCAAAAAGGCAAACAATGGAATTGACGCGGACTCATACGACAAAGGTATGGAGTACACTTGACCCCATTCACAAATGGGTAGAGTTCCGGTAATATAAGCTTTTACAAAGCTTAAGCAATTCTAAAACCCTCACACTGTAAATAACGGAATTGACGCGGACTCATACGACAAAGGTATGGAGTACACTTGACCCCATTCACAAATGGGTAGAGTTCCGGTAATATAAGCTTTTACAAAGCTTAAGCAATTCTAAAACCCTCACACGGTAAATAACAGAATTGATGCATACTCATACAACAAAAGTATGGAGTATACTTGACCCCGTTCATAAATGGGTAAAGTTACGCATACATACGTTCAGACATGCAAGAATTAAAAACACTTGTACAAACGGAACAAAGAAACTTTATATTCAAAAAATTCAAGTATCCACATGATGCTTAGTGAATTTACATAAAGTTCCTATTCTATACAAGAGGAATACAAAAAGGAGGCACACTCGCCAACCTAAACCCTATTTTGTACCGCTGGTCCCCGCATCTCCTCCGGCACCACCAGCGGGTTCTTCCTCTTCCACATCCGGATAAAGCATCCGCAAGCGGTCAACATAGTCCGCAACCTCCAAACAATCGTCCAGCTCCCCTACACAGGCAAGGGGCGTGTCATAAAAGGAGGCTACGGCAGCTTTCAGACGACCTTCGGTATCCACATCACGGAACCCGGATGCCTGATCAGTATAACCGCCTGCGGAAATACATTGATATGCCCAATGCAGCGGTTGTAACCAGCCTTGAAGCCAGCATCGCGCGCACGTTCCTTAACCAGGTCCAAACCAGATGCGGTCTCAGGGGCATTCATTATAGCCTCAACAATCTGCAATAAAGGGATCATAAGTCTTGGATACTAACCCAAGCAAATGCAAAGACAACGGATACTTACACGCGCGATGCCGTGCGTCCGCAACCACTCACGGTCAGCTTCCAGCTGGTTAAAAGAGGACACCAAGGCATCCTTGGCCTCAGCAGCAGCGTCAGCCCGCTTCTCCGCAGCAGACACGCGGGCAGTAAGGTCCGTAACCGCGACCTCCCGGGCCTGAACATCAGCCTGTCAAAAAATAGTAAACAGTTTACACGATAAACATTTACGAAACACGAAAGGAAATATACAACAAAGGTAAAAGAACATACCTGCAGGCTGGCAACAACTTTGTCCAAACGAATGCGCTCCGCATTCGCCTCTTCAAGAGCCTTAGAAGCACGGCTCTCCTTCTCTGCGGCCTCTTCAAGGGCCTTTGAGGCACGAGCCCCGGCTTCTTTGGCCTCTCCAAGCGCCTTCAGGGCGTCGGCCTTCGCCTGCAGTGCTTTAACAGAAATGGCCTCAGCCGCAGCCTTCTCCTGGCTCAAGGTAGCGTTCGCTGCCTTGGCATTTGTCAGCTCCTGCCGAGCATGAAACAGAATGTCATTCTGCTTAGCCCACGATGCATTCCACTTCTTGCGCTCATTGGACATTTTTTCATTCCAACTCTTGCGCTCATCAGCAAGAAGTTTAGCAAGGGTACGCACCTGTTTCAGCTGGGCAGCGGCAGCCCATTCAGAAGTCTGCTTCTGCTTCTCAAAAGCAGCCTTGTCCTTCTCGAGCTGCCCCGCACCCACACGAGCTGCCTCGACCAACTTCTCCGCCTCAGCCCGCATGCGAGCTGCTTCCTCCTCGCGGCGACCCAACACCTTGTAGTCTTCCAAGATGGCATTCGCCACAATAGAAGACCCTACTAACATTGTTGAGAGCTGGTTTATGCGCAGCTCACGGGGCGCAGCGCGGGCTCGCTCAACCTCAAAAGGGGTGCCTAGACCACCCAGAATCTCCTTGCATGCCGACGGGTCATTGGAAATATCATCCCCCTGCATAACAGTCCAGGGGGGTCGGTGATACACAGTACTACGACCCTGGGTATAGGTGCGGTAGTAGTACTCCAACTCAGACTCCCCAGGCTGAATTGGAGGCCCATCGTACCCCGCACCACCGGCAGACGAGCTGGTACCCTTATCAACAGGAGACTTCTGCGGCTCAGCATCATGCTGCCGCGTTTCAGCGCCAGTTTTTTCCGGTTCGGCATCAGACCGTTGCTTCCCGGTATCAGCAAACCGCACACTCACATTGTCTCCCTCATTGGGAGAAATCAGATTGTTGGACGAGTCAACAGTGTCAAAAATCTGGGTCGCAGCATTCTCTGCGGTACCCTCTGTCCGCACCGTCGACTCCGACACCACCTTGGCAGGGGGTGTCGATGGCACTTCAGTTGCACCCGCATCCGTGGCACGCGGGGCCGACTCCGGAACATCAAAGATAGAAAAATCTTCATCTTGAGGCTCTGCAAAAAACAACGTCAAATAGCTATCAAAACAAGTTACACATAACAGTTAAGACAAGCTAGCATACACTTACCAATAACAACCGCAGGTTTTTTCTGCGTCGGAGCAGACCTCTTGGTTACCAGTCTCCGACGTTTGGTTTCAACACCACCAGCAGCTTTCGGCTCTGGCTTTCTCTTCTCACCAATCACAGGGGGACCCGCAGCTGTCCCTCCCGCGGCCGTCTCCTCTGCCTGCTTCTTCGCAGCACCAGAACGCGACCCCGCGGCTGTACCCAAACCCTCAAGGGTATCAGATACTATCACATAATCCTTGTGTCGACGAAAAGAGGAGTGAGAGATACCTGCCACCTGCGGCACCAGATGAGGCACAGTTGTGACCTCCTTTATCTTCTTTTGGAGAAAGCGCACGCCCTTCACAGTTTGCCTCTTTGGCACACCTTTCGCATCAGGGTCCCCTAAGGCCCCAAGATCACCTGCATAAAATCAATCCAAAGGGTGAATCAATAAACCAACATTATCATCACAAGTGAAAAACCTTCCAAATTATACCTTTGCCTGGCTGCAACTCAACTGCCAGTGCGGCCTCAGTAGGCACCCGGAAGTTACTACGGATGATAGCATTATGATCCTCCTCACCATCCGCACAAACTACGGTCTCAACCGTACCAAGAAAATCCGGGGCAAACATCCTCCATGCGGGAGCATCCTCTGATAACAAACATAAAGTCAGTACCGCAAAAAAGAATAGGGAACTCAAACACATGAAACGTACGTACCACCGCTTTTCTCCCGCACCACGGGCCTCGAGTTTTTGTTCCTCCTCGTCAACATCATACGCAACAACCACAGTTGCGTGTTGGTCAGCTTCACAGACTCAATAGTCTGAAGCTGCGGAAACCACTGCACTGATTTCAAACTGGGCATCGCAATGGTCTCCCCTATGATCGTCTCGGTCACGTTCCGAAACGTCATGTCTGCAACAATGGCAGCAGCCTTGACATAGAAGAATTTCTTTTTCCACATCGTCATCCCCTTGGGAGGAGTCATCAGCTTGGGGCTACCGTCTCGTTGACGGAAAGAAAAGAAACCCAATGACACAGTCATCTGATAAAACCGTCGGAAATCTCCGACGGTAGGCTCTATACCAAGAGCACGGAAGGTGAACTCAAAATTACGAATCCGAATCATACCAAACGGACTCATTTGAGAAATGTGGACCTTGTACCACTCCATGACATCCACAACGAACACCGTCAACGGTAACCGGAGATTACAGTCACCAAAAAAGTCGGCCCACATGGTCACATAACCAGCCGGAGCGTCAGCACCAGTATCACCCTCCGATGGATACTGAGCCCCATACTCAGGGGGCATTTGGACGTCAAGCATAAGACGATCAAAGGTTTTTCTGGTCCACTTTAACGCCGGTAATCCACTACCAGCAGCCCCCTCCTCTTCTTCTTCAACCACTACCGGTTGTTCAGGGTTTTCACCCTCCACATTGTGTGGATTAGATGGTTCAGCCATCAAGAATATCAAAGAAACAGAAGATGGTGAACAGAAAAACCAAAACCCTCACTGGAACTTCAAGGAATTTCGTCGGAGAAGACAAAGAACAAGTTTCTCTCACCGGCAAATTTTTGAAAATTTCAAACAAGTGAGGGGAAACCACGAACGGTTTCCCCTTATATACCCATCGCAATTAATGCGGAGGGAGAAAACAAATGATCACGTTCAAAAAGAGCGAATCATATGACACCACGTGTCGAGCGCCGTTTCCGCTGACGGTTATCACGCGCGCGTGGCCGCCCACGCGCCTGACACAAGAGACGTTTACACTCTTCGCTACAGTGCATTTAATGCCTCGGGCAGTGCAAACGTCCTTTCATTTCAGCACATGCCAGGAAGATCTCACCAACTTCCACCAACTCACACGTACGTCCAGCCACGTATGCAACAAAAAGCGACTACATTATCCAATTATAAGCGGCATGCGGTTTCTCTGGTATACCGCACCATAACCCATACCGCATGTCGTTTTTTAACATACCCCTAAAAATAGGTAAAAATATATATCTCTACACTATAAGGGGGTATAATACCTATCCGCACTACCCACGAGCACACGTGGAATATGCGGACATGCCACACACGAGCCCGTTCAGGTGTGTCAGATGCTCAGAACCAGCGCTGGCCGTTGGACTGAACCGCATCTCAGACACAGGGGAACCGCATTGCCTTCATTCTCTTCAAGCTTCAAATCCCTCCTGCCCAGTTCACAACCGCAGAGGGTACATGAACACCTTCTTTAACAAAAGGAAGGAAGGGAATGCACGCGAACGCACATCAGCAACCCTGTCTCCTGAACCTTCAAGAGCTACGTCCGAGCCACACCCGCTTTGAGCAAATGTGGTAATGCAAAACCACAGACACTCACGAGGAGCTACGGACATAACCATAGCTTCCGCAGAGTGGTTGCTACGGAAGAGCCAAGCTCACTCCACATCACCGAACAATGCTACTGCAAGGCAAACTCGGTATTGGAGCGGGAAGGTAAGTGGCTCCAAAACGAACGCAGAACAGCGCTCTAAATAAACCCTCGTCGAACAACAAGCGTCCGAACAGCGGTAACAAGTCTGCTTATGACTTTGTTAGCCCGACTATGGGCCGCATAGAATAAACAATGGTGGGCATACCCTTGCCTATGACCATGTTTATTTACCCATAGTACGAATATACATTGTTCGACCAAACATGGCCAACAATGACGCAACGAGGTAACCGCAAAGAACGTGCGGTTACTAGAGAGCTATGACGATAAACACGAAAACCCAACAAAAAAGGGATCGTCGTCTCATAACTCGATGCTGAACATAGAGCTTGAGCAAAGCACTTGCAAGCATCAACAACTTTTGATCCCAGTCTCAAAGATTGGTCCAAAAGTTTCTTTTCTTCTTCATGCACCAATTCAACAATTGGTATGAAGAAAAGACCACCTTTAAAGGATGGGAAACCTCCACATACCTTCGAACCACCATCTCAGAGGTTGGTTCGAAGTTTGTGCAGCATTACTAACAAGGTCTCCAAGAGACCTTCGGCACAACAACAGGTGGCAGGCCACCTGGTGACATAAATCGGCTGAGAATCTCGCATCAGACGAGATTCCTTCACCGATACGGAAGAGGCGTCAGATGACCCTTCCGGACCTCCAGCTTCATTTACATACAGAAAAGACCACACATGGTCTAGGATCTTCTCCAGACTCCAAACTACCTTCCAAACACCATAGTCCAGCACTCCTCCCACATACACCTTGTATGTGGCAGCAACACTAGACTGGGGGGACTTGAAGGGGTATGGTCCCAGATCTCGCGTCAGCATGGACCGCGAGTGACCATTACCCTTATCAAAACCCCCACTAACTAACAACCTACTTGTGCCCATGCGGGAACGCGTCGACACAAGGGTTGAATCCAATCTATCTAGTAACAAAGAAGGACTTACATGGAACATGAGAACGGTAGAGTGATGCGACATAGCATCACATCTGGTGTATGAAAACGGAAGTATTCACAGCGATGCGGCATCGCACCGCATCCAGTGAACACTTCTATCAATACAGGAAAGCCTTACCTTAGGCATAGAAGAAGATGAACGTAGCGGTACGGCTGACACCGTACCATACGGACATTTTCGTCACGACAAGGGATGCAGGCAAGACGACGATGCGGCTAGCACCGCATCTCGCGTATTCCTTGATCACAAGTAGGAGACGCGGTAACTTCAGATGTTACCGCACGTAGCGATGCGGCTTGCACCGCATCCTATGTACTCAAGCAAGTGGTATTGACACCACAGTGCAAGTGGCACCAATGGCAGTTACCTGTCAGAGCTACGTAAGCAATGGACTGATGTGGCGTAACCTCCATAACCGACGAGCCTGACACACCTGAAAAGGTGCAGCACGTCGTCAGTCCATCCATCATCATCCTCCTTCACTCCTCGGCTATAAATACCAACCCCAAACCAGGTTTGAGGTATCGACTCACAACTCTCTCACTACTACTACTACTATCTTACTTTGCTTCCCAAGCAAACTACTGATTCTCACGCCGGAGAGTGGTAACAAGGAGCACCCCCCACCCCATCCTCCTTGTTACGAGTCACGGCTTGTTTCCTTGTGCAGGAGATCAACCACCGGTGATCCAGCCAGCGATCCTCGAGAGGAAGGGATTAACCCTTCTTGACGAGACCAGTGTGTTAACCCTGCCCGGTTAACCATTGTTTCATCAGAAATGAAAGATCTAATGAATAGTAAGACAACAAAGTTATATAATTATTAAAGTAAAATGGAAGGAGTGGTGCTTGATTGACTATGAATGGTAAGTATGCTTCACTCATTTACGATAAATAATAAAGAAAAAGGCCATTCCATTTCGACAAAAGACCCACACCCAAGTTCCACGATAGATAGCGTATTTAAACATTTGTAGCCTGATTGTTGGGATATGAGTGAAGCTTGACTTCAAACTTCCATTGAAGAACCAACTATTAATGAAATCAAATTGAAGTAATAATGAACTCAAAATGAAGTTTAAGTAATGTTTGATGTAGGATTAGTTGGATATACAAAAATACAGAAAATAAATAGCTTTAAACATGTTTTCGTTTATAAACTTTAAAACACGATATTTAATTTTAATCATGTCTCAATATAAATTCTATTTTATTTTACTATATTATGAAATGAAAGTTCTCATGAATAGTAACACAAAGAGTTACATAATTACTAAAGTAAAATGGAAAGAGTGGTGCTTGATTGACTATAAACGGTGAGTATGAGAACGTGACATGATTTTTTAAAGGAAAACTTCATTAAAACAAGACCAACCTGAAAACTGGGCAGCCACCCACAACCACACAACATTACATAATTACAAATTTACACCAATCTTCCAATAAGACATGTGACGTGTTCGTAACATGTTATTTTTGTATTAGTTTTGTACACGTTTTAGCATTTAAACGCATCGTTTGGTATAGGTTTAATGTACTTATGTTGTGTTGAGGTTTTTAGGTTTAACGGGTGCTAATTGATGGAAAATGAGCATAAACGAAGAAATTTAGAATGCACATGTCGAACGAGTGACTGAAAACAAAGTGCTGGAAAAGGACCTCCCCTACGCCACGCGGGGGAGGAGTGTGTACTTGGCGTGTGTCTCATGAGTGGCTAAAATACAAAAAAAAAAAAAACTAAATTGTTACCTGTCGCGCCACGCGATGGAGGAAGACGACCCCCTCCCCGCTTGCCGTAGGGGAGGCCCGACACGGAAAATTGTGGGTTTTAACCTAAATCGCTTGGGTATTACTTCATGAAACAATTATCATTCTCTTACGAACTCGGAGCAGCCAAAAGTAGATTTTGGGCATGTTTATTTGTGTCGATTCAATATCTGAAGGTGTGATGACTACCATGCGCGGCTAAACTACTTGTGACTTTTCTCGGGTGAATAATTGTTAGGTTTTGCACGAATATGGTGTTTTTCTGATTATTGTAACTAATACATCTTGATTACTGGTGTTGGAAATATAAACATTATTTATATTTGAACTGTTTGTCTTTTATCAAACGTATTGGCGGTTGGTAATTAGGTGGGTAGTTGGCATATCTTAACAGATCAGTAGGTCGTATGGTTATTATTAAAAATTTCCTCTAATCATTGTTCAAATTCATAAATTTCAAGGCCATGTCTATGTGATGTTTAAATCATTGAAATAGAATTTTGTGTTAAACTTGCAACTGAGATTCCAGATGGGGGTTACTTTCTCTTAATCTTATAACACTTTCTTAATCAATTTTCAAGTTCTTCCAATCAATCAAATAAACCCCTAATTTAGTCCAATGGGTAATTGTTTAATAAATTGCTAAACACTAACCACAAATCTCCTTGTAGATACGACCTTACTTTCCCATACTATTTAAGATATTTAAGTACAAAATACTTGTTTTTAATTAGCACATGACAACTACATCAAAATGGTGTCGTTGTCGGGGAGTTCGTGCGCTTAGTGTTAGTTTAGTTTAATTGTTCTTTCTTGTTCCCTAAAAATATAAAAAACCAAAAATATTTTCATTTTATTTGTTTCTTGTTTAGTTTCGTACTACATGCAGTTTCTTGTTTATTTGTGTGCAGGTGATTTCTTTGTTGCATGCATACTAGATTCTAAGGAAGGTCATCACCACTTCTTTTAGACCTAGAGATTAAAAAGATTATCAAGCAGAACCACATTCTTCTTCAATTAGCAGTCAAAGCAAAATCAAATTCAGCACATATGAGTCAAATAGAGAACCAAGAAAAACTTGGAAACCAACCTCCACCACAACAAGATCCAATACCCAACATGCCATCTCCACCTTTTTCCAAAATCAAGCAAACCAAAAATATCAACCACCACCACCACAAAACTTAAACACAAGTACAACCCCAGCATGGCCAACTTCAAGTAATGGGTGGGGAACTAAAATACCCATGGATGGAGCGTCAGCCAAAAAACCAACCACCGCCACAACCCAACCCGCCACAACACCCGCATCGTGCAGGTAATTTGTTCGATCAAGAAAGCAACAGGGCTAGGGTTGAAGACTAGGAAGATGGTAGATATGTTGAAGGGTATGGTGATGATGAAGATTGGGTTGATGATGATGGATATGTAGGGAATCAAGGGGGTCCGTATGATCCATGAAGGAACAGAAATCAACAAGGGTTTCATCTGAGAAATCTAGTTGGAGGAAATGGGTATCAAATTCCACCAAGGGGATGTAACATCCGCCTAAAACGGATCCTAGAACCAGAACCGTATGTAAACCGAATTCTAATTTTTATAATCAATGAAGTTGTGATTCTTTTTTATTATTATTGTTTGTTTAGATAATGGTCCATATTTTTAGGCGCTCATTAGCTAATAAATAAAATAATAACATCCATAACTTAAACCATCTAAACAACACCCTATATATATATATATATATATATATATTCCCAAACGATATAATACTTTGCAATTCAAACCAAATGCTTTGCCATTTGAACTAAGTGACATCACTAACTCCATATCCAAACGATGGCCACCCTCCTTTACATCCCAAACGATAAACCTCCCCTCTTTTTATCCAAGTTCCAAACGACAAGGATACTGCATCCCCAAACGACAACAAGCTCATCCAAAACGATAGTCCATATCATTTCGAGCCACATCTCAAAAGACAGTGCACTGCAATCCCTTCTTCTCCAAGTTGTCGCAAGTATTGAAGTTATACTCAATCAATTCGGTTTGAATTCGCATAATTGGTTTTATAATTTTCCCCAAATAAGTCTATACATTAATGCACACCTAAAACCATCCAAATACATTATAGAATTTCCTAATTTTATTAAAATCAATTCTCCATTAAAGTTTAAAAAAAAATACCCAAAATTTTTTGTAACACCCCAAAAATGGGTTCGTTAATTATACTAAATTAACCAAAAAATAAATAAATAAATAAATAAATAAATAAACGGGTAAAATACCGTTGGTGGTAAAAGTAAACCCGGTGAATATTAGGATTTAAATAAAAGTTTCTAATATTAAATTAAAAGTGAATAAAAGCTTTTGAGGAAATAAAGATTATAAAAAACAACTTGTTGCGGATTGATGGCCTTGGCGGCACGCGAAGAGAAGGGGGTAGGGGCTGGCGTAGCGTGGCGCTACCTTAATCCGAGAATTTTGAATTTCTTACATTTGGCCCCTGAACTTTGATAATATTATTATTTTAAGCCATAACTTCCATTATTAGCAGGGTTTTAAGTATCAAACATGTATGTAACTATAATTCTAGTATCGTGAATGCATGTATATTGCACGTATAATGAGTATCAAAACATGTATTTAAATGATTGATTGCATGAATAACAAATAAGTATAAAGAACGAATTTCATTATGATCAATCTCGGATTACAGGGCTAGAAATAAAATACGATTACAAGGAGAATAAAAGTTTCAAAAAATAGAAATACAAGTAAACTTTCTAAATAAGGAAAGTTCAAGAATGCGAAGCGTTACAGATGGGGTCTTTCGTGAGAAGGTGAGTGATTCGCACGAATGGAGGCCTGTCGCACGAAAGACTATTGGTTTGCATGAATGGTTCAGTTCGCACGAAGGGTTTCAGTTCGCATGAGAGAGTTATGTCGGGCTAGTTTTGCGTATGTTAGCCGGTTTTAAGTATTTCAAATATAAAAGTGTAGGCATTGTACGGAAGAAAATGTCGATTTCCTATTGTATGGCACGAGATCGGAGATGCGCAAATTACCGGTCCTGAGCTGTTGCAAGAAACGACTGACAAAATCCTCCAAATTCGAGACAATCTGCTGAAAGCTCGAAGTTGTTAGAAAAGTTACGCCGATAGACACCGCAAGCCCCTTGAATTTGACGTTGGCGATCACGTACTCCTAAGGGTTTCACCTTGGAAGGGGGTGATGAGATTTGGCAAGAAAGGAAAGCTCGCGCCTCGATATGTTGGACCCTTTAATATTCTGGAAAGGATTGGCAAGGTGGCCTACAGACTCGAACTACCGGAGGAACTTAGCAACATCCACCCGACTTTCCATGTTTCGAACCTCAAAAGTGTTTGGCCGAGCAGAATTTACATGTACCACTCGAGGATCTACAAGTGGACGAAACATTACACTTCATGGAAAAGCCTGTCGAGATCATGGATCGAGAAACCAAGAAGCTTCGACGCTCACGCATTCCCATAGTGAAAGTTCGCTGGGAAGGCAAACGCGGCGCCGAGTTCACCTGGGAACTCGAAAGTGACATGAAGGCTAAGTATCCACAGCTATTCGTTACGCCTGCGCCTTAATTTCGGGACGAAATTCCCTAAAGTAGGGGAGGCTGTAACAACCCGACTTTTTGAAGTCAAAGTATAAGTCAAAGTCAAAGGAAGAAAAGATTGCTAATCAGATCTATCATTCCTTGCTTAATTATTACTTGTACTATCGGATCTCGATAGTCGATACTTTGGTTTATGTTATTTTAGTTGTATTATGTGAAGTAACAACGCAATAAACGCAGTTAAACGCTATCAACTTACCGCTAATCTCATCGCTATCGCATCGCAACGTGAATCGCAGTTCTGGATATTGTTTTTGTGTGTGTGTGCTATTATGTGTTACTTGTGCATGTTTATATTTGTTTTGAGGTGATTATTCGCAAACGCAATCGCAACTCTACCGCAACGCAATCTCATTGCGGACACAAAAACCAAGTAATACTTTTATGGTTATTAGTGGTTATGTTATTTAATACTATCGCATCGCTTACTCGCAACACAATGCAACGCTCAATGCACAAAACGAAAAGTCGGAAACAAACTTGCACAAGCCATCCGATCGAATGACCATTCGATCGAATGGTCATCCGTCTAGATAACCATCCGATCGGAAGGCCCTCCGATCGAACCACTCCACACTGCATTTCTCCTCTTTCCCCTATAAATACCCACCTATCACATCACTGTTCACGTGATGTGACAGCTCTCCTTCGACTAGCGCATTCTCAGCCACATTTCTCTCGATTCCTCGTGATTCTTGTAAGTTTTCATCTCAAATCTTGTACTTTCTTGATTTACACACACTTTCTCATCGATTTCACCCATAAATCACAACTTTTCACCATGAAATCTATAGATTTGAGTTGTTCTAGGATGATGTCATCATGGGTTCTCATGAACACCAAAGTGTGACCTCATTCCCCCAAGAACAACTCAAATCTAAAGGATTTCCACAATGTTTAAACACTAATTTCACCAAAAATCTAAACATCCTTCAAGTGTTTCAAACTTTTCCTCAACATTCTCAACTTTTCACATAAAACCGATAGAATCTGAGCTCGTTCAGGCCTTCTACTTATTCTCTAGTGAAGTGCCGGTCTGAGAACGGCTTACTATCAACGAGATAACCGACTTAACGGTTGAACATGAAGTTCCGTCAAGAACCGTTACTGATCAGACGGGGCGATTCCCATCCGATCGGATGACTTGGACTTGATGGAGTTTCCGTTGTTGACACGTTGTTAAACTGTCTCGGTTAAACCGCAAACTTTCTAAACTTAGCAAATTTTACAAACTTTCAAAATGAACAGGTTACCGAACGGATTGCCGTCTGATTGGATCACCCTCCGATCGAACGACAATCCGAACGGATGACTTGTGATCCTCAATACTTGAATATTTTACAAACTTCAAAGAATATTAGTTCCCAACGAATAGTCATCCGATCGGACGACCATCCGATCGAATGACTATTCTACCTAGGGACTTAAACCTTTAAAACAACTACTCAAACGAACCACCATCCGATCGAACGGCCATCTATCCGGATGACCATCCGACCGGATGGCTGGACCAATAGAGATACTTCTTGTTTTACAAAATGCTACAACGAAAACTTCAAAGTTCACATCATACACAAACACATCCTTCCCAAATGAATGACTATCCCACCGAACAGTCATCAGTCCGGATGACCATCCGTCCAGACGGTCATCCGATCGGATCACCATCCGTCACTCAGCTCACTCGACACCGTTTTACGCACTGTTCAATGCTTATACTGACGATTATCTGATCAGGCTAACTCTCCAGCGCTCCCTTCAATCCAAGACTGTGTTTATTCATTAAACACGATCTGTGAGTACACTCGATCCCTCTTTGCTTAACACACTTTTGGGTGTTACATACGTTACCTATATCCAATCATATCGACACACGACGCAAACACTTTTATACGCTAACCGCTCTGCATGTTATATGTGTTATTCGATGAATGCTTGTATGTTATGTTTACACAGTGATTGTTGCCTGACACCTTAGCAACGATAGTACTATAGTTTGGACTCAGCACCTGTCGTGGACAGGGGTTGTTAAGGGTATTTCTTCACGTGTCACAGTGGTGATATGTGTTGCGCATTCTACAACTCGCAGTCATGTTTTTGCATATTTCATTGTCGATAACTCGCTAGCTTCACCTTTCAACATGTTACATGCTGGTTATGCGTAAATCACTTTTCGCTACTATATGCTATTAAACTTGTATGCTCACCTTTACACTATGTGTATTGACCTATTTTAACGTATGTGACAGGTGTCTAGGATGTTGTTAAATTGCTGGATGTTATGGAACCAAGCTTAGGTGGTCTAGAAATGAACTATATAATTTATGAGTTGTCGGAACAGTTTTTATCTGTCATTGAGAACAATTTGTCTGTAATAACTTGTTACTTAATATCTTACGGTATGGGACGTAATGATTAAATATTTGGTAACTATAGTTGTTATGGAATCTCTTGGATAATCTGTTTCACTCAGTGCCTCACCCCGATGTTTCCGCCATCGGTTGAGGTGTGATAAGCGTGGAGTAGATCGCGCCTCTAACAAATCTATTTTCAAATAAGTGACATAAAAAAGTTACAAACCAAGCAGGGTTGTTCAAACCGCTCGCCACTCATCGCTCGCTCGATGCTCGTTCGGAAATTGCTCAGAAAATGCTCGTTCAATTTAACGCTCGGTTGAAAATGGGCAGTTCTGCTCGGTTCAGTTTGTAAATGAGCCAAGCATGAGCAAAGGTCCGCTCAGCTCGATTCGGCTCGAATTATTGTTTTTTATTAGTATACATATACATATACAGGGGAAGGATCCACTAAAAAGTGGATTTTGCCTAAGTAGCCTAAGAATGATTGTGATGATGACATGTGACACTCCTAATAAGTAAGAATAAAGGGCATTTTGGTCCTTATAAATAGGAGTGAAAATGACATGTGGCACCTCTTTTGTTTTTTAAAAATACAAAAAAAAAATCTAGTACAAAAAAATCTAGCATAAAAAATCTGGTACAAAAAAATATAGCACAAAAAATGTAGTACAAAAAAATATAGCACAAAAAAATCTAGTACAAAAAATATAGCACGAAAAAATTTAGCAAAAAAATGTAGTACAAAAAAATCCAACACAAAAAATTGAGAAAAAAAAATTTAAGACAAAAAAAATCAGCAAAAAAATTAGCACAAAAATATAGTACAAAAATAGAAGCACAAAAAATGTTATACAACACATTTTAGTGGGTTTTTTTAGTTTTCATATTTTATATAGTAATATGGTACTCAAATTAAAGATAAAAAGACGCTCGATTTTACGGTGAAATTTTATGAAAAAATAAAATCGTATAAAAAAGTTATGAACATTTAAAAAATGGGAGTGGAATATGCATGTACCCTTGCACTCCTCCTTTCTCCTACACTTTCATTTTAACCGTTGATTTGAAAAATGAATGGTTAATATTCTTTCTTATCCTACTTAGCCAAAATAAACTCTTTATTTGATCTTACCCCTACATATACATATACATATACACATATAAACATGTAGTGGAGGGTTCAAATGAGAAGAAATTTTTTGTAAAAATAAAAAAGAACAAATTTCAACCAATAAGAATGCTTTATTTTACTTCATTTAATTTTTGTATTTAATATGGGTGTAAGGGTATATTGGTAAAATTAGATAGATCATTAATTGTTAGTCTTCCTTTTTAATAGCTAACTATATTAAATTTGTAACTTATTTTCAAAAAAAAAATATATCTTTTCAAAGAAAAAAAAATTAATTTAAGGTGTAGGATAAATTATGAGGTGTGTAGGATGAATTACGAGTTGTGTAGGATAAATTTCAATATGTGTAGGATAAATTTCAAAAACATGTAGGATAAATTTTGATGTGTTTAGGCAAAAATTTTAGTGTGGGGGATGATAATCTTTATGACTAATTAATTAGTCAAAAAGAATAATAAATGAGATGAGAGAAAACTATTTAATGTTTTACAATTGTACCCTTTGTTCTTTTTCTTGTCAATTTAATTTTCTTCTCAAATGAACATCCCCCTAAACATGTATATACACATATAGTGTGAGGTTTATTGGGGAACACTAAAAAAGTACGGAACCGGGGAACACTTTTAACAATTTAACTTAACATGTTAAAAATCAATTTTTTTTAAATTTTTTTCGGCGCTTTTCTTTATAATCACTTGTAGAAGCATTTTTAATAAAAAAATAAAAACTAAAAATATTAAAAAACAGTTAAAAAAGGCTTAATTTTTTTTACAAAAATGATTTTTTATTGAAATAGTTTCTACCTATTTTTGTAAGGAAAAGCGCTGAATTTTTTTAAAAGATTGATTTTTAACATGTTAAGTTAATTTTATAAGATATATTATTTTAACTGTTTTTAAAGATTTTTTTAAATATTTTTCAGTTTTTTATTAAGAATGTTTTTACATGTATTTATAAGGAAAACGCTGAATAAAATTTAGAAAAAATTGATTTTTAACATGTTAAGTTGAATTATTAAGAGTATTCCCATGTTCCCCACTTTTTTAGTGTTCCCTAATTAACCTTCCCTTACACATATATATACACAAATATAAATTATACACATATATACACACACCTATATATACACACATACATATATGCTTAAATATAAAATTAAATTTATAGTTTTATATATACTACTCTATTAGATTTTGGTCCACGATATAAAAATTTACAACTGTATCTATACGTACTAGCTCAATCACGCCAATAAAAAATTAATATCAAATATAAAAGTTAAACCTTAAACTGATAAACGACAGTTTGCTCATCACCTCAATGTTCATGTCGTTACCCTAAGTTGATCGTCTGCTGATCTCAACGTCATTGTTCGTGCAATAGGATCATCGTCTCGTCAGTTACAACATTGTTATTCATAAGAAAAATATTATACCATGAAATGTGCCTGTCGCAACCCTCGATCCCTTTTCCCCGGGACCGGGCGGCCGCGAGCCTCAGAGCGGTGGTATCGCTGTTTATTAATTTGGCAGCGGAAATTTCATCAGGACCGTAGTTAGGAAATAGTTTATCAGAGTAAAATACCACACTTTTATAATTAATAAATACATGGGAAAAACCCAAGTTTCCATTATAAACATGTTTTTAGGGATAAACCCTAATTTATTGAAATAAAACTTCTTTCTTGTTTAGGTAAACTTTATAGCCACTTTTCCAAGCCTTCAGTGCTCTCCAGCTGGCTTCTATTTGGCTTTCACATTTTGTTACTTGAAACACGTTTTAGAAAGTTTTATCAGCAAGAAATACTGGCGAGTGAATCCCAGTTTAACTAAAACAAGCTTTTATCAATATACAGTATTGAGGGCATCCGCAATTACATTTGTTTACATCTACTCAATTACCACCCACGGTACTGTCAATCCTGACTTGTAGTAATGTTACTACTCACAGTGTAGTAACAAGTTATGTATACAAAACCACAACATACCGACAGTAATTGTAGAATCACAAATACTCAATTACTGTTAAATATAATTTAAAATAATTGAGGTTTTGTAAAAACAGTTTACAAAAAGAGGAATTACTCACATTGCTATTTTAGATAATTCCTGGTGACTTCCTGGTTATAATCTATTTAAAATAAACAATGCACACGCGTTAGTATAATAACCCAATTTACATTAGATATACCCTCCTCCGGAGACAGAAATCCAACGACTGAGTCGGGCAGAGCCTAGAGATGCGTTACGGAGCTCTAGATCAATTGGGCAGAGTAACTAATACGTAACCGGGGGTTATAATACTTACAACGAGGCAGAGCTTCGCTTTTGAGTGGGTATTATACCCGAGCAAAATTTCTATTAATTCAGAAATTGAGAGAGAAGTTTTAATTTTGAACAATTTTCAACTGAAGCTCAATCGTCCAATTTATAGGCTGGAAACAGGGGCGGCTCGCGCCCCGCAAGAGATACACGAATGGCCTTCGCGGCCCGCGAGCAATGTAGGGTAGGATCTAGGTTTGCTGAATCAATGGTATAGGTTGGACACGACTGGGACACGTGGCGGCCTAGGGACTCGTCTGGTGCCACCTTGTCGTGGCCCACGATAGCCTAGGGTTACCTGCGTCGCTCCCCGCGAGCACCCCAAAAATCTTGTTTTATTCGATTTTTAATAAAATAAAGATATTTCGGGGCCGTTTTTTGTATACGGGGTGTATTTTAGGACATATAAGGATGTTTTCAGGATTTTAACAGAGTTGTTATATCCTCCCCACCTTGTTTTAGAACTCGTCCTCGAGGTCTACTGGAACAGATGTGGATATTTCCTCTACATCTCTGATTCGAGCTCCCAAGTGTATTCTGGTCCCATCTTGGAGTCCCATTTCACTTTGACTAGAACTAATCTCTTGTGCTTGGGAGATTCTTGATCTTTCTGTCTTCAATCTGTAGCGGCTTTTCTACAAACTTAAGTTTCTCATTTACCTCTATGTCCTTAAGAGATACCACTAATGACTCATCTGCTAAGCACTTCTTGAGATTACATACATGAAACACATCAAAAGGTCTCTGGCAGTTGTAGCTGGTAAGCTATGGGTCCTATTCTTGTAATAATCTCAAAAGGTCCAAGCTTTCCTCTCTTTATGAATCTGATCACTCCTTTCCATGGAGAAACTTTTAATAATACTTTATCTCCTACTTGAAATTCCAACGGTTTTCGTCTGTTGTCAGCATAACTCTTTTGGCGATCGCGTGCTACTTTTAATCTTTCCTTGACTTGAATAATCTTGTCTGTTGTTTCTTGCACTATCTCTGGTCTAGACAGTTGCTTTTCTCCAATTTCTGCCCAACAGACTGGGGTTCGGCACTTTTGCCTATAAAGTGCTTCAAATGGTTCAGCATTGATACTGGTATGATAGTTGTTATTGTAGGAAAATTCTATTAATAGTAAATGATCGTCCCAATTTCCTCCGAAATCAATTACACAAGCTCTAAGCATATCTTCCATTGTCTGAATTGTCCTTTCGCTTTGTCCATCCGTTTGAGGATGATAAGCAGTGCTTAGATGTAACTTGGTTCCCATTGCTTTTTGGAAACTAGTCCAAAAATGAGAAGTAAAACAGCTATCTCTATCAGAAACAATAGATAAAGGAATTCCATGTAATGAAACGATTTCATTTACATATAACTTGGCTAATTGTTCCATACTGAAAGTTTCCTTCATCGATAAGAAATGACCAGACTTGGTTAATCTGTCTACAATCACCCAGATTGTATCATTACCTTTTCTTGTCCTAGGTAATTTAGTAACAAAGTCCATTGTTGTTAATTCCCACTTCCATATCGGCATTTCTAGTTGCTGCAATAAACCTGAGAGTTTCTGATGTTCAGCTTTAACCTGTGAACAGGTTAGACACTTAGCAACATAGGTGGCTATATCTTTTTTCATTCCTATCCACCAGAAATTTTTTCTTAGATCTTGATACATTTTATCACTTCCTGGATGTATCATATACTTAGACTTATGGGCTTTTTCTAAAATTCAGTGCCGTAGGTTTCCTTGTTTGGGTATCCAGATTCTTTTCTTATAAAATCTCCAAATTCCATCTGTCCCTTGTTCTAATTCCTTAATCATTCCTTTTAATTTTTCAGTATTTTCCTTGATTACCGATTCCTGTACTTCTCTAATTTGCTCGCTTAAATCTACCTGCAGATTTATTTTAAGAGAACGTACTCGTTTTGGCTTTTCATGATACTTTCGACTTAAAGCATCAGTTGCTACATTAGCCTTTCCTGCGTGATACTGGATATTACAATCGTAATCACTAAGAATTTCCATCCAGCGTCTCTGTCTCATATTTAACTCCTTTTGCCTGAAGACATATCTTAGACTCTTATGATTTGTGAAAATGGTAAACTTACTACCGTAAAGATAGTGTCTCCAAATTTTAAGGGCAAAAATTATGGCTCCTAATTCTAGATCATGGGTTGTATAATTCTCTTCATGGTTCTTAAGTTGTCTAGAGGCATAGGCTATAACCTTTTGACGTTGCATTAACACACATCCATAACCTAACTTAGAAGCGTCACAATAGACTATAAAGTCTTCAGTTCCTTCTTGTAACGCGAGTATGGGTGCATTGGTAAATCTTTTCTTAAGAATTCTAAAAGCTTCTTCCTACTTTGGTCCCCATTCAAACTTAACCGATTTACATGTCACTTTTATTAAAGGAATAGTTATTCTAGAAAAATCTCGGATAAACCGTCTATAATACCCTGCTAATCCAAGAAAACTTCTCACCTCCGTTGGTGATTCAGGGACTTTTCATTTATTAATCGCCTCGATCTTTATGGGATCCACATGAATTCCTTCACGATTAACTAGATGTCCAAGAAATTGCACTTCTTCTAACCAAAATTCACATTTTGAGAATTTAGCACAAAGTTTTTCTTTTCTCAGTAATGTAAGGAGTGCATGCAGATGCGCTGCATGTTCCTCTTTACTCTTAGAGTAAATTAGAATATCATCTATAAAGACAATTATGAATTTATCCAGATATGGTTTACATATTCTGTTCATCATGTCCATAAATGCAGCTGGGGCAGTGGTTAAACCAAATGGCATGACTGTAAATTCATAATGACCATACCTTGTCCTAAAAGTAGTTTTAGGAATGTCCTCTTCATGTACTTTCAGTTGATGATATCCTGAGCGTAAATCGATCTTAGAAAAGAATCGAGTTCCTTGAAGTTGATCGAACAGATTATCAATTCTCGGTAATGGGTACCGATTTTTAATCGTGACTTTATTCAGTTCTCGGTAATCAATGCACATACACATTGACCCGTCCTTCTTCTTAACGAACAATATTGGTGCTCCCCATGGTGATGAACTAGGCTGTATGAAACCTTTTTCCAGAAGTTCGACCAATTTTTTCTTTAGTTCTTGCATCTCTGTTGGTGCTAAACGATAGGGTGCCTTGGCAATCGGTGCTGTTCCTTGTAGTAGGTGAATTCTGAATTCAACTTCTCTATCTAGTGGTAGTCTAGGTAACTCTTCTGGGAAAACATCTGAGAATTGAGATACTACGGGAATATCTTTCAATTCTTTTCCTTTAGTGTTAATGATTATAGAAATAATATACACTAGTGATCCCTTCCTTACATAGCTTGTTGTTTTCATTACAGAGATGAATTTTGTGGACCTGGTTGGCTTGTCTCCTTTAATTGTGATCTTTTCACCATTTGGTGAATTTACTTGTATTGACTTTTGATCACATAAAATATTGGCTTGATTGGCTAGTAACCAATCCATTCCTAATATGATATCAACTCCAGCCAGATTCATTGGGTAAAGGTTAGCAATAAATTTATGGTTTAAAATTTCTATTCTTGCTCCCCACAAGATTTCAGTAATCTTAATGGATTCTCCGTTTGCCGTTTCTATCAGACATTCTTGTTGAAGTTTAGTTAATGGTTGATTGAGAAGTTTGCAGAATGAAGTGTTAATAAAACTTTGGTTCGCACCAGAGTCAAATAATACTTTAGCAAAATATCATTAACTAAAAACGTACTGGCAATCACATCCGGAATCATCTTGGCTTCTTCAGCTGTCAGAATAAATGCTCTAGCGTTCTTGGTAGTTTTGCTGTTTGTTGCTGGAGCTAGTTTTGGACAATTCGGTTTGATATGCCCCTTTTTCTCCACAATTGAAGCATATCACATTACTGGGTTTCTTTCTGCAGTCTTCTTCCTTGTGCCCAGATATTTTACAGAAGTTGCAGTATATGGAGCATCTTCCTGAATGCTTCTTCTTACAGTACTTACAGTAAGGTGCAGAAGTAGAACCTGTATTTTTCCCACTGTTGGACTTACCGTAGCGAAATTCCTGGGTAAGTTTTTGGGCTAGGTTCTTCCTCTGGTTTTCTTCTTGTGTACGTACTAATTCATCTGGCTAGTTCTACGGCTTCTTCTATGGTTTGTGGTCTAGCTGCCTTGACTACATGTCTAATCTCACTTATTAATCCCCAGATGTAATGGGAGATTAACACTGGTTCTGGTGAAGCTAGGGTTGGCACTATTCTAGCATATTCGAAGAATATGGTAGTGTAACCCGTACAGTCAACTCCAGTCATTCTAAGGTTTAAGAACTTATTAGCAATTTGTTCTTTTTCATTGGGAGGACAAAATTTTCTTTCGACCATGTTCTTAAACTCAGTCCATTCCATATTGTAACTCTGTCACTTCCCCTAGACTGGAGAATAGTATTCCACCATTCTAAGGCTGCATTCTTAAATAGATTGGAAGCAAACAAAATTTTACCTTCCTTTGCACATTTGCTTATTTTTAAGACTGCTTCTGTCTTTTCTATCCAACGTAGAGCTGCAATGGCTCCTTCATTGCTAGAGAATTCTATTGGTTTGCAAGACCAGAATTCTTTGTAAGAACAACTATATGACATGGTTCTTCTTCTTTTTGGAATGGGCAATTAAAGTAACGGTCCATTATTCACGTTGTGACTGGGTTCAGTAGGTGGTCGTTTACTTCCATTATCAGTTTTATTATTTTCTGCTTCTTTAATAGTCTTGATGATATATGTCATAGCATCTATGATTCCTTGTGCTACTATGTGTTGGATGGCACTGTTATCTATTTGGTTCCCATTATTATCGTTATTCTGTTTTTCCTGATTTACTTCGTTGTCCATCTGAATTATGAACATTTACCAGGTATTAATATCACACAATAAGATTTAATGTAAACAATCACACAAACACATTGATCAAAATCGTCGAGCATTACGACATTCTACTCTTTATATATATATATATATATATATATATATATATATATATATATATATATATATATATATATATATATATGTTACAGTCTACAACGAAAATTGAAACATACTACTAGTTATGCATCAATAGGTATTAGATTATTTATGATTTTTTTTTCAAACTATACACACACACACACACACACACACACACATATATATATATATATATATATATATATATATATATATATTATTACTACTAGGGGTGGTTCCAGAATTGCGTCTCCCATTCGTCGTATTTCCAAACGAGCTTCTCTCCTATTTGTTTAATTCTCTCTCTTTCCTAACCTAACTCCTCATCAAAAGTACGGAGTTCCTGCACATTGGCTTCACTCATGGTTGGCAATGGTGTGGGTATTGGGTCAGGGTACTGGGGCATAGGTTCTCCGTATGGATATGGGTTTTCTAGTATCTCCTGGACATACTGATCGACATTCCAATATGGATCTAGAGGGTTAAGGTTGGTATATTGTGCTATGGGGTTTGGCATTAGGTTTCCCTGTGGATAGAGTTCCTCATCATCCCTATGGTCATCCTCCCATGGATCATACATTAGAGGGTTAGGTGCTGGGATTCTAGGTATCTCGTTTGGGTCAAATGCTGGTATGGGAATTTGATCTCCTTGGTTAAGTTCTATCTCCATTGGTTGAGTTGGGAATAGTAGCAATGGCTGGGGTGCAATTATTTGGTCTAGATTTGGATCTACGGCAGTGGTGGCTAGTATGTGAAAGTTTGCAAGTCGCCTATTGATTATAGCTTGGGTCTGGGCGTTCATCTCCCTATTGGCTGCTGCTAGTGCCCTTTGTTGTTGCAATTTTCTCATTCGCTTTCTGCGCTCATGTGCTCCCCGACTGAACCATCCTCTCTTTTTCGAAGGGAATGGTTCTTCGGATTGCGCCTTAAATATGAAGATTCCCTCTTCTGTATCAGCAGAATACCCCAAAGGAGTAGGCTGTGAGGAAGTTCCTTCACTTTTGGGAGAACTAGCTAGGTGACGATAGGCGTCAGACGGACCTTGATCACTCATACTGTAAACTAACAAATTGTCAAATAACACAAAACAATAATATACATATATGCATGTAATCACACAGATTATTTCTTAACACAATTGATAAAATTTTGGTGTCAGCAGAACACTTCCGTGGCTTAAATCAGTGGTTGTAGCTCTGATACCACCTTTTGTCGCAACCCTCGATCCCTTTTCCCCGGGACCGGGCGGTCGCGAGCCTCAGAGCGGTGGTATCGGTGTTTATTAATTTGGCAGCGGAAATTTCATCAGGACCGTAGTTAAGAAATAGTTTATCAGAGTAAAACACCACACTTTTATAATTAATAAATACATGGGAAAACCCCAAGTTTCCATTACAAACATGTTTATAGGGATAAACCCTAATTTATTGAAATAAAACTTCTTTCTTGTTTAGGTAAACTTTATAGCCACTTTTCCAAGCCTTCAGTGCTCTCCAGCTGGCTTCTATTTGGCTTTCACATTTTGTTACCTGAAACGCATTTTAGAAAGTTTTATCAGCAAGAAATACTGGCGAGTGAGTCCCAGTTTAACTAAAACAAGCTTTTATCTATTTACAGTATTGAGGGCATCCGCAATTACATTTGTTTACATCTACTCAATTACCACCCATGGTACTGTCAATCCTGACTTGTGGTAATGTTACTACTCACAGTGTAGTAACAAGTTATGTATACAAAACCCCAACATACTGACAGTAATTGTAAAATCATAAATACTCAATCACTGTTAAATATAATTTAAAATAATTGAGGTTTTGTAAAACAGTTTACAAAAAAGGGAATTACTCACATTGCTATTTTAGATCATTCCTGGTGACTTCCTAGTAATAATCTATTTAAAATAAACAATGCACACGCGTTAGTATAATAACCTTACATTAGCTATACCCTCCTACCGAGACAGAACTCCAACGACTGAGTCGGGCAGAGCCTAGACATGCGTTACGGAGCTCTAGATCAATCGGGCAGAGTAACTAATACGTAACCGGGGGTTATAATACTTACAAAAAGGCAGAGCTTCGCTTTTTAGTGGGTATTATACCCGAGCAGAATTTCTATTAATTCAGAAATTGAGAGAGAAGTTTTAATTTTGAATGATTTTCAACTGAAGCTCGATCGTCCAATTTATAGGCTGGAAACAAGGGCGGCTCGCGCCCCGCGAGAGATACACGAATGGCCTTCGCAGCCTGCGAGCAATGTAGGGTAGGATCTAGGTTTGTTGAATCAATGGTGTAGGTTGGACACGACTGGGACACGTGGCGGCCTAGGGACTCGTCTGGTGCCACCTTGTCGCGGCCCGCGACAGCCTGGGGTTACCTGCGTCG
Source organism: Helianthus annuus (assembly GCF_002127325.2). Classification (NCBI taxonomy): domain Eukaryota; kingdom Viridiplantae; phylum Streptophyta; class Magnoliopsida; order Asterales; family Asteraceae; genus Helianthus; species Helianthus annuus. The sequence goes on along the minus strand of NC_035433.2, from coordinate 132,862,917 downwards.
CGCCCTGCAAGCACCCCAAAAATCTTGTTTTATTCGATTTTTAATAAAATAAAGATATTTCGGGGCCGTTTTTCGTATACGGGGTGTATTTTAGGACATATAGGGGTGTTTTAAGGATTTTAGGAGATTTGTTATAGTGCCTGTTTTTAAAGACATAATAACTTGGACCCAACATTGTCACTATCTCTCTCAGCAAATTTAAATCGGGCGACATGGTTATCCAAATCGCTTAAACTTTGCTCGACACTCGCTCGGAATATTTACTGCTCGTAAAATGCTTGCTTGATTTGAGGCTCGCTTTAAATGTGACGCCTAGCTCGGTTCGGTTTGTAAATGAGCCAAGCACGAGCAAAGGTCCGCTCAGTTCAGCTCGGCTCGTGAACAACCCTAATACCAAGCCCGTGGAGCTTGATATACCCCATACAACGCCTTTTCCAGCTTGTACACCTTGTCTGAGAAATGTGGATCTGTAAACCCAGTTGGCTGAGAAACATACACAGTTTCTTCTAATTTCCGGTACATAAAAGCACTCTTAACGTCCAACTGATAGACCTTAATTCGTTTATGAGAAACGAAAGCTAAAAACAACCGAATTGCATCCAACTGAGCTACAGGAGCATACACTTCTGCATAATCAATCCCTTCTTCCCGATTAAAGCCTTGAACAACGAATCGGGCTTTATTTCGGACAACCACACCTTTGTCATCGTTTTTGCATTTAAACACCCATTTCATGTTAATGGCATGTTGTCCTTGCGAAAGATCGACTAAATTCCACAACTGTAGCTTTTCAAACTGAGCAAGTTCTTCTTGCGTTGCTTCACACCAAGAATTCTCATTCAATGCCCTTTGATAATTCTTCATCTCTAATTGAGAAATAAAGCATTCATGTAAGCTTTTGTTGTAGTAGTCTCCGTGTTTAATTTCTGTAAACAAATTGCATTGTTGTCAACATCCGACTTCTCGTTTGAACTCCCAAACGAGGATTACCAATGATATTATCAATCGGATGATTGACATTTACTCTCGTTGTTGGGATCACCAGAGCAACCATATTATTCCCAAGATTAGATTGAACCTTCCCCTCAGCATTTGCATTTTTCGATTCTTCTTCATCTCTAATTGAGGTATCATTACTCACCCGATTCTTCTTCATCTACAATTGAGGTATCGTTACTCGCATCTTATAATGCGAATTCATCTTCTTGGGAATCATCAGAATTTTCATTATTGGGTATTGGAACTATAACATTGCTATTTGAAGTACTCGCGACTGAACCTCCCCCTGATTTGACATTCGGAGACACATTTGTGGGAATGCTAGTTCTCCAACTCGCATCCACTTCATCTTGATCAATGAGATGTGAAAACACCAACTCCGAGTTTTCATCTGTCAACACAGGAAGATTGAAAGATTCAAATAATTTTTCATATTAATAACCACTTTTGGAACCGAATTCAAATGGTGGTGGATCAAAACTTAAGGGAGTTATGTCATAAACAATTGCCATGAATTTTCACACCAAGCTCGAAACCATCAAAGCTCAAATTATGAATATGTGAGGAAAAAACTAACTTATTATAAGCAATGTAACACGAGTAGTTATCAAGAACTTCAACCAAAGGGCTTGTGGCTTGAAGGTATCATGTGTTGTATTGGTGTCTCTTTCAAGTCGTGTGGGGTTCAATCTTGATGTGTGCAAAGTGTATATATTGTTTTACGGGTTTTCTTGCACAAATATCATTTTAAAATTATAAAAAATGGTATTAATTTATACAAAACTACACATAATTAGGCAAGTGCACATATCGTGTAGTTAGGTGTGGCAAAGTGGGTAGGTTGGGTAGGTTTGGGTCATGGGTCAAGATGGGTATGGACTAGGATGAGTTAAGTTAGGATGGGTATATTAATAAAATGGGTTAGGATGAGTTAGGGTCATGATGAGTTTAGGTTAGGATGGGATAAAAGTAAAAAAATAAAGTAATAATAAAAAGGTGAAAAAATCCACATTATAAAAAGAAGAAAAAAGTTAAAATAAAATAAAGAAAACTAATAATCCCATGACTACTATGTTGTATAACTAGTGTTTAACCCCGCGTTTTGGTGGTGTGGGTTGTAAAACCGTACAAAGTAGTATGCGAACGACAATTAATACCGGAAATAATCATAAAACAAAGACGTGAATTTATAATGCAACATGACGTAAAACGCGAAGTTATACTAGTAGCCCACATGTTCTAAAACTAACCCTCAATTCAGAGTTATAGTTACATGTACTCAACAAAAGTTGTTCTTTTAACAAGGATGAATTTTAAGTTAAAGATAAATGTGTCTCACTGAACTTATATGCAGTTCTATAAATTTGTTGCACAACATTCTCTCTGCTGCAAGTAAAATATGGTACTTGAAGTTAATAGGAGTATGGCAAATGGCTTTAAAATTGCTCACACGATAAATTAACCCTAAATCATTTATTTCATGACAAATTAACCAAAAAAATCATTGATTTCACAACAAATTAACCCTAAAGTTGATGTTTACCTGAAATTACGCATCACAAATTTTTAGAAATACGCAGCACAAATCTTCAGAATAGATAGATGAGATGATTTGAAATCTAATCGATTCAAAGTTTTGAGTTCTGATAATCGGATTTTAAGTAATAATATTAACCCAAAGCAGCCCATGACTTCTATATTAAAGTCCAAATTAGCCCAAATTCAAACTCTTGGGTAAAAATTGTTGGGTGTATGTGTAGTACTTAGCTTGGTTTAAAACCAAGTGTCGACCCAAGGCTTCGGTGTATCCCACTACTCAACCTTCATTGGTGTTTAGTCAGATAACAAGATAGAAGGGGCATTTTGATGGAGAAAAATAAAAAATAAAAGACAAGAAACAAAATAAAATGGGGAGGCGTCAGTCAGGGATTAATCACCTCTATGGTCTTGAATCCCTTTGATGCAATAAGTAACGTTTAAAGTTATGCGAGCGGTGAGGTAAACAGGGCATCCCAATCCCATCCTGAGATGAGAATGACCACATCGGGCGCACATATCCCTCAAACTTACTTACAACTTACAAGACCAGAATGAATGACCTGCAGATAAGATGAAGTTATAAAAACATCTTAAAGAAATTTATACTTCAAATGTAGAATCCTCATGCTAGGTTAAAACGTTCGCCGGGACTAATAATTGTACGTATAAGCTTAATTAGATTAGATTAGATATAACTTAGGGCACAAGTAATTTCCAAAATCCAAGCCCAATTATCACCCTACATCCATATATACCCTTTTGGATTTTGGAATCCTTCAAGAATTTCTGAATTACCCCCAAATCGATTTGGAGGGAAAAAAAAAAAACAGGAACCCTAAGTGGGTGTTTGGCTTTCCTTATTTGATTATTTGAGGGCAAAAGTCCTTTTTTTAAGGCAAAAGTCTTTTTTTTTTGTGTTTGGCTTTCCTAGGCAAAAGTCCTTTGTTTTGGGCAAAAGTCAGGATTTCTGACTTTTTTTTTCCAAAAGTCCTTTTGAAGAAGTTGAAAATAAGCTAAGCCAAACATGCCCTAAATCGATCTTCAGAATCTCTTTGTTTGTTTATTCATCCATCGAGTGTTATCCATAGATTCGTGTTATATTGTTGGTTTAGCCTCAACTGCCCAAACAGATTCAACAATGGCGAATCGAGAATTAGATCCATCATCACTAGGTTACCTAACTCGAAAAGAAACCGAGGTCAAACTCCCCCGTCCAAGGAGGGTGAAGAACAAAACCCCCGCCCCAATCCAAATCACCGCCGAACAGATTCTCCGGGAGGCCAGGGAGCGAGAGGAAGCGGAAATCCGACCACCGAAACAGAAAATAACTGACCGGACAGAGCTTGGGCTCCAAAAACGAAAGGAATTCGAAGATTTAATTAGGAGAGTGAGGTGGAATAAGAAGTATGCAACATGGGAGGAGTCGCACAAGGATTTTAACCGTGCTAGGTCGGTTTGGGAGCGGGCACTTGATGTGGATTATAGGGATCATACAATGTGGTTCAAGTATCTGGATGCCCAGATGAAGAATAAGTTATAATTGTTGACTTGTTTCTGCATGTTCTTGGTTTGACTTTGTTCTAAATAATAAAACAAACAGATTTTCAACAAGTACATTGAGATTGAGCTGCAGCTTGGTAACATTGATCGTTGCCGGAAGCTATATGAAAAATATCTGGAGTGGTCACCTGAAAATTGCTATGCGTGGAGCAGGTATACTGAATTGGAAAGATCCTTGAGTGAAACAGAGCGGGCCCGAGCCCTTTTTGAGCTTGCGATTGCACAACCTACACTTGACATGCCAGAGCTGTTATGGAAGGCATACATCAACTTTGAGATAGCAGAGGGTGAATTTGAAAGAACAAGACAGCTATATGAGAAGTTTTTAGACCGAACAAAGCATTTAAAGGTGTGGATCACATATGCAAAGTTTGAAGCATCTACCATTGAAGAAGTAGAACAACAGGAAGAGCTACCTGAAAATGTGATAGAGACTGAATCTAAAAGAGATGATGAAAACAAAGCTATAACTATATTGATAGAATGAAGAAGACGATACACAATAATACCCACCGAAGTGGTCTAGGGCTAAGCCCTTCTCATGCACAAGGCAATGAGCCTAATCACTAACTAATTCTCTTCCTATCCTTCACTAATGACTAATGCCTTATTTATAGAAATAGAAATACACTTTACCCCCTCCTATAATAGACAAGTGACAATTAACTATAAACCAGAGTATGATTCCTATCAAAATGCTATTATGGAACAAAGGAAACTTTGCATTCAGCGCGCCAGAAGTAAGCATCTAATCTTGTTACTTACAAATGCCATTTTTTTTATTAATAATCTAATTATCCAAAGTAATGATTTGCTAACTTGCTTTGTAATCAGGAGTATTTGAAAATGCAATAAACTACTACAGAACGTCGGCCCTTGAGCTTAAAGAAGAGAGGGCCATATTACTAGAAGAGTGGTTAAACATGGAAAGCAGTTTTGGTGAGTTGGGTGACCTTGAATCGGTGCGTTTTAAGCTGCCCAAGAAACTGAAGAAGAGAAGAGAGATTGAAATAGTGGATGGTTCTGATGGGTATGTCATTGTTCTGTCCTCTTTTTCCATATACGATGTCGTATTGTAGTGTGAGGGTTGAAGACGGGTTGGGTTGTTCCTTAAAACACTCGTCTTTTATCCATTTATATGTTCTTTAATAAACTAGTAATGCGTTAATCATGATTAAAGCAACAATAATATACAGCTATGAGTAAAACAGATTAGGAGGCTAGAAATAGACTTTGTGAGGGACTTCCAACCTATTTGACATGTCTCTCTTGTTGCTAAAAAGATTTTATTTGGCCCGTTTGGGATAAAACACTACCAAAATGAGGATCACTCATAACATAGTTAAATAAATAGATTGATATTGTCATCCCTAAAAGTTATGTTGAATGAAGCACACATCTAGAACAGGCTTGTTAAATAATTTTATAAATTGCAGGCACGAGGAATACATAGATTATCTGTTCCCTGAGGAATCACAAGCATCCAGTTTGAAGATATTGGAGCAAGCATACAAATGGAAAAAAGCAAAAGGTGGTTTCAGATGATGATGATGATGACGATGACATAGTTGTCAATAGCGGCTATAGCGACCGCTATAGCGTACTATGTAGCGAGGCGACCAAGTGTCGCTATCTGGGTCATAGCGACCAATAGCGTGAATAGCAACAGTTAGGTTTTTTTTTTTGTTTTTTTATGTAAATAACAATTAGATATAGACCAAATGTGTAACCTGCAAACAAAAACAAACATTAATAACTAGAACGTAATGAATCAAAGTTAGGGGTTAAAACTACAACATAACCATATCAAATGGACTATCCATCTAATCAACTAAAAATCATAAAATGATTTCAAATTCCAAATTCATGCACCAACTAGTATTAAGCACCCAACGCGTTGCAGTGGGGCCACCAACACTGAACTTGCGAAACGTAAAACTTAGAAAAAATAACTAAGTTGATCTAGGACTCATGCGTTGCGATGAACTGGTCAAACGGGAAAAATAGAAGATGTAAAAACGTTGAATCACACACACGTTACACCATGTTAACTCACAAAATTTAGAATGAAATGTAAAACGAAAAAATTGCATAAGATGAGAAATATAGGGGACCAAAGTTGAAAGTACAAAAGTTGCGAAGTTAAATTGCAAAAGAAAAATTTTGGTGTTACAAGTAAAAAAAACAAATAGCTTTGGGTTAAAAGTGAAACATCATTTTTTTTTAAATATTCCAAAGTATGTGGTACACGTCTCTATACACATAAATGTTATAAATTTAGAGTATGTAAATTCTCATTGTAAATTGATAAATGAGTAAATTACAGGTTTTGTCCTTTATGTTTACATCAAATTGCAGGCGTTGTCCTTTTGGCCAAAAGTTTACAGGCGCTATCCTTAACCTTCCAAAATCTTACACGTTTTGTCCTTTCGGCGAAACCTGGTTAGAAATCTCAATTAATTCTTGTCATGTGCAATGAACATGAAGGTACAATGGTCTTTTTCCCTCTCAACCTTTTCTAATTCCCCCATTTATAACCCTCACCAACCCCTCAATTCATCTCTAGCATTGCTAGCAACCTCAGTTTTTTTGGGCATCTTCAATCCTTAATTCTAAAACATGTTCATCAAATGCTTATTTTAAAACTTCAGCTTGAATGATTTCTCTGTTCAGATTGTTTAATTTCTATCAGATCCCTATTATCATATAACCATTGTCTAGTCATAACCCAAAATATTCATGTTTCTGTAACCTTTCAATCTGCATTAGGCCTCTTCCCGTAAGGAAACAGCTTCACATGTTGTTTGCTTCTGTCGATTTAATTGTGATGTCATCGTCCCAATTTCTTTCGATAAAGCAGAGGCCATGACTTAAAACTCAGCTTTAATGTATTTCCTCTCTGTAAAAATTAATTCTTTATTAAAAAAATATGAGTTACAAGAAAATAATAATCATAATAATTATAGCAAACTACACCTGAATCGTGTACAGCTTCTTCCATTTTCATTTCCATCTCATTATTCTCATTAATGCACTGCTAGTTGTTCCTCCAATTTTTCAATAGCAGAATCAACAGTATCCATGGGATTTCTTAGAACAATTTACTGATTCCTTTTTTATGTTGAGTTCTTTTTCTTTTCTTGTAACCAATGACCGCTCAATTTGCAAGAAATCTACAAGGACTCTAAATTGTTTAGCTTAAGATTCCCAATACGGAAGTAGATCATTTAGTAAAGTGTAAAGGAGAGAGGTGTAAATGTATTTGCAATCCTGTAGTTCGTTCTGCTCATTTACAAATTAAAGATAGAATTGAGGGGTTGGTAAGGGTTATAAATGAGGGAAATAGAAAGGGTTGAGAGGGAAAAAGACCATTGTATCCTCATATGTACATTGCACATGACAAGAATTAACTGAGATTTCTAACCAGTTTTGGCCTAAAGGACAAAACGTGTAAAATTTTGGAAGGTTAAGGACAGCGCCTATAAATTTTTGGCCAAAAAGACAGCGCCTGTAATTTGATGTAAACATAAAGGACAAAACTTGTAATTTACTCTTGATAAATAAAATGTAATGAATGAAAGTTAGGGTTAAAACTACAACATAACCATACCAAATGGACTATCCATCTAATCAACTAAAAATTGTAAAATGAATTCAAATTCAAATTCATGCACCAATTTTCATTGTAAATTTAAATATGTTTTATTTAGTTGTTTGAAAACTTTAAGATCAGATATTAGAGCATGTGTAATGGGGCTGTATATGGCGTCCTTTTCCTTCATAACGCCCTCATAGCGCCCCGAACACCACTACGGGGGGCGTTATGGGGTAAAAATTTTCTCCTCCCGTTATACATTTCGCGGCGCCATGCTTGTTGTTTCTTTTCTCTCCACTCACACAGGCATATATATATACATATATATGTATAGTTTAAGGGTTTATTAATTAATTGGGTAATGATTAGGCGGGGGCTTTATGACTACGGGCTTAAATGCATAAGGCCCCATAACGCCCACACGCTGACGTGGCGCGCCACGTGTCGCATAACGCCCACAAAGGGGCGTTATAACTACGGATGGCCTTAGTATTACACACCATCGTTACTGTTCTTGTGATTTTCAATTTCTAATTGATACATGTATCTTAATGGAATTTAGAATGGCTTCTCTCTTTTATGATACTAAAATACTTTTCTCTATTATAATACGTTGATACTCTATACTATTATTATCATCATTAGAGGACCCGAGGCGCCCCTGGAACTGATCCCATCACTCGTTGATCAACGTCAAACACCGCCGCCGCTCTATTTTTTCCACGCGTAGAACTGATCACGCGTGCTCATCATCACGCGTTAAAGCACATAAAAGATCTGAAAAAACTAGCAGATCAATCAAACAAAAACAGAACAAACCTAGATCCAAACAAGCAAGATTACATTACATCAAACCTGGTCAAATTCAAGAGGGCAGATCTGAAAGATGAACAAACAAATGAAATCAAAAGTGAAAAGGACACTTATTGAGTCGAAATTGGATCCGAAGTAATGAACCCAGATGAGGATTTGGTCTTGAAATGGCGACTTTGTATGTGCATCAATTTAGGGAAGATAGAGAGAGAAAGAGAGGAAATTATACAGAGAAATTACTGGGATTTGATTTATTTTGTTCAAGAAATTGATTTCTTTATGTGAAAATGGTTTCTTTTTATAATTTTATAATTTTATTGTTTTATTGTTAATTTATATTTTAAAAAAAATATCACTAGTGATGGGCATTTACACTAAAATCCATCACTAGTGATGGAATGAAGCTGGATGATCTAGCGAAACTTGATTGGATGTTGTGAGTGATGAAATTTCATCACTAGTGGAGCGCCCCTACTCCTCTTATGATATAACTTCCAATTTATGATTGATACTGTAGATAGAACTTAGTATAAACTTTTCACTCTTTTACGGTATAAAGTTGAAGAACATTTTTTTAGTTTTAGTACTAGGGGTGCAAAGTCCGAACTCTTAATAACCTATAAAAGCTTAAGTTTGAGTTTGCCTCGTTTATTATTTATTTTATATTATTCATAATTATTATTTTTTTATAAATGTATATATAACATAATATTTGTATGTGTATATATATATATTTTAATTTTTATTCATACTTTTATAGATAACATAATTACTATATAAAATATATAAATAATGAGCTCGTTTAGACTCGCAAGCTGTCTCAAGCTCGATAAATAAAACTCAGGCTTGTGTTCTTTTACTAAACAAACTTATTTTGTTCGAGCTCTTTTACAAAACAAACTTATTTTTGAGCTTCAACTCATTAAAGCCGACTCATTTTAATTGTTTTTTCAAACCGATCTCGAGTAGTTCAACCAACTTACAATCCCACATTTTACTTTAGTGAAAACCCGACCCATTTAGCCGGATTATTCGACCCGACCCGATCCAAAGTCCAAACCGTGGTAGCCAAGTCATGATATTTTGTCAATGATACTTTTCTACTTTTCTCTAGTCACAGAACCCTGAACGAAACCCTAGCTACCGTTTGTACTCACCAATATTATCCACATCATCAGCCACCACCACACACACAGTGTTCATCGAGCACAGAATATCTTCAACACCGTAGCGAATCGCCGATTCTTCACGCAAAAAGGTTCAATTTTCGCTTTAATTTTGATTTCTGCAAAAGCAAATTTACGATCCGTTAATTTTCAGCCGTAATTAGTGTTTTAGTTGTGTTTTATGTGTTAGCGATGAGTAAAACATATGAAACTTGTTATTTGATTCACGTTGTGTGTTTAAGTTAGGGTTTATATGGTTTCTGATTTCGAATAGTGAACAATTTGTGTAGGACAGTGAATATGGCTAGAAAAGGTTTAATGGAGCAGGATTTGAGCAAGCTGGATGTAGCAACGCTGCATCCGCTTTCTCCGGAGGTTATATCTCGTCAGGCGACGATTAATATTGGTAATTTGATGTGATTTAGTTGAAGTTTTGTTCAATTTGGTTATGTATAAGTTGTGTATGTTGCATTGTTGGTCTGAGCTTGTAATGTTAGCTGAAGTTGGTGTTTTGTGTGTGTTTAAATAGGTACTATTGGTCATGTGGCTCATGGGAAGTCAACAGTTGTAAAAGCTATATCTGGTGTACAGGTAGTTCTTCTTTTTTAGTTTAATGTTACTGGAATTTTTAAAACTATCAGAGTGCTACTTGTAGGAAGGGAAAACACTGCTTTTGCACTTCCCATGTAACGTCTACCTGTTTTTTTGTTGTCGGTTAACTGATTTTTAATCAGTTGGTACCGACGTGTAGGATGAAGATAGTGAGCTTGGTTTTATTTAATTTAGTTAGTGTAGATGAATCTAAGGCTTTCATATATTTTCTTGTATCGTTTATAAAGAACCATTTAATTGACACTCTAGTTTTTATTACTTATGTCCAGACTGTTCGGTTCAAAAATGAGTTGGAGCGTAACATTACTATCAAGCTTGGGTATGCCAATGCTAAGATATACAAATGTGAAGATGAAAAGTGCCCTCGACCCATGTGCTACAAGTAAGCGTACAGATAAGGCTATATTATTGTATCTTGGCATTTAGCATCACTTAGCGTGTTATTAAAGCTTTTTTTTTTTAATTTGCAGGGCCTATGGAAGTGGAAAAGAAGATAGCCCTCCTTGTGACGTTCCTGGATTTGAGAACAGCAAGATGAAACTGATGAGGCATGTATCGTTTGTTGACTGTCCAGTAAGTATTCAACATGCCTTAGAAATTATCATTGAAATATATCACCAGTGTGGCTCACTGTTTAATATTTGTTTTATTATATCTACAGGGACACGATATTCTCATGGCCACTATGCTTAACGGAGCAGCTATCATGGATGGAGCGTTACTTCTCATAGCAGCAAATGAAAGTTGCCCCCAACCTCAGACTTCTGAGCACTTGGCTGCTGTTGAGATTATGAGGCTCCAACATATTATAATTCTTCAAAACAAGGTTGATCTAATTCAAGAAAATGTAGCCATTAACCAACACGACGCAATTCAGCAATTCATCCAGGTTATCTGCCATGAACCGTTTCCTCCCTTTTGTTCATTAATGTGAATTATAGATAATTTTAAAGAAAGCATTGATGATTTCAGGGAACGGTTGCTGACGGTGCACCAGTGATCCCGGTGTCAGCTCAGCTTAGGTATAATATCGATGTGGTGTGCGAATACATAATAAAAAGGATTCCCATTCCAGAGAGGAACTTCATTTCACCTCCCAATATGATAGTAATCCGTTCGTTTGATGTTAATAAGCCTGGATCTGAGGTTGATGAGATTAGAGGTGGTGTGGCGGGTGGAAGTATCCTCAAGGTTTGTTCTTCCTTTCATTTTTTTCTTTCTTTTTGTTGCTTCTATCTGTGTCCTGAAACTAGAAAGTGTCATAAATAAAAGAGTAAAATGCCATTTTCGTCCCTGAGGTTTGGCCAGTTTTGCGACTTTCGTTTAAAGGTTTGTTTTTTCACATCTAGATCCAAAATGTTTGAAATCATGCCATTTTCATCTGGCTTGTTAACTCCATCCAATTTTCTCCGTTAAGTCAGGGGTATTTTCGTGTTTTTTGTTAACTTAAAGGGTGATTCGGTCTTTTCAATATATGTACAAGCATTTATCATGATGTACAAGTATTCAAAAGACCGCATTGCCCTTTAAGTTAACAAAAAAAAAGACGAAAATATCTTGTGACTTAACGGAGAAAATTGAATGGAGTTAACGAACTGGATGAAAATAGCAAAATTTCAAACCTTTTGGATCCAGATTCGAAAAAAAAAAAACAAACCTTTGGACGAAAAATGACATTTTACTCTAAATAAAAATATCAAACAGAAATCTAACATAGTTATTGTTTTACACAGGGTGTGTTGAAGGTAAACCAGCATATTGAGGTCCGTCCAGGGATTGTTGTTAAAGACGAGAGTGGTAACATCAAGTGCACCCCAATTTACTCGAGAATCGTGTCACTATATGCAGAGCAGAATGAACTTCAATTTGCCGTACCTGGAGGCCTTATTGGTGTTGGAACAACAATGGACCCTATGTTGACCCGTGCTGATCGGTTGGTGGGTCAAGTTCTTGGAGAGGTCGGGTCTCTTCCTGATGTTTATGTCGAACTTGAGGTAAGCATAAGGAAACGCCTGGTACAAATTTCCTTTATTTATTTATTTATTTATAATTTGGTGGGGTTAAAAATTTCATGGTTTTTTGTAGGTGAACTTTTTTCTTTTGCGTCGGCTGCTTGGTGTGAAGACAAAAGGAACAGAAAAGCAAGGGAAGGTATCAAAGTTGTCAAAGGCGGAAATACTGATGTTGAACATAGGATCAATGTCGACTGGGGCTCGTGTTTTGGCAGTTAAGAATGATTTAGCAAAACTGCAGTTGACGGCACCCGTCTGTACGAGCAGAGGGGAGAAGATTGCTCTGAGCAGGAGAGTTGAGAAGCATTGGCGGTTAATCGGGTGGGGACAAATTCAAGCTGGTTTGACTCTAGAGATCCCACCTTGTCCGATTTAGAGTTTTAGACGACTTTTGAACTCCAGTTTTGCCTGCGCTGCTGATACTCTTCTTTGCTACTTCTGATTCTTGGTTATCCGTTTGAGTTTTTGTAGCGTTTGTGATTTTATACTATTCGATTTGCTTTGAACAAATGCTTTGCATGGTGTTTGTGGAGAGGATCATAAGACGAGTGCTTTTCACCATCAAATGTTTTAATTATTGGTTATTTTTTATTAACTTGTAGTCTTATGATAGAAATTTGAAAGTAGACCTGTATCTTATATCGTTTCACAAAGAGATCCTTTAAATCCTCTACTCAAAAGTATAAAAAAAAAAAAAAAAACAGATTTGTGATCTTTTAGCAAGCAAAACCAACAATGCTAATGTGTGAGAGGGGGATTTTAGATAAATAAGGCTGTCTCTTGTGTTTTTTTCTAACGCAAATTATATTGTTTCATTTCAAACACTAGTTCAAATTATATAAGGATAGCAGGTAGGCGAGCAACAAACTGCGTCGCCATCCCCTTCTGAATGGAAAACCCTAATCTACTAAAGAAAGCCGTGCCCCTGAGGGGTCGAAAAGTTATTGTTGATCACACGTTGAACTCTAGCCAATAACCGAACCGCCACCGGCGCCAAGGAGCCGAACGTGTCAAACGCCAGAGAGACAAAGGCATGCTGATTATTCTCACAAGCTTTCGCGTGCTTTTTCACCTTCTTTGACTCTGCTTTCAGTACCACTTGCCCCGCCACAAACCCATTTTCCCGGAACTCGGCTAGGGGGAATACACCTGTGAGATCGACACAAGCATGTTTCCCGCCCTCCCAACCAAAAACTAGCACGTCAGCCGGGCGTAGGGTAGACCTCCCTTCCGCCGGGTCTGTAAGAAAATAAACGGTGCCTCTTTCTTTGCCGAGATCCCTGCTCCTCTGAGAATATCCATTAACGTGTCTCGAACAAAGTCATGACGATACTTAAACCCCGGCAACTCTCTACAGTATAAGTGTATAACACATGCTCCCCGTATTTATCCAGGCATGCTTTACGGCAGACTAGACAAGTTTCATCATTCGGGAGCATGGGGATCATCAGACGGTACTTAAGGATTGACCGGTACTCCATCGCTAACATACGCTGACCCAGACCTTCAATAGGAATAACAGTTAAGAAATCCTGAGCGTGAGGCCTCTGTAGACATTCAATGACGGCTTTCTGGCGGGGGGACAAATGAAAATCTTCTCCCAAACTTTGTGCGATTCGACAACAAAGGGCGTTCACCAAAGTTTTCTGTGGCTTTTTGGGGGCAGTGTCCTTGTTAGAGAAACCGCCGAGATCAAAGTCAGGTAGAGATTCATGCAAGCGTTCCAAGGCCCTGGCATAATCCGAGTCAGTGTTACCAACCCCACTGTTACGTAAGATATGGTCCTGCAACGCCCAAGATTGAGACCTGTAAGCCACAAAGGCATAGACAGGGCTACATCCCGGGCCGAGAGAAGGCCCAACCCACCAAGCTGCATCGGCAAGGTCGCGATCCGCCACTGGAGTTCACCAAAAAAAGGCCCCCCACATACGACATTGTCTTCTATTCCCCACGTATAGCCTAGCAGGCTGGGCATACAGAAATTGAACCCACGGGAATGGAGGGGCAATGGCGATGGACCTCGTGAAGCAAAACCGAACGGTCAACTAAGTTGAAAGCGTTGGAAAAATCAACCGTAAGCATGGCCAGCGAGCCATCTGAATGAAAAGAATTAAGGAACCTGTTAGCGTTGTGCAGCACCGCCTCCGCCCCTTTGTGGACCCCCACCCCAAATTGGTAGTCTCCCAAGTATTTAACAACTTCTTTCTCAACTTTCTTCATGACTACTTTGGAGACCAATCTAACGTGTTTGAATTTTTATAAGAAATGACATTTATCCAACGTATCTTGTTTGCCTATTTTGTAATTTATGTAATGTAACACCCTAATTACTATTTAACGGTTTTACATATAATTACCAACAATTAGTTGTGTAGATAAGACTACACATACTATAAAAATATGGGTTTATTAAAACTTTTACAAATCATAAGTTATTCGACATAACGTAATTGAATTCGTCGTTTAAAATTTACGACGGGACACTGTGCGGAAGCATGTATCTTTATCGTGTTCGGTTCTCCAATGAGCTTGATCGTCTTCCGGCATCCAAAATGTACCTACATTTCATAAACAAGAAATGCTTTAGTCTTACGGGGGTTATAAACGTGTCTAACGAGTTCTGGGAAACGAAACTGATTAAAATAAATTTTGTTACAGGGTCTACCGTAAATTACGGTGGCTACCGTAATTTACGGTAGCCCCTGAATGTTGATTCTTCCACCGTAACTCAGTGGGTTTAAGGCGTAAAGATTTTTAAGGCTACCGTAAGTTACGGTAGCTACCGTAACTTACGGTGGCCTCTGCAAGATTTTCCAAGTTTGCCGATTTCTAAAACGGAAACCTTCATAACTTTCAATCCGCTTGTCCGTTTGACCTACCGTTTCTTCCTACGTGATTGTAAATTGAACCTCCATCAAATGGAGTGAAGACCCAACATCTGGATTAACAAAATTTAAGACTTTTAAGTCTTCGGCTTATTACCCCTTTTTACCAAATTTGACCCGTTCGTGATTTTATCAAACAAACCTGTTGTTTGATTCTAATTTCTCATTTTTAACCAAATCTTGTTTTCAAAACATTCTGTCTAAATAATTTAAATTCTTCGGTTTACCTATTAAGGTAACCGAATGCCCTTTTTTTATTTTGCCTAACTTTCATAGAACTTCAAATTCTACATGATGAGTTAATCTATTATACATACCTGGCTCGGATCAACTTACTAACCCGGTTTAATACTTTGCTTTATAATTGCTAATTAAGAGCGATTCGAGTATCCATTGGATATCTACTCCTGTAAACATATAACTCGACACCAGAATCATTAGTCGATATTGTCAAAAGGTGATGTCTACACCTTTTGACCCGTTTGGCCGAATTGACCGTTTATCTTTGCGAGATAATATTTATTATCATCTCATCTACATGACTCGCTCCTTTTAACACCGTATGCTCATTTTATTTATAAACCGTTTATTACCACTTTCGGCTCTTTATGTCTTACGCGGGAAAGCGTCTTTTAAAACTAACGATTATTGTCAACGTGTGACTAAATTACCATTTGTCTTATTCGTAGTCAATACGACAAAAGAACATTCTAAAATATATGACTAGTGTAAGTTATACTTACCTTGCATCCTTGCGAGCTTCATACTTGAACTTGTATCCGTTTGACCCGTTCATTTCCAAGCTCCTACCTAGCTTGTCAGAGTCAAACTACCATATCATATCTACAAGATGATTAGATTAGTCAACCATTAACATGACCATCACACCTTATGGATTCACACACTTATTCACCAAAGTATGCTATTTATTCAACAACTATATTATTTATTTATTTATTTTTTGTCATAATTCTTTCCATTCACTAACTGTTTGACCCGTTAGTCAAGTTATTTATACAAACTAGTTAGTAAGTGATTTTGAACACTTTAAGCATGTCATATAAAGTGTTACTTGTTCCTAACAATAAATACTTCATGACTAAACAAGTATACGCAATCATATGTCTTTTTCCGGATTAATAATAACATTATTAATGTGCAGCGATTTTCTATTCAGCTGCTGTAATCGACCATTATGACCCATTTAAAGTCCGAACTAGATTAACATGTTCAAAAATGGATCGTAGAAAACTTCAATACCTTCGCAAGCATATAAGGTACACCTTCTAACGAATTTTCTATGATTTTATATGATTTTTATAAAATCAGCACAGCAACTATATTTTCATTTTTCAACCAGCTTTTAAGTTTTCTGAACAGCAGTTTTAATCGGATTTTTGACCTCTTTAACAACCACATTTGTTTCTTATGATTGAAAACAGTAAAAATTTACTTCATAAGCTTTCCGAAAAGGTATAGAACACCCAAGTCGGATAAACGGTTGATTTTATATGATTTTTTTAAGATTAGTCAAAATCCATATAAAAAGCTACGGAAATCATGTTTAGGTTCCTTTCAAATTCGACCCAAACCATCAAATGCAACCCATTTTCATGGCTATAACCCTTATTAAACTCTTGGTAATGGTTTGAAACCTATAACACAGTGATTGTAGGCTAAGAGATGTCAAAAACATCATCTATTTCAGCACTTTAGTTTTCATTTAGGCATTTTAACAAACACCTAGTGTGCATAATTTTACATATTTACTAACTAGTTCATAACTAGTTATTTTTTACCAAAGTTAACATCAATTAATCAAACCTCTAAGTCTAGTGTTCATGAACTACACATCATATTTTCAGAAATCAGTTTCTATGCATCAATTACACTAGATTAGCATTCTACATCCTAGTGTTCATCATTTTCTCACAAAATCCATGGATGACCTTCAATGTACTCATGAAATTTCTAGAATTTAGGCATGATTTCACATGTTGATGTCTAGGTTTTACTCCTAGATACTATATCATCCCTATATTAACCAAATAGCTAACATGCATCATCAAATTTCAGATTTCCCAAATTCATGAGAATTTCAAACAGAGAATTAACATCAAATTTTACATACCTTACAACCCCCTTGCAATGGGGATCAATAATCTATGCTCGATTTTCGATTTTAACTTGGTTTGAGCCTTCAATTTGTGAGATTAGTGAGTTGCTAGGGTTTTGAGAGTGGGGGTCGCCCTCCTCCTTCTGTTTGATCGAACCAGACACCTAAAATGGTGTATTTTGTTATAACATTACAAAATAATTTACCATGAAGATCAAGTTCTACCTCTACATTTACCAAGCAAGTGGATGAACTCTTTGTCAAACTTGTGGATAGCCTTATCTACTAAATAGTTAATCTTGTCTACCAAATAGTTAACATTGTCTACCAAATAGTTAATCTTTTTGTAGTATAAATACTAGCTCAAGATAGAAGAAAAAATGCACCTCATGTATACACTTTTATAAGTTATACAACTCTCTTATACTTTCTCTTATAACATTTCTAAAATTCTTAAAGTTTTAGCACTAATCTTGTGTTAATTCTTGTTATATTATAACACGTTATCAGCACGAGGCTCTAGTCAAGGAAACGTTCAAGCAATTATAATCAAAGTAAGCATTTGATTAATATATAAACTATAATTGCTATGATAAACTAATACCAGTGCAGATGTATCTTACGATGGATATTCGATCGTTGTTGGACTACAAAAACGTAACATGTCTTTTTATGTATCGTGGGATTGTTTTCCTTTAGGAGACCCTGTTATCCAGACACTCCTATCATAAAAACAATTAAGTCCCATACTTAAAAAAAAAATATGAAAAATAAAGTAAAGAGACTGAAAGACTTGATAGCACTTGTATTTATTTATGCATCTAACTTTTATTTATACGTACATACTAACATTTAATTTAGAGTTTACATTCATGTATACTAACATTTTTTTCTTACTATACATCCTGATTTTATATCTTATAAAATAACATTTATGTAATACATCATTTATTACAAATACATATATATGTATATAACCGTTATATAACGGCTATAAAACGGTAATATAACCGTTGCAAAACGGTTATAATTTACCACTATAAATTACCAATTATCAATCTCATTATTCAACAACAAACAGTTTTCTTTTCAAGGCTATTCAAGAAAGAAAAAAATTCAAGGATGATTCACCCGGTTTTAATATTGGCCGGCATAATATTAATATTATTGCCGACCTTAATGTATGAGCTTCCACCTCATCTTTTTAGTACTTATGTATTCGTTTATTTGTTTATAGCTGTACCTTTGTATGTTATCACATTTTTAATGAGTATTTAGATTTTAATATTTACCTTATTTATGTTTAGCGACAAAAATGGCAAACATCGCAAAAATTGAGTTCCCGGCTCTTAATATCACCGGAGAAAATTATATGCCGTGGACGACACATGTTAAGCGACATCTAAAGTCAATGGGTGTTTTGGAAACGTTAACGGAGTGGAACGAATGTAGCGATCAAGACAAGGCAAAAGCCGATGTCTTCCTACATAAACACATTGACGAAATGTTACAATTTGAATATTCAAATTTTGAGGATCCATACGTTTTGTGGGAAGATTTAAAAAGCAGATTTGATAATCAAAGGGAAGTTTTACTTCCCACTGCTAGAGATGAATGGAACAATCTCAGGTTCCAAGATTTTAAAAAGGTGAATGAATACACCTCTGCTTTGTACAGGATATGCTCAACGCTCCGATTCTGTGGGCAAACTGTTACGGAGGATGATATGTTGGAGAAAACTTTCTCCACATTTCATGCATCAAATATAAACTTGCAACAACAATATCGGTTGCAAAAGTTTTAAAGATATTCTGATCTAAATTCATTTCTCCTCGTAGCAGAGAAAAACAATGAGCTACTAATGAAAAATCATCAAGCTCGTCCCACTGGATCATTAGCCATTCCAGAAGCAAATGTTGTTATTAATGATGATATTAAAGACTCTGGAAGAAAATGGGGACGAGGCCGTGGCCGTGGCCATTTTGGTAAAGGTAATGGTCGAAATTATTCCTTCAAAAGAAATAATAGCTTCCGAGGCAATTCCCATGGTCGTGGACGTGGTCGCGGTCGTGGTCGTGGTCGAAATCAAAGAACCCCCAATTACCACACTCCACAAAATACCAATCCCAACTAGTATAACAAAAGGAATGAAGTTGGTAGGTCCGAAAACAATGGCACTTCTTGTTTCAGATGTGGAAGTGCAAACCATTGGTCAAAGGCTTGTCGTACACCTTCACATTTATGTGAACTTTACCAAGCCTCTCTCAAAAGAAAAGAAAAGAAGATGAACCATGTGGATAATTTTAATGATATCAACGTCGAAATGAATGTCGCCGACTTTAACAATAACATGGAACTCTGAAACGAATGTTGCTAAACTATAATAATTATATGCAACAATTATGTAATTTCCTTTATTATATATATCTTTATGTTTCAGTAGTCTTTCTTTTCATGTAACGTCTTCAACTAATAAATAAACTTCTTATTATAAAATAATTCACAATGTCTTCGTTATACACTTATTATTATTTCTCTTTATATTTTCAAGATTAAAATGAATACCACTGGAGCACAAGAACAGACAAATGATGCAGATATATGTATAGCAGATAGTGGAGCCACTCACACTATACTTAAATCTAAGAAATATTTTTATGAGTTAAAACCAACAAAAGGAACCGTTGATACAATATCAGGTCCTACAAACTTGATAGAAGGAGTGGGAAAAGCTAATTTAATATTACCAAATGGTACAAAGCTCTTAATAGAGAATGCTTTATTTTCCCCAAAATCAACAAGAAACTTGTTGAGTTTCAAAAACATATATCATAACGGATATGATACTCAGTCAAGGACTGTTGATAATAAGAAATATTTACACATCATGAGCAAAGACCATATATTGGAAAAACTGCCAATGCTCCACTCTGGTTTGCATTATACACACATTAATGTGCCTCAAGCACATATGGCAGTAAAGGAAAGTTCTTGTGATCCTGAGACATTTAACTTATGGCATGACAGACTAGGCCATCCAGGATCTACAATGATGAAAAGAATTATTGAAAACACACATGGTCATCCATTGAAATATCAAAAGATCCCCCAATCAGATAAAATGCATCTATGTACCTCTTGTTCACTTGGAAAACTAATTACAAGGCCTTCATCCTTAAAAGTTGACAAGGAATTACCAATGTTTCTTGAAAGAATTCAAGGTGATATATGTGGACCAATTCATCCACCATGTGGACCGTTTAGATATTTCATGGTCTTGATAGACGCATCCAGCAGATGGTCTCATGTCTCTTTATTATCAACTCATAATATTGCCTTTGCAAAATTTCTTGCTCAAATTATCAAACTACGAGCACATTTCCCTGATTACACTGTTAAAAGGGTGAGACTTGATAATGCTGGTGAATTTACATCACATGCTTTTAATGATTATTGCATGTCTGTGGGAATTGTTGTTGAACACCCTGTTGCTCATGTACACACACAAAATGGCTTAGCTGAATCATTGATCAAACGTTTACAGCTAATCGCTAGACCATTAATAATGAGAACAAAACTTCCTGTGTCAGTTTGGGGTCATGCAATTTTACATGCTGGATCACTGATTCGTGTGAGACCAAGTGCAAATCATAAATACTCCCCGTTACAACTTATTTCTGGAAATGAGCCAGACATTTCCCACCTTAAAATTTTTGGGTGTGCAGTTTATGTTCCAATTGCACCACCACAACGTACGAAAATGGGACCTCAAAGAAGGTTGGGAATATATGTTGGATATGAAACAGCCTCCATCATACGATATCTTGAACCTTTAACAGGTGACGTATTTAAAGCCCGTTTTGATGACTGTCGTTTTAACGAGACAATGTTCCCAGCATTAGGGGGAGAAAATAAAAAACGAGAAAATGATGTCTCATGGTGTGTGCCTTCATTGTCTCATCTTGATCCAAGAACAAAACAATGTGAGACAGAGGTTCAAAAGATAATACACTTGCAAAACATTGCAAATCAATTGCCTAATGCTTTTACTGATACAAATAGAGTTACTAAATCTCATATACCAGCTGCTAATGCTCCAGCTCGAGTTGAGATCCCAAGTAAGGCAATAGATAATAAGATAGCTCATGAATCTCAAAAACGTTTAAAACGTGGAAGACCAATCGGTTCAAAGGATAAGAATCCACGAAAAAGAAAAGCACTTGTAAAAGAAATTGACCCCAAAGAGAATGATCTTGATAAAACAGTAAATACCGAAACCTCTCATGAGAAAGATGTTGATGATACTAACAAAGAGATATCAATCAACTATGGTCATACACATATCATATGGAACCGATATGAAATGGAAAATATTGATGAAGTATTTTCTTATTCTATAGCAAGTGACATCATGGGTGGAGATGATGATCCTGAACCAAAATCTGTCAATGATTGTCAAAATAGACATGACTGGGATAAATGGAAAGGCGCTATGCAAGCTGAATTAGATTCACTTAACAAACGAAAGGTTTTTGGGTCTATTGTTGTTACACCTAAGGCTGTAAAGCCTGTAGGGTATAAATGGGTTTTCGTACGAAAACGAAATGAGAAAAACGAGGTTACAAGATATAAAGCAAGACTTGTAGCTCAAGGTTTTTCACAAAGGCCAGGGATTGACTATGAAGAAACATATTCTCCCGTTATGGATGCAATAACCTTTAGATACTTAATCAGCTTAGCAGTTTCTAAAAGGTTAGAAATGCGTCTTATGGATGTTGTTACAGCTTACTTGTATGGATCACTTGATAGTGACATCTATATGAAAGTTCCTGAAGGATTTAAACTTCCTGAAGCGTTAAATTCAAAACCCAAAGAAATGTATTCGATCAGATTACAAAGATCTTTATATGGGTTGAAACAATCTGGAAGGATGTGGTACAATCGTTTGAGCGACTATTTGACAAGTAAAGGTTATACAAATAATCTTATCTGTCCATGTGTCTTTATTAAGAAGACAACATCAGGATATGTGATCATAGCTGTATATGTTGATGACCTAAATATAATTGGGACGCAAAAAGAAATTTTTGAAGCAATTGTTTTTTTAAAGAAAGAATTTGAAATGAAAGACCTTGGAAAAACCAAATGTTGTCTTGGTTTACAAATTGAACATATGAGCAATGGCATACTTGTGCATCAAACGAATTATACTGAAAAGCTGTTGAAACGTTTCAATATGGACAAGGCAAATCCTTTAAGCACTCCAATGGTCGTTAGGTCACTTAATGTCGAAAATGATCCATTTCGTCCTTGTGAGGACAACGAAGAAGTTCTCGGTCCAGAAGTACCATACCTCAGTGCAATTGGAGCACTTATGTATCTTACGAATTGTACGAGACCTGACATTTCTTTTGCAGTGAACTTGTTGGCAAGATTTAGTTCAGCTCCTACTAAAAGGCATTGGAATGGGATTAAACATATTTTTCGATATCTTCGAGGCACTGTTGATTTAGGCTTGTTTTATCCTAACGATTCAAAAGAAGGGTTAGTTGGTTATGCAGATGCAGGTTATTTATCTGATCCTCATAAAGCCAAATCTCAAACTGGATATGTATTTATGAACGGAGGAACTGCGATTTCATGGCGTTCTCAGAAACAAACACTTGTCGCAACATCCTCAAACCATGCTGAAGTCATTGCACTACATGAAGCTTCAAGAGAATGTGTATGGCTAAGATCTATGTCACAACACATAGTGACTTCTTGTGGGCTAGAGAAAGATCGAAGTCCAACTCCTATCCATGAAGATAATGCTGCTTGTGTCTCTCAGATGAAAGAAGGGTATATTAAAAGTGACAGAACAAAACATATACCACCAAGATTCTTTGCATATACTCGAGACCTTATTAAAGACAATCAGGTCGAGATGAGATATGTCCAATCCAGTAACAATTCAGCCGATCTTTTCACAAAAGCACTACCTACAGCAACTTTCAGGAAACATGTTCATGACATTGGCATGCGTCATGTACGGAGAATGTGATTCCTTACAAATTGCAAACTTGAGGGGGAGCTATAGACTGCACTCTTTTTCCCTTAGCTAAGTTTTTTCCCACTGGGTTTTTCTTTAGCAAGGTTTTTAATCAGGCAGTACATAAAGACTCCGAAGTTTGCAAAGTGTCATCCAAGGGGGAGTGTTATAACATTACAAAATAATTTACCATGAAGATCAAGTTCTACCTCTACATTTACCAAGCAAGTGGATGAACTCTTTGTCAAACTTGTGGATAGCCTTATCTACTAAATAGTTAATCTTGTCTACCAAATAGTTAACATTGTCTACCAAATAGTTAATCTTTTTGTAGTATAAATACTAGCTCAAGATAGAAGAAAAAATGCACCTCATGTATACACTTTTATAAGTTATACAACTCTCTTATACTTTCTCTTATAACATTTCTAAAATTCTTAAAGTTTTAGCACTAATCTTGTGTTAATTCTTGTTATATTATAACATATTTGGTTTTATTTTGTTACTTTTATTAAACTTAATAATATAAGTTTAGGTTTTAACAACATAAGCCCCTCCACTTTAGTTTGGTTTATAATTTGAGTATTTTGTTCTTTCACTTAATTACAAGACTTGTACTAGGTTATTTGTTTCCTAGTTATTTATCTTGTTCTAAACCCATTTTATTTTAAGTCCCGTTAAATCTCGGGCCTTTTATATACTTTGCTTTCTCAAAGTATTTCTCATCCTTTTGACAAATATTAGATTTATTTATTTAAATTCTAAAATTTACCGGGTAAATTTTACCACTAACTGTATTTTACCCGTCCTGTAGTATTAACGTGGTTTGATTACCAAACCCGTTTTCGGGGTGTTACATGTAAGGTACCCCTTGGTTCTAAAAATTGCGGAAGACGTTTAGGTCCTAAAAGCCCTCGTAAGCGTAGATAACATAAAAGAAACACCATAACTTATTAATATATTAGGTATACACCTATTAATATAACAAGTATAAAAAATCAATCTACAATTACAAAAACTTTAGGAAATAAAATATAAAAAGGTAAAAAACATGTTCTCATATTTTTATACTATAAATTAGGGGTGTGTACGGTTCGGTTCGGTTCGGTTATTAGCATTATCCGTAACTGTAACCGAAGTCATCGGTTAATCGGTTCGGTTAATTCGGTTAATTTGTCGGTGTTCGGTTCGGTTCGGTTAATTTTCGGTTAATAACCAATTCAAACAAAGGCTAATTTTTTTGGTTAGAAATACATGTAATGGAGGTATAAATACATGAAATAGATGTATAAATACATGAAATTGATGTACAAATAAATGAAATAGAGGTATAAATGCATGAATAGATGTTTAAATAAATAAAATGGAGGTATAAATAAATGAATTGAAGGTATAAATAAATGAAATGAAGGCATAAATAAATGAAATAGAGGTATTACTACATGATATGAAAGTATAAAACATGAAATAGAGGCATAAAAGTTAGAAATATATAAAAAAATAAATAATTCGGTTCGGTTCGGTTCGGTTAATTTCGGTTAACCGATGGTAAAAAAATATCCGTTAACCGACTTTCGGTTAATTCGGTTTCGGTTAATTTCGGTTCGGGTTTGTCGGTTTTCGGTTCGGTTTCGGTTAACGGTTCGGTTATTGCACACCCCTACTATAAATAAGCAAGTTTTTCTTGCATTATTAGTTATACCATATGCATAGGGTGATTTTCAAAAAAATTCTTCTTTCATTTTTTTCATTTTCATTTTTCATCTAACATCTAAAGCTTTTCATTTTAACTTTTTTTTATTGATTTACTTTTAACCCAAAGACTTTCATGTTTTACAATTTAACATCTAACATTTTTTTATTTTCAACTTTAATCCTATATACTTTTCATCTTTTGCAAGTTTTTTGTTCTATGTTTCGTTCAAAATTTGGCGAGTCAACACGCTGCAACGTGTGTGTATGATTCAATGTTTTTTGTCTGTTTTTCCTATTTGACAGGCCAGTTGCAACACGTCTATTATTCTTCGTTTGACAAGTTCATTCTAATGTGCGAATCCTAAATTGACTTAGTTTTTTCTTTCTAAGTTTTACATTTCAGTCTAATTTTTTCGCATTAACATACCGCAACGGGTGTGCATGATTCAATGAATTTACATATGTTATTCGTTCAGAGTTATTTTACTCTTTTTATGTATTTTCTTTTACGAGCTCTTCTGTTGTTGGTGGTGTGGCATTGGGCTACTTGGCACGATTTTACACACGTGTTTAGCCTATTAAATTTTTTACTAAAAATAATTTGTTTCAAATTTACCCCTATACTTCCTTTACTTAAAAACTACTTTTAAGTGCATATTTTTATGTACGTGTCGGTATGAATTCGATTTTCTTTATTCGACATAAACTTTTTTCTAGAAATAAGTCAGATCAAATATAATATTTTTTTGTTAAAAAAAACATTTTACATCCATACTTATATGTATGTTTTGGTATAAATTCGAGTTGGTGTATGTTTCAACTTTTAACGTAAACTTTTTTTTTGGGAAATGAGTGAGGTCAAATATAATATGCTTCCTTGCTTATTATATGAATGTTTCGCAAATTTTGTTTTGAACCGAGTGGAGTCAAATTGTGGTTTCTTTTTTTCTCTTTATTTCCAAAAGTTCTAATTAATCTCTTTCGATTATACATGTCAGTTTTTTTGTTATACCTGTTATGTTTTCTATGATATGTCGAAATGCACGTTTTCATATGGTTAACACATCACATAATGTTTGGACTAATCCATTCAATGTTTGCGATGTACCCGCGCCGCAACGCGCGCGGGTCTTATTGCTAGTTATAAGTAATAAAGAAGCGGAGGGTATGATCGAATTGATTCTACAATACTACCTCTGATCAACTTCTAGCTTGAAATATTCTGTATGTTGTTCAATGTTCACAAAACAGACATTGTTAAAGTAAAATTAGGGTTATGTCACTGTCATATAGTGTGAGGCCTATATAAAGGTGTAATTGTTTTGATAGTGACGTTATTAATTCTATTGGAGAAACTTTTTTTTTTTGAATGGCAAAATTGGATTACTGACGGACCACTGGAGTATCATCGTGCCACCAGCGGAACCACCCGATCATATCCATCTCCACTAGGCCTAATGCCTATACACCAATTCAGGAGGAAACCCAATAAATATGGGAAAACCCCCCTTGTGAGAATCGAACCCAGGACCTATTGGTTCAAAGTCTTATCTCACCCCCAAGATACCACTAGGCTATAAAGCCATGGGTAATTCTATTGGAGAAACTAAACATCCCTTTTGTTGTACTATGGTTGCCCTGTAGGCGTAGCAAAATTGCTATTGGGTATAACCCGGGTTTGCCGGGTCAAATAGGATCTTGTGAGTATTATAGAATAAATCTGTGTCATACCTCTTCAAGTATTACATTATCAAAAACAAAATATATATTAATTATTTTATTGTAAGTATCATAACAACATTGTGAATTTTGAAAGTAAGAAATTACTTCGAGATAGAAGGTAAACAGGCAACAAGCTGCGTCGTTACCCATTTTTTAATAGCAAAACTAAGTCACAAAACAAGCTGCGTCGTTACCCTCGCAGCACCACGCACCACGTCACAAAACATCGACACCTGCCGTCGCACCACCACTGCCCCCCCCCCCCCCCCCCCGTCGAAGCACCGCCACTTGTCGTCAAAACTGTCAAACCACGTCGAACCCCCTGAAACCATCGTCGCATCACCTGAAAACCACCATCGAAGCCCTTGAAAAACCCGTCGGTTGAGAGGTGGAGATGATCGTTGACCATCAGATCTGAGTAATACTCAAACCAACACACTCGAAACTGATGATGAGATAGGATCTGGGTTGAACATTGATCTATGTTTCGTCTTCAACTCTCGTATTTCCGGTAAGAGGGTTTCAGATTTGGGGAAACAACAAGTATGACAAGAAGGTTTCAGGTGGTCGGCGGGATGGTTCAGATCTGGGTTTCAAGTTTCGGCCACTTTGATCCCTGCAGCCACCGTTGCAGACCTTGCTTCGACATGGTTGATGTTCTGAATGTTAGTGGTGTGATTTGGGAATAATAGCAAATCGTTTGTTTGGTCAAAGGATTATTTAATTTCATAATAGATAATGACCATTTTGCCCCTGAGGAAAAAGACAAAATAGCAGGATTTCATAAGACAAATATGACCTGATTTCATTTTTGGACCAAAATGGCAATAAAACTGAAACCACAGGGACCCAGATGCAAAAGGTTTGAGTTTTGGACTAAAGTGGCAAAAGTGACCAAACCTCAAGTACCAAAATGGCAGTTTACTCTAAAAAAATA
Source organism: Helianthus annuus (assembly GCF_002127325.2). Taxonomy (NCBI): domain Eukaryota; kingdom Viridiplantae; phylum Streptophyta; class Magnoliopsida; order Asterales; family Asteraceae; genus Helianthus; species Helianthus annuus. Next base: position 132,835,235 of record NC_035433.2, on the reverse strand, counting down.
ATAATAAATAAAAAAAATACTATGACAGGACCCCAAGGCTGCAATGCTATTGCTTTGCTGATTCGAAAACTCCAACGTGGCGCAAGAAGCACCACCTCAGGGTGCCTCACACTTAATACACTGAATCACCGTGTAACACCCCGTGTTTTCCAAAAGTCAAAGTCAACGTCAAGTGTTGACTGTTATTGGAATTAAAGATTAATAAAGATTAATTTCATTTTAGTTTCATTTTGATTTTCGTATTATTTGGAGTAAGTGTTGTATAATCAAACTAATCGACCGATAATCGAACTGTGAATCAACGACCGACTGTGAATGATAGGAAGTAACAATGCAATAAAGCTAGTCAATCATTAATCAAGCTAATCGGATCAATCATCGAACTCAAGTGTGGGGATTTTAGTACTTTTATACGTGTGTGTGTGCCTTATGTGTTACTTGTGCATGTTTACTTTATGTTAAAGTGTGTGGTGAATCAATCAAATCAATCAAGAATCGAAGGTGAATCAAACTCAATGGAAATCGAACCCGAAATGGTTGTAAGGATGCTTGTATGTTAGATATAGTAGTTAGGACTAAAAGTAATTTGATTAGGAATTCTATCATCCTCAAATCATCGTTCATCGAACTCGAAATATCGAAAATCGTCGCGAAACACTCAAAACTAGGCAAGCCGTTCGAACAGGGCAACCTGATCGAACAGGCTAGCCGATCGAACAGGGCAACCTGATCGAACAGGCTAGCCGATCGAACAGGCTGTTCGATCGGACAGCTGCTCGATCAAGAATGCTGTTCGATCAGCTGACCCTTTCCTCTTTTGGAAGCCTATAAATAGGGCTGTCTTTGTCAACCTTTCCACTTTTGGAAAAGCTCTGACCGACCAGCCTCTTCTTCTCACTAAATCCCAGATTTCTCTCAAACCGGTAAGTATTTCGCTCTAATCCTTGTACGTTTTTGTTCATTAATCGATTCTCCATCTTTCTATCTTTCAAAATCTGAATTTCATCCATGAAATCACCAAGATCTAGGTGTTCTTGAGTGATGTCATCATGGTGTTCTTGGTGTTCATCAAGAACTTCATGTTCTTGACTTCATTCAACCATGAATAAGCTAGATCTAACCGATTTCCACATCAATAACTTAAAATCTACCAAAGATCTTAACATTTCACGGTGGAAAAGGATTGGAAGATGGGTTTTCATCTATCTTTCAACTCTTTTACACTCAAAAAGGTGAAAACGAGACTTGAACCGATTTACAAATCAATCTATACAAACACATGGTTCAAGATTCGGGTTCTACCGGGAGATATACCGATTTCGGGTTAAACGTTAAACTTAAGTTCCAAACCGCCTCTGGCCGAGCTTGGGTGATTCCTGCTCGAGTCAGTAGACTAAGTAGGGACTTCAGCTTTGTGGTTCAACTCGTAGTCAAAATATCTCTAAAACATCACCAAGTAACGGGAATAACCAAGTGTTAAGTGATAGGTTAACCAAATCGAGAAGCTGGCCGAACGGCTAGGCTGTTCGATCGAACAGCCCAACCGAACGACTATGCCAGCCGATCGGCTAGGCTAACCGATCGACTAGCACTTAGTCCCACAAACTCATGAAGTGTAGTATTGATGAGGTACTGTTCGATCGACTACGCCACTCGATTGTAATCATTACTGCTCGAATCATGAGATACTATACTCCAAAACACTTAGACTTTTCAAAACATTGGAATGTCACCCGATCGAGCATGCCAGCCGATCGAGTGACATATTTGAAAACAATGCAATGCTAACCGATCGGTTGGGCTAACCGATCGAACAGCTGTTCGATCGACCAACTTGAAAGGTAGTACAAACCATCATACACAAACACATCCTTCACATCAAAGGAAGAAACAATCCACTTGAAGGAACCAGCCGATCGAGCCAGCCGGCCGATCGAACGGATGTTCGAACGGACTTTCAAACCAATCGAACAGCCCACTCGATCGAACTGCTGTCCGATCGAATGGCCTACTCGATCCAAGTACATTGTTTACTTTTTCCGCGTTACTCATCGTTGTGTTATCGAACTATTCAGGCTAACCTATTCTCAGTGCTCCCTTCAATCCACGATCAACCACTGTGAGTATACTCGATCCCTTTTTGCTTTCAGCACTTTTGGGTGTTACATACGTAATCTATCAAATTCACAAACAACACAAACTATTTGAACGCTAACCTACTTGCATGTATTACTTGTCTAAATGATTGCTGTTTATTATGTTTACACGTGGAGTGCTATCTACCTGCTTTAGCAACGTAGTACTATAGTTTGGACTCAGCACCCGTTCCCACGGGGGTTGCTAAGGACAATTACTTACATGGATTACGATGGTAATCGTGTATTGCGAACTGTCTCAGACAGTCAACTCGAAGTCATTGGTATCGATGGTCCCATGTCGATAATTTACATGCATCGTTTGCCCTTGTGTACGTGCTTGGTTATGCGTAAACTATTCGAACTCTATATGCTATATCAAACTTGTGTACTCACCTTTACATTATATGTATTGACTTTTATTTTAACGTATGTGACAGGTGTTTAAGCTACTAGCGTGCTAGGGAAGCGAGGCAATAATAAGCTTCTAGGAGTCTGTGACCTTAGGACAGTGTCCACGTACCTGCTCCAGGGCCATAATTATCTGTAGATCTTGCACTGGCACTTGTAGTCAGTAAGATTTACGGATAGCCGTCTAGGAGTCTTGAAACAATATTTACATTTGGTCTGTAATAATTAAGATTTGAGTTGTCGGAACAGTTCCCATATTGTTTAGTTGATTTCTATGATAACTTGTTATTATTTGGGACACGGTATGGGACGTGTTATATAACTGAATTGTATGATAGTTGTTGTGGGAACTTCTGGACAATCTGTTTCGCTCAGTGCCGCGCCCCGATGATTCCGCCATCGGTTGGGGTGTGACAGATTGGTATCAGAGCCATAACTATAGGGAATTAGGTTAGACACGATCTAGTCCGGATCGCTGTCTTAGAGACCTAGACTATAGTTAGGAACCAAGAGACCAAGTTTATGTGCTTATTTTATGTTGTTTCCTTCTATTCTATCATTCCATCCGAACTCCGAGCCAAATTTTGTAATTTGGACGGGATTAGGAGTGAAACCCGCAAATTCCTGCCTAGATTACAAATTTTTGCCAATTACTTTGTGCTAATTTCTATCAACAAAACGGGAGAAAGTTATACCAAATTCGGGGCTGAAACCCATAAATTGATGAAAACTTTCCTCTAAATTTTCTTAAAACAAGGAAGAACTTGCTAAGCTAGGGGTGAAACCCTAACCTTGGCAGTTATTCCGACTTTATTTTATCTCGCCAAGGCAATTGACGGACTCCAACGACCTGAACTCACGAGTATGACCTAGAATGCGCATGCATAATGCCCAAGAATCGAGGCAGGAACATGTCCCCTAGAGTCGAAAGTGACGACAAGTCAACTGTGAATAGTTAAATTGCCATGGTTAGTCAAAGCAGACAATCCATTTTCCGATTTTGAGTGTTGCTTCGTTGATTTTATGTGATTTACCTGTTTACGTGTTTTAAAGATTTGTTGGTTACTCCATTTGTTATCAATCTGCGTGACCTTTGTTACTATCTTATCTCGATTCAAATCCCTGTTGATGTGATCTAAACGAAACCAGTGTGCTATGCTACGCTATACGACTAAGTTAGACGATACAATGTGATGCTATCCGATACACAAAACGAACGACACTCGACTTGTGGTTATAGGTTTCTGTTTTCTGACAACCTCTGTGATAAAATTTCGTACGTGTTTAGGAAATTAAGTGCTCTATTTGCTTAATTGCTTATGTGCCCTAATTGCTTCTGTGCTTATGTGCCTCTATGATTATGTGCTTATGTGATTATATGTGTTACGTGACGAGAGATGCGACGTGATTCTAAGCTTTAGAGATCTAAGAACGTGTGAGACTCGAATTCGTTGTGTTGAGCCTGTGACGATGTCTATTGCAGACCATGTCGTCATCTGGACAACCTAGATCACGCTCGCGTCTTACCCGCCAAGAGAAAAGAGATCGACGTCTGGCTGCTATCATCTCTAAGACCGTGGCAAAAGCCGTCAGTGATGTGTTCGAAAACGCAAGCAAGTCATCTGAGGAATCCCGAACCCTCACGCCCAAAGACTCCAACAAAGCTACTTTTAGCTTCAAACAATTTAAGGCATGTGGGCCAAAAGAGTTTACCGGTGAAGATGGCCCTACGGCTCTGTTTCATTGGTTTGACTCGGTAGAAGTCACCCTTCGTCAAAGCGGATGCCCAGATCACCTCCGTACTCTCAATGCTACCGGTGTCTTCCAGTCGCGAGCTTTGGACTGGTGGACCGCAGAAAGGAACAAGCGCGGGAACGACGCTGCATACGAGCTAACGTGGAAGGAATTGAAAGCGATCATGATGGACGAGTTCTGTCCTCCCCACGAACGCCAAAAGTTGGAGGATGAGTTCTGGAGTATCAAGCAAAAGGAGGGAGACAATGCTGGTCTCACTGCTCGTTTCAAGCAATTGAGTATCATATGTCCCGACCAGGTCAAGACTTCTGACATGACCATCCAGAAATACATCCGTGCTCTTCCGGATTGTGTCGCAGATTTTGTTCACGCCTCCAAGCCCGCATCAATCGAGGAAACCTACCTACTCGCTGCTGAGATCAATGATAAGCGAGTTAAGGCTGGTGTCTGGGATAAGCCATCCAAGTCGTTGCATCAAGTTACTACCGCATCAACCGACAACCCTACTGCTCAAGCCTCCAAGTCCTCGAGAAGAAGAAGGAAGAACAAGAATTGCGCCGCCGCAACCAATGCTACTCCTCTTCAGTCAGTACCGCCACAACAGCAACAACCACAGCGCACTGCGCCAGTGATCAATGCGCCGCCGGCGAAGCGTGCGTACACCGGCCCCCACCCACTCTGTGCTACATGTTCTTATCATCACCCGGTGGGTGTGGCTTGCCGATTCTGCGCTCACTGTAACGTCTACGGGCATTTCACTGCGAGTTGTCGCTATGGTCCCCGTCAAGCTCAAGCTCAAGCCGCTGTCAACCAGGCTCTACTCCCTGCTCCTCAAGCTCCTCAAGCTGCACAGGCCCCGGCAAACAATATTCGGACCTGCTTTGCATGTGGTGACCCTAACCACTTCGCAAACCGGTGCCCGAACAGGGTGGTGAAACAAGAAGCCCAACAACCCCAACAACAACAACAACAGCCTCAACAACAAGCCGCTCACGCCAGAACCTTCAACATCAACGCACGCCAGGCTCAAGCTGATAACAACGTGGTCAATGGTACGTTCCTTGTGAATGGTATATATGCATCATGTTTGTTTGATACTGGAGCCGATAACTGCTTTGTGTCCTTTGAATTTGAGAAGCTTCTTAGACGTAAGCGCTCTTATCTTTCGACACCCTTCGAAGTAGAAATCGCTACCGGAAGAACCATTGCTGTCAATTCTGTGCTCCGTGATTGTACTCTCGAGCTCAACAATCATATATTCCCGATCAATCTTATCCCGATGCAACTCGGAAGTTTCGATGTCATAGTAGGCATGGACTTTCTTCGTGAAAACCATGCTGAAGTTGTGTGTGCCGATAAGATGATTCGTTTTGTGCTAGCTAGTGGTGATATTCTATGTGTGTATGGTGAAACTACTGCTAAAGATCTCAAGCTCATGTCCTGTCTTCAAGCTCGCAAATATCTCCGCAAGGAATATCGAGCCTTTTTGGCCAACATTGTTGTAGCAGAGACGGACAAGAAAAAGAAAGTTGAAGTCAAGGATGTCCCCGTTGTCCGAGAATTTCCTCAGGTGTTCCCTGATGAACTTCCTGGATTACCTCCAAGTCGTGATATCGACTTTCGAATCGACCTTATTCCAGGAGCCAACCCAGTGGCCAAAGCTCCATATCGACTCGCTCCATCTGAGATGCGAGAACTCTCAAACCAACTCCAAGAGTTACTTGAAAAAGGCTTCATTCGCCCGAGCACTTCTCCATGGGGCGCACCAGTCCTTTTCGTCAAAAAGAAGGACGGGTCGTTCCGAATGTGCATCGATTACCGGGAATTGAACAAGCTGACCATCAAGAACCGATACCCCTTACCAAGAATCGACGATCTGTTTGACCAACTACAAGGTGCTCAGTGTTTCTCCAAGATTGATCTACGTTCAGGCTACCATCAGTTGCGGATTCAAGAGGAAGATATACCCAAAACCGCTTTTCGAACCCGATACGGCCACTACGAATTTGTTGTCATGCCTTTTGGTTTGACTAACGCACCCGCGGTCTTTATGGATCTGATGAATCGCGTGTGTAAACCGTTCTTAGACCGTTTCGTCATTGTATTCATCGACGATGTCCTGATCTATTCCAGATCGAGGGCCGAACATGCGCAGCATTTGCGATTGGCTCTCGAGTTGCTTCAGGGAAACCAACTCTACGCCAAATTCTCCAAGTGCGAGTTCTGGTTGGAGGAGGTTCAATTTCTAGGTCACATTGTGAATAGTCGGGGTATACACGTTGATCCTGCAAAGATTGAGGCAGTCAAGGGATGGGTTACGCCAAAGAATCCGTCAGAAGTTCGCTCTTTTCTCGGATTAGCTGGTTACTACCGGCGATTCATCGAAGGATTCTCAAAGATTGTTGTACCGCTTACCTCCCTTACTCATAAAGACAAGCCTTTTGTGTGGGGAACCGCGCAGGAGACTGCTTTCCAAACCCTCAAACACATGCTGTGCCATGCACCAGTTCTTACACTGCCGGACGGAAGCGATGACTTCGTTGTCTATTGTGATGCTTCAAACCTTGGACTTGGTTGTGTTCTCATGCAACGAGACAAGGTTATAGCTTACGCATCTCGACAGCTCAAAATCCACGAGAAGAACTATACAACCCATGACCTCGAGCTAGGCGCAGTTGTCTTTGCCTTAAAGATCTGGCGACACTACCTGTATGGTACAAAGTGTACGATCTTCACCGATCACAAGAGCCTACAACATATCTTTAACCAGAGAGAACTCAATATGCGTCAACGCCGATGGGTAGAACTTCTCAACGACTACGACTGTGAGATCCGTTATCACCCAGGCAAGGCGAATGTAGTTGCAGACGCTCTCAGCAGAAAGAATTACGTGATAGGTGTTCGAAACATCCAGGCTCAGTATAACCTCGAAGCTCTCATCCGCGAAGCACAACACGCTTGCTTTAACGAGCGTACGTTGAAGAAAGAACGAATCTATCACGATGGAACTCAGCTCGTGAGCAAAGCCAACGGGATATTCTATTATCTGGACCGAATCTGGGTTCCGAGGAGGACAGATTTGCGAAAGATCATCATGAACGAAGCCCACAAATCCCGATATTCCATTCATCCCGGTGCGGATAAAATGTACCAGGACCTTCGCTACAAGTACTGGTGGCCTGGGATGAAAAGGGATATTGCTCTATATGTTGGTAGCTGTTTAACTTGTGCAAGAGTCAAGGCTGAACACCAAAGACCTTCAGGCTTACTCGAACAACCGCCGATACCCGTATGGAAGTGGGAAAGCATAGCTATGGATTTCATAACTAAGCTTCCGACCACGCCATCAGGTCACGACAGTATTTGGGTTATAGTCGACCGTCTAACCAAATCAGCCCACTTTTTGCCAATACGAGAAGACTATAAGGTGGCCAAGCTAGCCCAAATCTACACCGACGAGATCATTAAGAATCATGGTACGCCTCGAGACATCATTTCTGATCGCGATGCTCGGTTTACATCGAGATTGTGGGAAACTTTTCAAGCAGCTCTTGGTACGACGCTGAATTTGAGTACCGCATTCCACCCGCAAACCGACGGGCAGACGGAAAGAACGATTCGTACTATTGAAGACATGCTCCGTGCGTGTGTTATCGATTTTGGTGGTAGTTGGAGCAAACACCTACCATTGGTCGAATTTTCGTACAATAATAGCTATCACTCCAGCGTCGAAATGGCACCTTTCGAAGCCTTGTATGGTAGGAGATGTCGCTCGCCTATTGTTTGGCACGAGGTCGGTCATTCACAATTGACTGGGCCCGAGATTCTGCAAGAAACGACTGACAAGATCCACCAGATAAGGGAAAATTTGGTGAAGGCACGGGACAGACAAAAGATGTACGCCGATAAACGACGCAGGCCCCGCGAATTTGCAGTTGGCGACTACGTGCTCCTAAAGGTATCGCCTTGGAAGGGAGTAGTCCGATTCGGCAAAAGAGGGAAACTTGCGCCTCGATTTGTTGGACCTTTTAAGATTCTGGAAAGGATCGGTAAGGTTGCCTACAAACTCGAATTACCGGAGGAACTCAGCAATGTCCACCCGACTTTCCATATTTCAAACCTTCGAAAATGCGTTGCCAACCACGACGCAATAGTACCACTCGACGATCTTCAGGTCAACGAAACGCTACACTTCGTGGAAAAGCCTGTCGAAATCATGGACCGACAGACCAAGCAACTCAGACGCTCTCGCATTCCTATTGTAAAAGTACGATGGGAAGGCAAACGAGGCGCGGAGTTCACTTGGGAACTCGAAAGTGACATGAAGGCCAAGTACCCGCAGTTATTCAGATAGATCTGAAGCGTCAAATTGGTAAAATCACACGGCGATGTACGGTTCTCGGCCTAATTTCGGGACGAAATTCACTAAAGGAGGGGAGACTGTAACACCCCGTGTTTTCCAAAAGTCAAAGTCAACGTCAAGTGTTGACTGTTATTGGAATTAAAGATTAATAAAGATTAATTTCATTTTAGTTTCATTTTGATTTTCGTATTATTTGGAGTAAGTGTTGTATAATCAAACTAATCGACCGATAATCGAACTGTGAATCAACGACCGACTGTGAATGATAGGAAGTAACAATGCAATAAAGCTAGTCAATCATTAATCAAGCTAATCGGATCAATCATCGAACTCAAGTGTGGGGATTTTAGTACTTTTATACGTGTGTGTGTGCCTTATGTGTTACTTGTGCATGTTTACTTTATGTTAAAGTGTGTGGTGAATCAATCAAATCAATCAAGAATCGAAGGTGAATCAAACTCAATGGAAATCGAACCCGAAATGGTTGTAAGGATGCTTGTATGTTAGATATAGTAGTTAGGACTAAAAGTAATTTGATTAGGAATTCTATCATCCTCAAATCATCGTTCATCGAACTCGAAATATCGAAAATCGTCGCGAAACACTCAAAACTAGGCAAGCCGTTCGAACAGGGCAACCTGATCGAACAGGCTAGCCGATCGAACAGGGCAACCTGATCGAACAGGCTAGCCGATCGAACAGGCTGTTCGATCGGACAGCTGCTCGATCAAGAATGCTGTTCGATCAGCTGACCCTTTCCTCTTTTGGAAGCCTATAAATAGGGCTGTCTTTGTCAACCTTTCCACTTTTGGAAAAGCTCTGACCGACCAGCCTCTTCTTCTCACTAAATCCCAGATTTCTCTCAAACCGGTAAGTATTTCGCTCTAATCCTTGTACGTTTTTGTTCATTAATCGATTCTCCATCTTTCTATCTTTCAAAATCTGAATTTCATCCATGAAATCACCAAGATCTAGGTGTTCTTGAGTGATGTCATCATGGTGTTCTTGGTGTTCATCAAGAACTTCATGTTCTTGACTTCATTCAACCATGAATAAGCTAGATCTAACCGATTTCCACATCAATAACTTAAAATCTACCAAAGATCTTAACATTTCACGGTGGAAAAGGATTGGAAGATGGGTTTTCATCTATCTTTCAACTCTTTTACACTCAAAAAGGTGAAAACGAGACTTGAACCGATTTACAAATCAATCTATACAAACACATGGTTCAAGATTCGGGTTCTACCGGGAGATATACCGATTTCGGGTTAAACGTTAAACTTAAGTTCCAAACCGCCTCTGGCCGAGCTTGGGTGATTCCTGCTCGAGTCAGTAGACTAAGTAGGGACTTCAGCTTTGTGGTTCAACTCGTAGTCAAAATATCTCTAAAACATCACCAAGTAACGGGAATAACCAAGTGTTAAGTGATAGGTTAACCAAATCGAGAAGCTGGCCGAACGGCTAGGCTGTTCGATCGAACAGCCCAACCGAACGACTATGCCAGCCGATCGGCTAGGCTAACCGATCGACTAGCACTTAGTCCCACAAACTCATGAAGTGTAGTATTGATGAGGTACTGTTCGATCGACTACGCCACTCGATTGTAATCATTACTGCTCGAATCATGAGATACTATACTCCAAAACACTTAGACTTTTCAAAACATTGGAATGTCACCCGATCGAGCATGCCAGCCGATCGAGTGACATATTTGAAAACAATGCAATGCTAACCGATCGGTTGGGCTAACCGATCGAACAGCTGTTCGATCGACCAACTTGAAAGGTAGTACAAACCATCATACACAAACACATCCTTCACATCAAAGGAAGAAACAATCCACTTGAAGGAACCAGCCGATCGAGCCAGCCGGCCGATCGAACGGATGTTCGAACGGACTTTCAAACCAATCGAACAGCCCACTCGATCGAACTGCTGTCCGATCGAATGGCCTACTCGATCCAAGTACATTGTTTACTTTTTCCGCGTTACTCATCGTTGTGTTATCGAACTATTCAGGCTAACCTATTCTCAGTGCTCCCTTCAATCCACGATCAACCACTGTGAGTATACTCGATCCCTTTTTGCTTTCAGCACTTTTGGGTGTTACATACGTAATCTATCAAATTCACAAACAACACAAACTATTTGAACGCTAACCTACTTGCATGTATTACTTGTCTAAATAATTGCTGTTTATTATGTTTACACGTGGAGTGCTATCTACCTGCTTTAGCAACGTAGTACTATAGTTTGGACTCAGCACCCGTTCCCACGGGGGTTGCTAAGGACAATTACTTACATGGATTACGATGGTAATCGTGTATTGCGAACTGTCTCAGACAGTCAACTCGAAGTCATTGGTATCGATGGTCCCATGTCGATAATTTACATGCATCGTTTGCCCTTGTGTACGTGCTTGGTTATGCGTAAACTATTCGAACTCTATATGCTATATCAAACTTGTGTACTCACCTTTACATTATATGTATTGACTTTTATTTTAACGTATGTGACAGGTGTTTAAGCTACTAGCGTGCTAGGGAAGCGAGGCAATAATAAGCTTCTAGGAGTCTGTGACCTTAGGACAGTGTCCACGTACCTGCTCCAGGGCCATAATTATCTGTAGATCTTGCACTGGCACTTGTAGTCAGTAAGATTTACGGATAGCCGTCTAGGAGTCTTGAAACAATATTTACATTTGGTCTGTAATAATTAAGATTTGAGTTGTCGGAACAGTTCCCATATTGTTTAGTTGATTTCTATGATAACTTGTTATTATTTGGGACACGGTATGGGACGTGTTATATAACTGAATTGTATGATAGTTGTTGTGGGAACTTCTGGACAATCTGTTTCGCTCAGTGCCGCGCCCCGATGATTCCGCCATCGGTTGGGGTGTGACACACCGTCTCAATCCGCTTCATGTAATCGTGCCACTCGGTCGCTCTGGCGTGCCTGAGGCGCGCTTTTTTACGGATGCATGATCATTAAAGAAATCATCATCATCATACTCAATAAATTCCACCAATAGCATTGCTAAGGTAGGGTCTGAGAATGGTAAGAGAGTATCTCCTCTAGATGGAAGAAGATTCTCTTTGAAAAGTAATTTGGTACCATCTGCTAGAGCTTGAAGAATTCCCAAAGGTCCTGCGAATTCAGGACCGATACGTTGTTGTATACCCGCGGATATTTCTCTTTCTAACCAAACAATGACTAGTATACCTATTGTAATTCCTAATACAGGAGTAAAAATAGGGATAAGCACCCATATGATCCCATAGACCTCTTTTAAGGATTCCAATCTAGAAAAAGAATTGATAGCTTGTATCGTCATAATATCAGCCAATTTCATTCTTTTAACTAACTGAGGAAGAATTTGCAAATTAATAAATCCCGGCGGCCTAATTTTATATCGCCAAGGAAAAACACCCTTATCTCCTATCAAAAAAATTCCCAATTCTCCCTTTGGTGCTTCGACTCTCGCATAAAGCTCTTGCTTCGACAATTCAAAAGTCGGAGAAGGTTTTTTACTAATGAATCGATAGTCAAACTCATTCCATACAGTATCTTTTACTCTATCAAAGCGGCGGATTTCTAAATTTTCATAGGGCCCTCCCGGAATTCCTTCTAGGGCCTGTTGAATAATTTTTATGGATTCTGTCATTTAGCTGATTCGTACTAAATAACGAGCTAACGAATCCCCCTCTTTTTGCCATTGGACTTCCCAATCAAATTCATCGTAACACTCATAATGATCAACTTTTAGACAGCCTTACCTATACCCCGTAGGAATTGAGCGGCTGCTTCTAATGAAACCCCCGGCTCGTTAGTAGTTTTGCATCAAGCCTTGGACATAAGGCAATTAAGACAAAGGCCGATTAGTGCATGTACTCACTTGTCTTTCGGCTATCAGCGCTACCACATGATGCATGATCATAAAAGAAAGTAGTTATATAAACAGTTGTGCGATTCTCCAAATAAAAAAATTGAAGTGATTACTTTTATGGATGTATCATGTTATATGACCATATGAAAGAAATCAGTGATATGAACAGTTGTGCAATGAAAAATCATGTTTGCTTTCTTGAGTTTTGTTTACCCCCCTTTGCAACTATACAGTCTGAAAATCACATTTGACATCTTATTTCTCAATATTCTTTAACCTAAGCACAACTGCTTGTCAACCTCCAGACTGGGACTGTTTCTTTAGAACGTTCCACGCTAGCAAAGCCGCACCAACAGCAGGTTCCACCTGATAAAATCCACATAACCAAATAAGCAACTAAGAAAAAAAAAGATATAAAAATGGTTGATAGTAAAATATCTGTTTTGACCTATACGTTGACCAAGTACGATATCCTTACCTTTGGGCGGATTGGAAGCATCCCAGGGAACTCCTTGGAAATGCAGCTAATTACTTCTTTTCCGATATCCCACTTCTTATTGGCTTGAAGAACACCACCAACCATGACAAGAGGACAACTACCCTTTCCATCTGTCAAGTAAATTTCACATGTAAATCATACAACACTTCATAACCACCCTATGTAGTTAATATCCCGATATATCAACCGATATATCAGTGATATATCGGTTATCGGTCCCCTGCCGAGATAGCGGTACAAAATATTGGTCAGAATATCGGTACCGATAATATCAGCGACATTGTCCGATATTTGATCGATAAATCACCGATTTTCCCGATATCAGTACCATTCTTCTTATTTCTACCGCTCATTTTTCTTCTTATTGCTGCGATTAGTGTTTTAAGTCTTAATTGTTAGTTGTTACTGTTAAATGTTAGTGTTTTAAGTCTTAGTCAGTTCTTACTTGTTACAATTGTTAGTGTTAAATTGCTATATATATAAATTTAGCATGATATTAAAATTACCGATATCCCACCGTGACCGATATCACAAATATCGGTCCTTGACCGATATCCGATATTTTACCGCATTAACTGCTTAGTAACCACCCATCACGTATCCTGATTAAGCTTGTTTAAAAGTAAACTCATGAATGAGGGAAAGAAAATAAAATAAAAACACACATGTAACTTTGTGAACTTGGATAATATCAGAAAAAAACTTAATATCTTTTTTCGGTTTTGATTATGTACCTTCTCCACACAACCCGAGTCTGCAAACTACAGCTTTGATACTTGAGGCCAACTCCTGAACTGCATCAAGCAATATTCCATTCGCCACCTCATCACCTGCTTCAGCACAAGATACAACAACTGGGACCAAAGCTGCGATTCGAGCCCATGATGGATCAGCATAGGTCCACCTGTATTCAAACAAAAGCAACACACTTATATGACTGCAATTTTATCTCAACAACATTGTTCCTAAAAAGCCGAATAAAACTAGAAAGCACAAACTTCTAGAGTTAGAATTAGGTTTCGAGAAACATATACCCAATCAATTCATCTGGAGAAGAAAGTTCATAGAGTTAGAATTAGGTTTCGAGAAACATATACCCAATCAATTCATCTGGAGAAGAAAGTTCGAGTTCATGCAGAATTCTTGATGTAAGCATTGTTTGTGGACCACGGCCATCATAAGCCCTTATTACGGATGTCAATGCCATTGCAGCTATACCATATCCACTGCATGTAAACACAATTATGCTCAATGTATATAGGGTGTGTGTGTAGAACGCCTGTAAATGAACCGAACATTCATGAACTTGTTCGGCGGGAAGTTCGTTTATGTTCGTTTATTTAATAAATGAACGAACATGAACACAATTTTTTGTTCATTTAATTAAACGAACGAACATGAACACACGTTTTGTTCGTTCATTTATGTTGGTTCGTTTATTTACATTTGTTTATGTTTGTTCGTTTATGTTTGGTTCAATTCAAATACATAAGTATTTATATTTATATAGATGTTAAACATAAATGGAACTTTCTAACTAATATAGATATAAGTATTTGGTAATTGGGTTTTCCAGTGATAAAAATGGGTTTTCAAATGGAATTTATCGTAGTTAATCACTAATTTATAAACAAATTACTTTATGTTCGTTCATGTTTAGTCAATTATGTTCATTTGTGTTCATTAATGTTTGTTCAGTTATGTTCATTTGTGTTGTTTATTGTTTGTTAAATTATCTTCGTTTAAGTTTGTATAGGTTCGTTTACGTTCGTGAACTGTTCTTTTAGGTTTTAAACGAATGAACATACACGAACACGAACATACTGATTTTCTTAATAAACGAACACGAACAAAAAAAATGTGCTCGATTACATGTTCGTGTTCGGTTAAAGTTAAATGAACAAACACGAACATGCCATTGTTTGTGTTCGTTAGGTTCATTTACAGGCTTGTGTGTGTGTAGTTATATACACAAAGTCACAAACGTTGGTTACATGATATATTACCTTCCCCAATCACCTAATACAGGTCCTGCACCAGAAGCGCGGGCTTCTCTTCCATCTTCAGTATATCCATAAGCGATGGTCCCCGTGCCAGCAATTAGTACACACCCATGAAGTTTTCCCATGGTTCCACTAGCCATAGCAGCCACAGCATCATTGTGGACGAAACACTTCACATCATTTGGGAACATCGCCCTGGAATAACAAAAGTATAGGATGTCAGAAAAAATTAGATTGTAATATGTGCAAAACTGTTTATAGACAGCTGACCTAAGCCAACTTAAGATCCTTTGCTGGTCTGTTGGATGGTTAACCCCTGATACAGCTAAACAAACTGCACGTACAGCAGATCGAGTGGACCCTGCCTTAAAAAGAGCATCTGCCATAACACGTTCTAGTGTCTCTTTCGCAGCAGTTTCTGTCAAGTATATGTAGAAAAGTAATCATCACACCAATCATCTAAACTGTCCCATTAACATTGCAGCTATCATTTTGGCGTACGACTTTAGGAACTTCAATGTGTGTGTAAAGTTATGGTGAGAAACAAGAAACTGTTACCTCCAACACTATTATGATTGGAGCAGCCAGCAACAGCATGAGCTAAGACAGGTGGCGGGTCAGGAGGAAGGGAGTTATCAGTGAAAGAAAACACAGGCATGCATATACACACGGTGGAAGTAGTCCCGCCATCCAATCCCAGAATCAGATCCTGACCGCCATCTTGTGGTGGCATTCCATTCTCAAAATCCCAAATTCCCTCATTTCTGTCCCTTTTCATGGCTCACTTCAGCTACTGATCACTACTTTCACTATCGAAATAGATCACAAATGAAAGTATGAGACCCTTTTAAATCTTCATAAAGTTAATACAACACACACAGATACAGATATACATACAGAACAGTATTATAGTACCACATAGTGTGTGATATGGTACGAATACTCTAACTTAATTTAACTGTCCATGATAATATAATCTGGATGGCAAAAAGGTCAAAACACTAACGAACAACAGAGACCAAGGGATTATACTTTATCTGTGACCAATTACAGCATTATTTTGAACTTAAAAAATTACATACCAAATTGAACAGCAATTAGCTACAATTTCAAGTTCTCAGAAACTAATAAGCAACGATTACAGCTTCAAGCATTGGTCGGATGAACAACTAAACTTCAGAACAGGAAAACTTTCAAGTTATCAGTATACATGCATAAAATAGAAAACACAAGGATCGTATACAATTTTTTACTCACTCTCAATTTACACCATATTAAACCTAATCTACTCCTTGCTCGGGATTGAACCCCAAGAGACCTCCCCCCTAAGAGACACGAGTCTCTACCAAGTGAGCTAACCCCACATTGGCGATAGAGTACATACATAGAACTTATTAACTTACATACCAAATTGAACAGCAATTTGCTACAATATCAAGTTCTTAGAATCTAATAAGCAACTGTTACAGTTCCAAACCATGATCGAATGAACAACTGAGCTTCAGAACGGTAAAAACTTCCAAGTTATCAGTATACATGCATAAATCAGAGATCATGAGGATATAATGAAGATATTGTACATAATAACATTCATACAAAATTGAACAGCAACCGGCTATAACTTCAAGTTTTCAAAACCTAGAAGCAACGATTACAGTTCCAAACATTGATCAGATCAACAATTAAACTTCAGAACAAGAAAAACTTCAAGTTAATATATATTATTACACTGAACCTAACAACTTACATACCAAATTGGACAGAAATTGAACTGAACTTACATAACAAAATGGACAGAATTTGGCTACAGTTTCAAGTTTCAAAAGCTAGACGCAACGATTATACTTTCAAACATTGATCGGATGAACAACTAACTAAACTTCAGAACTCGAAAACCTTCAAGTTATCAGTATACATACATGCATAAATTATATATACATTGAACTTAATAAGTTTCATACCTAATTTAACAGCAATTTGCTACAATTTCAATATTTCAGAACCTAATAAAAAACAATTACAGTTCAAAATATCGATCGCATGAACAATTAAACTTCCGAACAGGAAAAACTTCAAGTTAACAGTATACATGCATAAATTAGAGATCAAGAGAATACAGTATATACATTGAACTTAATAACTTACAAACAAAATTTGACATCAATCGGCTAGAATTTCAAGTTTCGAAACCTAGAAGCAACGATTACAGTTCTAAACATTGATCGGATGAACAATTAAACTTCAAATAATCAGTATACATACATACATCGGTATACATATACGAAATTATAGATCACGTAGCCTGAATACATACCTGCAAGTAACGATTCGAAGGTTCAATCTACTGTTGTACACCTATTCGTCAGTGATTTCTTCCGATGCGAAAGGGGCCGTTTTGAAAAGTATACATTTTGTTTGTTTGTTTTTGGAGTGTTATTTGTGTGAACAACTGATTTTGGACTAAAATATTCTTTTTATATTAACCTAATTCTATATCTTAATTAAAGTGCTTTTATTAAAAATTTAATACCTAATCCCATATATGCTCTTTTTGAAAAATAAATATATTCCTTCAAACACTTTGGATTAGTGATTTATATAAAAATGAACGGCATACGATGCAAGTGATTAGGCTTTGAATCGAATCTAAACGTACCCCCTCTTGTTACTTTTTATACCCCCTTCAATAAAATCATATTAAAACTTGTAATATTTACCCCCTATACAAATTATCATTCTAAAAAATATTCTTTTTGTTACAAAACAAATTCAAAAGTGTAAAAAAAGATTACAGACGTTTTTTTTTCAAAAAACAATATTGTCTTCTAATTTTTATTTAAAAAACATTTTTTTTAAGTTCTTAAATATTGTTTTTAAAGACACTTTCTCAAATAGTATTTTGATTATGATTTTTTATTGAACATCTTTACAATTAAATAATAACATTTTTTATAAAAAAAGTTTTGAACTCTCGTTTTAAAAAAAGGTCTATATTATGTTTTCCCGCGTCTAAAGGTCTTACTTTTATAATTTTTAATACTTTAAATGTGTTTATAAAACAATTAACAATTTTTATTTATTAAAGAGTAATAAATTTTTTTTTAAATAATGTTTATAGCCCTAACACATATTAATCATTCAAACCATCTATGTAAGTGAACAAATAAACAATAGGTACTAAAATAATTTTATCAAACTATAAATTAACAATCTATATAAGTTCAAATTTAATTAGTGTAAGGAGTATGTTATAAGCAAGTTAAAACCAGTTTAAGACTTTCGATCGAAATGAACACTTTAAAAAATATGTTTTTTAAATTAATATATAAAAAAACAAAAATTTTGAAGAAAAAAAAAACGTCTACAATAATTTTTTACACTTTTGAATTTGTTTTGTAACAAAAATAATACTTTTAAAAAATGATGACATGTATAGGGGGTAAATATGATAAGTTTAAATGTGATTTTATGGAAAGGGGGTATGAAAAGTAACAAGAGGGAATACGTTTAGTAGCCCCCTTCTTTTTTTTTTCTTCTTTTTGAACGGTGACTTTTTTTTAGTGACCTAATGTCACACTGCTAAGACGGCGACCTTAGCCAAGATCTACCCAGACTTACGTTGTCTTAACCGGGCTTGCGCTAGGTTGGTCAGACTTGGTTACGGTGTTTCTCTTGAAACCGTACTGCCTCCAAACGAGTTGTCTCGCTGAGTAACAGCCGGATGATGTGTGTTTATATGATTTATGAGAGAGATGCTTATTTTAAACCTTACAGACTAGTGAGAACTATATATGCTAAGTCTTCAAATGGAATATCAGACATTAATTCGTTAGGATAGAATATATACCATCAAATGGAATATTGGACATAAATATGTTAGGACGGAAATTAAATATGTTTATTAAAACCTCTAGACAAGCGAGACCTTAATCGAAACCGATTGGTTACCACCATTATTTGATTAACTGAAATTTCGGTTTTGGTTCATTTTTTCACCCAAAACAACCTACCCAAAGTGATTTGTGCACACCCCTATACTTATTCTCAGTTATTTATTTCTACAAGTAGGGCTGCAAACGAACCAAACGAACACGAACAAGACCTTGTTCGTGTTTGTTTGTTAAGAAATAAATGTGTTCGCGAACTGTTCACGAACACTTATCGAACAAAATTTTATGTTCGTGTTCGTTTGTTAAGGAAATGAACTTGTTCGTGTTCGTTTGTGTTTGTTTGTTAATTTTAGACAACGGGCAAAAACGAACGTTAGCGAACACAAATGAGCACAAATAGAAACAGACGAACACAAACAAAAACAAAATATATAATACACTGACACTTATTAGATATTTAATTTGTCGGAATTTTAAAGTATTTAAATAAATACAAAAATTAAAAACAGTAATGAACTATCAAACACAAACGAACACGTTACCGAACGTTCACGAACATAAATGAACGAACACGACCTCTGTTCATGTTTGTTCATTTAACTAAACGAACGAAATTTCTTGTTCGTGTCCGTTTGTTTAATAAACAAACGAACACAAACAAACTTCCCGCCGAACGGTTCACGAACTGTTCGCCGAACGTTTGGTTCGTTTGCAGTCCTATCTACAAGCCTTTAGACTATGCGGTATGGGGCTTGGGTTGGGGCGTGGGTTGGGGTAAAACGCCCAAGCCACCACCCCGGGTGGGCTTGGGTTGGGGCGTGGCCCTTGGGGCTTGGGTTTCAAGCCGGGCGTGGGACGGTCTTGACAAGCTGACATAGCGGGCTCTCACTGGACAAACCAAACTAGCCGTTGGCCAACGGCTATGTTAAAAAAAAGTTTATTTTTTCACTATAAAACTCACATTTTTCTTCCATTTTTTACCACATTCAACCACATCTTCTATAATCATTTTCAATTCTCCTTCTACAAAACGAAAAAATGCATCCTCATAACCGTGCTTATGACCAGAACAACCCGTATGCATTCCAAGAAAATAATCCTAGCCCACCACCCAATCGTCCAATGCCTCGTCCATTTTTCATACCCTCTTCTATGCCCGTTGAAGCGAGTTATGCATCGTATATTGGGAATCGTTTGTATACTAACTTCCCACACACCGACGATTCGATACCTACCCCGTTTACACAAACGCCCATCAACCTTTCACCAACCTCCATCGACCTTTCACAAACCGAAACCGAAACCGTTCCCGAAACTCAACCACCCAACGATTCTTCTTCCGCATCGAAACCCATCAAAAAGAGAAGTCATAAGAAAAAAACCGAGGCGGAGAAAGCACTTGAAACCGTCAAACGAAAAACAACAAAAATGGGTCGTTGCTGAAGAACTTGCATTGGCGAGGGCTTGGTGTCAACAATCTCAACATCCAAGTTTAGGTATTGTTAAACTTTGTTTTTATTAATGGTTATTTTTTATATAACTTTGTAATATATTAAATTTTGTTTTTATTAAAATAGGAAATTCTCAACATCGAACCCATTTGTGGGAAGCGGTTAGTAGAGTATTCCATGAAGAAATGGGAAGGGAAGCTTATCGTGAAAACGATAGCTTATCCTCGAAGCGGAGCGAGATAAGCACCCAACCTACAAAATATAGTGGTTATTTAAATAAAGCAAAGTAAAACCCAAAAAGTGGTGAAATCGAAGCCGACATTGTGACAAATGCATTGCTTGCATTCAAATCAAATGTGGGGACCGGCTTCCGTTTCATGCATTGTTGGGAGATTTGTAAGTTCCATCCAAAGTGGGCGAATATCCCGGTGGTAGTGAAAGTAACACGTCTTCCAAAAGGTCAAGGGCCTCGTCCCAAGCCCAATCTGATGCACGAGATCAAGAGTTTGAGGACCTTTTGGATGATTCGCCAAGCCCAAACCGGCCTGAGTATGGAAGAGATGCCGCAAAAAGACGTGCTCAAAAATCAAGATCTGGTACGGCACCGCCTTCAGCTGGGAGTTCGGACTCGCGTAGAGGAATATACAGCGATCAGTTGGATGACATTGCATGCAAGTTAGATACATTCAACGTCTTCCAACAACAAAGGGCCGAACAAAGAAAGAACAAAGAAGCTAGAGATGCCGCTAGAGATGCCCTGAAACAAAGACGGGATGATTTGAAAATTCTATCACAGGCGATCGATCACTTACAGCTACAGGGTGACGAGTTGCAACTAGTCTTGGAGATGAGAGAAGAGATAAAAAAACAAATATAAACGTTAGGAATTTTTTTTATGTAATTTTCTTTATTTAAAAATATTAAAAAAATTAAATTTGTTGTTTTAAAACAAATAGCCCAGCGGGTCAGCCCAGCAAAGCCCACAAACCCACGCCCCAAACCCCCGCCCCACCATACCGTGTTGAATGTGGGTCACCCCATGTCTGCCCTCCAAGCCACGTGTCAACTCATGCCCTAACCCAAGTCCAACCCAAGCCCCACCATACCCCACGGTCTTAACACCATAACATTTGAGTAATTAGGGTTAATTAATTTTTTTTTATATATGTGTTACAACGTTTCAATCATGTAATGTGTGTTTGCAAGATCTACGAAAGACGTTTTTTTTATCCCCGATAAACTATCTAGACCTTATATGTTATACAGTCTTCAAGTGAAAAATGATAACTACTTAACATAAATCTGTGGGGATGGCTGTGATTATCAAAGAGTCCTAATATTAACACATGGCAAATCCTTATTTACACATGGTGTATACGGGCCGTATACAGTTATACGGCCCGTGTATAATAAAATAAAACTAACAAAGTCTGTGCCTTCAGACTTTGTCAGTTTTTTTCATTCCATACGGGCCGTATAACTGTATACGGCCCGTATACACCATGTGTAAAGAATTTGGCTGGTCGTATACAATGGATACGAACAATGTGTACGGGCCGTATAACTGTATACGGCTCGTATGAAAATAAATTAGATTTTACCCAAAGTATTTAATGGATTTAAGGTGTCAATCACACGAGACATTTTACAGTCGTTAGGTGGTCAAATCTTTCTAAAAGTAGAAAAAAATAAAACTTTAACAAGTAACAAAGATTGAAAAACAAAAAAAACGTGTCGTGTGACTGTAATAAAAAGGAAGGGTGAGGCATTTGATGAGAGTTGTAAGGAGAAGCGTTTTAATCACTTGTTTTCAACGGGGATGTAATGCAATGATTATGCTAGTGGTCGGGCTTCCAATGCTTACACAGGGTGATAAACAACGCTAATATGAACCCAAACCAACTGCTTTGTCTTGAGTCGTCGGGAAAACTTTTCCTCATGGGAGGGTGAGTAGTATTAGTCTGAGTCCATTGTGGTTTGTGAATGTTCCGAATCATCATAGAAGACGTGTCGGGTTCTGCTAGAAGAGTATAAGGATTTTGTTGGTTTGTTTCCAACTCTTCTGAAAGACAAGAATACAATGTTCATGTATCACAAGTAATGACCGATCTAAGGCAGGGAACCTGATTTAGATACACAAATTCATCACCGGTTTCTACAGCACAAGCACATACACAGTTTGTTGGAAGAACCCTACACGTCTTCTGCTAGTTACTCTTTTCTTCGATTTCAACAAATGTTTCAAGGTCTTAAGTGATGGACAATTGGTTAAAAGATGTAGAAGAGTTTGTGTAGAGATCTTTACGTACAAATTTGCATCATCCTTACGGTTACAAATGAAGTATTAAAAGATGTTAGTTTCTTGACAATATGGTTTCTCGACAAATGAAGTATTATCTGTCATTGCTGCCTCTTCGGTTGGTAAAAGACATAGGATGGTTTCTAATACAGGCTCTTTTAGAGAAGCGTTGGGATTCAAGGGTTTATGAGTAAAAGATGTTAGTTTCTTGACAATATGGTTTCTCGACAAATGAAGTATTATCTGTCCTTGCTTTATTCTCTTTAATCTATTAGAACGATCCTTGTTTTGTCACGTACATGCGTTTAATTCCCAACGTCATCTGTTCATCATTGTTCTTGAAGATGAAGATGTAGATGAAGAAACGAGGGTTTATTCTCATTAATCTATTAGAACGATCCTTGACTTGAATTGGTTCAATACCAACTCTTCTGAAAGACAAGAATACAACGTTCATGTATCACAAGGAATGACCGATCTAAGGCAGGGAACCTGATTTAGATACACAAATTCATCACCGGTTTCTACAGCACAAGAACATACACTGTTTGTTGGAAGAACCCTACACGTCTTCTGCTAGTTACTCTTTTCTTCGATTTCAACAAATCTTTCAAGGTCTTAAGTGATGGACAATTGGTTAAAAGATGTAGAAGAGTTTGTGTAGATCATTGTCACGTACATGCGTTTAATTCCCAATATCATTTGTTGATCATTGTTCTTGAAGATGAAGATGAAGATGAAGAAACGAGGGTTTATTCTCATTAATCTATTAGAACGATCCTTGACTTGAATTTGTGGATTTCGGTTGGATCAGAAAAACTTAACAAGAGAATCAACTAAAAGAAGAGTTTGTGTAGATCATTGTTCTTGGTTTAATGAAGTTACATGTAACATCTACTTATATTCGTATTTAAACAATGCCCGCCTCAACTGAGATAACGGACATCCATCAAGCTCAAAAAGAAAACTTGTGTTTCCCATAGTCACAAAAGATTGCGGTTTGTATTTCGCATAGCCACCGTTTCCGTAGTAAAAAACGGTTGTGGTTTGTATTTCGCATAGCCACCGTTTCCGTAGTAAAAAACGGTTGGGTTTGCACATTCAATCTTCAATACTTCATTAAAATACCACTAGTAGAAGAACCCGACACGTCTTCATGTTACGGAGAATGTTCTACAAATTGAAGGAAAAGGAAAAGATTTGTTGAAATCGAATTTGACAACTATGACAGCTTATTAAAAGTAGCAATCACCTCCAATCATTTCCTGGTCAAATCACACACTATAAAGTTTAAAGTTATCGTGTGTTGTAGTTTGGAAAGCTGACCGAACAGAGATCTGAATAACAAACTGTGGAGAACTTGTTTGTGTCGGGTTCTTCTGCTAGTTACTTGATCAACGGACTGATCGGTAACGTTACTCTACTTCTGCTCCGATTTAAGCGGCGTGTTCCGATTAACGTTGTTTAAAGGTGATGAAGAGTTTAGAAACCCTAGAATGATGGTGCTTTTACGGGAAAAAAACGTGATAATTGAAAAACATCAATCTATACGGCCCGTATACAATTATACGGCCCGTATACATTTGCTAAACATCAAAAACCTTAGAAATAAATTCATTGAGCCGTATACTTTTTATAAATCGTATACACTTGTATACAGCTCGTATAACTATATACGGCCGTATATAATAAAACAAAAAAAAAACATTCTCTGTGCATTTTCCTATTCAAAAACATTCTATACGGGTCGTATATTTTGTATACGGCCCGTATACACTAGGGATCTGAAAATAAGATCTAGGGGGTGTGGGAATAAGGGGGGCCTTATCAAATTTAGTTACTCCGTGTCACATCACTTGGCTACAACATCATTAGAATGTAGTCTTGAGGAACATCACCTGACATTCAAGTTAGTGTATGAGGTTACACATATATAATATAATTAGGTTAGAACCCCGTATATTACACGGTTTAAATAAATGTAATTTTATATACTAAACAATAAAATAATATATTTTTATAAACATTATTTATTATTCGGGTCGAATAAATGTAATTTATATACCTAATAATAAAAAAAGTTATATCTTTAGAAAACTTGTGTATTACACCAGTTGAATAAATATGATTTTGTATAGTTAATAATAAAAAAGTTATATGTTTAAAAAACCTCGTTGGTTGAATAAATGTAATTTTGTATGTTAGATAATAAAAAAGTTACATCTTTAAAAAACCCCATGTATTGCAAGAGTTGAATAAATATAATTTTATATACTAAATAATAAAAAAGTTGTATTAAAAAAAAACCTAAAAAAGTGAAGGACCATATTGTACAAAAAAAGTTGTTTTGGATAAAAATGGCAAACATGCCCAAACCTCAGGAACGATTTTAGCAATTTACTCTAAATTCAATTATATAATTGAATATAGATGTGTGTATGATTAAAATGAATAGATAAGAGAATTTAAAGCGTGGGCTCTAATTCTAAAGCTCAAACTCAGTATTTTCAATTCTGCTTTTAGCTCGGCTTGTTTATTATTTATTTATATATATAAATTAGTATCTTTATATAGTTTTTATATATAAAGTAATATATATTATTTAGTTATTTATCAAAATTTTATGTAAAATAATTATTATATATATATATATATATGAGTTTAATATATTAAACAAAAAATATATAAATTAGAAGCTTGTCAAGTCTTGTGAGACGGTTTAAACTCGACAAGTGAAAATCAGTCATTTATTAACCAAGCTTATTTTTAAGTTCGAGCTCAGGCTCAAACTCGATTCGATTCTAGACTCCATGCCTCCTGCTTTTAGCAAGTCTTATCTCAAATAGCTTACAATAACCGTTTATACCCCTACTTAATACCACCACTAACAAGAGGTATCTATATATCACTTCATGATATCATAAAAGGCCTAAATGATACTCTTGTAATTGTAATCGATAAGATGGAAGCTTGCCCATAGCTTTATAGCCTAGTAGGGATGGTAATCAAACCCGAACCCGCTGGGTAAACCCGAAACCCGACACATTTGGGATGGGTTTGGGGTTGGTTAATCGGGTTTGGGAATAGTTTTTATTTTTTTCGCGGGTTTGGGAAGGGTTTGGGATTTAGTGATATACCCGTTTACCCGACCCAATTACCCGATAAAGTGTACCCATTTACCCGATTGTATACCCGATATAATTTCTTTTATATTATTAAATATGTATATATATGATACATCCATTTTTTTACACATATAGGTATTCTATTCCGTATACATTGTAGTTATTTGATATATATTTTATGATGACAATACAAAATGTAACCGGTTAATAGTTACCCGATAGATACCCAATGGGTTTTGAGATGAGTATACCCAACAAGTAATCTTTTTAAATTAACGGGTTTACCCGAAACCCGCGGGAATACCCGATACCCGATGGGTATTTACCCGCTAGAAACCCGACGGGTTTTGGGACGGGTTTGGGACAAGCTTATCTAACCGGGTTTGGGTTTGGGATTACCTAAACCCGTCCCAAACCCGACCCATTGCCATCCCTATAGCCTAGTGGTATTTTGGGGGTTTAATAAGGTTTTGGGACTAATAGGTTCTAAGTTCGATTCCCACAAAGGGGTTTTTTCCTATATTTATTGGGTTTCCTCCTGAATTGATGTATAGACATTATGCCTAGTGGAGATGGATATGATCGGGTGGTTCCGCTAGTGGCACAATGATACTCCAATTGGTGTATAGACATTATGCCTAGTGTAGATGGATATGACCGGGTGGTTCCGCTAGTGACACAATGATACTCCAGTGGTCCGTCAGTGATCCAACTTTACCGTTCAAAGAAAAAAAAGATAAGATGGAAGCTTAATTTGCTTTATGTAATTAACTAGTAGATGCCCCGCCCGCGTTGCGGGGCGATGGCCGAATAATTCTCAATCAATTAAAAAAAAAGACTACTATAATTTTGCTATGAAAAAAAAAAACGATGATAAGACCGTAATTTTGGGCTCAGGGCAAAACTGTAATTTTTCAGGACTAATGAGCCAGTGTTAGGCAGCTAGAGTTATGCGCCGCCCGCGTTGCGGGGCGCTAAACCGAGTATTTCTTAGGTTAATAACATGTACGCCTTTATGTCGGTTAGTTATACATGCTACCTATAACACGATATCAAAAAAGATACATCAAGTTAACCAATTAAAGGAAAACAGTACCATAGTTATGATAAAAAAAATTAACTAAAACGATGACAAGCGTGTAATTTAGAGTTTGAGGCAAAACAATAACTTGTCAGGACCAATTAGCGAGTGCTAGGCAGCTGTTTGGCGTGAATAAAAACAAAATTAAGTCAACAAAGTAAAATAAAACACTACCATGGTTTTGCCAAAGAAAAAAAAAACGATGGCAAGATTGCAATTTTTAGCGGAAGTAAAATCGTAATTTTAAAATGGAGGTAAAATAATATTTTGAATTGAGGGCAAAACCATTTTTTTTTATTTTGAAATGGGGGCAAAATCGTAATATTTTAGCTGCGGGCAAAATCGTAATTTTTAGCTGGGGGCAAAATCGTAATTTTAAACTGGGAACCAAATCGTAATTTGGCAGGACTCTAGCTGAGGGCAAAACCATAATTTTATTTTGAACTGGGGGCAAAATTGTATTTTTTTAACTGAGGGCAAAATCGTAAATTTAAGCAAGGGGCAAAAGCAAAACTTTATTTCGATTCGAGGGCGAAATCATAGTTTTACATCTGGGATAAAATTGTAATTTGGCATCACCTATAAATAACTATTATATGAAAAAAGAAAAAAAAAAGTCAACATGGCCGCCAAAAGTGGCCAACCAGTTGAAAAAACTATTACCCGCTTACGTAAGCATCTTGTAAAAGTTAATATGTATAATGTGCATCTCATTATACGGAAATAAGTAAGGTGGTGTCTTTATTACACAAAATTGAACAAATACACACTAAATCTTTACAAAAACATCCGAACCAAATCAGCCCAACTTTAGAATATAAAAAAGGTGACTCTAGGAGAGAAGTGAAAGTGTGGATGCAACATGTGGAGAAGCTGTGTCGATGGTATTGTCACGTATGTGGAGAAGTCTTCTAACCCTTCATTGAAAAACCATACGTGTTATATTTTCAGTGAAACATTTTATTAGTGGTTGTAAATTGTCAAACCTATACAAGATTTAATGATGTTATATGGGACAAGGATGTATCAAAAGGTAAAAGTGTAGTAGGGATTAGTGGTGTGATTGTGACCAGCGTGGGTAACTACTAGCGGATCCATGAATTATTTGCTGAGGGTACGGATGAGTGGTTCAAACATATTTTTAAAGAATGCGATCAGGTTTTTTGTCTAAAAAATACACGATTTTTTTTCAAGGGGTGTGTCCGCCTCTAGTAAGTAGTATGGAGTAATATGTGTGGTAGCTCTAGTATCCATATACCACGTAGACTCCTGGGGGTCATGAAGGGACATGTGCTGAAAGTATGACCAAGAGATAGATGGCATATTAGTCTGGCCATAGGAACCATGACATCAAGTCTATAACACAAGTGAGTTGGTAGGTCGTGGGCCAGAATGTGAAACCATAATACTCAGTGGAGGGGTGGGCCTTTTGTGCTGTTAGTTAGGTTGTTGGTATAGATAGCATTATGAGGCTCGTTGTGGATGAGGTCATGTGGATAAGGATAGAGCCCAAGTATGGCTGCAAACGAACCAAACGTTCGGTGAACAGTTCGTGAACCGTTTGGCGGGAAGTTCGTTTGTGTTCGTTCGTTTGCTAAACAAATGAACACGAACAAGAAATTTGGTTCGTTTAGTTAAATGAACAAACATGAACAAAGGTCATGTTCGTTCGTTTATGTTCATGAACGTTCGGTAACGTGTTCATTTGTGTTCGATACTTCATTAGTGTTTTTAGTTTTTATATTTAACTAAATACTTCAAAATTCCGACAAATTAAATATCTAATAAGTGTCGGTGTATTATATATTTTGTTCATGAACGATTGTTTGTGTTCGTTTGTTTCCATTTGTGTTCATAAACATTAGTTTTTACTCATTTGTGTTCGTCAACATTTGTTGCCTAAAATTAATAAACAAACACAAACGAACACGAACACGTTCATTTCCTTAACAAACGAACACGAACATAAAATCTCGTTCGATAAGTGTTCGTGAACGGTTCGCGAACACATATATTTCTTAACAAACGAATACGAACAATGTCTTGTTCGTGTTCGTTCGATTCGTTTGCAGCCCTATCCCCAAGCCATGGGTATTTTGGCTAGGAGTATATAGATGTCCAATGCTACAATTGGAATTTTTAAATTCAGATGTGTTAGTTGCATTTTAAGCACGATTTATTATATGATTTTAGAATTCATTTTTATTACATATCATGTATTTATCATGTCTTTTATCATGTCTGTATCCCATGAAAGGATGGATTATCTACTACAAAAGATTGCAAGATTATAAATATCTGATAAAAGAAATTTAAAGTATGTTATAAATATTTGATAAAAAAAGAGTTAAATGTCATTTACGTCTATGTGGTATTGTGGTTTGTCTACTTTTGTCATTTCAGACCAGATTTAAAACTTGCACAATTTTCCTTCGTGACATTCACGAAACGTGTCATTTATGTCAAAAAACTAACCGCAGTTAAAAAACTCGTAACTTATTTAGCACAGGGACGAAAATGACATTTTACTCTATATTTTTTAATTTTTTTAAACTTCTATTTATTATTATTATTATTATTATTATTATTATTATTATTATTATTATTATTATTATTATTATTATTATATACGCACACAATATCTTTCACTTCCTCCCCCCACCACAACCACCACCGTCACCACCCACCACTAGACAACCACCACATGTTAAATATGCTTTGAAACATCAAAACATTAGGCTGACTGTGTGTATGCACCGTATAAAATCCAATAGCCGTCTAAACAACTACCACCACCATAGAAATAGATGAATCCATTCTCAATTCCAAATAGATTGTAGCGATTTATGTTTCTCCAACATCCTTGGAGTCTGTAACATATATGATAAATGGTTTTCAAACGGCAAGTGGCAGTGTGCAATGTTAGTGTTAGACCCAGCAGAGGACGACGACGCAAAAGTTCGAGTGGTGAGCGG
Organism: Helianthus annuus; assembly: GCF_002127325.2. Classification (NCBI taxonomy): domain Eukaryota; kingdom Viridiplantae; phylum Streptophyta; class Magnoliopsida; order Asterales; family Asteraceae; genus Helianthus; species Helianthus annuus. The sequence goes on along the minus strand of NC_035433.2, from coordinate 132,805,356 downwards.
AAAAGGCGACGACGCAGGTGTTCCATGGTTGTGCAGGTCTTCAGTGGTGGTTATTGTGAGGGTGGGAGTGGCGGGCGATAGTGGGGGTGGTTGTCGGAGGTATGTGTTGTGGTGATGCTGTAGTGTTAGAGAGAGAGACAAAGAAAACTAGACAGGGACTGAAAAAGAGAGAGAAAGAGAGAGAGAGAGAGAGAGAGAGAGAGAGAGAGAAGGAGAGAGGAGAAGATGGAGGTGACGGTGGTGATGTAGAGAGGAAGAGGAGGAAGCTAAAAGAGACTATGTGCGTCTATATATAATAATAATAATAATAATAATAATAATAATAATAATAATAATAATAATAATAATAAGAGTTCATTGCCAAAATCGTCCATGAGGTTTGGGCAGGTTTGCCATTTTCGTCCAAAATGACACTTTTGTACCAAATTGCCCCCAACGTTTGTAACTTTTTGCTATTTTCATCCAAACCACTAACTTAGTTTATTTTTGCCGTTAAGTTGAGAATATTTGGATGAAACTAACAAATATAAAACCACAGGGACGGTTTTGGCAATTTACTCAAACTCTTTTAAATTTCTTTTATTTAATTAATTTTGTTACATATATAATAAAAAAGAATATACATGCAATTTTTATATGAAAAAATAATAGCTTTGTCACATAATTTTTATAAATTTTCATCCAACCACTAACTAAGTTAATTTTTCTATTAAGGCGAAGAATGTTTATAAACTAAGACAGAAATTAATTTCTATTTTTTATATATATCAGTTTTATAAAAATAAAATCTACTTAAACCTATAAATTTTATAAAACTAAAATGTTGGTGACCTTATTGAAAAAGGTAAAATAAAAAATCTTATCATATGTACCAAGTTTCTAATTCATCTTCTAATCTTTTAAATTCGCTCCTAAGGAAAAAGCTGAAGCCAGTGCCCCCCCCCCATCAAACAACTTATCGTTACCAAACCTTAAAATTACCCACCAAATTGTAATTATAATGCTATGAATCAAAAGTTTCTTTACTCAAGCCACTCAGAATAAGTATTAGTTAGTTACCCTCATAATCTTAATTAAATAAATATTTTATTTCTACCAACAAATTTCCTAGGTGCTCAACACATTTAAAAAATATGTAATGTTTTACAATTTTTTTCTATCTCTACAACTGATAAATACTAAAAATTGTAATTGATTGTTATGTGTTGCACACCAATGACGTTTTATCTTTATAAAACTGATTTATATAAAGAAGCTGTAAATTAATTTCTGTCTTAATTTATAAAATTTAAAACATCCTTTACCTTAGCAGAAAAAATAAACTGAGTTAGTGATTTGGATGAAAATTTATAAAAATTATGTGACAAAACTATTAATTTTTTTTTCTAAAAACTCCATGTATATTCTTTTTTATTATATATGTAACAAAAATAATTAAATAAAAGAAATTAAAAAGAGTTTGAGTAAATTGCCAAAATCATCCCTGTGGTTTTATATTTGTCAGTTTCATCCAAATATCCTCAACTTAACAGAAAAAATAAACTAAGTTAGTGGTTTAGATGAAAATGGCAAAAAGTTACAAACGTTGGGGGCAATTTGGTACAAAAGTGTCATTTTGGACGAAAATGGCAAACGTGCCAAAACCTCAAGGACGATTTTGGCAATTAACTCTAATAATAATAATAATAATAATAATAATAATAATAATAATAATAATAATAATAGTAACAATAATAATAATAATAATCTTCATATACTAATAAATGAAATTTTTTTTGTACACGTGTCATTCTCTGATGACACCTCCCTTTTAATAATAGTATTACATATTAATTTTATACACAAAATATAATATAATATTAATTAATATAGTTAGAGATAAACGTCTAAATTCAAATTTAATTAACAATTATCTATAACAAATATAAATGTATTAAATAATATAATAAGTATAATATTATTAATATAGTTAGAGATCAAACGTTTAATTTCAAATTTAATTAATAGTAAATTACTTTTTGAGTCCCTATGTTTTAATGGTTTTAACCACTTGAATCTAAAATCAAAAGGTTTAACACCTTAAGTCTGTAACCGTTCATTCACACCATCTGTAAAAAATTCAAAAAACCTTTTGTAAGGTTGAGTTCTCTAAGTTCTCACAACTCGTAGAAGTTTTCATTTTACCCTAACCATATATATTTGTTAAGATAAAATAAATTATTTGGATATAAACAATAATTACTAATAAAGTATCAAATCACATGTATAAGTAATGAAAATATAACTATTCTTTCGTTTTACTAATTTATCTAAATAAGTCATTTCATTAATAAGGATTATATACAAGTTTATAATTTACATTTTTCGTTATTCAACCCGTGTTACACGGGGTTGTAAGCTAGTATATATAATATAACAAACTAAACAATCTAAATATTTGTCTTTATAGAATTTTCTCAAACTTATAATCTCTTCAATACACTGAATAGGTTCGTAAATTTATACTTTAAATAAGTCCTAAAAATATTCGTAATGGAATAATGTCATGACCTTCCAAGTGGTGACGACTTTCAATCTCACCTAGATCCTTTGGACCTAGGCAGTGGCGGAGACACGAATTTTTTCCTATGGTGTCATTTTTTTTCGATATTTGGATTTGTAAAAATTTGGGGTCCAAAATTTCGGATCGGGTTGGGTCGATTCGGGTCGAATTACATAATAAAAATCACTATCATAATAAAAGTGCCATGTCATTGAAATAACCCAAAATAAAAATACAAAGTCATTTATAATATATATAATAAAATACATTTCATAGTTGCTCCCTACGTGTTTTCATATTTTGAAAACGATTCATAGCGTCTTCAATCGCAACTTTCGCAAAGAACTCTTTTTCAATATAACAAATGCAAGCATCAGTCAAATACTCATCACTCATCCGATTCCGTAAATCCGTCTTCACATGCTTCATAGCAGAAAAACATATTTCAAACACTTGCCGTTGCAACCGGTAGAACTAATGATAATTTCAATAAACGATAGACCAATGGATATCCAACATGTTTATTTGTTTCTACCATCATTGTTGCAAGGTTAGATATATCTTTCACGTTGGCAAACCTTTTATCGCCTCTTATGTTATTAATGTAGATATCGAGCTCATTCATAAGATAATCTCTTTCTTCATAATTAAAATCATGCGGATACATCTCGGCCAACCTTAATATCTTTGAAACATCAAATGCACTAAAATTATCATTTGGGCTCAAAGCACTCATATACATTAGCAATTCAGTGGTTACCTCATTAAAACGGTTGCCAATCTCTTGAATTTGCATATCTAACACCGTGTTGAAATTTTCAACCTCATAAAAATGACGATTAGTGATGTTAGTCTTTCTCCTTCTATATTTTGGGTCAATGTATTCGGCATCCATGTCGACCATTTCAATTTCATTTTTATCACAGAATGATGCCACATCTTTCACAAGTGAATCAAATCCTTCGAGTCTAAACGTTTGTAATTGTTGTTTTGTTGCATTAACCATCCCAACTGCATTCACTATATCTTGATCATTTCTTTGAAGAGCTTGAGACAATGTATTAGTCACCACTAAGATGTGCTTCATCAAATGTAGATAATATGCAAAATCATATGACTTCATGTATTTCCAAATTCCATTACCTTGTCTTTGTTGAATATTAATTTGACCGGAACTTCAAATATATTCAAGCACTTCAATAATTGTTGGGTATAGTTGAACCAAACGCACTAGTGTTTTATAATGCGAATTCCATCGTGTATCTCCAGCTCTTGCAAGGGAAAGTTCTTGATTTAAACCACTTCCAGTTTCAACTTCTTCACGACCTATTGCTTCTTTTAGTTTATCTTTTTGACTTTCTCGAATCAAATCTATTCGTTTGCAAGATGCACAACCCACATTTGTCAAATTCGACACCTCTTCAAAAAATTTCCAAATATCATCATGCTTGTTTGCAAGGGCCACAACAACTAGTTGAAGTTGGTGGGCAAAACAATGTACAAAATAAGCCGAAGAATTTTCTTTCAAAATTAAAGCTTTCAATCCATTAAACTCACCTGCCATATTGCTTGCACCATCATATCCTTGACCTCTTACCTTCGTTAAACTCAAATTATATTTAGCAAATAACTCATCAATAGCATATTTAAGAGATAATGAAGTTGTTTCTTTGACATGAACAAGGCCAACAAATCGCTCTTTAACAACTCCCAATTTATCCACATACCTCAACACCAACATGTGTTTTAAGTCTGTCTTTTTTGTTCCAATAGTAATAGCCCTCACTAACAAATGTTTCTTTTTGACCAGGTTCCTTGAATAACTAACAAAACAAGCAATAGACTCGATCCGTTTTTTCACTATATTCCAACCAAGTTGGATATGATTCAAACCATTTCACACTAAATTGTCTATCTTCACCACTCAAATTTCGTACCGGAAAATCATGGCTTTTTGGTTGGCATGGACCTTTAGCCAAATATGCTCGTCTAACTTCATCTTTTTGATCAGGATGATAAGATGAAATCGGTTTCCTTTCAGAAGGATCCCATGGAAGATCATCTAAATCAATCTTACTCGGTTTACTATTTGAAGTTGAAGAACCAAAGTTTGTTGACTTTCTCTTTAGGAATCGATCAAGAAACTCTAAAAAAAGCCAAAAACAACCAATATTGAATATACATATGCATCAAATATTGAATGATAAAAAATAAATGAAAAAACTAACCTTTACTCATATTATTTGATTAATAATGATCAAAAGTCAAAGTTGTGACTCAAGAGGCGAGGCAAGGCAAGGCAACGAGACTTTTGGTATTATTCTGGAATATGATACAATTCAACAGGAGGGGGGGGGAGGGGAGGAGTTCAATCAGTATCACGCAGCATTTTTTTTTCAAGTTAGGTTTAACAATATGACCTATAAGGCTATAATAGTTATTGGGTTATAAAAGTTAGATAAATATGGGCCTTTTGATGACTTAAAGCTTACTGTATACAAAAAATCTAATTGGGCTTAATTTTTAAACTATAAATATGTTTATTATGTAAAACGTTTTGAAAAAAAAATAAAAGTGGCTCTAAAAAAAGCAATGGTGTCGCAAGTAAAAAACAATGGTGTCGCTCATATTTTTTCTATTATACGATACATATAAAGCGCAAATTTGAATGGTGTCGGCCGACACCGTTGCCGAGTATGTGGCTCCGCCACTGGACCTAGGATACCTTGGTGACACAAAACGTAACTTACGACTTATGAATATTTGAAATAATTAAAACCTTACTATTCATCGCGGTATTGTATTCATTAAGTTTAGTATTTGTATTTTATTACTCTAGGATAATTCACATCATTTGAAGTGCTCTTTCTTTCATTCGTATGCTTATTTCAAGAAATCGCACGAAACGCAACTTGTGAGTAGATCTTCCTTCTTCCCCCTTTTGTCACTTTAAATTTTTTTGGGGAGTATCATGTGTCACGTGTCCATAAGTGTTTCGTATTATTTCCCAACATGCAAACTTAAATGTCATATGTGTTCATGTTTGGTATCTGTCACACCCCGATTTCCACGTGTTTCACCGGTGGGCCCGGTGGGGGATTACCGTGACGTAGTTGGCAACAATATAGTCAAACCACACAATATTTAAATGCACAGCGGAATCATAAAGATAGATTATATTTCAACCATCAAATGTAATATCCAAGTATCACAAGTAGTTGAAATGAATCCACAGGGGATCAAAATGAAAATAGAAATATTGTTCAACAGATATTGGCATCCCAAGCTTGCGAGACTCTAACGATGCTAAGGAGTGGCCAGCCTATTTCGTACAGAACCTGCATTTAATCTTTTTGGGGAAAATACGTCAGTTTACACTGGTAAATACATTCAACCGACACTTTTTGTAAAAGGTTTAATAAAATTAATTTGAATGCACAAGGCACAAACTCTTTATAACTTGGGATAATTTATCAATTAAATCTTGTAAAAGAATTACATGTTCACTATGCGTTCGGTCGCCCGGGTCGTGCCGGGTTTAAGGTTAATTGACACGCCACAAAGCATAAAGCCGTGGCGGAAAAACCAACGGTTATACCTTTAATAATATAGACACATTATCGGGTGTACGCCTACACCCGCGTGTCGAGGTCGTGGCCATTTCGTAAAATGATGCCAAGGATATCCGGGACATGGTCATAAAGCTTCCAAAGGCGTAAAGCCAACAAAACCAATTTTTAAACGGGTCACATTGATAATACCCAACTACTAATGAGTTGGGGTCAATTGCCCGACCAAGCGGTGTTTTAAATACCGTAACCCAAGCCCGTATAACGGAAAATAAGTTAAAAGTATTTACCGGAGCAAGTAATAACCTCAATCAAACAAATGCAAGTATCTTTTACTGGTCTCCTATTCTGGAACGAAGGTTTATAACAACCTATTAGAATCCTAACGGGTCTTTAATTTAGCCTTAGCTTAGACCGGTCAGTTTCAAAGGATAATTACGGTTTAATCGCGTGAAAGGCGAAAACCGGGAATGGAATGTGGTTTGGACCCAACAAGTTTGAAGACTTGTTTTATATGGGTATAATAACCACACTCTGGATTTTGAAGTGAAAATGATAAGGTTTGACCCGTTTCGGCTAGTTTATGTAAACTAGTTACATAAACCGAACCGTGCGCGCAAAAGGCGTAACGGTAATCCGTAAGGGTCCTACACAGGTTTCCTAAGTTAATATGCTCTAAAGAGGTTGTGGCATCAGTAGGATACCTTCCATAATGCCCGTAACGAATTTAACCCCAATATACACCCCGTAGGGGTATTTCGGTCTTTTTAAAGATTATAAAAAGGGGTTTCCGAGTTCTACAGGAAATCTGAGTTTTCCGAACAGTTTATGAAGTCCAAAATACTCTATTTATCATTTAAAATCAGTAGCAACTGGAATCGAGTCAAAATACCATGTAGAACTCAAGTTATGTCCGAAAAGGGTATATTCGGTAATTGCCGAATCGATGTCATAACCGCAGGTTATGAGCAGGTTAAAAATAATTAAAAATCTTTAAAATTCCAAAATATTATTTTACATCAGTGTGTAAAAGGTTTGGTGTCGAAATTTGGGCTTAGATAGGTCTTATGCTAATTGCGCCGTTTAATTACTAAAGTTTCCGTAATTGCGCTATTTAGCATAACTCCTATTCTAGACCTCGGATTGACGTGAGATTTTAGGGACATGCTTAGAAATCAGTAACTAAGGTTATTGTCCTTTCACATGTCCAAAATTCTCGTTTTAAAGTGAAAAGGGCGTTATGGTCAACTTTTAAGCTTTTAACGGAAATGTGCTAAAGACTCGGACAAACAACGGACCGGTCACAGAGGGGTATACCATCATGTAACCTGGTCCTAAGGGAGTCCTAAGGCATATCTACAACATACCATAACGGGTCAGAACTGAAGTCAAAGCAAAAGTCAAAGCTTTGCGACTTTCGGTTCCGAACCGGGTCAAAACAGTAAATGGTCGTACCAAACAAGCTTAGACGAGTTAGTATACTTTTTATCATGTTATATGAGTGTTAAAACAGGTTACACGCCATCTACATTACTGATTATGCATAAAATCGCAATTTAGCATTCTGTTGACTTTTTCTAAGCAGGTTTGACTCGACATTCGGACTAGTTAGAGTGGGAATCAGAGGGTGCCCTTTTAGGGGTTTAATGCCCACATAATTACCAACATATAACTTTGATTCGACAAACCACTGGACCATTTGTGATATATTGTAAAGTCAATCGTTAATTACGACGGATTGACTTTTGGGCTATAACTAAGCAAAAACTGAACTAAGAAGGGTGGAGCATACTTACAAGAGTCCTATGCACGAACAAGGATGAGTATTGAAGGCTCTTGAGCTCCAGAAGTGATCAAGGATGCAGATTGAAGGTGTGAGGAACAATGTTGCACAAGGTGGCCCTTTATAGTAAACTACACACCTTAGATCCTTGACAACTAAGGCTACAAGTGCTCTTGGATGATCACCAAGTGTCCCTGAGTGCTAGGGGACGTTTAGGGGGTGCCCATGCTCTCATAATTGCTCAGAAAGTCGGTTAAAACAGCAATCAGTGCTCCTGTCCGACTTTTCTATAACTGGGGGGCTGACGCGGCCCGCGTAAGAGATCACTTAACTCTTACGCGGGTCGCCTGAATCCTTCTGACAAGCCCATATCTTCTACTGACCATGCAGCCCGCGTAAGATCGCTTGGTTCGCTAACGCGGCCCGCCTGAGACCAGTTTTTCAAGATTTTCAAATCTTTTGTAATTATTGCCCTGGCCTTTCGGTTTCGAAGGGGTAACTTTGCGTTTTGGGCCTCGTTTATTTACGAATAAGGGCCTCGGAACTTTTACCCAACTTATTAACCCTTTAATTTATTATTACCCGAAAAGTCTTAACTTTTAAAGTTTGACGCTTTTAACCCTTTTTAACGAATTCGATCATAACTTTCTCGTTTTAAAACGGAACTTCGTGAAATTTATATCGCGCATTCTAGTGAGTATAATTTACCATTACAAAGCCCCGGGTATGCCCAAAGGTCACTCAGAGGTGTAACTTAAACATGTTGACACATTTGGCCCCTGTAGTTTGTAATTCCTCACTTTCTTCCACAATTCGTTCCGTACGATCCATGATTCATTCGTTTGAAGGTACGAACATCATTTAGGGTTACTATACAATATATTTATCCCTCATTGACATTTTTAACACTCGAATTTACATACTTTCAATGTTTGTCAACTTTAGTCCTTTATTTAGTATCTAATACCACGTGTAAACCTAAGACACGTGTCAATACATTATTGGACGCAAAATTTCGAGGTGTTACATCCTCACCCCCTTAAAAGAAATCTCGACCTCGAGATTTACTACAATAAATGAGGGTACTTTTCTTTCATCGTGGACTCTACCTCCCACGTGTACTCGGGACCTCTACGGGCATCCCATTTTACCTTCACTATTGGTATATACTGCCTGCGAAGCTTCTTAACCTGTCGATCCTCGATCGACACAGGTTTTTCAACGAACTTTAAGCTCTCGTCGATGTGCACATCTGTATGCGGTATAACCAGTGATTCGTCAGCGAAACACTTCTTCAGGTTACGGATGTGGAACACATTGTGGATACCACTGAGCTTTTCCGGTAAGTTTAACTTATAGGCAACCGATCCGACACGTTCGATTACCTAGAAAGGTCCAATATATCTCGGGCTCAACTTGCCTTTCTTACCGAATCGCATCACCCCCTTCCAGGGTGATACCTTAAGCAATACCTTGTCGCCTACTTCGAAATTGAAAGGCTTACGCTTCAAATCTGCGTAGCTCTTCTGCCTGTCTCGGGCAGCTTTCAATCGATCGGGAACTTGGACAATCTTGTCCGTTGTTTCGAATATTATGTCAGGTCCTGTCATCTGGACATCTCCAACTTCTGCCCAACAAACGGGCGTTCTACATTTTCTACCATATAGAGCTTCAAAAGGTGCAGCCTTAATGCTTGTATGGTAGCTGTTGTTATAGGAGAACTTGACCAATGGTAGGTGGTTATCCCAGCTACCACCTAAGTCGATCGCACATGCACGGAGCATGTCTTCCAACGTTTGGATTGTACGCTCACTCTGTCCATCTGTCTGAGGGTGGTAAGCCGTACTGAAATTCAAACGTGTGCCCAAAGATTGTTGGAAACTTTTCCAAAAGTGTGACGTGTACCTGGTATCTCTATCAGAGATAATAGACACAGGCACGCCATGAAGGGCTACAATCTTATCTACAAACAACTGGGCTAGTAAATCGGAGCTATGAGTCTCCTTTATGGGTAGGAAATGTGCTGACTTGGTCAGTCTATCAACTATTACCCATATTGTATCGTTTCCCTTCTTTGTCTTTGGAAACTTGGTGATGAAATCCATCGTCACCATTTCCCATTTCCACTCGGGAAGGTCAGGCTGTTATAGCAAGCCTGACGGCTTTTGATGTTCTGCCTTTACTTGCGCACAAGTCAAACATTTCGCTACATAGGTGGCTATAGACTTCTTCAAGCCTATCCACCAGAAATTTGCCTTTAAGTCTTGGTACATTTTATCCGCTCCAGGATGAACGAAATATCGGGAACTGTGGGCTTCCTGAAGGATAACGTCACGAAGACCTCCATAAACAGGAACCCATATCCTTCCATTCAATCTCATAATTCCGTCTTTGCCATAGGATAACTGTTCTTCAGTTACTCCTAGCTTCTCGTGAGGATAGTTAGCTTCTAACACAGCTTCCTTCTGTGCAGCTAACAATCTCTCATTCAGACTGTTCTTGATTTCAATGCTCTTGGCATTGATCCTTATTGGTTTCACTCTTTCTTTTCTGCTCAAGGCATCTGCGACTACATTGGCCTTTCCTGGATGGTATCTTATTTCACAGTCATAATCGTTCAGAGTTTCCATCCAACGTCGCTGCCTCAATTCAAATCTTTCTGATTGAATAGATGTTGAAGGCTTTTGTGATCAGAATAGATCACAAATTTAATGCCATACAAGTAATGTCTCCATAGCTTTAGTGCAAATACAACGGCACCCAATTCCAAGTCATGGGTGGTGTAGTTCTTTTCATGCACTTTTAATTGTCGTGATGCATAGGCAATCACCTTGCCCCTCTGCATAAGCACACAACCCATACCGGTGTGCAACGCATCACAATATACGACAAATTCTTCCATTCCTTCCGGCAATGTCAACACTGGAGCATTGCTCAGCTTTTGCTTGAGGATATCGAAAGCTTCTTGCTGCTTAGGGCCCCAATTTATATTCTTTCTAGTTAAAGAAGTTAGGGGTGCAGCAATTCTTGAAAAATTTTCGATGAAGCGTCTGTAGTATCCTGCTAGACCTAGGAAACTGCGAATCTCAGTAGGCGTCTTCGGCTCCTGCCAATTCATGACGGCTTCAACTTTGGCGGGATCCACTTGGATACCACGCTCACTGACTACATGCCCAAGGAACTGGACTTCTCGTAGCCAAAATTCACATTTAGAGAACTTGGCATACAGCTTTTCTTGATGAAGCAATTTAAGAATACATCGAAGGTGCTTCTCGTGGTCAGCTTGACTCCTTGAGTAGATGAGGATGTCATCGATGAAGACAATGACAAATTTATCCAAATAAGGCTTGCAGACGCGATTCATGAGATCCATGAATGCGGCAGGTGCATTAGTGAGCCCAAAAGGCATCACTAGGAACTCGAAATGACCATAACTAGTCCTGAATGCAGTCTTGTGCACATCTTCGTCCTTGACCTTCAATTGATGGTACCCTGACCTTAGGTCAATCTTGGAAAAGTAGCTCGCTCCTTGCAACTGATCGAACAGATCGTCGATCCTAGGCAAAGGATACCTATTCTTGATTGTAACTTTATTCAGCTCACGGTAATCGATGCATAGACGCATCGAACCATCTTTCTTCTTGACGAACAGGATTGGTGCTCCCCAAGGAGATGAACTTGGTCTAACAAATCCTTTGGCCAGCAGATCATCTAGTTGCGTCCTCAGTTCTTTCATTTCCGTGGGTGCCAATCTATAAGGTGCTCTCGCAATAGGCGCGGCTCCTGGAATGATGTCGATACTGAATTCCACTTGCCTATCTGGTGGCAAGCCAGGCAGTTCTTCTGGGAAAACTTCAGGATAGTCAGAGATGACTGGGATGTAACAACCCGCACCTTCGTGCGTTGTTACTACTCGATACACTCGTTACGCCTAGCACCGGAGATTCGGATCATAATGTAACTATATCAATTATATCGCTAAATCGAAGTACAATCGAATAATTACGCATATTCTATCGCTATTACAAACCTATTTTTGCATAACACTCACGATGATGTCGAGTAAAGGCCTAATCTACCCTTCTCGATGAGCGTGAGGTGTCAAAATATGAGTAATCAACGCTAACGAGGGTTATCAGGTGAGTACTATGACTCTAACCGTCATGACGATGATGGCAATAAGAGTAAGTGGTGCCCCGATAATCATTGTGGCACATCACATCGAAGAACGCACTCTAAGGCACGCGTAACTCGATCACCGCACTGTGAATGATAGGAAGTAACAATGCAATAAAGCTAATCAATCAATAACCAAGGTGAATCGAATCAATCGTCAAACTCAAGTGTGGGGATTTTAGTACTTTTTATACGTGTGTGTGTGCCTTATGTGTTACTTGTGCATGTTTACTTTATGTTAAAGTGTGTGGTGAATCAATCAAATCAATCAAGACTCAAAGGTGAATCAAACCCAATGGAAATCGAACCCGAAATGGTTGTAAGGATGCTCGTATGTTAGATATAGTAGTTGAGACTAAAAGTAATTTGATTAGGAATTCTATCATTCTCAAATCATCATTTATCGAACTCGAAATATCAAAAATCGTCGCGAAACACTCAAAACCAGGCAAGCCGATCGAACAGGGCAACCTGATCGAACAGGCTAGCCGATCGAACAGGGCAACCTGATCGAACAGGCTAGCCGATCGAACAGGGCAACCTGATCGAACAGGCTAGCCGATCGAACAGGCTGTTCGATCGGGCAGCTGCTCGATCAGGGATGCTGTTCGATCAGCTGACCCTCTCCTCTTTTGGAAGCCTATAAATAGGGCTGTCTTTGTCAAACTTTCCACTTTTGGAAAAGCTCTGACCGACCAGCCTCTTCTTCTCACTAGATCTCAGATTTCTCTCAAACCGGTAAGTATTACGCTCTAATCCTTGTACGTTTTTGTTCATTAATCGATTCTACATCTTTCTATCTTTCAAAACTGGGATTTCATCCATGAAATCACCAAGATCTAGGTGTTCTTGGGTGATGTCATCATGTGTTCTTCAAGAACACTAAGTTTTGGCATCATTCCACCATGAATAGCTTAGATCTAACCGATTTCCACATAAATAACCTAAAATCTACCAAAGATCTTAACATTTCACGGTGGGAAAGGATTGGAAGATGGGTTTTCATCTATCTTTCAACTCTTTTACACTCAAACCGGTGAAAACGAAGCTTGAACCGATTTATAAACCATTCTAAACAAACACATGGTTCAAGATTCGGGTTCTACCGAGAGATATACCGATTTCGGGTTAAACGTTAAACTTAGGTTCCAAACCGTCTCTGACCGAGTTTGGGTGATTCCTGCTCGAGTCAGTGGGCTAAGTGGGGACTTCAGTTTTGTGGTTCAACTCGTAGTCAAAATATCTCTAAAACATCAACAATTAACGGGAATAACCAAGTGTTAAGTGATAGGTTAACCAAATCGAGAAGCTGGCCGAACGGCTAGGCTGTTCGATCGAACAGCCCAACCGAACGACTACGCCAGCCGATCGGCTAGGCTAACCGATCGACTAGCACCTGGGCCCTCAAACTCAAAGGTGTGGTATTGACGAGGTACTGTTCGATCGACTACGCCACTCGATTGTAATCATTACTACTCGAATCATGAGATACTACAAAACACTTAGACTTTTCGAAACATTGGAATGTCACCCGATCGAGCATGCCAACCGATCGAGTGACATATTTGAAAACAATGCAATGCTAACCGATCGGTTGGGCTAACCGATCGAACAGCTGTTCGATCGGCCGACTTGAAAGGTAGTACAAATCATCATACACAAACACATCCTTCTCATCAAAGAAAGAAACAATCCCCTTGAAGGAACCAGCCGATCGAGCCAGCCAGCCGATCGAATGGATGTTCGAACGAACTTTCAAACCAATCGAACAGCCCACTCGATCGAACTGCTGTCCGATCGAATGGCCTACTCGATCCAAGTACATTGTTTACGTTTTCCGCGTTACTCATCGCTGTGTTATCGAACTATTCAGGCTAACCTATTCTCAGTGCTCCTTTCAATCCACGATCAACCACTGTGAGTATACTTGACCCCTTTTATCGAATTTTGGGTGTAACATACGTTCCATAAAAACCAAACTTATCAAACGAATGATTTAATTGGACTATTTATCACTTGCGAATAACTGTTTGCATAGATATACGTGATGCTAGTACATGTATGCTAGGACTTATACTCGTGACGTCCCACCAAGACTAGTATAGTACTATTTCGCCCGACGGGGTCTAGTTATGCCATCAAGAGTCGAGCATCGAGGACTTAGCTGGTAGTATCAGTTTTGTGAGTATATATGTCGTGTATTACGTTTATGCATGTGGAAATTCGCAGCACTTTTAATCTATCACACTATCACATATCAAACCTGTATACTCGCCAATACTTTTGTATTGACAAAGTTTTAACGTATGTTGCAGGTTTAGCCGAAGTTTACATCAAATCAAGCTAGGAAGTCTAGAAACTCATCTAAATTATAGGTTGTCGGATTTGAATTGTTCGAGAGGACAAGAAATCTGTGATAACTTATGTGATTGTATTGTTTGTTAGTATGGGATGACAAATGTAATAAATATTATCGCAATGTAGTTGTTATGGATTCTCTTGAGCAATCTGATTCGCCTAGTGCCGCGCCCCGATGATTCCGCCATCGGTTGGGGTGTGACAGATTGGTATCAGAGCCATAACTATAGGGAATTAGGCAAAGTTTGAGACTCGACCTAGTCCGGGTCGATGTCTTATGAAAGTGACCTAGTCTATAGTCTAAGTACCAACAGGCCGACTCTTACGAACTCGTTAGGGTTTGTTTGGGCCAACTTGCTACTCTCGATCGAATTTGTTGAAAGTTACAGCTATTGTGTGAACACCGCATACTATAGCTTCACACAAAGAGCCTTTCCTAAGGCTAGAATATTACTTAGCCTTTCCTAAGGCTGACACAATACACATGTTTTCAAAACTACTCGCATAACAAAACCGAGTGATCTAGTCGAGACCAGGTGTGAAAACCAATAACTTTCGATAGAATCACTCACTCAGCGTATTTTTCTAGCACAAGAACTCTTCGTTGAGCTAGGAGTGACATCCACATCTCGACAAAAGGTCTCCATCTCGAAATTCTGGTGGAACTCTCGGATTTATTCGATGAGCACAACCACAAATGGGAACGAAGTTGTTAAGCCAGGGGTGAAACCCATACCTTAATCAACTGTTCCACTCTATAAAATGGTTTACAAAAGCTCTCACCAAGGACACGACCATAACAACGACTCAGGCTGCGCGAAGACTAGAGAGACGAATGTTAGGAGCTGCATCCCAGTGGAAGCGTGAGTCCTCTAGGTCAACGCGTATGCCCGAACCTGTTGGTTATAGTCGGGTTACTTGGGTAGTCAACGCCTAAACACCCAAGGCATTCCATCTAAATTTTACGTGTATGGTATCGATTACGTCTATGAGTTTTCAAATTTAAACTTTACGATTTATCGATTTCTCGATTTATCGGATTTACGATCCTAGATTTACAAAGCGCACAACCCGCACAGCCATCGCAATCTAAAACAAAGACCGAATGATCGCAACAAAACAAACGCCTAAGTACTCGAATTCGCTTACGCTATTTCTCTTACCGCGTCCTCGCGAATTCTGAACCAATATCTATGTGTAACCTACAGCTATACCTATACGTACTATATACAAAACGAATCAATTATGTGAGAGTTTAGGAACCTAGAATTTTCCTATGTGGCTCCTATGTGTTTAATTAAATTCTATACCGAGTTTTGATCGAATCAAATCGCATCAAAAGTTCAGAAATCATTATGATCGAATCTCATTCCGAATCCTTCTGTCTAGATGCCTTCCAACAACTCGATCTCGAGACGAGTAGCTAGGAGAAGAGCCCAACGACGCGCCGATAAGAGGATTGCCTCAATTGTGACCAAGGAAGTGGTCAAGCTCATTCCTCAAATTGTCGCGCAAGTGCACTCTCAAAGCCACTCTCGAGCCCCGGAAGACGTCAAGACGGAATCTGCATTCCTCTACAAACACTTCAAAGCCTGTGATCCGATGCCTTTTACGGGTGAAGGAGATGTTTCTAAATTACTCCAGTGGTTCGATGCCATCGAGGTTACCCTTCGTCAGAGTGGGTGCCCCGAGGACCTTCAAACTACTTGCGCCACCGGAGTATTCCAATCCCGAGCACTCGATTGGTGGACCGCCGAACGCAACAAACGTGGGATCTCCGCAGCTTACGCCCTCTCATGGGGTGAGCTGAAGGAACTCATGAAGGAAGAATATTGTCCCCCTCACGAAGTCCAGAAGCTAGAGAACGAATTTTGGGAAATCAAGCAAACCAAAGGTGACAATGCGAGCTATACAGCAAGGTTCAAACAGCTCAGCATAATCTGCCCAAGTCAAGTCGACACTCCGAAGAAAGCTATCGCGAAGTATATTCGTGGCTTACCAGAGTGTGTGGGTGATTTTGTCGAAGCTGCAAAACCTACTACCATCGAAGAAGCCTACCGTTTAGCCGCAGAGCTCAACAGCAAACGAGTCGTGGACGGATTCTTCTCCAAGAAGCCTGTCAAACGAGCTCATCAAGCAATCATCATCAACTCGTCCGACGATTCCTCTGGAGAATCGGTCGATGGATCATCTGACAGCTCCTCGGAGGATTCTTCTAAGAATTACTCCGACAATGCCTCCGCTAAATCGTCAGGCGAATCCGAAGACGACGCCGCATCAACTCAGGAAGCCCAACCGAGCCGCAAACGAAAGACCGTGAGCCCAGACTCTTCAACAACTGGACTGCCGCAACCCGAACCTCTCCGATCAGTCCCAGTTCAGTCAAAACGCGCTTACAATGGATCTCATCCCCTGTGTTTCACATGCACGTATCATCACCCGCTAGAAGCAAAATGTCGCTATTGCGCAAATTGCAACTGGTATGGGCATTATACGTCGCAGTGCCGTACAGGACCGTGACCTGGAAGGAAGTCATCAGCAACCGCCGCCTCCGCAAGTATCCACAACAACGTTATTTTGATCCTAATGTTGTTGTAATAAATCCGACTTAACGCTATCATTTCGGGAACTTATTTCATATATCATCGTGTGTGGATTCTATTTCTCTTACAATCGAGCACTATCTAGACGCTAGCACTATGTACTATATTATGTATTTTATCCCTATAACACTCTTAGAACGAGGTACGGTATACGTGCAAGGGACAACTAATCACGGGTGCACACGGGATTACCTTGGTCAGTGCACGGAGATCGTAGTGAAGTTCTAATGGTGCCATAACGTTTAAAAGCACGGTCAAGGGTCTTGGTCGTGTCAACAAAGTGTGACACCAAAGCACGGGGCATAAGTAGTAGGGGTGACGCGGGGGTACGCTTTACCATACTACCGAAACTTCGTGAAGAAAGTGCCATAACGTTTAAGAGCACGGTCAAGGGTCTTGGTCGTGTCAACAAAGTGTGACACCAAAGCACGGGGCATAAGTAGTAGGGGTGACGCGGGGGTACGCTTTACCATACTACCGAAACCTCGTGAAGAAAGTGCCATGTGGAGTTGGACGTTACTAGACCTATTATACTATTATGGTTAATTTGACACTCTACCATCAATCACAAGGCGTAACAAAACTAAACCGCATCACTGCGAGGCTTCTCGTAAGTCCGCGTACACAAATTGCCACATCGATGAACTTAGGTAAGTTCACCCCGAAGAGCAATTGGAGCAACGCGAGACTGGTCGTAAAGTCTAGAACGCAACTTAATCGCAGTTTTGCCGGATCAATCTCGCAATCAAATCATTCGATAAGTGGCTCGAAATCGCAATCGCATCATGTGTTTGTCTAGAAATCTCTAACGCTAGTTATTGTCAATTGTGTGAACCTCTATCAGCTGGTGTGGATCGCCTATTGTGGATTCGCTAGACGAGTATCGACAATCACTCGCCGCCTTCCACTATTAACGCGCCTCGCACCTAATCCACCAACTCGATACTCTTATCATGGTTCGCTATTACTTATCAATGCACGCATTCTACGTGTCGTGTTAGCGCACAAGACCTCGCTTCACGAGACGAAACTAACAAGGTTGAAACATGGTGATGTTTTGACCATATTAGTTGACTTTGTGGAAAAAGGCCGTGTGGGCTAGCCTTAGTACTATTCGTGGTGTAATCAGTTCAATCAATCGTCTATCACTCGCAACGCAACAATCGACGCTTATCAATCTGTCGGAATCTATTGTTTATCGATGTTCGAATGTTACTTGGAAGTCATCGCAGGTGGTGTAATGTTAGGGTGCATGACATTGCTTCACAAGATAAAACTAATATGGAAACATGGTGTTTGTCATATTAGCAAGTCTTGTGGAAACGTGCCATGCGAACTTCGTGTGGAATCAAATCGAAATCTCATTTACCCGAATCAAAATCGTGCCATTCGTTATCCAGCCAAGCATACCATATCAGCGTGTGTGACCGAACTACTCGCACCCGCTGTCTATGCTTGGTTTGCATCCAACTTATTCTATTCAAGACTCGGTCTAGCACCTCATCGCTAGGATCAAGGGAATCGAAATTCTATCTGTGTCTTATCGGCACGCATGACACTGCCTCATGAAACAGAGTTAATATGGGTAAAGCATGGTGGATACGCCGCTGGTACTTCCTATATATAAGTGTTTTAACCATATTAACGAACTTTTGTGGGAAGGTGCCACGTGGGGCCCGATGTAAGTTATTTTTCCATAGTATTAAGGAAAACCTATTTTTATAAAATTTTTACTAAAACCGTTGGACAAATGAAATTCCTTACAACATGGAGAAAACATTGAATCAGTTTGGCTCCGTGCCCAATGAAAATTTCATAAGTCCAATTCTTTTCTTAAAAACCTTTGCAATGACCGACAGGAATCTTCCCGAGAACGAGGGTTCGGCAGTCGAGTTCCGCTCGAACCCACGTTGTAGGAAAGTTTTCTTAAAACTTATTTTGCCACCTGATTCTTTTAAAATGAAAAACTCAAAACCTGTTATCAAATAACAAAACCCTCCACATAGCGCTGGGGTGGACATCAAAACGGTCGACACCGCGCCATGAGGAGATTTTTCTCAATTAACTTCGGAGATTAATCGAGTATTGGTAAGTTTAAAACGCTATGGAATTGCTTTTTGTGTGTGTTATCACTTCTAAGTAATCGAATCGTATGCTCTCTCTATTTTCACTCGCCAAATCGTAATCGATCGCTCGTTATCTAGACGCTAATAATCTCTACTCTCAATCGCATCAACCCTTACAACCCTACTATTGGATTAATTTCGGGACGAAATTTCCTAAAGGAGGGGATACTGTAACAACCCGCACCTTCGTGCGTTGTTACTACTCGATACACTCGTTACGCCTAGCACCGGAGATTCGGATCATAATGTAACTATATCAATTATATCGCTAAATCGAAGTACAATCGAATAATTACGCATATTCTATCGCTATTACAAACCTATTTTTGCATAACACTCACGATGATGTCGAGTAAAGGCCTAATCTACCCTTCTCGATGAGCGTGAGGTGTCAAAATATGAGTAATCAACGCTAACGAGGGTTATCAGGTGAGTACTATGACTCTAACCGTCATGACGATGATGGCAATAAGAGTAAGTGGTGCCCCGATAATCATTGTGGCACATCACATCGAAGAACGCACTCTAAGGCACGCGTAACTCGATCACCGCACTGTGAATGATAGGAAGTAACAATGCAATAAAGCTAATCAATCAATAACCAAGGTGAATCGAATCAATCGTCAAACTCAAGTGTGGGGATTTTAGTACTTTTTATACGTGTGTGTGTGCCTTATGTGTTACTTGTGCATGTTTACTTTATGTTAAAGTGTGTGGTGAATCAATCAAATCAATCAAGACTCAAAGGTGAATCAAACCCAATGGAAATCGAACCCGAAATGGTTGTAAGGATGCTCGTATGTTAGATATAGTAGTTGAGACTAAAAGTAATTTGATTAGGAATTCTATCATTCTCAAATCATCATTTATCGAACTCGAAATATCAAAAATCGTCGCGAAACACTCAAAACCAGGCAAGCCGATCGAACAGGGCAACCTGATCGAACAGGCTAGCCGATCGAACAGGGCAACCTGATCGAACAGGCTAGCCGATCGAACAGGGCAACCTGATCGAACAGGCTAGCCGATCGAACAGGCTGTTCGATCGGGCAGCTGCTCGATCAGGGATGCTGTTCGATCAGCTGACCCTCTCCTCTTTTGGAAGCCTATAAATAGGGCTGTCTTTGTCAAACTTTCCACTTTTGGAAAAGCTCTGACCGACCAGCCTCTTCTTCTCACTAGATCTCAGATTTCTCTCAAACCGGTAAGTATTACGCTCTAATCCTTGTACGTTTTTGTTCATTAATCGATTCTACATCTTTCTATCTTTCAAAACTGGGATTTCATCCATGAAATCACCAAGATCTAGGTGTTCTTGGGTGATGTCATCATGTGTTCTTCAAGAACACTAAGTTTTGGCATCATTCCACCATGAATAGCTTAGATCTAACCGATTTCCACATAAATAACCTAAAATCTACCAAAGATCTTAACATTTCACGGTGGGAAAGGATTGGAAGATGGGTTTTCATCTATCTTTCAACTCTTTTACACTCAAACCGGTGAAAACGAAGCTTGAACCGATTTATAAACCATTCTAAACAAACACATGGTTCAAGATTCGGGTTCTACCGAGAGATATACCGATTTCGGGTTAAACGTTAAACTTAGGTTCCAAACCGTCTCTGACCGAGTTTGGGTGATTCCTGCTCGAGTCAGTGGGCTAAGTGGGGACTTCAGTTTTGTGGTTCAACTCGTAGTCAAAATATCTCTAAAACATCAACAATTAACGGGAATAACCAAGTGTTAAGTGATAGGTTAACCAAATCGAGAAGCTGGCCGAACGGCTAGGCTGTTCGATCGAACAGCCCAACCGAACGACTACGCCAGCCGATCGGCTAGGCTAACCGATCGACTAGCACCTGGGCCCTCAAACTCAAAGGTGTGGTATTGACGAGGTACTGTTCGATCGACTACGCCACTCGATTGTAATCATTACTACTCGAATCATGAGATACTACAAAACACTTAGAGTTTTCGAAACATTGGAATGTCACCCGATCGAGCATGCCAACCGATCGAGTGACATATTTGAAAACAATGCAATGCTAACCGATCGGTTGGGCTAACCGATCGAACAGCTGTTCGATCGGCCGACTTGAAAGGTAGTACAAATCATCATACACAAACACATCCTTCTCATCAAAGAAAGAAACAATCCCCTTGAAGGAACCAGCCGATCGAGCCAGCCAGCCGATCGAATGGATGTTCGAACGAACTTTCAAACCAATCGAACAGCCCACTCGATCGAACTGCTGTCCGATCGAATGGCCTACTCGATCCAAGTACATTGTTTACGTTTTCCGCGTTACTCATCGCTGTGTTATCGAACTATTCAGGCTAACCTATTCTCAGTGCTCCTTTCAATCCACGATCAACCACTGTGAGTATACTTGACCCCTTTTATCGAATTTTGGGTGTAACATACGTTCCATAAAAACCAAACTTATCAAACGAATGATTTAATTGGACTATTTATCACTTGCGAATAACTGTTTGCATAGATATACGTGATGCTAGTACATGTATGCTAGGACTTATACTCGTGACGTCCCACCAAGACTAGTATAGTACTATTTCGCCCGACGGGGTCTAGTTATGCCATCAAGAGTCGAGCATCGAGGACTTAGCTGGTAGTATCAGTTTTGTGAGTATATATGTCGTGTATTACGTTTATGCATGTGGAAATTCGCAGCACTTTTAATCTATCACACTATCACATATCAAACCTGTATACTCGCCAATACTTTTGTATTGACAAAGTTTTAACGTATGTTGCAGGTTTAGCCGAAGTTTACATCAAATCAAGCTAGGAAGTCTAGAAACTCATCTAAATTATAGGTTGTCGGATTTGAATTGTTCGAGAGGACAAGAAATCTGTGATAACTTATGTGATTGTATTGTTTGTTAGTATGGGATGACAAATGTAATAAATATTATCGCAATGTAGTTGTTATGGATTCTCTTGAGCAATCTGATTCGCCTAGTGCCGCGCCCCGATGATTCCGCCATCGGTTGGGGTGTGACATGGGATATCTTCAATCTTGGGTTTTTCTTCACCGATAGTCACCTGTGCCATATAAATGACACATCCTTTCTTTAAACATCTGGATGCCTTTAGCATAGATACTTGTGCAGCCAATCCATGTCGAGTATCTCCCTGGATGGTAAGTGGTTCTCCAAACGGAGTCTTGATTACCACTTGTTTCTGGTTGCACACGATTTGGGCTTGGTTATGCGATAACCAATCCATACCCAACACTACGTCGAAACCAGCGAGTTTAAAGGGTAACAGGGATAGAGGAAATGAGTGATTCCTAATGGATATAACACATCCATCTAAAACAGTTGAGACTATTCCCATAGTCCCATCAGCTAGTTCTACTTCATATTTCACATTCAAGGTTTTAACAGGCAATTTTAACAATTCACGGAACTTATCATCCACAAAGGATTTATCTGCTCCAGAATCAAACAATACTCTTGCGAATACATCATTGATAAGAAACGTACCGGTTATGACGTTGTCGTTTTGGATAGCCTCTTGAACATTCATCTGAAAGACCCTCGCATTGGCTTTTTTCCCCTCTTCAGCCTTCTTCACTATCTTCGGGCAGTTAGTCTTGATGTGCCCTTTCTCGTTGCAACTATAACAAGTTGCATCCTTGAGTTTCTTGCACTCAAGAGTCCTATGCTCAGAGGACTTGCATATCCCACAGGCATTCGGCTGGGATTTCTTTTCATACCTGCACCTTCCGAAATGGTGCTTCTGACAAACCTTGCACAAGGGCTTATCGCCCGACTGTCGGTCATTCTTCTTGTTCTCTGGCCCCTTCTTGTGGTCACGATTCCCCCGGTGCTTCTTGTTAGACCTTCGTGAATCATCATCTTCATGTTTCCTCTTCTCATTATCAGCATTTCTTAACGATCTCTGCCTCACTGCATCCAGTGTGAGAGACAGGGATATATCTGCCACGGATCTGAAGGTAGCAGGCCTAGAAGCCTTTACGCTAGCTTTTATCTCTGGGGCCAAACCCCCAATGAAACGCGCGATCCGTTTGGGTTCCGGTGTTACAAGGTACGGAACCAATCTTGACAGAGTGTTGAAACTTGTGAGATATGCCTGGCAATCCAGGTTCTTCATGACCAACGATAGGAAATCAGATTCTATCTTCTCAACCTCGTGCTGAGGGCAGTAGTTTTCTTTAATGAGGGCAATAAACTCCTCCCATGTCATGCTATACAAAACAGTCTTCCCTGAGGCTTGAACCAATGATCTCCACCATGCTAGGGCTTCACCCTTGAACGACTGCGATACAAACTTCACCACGTCTCTCTCAGCACAACCACTGATGTCCACAACAGTGTCCATTTCGTCCAACCAGGTCATGCAATCCACCGTGCCCTTTTCCCCAGTAAAATCTCTGGGCTTGCAGGAGACAAAGTACTTATACGTGCAACCCTTGGCGCGGGGTGCATCAGTGAACACTTTCTTCTTAGGACGGACACTATTCTCATTTGATGAGTGCCGATCGTCGTCCTTCTTAGGCTTAGACGGGGTCGAGGGTGGTTTGCTGTGAGATTTAGAATGGGTTCTTGGCTTTGAGTGTGGTGTAGATAAGGTCCTGCTTCGAGATTCGTTGTACTCTTCATATTGTCGATCTAAGGCCGTCTTCACAGCGTTGTCTACCAAAGCTTTCAATTCAGCGCCCGTTATATGAATTTGGGCGTTATCGTTGTCATCCTCTTTCGAATTACTATTAACTTCATTTGGGTCAGCCATTGAGATCTTGATCTGCTATAAGGAATATGACAGAATTTTATTTAGGAGTTTATTATGGAATTGTCTTTTATGGCAATTCATTAACCATGGTAAACATAGACCATATTTGGTTAATTTGTTACTCACTTTTATTTAGGATTTGAACATAACTTATCCTAATTACAAACAATATTGTTAGTGGCACAAAAGCCTAGTCACAAGGACGTTTTATATATTAATAGCCAGGATTTCAGAGCATCAAGGCATGAAGGTTTGAACCATAGTTCTTTTACCTTTTCTGACAGGGAGTCATAGACTACAACTGTCTGTTGCCTTATATGGCAATAAGTATGGCCCGTAGGCACTACATCACTAATGGATGATCTAACCCATGATTTATAAATCATTAACTTAGGTCTTGGAATCCTCTGAAGGATTCTTAAATAAGAATGACGCGTGTGATTTTAACGAATCACATCTGCCAAGAATGTTAACATGTTTACAGAGGTTAACAGGAATCTGAACCTTTTACTCAGGTCTCACCATCTTGGCCGGGTCTTATAATGACACCAGGCTAGGTCTCACCATTAAGATTCTTTATTTAGGCATACTTATTTAAAAGGAATGATTTTTAATTTATTTCATATAATAATGTATATAATGACAAAAATGAAATTTATAAGCTTAACATTCCATTAATCATAATAATGATTACACACTGCCCTAAACGGGACTTTTAATAGACAATTACCTACGCAGAGGTTTACAGAAAACAAGTCCACGCAGGGACCAAATACAAGGATAGATGTCCGCACAGGGACAAAAAGATAAGTCCACGCAGGGACTGAAAGGCAATTGTCCACGCAGGGACTAAACATAATAAACGTCCACACAGGGACTAAAACAAACAGATGTCCACACAGGGACTTGATTGAAATAAGAACTACAATAGAACATATAAAGACTAATGATCTCGTTTCTTCTTCCCTTTTAGCAGGTTTGCAAGGCCTTTAAGGAATCCACGATTGTTCTTACGTTCTTGCTCAAAGTCTCGTTCCACACGATTCAAACGGTGGAGGATTTCTTCCTGTTCTGGTAGGGAAAAACGTGGCTGTTGCGTTACTTGCTGAGCCGGAGTTCTAGTAGGAGCTGGATACCCATGAGCTGCGTATCCTAATCCCCAAGGATCCCCATAACGTCTGTCGGGATGAAGGGCGTTGTAATTGGGCGCTACCACGTATGGGTCGGCATCCGCATAATTATAGTTGTAGTGCGTGTGAGCTGGTTGCTCGAACGGGTTGTACGCTGTGGAACCGGCGTACGCAGGTATAGGGTTATCATACCCAAATGGCGGCGGAGGTGGTGCAACTGGTGCAGAATTCACCTCTGCAGGGTGACTCGAAGGTTCATCCAATTGTGGTTCTTCAGGCAATGGCAGAAAATGACTCGCACTCGAGTGGCGAGGGGTGCTGAAGTGAAATTCCCCTCCTCAGGTGGACATCCGCGCGCCTGATCTCCTACGCCTTGGAGGATCTGGAGGTGCTTGTTGAACTGGTGGCGGTGGAGACGGTGGCGTAACTGCCACGAAACGCGAATCCTCGGAGGGATCCTGCTGCTGCTACTCATGAGGCGAGAAATGGTGAGAAGGTGTGAAGTACCAATCACACTGGTTAAACCTCGCCTGGTAACTGTCGGGACCTTGATAGGGTGTTCCATGAAAGGATGACCCATCAGAGATCTCGATAGGATGGTTGGGAGTACCTCTTGCGGGTTCTATGGGATCCGTGTCCTCGTCCATATTTACCGCGTTATCTTCGGAGAAATGGTCTTCGGGTCCTAAAGGGTTATAACCTATCGGTTCATGGACATAATCAGCCGGGTTGAACTGGCCTTGGAAGAAAGGAGTAGGATCGCCATAGGAACGGTGCGAAACAGATCGCTGGAGAGGTATAAACGAAGGTTGAGGGTTACTGGGATCGTTCTCCGAATTTGGTCCAAAAGAGTGACGGTATGAAGGTGTCGAACTGTGTGAGGTAGAACGTCTTGCAGGCTCAAAGAGGTTCCTCCTACGCCTCTGAGGTTCTTCACTCCTTGTACTGGAAGGAGCTCGCATATTCGAAGGTCCGACCTCGTGATCATTGTGAGTAGTGATCGGCCATTTGCCTCTTCCTCCTCTTCTAATTGCTGGTGGCATATTTCCTGCTTAACAAATTTTTAAATCACAATAAACAATAAAAGACAAACTAGAATAACAATTCGAATTTGTCCTATGTTCTTGTCTAGACTCGAGTATATGCAATTGTGTCATTGAGATTAAACACATAATGATAGTGTTTAATTCACTCAACGTTGGCTCTGATACCAACCTGTCACACCCCGATTTCCACGTGTTTCACCGGTGGGCCCGGTGGGGGATTACCGTGACGTAGTTGGCAACAATATAGTCAAACCACACAATATTTAAATGCACAGCGGAAGCATAAAGATAGATTATATTTCAACCATCAAATGTAATATCCAAGTATCACAAGTAGTTGAAATGAATCCACAGGGGATCAAAATGAAAATAGAAATATTGTTCAACAGATATTGGCATCCCAAGCTTGCGAGACTCTAACGATGCTAAGGAGTGGCCAGCCTATTTCGTACAGAACCTGCATTTAATCTTTCTGGGGAAAATACGTCAGTTTACACTGGTAAATACATTCAACCGACACTTTTTGTAAAAGGTTTAATAAATTTGATTTGAATGCACAAGGCACAAACTCTTTATAACTTGGGATAATTTATCAATTAAATCTTGTAAAAGAATTACATGTTCACTATGCGTTCGGTCGCCCGGGTCGTGTCGGGTTTAAGGTTAATTGACACGCCACAAAGCATAAAGCCGTGGCGGAAAAACCAACGGTTATACCTTTAATAATATAGACACATTATCGGGTGTACGCCTACACCCGCGTGTCGAGGTCGTGGCCATTTCGTAAAATGATGCCAAGGATATCCGGGACATGGTCATTAAGCTCCCAAAGGCGTAAAGCCAACAAAACCAATTTTTAAACGGGTCACATTGATAATACCCAACTACTAATGAGTTGGGGTCAATTGCCCGACCAAGCGGTGTTTTAAATACCGTAACCCAAGCCCGTATAACGGAAAATAAGTTAAAAGTATTTACCTGAGCAAGTAATAACCTCAATCAAACAAATGCAAGTATCTTTTACTGGTCTCCTATTCTGGAACAAAGGTTTATAACAACCAATTAGAATCCTAACGGGTCTTTAATTTAGCCTTAGTTTAGACCGGTCAGTTTCAAAGGATAATTACGGTTTAATCGCGTGAAAGGCGAAAATCGGGAATGGAATGTAGTTTGGACCCAACAAGTTTGAAGACTTGTTTTATATGGGTATAATAACCACACTCTGGATTTTGAAGTGAAAATGATAAGGTTTGACCCGTTTCGGCTAGTTTATGTAAACTAGTTACATAAACCGAACCGTGCGCGCAAAAGGCGTAACGGTAACCCGTAAGGGTCCTACACAGGTTTCATAAGTTAATATGCTCGAAAGAGGTTGTGGCATCAGTAGGATACCTTCCATAATGCCCGTAACGAGTTTAATCCCAATATACGCCCCGTAGGGGTATTTCGGTCTTTTTAAAGATTATAAGAAGGGGTTTCCGAGTTCTACAGGAAATCTGAGTTTTCCGAACAGTTTATGAAGTCCAAAATACTCTATTTATCATTTAAAATCAGTAACAACTGGAATCGAGTCAAAATACCATGTAGAACTCAAGTTATGTCCGAAAAGGGTATATTCGGTAATTGCCGAATCGATGCCATAACCGCAGGTTATGAGCAGGTTAAACATAATTAAAAATATTTAAAAATTCCAAAATATTATTTTACATCAGTGTGTAAAAGGTTTGATGTCGAAATTTGGGCTTAGATAGGTCTTATGCTAATTGCGCCGTTTAATTACTAAAGTTTTCGTAATTGCGCTATTTAGCATAACTCATATTCTAGACCTCGGATTGACGTGAAATTTTAGGGACATGCTTAGAAATCAGTAACTAAGGTTAATGTCCTTTCACATGTCCAAAATTCTCGTTTTAAAGTGAAAAGGGCGTTATGGTCAACTTTTAAGCTTTTAACGGAAATGTGCTAAAGACTCGGACAAACAACGAACCGGTCACAGAGGAGTATACTATCATGTAACCTGGTCCTAAGGGAGTCCCAAGACATATCTACAACATACCATAACGGGTCAGAACTGAAGTCAAAGCAAAAGTCAAAGCTTTGCGACTTTCGGTTCCGAACCGGGTCAAAACAGTAAATGGTCGTACCAAACAAGCTTAGACGAGTTAATATACTTTTTATCATGTTATATGAGTGTTAAAACAAGTTACACGCCATCTACATTACTGATTATGCATAAAATCGCAATTTAGCATTCTGTTGACTTTTTCTAAGCAGGTTTGACTCGACATTCGGACTAGTTAGAATGGGAATCAGAGGGTGCCCTTTTAGGGGTTTAATGCCTACATAATTACCAACATATAACTACCTTTGATTCGACAAACCACTGGACCATTTGTGATATATTGTAAAGTCAATCGTTAATTACGACGGATTGACTTTTGGGCTATAACTAAGCAAAAACTGAACTAAGAAGGGTGGAGCATACTTACAAGAGTCCTATGCACGACCAAGGATGAGTATTGAAGGCTCTTGAGCTCCAGAAGTGATCAAGGATGCAGATTGAAGGTGTGAGGAACAATGTTGCACAAGGTGGCCTTTTATAGTAAACTACACACCTTAGATCCTTGACAACTAAGGCTACAAGTGCTCTTGGATGATCACCAAGTGTCCCTGAGTGCTAGGGGACGTTTAGGGGGCGCCCATGCTCTCATAATTGCTCAGAAAGTCGGTTAAAACAACAAACAGTGCTCCTGTCCGACTTTTCTGTAACTAGGGGGCTGACGCGGCCCGCCTAAGAGATCACTTAACTCTTACGCGGGTCGCCTGAATCCTTCTGACAAGCCCATATCTTCTACTGACCATGCGGCCCGCGTAAGATCGCTTGGTTCGCTAACGCGGCCCGCCTGAGACCAGTTTTTCAAGATTTTCAAATCTTTTGTAATTATTGCCCTGGCCTTTCGGTTTCGAAGGGTCAACTTTGCGTTTTGGGCCTCGTTTATTTACGAATAAGGGCCTCGGAACTTTTACCCAACTTATTAACCCTTGGTTAATTTATTATTACCCGAAAAGTCTTAACTTTCAAAGTTTGACGCTTTTAACCCTTTTTAACGAATTCGATCATAACTTTCTCGTTTTAAAACGGAACTTCGCGAAATTTATATCGCGCATTCTAGTGAGTATAATTTACCATTACAAAGCCCCGGGTATGCCCAAAGGTCACTCAGAGGTATAACTTAAACATGTTGACACTTTTGGCCCCTGTAGTTTGTAATTCCTCACTTTCTTCCACAATTTGTTCCGTACGATCCATGATTCATTCGTTTGAAGGTACGAACATCATTTAGGGTTACTGTACAGTATATTTATCCCTCGTTGACATTTTTAACCCTCGAATTTACATACTTTCAATGTTTGTCAACTTTAGTCCTTTATTTAGTATCTAATACCACGTGTAAACCTAAGACACGTGTCAATACATTATTGGACGCAAAATTTCGAGGTGTTACAGTATCGCATTGTTACGCTATCTGTTTCACATACATGTATTACGTGTTTACCGCTTTTTGTCTCTGTTTTGCGTGGATCCACCATTGGTTGACCGGTTCCCCCATGACCATGGGGCGAACTCGGTATCACCTCATTGTTTTGCAGTTTCGCTTTTCGCCTCTCGGGGCTTGAATCGCATCATTTGTTTCACTGATTATGTTTCATTATGTCTTGTAACATTACGTGTTGATGTGGATTGATTGATGAATTATTAATTGATGTCATTATTACATTTAATTATTACATTTAATATTGCATGTTACATAATCTAACTACTATAATAAAAGAAACCACTTTATGGACACTTGTCATCATATTATGCCATCACTTATAGATAACTATTATTTTAATTTAATATTTTCTAATTAATTATAGATAATCCTCCTACAAAATATTATTTAATTTAATATCTTATATTATAGATAACTCTCCTACTAAATATTATTAATTTAATATCTTATGAATAATTATTATTTAGTTTAATCTCCTTCTCATTTATAATATAATTTTTTGAATTAATTATATTTGAACATTTTGTTTAGTTTGGTATAAAATAAATTTTACGAAACTTAAAATAAAATTAACTAATATTATTTATCATTTATACATTTACGGAGTTTTAAATAAAGGGTTAAATTTATTGAGACTTCGTTAACAAATTTTGCAACAACAGAATAATCTATTTTTATCACGAAAACCAAACTTTGTATTAATATATTAAATATTTTTATTTTCACTGTATAAAATTACATTTACTTGACCCATGTAACACATGAGGTTTTTTAAGACATAATTTTTTATTATCTTCCTATTATAATAAATCAAAGATCAAAAATCCTAGGTGTCACTCCCACAGCCCTCCTCCATTATCTCTTTCCTACTTGTCACTCCCTCCTTCATTTTGTCCACGTGTCTACTCCTCCTTTTTCTGGTTATTTGTTTTTTTTTTGAAGGCTTGCTAAATGTCAAACACCCTCTGTCCAAAAGCCTGTTCAAAACACTTTTCCCATTCTTCTTTCCCTCTGCTCCCTCTTTTCAGATCATGTTCTCGAATATGATTTTGAATTTTGAAATAGAGATTTTGAATTTCAAATCTCTACTCTCTCTTTCTCTCATGTTCCATTTACTGATGTTCCAATTCAAAATTAGGAGATATTTTTAAGCATAGTGTACCCTAATTTCATTGCAATGTTCAAATACACTTAAATTCTTTGACATACGTTCTGTTTATGGTTGTTTTGTAAACCCTAACCTCCATCTTTAACCCCAAAACTGATGTTTCGTTGTTGAAGATTGAAGATCGTTCTTTGTTTTTCAGAGGATTATGAAGAATGACGGAATTGGTGGTTCTGATTGGGTTTTTGTTGACAACTTTGATGTTCAATGTTTGTACGTTATCTACTTCGTGAATTAACAGGTATTGTTCATCTTTTTTCTAAACGTATAACTGACTACTTTGATTTGTGAATTAACGGAATTGGTGGTTCTGATTTGATTTGTGGATTTTTTCGAACAACAATCACTAATATTACTGATGAATTTGAGAAATATAGTCTCATTTTCTTTAAATATGTGTCTTCTTTTCCCTAATATCATTCAGTTTGAAGATATGTGCAGAAATGTTTCTGAAGCATTTGATGGGGGTTGGGATGATTTGTTGAACTCAACCAAGGTGTTGAACCTCTAGACTAATAAGAAGCCATGGTTGAGTGAGTATATGCAGTTTAATAGAACTGATGTTTTCGAAATTAACCCTATATTTCTGATTCGTGTGGACTACCATTTGACGCAATTGCTGGTTATACGTTGTGGAATCCACACGTGCCGTCGTCAAGCTCCGGCGGAGCCGGATTACCGGATTCAAAACTTCCTACAAAAAGGTATGTATATATGAGATGTGTATGTTTATGTTATTGTGTTTTTTATTCTGATTCACGGAACTTATTTGTTTCACGGAATTCTATCAGAATTGGTTCGTTAAAATGGTATCTTCTTTTTTAAATATTTATATCTAATACAAATTCCAGTTGACGCAAAAACCAAAAAAACCTCGACATCGTGTTAACTAAGTTAGTGCACATATAGACCTTGTCAGACCTTGTCAAGAAGTCAAAGTTGACTTTGTTTAAAAGCCGACTTCATTCAAATGGGCTGAAGTGAGATAACCATGTAGACTCAAGAATCTCATTGTCCCAAGTATAATGATTAATGAGGTCTTAGAATGGGTCGGTCTGAAGAGCGATCGAAACATTATGTTTGCGTTTATTTTATTATATATTTATTATTAATTTTTAATGTAAATTTTGACCAATTTTGACTTTTGTTGACCAAATCCGAACCGGTTTGTGCACCTCTATGGTAACTAGGGGTGTTAATCGGATTTCGGGTTATTCAAGTCAAGTCGGGGTTCGAAACTTCAACGGAATACCGACTCAAATAAGATCGGGTTAATCTGCATCCGGGTTATGAAATGGGCTACTAATAAGGGGTTGCTCTAACGCTAAGCCCATTCCCGGATGCTAAAAATAAGGCCAATAATTGGGCTTTTAAAAAAAATACTTGGATTCAAAAATGCAAAGTAAACTGTTTATTTCACATATTTATTTAAAAAAAAGAATTCTATTCATCTTTTAAGTTTATAAATGATTAATGTCTTAAAGTGCATTACAAAAGTTATACTATAAGATAATAGTATAGCTGAATGAAACAATTTAAGAGGTTTTAATGATATGAGTAACTATATAGGCAACTTTTTGACCCATTTTGCATTTTGTTGACCAGGATGAAAGTATGTTCACATTAGTTGTCAAGGGGAGTCATCGGTTTGTAGATGAACAACAGTTTTTAACTTTTTTATGTCAAGGCTTTGTGAGTCAAATCAATGACTCTTGATCAGGTGAAAAGCGTAGAGAAGGGTCTTCCAGGTGTGATAAAACTATGTGAAATATTGTGTTTATGTGAAACATGCGGTCGGAAGGAGGTGACTTTGTTACATATAGTATTACTAGTCTAAGTACCCGTGTAATACACGGGTGGCTACACAATTAAAAATTTATACTTTAATACGTAAATAATTTATTACATGTACATTCAAATATTAATATAAATCACAGAAAGTACGTGAAATAACGGAAATACATGAAAACCATAAAAATTTCACAACTCATTGAAGATCTCTTTATATACAACATTCATTGTTTTATTTGTATGTCTGCTTTCGTTGTCAAGTATTAGTAGCTTGATTCCATCTCGTCTTGTAACCCTTGATAAAGTTACGTACAATTGACCATGTGTGTGAAAAAAAGGTATGTAATAATACAATGCTATAATCAATTATTATTATAACCTAGGCGTTAGGAAAAGTGGTACCCTTGCTTAATGTATTATAAGTTACGAAGAAAAGAAGCTAAAATATAACAATTTATGCGAGGATAAGGGACTCACCAGTGGAAGTAATGCATTATAACAATTTATGTGTGAGGTTGGAAATTATATAATATATTAAAGCCTTTAATACAATTGATTTTTTTCATGAATTATAGATCTATTACAAAATTATATACAAATCAAATAACAAATAAATTAAATATAATAAAATAAATACAAACAAAGGTGCAAGCAAGCGAAATACGCTTAGAAGAATATGTTTTCATTAGCTAATAATAAGGCAAGGAGACAAACTATCAATGACAACACCAACGCAAATAAAAAATAGCCATCATATTAATCCAATGCAAGGTGCACGCTCGCCGATAGCATCGAAAAACAACACCCATATTCGAATTAAAATAAGAATCATAGCTTTAGAAAAGTTATATGTACATCATTTCATGCCTCTTATGAATAGCCATCATAACCAACTTTGTATTTTGTGATGTTTTCCCCTTTTTTACTAAGATTTTGGTTAATCTAATAAAACAGTGTGGTACAAACGAAGTACTTGGGATAAACCTTTTGATAAAAATATTTGAAACCATGCATGGATGTAATAAGATTAGCATAGTATATATTTAGGTAGTTTGATAGAATTATTTAAGATACAACTTGATTGGGTACATTATAAAGAACATGATCAAAGCCATGATAACAGTTGCCAATGCGTAAGGAAATTGTAATAGTTAATGACGTTAAGATATTGATAAAATGCATATGAAATCAAAACTTGCATTTAGCTAGAGTAATTTTCTTTGAGCTTCAACAGATTAAAAAGAAAACCATTTTTTATCTAAAAAAATAATATTCAGTATTTTCATGATTCCTGACTCCTAAACATTACATTAGAAGGAAAAGAGAAACAAAAATAAAGGAAAGGGAAAAAGAAAAACAACATTGTAACAACCACCAACTTATGTCCTGAACAAATGTAATCCACTTTTCGACTATTTTTGACTTGGAACCCTTCTTGTTCACTGATCTCCTTGACTTGGAACCCTTCATCCCAAAGGAAAACATTAGTCCACCCACCCAATAGGGCCAAGTTCTACAAAAATCTACAATAATTATATAAAAGATGGTGTCAACTATAGAATTACTTTGAAAATGATTTACGAGATATTTTTAAAAAGAAATTTAGAG
Source organism: Helianthus annuus (assembly GCF_002127325.2). NCBI lineage: Eukaryota > Viridiplantae > Streptophyta > Magnoliopsida > Asterales > Asteraceae > Helianthus > Helianthus annuus. The sequence continues at coordinate 132,771,119 of NC_035433.2, read as the reverse complement.
ATAGAGATATGTTGTTCTAAAACTATGAGAAAGTCTGATTGGCATATGAGAAACTTTTAGGGTTTGATATTAGGTGATGCTCAGCAGATTACCCGAATTGAACAAATGTATAAGGGGTTAAAATAAGGCCAAAATGTTGTTAAAAATGGGATTGAACTTTTGTCAAAATACTGTCAAGAAATACCTTAGAGTGCTTGTTAAATGCCAGCTAAGAACGGGCCTTTTGACAGCAATTAACTCCATTTTTAAAAGTGACCCTACATACAAAAAACAAACATACCTTCTTTAATGCATTCAAAATTTCATAGCCGAGACAAAGTAACACAAAAAGTGAAGTACCCTGTGTCGAGCTGACATCAATGAAGAAAGATTAGAAGGAAATGGGTCGAGCTGGCACGAACTCTAAACCTAAAGGTAAAGTAAGAGGACAATCTTAGGCAATAAATTCATGGTATAATATACAACTTCAAAGTATGATAGCTATATATTCATGCAACGTAATTCTATTAGTTTTTTATACACTTGATGTGCCGGCCCAGTCTTTGCTATATCTAATGGGTAATATTTTACACATACCATTGGACGTCGCCAAAAGCATCTCTTACTCGGTAAAGTCTTGTTTTGGGTCAGCCAAAGGAATCCTTCTAACCGCTTTGACACCATTGTAGGTAGCAGCCGTAGAAACCATTAGGCCACAAGTTTCTTGATGAACACATTTTCTTGAGGTTATATAAACTAATCATACGCTTACCCATAACCTTTTTTAGCAAAACTGTTTTTATTCAGACAAAAAAACCCAAATGCAGGTCAAAATTACCACGAGTACATTGTACAACAATAATCCAAGTTACATGTAGTGAAACCAAATAAAGTGAAGAGCCGTGATGGTAAGCATTACTCACTTTTCATAGTTCTTCCCTTTGGCTGATGATCGTAACTATTGCTCATGTATAGATTTTCGAATTTTCCGAACCGACTGGAGTTTTGAATTTTCGATACCCATTCGATACCGACCTTTTACTCTTTTCGTACTGGTTCGGTACCGGTATTTACCTTCGAATACCGGTCTAGACCAGTACCGAACCGTATCGTACCAGGTATTTTTGGTACCGGTATCAATACCAGTACCCGCTTTTTGGAATTTCCAGTACCAGTTGGTACCGAGCTCATCCCTAGTTTCCAAAATATTTAATAACAAATAAAATTCTATAACATAAGAATTTAGTCAATATACCTGAATAAACAAGGGATCATTAGAGATAACAGCAACAGTTAAATGTGCACGTATATTTTCAAGAGTTTTCAACACCATTGGGATTTGGTTGTCTTTGTACTCGGTAACAATCTAAACAATGACAAAGTTAAAGAAAAACTATATAATAGAATCACAATGAGTTATATAAAACTATAAAAATGACATTTTAGATAGCGAGTTAAGTCACCTTAAACGGCCCAAGTATTTCATTTGTTGTGAGAAGCCCATAATGTTCAACTTTTAGTATTTGTTCAAGTGGAACAAAAAACAGCGGTTGGTTCTATAGGACCATATATTTTAGGAATTGAATGATTTTCCACCTCCTCACCACCCCATAGTAGTTTTGATCCCAGGATTTTAAGCAAATTCTTCTTGCGTTCTTGCATTGGAAACGTTGTAATCTAAAGAAACATGGAATGTGACTATCGGTTAAAAATAATAACCTTATTGTCGGAACTTTTAAGTCTTGTTACTTAATAACTTACTCTAAGAATCGGTTCAATTGTTAAATTATCAAGCATCATTATCCCAGCAAGGTGACTAATGAGTGAGGTGCTTTTCCAGTTCTACATATAGTATAAGTATGTAAAAGGTAACATAATAATATGATGAAAAGCATTAAAACGTACCTTAATAGAATAAGGGAAAAAACGAACCTCATGAACGAATAACGACGACTGTGCTAAGCATTATCTTTATCACTAACCCATGACACATAATCCACTTATCAATGATGAAACCTCCGCATTTTAAAGGATATAGTAGTAAAACCTCGTGAACATAATTGACACATTCATGCATGTGTAGATATGTATCTACATCTACATGCCTGTATATATATATAGAGAAAATTACTAAAAATAGGTTTGACTATATTTAGTGGATTTTGTTTCTTTGGCTCTTGATAAGTATTCAATTTTTAGTTTGTTCATCTAGTCAAACAAATGGGCTAATGGAATGCTCAGGTGATGTTTTAAAAATTCACTTTTATCCCTAGCAATTTAAAAAAAAATCACGGTCACGGTCACGGTCACGGTCATCTGAAACAAATTATAATCAACATATAATATTGTCACAAATTATAATCCATCCTTTTGAAAAAAAATCAATTTATTGCCAGATTTCCATACCTTCATTTTCCATGATTCAGTAAGTTTCCCACCCGTGGGGTCATCCTCAAGACTGTGTGTCAAGAGCCACCCTCCACTCATTTTCCATGATTCAGCAAGTTTCCCACCCATGGTGTCTTCCTCAAGACTTTGTGTGTCAAGAGCCACCCTCCACACTTCTCTATCATGCCATACAACAACATCAATAACATGCCCCTTGTCATCATACCTACAAAAGGCCCAACTAACCAACATACCAGCAACATAATTCCCCAAACTCTCGTTCCTAACAGATGTGTTGATTATCCAAATATGACCAAAATAATAGAAGGTGACCCAAAAAAAAACCACAGACCATTTTGAAGACAACTATTTCAAACAAAAATTGACAAAACTATTTCAAACAAAAATTGACAAAACTATTTCAAACAGAAGTTGACAAAACGGCTATCAATGCCATCAAACTACTGACCCAACCAAAAATCACCACCCAACAGTTTTAAACGCAATTCAACCCATAAGAAAACAACACCACAACAATAGAACTGAACCACAAAACCTTACTAAATAAATTTACAGTTGTCAAACAATTATTTACGTGAGGCAGGGTTAAAAACTACCGGGTCGAAATACTTACCCGACTTTGAGAGATGAGAGAAATACTGAGCGATACTACTGTCATCCTCTCCCACATCTTCGGCAAAGAAATCCGGATCCAATCCGAGCTCTTTGCATTTATCCCAAAAGAAGTCTCGCTCTCCTTCAACCCAATCCTCTTGATTCTCCGCTCTAACCACTTTAGCATCACTTAGGAAAGCATCAAATATATAAAGTACGAAATAGCAGGGCGTTACAGAGGATAGACCAGAGATATGGGTCACTGAACAGAGTTAATGGAAGAATATAACTTAACAACCTGATTAGAAACTTATGTAATATAACTTGTAAGATACGATAGCATTAAGCGTTGTACAATTTACAGCGTTGTACTCAAATAGTTGACCAAATACGATTATTGTTAAAAGAAAAGCAAATCAACTAAAAACACCTTCACTCTTCACTTTTTTAACATGTATTCAATTCATATACATAACGTATAAAATTCCGAAAATATCAAAGCAAACAACATATATTTATAATTGCACCTGGAAAATGTGTCTCCTGGTTTTTATGTTAGAAAGTGGAAAGCCTTTTTAAGTTGATATCTCGATAATTTAAGCTCCTTTTGGTGCTCAGCCAACTTGATTTTCGTCTCTTCGAGACGAGTTTTTGATTCTTTTAAGTCGTTTTCATGGTCTGCTTAATTTAATTCAGCTTCTTCAAGATGGGTTCTTCATTCCTTCAACTCAATTAAAATCAATCTTATTAAAACAACACACCAATATTAATTATAAATATTATCAATGCTATCCCAGCTATTAGTCCATTATTGAACCTCATATCCATACACTATCTAAAACATCTATATTAATTAGTTGATAGCCTAAGACTCTACTGAATAAGTTGTCACGTTGATATTCAGTATGATTATACAGACTTCATGAATAAATGAGTAAAGTTGGGTAAAGATATAATAGGTTTTAAAGGTATGCAACCTCAAATCAGCACAGAAACACCCCTAAAACAACATCAAATCAGCATAGAAACACCCCAAATACAACATCAAAAGAATATAAAAAACATCCAAATAAACATGAAAACAACATCAAAATTGCAGCCCTAGAATAGCATAATAACCAAATATCTTCAGGTCTTTTTTAAATTCTAAATGAGAGTAAAGGTGGAAAGTATGGCATACCCAGTATCACACAAGACTACAAATAATAAACCCACCAAAACCTAGTACAAAGTATTATTGTATATATCAACGATTAGGTACTGATTATATTTATTAAAGACCAATCTTCAAGAAAATGGTACATATATATTTAATAAAGTATAATTAGCAATCTTAAAAATCATCAGTTTCCCTGGATTTAACTATACAATCTCGTAGTGCAACACCATCGGGACATGCTTTGCGACCATCGAACAGTATAATCACTACACTCATTCGATCCAAATCCATTACATATATGAACAGGCGAAAAAAAATCGAATAAACGTCAAAGAACATTACATATTCGGTAACGGTAACAGGACGAATCAGATCTAGCTGATACGGTGACAAAAATTAGGGCAAAAAAGTATGAATGAAACATACCTTTGTGAGTGACGGAGTGATCTGATCTGATCAATCGATTCTAAAAAAAGTTACCACAGATTCAAATAAACTTATCCTCGATTCAAAGATTTGAACTTCTAAGTCAACATCCATGGGAAGGCACGAAGAAAGAGTGATGGTAGAGGCACGATGAAACTGAAATTAGGGTTTAGAAGCAAGGTTCCAAAGGTGAAACTACCACCAAACGATTATAACAGAAATCAATTTTCCTTTTCCATTGATTGAGAGAATTGAATAGGTTACCTAAATTGAAGAAGCGTATGTAGGAAGAAGGAGAATGGCGCCCAAATTCCCAATTATCTGGCCAAAGAGAGCTGCCACATCATGGTCAAATAGTCAACCTTTATTTTGCTTTAGTATAATAGATAGATATGCTTACTAATGAGAGCATTGTCATGTTCTAATTAGTAATATTGGTAAATTTAGTTTTCATGTTGCTAAAGGCTGACAAAATACCAAATCTTTGCAGTGATGTTAATGTCAAGTTTCGAAATTACCCTCCTCATGATAAGCAGCTTCAGGAGGGTAAAAACTTGCTCCACCCAAGTTACCAAAGTTTGAAGACCCTGTTGCTACCGAACCTCCGGTCGAAGACAAAAAAGAGGTAATTTAAGGATTTTATCATTTTTATATACTTTGTTTCTTCCCTTTTATAAATTTTTTTGACTTCCAGTATTAACTCCTTTTTTTTTAAATTTGATCCAGGATCCTTTTTTGAACATTGCACCCAAAAGCCGATCTGGGATCTTAGAAGAGATGTACAGAAGAAACTTGATAAGCTTGAAAAACGCACACAGAAGGCCATCTTTCAAATTATAGAATATTTTATTGTGAAGTAAATGCCCTAAGTAATTCAATTTCTGTTTTTTTTTAACACAACCCATAACCCGTGAAGCTCACGAGAATATAACCTAGTTTGATATATAAAATTAGATTTACTCAATTCGTACAATACACGGGGCTTTTTAAGGATATATATTTTTTATTATTTAGTACAGAAAATTACATTTATTCAAACTGTGTAATGCGCATATTTTTAAAGATGTAAGTTTTTTTATTGTTTGGTATATAAAATTACATTTATTCAACCCGTGTAATAAATGAGGTTTTTTAAAGATGTATTATTTTATTATTTGATAAACAATATTACATTTATTTAACCCGTGTAATACACGTGGTTTTAAAGATATAACTTTTTTATTTTGCATATAAAATTATATTTATTCAACCTGTACAATATGGTTCTTATAGATATAATTTTTTATTATTTAATATATAAAATTATATTTATTCAACCCGTATAATAAATGCGGTTTTAAAGATATATTGTTTTATTATTTAGTATATAAAATTTATTTATTCAACCCCGTGTATACACGGGTTAAATGACGAAAAAATGTAAATTATAAACTTATATATAATCCTTATTAATGAAACGACTTATTTAGATAAAATAGTAAAACAAAAGAACAGTTATATTTTCGCTATTCAAAATATTTTTCTAAGTTTTCACTTCTCTTTTGAGATGCTACAATCCATTTTATTATATGTCTTAAAAAGAAGTAACACTAAAAAATAAAAAAAAAATAATGATCTTAAAATTGTAAGTATTTTTAAAAATAATTATAAGTTATGAGGTTATGATAAATGAATTATAAATAAATTCTACTATGTATATTACTGATATAAAAAATTCTTTGATATAAATACTATTTTAGATATATGGATCATGAGACAAGATACGAATGTCATCATTGTATAGAAAATATTACATTTAAAAAAATCATACTAAAAATAAAGTACACGTTTAAAAAAATAGGACTAAAGTTTTTTAAACTATAAATTTGAGTGTCTACAATAATTTTTTTAATTAGTAGTCAACATTTAAATATTCAAATTAAAATCTTTATAATATTATATAATGTCTTTATTTAGCATGATGATAATGTTTTTAGTTGCGTAATATGATTGAAACTCAGTTTAATATTTAAAACTCAATGTTATTAGGAAGTTGGACCATTTTTTAAGATGAAAACATATTGATATTAACATAAATTTAAAATTGGAAGAAAATATTGAACACGTGTATTACACGGCTTAAGTAAATATAATGTTATATACTTAATAGCAAAAAAAATATGTCTTTTAAAAACCATTTAGTGTTCGCTTTAAAGATAATTTGGTACTTTATTTAGATAACTCGCTTGTAATTTTAGTCTTCTAAGTTATATACTATAAGTACTTGTACATGTGATTTGATACTTTATTAGTAATTATTGTTTATACCAATGGGGTGGTGGTCCATTGGCAAAGGCAAAGCCTTTAAAACACCTAGGTTGGGAAGGGGAAGGTCTTGGGTTCAAGTCCCATAGACGACAGGGATTATAGAAATTAACCGTTCAAAAAAAAAAGTAATTATTGTTTATATCCAAATAATATATTTTATCTTAACAAATATATATGGTTAGGGTAAAATGAAAATTTCTACAAGTTGTAAGAACTTAGAGAACTCGGGCTTACAAAAAGTTTTTTGAATTTTTTACAGGGGTGTGAATGAGCGGTTAGAGACCCAGGGCGTTAAACTTTTTGATTTTGAATTCAAGTGGTTAAAACCACTAAAACATAGGGACTAAAAAGTAATTTACTATTAACTAAATTTGAAATTAAACGTTTGATCTCTAACTATATTAAATAATATTATACTTATTATATTATTTGATACATTTATATTTGTTATAGATAATAAAGAAGTTTAAAAAAATAAAAAATCTAGATCAAAATGTCATTTTTGTCCATGAGCTAACTGAATTTTTTAACCGGGGCTAGTTTTTTTTACTGAAATGGCACGTTTCGAAAATGTTATGGAGAAAAATAGTACAACGTCGAAATTTGGTCTGAAATAACAATAGTGGACAAACCACATGGATATAAATTACACTTTTTTTATGTAACACTTGCTCTATTCTACTAAAATAATCCTAAAAATTAATTGCCCTTCACAAGTTTAAACGTGAGACCATATCTCTAATAACTATATGTCCCAATTAAATAGGCTAACTTGTTGGCTAGCAAAGTTAACTCGAAGAAAAGGATGATCCTTTTGACTTTGTGTACCCGACAACAGGAAGCAAGTGGGATTTAAACATGGAAGTTTCTAAATTCTCAAGACTTTTGGTTCTCTCTCTCTCTCTCTCTCTCTCTCTCTCTTTTTTTTTTTTTTTTTTTTTTTTTTTTGTTGTTGTAAGTTTTATAATTTGTTTTCGTTATTGAACTGTTTGGCTAATTTAACAATCGTGTCTGCCTAAATAAAATTTAATTTCGGCACTTTGAATTTATTTTCTTGATTTGATTCAAGTACTTGTGTGAAACGTTTATGAAATTCAATTTTTGAATGGTTTGTTTGTTTGATTTCTTGGTCACAATTTCAAAATCTTTTCCCAAAAACATATTAGATTGTTAATAAAATTGTTTACTTTGTTAACTTTCTATTCTTTAATAATTAAAACCCTAATCACTTTTTATTTATATACTATTATTTTGTAACATTTGTATGCATGTATGATTGTACATTGTGTTTAAGTTGTTGTACATTAATCAAATAATTGTTTCATTCTCTAATTTATTTATATACTATTATTTTGTAACATTTTTGTAAATTGTGCTTAAGTTGTTGTACCTTAATCAAATAATGGTTTTATTATCTAACCAAATTCAATCTATTTTGTATGCATGTATGGTTGTAAATTGTGCTTAAGTGGTTGTACCTTAATCAAATAATGGTTTCATTATCTTACCAAATTCAATCGGTTTGGTCCATTAAAAGTTGTGCTGTTTTATTTGTAAATTATTATTATTTATAATAATCTAATTAATTTAGCCAAAATCTTTTATAAATATAAGTTGCAACATATTGATGCAATGGTTGTTGTAATGTATGCATTATGGTTTGTATAGTGGTAATGATATATATATTAGAGTAAAATGCACAGGTAGTCCCTGTGGTTTGGTGAAATTTCACCTTTAGTCCCCAACTTTTCAGAATTACACTCTTAGTCCCTGTGGTTTGACAAGTTGTTACACGGATAGTCCCTAAAGCGGATGAAGGTTACTCGGATAGTCCCTGTGGTTTGACAAGTTGTTACTCGGATAGTCCTTGTCATTTCACACCTACTTAACCAGAAAAACTAACCTCCATCCGCTTTGGGGACTATCCGAGTAACAACTTGTGAAACCACAGGGACTAAGAGTGTAATTTTGAAAAGTTGGGGACTAAAGGTGAAATTTCACCAAACCACAGAGACTATCTGTGCATTTTACTCTATATATTATATATAGATTATGATGAACCTATCAAACGGGAAAAAATAGACGTGGGTTCATCGTAACACAAGATTCCTAGATCAACTTAGTTATTTTATTCTATGTTTTACATTTCGGTTTAATTTCTTCGCATTAACACGCCGCAACTTCAGTGTCGGTGGTTGCTGGCAGTAGTGTGACATTAGTGTTCGCCCCCGCCGCAACGCGGGGGTTCTTAATTATACTAGTTTTTATTATTTATATTAGACTGTTAATAAAATTGTTTACTTTGTTAATTTTCTATTCTTTAATAATTAAAACCCTAATCACTTTTTATTTTTATTATTTATAAAAGGAACAAATAATGGTTTGTATTTGTCTATTAATCCGAATTTGGTATAAAATCACACTTGAACGTTCGGAACGAAGTGAAAATTAAATTATAATCAATATCTCTATCATTGCAACGACACCCTAAGATCAAAACTACTTGAGCTTAAAAGAGTGGGTTGACTTTAATCAACGAACCATATTTGATTAGACATTTAGAATTTTTAACAACCAAAAAAATCATCATTAAGACCAAACCAAACCATTACATAAGTAGTAAAGCAAGATGCTGACCATGAAATACACCCTACTTGAAACCCTTCCCCACAAATCTTAAAAACCAAACAAAAGAAGACCTTTTAGTTAGACTATCTTGCTAAATAGAATATGAGAAATACAACCAAAAGCTCCAACGAAAAGAAAACTGTACTATTATGTTTAGTGCGTCAAGTTATTCTACAAAGGCTTCTAATCGTAAGAAGTGTAAGAAGGATTTATAGAGTGACAAGTGTCCAATAACCTAAAACTAAACCCACTACATCACCACCAAAAACCTAAACACCCACCACCACCCCACCCCACCACCACCCAAAAACCTAACCCCCCCCCCCCCCCAAAAAAAAAAAAAAAACCTAAACCCCCCCCCCCCCCCCCCCGGCAAAAAAAACTATACCTCACCAAAAAACCCCCAAAAAACCTAACCCCCCACCCCACAAAAACCTAAAAAAAACCTAACCCCCCCCCTCCACACCGCCCAAAAACCTAAAAAAAAAATCTAAAAAAAACTAAACACCCACCCCCACCCCCACCCAAAAACCTAAACCCCCACCCTCTCGGCAAAAAAAAAAAAAAAAAAGAAAAATTTTTTTTTAGGGTGGGTGATGTGGGGGGGGGGGGGTGGGGGTTTAGGTTTTTGGTGGTGGTGGATGTTTAAGTTTTTTTTTTTTTTTTTTTTTTGTAGTGGGGTTTTTTTGTGTAGTGGGTTTATTTAGGTTATTGGACACTTGTCATTCTATAAATCCTTCTTACACTTCTTACAATTAGGATCTTTTGTATTTGATCCTAATCCTATGTTTAGTTATGTTAGTTCTATAGACTTGTACGTTTGTTTAACTAGCGTTTTATTTGTTTGAATACTTTGATAAAATAGTTACAATTAAGAATTATTCCATATCCACTTAATGAATACTTTGATAAAATAGTTATAATTGTGAATTATTCCATATCCACTTAAAACTGTGTTGAAGAATCGAACTTTTAAAATTCAAAGTGGAGGACGGATTTACGTTTTGAGAGTGATAGATGTGTTTTGCAGAATCAAACGTTTTATTTAATTTTATTATATGCTTTGTGCATACCTCGCTTCCCCTTTTCATTTTTGCTAAACATATATTTAGTTTTTCTTTCTTACTACTTCAAAATAAACTTATATTTTGTTTTTCTTTCTTACTACTTCAAACTATTTGAGAGAGAGAAAAAAAAAAAAACGTTTTGAAGGTAAACTTTTCCCCTAACCAATAATGTCATGTCATGTCAACTTCCCTTTCACTTTCCGTTTTGCACTCAAACACTAGGGATGATAAAACAATGGAGAGTGGTAAAACAATTTTTTTTAAAGATAAATTTGTGATTGGTTGAAATAGGGTGGGACCCACCATTAACCCTCTCTCTCTCTCCTTCTCTCTCCTCTTCCCCACTCGGTGAGTACTCACCGTTTAACCACTTCACCGTTCACCGAAAGTTGTTGGCGGCACATTCACGATCATCAAACTTGTGAGGTCACCGAAGGTACCCCGTCCAGCCTTAAATTGCTAGATTCAAATCATAATATATGAACTATATGAACTTAATAATGATCTTAAAAAACTTGTAAGCTTTTTTCTTTAATATAAATACAGTTTTTATCTGGAAGTTAAGGTTTAAAAATTAACATATTTAATAAACATACAAGCTTAAGTATGAAAAACCTCTGTTATTAAATATATTCTATTACTCAACTTGCATATCTATAAACTTTTGTTCAGCCGCATTTTTTCTTCATTATAGATAGATATCCATGGTTCTTTAGGTATCATTGTAGCATATGCAATCCAAGAAGAACTAGTGAAGTTTATCAGCTTTGCAAACTTCAAAATTTGATAGTCCCCTCAATTCATAAAGGCCATCAACAAAGTTCATACTAGTTAAATCTTCAGGCATCTACTCTAGTCAACATAACCTTGTGTGAAGAAACTTTATTATTGAGTAGCTGGTGATTGAGATACAACCTTAACAAACAAGTTTTACTAGAAAACTAATATAAAATTTCCAAGACTCCATGGGAGAGCTAAGGTTGGGTTGGATAAGTATAAGATGTATTATTTGAGTAAGTTTGCTCAACCAATTTTACTTCACTTATTAAACAGTTAAACATCTCAAATTGTCGAGTTAATGCCTACCCCTTAACATACCCAAACGGCCAAACGTCTCATACTACTGATCAAAATCTCCCTCTTATTTTCAATTACTTCTTTTGTTCGACCAAATTGTTCCTTTAAGGCATCCCATAACTCTTTAGCATTAGAACAATGTAACAAACCAACTTAGATCTTGTTTGTAAAGCCATAGCAAGCATTGTGAATGCTTTGGCATCGGGTTCAAACTTCCGGAAGTCCTGTTCAAAGTAATATTTAGGATTTTTAGGTATCCGTACATTTGGTATCTCTGCGAGTAAAGTTGGAACATAAGGTCCATGCATCATACGAGTCCAACAACTGGTGTTGTCATTAGACAAAAAATGACTCATTTGCCATATGTTGTATTTATGGTGAAAAAGTATTAAAGGTTTTGTTGATAATCCCATATTGTAAGGATCATGAGGAATTAACATGTTTGCTGAGTTTTATGTAAATCTTGGAAAGCATAACACAAAAAAATGCTTTTAACAGCTAAGTGACAATTTCTCAAAAACTCGAACCACAAACAATTTGTATATCAACAAATGATCTTAGACTTTGTTCTAAATTTGATTGTTAGATCAAATTCAGAGATGTAGCTTTAATACTGATTGTTAGGATCTCAGTGTGTGTTGTGTTTTGTAAATCAATCAATCAGTATACAACCTAAGCAACGAAATTCATTAGATCAATTTACACAAAATAATCACAATAGTAAGAATGAAGTCATCACATATTCTATTAAATCAAAATTGCAAAACTACAGTCTACTAATCTATAATACTTCCCCTCACTAAAAGGCTAGTAAAAGCTCTCACACTCTTTCATACATGGGCAGAGGCAACACTTAGTATTTTGCAAAGTCAACCTTTTATTGTTCTATAAAATGTTGGTCAAACATGAACCTTTTGACTTTTCAACATCAATAGATCTTTTCAAAACCCAACAATTCGAGTCCTTGTATTGTGGTGGTTTTTAACTACTTGAGTCCAATTCTCAAATTTTTAACTATCCGAACACCTGATTTTTCCAACTGCCATAATCCGAGTCCAATTAAATAACTCAGTTAGATTTTTCAAATATAGGCATTAAAACCTTACGATTTCGTTTAAAACGATGTTCCGTTCCGAACACAATGAAGGTAGCAGTGTTGTGTATGTCGTCAGTCGTGTGGGTCTTGGAACTCATTGTCTAGAGCTTGCTACACTTTTTTTTATAATTGATTGACCGTTTAAAAAAATTGACAAAAAATGACCTTTATTAAACTCTTTTATTATTATAATGTTTCTTTCGACCACTCAATTCATGCATTCACATATATAGAATGAATAAAACAAAGTGAATAAAAATGTAGTCAAATTGTGCGAAAACATGGAGTTGAAAGCAGTTCAAGTGGTTGGGCTCACCGTTGTTGACGTTCTCACGGTGTTGACTTGTCTCCCTTTCGCTTTCGTTTTCTTCTCCCTCCCTCCCAGATATCATCATCTTCCTCCACGACCCCCCACGCGTCTTCTATGGATTCCACCTACCTTCACCCCACTACACCTTCCACCTATATAAATCCCCAATTTCACCCCTCACTTCCCTCAAACTTCATCAATTCATCATTCTTTATACTGTCATGGCTCCGGAAAGTCCTAACGCTAATGTATGTTTAATTCTGACTTCTATCTATCTTAATTGATCTATTTAGGGTTTATATCTTCTGCATGCCTATTATTCTTTCATTTCAATCATTTTGAGCTTGTTTATATATGCATCGTTTGATTGTTTTGACTTTTGTTTGAAGACTATTGGAAGTACACAACTTAGGGTTAGGGTTTATATTAAGTGATGAATGTTTTGATTGAAGTTGACATCAGGAGTGTTGTTTTGTGTTTCTGGTTTATTGTTCATATCTTGTGCATGCGTATCATTCTTTCATTTCAGTCAATTTGAGCTTGGTTATATATGCACTGTTTACTGTTTTCAGAAGAATTGTAAGTACGCAAGTTAGGGTTAGGGTTTATGTGAATTGATCATAGTGATGGAAACTTTTTAACTTTATTAAAGTTGACATCAGGAATGTTGTTGTTGCTGCTGTTGTTTTTTTTTTCTTTTTTTGTGTGTGTTTCTGGTTTATTCTGAATTTTCAAAGGTCAATTTGTTGTTGTTGTATGCTGTTTAAGTGTTTAGTAAGGGTCAGATTTGGTGAGCTTGGATTTATTGCTAGAAAACAAAATAGGTAGTTGAACTATAGCGAGAAGATGGGACAGAAGAAAGGTGGTTGGCTGCCTGATTGACAGATGTGATGATTACTTCATCATAAACACAGTGAACAGTATTGATTGCATGCGAATTATTTAGAAGTTTAGGGGATACGGTGTGGGCGGCAAAGGGAGTTTGCCGCTCGGGAACACCACCGCCAACCATCATTGCCGCGCGGTGAGGGGATGGGATCGGTGTTTGGTTACCGAACGGGGAGAAGGAGGGCAGGAGAGAGGGTGTGTGTGTGGTGGGGTCCATGCCATCTCAACCAATCACACCTTTTTCTTTTTTTTTTTAAATAGTTTACCAATTCATGAAGTGTCTAACCATTGCCAACACTTTTGAGCATAGTTTAAACACTTTTCATTGAATGACATGGCACACTCTCATTGGTTGATTTTGAAGTTTACCCTTATGATCATATGAGTTTTATGAATTAATTTTTTTAATAAAACTTACTTTTGTTGGGAAGATTTCATTTCTGGTTATCTATGAGCTTGATGGAAACTATTATGGAATCTATTGGGATGAGTCGAACTATATCGGTTATGTCTTAGATGATGGTATTGTTATGGCTGTGAGAATTTATGTAAGGAAAAGATTTTACATAATGGAATATGTAGGAAATTAGCACTCGGCTAGAGCGAGTTGAGAGGGCTAAAATTGTAAAATTATGTATCGAGATTCTACACGGGTCACTTGGCAGTTAATTACAAGTTTTCTACCTTTTCTGTCATGTTTCTTATGCTTATGTCTTGTATGCCAATTTTCAACAGGGTAATGCATCTAATTTGCCATATGAGAGTGATTTTCTTGATTCGTTTTCCCTTTTAAACTCCGAGAAAGCTGTAAAGGAAATTGTCGAGCAGCCTCTTGTTGAGGGGATTGAAGACAATCTTGTGGAGTTTTCAGAGGCCATGAGAAGTATGGTCATGTTTTCAGCTAATATCATATGTAATTGTTAGCAGTAGCGTATAGCCGTATAATGACGTGGAATACTGATTTTTTTTTTTTGTTTTGTTTTGTTTGGATTGATGTATAGCTGTTGGTAAAGCTTTAAGACGGGCAGCAGAGGGAAAAGCTTCCGCACAAGCTGAGGCATCAGAATGGAAACGCAAATACGAACTGGAGCGACAACGGAACTTGCAGTTGGAAAATAAAGGTATAAAAGACGAGATATATGATTAAGTTCTCTATTTGTTAGCACATGTAGCAAAGTAAAAAAGAAATACACACATACATCTTTATTATGTTTGCATTGTATATAATTCTGCTAAAGTGCTTTTGTCATGAATATTTTGTACATGTTGTACTTTGAGACCTTATACATAAAGTTTATCTAATTTCACATCTTTATCATTTTAACTCTAGTTTTTTCTACATTTCATTCAGTTCTGACATCCGTTGACCTATACAATAACCGTACTGAGAAGAAATTTGAAAACTCAGAACAGCGCCTTGAACCCATGCTTGAAGCAAATGAACAGCCTCCAACGTACCGTGGAAAGAACGGAATATACTCTCACGAGGTTCTTTGGGACAAGGAACAAAATTCTTATCCCAATGCCCGTAGCAAGCTTATTCGAAAGGCATCATTCAAGCTACACTGGAGCTGCAATGGTGAAAAGAATGATCAACATAAACGTGATGTTGTCTCTTTTGAAAAAGGGAATATAACAACAGCAGAACGTAGCAGTAAACAGGTATGACACTGTGTATAAGATGTATAATAAGAAAACTGTAACGGTTAACTCTGTATTGTTTTCATAGAGAGTTTTTATCTGCCTAAACAAGTTGTAATTTGCGTCTTTATGGTCTTTTATTACAGATTTGTTTGAAATGGGAATCTCCTCCGCAGACTGTGCTCATCTTGACAAAACCGAATTCAATTTCTGTTAAAGTTGTTTGTGCTGAAATTGTCAGGTAGCGTCAATATTTTTGCATCTTATATCTCTGTCGTCTTACGTTTATATATGTTATATTCATGTGTTAATCAACAGTGGTTCATGTTTCAGGTGGTTGAGGGAGAAAAAGTTAAATATTTACGTGGAACCACGAGTAAGAACGGAATTGCTAACCGAGTCCTCTTACTACAGCTTTGTACAGACCTGGAAAGATGGTGAGTCACATAAAGTTGCCATTCTGGTTGAAAAGTTGTATGATTTGTTATATTGTAAAAAAAAAAAACGATTCACTAAGATGAGCATCCGTTTTATGTCTATTGCCCATAAAGTCAGATGATATGTTCTAGAAAGTTCTCTTGCTAATCGCTCTTGTATCGTTACTTGACAGGCGATGGTGTTTTGCATCTGCATGAGAAAGTTGATTTTATCGTAACTCTTGGTGGTGATGGAACTGTGCTTTGGGTATGTGCTTTCATTTCCATGTCTTTTGAAATCAAATGATATTTACGGTTATTAATCAGTAATAATTACTTTTTGCAGGCTGCATCGTTGTTTAAAGGCCCCGTTCCTCCAATCGTGCCATTCTCTATGGGTTCTTTGGGCTTCATGACTCCATTTCGTATCCTTATCTTTCTGTAAATATTACTCGTTTCTTCAGTTTTAAGTTTTATATTATGCATGATAAGTGGAGGCGGCAAATTGGCGGGTCGGGTGAATATGCTGTGCTCTTGAAAACTATTTTGTTTTAATAATAATCTAATGTTTTAAAGTAAATTTCTAACTCTATATTGATAAAGATAAGAGCATATATATAGTATAAGGTTTAAATACAAAAGGCTCTTAACGTGCGACGGTACGCAAACACCAATATAACATGCGTAATTAGGATTTAACCCAACCTATGCGTAGTTATGCAAATAACGTGGGTAATTATGTATTATAACATGCGTAATTATGCAATAACGTGCGTAATTATGCAAAGTTAATTACTGTTGTGCCACCGCGTTCAATTGAAAGCCTAGATTAGATCAGATGTGCGGTTGAGATGCTCGCGTACGCATCGCACGATAAGGTGGTCTTATACGCTAACCGGCCCCTTTCTCTATATATATGTACCCATTGCAGTCTGCCATAGACAAACTGAATTTGGTTCATAAGTGATCTTTAACTTTAATTCAAAAGACAGTGAACAATACAGAGAATGTTTGAAATCAATCCTACAAGGTCCCATCAGTATTACGCTTAGGAATCGATTGCAGTGCCATGTGATTCGTGAAGCAGCTAAAAACGAATACGAGACTGAAGAGCCAATACTTGTGTTGAATGAAGTTACGATCGACCGTGGGATTTCATCATTCCTTACCAACTTGGAATGCTATTGTGATAACTCATTTGTCACATGTGTACAAGGAGACGGATTGATTTTATCAACAACTTCAGGGAGCACTGCTTACTCGCTTGCGGCTGGAGGTTCGATGGTCCATCCACAGGTACGTTTTTGCGATGTTTCCCCTTCATTCTTAAACAATATTGCTTGCACTCTATTTTCATAAATCACTTCTTTACATGACTTGAAACAAAACATGCAGGTTCCCGGCATATTATTCACTCCAATCTGTCCGCATTCCTTATCTTTCCGGCCTCTGATATTACCCGAGTATGTAACACTTCGGATCCAAGTTCCGTTCAACAGTCGAGGTCATGCATGGGCATCATTTGACGGGAAAGATAGGAAACAGTTGGCTCCAGGTGACGCACTTGTGTGTAGCATGTCGGTTTGGCCGGTACCCACAGCCTGTAGAGGGGATTCAACCAATGACTTTTTGCACAGCATCCATGATGGCCTGCATTGGAACCTGAGAAAGACTCAATCTTTCGATGGACCGCGAGAAACATAACGGGTTAATGTTTTTATGTGGGTCAATCAGTATAAGGTCATGCTGATTAGCGTTAACTATTTTGACTTATAAATTATTATTACGTTAAACAATAGAGAGCATTGTATATTGACATGTAATATGATATCGATGTATTTTCACTATTTCACAAGTGTATCAATATATACGAAGTACTTCTTATACCACAAGTCATAGAACTCGTGTAATTATCAAGATGGAACATGTTGTACAATCCACAAAGACCAATCTATCCCATGAACTTTATAGTGTAACAACAAATTCTTGGGTTGAATTTGATGACACAAATTGAAGCATGTTCCTACCTTGTCGTGTATCTCGACTTTTACTTTTACGAACAATAACGTCAAAGGGTGTGGTTCACTGGTGAACTAAACATACATCATTATCATCCATCTTAACGCTACTTCAGTATCCCCTTTCACCGTCTCTATTCTTCACTATCTATAAGTGTGGTTCACTATCCCCTCTTTTTTTTTATTATTATTATTTCTCCAAATTAAATTGCATGTTAATGGATTCGTGGATATCTCCACATCATCACAATTACCAATTAGGGGTGGTGTTCCACTAGTGGCTAGTATGCCACCTCACGCCACATTCCCCTTCACAAATCCACGTGATTTAATATAGGGTAAATTACTTTTTGAGTCCCTGTGTTTTAGTGGTTTTAACTAGTTGAGTCTAAAAGCAAAAAGTTTAATGACCTGAGTCCCTATAAGTATTTTCATTAACCATTTGAGTCTTTTTGGGTCCAAATTTTAACCTTTTGAGTCCAATTTTTTGGACTCAAATCGTTATAAAATGAACAAAATTGGACTCAAAACGTTATAAAATAAATGGTTAGGGACTCAGGGCGTTAAACTTTTTGATTTTGGACTCAAATAGTTAAAACCACTAAAACACAAAGACTCAAAAAGTAATTTACTCTTTAATATACCAAATAGTTTATAGTTATAGTTTGCGAAGTTAAAAAACTATTTGTATAAAGTATCTGTATAGATGAAATTTATATTTCTCGTTTTGTTTTGTGCAAATTGTTTAGCAAGTTTTCGTTATTTATTCTTACAAATCAATTTATCAATTAGTTTTGGAAACTGTTTTCTCTACGGTAACAATCGATTAAATAAATAAATATACATGTAACATGGCGATAATATTATTTACCTTCTAAATGATGGTTCTCTTCTAAAAGTTTTAATCACATAAGCTGCTATCACGTTTTTATCATAGAGCTTGTATTATGATTGATTTTAATATTCTCAAACTGAAGTAAGTTCTCTTCTAAAAATTCTATCTTTCTTAATAAATTCTGAACATCACATAAGCTGCTATCATGTTTTAACTAATATTCTTTAATATAGTTGTCTATTATAGAACTTGTAATATCGATTGATTTTAATTTTTAACATTCTCAAACTGAATTAAAACCAAAAGTAATTTAAAATTGTATAAAATTTGATCAAATTCACTTTGAAGTGGAGAACTCTAGCTAGACCTAGAAAACAGAAGATATCTTTAGAAAAAAGCATAGTCTGAAGATTCTTGCGACAACGGACAAAAGAACCTTTCAGACATTCTATGTAATTAAATTTTCAAAGTCTTTCTAGCGTTTAACCCATTTTATAGTTCCAATATTTCAAAGTCCCATTTTATCATGTTTTTTTCGAACATATATTTTTCGAGGTTTGCTAATCGTTGGGGCACGTTCACAAGTTTCGGGCCCAAAATCACGAGTCGTTGTGCAAGCAACCAGGTCGTTGGGGCGTGTACAAGAGTCAGTGTGCGATAAACCAAGTCACTGAGCGAGTTTTCTAGGCGACGTGGGGAAGGGGAGCTTGGTCCTTGGGTTGCCTTGTTGATTGGGGTTGTTTTGCTCGTGTACAAAGCCTGGGCGCCCCTTGTTCTCGGTAACCTTGGTCGCAGCACTCCCTTGCCAGACACGTATCCATCATCTTCTGTGAGTTTTTTTTTCCTAAACTAGTATTGGTGAAAAAAATATTTACCAAAATGATATTCTTTGAAAACTATTTACTAAAATAGTGTTTCTTGGTTATTTTGTATGTGCCTTTTCTTTTTAACCAAAATATTAAACTTTAATAATATTTCTATTAAATTAATCAAATGTCTGTTTATTTTAATTTTTGAATGATTGATATTTTTTTAATCAATCAATATACTTTTTAATTTTTAAATATAAGTTATTACAATTTACTGATTTACTGGGAATTCATATAAGAGAAATGATCGAGAGATTATTACAATTTATAACTAAAATTTTAGAGTTAATTACATAGTTAGTCCCTGTGGTTTGCACAAAATAACATACTTATGTACTAAATAAAATGTGATCTTAAACTTACAAATAACATTAATACCTTCAAACGTTACAAAATGAAAAGTTAATACCCTAGAATGTGATTTTAAACTATTAGTACCTAAGTATGTTACTTTGTGCAAACCACAGGGACTAACTATGTAATTAACTCAAAATTTTATTTACAAATTGCAACTCAAAATATTTTTTACAACTTTTGGCATAGAAACTAAAAAGTAAAAATGAACTCAAACATGCAGAGGAAAAGGATTCGATTTTGCTTGTTTCACCAAGAGGTGGTGCGTAACCCATCAGACAAATATGCATATGGATTGTTGATTGTGGCAAAATTTGAAAACCATAAAAATTTCATGATGCACTACAGTGCCTAGTAACTAGTGAGATATGTATAAAGTAGAAAAGATGATGATCAGTCTGTTACAACAAGCTGTGAAGGAAGACATCTTCATATTACTTCAACATGATAACACTTCACGTTCTCTTAAACTACTTTTTCTATAAATTGTATAACCAGGTTCAGTGTTTTCTATGAAAGCCTTTTCATGACTCATGAGTAACTTATTGCATGAATTAAAGCTCATATGCCATGATTTTCCAATTGGTTTACTGTATTTACAGATTCAATGCATGCATCAGACTTTATTAAAGTGAAGCTATAACACAAATTTGTGTTGTTTCAGCCTGAGAATCTAGGGTTTAATATGAGGGAAGCTGATTCCCCTAAGAGTAAACCCAGTTTAGTAAATTAAAGATGGCCTAAATTTAAATTTTGTGAAGAAAAACACTAAGATTGAAACAACTAAGAAACTGGTAATTAGAGCATCAATATAATAACCTGGGGCCGATTCAATCAGCGAACGGAATAGGGTCGGTACTAGCGGTGGAGCATCGATATAATAACCTGCTTTGGAATCGGTAGGCCGCTTGAATCAGCGAACGGAATAGGGTCGATACTGGCGGTGGTGTCAATCAACGATGATCAGTAGTAGCAGATGGAAGGGAGTCGGTAGTTGCGGTGGTGCGCACGCTGTTCTGGCCTGGAGAGTACGAAGAGGGGAACAGAGAACCAAATCAGACGCGTGGATAACCTAATTGCATGAGGTTTCAAATTACAAAAATACCCTCAAATACTGTAGCAAACATCTGTTGTAAATTGATATATATAATAATAAAGTAATCATAGTAATAATAATAACTTGGATTAGTCTTGAACTACTGTTAAAGACGTTGAGGAAAAAAGATCAATTCTTGTTTAAGAAGAAAGTGTGTCTGGATCGATTTATTAAAAACATAAGAAAGTGTAATATAAGTATACATAAATAGATAATGATTTAATTTTATAGGAAAAGAAAAAGAAAACTAATAAGTTTTTCTAAAAAAGTTATTGCTAAAAAAATATAAAAAGTTGATCAGAGAAATAAAAAAATATATTAGATTTGTTAAAAAAAATAAATTATTAAAGAATAAAAAAATACACACTTCATTAACTTAATAGAAATATTATAAAAGTTTAATATGTTGGTTAAAAAGAAAAGACACACAAAATAATTAAGAAACACTATTTTGGTAAATACTTTTCAATGAACACTATTTTGGTAAATATTTTTTCCACCAACACTAGTTTGCCTTGTCGATTGGGGTTGTTTTGCTCGTGTACAAAGCCTGGGCGCCCCTTGTTCTCGGTAACCTTCGTCGCAACCCTCCCTTGCCAGGCACGCATCTATCATCTTCTGTATAAGTAAAACTAGTAATAAGACCCTCGCGCTTTGCGGCGCGAATACCTCGCAAATATTGAATTGATTAGTCCAAGCGTTATGTGATGTGTTAACCATATGGAAACACACGTTTTGCCGTATCCGATTGAACTCAATGTATCCTATAGTTGCATTGCGATTGGATCAAAATGTAACATAAATAGAATTTATATCGTACAATCATAACGTATTATACGCGACCCGACTAACTCGAATTTATATCGTCAAGACAAAAACTCTCGAGGGGGTCAAAGTGGCATTTACAAAGTTTATAAAAAGTTAAATGGTTAAAAATTGAATTTCTAAACTAAGGGCTAAGAAATGATAAAGATAAAATTTGATAAAGTTTTGGGGTAAGAAGGAAACTATAACAAAGTTGGGGCTGAAAAGGAAACTACCACAAAGTTGGGGTGTCAAAAGCAAATTATTTGTAAAATGGAGTAGTAGTTTAGGGACTAAATTTGCCATTTTATGAAACTTTAAAGATACGAAAGTCAAGGAGCAAAAATTGCAACATCCGTGAAAGTATTGGGGAGGAAGGCAAAGCCGGTGTCGTCAAGTCAAAAACTTTTGAGGGGGTCAAAGTGGCATTACAAAGTTCATAAAAAGTTAAGTGGTTAAAAATTGCATTTTCTAAACTTAAGGGCTAAGAAAGGGTAAAGATAAAATTTGTTAAAGTTTTGGGGTAAGAAGGAAACTATAACAAAGTTGGGGCTGAAAAGGAAACTACCATAAAGTTGGGGTGGCAAAAGCAAACTATTTGTAAAATGAAGTAGTAGTTTAGGGACTAAATTTGCTATTTTATGAAACTTTGAAAATACCAAAGTCAAGGGGCTAAAATTGTATTATCCAGAAAAATAAGGGGGAGGAAGGCAAAGCCGGTGGGGTTTCCACCGAATTTGTCCTTTAAGATATAGGGGCTGTTTGGCAACATCTGAATGGTTAAGTGCTGAACCAATAAGAGGTCTGAACCATTAAGAGCCTGCATAATGCTTAACCGTTCAGAGGCAAATGTCTAACCAATTCAGATTATAGGTCTTGATCATTCAGACTCTGTATAAATCTTAACCATTCAGAGGCAAATGAAACAAACAGTCTAAGCCATCAAGTGCTAAACCAGTAAAAGCTCTGGACCATTAAGAGCCTAAGAGATAAATAAATAGCTCCATAGTATAATATATGATTATAACGTATTAATGGTTTTTTTAATAGTTAGGGGGTGTTTGGCCTAGCTTTTATTTTTTTGGCTTATCCTTATATTTTAAAGTAGCTTATGCTTATTTTCTTTCATTTGATAAGCTATTTTTAAGTGTTTGGATTAGCTTATATTCTACAAGTTGATAAGCTCTTTTTAAGTGTTTGTGTTAGCTTTTTTTTATTTAGCTTATATTAGTAAAATGACCAAAAAGGGCATGGTTACATATTATCACATAACTTATATTTTATATGTATCTACTTTGTTGTTATGAGTTATACCATCATTTTTGGATAAATTATGTCGAAGATAACGTAAAACTTCTACAAAAATAAATTAATATTCAATGAACATTCATCTTGGTTTGGTTAGATCTCCTGCAATCATATATCTAACTGCACTCATGTATAAATCATCTATTCTACGTTGTGTACTTGTGTCTTCATTTACTTCATTAATGTCATTAGATCCTCGACCATTGTTGGAGTGTAAGATTCTTGTTCCGCCCTGGTAAATCCTTCATCACATGTATCTTTTTTTCTAATATAATTATGAATTGCCATAGATGCTAGCACGATCTTTACTTGTGTCTCGTAGGTGTAATTGACATGCATATGTTGTAATATCTCCCATCTAGCCTTCCATACTCCAAAAGTTCGTTCAATGACATTTCTCAATGATGAATGATGGTAGTTAAATATCTCTTTAGGTCCTCTAGGAGCACGACTAGCAACCGTTTTTCCACGACGAAAATCTGGTAGATGATAACGAATGTTGGTTCCTTTATATGGAGCAAGATAACCTCTAGTATTTGGATATCCAGCATCAACAACGTAATATCTATATATAATGAATAAAATAAACTAGAATTACGACCCACCGCAATGCGGCGGGAATTCTTTAGTTATAACTAAGTCGATTTAGGACGCGCAGGTTATGTTGAACCTGTCAAACGGGAAAAAATAGACAATGTAAAAACGTTCACCCACACACGTACGTTGCGTCGTGTTAACTCGCAAAATTTAGAACGAAATGTAAAAACGTTAAACCAAAGACGCACGTTTGCGATGTGTTAAGTCACAAAATTTAGAACGAAGCACAAAGAGAAAATTTTGCAGAAAATGAAAACTATAAAGGACCAAAGTTGAAAGCAAAAAAAGTTGGGAGGATAGATTGCAAAAGATAAAAGGTTTTGTGTTAAAAGTAAAAAACAAATAGTTTTGGGTTAAAAGTAATTTATGAAATACTTTTGTGTTAAAAGTAAAAAACAAATAGTTTTGAGATAAAAGTAATTTATGAAATACTTTTGTGTGAAAAGTAAAACAATAAATTTTTTTATGTAAAACCCCCAAAGCGAAGGTTACAACACATAAGTAAAAAAATGAAACTGGTTAAATCGCAAAAGATGAAACTTTTGAATTAGAAGTGAAAAATCAAATTAATCAAAGGGGTTAAATTGTATAAGATGGAAACTTTTGAATTAGAAGTGAAAAATCAAATTAATTAAAGGGGTTAAATTACCAAAGATTAAAACTTTAAACTTAAATTGTCAAAGATTAAAACTTTAGGGTTAAAAAGGAAACAAATATTATCAAAGTTAAAACTATAAACTCAAATTGTTAAAGATTAAAACTTTAGGGTTAAAAAGAAAACAAATATTAAAACTTTAGGGTTAAAAAGAAAACAAATATTAAAACTTTAAACTTAACTTGCCAAAAATTGAAAATTTAGGGTTAAAAAGAAAAAAATCCAATTTTTTTTGAGAAACTCCCAAAGCCATTGTTACAACTCTCATATGCATGAAGTATTTGCTTTTTAATAAGGTTTTAATAGTATCTATATATAATTAAAAATTTAGTTATATGAACTATTTTACAACCTTCATTAATGAGACTCTTAAATACATTCTTTCTTCAAATTAATAAAATTAATATTATAATTGTAACAAATTAGACTTAAATATATAATTAAAAATTTAGAATTTAGTTATATGAACTATTTTACAACCTTCATTAATGAGACTCTTAAATACATGAGTCTCTTAAATACATTCTTTCTTCAAATTAATAAAATTAATATTATAATTGTAACAAATTAGACTTAAAATAAAATTAAAAATTTAGAATTTAGTTATATGAACTATTTTACAACCTTCATTAATGAGACTCTTAAATACATGAGTCTCTTAAATACATTCTTTCTTCAAATTAATAAAATTAATATTATAATTGTAACAAATTAGACTTAAAATAAAATTAAAAATTTAGAATTTAGTTATATGAACTATTTTACAACCTTCATTAATGAGACTCTTAAATACATGAGTCTCTTAAATATATTTTTTCTTCAAATTAATAAAATTAATATTATAATTGTAACAAATTAGACTTAAAATAAAATTAAAGATAACGTAACTGAATTAATGGAATTAAAGGAATTTTAAAGGAATTAAAGGAATAAAAAACTTTAAACATTTACTTTAAAATATATGTGTGTTAACTCTTCATCTCCTTTGGTTAGACTTAAAATAAAAATAAAGATAACGTAACTGAATTAATGGAATTAAAAAAGAAATTAGAATTACAATAATTAAAGATAACATAACTGAAATAATAGAATTAAAGTAACTGAATTAATTGAATTAAAGGAGAAATTAGAATTACAATAATTAAAGATAACATAACCGAAATAATAGAATTAAAGGAATTTTAAGAACAACTCTTCATCTCCTTCCATCATTTGGTTGACCCCAAGTCTCAATATATTCTTCCCATTCGATGCGTTTCTACAATCAATAACAAACAAAACAATGTCGAAGAGGGCATTATCAGAGGTTTCTTCTACTAACTACAGAGAATACAAAAGACTTCTAACAACGCCGGTTTCAGGCCCCAGTCAACGGGTCAAACAAGATCCATATTCCCAAACAAGAGTGCACGAGTTCAGTTAGGTCATATGATCCAATTCTTGAAGTAATAAATCTATCCGATGATGATGAAGTTGAATCTCCATGTTCCAAGACCGATACATCGGCCAATAAATCGCAAACGACACGTGAGTCCACTGTGGTCGTTGAGAATGTTTGTGGTGAATTTAGATCGGTGGATGAAGATTGGTTTGAGAAATACGGAGGGATGATTGTTGATGAGAATGGGTTTCTTCTTGGTGAATTTAGACGATTGGATGAAGAGCTTTACGTTAATATAACCGTAGACTGAATATTGATTCATGATTTTGGTCAGTAATATGTTTACTCTATTTTAAAATTAGGAGGCTATCACAGTCGGAAACTTGAGTTCGTAAATATAAAAGTGCATTGTTCTACATTAAAAATATAAAACTTTCAACTATAATTGATTGATTTCCATAAACAATGTAGTTGTGCATATTTATTTTTGGATAACCGTCTACATAAATTTTTCGTGCTTTTCCTTCGTAGGCCTGCTTATGCAGATTCGGATTCAGAAGAAACAGTTGACAGTGACCCATATGAAAGGTATACCGTCTGCACTTGGTGTTAGTGATGAAAACCCATGCTACATTTCGATGCATATATACGTAAACATAGTATACCATTTTTAATACTTTTCTTTTTGTTATTTCACTGCAGTCAGTTGGCTGGTGATGGGATTGGGGATGACGGTGGCATGCGTTAGTTAAAGTTTGGTCTATGTGTTATCCAATAAGATAGGAAGGCGTGCGAGAGTTTATGCGTTTTTCTTTTTTCCGTTTCATGTTTTTTTCCTTGGAAGACATCTTTTTACACTTCTTTTTTGCCGGCAATTTTTGCCAACGAAACAACTTATGGTCCATGCTTTAATAAAGTTTAAGCACGCCCCTTTGTAGGCGTATTGTCTTACATATTATGCACCGACCGTGTAAAACGTCTTACCACAAACAAACAATAACTATTATTCATGCCGTGCATCGCACGGGCTTTCTCCCTAGTTACTTATATAAAAAGTTAAGCAAAACATAAGGTTTAAGCAAATATGGAATGGTACTAACCACCTATTGGATCCTACCATAATGATCTTATTTTCTTTTTCTTAGTTTTCATGACAACAACGTCATTATCATGGTTCAAGTCCATGACTTGAAAATTAAACAAAGAGAAAACAATTCAATAAGTAAAAAACGAAGAGAACAAATTACCTCAGTATATGAAAACAGGTTGGATTACTCCACTTCAAGCAAAATTTTTGAATGCTTGATAAATGGTAGATGAGTGTTTGATAAATAGGATTTTTTAAGGCAAGAGTTAATGGTTTGAGAGATGGATTAAAAGAGTTGATCTTTTCTCCATATTTGCTTAACTTTCTGCAGTTTTCATAAGAATGAAACTGGCTTCTTTAAATAAAACTTTAATGTGGCTCCAGTTTTCACAATAGAAATTTGCTTCAATTTTGAATGTAATGAAGTTATATTGTATCTTTAATAGAAATGCATATGAGTTGCCAAAATAGTTATACAAAAGAGATGCAGGTAATATAATTGAACGGTGGGTAAAATAATTAATAATTAATCTTTGTTAAGTTAATCCACCATTTGAGGGCAAATGAGTAAAAAGCCATATTCTTTAAATAAGCTTATACAAATAAGCTAAATAACCATGGTCCTATAAGCTTCTTAGAATTAGCTTATATAAACTAATAATCATAAGTTTAAAAACCTAAACCAAATACCGAGTATTTATTTTATAAAAATAAGCTAAAAAAGCTATAAACTTGGATAAAAAAAAAAACTAGGCCAAACACCCCCTTGTTAAAAAAATAGGAACCTAAATTTTATATCTTACCAGGAAATAATCATCGTCTAATATTCATCAATCGCAAACCTAATTGAAGAATTCGCACCTCAAATGAGCAAATCAAAACATTTACCATATTTTCATTTGCACTTTCAGTTCTCTAACTGATTTCAATCACCGGCACCAGTACAGATCTCTTTAGTCACCATGCCAACCCTAACTTCCTACATTCAATTTCGTATACCTCCGTAGATCCATCACTTCAATTTACACTTGATTTGCATCGGTTTTCGATCGTCGGAAGGTATCCATCCTCTTAGACTGTTAATTTCAGTATGCAGTTGTTTTGTTTAATTATCTATGCATGTGAATGTTAGAAGAAGTGTTTGTTTTACTAGGTTTCGTTAGTTTGTTTGGTTAATTGTATCGAAATAGGGCTTCATTATCTTCATTGTTACATATTTGTTTGAAATCAGGATTATATTTAACGTTAGATTTATCTGTTCAATGATCAGACACAAAAACAGTTTATCTGGTAAAGTTAGTGGAATCATATTATATGAGATGATGAGAAGTTGAGTACCTGCTAATTCATTGAATCTGATAGGCTTGTAATTCACCAAAGGAATTTGCATAGTTTGATTCCGGAATTGAATGTCGGTTTGATTAGAGTCACATGGTTTATGCTTTTAAAGCTAAGCTGTTAGCCTGTTAGGCAATTGGATGTAAATCTTATGAAGGTGTTTTGACTTTTATATGATTGTGGAGGATATAGTGCTGTCTTGGTTTCAATATACCATTTAGGGCCAGTAAATACATTATATAGATTTGATAGAAGATTTTAACAGGTCTTTAGAATTCCTCAATTTATATGTGAGATTTTTTACGAAGTCGTCGCGTGTTAATTGGATCATTTAACAGTACATTATTAAGACAAGTTCCATTATAAAAACTTTTGCTGCATGATTCAGCGATTAACATTTACCAAAAGTAGTCATTCAGTTAGGGAAAACTGATACATGGATGATAGAAATTACATTCAGTTTGTTTCCAACACTTTCTTTTTATTGTACCATGGCATGTGTCCTTATTTCAGTTATGTGTCATATGCTGTTGTGGATTAAAAAAAAGGAAAAACTCTGATTCTTTGTAGTTATGGATATCAAGGAGGGAAAGCATAGCATCTTAATGGTATCTGACTTTTTCTACCCAAATTTCGGGGGTGTGGAGAATCACATCTATCTCTTATCACAATGCTTGCTTAAGCTTGGCCATAAGGTTAGAAATTAATTAGTTATATAGATCAAACTCATGTGTTTGAATTCTAAACAAATCACTTCTGTTAACCTTTAGGTGGTGGTTATGACTCATGCTTATGCAAACCGTTCTGGTGTGAGGTACATGACAAATGGCTTAAAAGTTTATTACGTACCGTGGAAACCGTTTCTTATGCAAAATACATTGCCAACTTTTTACGGAACACTCCCAATTATAAGAACTATTCTTATTCGGGAAAAGATCTCACTAGTTCACGGACATCAAGCCTTTTCAACCCTTTGTCACGAGGCTCTAATGCATGCACGCACGATGGGTTACAAAGTCATATTCACCGATCATTCACTGTATGGTTTTTCTGATATTGGAAGCATTCACATGAACAAAGTATTGCAGTTTACTTTAGCAGATGTGACTCAAGCCATTTGTGTCTCACATACAAGTAAAGAAAACACGGTTTTAAGGTCAGGGTTGCCTCCGGAAAAGGTTTTTGTTATACCAAATGCTGTGGACACAACTATGTTCAAGCCCGCTCCAGAGAGACTTAGCATGGATCCGATTGTTATTGTTGTTATAAGTAGACTGGTTTATCGGAAGGGTGCAGATCTGCTAGTTGAAGTTATTCCCGAAGTATGCCATTTGTATCCCAATGTAAGTTCTTGTAGATGACATAATATTTTTCTTTAGAGTAAAATGCCAGTTTCGTCCCTGAGGTTTGGCCAGTTTTGCGACTTTTGTCCAAAGGTTTGTTTTTTCGCATCTGGATCCAAAAGGTTTAAAATCTTGTCATTTTCATCAGGCTCGTGAACTCCATCCATTTTTCTCCATTAAGTCAAGGGTATTTCCGTCTTTTTTGTTAACTTAAAGGGCAATTCGGTCTTTTTCGCTTTATGTGAAAAGATTGAATACCCCTGAAAAAGACCGAATTGCTCTTTAAGTTAACAAAAAGGACAGAAATACCCCTGACTGAACGGAGAAAAATGGATGGAGTTGACGAGCCGGATGAAAATGACAAGATTTCAAACCTTTTGGATCTAGATGCAGAAAAACAAACCTTCGGATGAAAGTCGCAAAACTGGCCAAACCTCAAGGACGAAAATGGCATTTTACTCTTCTTTAAATTAAAGATTTTACGCTACCAATTATTTAGTATCTTATTTGAAAACCATGTGTGTTAAGGTTCGATTCATCATCGGAGGAGATGGACCCAAGAGAGTAAGACTAGAAGAGATGAGGGAAAAACACTCGCTTCAAGATCGAGTTGATATGTTAGGTGCGGTCCCACATGCGAAAGTGAGATCAGTTTTGAATTCCGGGCATATATTCTTGAACAGGTATGTATACGACAATGATGCTGTAGTTGATCAATCGATATATTTTTAGTTATTTACAAATAAAGATTCAATCTCATTTATCACGTTCTTCCTTCTTTCTTAGATCTTCATTGGCATCCATAGTTGTGTATTAGTGTACCGCATAATCACATTTATATAGTTCTGAGGATCTTTTGTTTTTGAGTAAACCGCCATTTTGGTCCCTGATGTTGGATCACTTTTGCCACTTTAGTCCAAAACTCAAACCTTTTGCATTTGGGTCCCTGTGGCTTCAGTTTTATTGCCATTTTGGTCCAAAAGTGAAATCAGGTCATACTTGTCTTATAAAATCCTGCAATTTTGTCATTTTCCTAAGGGGCAAATCAGGTCATATTTGTCTTATAAAATATGGTATTTATTTATAAAAAAGAAATGATCATTTTGCCCCTGTGGAAAATGACAAAATAGCAGGATTTTATAAGACAAATATGACCTGGTTTCATTTTTGGACCAAAATGGCAATAAGACTGAAACCACAGGGACCCAGATGCAAAAAGTTTTGAGTTTTGGACTAAAGTGGCAAAAGTGACCAAACCACAGGGACCAAAATGGCAGTTTACTCTAGGTTTTTTAACAGTTCTTTAACCGAGGCATTCTGCATAGCGATTCTAGAGGCTGCTAGTTGTGGATTATTGACAGTGAGTACACGCGTTGGCGGTGTTCCAGAGGTGGGGATTACGATATTTTACATTTACGTTGCAAATTATAACTACTTCTGTTCGTGTCAGAATGCTTTTCTTCTATGTTTGCAGGTTCTACCGGATGATATGATTGTTCTTGCTAAGCCAGATCCTAGTGATATGGTGCATGCAATTAAGAAAGCAATCCGGATACTTCCTCATATTGATCCACAAGAGATGCACCGTCGTGTAAGCACACCCCCGAATTTGCTTTTATTCGGTAAACACTGCTTGGAGGTCGTGTACTTATATAAACCTTTTGTGTTCACATTAGATGAAAGAAATGTACAGCTGGCACGACGTCGCTAAAAGAACAGAAATCGTGTACGACCGTGCCTTGAGATGCTCAAATCAAACCCTCTTGGAAAGACTTCCTCGGTATGCACGTGCTAAGTTTGATTATTCTGAGGTTGCAAAACGGGTGGATTGGGTAACGGGTTGGGCTGCAAACGGGTCAACTCGAGTTCAAATAGATATATGATCTTGTAATATAAATCGCTTTGCTGTAGGTACCTCACATGTGGTGCATGGGCAGGCAAGCTTTTCTGTTTGGTGATGATCATTGATTTCATATTATGGCGATTGTTACAACTGTGGCAGGTACGTGTTCATATATTACTTTATATACATAATACATAATAACCCCCTTAGTTGCTTTTGTGATAATCATATTTATGTAAAATTATGTAGCCTGATTCTGAAGTTGAGCCGGTGCCTGATTTTAAACGGACGGAGCTTAAACGAGGATAAGAAAATGACCATAATAGTGATTTTGACGTTGGTTCATACATATGCATATACACATACATACATGTATCTAGATCTGTATATACATGCATCATGTATGTGTATACTCTTTTGTTAGAGGTGGTAATTACAATCCGCTCGTATGAAAAAGAGCTGATGTAGGGTTTTTTTTTTTTTTTTTTTTTTTTTTTTTTTTTTTTTTTTTTTTTATTAATAAGGGGTCATAAGATAAATATAAAACAAATAGATGCGAAAGATATGTAATGTTTACCTGTTTTTACCTGAAATTGACTTTTTTTTTTCTTAACTGTTCAACCCACCTGTACACATGTAATGGTTGGTTTGTTTTTTGTTATTTTTTTTTAAGTGTAAGAGCTATTATTCGAAAACTTACTGGATCCCACCAATACTCTGCTAACCAACAGGATCATGTAAAGCGTAAGCACAGTTTGCGTTGGGTAGGTGGCCTTGATAGCTATCCGTTTGCCTGAGCTCGTCGGTCTTGTGTTGTTTTCTAACCTGTTCAACCCTCCTGTTATGCCTCGTCTACTGTCTCTAAGTTGTTATCTTCCTTTTTTTATTTTTTCTTTCTATTTTATGATTATTATTATTATTATCAATTTATTAATTTCATAAAACCGTCTTATAATCATGTTTAAATCTAACACCTATCATACATGTATACTAGTCTTACCTTCCATTGACTTGGGTCTACAAGAAACACAGTTGGTTCACCAAAGTTAGGGAACCCACTATACCAATTAGCCTGACTTAGCCTACCTAATTCTCCTAACCCCAACTTTCATCTTCATACATTTCTCTTCAAAATTTACTTCAATCCCCATAGCTTCAACTCAAAATGGCATCTTGTCTCAACCCTTCCACCGTCGAAGACGACTCCGCCGCCCTCTTCACTGCCTCCGACGACAACTCCCCGGATCAATCTACCAGCCCGTCGTCCTCCTCCCACCGTTCACTACCACCACCCTACCCCCCCAAACCATCATACAAACTCACTGTCAAAAACCTCTCCTACACCATCAAAACAGACCCCCAATTCACACTTCCATGGCTCCTAAACAATCCAAACCATATAAACATTCTCAAATCGGTATCCTTCGTCGCGCAAAGCTCGGAAATTATGGCAATCGTCGGGCCAAGCGGCAGTGGCAAGTCGAGTTTACTCCACTTCATATCCGGTCGTGTTAGAAACAACACTTTGGATCCCAAAACCACCATTTCACTTAACGATTTCCCGATCACGAGCCCTTCACAAATGAAGAAGATATGCGGGTTTGTGGCACAAGAAGATAACTTGCTTCCGTTGCTAACCGTGAAGGAAACTTTAATGTATAGTGCCAAGTTCAGGCTAAAAGAAATGAGTTCGAAAGAGAAAGAAGAGAGGGTCGAGTGTTTGATTCGTGAGCTTGGTTTGGTTCATGTACGTGATAGTTTTGTAGGGGATGAAGATGATCGTGGTATATCGGGAGGAGAGAGAAAACGGGTATCCATTGGTGTCGATATGATTCCTGACCCGCCTATTTTACTTCTTGACGAGCCAACATCTGGGTTAGATAGTAGCTCGGCTTTGCAAGTGATCGAGCTGCTATCTAACATGGCTAGATCAAAGCAACGGACCATTATTTTATCGATCCACCAACCGAGTTATCGCGTCCTCCAATACATATCAAACTTTTTGATCCTCTCAAATGGTTCGGTGGTCCATAACGGCTCCCTCGATTCGCTCGAGGAAACCATTAACGAGTTGGGATTCGAAATTCCAACACAACTCAACGCACTCGAGTTCTCAATGGAAATCAAAGAGGTTCTTGAAACATCATATAACAGGAAAGAACCCGTTGTTACTTTTGGAGAACTTGTGGAGCCATCTTTCGCTACAGTTTGGGCCGAACAAACTAATGGCACCTTTCAAGAGCTGTTAAGGCGGGATCAAAGCGTGGAAAGACGTCGATATAAACACGGGTTACACGAGATTCTAATTCTTTGCACGCGGTTTTGGAAGACGATTTATAGGACCAAACAACTGTTCTTAGCAAGAACAATGCAAGCAGTTGTTGGAGGACTCGGTTTAGGGAGCGTTTATGTAAACGTTAAAAACAATGAAAACGGGATCGCTGAAAGATTAGGTCTTTTCGCCTTTAGTCTTAGTTTTCTTCTTTCTTCTACTGTAGAAGCACTTCCTATATTCCTTCAAGAACGCCGGGTCTTGATGAAAGAAGCATCACGAGGAGCCTACAAGACGTCTTCGTATATGATCGCCAATACCATCGTGTTCCTACCATTTCTTTTTGTGGTCGGGCTTCTGTTCGCCATTCCAGTATACTGGCTAGTCGGGTTGAACCCATCGTTCATGCCATTCGCCTTTTTCGTGTTTGTGGTCTGGCTCATTGTACTCATGGCTAGCTCTTTGGTTCTCTTTTTAAGTGCGGTTTCACCCGATTTCATATCCGGGAATTCACTCATTTGCACGGTTCTTGGTGCGTTTTTTCTCTTTTCGGGCTACTTTATACCAAAAGAAGTAATCCCGAAATACTGGATGTTTATGTACTATGTGTCGTTGTATCGATACCCGTTGGACTCGTGGTTGGTTAACGAGTATTGGGGCCGGAGGGAGGTTTGTTTCTCTCAGGAGGGTCCTGGTTCGACATGTTCCATCACCGGGAAAGACATCTTGAAGGGTAGAGGGCTCGAATCGGACACTAGATGGATGAATGTAGGGACCATGTTTGGTTTCTTTGTGTTTTATAGGGTGCTATGTTGGATCATTCTTTCAAGAAAGGTCTCTAAAACTACAATATGAATCTTTTTGTATAAAAAAAATATGATGATATTTACTACATTTTGTTATTTTCATTTTTTTGGGTTTTTTTTTTTTTGTCATACGTGTCATGATATCGTTATCAAAAGAATACATAAAACGATTAGTTAACCGAATTTAACATCAATATAACACCCATAATGAGAATTTTACGCGATATGAACTATGTGAATTGTTTGGAGTGAAATATGTTTATCGACTGATAGCAGTGATTCAAGTATAATAAAATCGGTTAATACTTAATACTCACTAGAGGGTTTATCAAAATATATATGCTACATCACTCATGGTTCATGAACCAACTAACTCATCAAGAAAATGTATATCCTTTGATCATACAAAGATAGCAACAACCCTCTTTATTATCTTTTGAGTTTCAGATAGAATCAGGGGCGGACTTAGAATGTTAGTAGGGGCAGCACGGGCTACCCCTCAACCCCGTCTCCGTAGTGTAAAAATACCCCTTAACTCCGTTTCCGTAGTGTAAAAATACCCCTCAACTTCATCTCGATACCACTGGTCTAAAAAATAAAAAAATGGGATACCCCTAAATTTTTGGGCTAGTTCCGTCACTGGATAGAATTAGTATCGATAAAAACAACAAACTTCATCATTTTATATGATAAAAGTCTACCCAACCTAATACTATATATTACAATCTATAAACTTGCATAAAAAACACATACTTGTAATTTTTTTTTTGAAAAGTATGACTTATTCGCCATTGAATGGGTCAACATTTGATAAAGTGACATTTCATATATGCAAAAGGCTAACATGGATATTTTTTTGCTTATATAAAACAGTATACTGTATACCTTTATATATAACTTAATGGAACAGCGTTACACGTCAACAAAAGAGTCTACATGACATTCACACCAAAAGACGAAAAAAAAACCCTCATCAGCAGCAATCCCTAAATATATACAAGGGTGTGCTGGTAGCTAAAATTTATTGTTGATTTCATGAATACACACATTTTAAACAAGTTAAAGGACTTTAATGTACCAAAATTAGGTTGAGTTTTTTTTTTATATATAAAATAAAAAAAAGTATGTTGGTTTTTATATTGCTAACCATTTCTCAAAAAGAAGAGTCTAATACAACACCACCAATATTTTTTTATAGCGTCTTTTATGAGTTTGTGCAACTACATAATGTAAAACCTAAGTCAAATATTAATAATATCACAGCTGTTTATTGCAAATATATAGCCCTTTAATCTTTTGTTTTTTTTTATAATTGCACACATTTACATAAAATTAGATACAGTTTTGTAACTTAATTACATGAGTGAACAAGTTTACAGAATACCTAGCATGCATGCTCATACTTTTTGAAGTTGTGCAGCTTTAAACAGTTCTTTCCATTTTTCTGTGTCACTTCCTGGTCCATCACCCTGCACCATAACAACATTGACCCATATGACCAATTTGACCCGTTTGATTTGACCGATAAAACACAACTGATCGACCCATTTACAAGTATATAGGTCAAAATTGCCACCTCTAGTATTCTATGATGAATTAATATCGGAAGAACAAACACTTAAAATATGTAAAAAAAAAAAAAAAAAAAAGAAAATTAGATTACTCACCGGGACTGAGTTGATTTCATATATTTGGTTTTCAGTGAAATCTATGTTCAATGCTTGTATGCAAGCTTCTGCAACTACCAGCCTACTAACCTCTCCTACAAGTTTATCTCCTGGCAAATAGAGGAACGATATCTACTCAACAAAACGATAGCACCGCTTAAATATCTGAAAGTGGTGCTATCGTAAAATGCCATTTTCGTTAGAGTAAAATGCCATTTTCGTCCCTGAGGTTAGGTCAGTTTTGCGACTTTCGTTCAAAGGTTTGTTTTCTTGCATCTGGATCCAAAAGGTTTGAAATCTTGTCATTTTTATCCGGCTCATTAAACTCCATCCATTTTCTCCGTTAAGTCAGAGATATTTTCATCTTGTTCGGTTAACTCCATCCATTTTTCTCCGTTAAGTCTTTTTCAGGGGTATTAGGTCTTTTTACATAAAGTGAAAAAGACCGAATTGCCCTTTAAGTTAACAAAAAAGACAGAAACACCCCTGACTTAACAAAGATAAATGGATGGAGTTAACGAGCCGGATGAAAATGGCAAGATTTCAAACCTTTTGGATCCAGACGTGGAAAAACAAACCTTTGGACGAAATTCGCAAAACTATACAACCTCAGGGACAAAAATAGTATTAATTCAACCTTCAAGGGGGTGGTGCAATCCAGATTAGTAAGCAGGGTATTAATGGGTCCCGTGAGTTTACCGGTAACGCCGTAACGGGTTCTCACGGTTACCAATAACAGTTAGTTCAACACCCTAAAAAGACGAAGAACGCTGAAATTTTCTCAAGAAATTAGCAATTAAAATTATTCAATACCTTGACCAATAAGAACGGCTCGTCTTTCACCTGCAGTAGCTTTGAGCAGAGTATTTAGATCATATGATGTATAAGGTCCATCTGTCAACCTACCAGGTCTAGCATTGCAAAAATATATCACCGATAGTAAGTACATAGCGTGAATATGTGAGTGTTTTAAATTTAAGGCAAATCGGATTTAAATAATCCCAACTTGCTCAATTTGGCTGATAATAATCCCAACTCAGTTATTGGCCGATAATAATCCGAACTGGTCCACTTTTGGCCGATAATAGTCCGTCGTTAAAAATAGCTTAACGGAGTTAAGCTTTTTTCCGAATTACAAACAAATGTTTTATGGATTTTGATCAGAACGAGGATACGATTCGATTTATGTAAAAGTTACCTCGAAACGGTGCTTCAAACGACTTGATTTTTGTTAATTGGAAGTTTAAACACCCGAATTGAAGCACCGTTTTCGTCGTTTGGGGCAGTATTTCGAGGTCAATTTTATATCAATCAACTCGTATTCTCGTTCTGATCAAAATCCATAAAACATCGGTTTGTAATTCGGAAAAAAGCTTAACTCCGTTAAGCTATTTCTAACGGCGGACTATTATCGGCCAAAAGTGCACCAGTACGGATTATTATCGGCCAATAACTGAGTTGGGATTATTATCGGCCAAATTGAGCAAGTTGGGATTATTTAAATCCAATTTGCCTAAATTTAATAATATTATGATTAAAAGCAATGGCGTTACGAGCTACAAACCTTATTATCGTATAAGGAAGGCCGGAGTTAATAACAAAGTCCTCCCCCATCTTCTTATATTTTAGAACACCAAAAAGGTTCATGATGCTGACATATGAACGGTAGCGAAAGAAAATAAAAATCAGAAAATAAGAAGCGGGCCATATTCTCACTAAAAAGAAATATTCATGGGCTTTCATGAGGAGAGGTGATAAACGGGTTATGTTCACGGGTTGGCAGGTCAAATACGACACCAACCCAAAAATCAGACACATGAACCCAAACACAACTCTCGTATAGCACGACCTAACTTGGAAAAAAAAGTTCTATTTTACTTTTTTGCATGTAACTACTCTAAAAATACAAATTTACAGCCAAAAGCACAAATGGTAGACATACCTCCATGGTAATTCGTTAGACTTGGTTACTCCTACCGATGAAACTAGGATGATTCTTGACAGTGACCGAGGCAGTGCCGACACAAGGTTTCTCACGCCTTCCCAATCTTTCAACACAAATTAACATTAATTTATAAGGCAATTATCAAAGCACAAAAGATGAAATATATTTAGCACTAAATAAGATGGTAAAGTATATGCATATAAACATGTGTGTCACATGTGGGACATGCAAATTACCTACTCTTTCAGGTGTGTTATCCCCATCCCATCGCCGTGATGGAAAGGCTGTAGTACCCGTGGAGCAAATAACATGAGTTACACCCTATAAACAAAATGTTCAATGTTATTGCTAATAACTTGAGGTGACAAAATGGACGGGTCGGGCAGGTTGAGTAACGGGTCAAATGAATGGGTTGACCCAAAATAATTTTGTCCAATTTACTTACAAAAATAATATTACATCAAACAACGGAGAGAACAAACCTCAAACATAGATGGGTCGAGATCCTCTGAATTTCGAGTGTCACCTTTAACCACCTACCAAAATCACTATTTAATAAAAACTTTATATCCTGAACCGGTTTCACAAGGGTCAAGATGATTGCTAATGTGACAATTCGTTTACTTTCGTAAAGGAGCAAAAACAGAAGAAAATAGACCTGCAATTTGTCCTTTTCTTGTTCTCCAAATAGAGTAGTGGCTTTCTCCGGATTTCGGAGTAATAATCGCAATTTAACATCCCGATCCAGCAATGATGCTACCACTAATTGTCCTGCAGATAATAAACATATTAGCAGATATTATATGTGTGGGTGCTCGGGGGGCAAAAGTGAAAGTGCACTAATTTTAACGTTATTTTACTAATTTCGTGAAAATAATGTTAAAAGATGAGGACGGTTAATCATGCATCATGTGGTGGCGTTGATAGCTAAAAGACAAAAGGGTACATACACTAATCGGTCTTTGTCCCGATTGCTGAGTGTTATGTGCCTTATGTCCAATGCTTGATGCAAAACTACTATCAAGGCGGGGGTCTCACTGGAAGCAGCCTCTCTATTCCTATGGGTAGAGGTAAGGCTGTCTATATCTTACCTTCCTTAGACCCTACCTTTGCTTTGCTATTGGTGGGATTTACTAAGTATGATGATGATGATGACCTCATGTGAACAACATTAGAAAGAAAAGAATTTAAATCAAAATACTTAATAGCATGGCGATAAATTTATACAAAACTTCTACCCGAGCACACGCAATGGAACCGTAGACAGGCAGTCAAGTGAAATCCAATCCACGAAAAAATTTGATCATTAGCAATTTAACCCTCAAACTACAAAACCAATGCATCAATTTTTACAATTCAGAATTTCAGATCCATCCATCAGATTACAAACTCTAATTTAGGACCAATGAAGTGAACATAAACATAAAACTATAGATCAATTCAATTGACACCGGGCCATAAGAAGATATTAAGTTAAATGAATCGTACCGACTCCACCGGTGCCTCCAATGACGAGAACAAGCTTATTAGATGATGTAGAAGTTGGGGTGGGGCTCTGAAGTGTTTCCTGTTTCAGTGAATTGATACAAACAGACGATTTCTGTCGTGAATGAAGCTTTGAAGACAAAAGGTTTGTTGGAAGTGAAGATGAAGGAAAAACAGGAGTGGGTTGAAGGAATTGGGAGTGGAAAATGGGGATTTGGAGGTGTGTAATGGGAGTGAATAGTTTGAAAGCCATGGAAGAAGAAGAAGAAGAAGAAAGCGGAAACCTTTTTTGGGTGGTTGTTAATTGTTATGGTTTTCAGTTCACCAAAGCGGACACAAAAAAAAAAAATAATAATAATAAAATAAAAATAATAATAATAATAATAATAATAATAATGATGATGATGATGATGATAATAATAATAATAACCAGTTGTAAAAATCCCGACTAGTCTTTGATTAGTCTCTGATTAATCACTAATCAGAGTTTCACCAACTAATCACTAGGTAGTCAATGACGGTCCTGTTCTGGCTAGATATCAGCCAAATTTCGACAAAACCTTATAAAATCCTTTCAATTACTTAAAAAAAATATGTTAGTGAGAGGTTAAAACATGTCTACTTTAAAAAACTATATATAAAAATGTGTTTGTATATATTTAACTAAAAATTACATATAGAAATCCTGATCCGACGAATTTCGATTAATCCCGATTAATCGCTAGTTAGTACCCCATCAACTAACTAGCGTCTAACGATTCTTACAACACTGATAATAACTAACATATGTATGTTTTTAGTTGAATTTCTTGATTCTAATCTTCTTCTTTTTTATCGGTTGTTTTTAAATTAAAATTAAATCAAACTTTTTGCAAAATCGATTTTTAAGTAGACGATTACATTGTGTTATTTTTCTTTATCGTTTATTTCTCTATATGTTTCTCCTTTTAAACAATTTCAGAGAGCTTTGCCATATGTATTTTCCATTCAATATTTGTTTATGCATGCACATAGTTGAACTTCTAAAGTCTACTTGTGTGTTTGTGGTGTTTTTCCTTCGGTCTAACATCTCGTTTTACGGTAACAAAGTGTATAATGATTATTATTGGGAGTTTAGAAGGATTAAAAATGTCAAAAAGTCAGGGTTATCTCTGAAAATCACAAAAAAAATTGGCACTGTACGAGATAAAAAAATTGGGCCCTATTCGAGAATCTCCATTTAATATAAACTCATCAATCACTAAAAATTATATGGATGTAATTTAAACAGATATTTTTAGCTAAATTTATAAAGTAATTTATTAATTAAAGAGAAATATGCAGTTGACAAAATTAAGCATTAAATGACACTAACAAAAACAAAAATAAAAAAACCAAAAAATAAGGTAAAAGAAAGAATTTAGAGACACTAGGATTAGAATTTGCGTCTCCTTGTTTAAGCAAGGCAATAACCATTAGTACAAGGGTTCATTTATGTTATTTTTGTATTCGGTGCATATATATTATATTTTATACAACGTAAATTCTATATAAAATTAAAAAGATTTGGGCCCTCAAAAAGTTTTGTCCTTGTGCCGTTGCCCACCCCACACCCCCTACGGGCCGACGATGGTCAAAGTTATAAAAGTGAAGTTCAAGGGGGCAAAATTACCACTTTACACTTGAATCAATAGTCTAGATATTTTACAAAACCATTGATATATGGAGTTGTTTTCATGTGGCAAAATCTAAACCTATCTTCAATAGAAGAAGGATATAGTTAGTTACGGTTTGTTTTTAAGAAGTAAAATGTCTTTAGTCTACGGACTGTAGAAGAAGAGATGAATCAAACATCCACAGTCTGGAAAAAAGAAGGTTGATTATTTTTTAACGTATGTAGACTTCTAAAATAAACTGGTGGTGGTGTACGTACGTTGGTGGGTGGTGGTGGACGGAGGTGCTCGACGGTGGTGGTTGGTGGTGGAAGGTGGTGGTGTGTGGTTACAAGCAAGACACGATAATTTAAAGTGCTAGACACGAACACGACACAATAACTAAACATGTCATTTTTTCTTCTGAAAATGAACACAAACTTGTTTAGAATCAAGTTAACACGACACGATTTGTTTATGAACTTGCATAGGACACAATAAATATCACCTACCCAATGAAACAAAAATTGCTAAAAGTTTTCAAAATCTTAACTAATATATAAATACATAATCCTTAACATATTAAAACACCATTAACATGTTATTGATAGGTTACTCTAAGGCCCACACATTATTTTTGTATATAAAAAATATAAACATGTTATTAACTAGTTAACATATATCAATCTGTGTAGACTCGAATTTAATCATGTCGACCTATTTAAGACATGAAACCTATTAACTCCGTGTCATTTTGTGTCGTGTTAACATGTCTGTGTCAAAAATTACCAGCCCTACTTGTGTTTTACGTATTTTCATATTTTAAAAATGCTTAATTACATCTTCATTATGACTTTATAAACTTCATTATTCACAAAAGAACATCTATTGCAATTTGGGCTTTATTCTAAAAAAAATGAATTTTGTTTTGGGCCTGACCCCCACTTTAAGGTTTTACTGCCGCTTGGAACAAATGCACGAAACTAATCAACTCAAGTTCGAGGTCTCCTATAGGTAAGTTTCTACTTTATATATATTTGATTTGATTTGATTTGATTCTTTGTTTACAAATCCTTAGTTTTTCTTACAAGATTTTATGTTATAATCCATAGTTCTAGTTAATTTTGAGTTGTTAATATTCATTAGAAACCTAATAAAGAAACTGAAGTTTTGACATATCATGTTGTCATATGATTTTTTTATAGATATTAATAATTTGTCCGAGAGTTCTACTTTTATGTTTGTTGTTTAAGGATTTTCTGGGTTAGTTTGATGATATAAAGGGTGTTAAGGGTATCATGACAGTTAACAGAACTATAAACTGATCACAAACGCAGCAGCAGCTGCTGCTGTTTGACTGTGTTTGACCAGAGTTGACTGGGGTTAACCGGCGGTTGACTGGCAACAGCAGGGGGCTGAAATACAGTTTTTTAACTTTTAGATATTGTTGGTCAATGCACTTTCTGTACTAACATTCTCAGTTAGCTGGGCTCAGTGATGGCCTCAA
The DNA here is from genome assembly GCF_002127325.2 of Helianthus annuus. NCBI lineage: Eukaryota > Viridiplantae > Streptophyta > Magnoliopsida > Asterales > Asteraceae > Helianthus > Helianthus annuus. The sequence continues at coordinate 132,728,281 of NC_035433.2, read as the reverse complement.
GGTTCCAGGCGGCGATACTTGTATCTTCACCTATGTGCTCAAATGCGATTGCATGGTCTGATGAAAACTTGATCGCTGCTGCCTCTGGATATTGCGTTACAATCATGGTAATTTTGTCATTTATGTGCTATTTATAGCTCGAAGTAGGGCTGCAAACAAACCAAACGTTCAGCGAACAGTTCGTGAACCGTGCGGTAGGAAGTTCGTCTGTGTTCGTTCGTTTATTAAACAAATGAACACGAACAAGAAATTCCGTTCGTTTAGTTAAATGAACAAACATGAACAGAGGTCGCGTTCGTTTATTTATGTTCCTGAACGTTCGGTAACGTGTTCGTATGTGCCCGATTGTGTTCGATAGTTCATTAGAGTTTTTAGTTTTTGTATTTTTTACAAAATACTTCATAATTCCGACAAAAAAAATTCTAATAAGTGGCAGTGTGTTATATATTCTGTTCATGAACGCTTGTTTGTGTTCGTTTGTGTTCATGAACATTAATTTGTGCTCATTTGTCTTCATAAACGTTCGTTTTTGTTCTTTGCCTAAAATTAACAAACGAACACGAACAAGTTCATTTCCTTAACAAACGAACACAAACATAAAATCTCGTTCGGTAAGTGTTCATGAACAGGTCGTGAACACATATATTTCTTAACAAACAAACACGAACAAGGTCTTATTCGTGTTCGTTCGGTTCGTTTGCAGCCGTAGCTTGAAGCCTAAACCTTCTCTTTTTTTCACATTCATATTATCTTTTATCATTGCCAGAACCCTGCTATGCCATTTGGACCTAAAGGTTTAATCACAATTCCCGACATCAAACCTTTTCCAGTTGGTGTTATAGAGAGCAAAGGTGCATGTGAATGTCTACGTTTATTCGTTTTGTTTATTTATTTATTACTTTGCTTAATTGCTTATATGATGTGTAACTGTAATGTACACAGATTTGGACTCCGGTTGTATGTTGCCTACGTGTTTGTCTCGTGAAGCTCGTCCTTGTGTACGCTCAATATCTTGGTCTCCACTTGGATTCGCTCCTAATGCTGGGTATGCACTTCTATAATCCATCAGGTCATGCAGCAGTGTAAAAGTGACTTATAGGTTCAACTTTTGTGAGTGATAAGTAATAACCCAAGAAACGGTTAACTTTTGGCGGATTTTATTTCTGTATAGGTGTTTGCTTGCTGTTTGCACCACTAAAGGGGTGGTTAAGGTCTACCGCTCGCCGTTTTGTGAATTTTCTGCTGACTGGGTAGAGGTATGCACTGACCTTTGTTTTTTTATAATGTAGAGTAAATTGCCGTTTTCGTCCCTGAGGTATGTTTCGTCCAAAGGTTTGTTTTTCCGCATCTGGATCCAAAAGGTTTGAAATCTTGCCATTTCCATCCAGCTCGTTAACTCCATCCATTTTTCTTCGTTAAGTCAGGGGTATTTCCGTCTTTTTTGCTAGCTTAAAGGGAATTCAGTCTTTTTCACTTTATGTAAAAACCGAATACCCCTGAAAAAGACCGAATTGCCCTTTAAGTTAAAAACAAAGACAGAATTACCTCTGCCTTAATGGAGAAAAATAGATGGAGTTAACGAGTCGGATGAAAATAGCAAGATTTCAAACCTTTTGGATCTAGATGCGGAAAAACAAACCTTTGGACAAAATTCGCAAAACTGGCAATACCTCAGGGACGAAAATGGCATTTTACTCTATGATGTATAATAGGATATCTTTATAATTGAAGTTAACTGTCATTTTCGTCCCTGTAGTTTGTTCAATTATGCTAGTTCAGACCAAATTTCAAATTTGTACCATTTCCGTCCCTGACATTCTTGAAACATGCCAGGTCCGTCCAAAAAAGCATGAGTTAACTGCTATTTTCGTCCCTGTGGTTTGTCCAATTATTCGATTCAACCTTAGTTTTTTGGATGGAACTGACATGCAGGGACGAAAATGGTACAAATTTGAAATTTGGTCTGAATTGGCATAATTGGGCAAACCACGAGGACGAAAATGGCAGTTAACTCTTACAATTGTGTTTCCTGTTCTCTTTATAGGTTATGGATATATCTGAAATGTTACATACGTATTTTGCAAAAATAAGATATGGGGAGGCTCACGTTGCATCTCCAGAAGACGTAAGTTAACTAATATATGTAATAACCTGCTATCTTACGTGTTGTTGCAATGATCTTTGCTCACTAATCTTTAAAGTTTCAGTCTAGCCAAGTTAATTTCAAGCAAGGGAACCATGAGGATGGACCGATAGCTCATTTACGAATCAGAAGCAAAGGCAAAAGACAAAATAATTCCTCCTTTATAAGTGCAGAGCAGTATGCTCATCGTAGTGCAATGCTTTCATCGCTTGTTGCTGTGTGGTCCCCGATGCTTGATAGTGAGTCAGCAAGGAGGTTTTGCGTACTTGCCGTTGGTGCGAAAAGTGGAATAATATCGTTTTGGAGAGTCCATGAACCGCAATGCTACTCCATAACACAAGGAAGCAATCCCGCTCCCGTTGCATCATTCGTAGGCTTCATCCAAGCCCACAACTCTTGGATCACCGCAATCAGTTTCTCGAAGTTTGTTTCCGATGGATCACCTCAGCTTCTATTGTCAACCGGATCCTCTGATGGCAGGTGAGTTGGTCTTTATCCTGTTTGTTCTTTTCGGTTATGCAGTTAGTGTTAACTGTTAACGAACCGGGATTTACAACTTGTTTTGTTTTTGGCGATTCCAGTGTGAAACTCTGGCGGGTATATATCAGTGACCTGCTCAAGTCCACTGAAGACAGTCATGCTTCATTTTCTCTGTTGAAGGAAGTAAGTGTATTGTGCGAATATAAATTCCACTATTTTCATATGAGCTCCATTAACATATTCTAGTGGGTTACCATGCGGAGTGGGTTCGAAACCTAGATAAAAATAAGCAAATCGCGAGAGTTGTTTGATGTATTAGTTAAGGGGTTAAACATGTCATTATTAAAGTTGAGGGGCAAGACATGTCGTTACTGAAGTTAAGGGGCTGAAGTTATTTACTATTAAAGTTGAGAGGCTAAAATTGTTTTAGTCAAGGGGCTAAACATGTCATTATTAAAGTTGAGGGGCTAAACATGTCATTACTAAAGTTGAGGGTCTAAAGTTGTTTATCATTAAACTTGAGAGGCTAAAGTTGTTTTTAGTTAAGAGGCTAAACATGTCATAACCAAAGTTGAGGGGCTAAACATGTCATTACTAAAGTTGAGGGGCTAAAGTTAGTTAATGCCAAAGTTGAGGGACCAAAATTAATTAATGTGACAAAATAGCATATTTATAGTATTTATAATAAGAAAAAGTTTAAAATACAAAGTCCTTAACATGCGCGTACTCAAACAGCAGTATAACATGCGTGATTATGCTACAACATGCGTAACTAGAGTTTCTGACCATGCGTGATTTTGTTTTCTTTTAACCATGCTAGATTTTTGTGGTCATGCATAATTAGGGTTTGTAAATTATAACATGCTTAATTTTACAATGAACATGCATAATTTACTCGCGTAAACTTCGCACGTTAAGCAACTATCGTTCGTTAACCTCCTGTAATTTTTTTAATGTAAATAGGTTATAAGTATTGGGTCAGGCGCTTGCACTGTACTTTCACTTCTTCTTCCGGATACTTCCCCGCACAAGATAATCTTGGCTGTTGGCAGAGGTTCTGGATCGTTAGAACTATTGACTTATGACACCTCCGTTGGAACGTTTGACGTATCTGGGTCACATCATGCGCATAACCAAGCTGTAAGCTTCCACAACTTTCTTCTAACAATAGCGATATTGTGCACAAAACTCGTACATTCTCTTGTTGGTGGTGAATCAGGTTACAGGTTTGGCTTGGGCTTTTGATGGACAATGCTTGTACAGCTGTAGCCAGGTACTGCATTTGACCATGTAACGTATTGATTTTCTTCGTAGCAAAACTTACGTGCGTTTTTTTTTTTTTTTTTCACAGGATAATTCTTTGCATAGTTGGATTATAAAAGGATATTCGCTCCATGAAGTACCTTTACCTTCAAATATTCTTGGTGTTAAGATGTCTACCGATGTATGTTTTGGCTCTTTTTTATTTTTAGCATTTTTTATCGTCTCGAAATAAAAGCAACGTTTTCCTACAACATGTTTTGATGAAAGAGCATGGGCGAAGCTTTTAAGGGGCGGGAGGGGGCGGTCGACCCCCAGAACTTTTCGCTCAGTAGTGGAGAGTATGAAGTTTTCGTATAGAAATTTTTCTGTATATACGTTTTCGACCCCCCGGTTTTATAGAAATTTATAGGTCCGGTGACTTCCGCCCCTCGGTCAAAAATCTCAAGCTTCGCCACTGTGAAAGAGTATCATTTTTAGTCTCATATTCGTAATTCTTATGTTATAATGACTACTAAAGGCTGATAAGTTGCCTTTATTTTGCGACATATGAGTATATTGAATACACCGTAAATCTTTCGGCAGGTCCCTAGTGTGTCTGATGCTTGTTTCGGTATAGCAGTGTCGCCTGCCAACCTTGTGCTTGCTGTGGTATAATTCATTCTCCTTTAAACATGTCCCTAAAAATATAAATTAGATTGTCAACAGAGTGCTAAAGAATTCAACAAAGTGCTTAGCAAATAAGTTTAAATACTTAAAAATCTACTCTTAAACTATAGTTTTTCGAACTTTTTTCAGGTTCGACGCTTTGATGTTAATGCGTTAAACCCAATGTATCAGAAGTAAGTCTAATGCTACAATATATTTTTCACTTATGCTCACATGTGCAGGGGCGGTTCTTAGAAGAGTCGTGGCAGGGCCACGGCCTGGGCAAGTTTTTCGGGCGTAGTGCTAATTTTCTGCATTTCGATCGAAATTTTTTATATACTATGTTTGGCCCGGGCTTGTCCGGGCCTTTTTTAGTGACCGTGTCTTTCGGCCCTGGCATGTTCAACGGGCAAAATCCGCCACTGCACATGTGGAATGGTAGATCCTCTACCGTGTTGATTTTTTGTTGGTGCATGCATCTGTCGACTTCGTCTTGTATCGAGTCTTGTATTAAGAATGTTAGATCAGGGCATGTAGTTCAAGAAAATAGGGTTTTGAGGTAATTTCGCATGAAAGTGGCTTACATGTAATTCCGTGCGAAATTAGATTCTGCATGAATCTAATTTCGTTTGGAGCATGTTCAAGCAGAATTAGATCTCTATAAATAGGTCTCATGCGAAATCATTTGTAACTTTCGTATTTCCGGTACCGAAGTGCTGCCGACGTGTCGTTTGATCTGGAAACTTGTTATATCAATAAAACAAGACAATTAAGTGTGAAACTAGCTGTTTTCCAAGTCAGTTCATCTGTTTCCGCCTTTTGAATTGATAAGAGCTCTTCTAATTGACTCGTTTGAGTCACAATACGATCCTACATTTTTATCATTCTTGTGATTTCTAATGCAGGTCATCACTGAAGGCTGTCGTTGAATTCTTCTGGATTGGCGGGCAAAAGCTGCAAGATGACGGTGCATCTGACGATGAAAGTTTAGTTTGTTGGGGACGTAACATGTTATGGTCGTTAAATCAGTATGTTCATCGTCTTGATAAGCCTCTGGTTGTATGGGACATGATAGCAGCGTTATCGGCTTTCATAAAAAAATCCGAAGTTAGCTACGTGGAGCAAATACTCGTTAAGTGGCTGACGTCTAGTCTCGGATTTGAGTGTGCTCCTTCTCTTGAAAGCGTTTTTCCACACGTCTATAGATTATCTTCACGCCAATTGCATCTACTTAATATTATTAATAGGCATGTTATACTTAGAGAAGCGAAGTTGGATGATGGCGAGCATACATTCGCGAGGAAAGAATCAAAAGTATGGATTACGCTTCTTGAAATGTGTGAAAAACATATTCGAGAAAGGCTCGTTGGTTGTAGTTTTTCCGCCATACTAAACGGTAACTTGCAGCTTGCTGGATTGGCACAAATGAGACTCTGGGTCGCAAAAAACGACTACATGGTTCAAGATCATGTAAAACGCCTTGCTTCTGAAGTAAAAAAGATTAAGAAAAGGTATAGTATTTTCGCAAAGAAAACGATTTACTAGTAGTTCTTTTTAATAGTAGTTAATAATGTACGCAGATATGTAGCCGAAGCAGAAGACGAGCATTGTAGCTACTGTTCAGCAGGTGTTCCATTTGAGGATACAGACGTTGCGTATTGCCGAAGTGTTGATAGGCATAAAATGGCTAGATGTGCGGTTTCTATGGTCGTGTGCTCTCTTTCTCCGTTATGGTTTTGTGTATCTTGCATGAGACAAGTCTCAAATTTGGCTCCGGAGACTCTTTTTACATTGCTCAGATACCCTGCGCCGTCTGTGGACCAAAAAGGTGACATAATATTGTCAAAACCGTTGTGTCCGTTTTGTGGGATACTGCTGCAAAGGTTGCAGCCGATGTTTCTACTTTCAACGCTACCTGTATAGATCCCTATCGAGGAATTTACTACTTCATCCGTGTGTGTAAACTCTTTTAAACCTCCTCCTATTTTTTTGGAAAGTATAAACCAGTTTGAGTTTCAAACCGGTTCGGTTCTGGTTTATAATATAATGTTTTATACATTTCGAATATTCGTTATGAAGCGCTTATTTTTATTTGCAATTTAATAAAAAATATTTGAACGTATCATATATAGTTGTTTTTTTTTGTTCTTTGTCGATAATAAAAACATCTTTGAACGTATCAAATATAGTTGATTTTTTTGTTCTTTGCCGCAAAAACTGAATTGACACCATCCGAACAACATCAGTTCCTGTATTGTATTCGTTTTAAATGGTTTTCTTGACCTACCAAGCAACATAGGTACAGTTTGGTATCGTACCCTATTGAATCAATACCAGCCAAACAACTTTTGTACTGGTACTCGTTTTTATAGTTTTCCAATCAATGAAAAACTTATCTGTTTTGGTTGCTATACCGAGTGTTGGTATCATACCAGTATTGTAACAAACTGAACCAATTGTAACAAACTGCACCAATTCCATACCGGCCGAACCGATACCGACTATAAACCCGCCGTGAAGCGCAAGGAATCCCACTAATTCCTTATATGTATTAATTCATAAGAATATGAGCAACAGTAACTTTTTTTTTTGTTTTATTATGGTTTTGTCTTTTATGCTTTTCTTTTTTCATGTATATAAACTTTAAGATTATATTTATGTAACAAAACTTTGGCTTTTTATAATTTTGTAACAAAAGTTAAATTAGTTTAGTTTTTTTATAATAGTTTTGTTTTACGTTTTTTTCTCGGGTTTGTTGTTGTTTGGTTGCTACATAGCACGATGTTTGTTGGTCACATTTTGTCTGCTTTTACCCCCCTCAAATTTTTAGTATGTGTCGGTATATATTTGAATTCGTCTATGGTTTACGTCACGTGAGTCACTAAGCGTTAAAATTCATGATTTTATTTCACAATTTTTCTCGGTTTTGGTCTTCGTTTAGTTGCTACTTAGCGCGACTTTATGCCTCCCACTCCGCAACACTGGTAGCATGGTTTTACACCCTCTACCCCGCGTTGTTAAGACTAGTTAAAAAAAAGAAACAATGCTATTAAAAGTTAGGGTTCATTCTAAAAAGAAGTTAGAAATTTGATTTGGGCCTAGCCCATCCTTTTTAAGGTTTTACTGCCGCTTGAAATACAAACACCAAACCTATTTATATTTCTTGCATTACATATTTTTACATAACATCAACTGATCAACTACAAATTCGAGGTTGTTTCCCATGGGTAAGCTTCTACTTCATATACTTGATTCTTTTATCATCGTATGACAAATTTGTTATCCTTATTGTTTCTCTTATCAGCAACAACGATAAAAGTATGTCTTTCTTTCTTGGCAAGTTGTTTTATGTATCTTCAAATAACTTGTTCGGTATTTTCTTGACAGTGAATGTTAATAAGAGGAGGTTTGCAACTCGAGCCGAAGATGACAGAATCAGTAACTTGCCACAGGAACTGATCGAACTAAGACCATGTGTAGTGGTGAAGAATTATAATGCCCCCACCATGGGGCATTATCCGACACGTGTCATCCCAGCATTATAGCAAAAGTGGTGTAGTGGGCATAATGCCTAATAATGCCCCTTCCAATTATTAAAAAGGATTAAAAAAAAAAAAAACCTTATTCATAGTCATCCACTAATATGTTTTCCCATTGGTTAGTCAAAGGTCAACCCTCATCCCTTTGTACACTTTGAGCGTTTTAAAGAAAACGCCGAACGAAATTTTTTTCCAAAATTTTGAAAAGTAACGCCCCATGTAATGGTGGGGTGGGCGTTATAGGGCGTTTTTTTTGAATTTTTTTTAAAGAAAACGCCCCACTACACATGGTCTAATCTTAGAGAAGCTCACAGTTCAAGACGCTGCAAAGACGAGCATTTTATCTAAAACATGGAGGCACAGATGGACACTCTTGTATATGCAGATGGGTAACTTTCAACTTCCTACATTTGATAATCATATGACAAATTTTCAAATCCTTTTGCTGTTGTAAGTTGTAACAGACTTTTAAATAGTGGGGCCGCAAGTTTTAAAGTTTTCGGTAAAATTTACACTTCAAAGCAAAAAAAAAAAAAAAAACATGGGGGTCAGGGCTCCCCTGGCCCTAACTAAGGGGCTGTTTGTTTACCTCTTAATGAGCCGCTTAATAGTTCAGACCTCTTACTGGCTCAGCACTTAATGGTTCAGACTGTTTGTTTCACGAGCAGATGTCTGAATGGTTTAGACATTTGCCTTTGAATGGTTAAGATTTATACAAAGTCTGAATGGTTAAGACCTCTAATCTCAATTAGTCAGACATTTGCCTCTGAACGGTTAAGCATTATACATGCTCTTAATGGTTCAGACCTCTTACTAGTTCAGCACTTAATGATTAAGACCTCTTATTGGTTCAGCACTTAACCATTCAGACGTTGCCAAACAGCCCCTAAGATCCTCCCCTATCTTATTTTCTTTCATATAACCCGTTCTTTGTTTTCTTGAATACAATGACAGTGAATGTTTACTACAAGAGGTGGTTTGTAAGTTGTGCTAAAGAGGATAGAATTAGTAACTTGCCAGAGCAATTGATCAAACTAATCTTAGAGAAGCTTCCGGTTAAAGATGCTGCAAGGACAAGCATTCTATCAAAAACATGGAGGTACAGAAGGACCTCAATGAGTGAACTCATTTTTCGTGAGCAGTTTATTTTCTCCCGGTTCAAGATGCTGCGAAGTATCAGGAGACTGAGTTTGAGGAAGTTGGTTAACGGCGTCGGAAATGGTGATTGGCGCATTTGGCATGTCGAAGCATTGGAAGATTAGTTTTGATAGGACGGTTCGTAAGACATGCAAGTCTTTGAATACTTTGTGTCGAGTGATGCTTATTGCAAATGTTGCAACAAAGGACTTGTTTTCGGTATTTGATTCTTAGTCAAATCATAATAATCTTCTTAACGACATCAAATAAAGAGTGAATTTCAAGGATTGTCCTTTATCTTTATACTCATTTTCAGGCGCTGTCCTTTATGTTCAAAAGTGACAAGTTTTGTCCTTTATGTTTTCATATTATACACGTTTTGTCCTTTAGGCCTAACCCAGTTAGTTTTTTCAGTTAAATTTGGTCATGTGCTTTGCACATGAGGGCATTTTTGTCAATTCAAAGGTTGCAGAAGCTTTGAGCTGTAAATCTGCCGTTGAACTTACCTTTCAAAGGTTGCAGAAGCTTTGAGCTGTAAATCTGCCGTTGAACTTACCTTTGAATTGACAAAAATGCCCTCATGTGCAAAGCACATGACCAAATTTAACTGAAAAAACTAACTGGGTTAGGCCTAAAGGACAAAACGTGTATGATATGAAAACATAAAGGACAAAACTCGTCAATTTTAAACATAAAGGAGATCGCCTGAAAATGGGTATAAAGATAAAGGACAATTCTTGAAATTCACTCTCAAATAAACAAAAGTAAAGACGAACCATCGGTTGGGATAACAACCACCAAAATGTACAAAATTGCGCGGATACGGTGTGTGAACAACTGAACATGTTTCCCATCTCTCTACGAGTCGAAAATGACCAGGAGATGCTGACTTATTAATGGATGGTCAAATGGTTCATGAAGTACGCTTGAAGAAGCTCATTAACCTTCATTCGGCTTGGGGATCTTCTTATATTCATAGTTGTTTATGTCAACACTCTGCTGCAAAGCCTGCAGCCGAAACAACACACCGATAAGATTCATGTAGAAAAATTCATAATACCAGGGGCAGAAAATGGGCGGGTTTGGTAATGGCCAAAATGCAGGTCAAAACATGCCGGGTTGGGTTGGGATGACCAAAGAACACATGTATGTTATTACTTTTTTTTACTTTTTTTATAAATAGATAAAAAGTTAATTATGCTTTCAAAACTATACAATCACAATAATTCAATCAACTTTTGTTTTATATATAGAGACTAGCTTACAACCCCGTGTATTACACGGGTTGCGTGACGGAAAATGTAAATTATAAACTTGTATATAATCCTTACTAATGAAATGACTTATTTAGATAAATTAGTAAAAATAAAGAACAGTTATATTTTCGTTACTTGTACATGTGATTTGATACCTTATTAGTAATTACTGTTTATATCTAAATAATATATTTTATCTTAACAAATATATATGGTTAGGGTAAAATGAAAACTTCTACGAGTTGTGAGAACTTAGAGAACTCAACCTTACAAAAGGTTTTTTGAATTTTTTAGAGAGGGTGTGAATGAGCGGTTAGAGTCTCAAAGTGTTAAACTTTTTTATTTTGGATTCAAGTGTTTAAAACCACTAAAACATAGGGACTCAAAAAGTAATTTACTATTAATTAAGTTTGAAATTATACATTTGATCTCTAACTATATTAAATAATATTATACTTATTATATTATTTGATACATTTATATTTGTTATAGATAATTATTAAATAAATTTAAATTTAGACGTTTATCTCTAACTATATTAATTAATATTATATTATATTTTGTGTATAAAATTAATATGTAATATTATTATTAAAAGGGAGGAGGCACCAGAGAATGACACGTTTACAAAAAAATTTTCGTTTATTAGTATAGGAAGATTAAGAAGGTTTTGTGTGTTTAGTGATCACCGGTTTGACTTTGACCCACTCGTTCCATTTGACTCTTTAGCGATAAGACATAACCTAACCCAATTCTAAACAAACGGATCGAAATTGCCACCTGTAGAGTAAGCGTACACTAACGATAAGCTTATGGGTTGTTATTAGGGTTGTGAACGAACCGAAGAACCCAATAAACGCGAACGAAGCTTGTTCGTGCTTGTTCGTTTCTGTTTAAACCGAACAAACACGAAAACTTAAACAAACAAATTTTCTTGTTTAGAAATATATGTTTGCGTCTCCATTTAAGAGATAAACAAACATACATGAAAACTATAAAATATATTACAAGACTTAGCATATCATAAGTTAATATGTACATAAGATTCTTTTACTTATATTTCTGTTTGAGATCATCCATATAGATATGAATATAGTATTAAAATATTCAATATATATAATATTTGTACATAAATGAATACTCAGAAATAGTTTATCGTAATTCACGAACGTAAATGAACAAACGAGAAGCTTGCTTGTATTCGGTCATTTAACCAAACGAACATGATTTCTTGTTCATGTTCATTTGTTTAATAAATAAATGAACTTCCCGTTGAATGGTTCGTTAAATGTTCGGTTCGTCTACACTCTACAGCCCTAGTTATAATGTTACCTTTAGCTCCTCCTCCAGTGACAAGTTCTTAGGTTTGTAAGCTTCAATCGGTCCTGTTCTCGAAAGGGCCTTTTTTGTTTCGAGGATCTCCCACTCTTGGTCATCCTTCACCTTAGCTATATCTTTGCTTCAGTACAAATTTTCACATCAATAAGAAGGAAATAAAGAGAAGAATATAAAACAAACTATATTATACGGCTGATTATACATTTATACTACATAATACTCATAGTTGTCGATAGCGAATAGCGACAAATAGCGACAAGGCACCTATAGGCTACGTAGCGAATAGCGACAAATAGCGACGGCTATATTATAAATAGCGATTACACTAGAAAAAGAATTTTGAAAATTTTTATATGTATATTACATCAAAACACCCTTGTATATATGCTATTTTACATGTATATTTAACAAAAACCTATAAATCCAGCTATTTTATAGCTATATCTAATTGCTATTTACATCAAAAAAAAAACAATCGCTATCATCGCTATTTGTCGCTATGACCCATATAGTGACACTATAGCACGCTATAGCAGTCGCTATAGCCGCTATTAACAACTATGATAATAATCATTAATAACTAAACTAGTTAAAAATCACTCACCTGCCCTGCAATAGATGACCAAGCCCGAGTGCTCCAAACACGGTGAGTGAAATCATAGGAAGCCCGTACCTGATAAATGGCCCTTTTCTTCCCCACCTTTTGAACCCTGAAGCTGAATTCTGAACTTTACCAACACTTGCGACACCAAGTTTATTACCTTGATCCATTGTTGGTCCAACTGTTGTCATCCTTAAAGCCCACAAACTGACATGTACTGTAGTGGAAATACGTAACAACGATGCAGAATGTCAGATCACATAAGTAGTAACTTTAATTCATAATAGCCAATAAATTCAGCATTTCTTTTTAGTACTTCTTTCCACAAAACTGAATGCATTTAACCAATTCCCGTTTACAGTGGTACCACACTACCCGTAATAAAGAGTTAACTGTCATTTTCATCCCTGTGGCCTGTGGTTTGTTCAATTATGCTGGTCCAGGCCAAATTTCAAATTTGTACCATTTCCGTCCGTTCATATTTCAAGAATGTCAGAGACGGAAACGGTACAAATTTGAAATTTGGCCTGAACTGGCATAATTGAACAAATTACAAGGACGGAAATGGCAATTAACTCCGTAATAAATATTATAAAGCACATACTAGTCGATAAGTATGAAAAGATCGGGTTTCGAAGATAAAAATCCTTTATTGGCCTTTAAACTAAAGTGACCACCAAGGTGTATTCTATGAAGTCAAGGCGCTCGTTTAGGCGTCAGCGCAGCAATAACGCCTCGCGTCCATCAAGGTGCACAGGCACAAATTCTGTAAAAAAACGGTCGGAAACAGCTAAAACTGGTCTAAAAATACCAGCCTAAAATATGGCTAATTATTAAGCATCTGAATCAATTGTCTTCTTATGACACACGAATTTCGGTTTTTGAATGAAAAAGCAATCCCCTTGCCCACTACCGGTTGATCCTCAGACCTGCCCTCATCTTCTTCTATCAACTAAATGGACTCTTAAACATTTGTTCCAGTGGCGGCTTTAATGGTGTGCGGGGAGGACCTCCGCACAAGGCTCGTGATTTCGAGGGGCACACGATTTATAAAAAATCCGATATATATGTTATTTGTTTAAATAGTAAACACATACCAATTCCAATATAGACCCATTTACAAATCATTTTTTATGGTTTAGAAAGTCCACTCGGCATTAGGTTTATTGAGCCCAATATTAATTTGATTTTTTTAAATAATAGTAAAACATTACGGAAGGGCTCATTTTTTCAAGCTCGAACAGGGTACCTGAGACGCCTCTGATTTGTTCGAACAGGGTACCTGAGACGCCTCTGATTTGTTCTAATCCTTGAGGGTTAAACAAATGACTTTCAAACTTAACACATCATTTGCATCCTAAATTTATAGTCTAACAGAATCTAGTAACCAATTCTTTATTAGTAGATAAACCAAATCAATATTTGACAAACCATAATCAGATAAGAGGAAAGATGTACGTACATATGTATGTATTACAGAAACGAAGAGAGGGTTCGATTGTTACCGGGTCTTGTGAGATCGAATTGCAGGAGTCGTCGAAGCTGATGGTTGGGGACTGGGGGATCCCAAGGGTCAAATGGTTACAACTCCACAACAACCTGATTTAGGCCCTAGACTAGTAGGGGTGTCTCAAGGCTAAACTGTTAATTTTCCATTATGTTTTTTTTTTTAATTTTTAAAATTTTTATACTACAGGGCTAGATTAGGCATCTAGTGTTGTTTAAAAGACTATTATACCCTTGAGTTAAGGCTAAACTGGGGGCAACACAGGGCTATAATGGTCTTTTGGATCATACTAGACGTCCAGTCCTACCCTGTACGCGGCGTATATATGTTTTTTTGTTTTCTTTTTTTAGTATCACTAACACTAATATTAATTATAAAAAACTCATACTAATATCAATAACACTAATATTAATATTGTATACAAATATTTGTAGTTCATTTAAAGAAAATACTTATTTTTTATTAAGCTTTGCTAAAACGATTAATATTGTATAAGATGTTTGTAAAAAAAAAAAAACCCTTATATACGCCTCATATAGGCCTATACGGGGCATATAAGGGGCAGGGTTCACATATGAGACCCGTACGAGGGTTTCTATACACCCCGTATAAGCCTACACGCGGCGGTGTATAGGAGCAGCCAGACCGGAAGTGACACCAGTCAGACACTGATTTTGATATAACCTTATACGTCCTATATAGGTCTATACGAGGCAAAGGGTGTGCAAATAAGCAAATGGAGTATGTGTAAAGTTTGAGCCTTTGTTAGGTTGTTCACGAGCCGAACTGAACCGATCGGAGCTTTGCTCGTGCTCAATTCGTTTACAAACTTAACCGAATCGAACCGAGTGTTTTTTCAATCGAACGTCGAGCGATTATCGAGCGTTGCAGAACGAAAAGGAAAGTGACGATGGGGTGCTAGTTATTAGAATAAAGTGCAGTTTTCGTCCGTGAGGTTTCGTCCAATTAGAACATAAGTAAAAATTTAATAAGTAACAAGGAATACAAAAACACGCAACTAGTTCTATCGAGATTAACTTAGCGGAAAGATAAATCGTTGACCGATTGAAGCAGACCCTTGTTATATCGGAAGTTTGAAATTGAACGAATCGATTGAAGGAAAACCTGGGCGAGCTGGAGAGTGGCTATGGAGAAATGAATAATGATGGCCAATGGGGGGTTTTGATTAGGATCTTGTACTTCTGAATCGAATGGCAGGTTGAAACTTGAGTATGGATCGACGCTTCACATTTCAGTATTGGACAATAGACTATTTGTATTGGACTTCAATTGTAATTACTTAAACGAGTTCTATTTTGATCTTGGATCAAACATTGTTAATGTGGGCCTCTAGCGAATTAACTAATTTCATTAAAATGATACACACACATATATTAAAAAATAAATCGAGCCAATTGATCTGAACCGAACTGAGCGGACGTTTGCTCGTGCTCGGTTCATTTACAAACCGAACCGATCTGAACCGAGTGTTTTTTTCAATCGAGCTGAATCGAACGAGCAAATTCCGAGCATTTTTCGAGCGAGCATCGAACAAACGTCGAGCGCCGAACAGTTTGAACAGCCCTAGCCTTTGTTAATAAATGAACATGAACTAAAAAAATCATTCGATTATATGTTTATGTTCGTGTTTGTTCGATTCATTTACAAATCCAAATTTTAATATAATTACGTAGTTACTGTATTTGGATATTGATGAGATCTTTAGCTGGCTTTGCGGATACACCCATAACACTAAATAAAAGTGAGTGTATGTGTATGCATCTAATATAAGAATGACATGATCTTTGTAAACAAAAAAAAATCATTACAAAATTAGGGATATGAAGTTGAGCAGTATTTTAACGCCATGAAGAAGCTTGGAAATTATTTGCAAATAATAATAATAATAATAATAATAATAATAATAATAATAATAATAATAATAATAATAATAATAATAATAATAATAATAATAATCTATATAATCTATATATAACTATATAAAGCATCTCCTATGTACCAAATAGTAATTTCCTTTCAATTTTTTAAGATGGCATATGAAGGGTTAACTAAAATGCCTAATTTTTTACCATTTTGTTCCATTTCTGCCCCTTGCTGCCGTTCATTAGTGCCACGATTTGATAAATGCTCCTCATGTATTGCAAAATTCTTGAAACCCAATTTATTGTTGTAACCGTTGGAATGTGAAAACAATCAACAATTATTATTACTTGATTTAATTTCATTTGAAGCCATTCGTTTGCCAAATCTTTAAAACCCTTCATATCATTATTGTTTTCTTTATTTAATTTCTATGTTTCTCTAGAAGCCAGCGACCAGTCATCGCACAACCACCATCAAATGCCGCACACTGTTGATTCTCCGCCAAGTCGGCTCTGGTGGATAGAACGAACGACGAAACGAGACCTGCCGAGATGCGTGACGTGACAACGGCATCCTACAATTTTGGATCGCCAAGTTCGAATTACCCTTTTCATCATAATCGATAGTGGCTGCCTTAATTAATTCTAGGGTTCTGGCGAAGCCTCGGTCATAGCCGCCTCCGTCGTCGGAACTAATAGTTTCCTTCATGAGGTTTTTTTTTTTACTGTTTATCGTTTTTATTTTGACTTGAGATGTTGAAGAAGAGAAGGAGTGCAATGAATGATCCCTTGAAAGCGTGTCTCTAAATCCTCTATCACACAGTAATTTGTTTAATTGAGATTTTTTTTCTGTTTTTCAAGTTACTGGTTTATATGATGTATGAATTAATTTTTGCTTTAAGTCAAAGTTATATAATTTGCAGAAACATGTTTAGTTCATGTGGGATTGGAATTGCATTCTTTCATATGATCCTTGATCTTCGCTCGCAATTGTAAATACGCTTACCGCCCGGTTAAATGATGGGTTAGTACTCATCTGTTTCAAAGTTTAAGTCATAGTTTCTTTATAGTTTGTATGTAACGTTTCATGATGTTTAAATTTGCAGAATTCCCTAAATTGATGAGAAATGGGTGCTTCTCGGTTTCTGTATATACGCAGGTATGGTGTCCATCGCGATGATTTGAAGTAATACTTGAACGATTTTACATGCATACTTCATAGTGGAAAGTAATTGTTGAACAAATTTTTGGTTATTGCAGCTACACTGTATCTGCATTTTGCCACATCAGTCATTATTCATGAAATAACAACATCTCTTGGAATCTACTGTTTTAGGTAACAAAAACTAAAGTTACTTTACTTCTTGTATATGTTTTATGTGTTGACCTTTTGACCTCTAATCATATTTTATTTAAAATAAAACGGGATAAGAATCGCAAAGAAAAAGGCCTGAGACATGTTCATGTTCGATATGAAGGTATACTTTTTTTTTTTCAGATCAAAATGTTCAATTTCTTCGCCCTACTTTTACCAAATAAATATTGGGTTCATTTTATATTTTTAGGTTACTACCAGCTCACAAATTGGAATTGGATATATCTAATATACCCGTGTTTTGTGACCGGTTTCGTATCTGCTGTTACAGATTCGGCTGATCGGAATCAAGGGTTTCAAATAAAGTGGTGGAACTTGCATTAGTTAATAGACCACAGGTGAATATAGATATTGCCGGTTCTTCTATTTTACTTCACCCTAGAGAATTTGCATTTGTTCACACTTGAAACAATGCGGGTTTCAATCAGAGTCAAAGTGGGATTCAAGGAAACTTTGGGGGTGGCTTTTTGAGTCTTCGACTTGGAGGTAGTGAAGAACCGGTATCTACTTCACCTTGCGTCATGGATTTATAGCGGTGAGCACTTATATACACAACAATGTTAAGAGGCTGGACTGGAACTTTTTTAGAAAAAAGAACGTCAGAATAAAAAAATGATGATACAAAACTCCATCCTGTATTAGATGGTACAAATGAATTTTCATTATTCGCATCCCCATCATTTCAGGATTGAATCAAGGTGATACTGCTCTTCCATTAAAGGGTTGGCCTTTGAGTATAAGACAACATGGTTTGCATTTCTTCCATACAATGTTATAATTTGATTTCTAAAGATGCTTGGTGTGAATTTCCTTAACAGGGAATGGACGATTTACACCCTAATATAGGTTTGCAAGTACAAAAGCTCAATAGGCAGAATCAACATCAGTTCTATTTGCCTTGAAACATGCCCAGGCCCAAGGTAATATTGTAACTTCACCAAATTATGGGCTTGTTGGATTATCTAGAGGCAGTCTAAGTATGAAAGATGGTCAAACCACAAGAAATGATGGATCCCCTGGTCAAATGAATTCACCCCAGGTTAAGATTTTCTTTTTATGATCTAATTCTTGGTTCTCTGTGTTATTATAACATCTCTCTTTTATCTACACAATCCCCAACAAGACCACTTTAATCTGTACTTCTGTTCAAATATCTGGCTATTGAGAATAAGAGGGGTTCGTTTATGTAGTACAATAATTAGGGCTTAAAATAAGATATCAGTTACAACGGTTGAATTAGCTGTGTGTGTAACTTATTGCCATCCGGGGTTAAGCCAACTTCACTTGGTTGTGTACGCTTGACTGCAAGCCTTGATATAGAGGCTGCAAATTCGGTGGGTTTTGATAACGGATCAAAAAAGAAAGTTTTAGGATGGAAAACAAATTGTGTGGGTTCCATGAGCTTCATTTTGGTTTCCTCTAAAGAAGGCCTTTGTGCTGCAAAAGCAAAACTTCATAGCTGTAGAGCAAATAAGTGGTCAATTGGACTAAATTAACTTTAAAAGTAAATTGATAAATAACTAGAGACATGAACAATTGTTAAGAGTCGAATAAAGTAATAAACTACTGGGAATATAAAAAGTCAAAGTTTTAAAGTAGGACAGGAACCAGTTCATGTTTGTCAACTGTCCTGTTGTCTTCTTGTGACTTTTGAAACTTAGATGTGGATATTTCTATAACTTGATCAACTATATAGACAGTTGCCCAAGAGTTTCAATTGAATATCCATATGGAGCACCACCACAAGCTTACCAAAAAAAAGAAATACGATGTGCAGTAATAGGTGTTTTTTTTTTTTTTTTTTTTTTTGAAACAATGATGTAGTATCATAGTGTGGATTGCACCATTTGATCCAACTAAGAAGGATGAGGAGGTTATTCAAGATGTCAACTGTAAGTACTTTTTAAAATTCTTTTTTTACTAAGATAATGCGATTAGTGATCCGATCCTCTTTGTATTAACTATGAACTTAATAACAAGCATTAAATAGTGTGATTATATAAACCATTAAAAGTACTTTAACGAACCACTAGCCCGTAACTTAGAAATTACACTACATCAGTTTATGAGCAGCATCTGGTTATGAGCCCGTAAAATATCACGGTCAATGGCCCTTCAAACGAGTATTTGGAATTCAGGTCTGTTATCATCAATCTTATACCTCATAATCTCAATGCTTTTTTTGATCTTCAATCTTAAGCAACGTATTGTAATTTTTCCAGGAGCCTGCTTTTGTCGCGTTTTCTGCACTTAAAAAAATTTGTTGACATGACACATAAATGCCAAATGGATTAGAAAAAAAAATGAGAAATAGGTTTAAAAATTTTTTAAAAAATTGTAGAAATGTTAACAAAATGCGAAAAAATTAAAAAGAATGTGATTTACCCTATTTTTAATAAATAAATTAATAAAACCTCCTAAATCATTTCATTTAAATTACTAAAAATTATGAAAATTTTATTAAAAAATCTAAATGGGCCAAAAAGCAATTGCTTTTTACCAAACCCTTCATACTACTAATAATACCGATTCATGGAACATCACTTTAGAAATAAGGATATGGTGGGCAAAGTACCTAATTGTTTGTTTTTACGATTTGTAATATTTGATTCTTTTGGGTTTTGGGTTTTGATTTATTATATTTCTTTTATTTGATTCCATGTCATCATATTTTTAAAAAAAAAAGATTAAATAAATGTCATGTAGGATTATAACTTGCTATTCAGGTAAAGTATCTAGCATTAGAACATCAAAATAAAGTAGAATGATCTAATTGGAACAACAAAATTTATTAGTGACTTAATTAGAACACTCCTAAAACTTCATTACTATTCTGTGGCATATTCCCTCCAAATTATTAATTAGAGAAAAATGCCCGGATAGTCCCTGTGGTTTCGCCTTTTTTCACCTATAGTCTCCAACTTTCTAAAACTACCTGAATAGTCCCCAAGTTTTCATTTTTTGTTCCCGGATAGTCCCTGGGTCTAACTTCAGTTACTTTTCTCTGTTAAAATTATGTGAAATGACAAAAATACCCTTTCCTTAAAAGGCTTAGGGACTATCCGGACGTCTTCTTCATTTTTATTTGAGAAAAATGCCCGGATAGTCCCTGTGGTTTCGCCTTTTTTCACCTATAGTCCCCAACTTTCTAAAATTACCTGAATAGTCCCCAAGTTTTCAAATTTTGTTCCCGGATAGTCCCTGACGCGGATGGAGGTTAGTTTTCTCAGTTAAGTGGGTCTGAAATTACCAAAATGCCCTTACTAATAAATACTTAATAAAAATATAATTAAATATCTATTTAATCATTTAATAAAGTGGGGCCCACTTTTCACCCACATACCCAACCCCACCCCTCTCCTGCCCTGTTTTTTCTTTACCATTTTGGGTGCACCACCACCTTAACACCACCACCACCCCCAAATACCAACCACCACCACCGTAACAATACTGAAAGCAATATAAACATTATCAGAGATTACAGTAGAAATAATAATGGGCGACATTGTCTTATTAAAAAAAACCCTCCATCCAAGCATCTTAGAATCATCTAGACACCAAACTTCATCTTTATCTTCTTGAATCAAATTAGCAATCAGTGAAATCATCAAACAAACCACCATGAATACACCAGAAGAAGACATGAAACTCACCGGATTCTCGGCATCTTCATCCATACATTCGAAGCAATTTTCTCACGCAAAAAGCTTTTCACACAAATCACTCTCACGCTAATCCTCCCTCTCAAACTCATCTTCTTAGCTCACTACCAAATCTCCAACTGCTTCTTCTCCAGACTCGAAAACAGTTCGCCGGAGATGTCGATTCGCCGGAGATGGGGGTTTGATCTGCGAGTTCGTCGGAGGTGCCCTTCAACTCACCCAATCGTTTCCACCACCCTCCGCCACCTCCCTCAACCCACTCGTGACCACCAACTACCTCCACTCTCACCACCCATCTTCATCAACCACCATCGTTCCAAACCAGAAAAAATTTCGAACAAACAAATAACCACCCGATCTGTTTGCGGCTGTCAAGGTAAGAACTTTATCCAATATTCTGTCTAACCCAAGTGACAAATATAGCTAAATTAAGATTTTGTTTCTTTAATTTGAGAAATACCCATTTGAATATACAGTCTTCAGATAACAAAATTATAATTCCATATTATAAATTATATAAAAAAGCAAAAAGAACCCGATGAACTTTGAAGGGTGAAAACTTCATACAAGATTCTGTTTCTTGGGAACCATAAACTGACCCAAAGTAGGAGGGTTTTAAGTGAGGGGCGATGGTGTGGCTGCCTGTTGTGATTGAATTTGCTAAGAAGCAGATTCAGTTTGAAGTAAGAGGGGTTTAAGTGGGGGTTTCATTAAAAGGCTGAATGGTGATGATAGCGGCGATGGTGGTTATGACAGTGGTGAAGGTGGTTGAGTGGTGATGCCGGTAATGGATGTGGAGGTGGTTGTGGTGATGATTTTTCTAAAGGAGAGAGAGTGTAAAGAGACAGTAGAGAGAGAATGGGGTGGGGGTAAGATTGTTTTTATTTTTCTTTTAATCAGTAAGGGCATTATAGTCATTTCACACCTACTTAACAAAAAAAATTAACCCCCATCCGCGTCAGGGACTATCCGGGAACAAAAAATGAAAACTTGGGGACTATTCAGGTAGTTTTAGAAAGTTGGGGACTATAGGTGAAAAAAGGCGAAACCACAGGGACTATCCGGGCATTTTTCTCTTTTTATTTATAAAACCCCACCACCACACTTCATCTTCAACCTCCACCCACCATCACCCTCCTCCACCCTCCACCATCACCACCAGTCACCTGAGAAGTAAATAAACAACCTGAAACAAATCTGATCTACCTCAAACACCCCCTCCCTCCGGTGAATACCTGCCAGCGGAGAACAGCAGCAGCAACACCGCCACCACTGCGGCGGCGGCGACGAATAGAGAGACGGAGAAGTGAGAGAGAGAGATCAGGAGCGAGAAGTGAGAGAGAGAGAGAGAGGAGTCAGAGAAGACCATGGACGGCGGTAACGCCGCCGCTCACGGCGGCGGCGGTCCAGGTTGTTCCGACTAGTGCCAAATTTATAAAGAATTAGTAAGTTGATCTTAAAAGGACAAGCATGGGGGTCTAATGTTTGCAACCCTAAAAAGATGCACAGAAGCCCAGATTCCAAAGAAACTTTGAATCAAAATGTTGTTGTGAAAACCCTAAAATAATTAATAAATCTACAGGCGTGAAGAGGGTAGCAGACAAAGACCAG
This sequence comes from Helianthus annuus, assembly GCF_002127325.2. Taxonomy (NCBI): domain Eukaryota; kingdom Viridiplantae; phylum Streptophyta; class Magnoliopsida; order Asterales; family Asteraceae; genus Helianthus; species Helianthus annuus. The sequence continues at coordinate 132,705,841 of NC_035433.2, read as the reverse complement.
CACATTCACTGTTCTTCTCTGTAATCTTGAATTAAAAAAGGGAAAGAAATCATGTGAAATCTAAGAAATCATCACCGAGATCGACGGGAACTTGTTGATCGTGATGCTGAGAATGGTTGGTTAAATGGTCAAAGACAGTTGCTTGATCTTGAGAGCATTTCATTTCACTAAGGTGGTCTTTTGATGGCAAATAAAAAGTGTGAACTTCCTGTAGGTTCTTATAGGAACCACAGTAAAGGATACGAAAAAGTTTATGTTCCTGCGTTAAAGCCCAAACCTCTTGTGTCGGTGATGGTGGAGGGTGGAGGAGGGTGATGGTGGGTGGAGGTTGAAGATGAGGTGTGGTGGTGAGGTTTTATAAATAAAAATGAAGAAGATGCCCGGATAGTCCCTATGGTTTGGCCTTTTAAGGAAAGGGTATTTTTGTCATTTCACATAATTTTAACAGAGAAAAGTAACTGAAGTTAGATCCAGGGACTATCCGGGAACAAAAAATGAAAACTTGGGGACTATTCAGGTAGTTTTAGAAAGTTGGGGACTATAGGTGAAAAAAAGCGAAACCACAGGGACTATCCGTGCATTTTTCTCTATTAATTATTAATATCTTATTATAGGGATTTGGACTATATATGTTACCTGCTAGTAGGTTTAAAGACTTGATGAGATTCTTTTATAAGAAGAGTATATTTTACATACTGTGAGTGTGTACCCAGACAAATTTTTAAGTCATTTTAGAGTAAAGAACCATAAACTTATTACATGGACTATTCTGGCCCAATTAATATCTTTTTCAACTTTTTAATAAAGTCTAGTCCAGTAAGCTTGGTAAGTTGAACTAACAGCTTACAAACAATATTTGTCAGCTTAATTTAGAATCAAACTTCTTCTTTTGGTCTCAGACACCACACAACTTCCCCCACCGCCACACCACTTCCCGTCACAGCCACCACCACCGCTTCCCGTCACCATCACACCACTTCCCCCACCGCCACCATCAAACTGAGTTGGAGAAAATGGTGGCTCCTCTCTTTGTTGTCATCGTCACTCGTCCCGACTGTTATCATGAAATCGTCGCGATTTGTTGCCGGAAATCTCCTCATCGCCGTCCACCAACACCGCCTTTTTGATCGCTTTTAACGCGGCAGTGGCGGTTTTCCGGCCTACAGATCTTGCAGCTGTGATGGAGTATAGCAGCGTCGTCCAGGGACTGGATCTTTCTCTCTGTCTCTCTAATTTTTTTTACCTTACTTTTGGTTTATACTCGTTTTCTTTTCAGAGCAGAACTTGTTTGTTTGATCGAGACCGGAAAATGTTTGTGTGACAACGAAACCTATGGCGGTGGTACTTGGATAACATAAAGTGAGAGAACCTTTGTTGTTGTACAAACGAGGGAGGAAAGAAAATGTGATGTACCAGATGATGGACAGATGGTCCAATAGAAGTATAGAACCATCAAGTGAAAAAAAAAGGCTTGATCCACCTACCTTTGTTCTGAGTATAATAATAATAATAATAATAATAATAATAATAATAATAATAATAGAAACAACAACAACGCAATTTATTTGTAAGAGCATTCTCATCCAAACCATCAAAATATGTGAAAGGTAGTTTTTATATTATAAAGGGTATAAAAAATGGTTGTGAGTAAAGGAAGGAGAAAATGTTACTGTTCATCTGTATATTTGGGGGGACACTGTTCATCCAGTATAATTTTTTTTAATATATATTGAAAGTGGTTGTGAGTGAAGTAGAGAGAAAAATGTAATGATAATATTATTTAATTGAAAAGGAGAGAAAAAAAGTATTTGTTTTTAATGAAAATATATTGATATAGGAGTTGTTTTTTAGTGGAATGTATGTATAATTTGATGGATTGGATGAGAATGCTCTAATATATACAAAAGGAAGTTTGAGGAATAGTGCCACGCAGCTGCGTGGCGCTCTCTCATTGGACCAACCGTTTTACTCTTTTATATCCGTTTTACTCTTTTATATTCGTTTTAAAATTACGGTTTCGTGGCGCTCCCTCATTGGACCAACCGTTTTACTCTTTTATATTCGTTCCAAAATTACGGTTTCGTCCTTAATTTAACATAAAATTACGTTTTTGCCCCGACTTCAAAATAAAATTATGTTTTTGTCCCTCGCTCAAAATTGCGATTTTGCCCTCGGCTCAAAATTATGCTTTTATCCCCATATTACAATTACAATTACAATTTTGGCCCCAGTTCAAAATAAATTTTTGCTTCTGCCCCAAACTAAAAATCACGATTTTGCATTTTCGCCCTGTTTAAAAAATTATGATTTCGTCCTCAGTTTAAAATTATGTTTTTGCCCGATTCAAAATAAAAGTATGCTTTTGCCCCCCAATTCAAAATAACGATTTTGCCCCAGTTCAAATTAAAAATATAGTTTTGTCCCCAGCTTAAAATTACGATTTTGTCCTTAGTGCAAAGTTATATTACGATTTTTTGTAACATATACAAAAGGAAGTTTGAGGAATAGTGCCACGCAGCTGCGTGGCGCTCCCTCATTGGACCAACCGTTTTACTCTTTTATATTCGTTTTAAAATTATGGTTTCGTCCTTAATTTAACCTAAAATTACGTTTTTGCCCCGACTTCAAAATAAAATTATGTTTTTGTCCCTCGCTCAAAATTACGATTTTGCCCTCGGCCCAAAATTATGCTTTTATCCCCATATTACAATTACAATTACAATTTTGGCCCTAGTTCAAAATAAATTTTTGCTTCTGCCCCAAACTAAAAATGACGATTTTGCATTTTCGCCCCGTTTAAAAAATTATGATTTCGTCCTCAGTTTAAAATTATGTTTTTGCCCGGTTCAAAATAAAAGTATGCTTTTGCCCCCAATTCAAAATAACGATTTTGCCCCAGTTCAAATTAAAAATATAGTTTTGTCCCCAGCTTAAAATTACGATTTTGTCCTTAGTGCAAAGTTATATTACGATTTTGTCTTCGGTTCAAATTTATAGTATTGTCATCACTTTAACTTTAACTTTTATAGTATTATGATTTTACCCAACTCAACAAATACAACTTTGCCCTCAGTTCAAATTACAATATTGCTACTGTTTTAGTTTTTTTAGCAAAATTATAAGAGTGTTTTTTTTAATTGGCTGACTGGATTTAATTTTTTTTCCATGTGAAGGAGCTGCCTAACACTCGCTCATTAATCCTGACAAACTACAGTTTTGCCCTGAGCTCAGAACTACGGTCTTGTCATCGTTTTAGTTTTTTTCTTTCCTAACAAAACTATAATAGTGTTTTTTAATTGATTGAGAATTATTCGACCATCGCCCCGCAACGCGGGCGAGGCATCAACTAGTTGTTTTAACATTTGACTAGTATTTTAATAATATTTGTATTAAAAAATTAGAGATATGATTCTAATAACTAGAAAAAGTATATCGTACATTACGGCTTAACGTACTTTACGTACAACAACGTGCGTGATTTGTTCTATAACATGCGTGATTAATGTTTACAATATGCGTGATTATTGTGTTTCAACATGCGTGATTTTAGATTTTTGAATTATAACGTGCGTGATTTTAAAATGAACGTGCGTAATTACCTGTCATACGTCATGTACGTTAAGCCGTAATGTACGTTAAAATTCCTCCTAATAACTAAATAGTTTCAAAATTTGAGCAGTGCGTATTTTACGAAATAAAGAAGCTAGGAAATTAATTACAAACATTGATAATAATAAAATGGACCGAGATTGGAAAAATAAAATAGCGATACTTTGGGCTTGCATTAACAGATACCGATATTGGATAAATAAAATAGCGATACTTTGGGCTTACATTAATTAACAGATCATATAAGATAAGATAAATAGATAATAATCCCCTTTCATGCTATATATATAAATCAAGTAGTGCGTATTCTTCATGCAAGTTTATGTTGTCATTCGTCAACCTCTACAATCGTATTATCTTCTTCATATAACCTACTCGAATAACCACGTTATTCATGGATCAAATCGTTCCAAACATGCGTCAAGAACAGCCTGATTATCTCGATAACCTGCCTCCAGGCTATCGGTTTTGCCCAACGGATTCAGAACTCATACTCTACTACCTAAAACCAAAGATTGAAACCGGAGAACATCCCGAATGCCGGATATACGCAGTCAATCTTTACAACCACAGTCCTGAAGAACTTACAAGTAAGTAAAACTTATACCAACATAGATTATATATATAATTTGAATGACATATGTAGCGTATATTAGATTAGTTAATCTTGAAAATTGTTGTGTTTTGATAACAGATCAATACCGAGCTTGTGATGACAAATGGTACTTTTTTACACCAAGAGAGCGAAAATACGAAAAGGGGAATGTACCTAATAGAAGAACCGGGGACTTGGGGGTTTGGAAAGCAAGTCAGAAGTATACATTGGTTTATCATCATGATGCGACTGGATCGCGAGTGGTGGGAACGAAAAGAGGTTTAGGATATCATGACAGGACGGGTTGCAAGACATCATGGCTAATGCAGGAGTATGCTATGAATGATCCTAATCTTCCAATTAAAAGCCGACAAGACAGTAACAAGGTATGTGACCTACTCAGTGTAGAACTCAAACATCAGTGGTGAAGCTTGAGATTTCCGACGGGGGTCGAAAACGTATATACCCAAAAATTTCTATAGAACCGGGGGTCAAAAACGTATATACCCAAAAATTTTTGTACGAAAGCTACACATAACACTACTGAGCGAAAAGTGCAAGGGGTCCCCCCGGCCCCTTCTAACCTTCGCCCCTACCAAACATTAACCCTAACATTTGTTTGTTTAAAAGACATTAACACTAATATGGACGCGCCTCTTGTAACACGAACACAACCCAGTTAAAATTTGTTTGTTTATCAACTTTTCAAAAAATACAAAACCGAAACTGAACACTAAAATTTGGTTTTCAGAAAATATATAAACGGGTCGTCATTTTTTTGCATGATCCAGTTATTTTAATTCGGTTATGTCATTTAATTTGGTTTTGGTTTGATTAATCGGTTCTCTACTCACCCTTAAATTTTCATACAGGTTTTAACTGATTGGGTGATCTGTAAGATTTATAAGAAGAATAGTACCAATGAAACAAAGAAAAGTATAGCTCAAGCTCCTCGTCAAGTGTTTGCAAGTGAAGAAACTGGTGAATATCAACAAAATCATTCAATGGCAACCCCAACAAACATTGCTCAAATCCCACATGGTGCTACAGCCTCTACTGCCATCACTTCACATGTTTATGTTGCACAATCGCGTGCTTACGCATCTCCAGTGTTGGATCAGATCGTTCCACAAAATCAGTCCATGTCGAACGCTACAAGCAGTTTTCGATATTATGAGGTTCCTTCAAATTCTACTTCAGCCGAATCGCTTGTTGATGCTGCACTACCATTTGGTTATACAACTCCAGTGACTTCAGAAGATGTTGCTATGGATGAGTTCAATACAACACAGTCAGTTGTTGACAAGGACATGTTGGTGATTGATGATTGGATTTCTTTTGATGATTTCATGAAAACATACTGAGATAGTTAATGTAACTTTTGACTTCTGTTGTTTTCTTTAGTGTGTGTGGGGTTAGAAACACACACAAACAAATGTAAGATGTCGTCAACAAATTTTTGTTGACTTTGTGAACTGTTATAGAAAAATGAAAAATAATTAAAGTTCTAGCTACGGGCATGTGTAGTCATAAAGCCCTCAAAGGGGCGTTATGCGACATGTGGCATGCCACGTCAGCAAGGGGCTTTATGGGGCGTTATGCAATTTGAGGCCGTAGTCATAAAGCCCCTGTGTAATCATTACTCAATTAATTTAATTTCAATTTTTTAAATAATTTATGAGTTTTATAAAATAAAAAAACATTACATTAAATAAAAAACACTACATTAAAATTAAAAAAAATTACACTAAAAAAAAATTACACCTAAAAAATAAATTTATTCTTCGGTGTCATCTTCGTTCTCTCCTTCTTCCTCTTCGTTTTCTCCAGCATCCAAACCTACGTCTTCAAAGTTCCCGTCTTCGAATTCCTCAACCACTTCTTTCTCGGAATCTTCGTCGTGATCATTGTTGAATCGAATTGGGCGAATCGCCCAAGCATGCTCAACCAAATCCGCCTTCAACGTGTTATGTATTTCTCTAGATCGCAGTAGTTGAGCATTTGCGAGTCTCTCTTCCGTTGTCGCTTGGGCTACTTCGACCAAATCTTCGGGAATATAGTTTTGGCATATCGCTTTTCCATCATCCTCAATGATCATATTATGCAAAATGATGCAAGCATACATGGCCATTCGTATTTTATCCTTATGCCACATGCGACAAGGATTTCTGATAAAATGCCATCGTTGCTGTAGAACCCCAAAACACCTCTCGATGTCTTTTCTCGAAGACTCTTGTAATTTTTTAAAATACTTTCTTTTTTCATCGAAAGTTTCAGAAAACGTTTTAACAATAATCGAATACTCAGGGTAGATACCATCGGCCAAGTAGTAGCCATGCTCGTAATCGTTCCCGTTTGCATGGAAACCGGCCTTTGGTATAGTTCCAGAAATGTAGCCCTCGATTAATGGTGAAGCCTCTAACGTATTAATATCGTTAAAACTCCCGGCTACACCAAAGAAGGCCGACCAAACCCAAAGGTCGTATGACGCAACACCTTGTAATACCAAAGTTGGCCCTTTTTGATCACCCCGTGTATGTTGACCTCGCCATGCGGTTGGACAATTATACCAACGCCATTGACGACAATCCAAGCTACCAATCATGCCGGGTATTCCATGCTTTTCTAGATGCACCTCATATATTTTTTGAAGGTCGTTCCAAGTGGGGTTTCTCAAATAACGTTTTCCATATAACTGGCATATTCCTAAAATATAATTTAATATACAAAAGTTTTACTAATAAGTTACGAAAAAATAAATATATAAAAGTAAATAAATAAAAGACAATAAAAATTACCATAGCAAAAATGTTCCAAGGTATCTCGGGTTGTTTTCTCCGCCATCTTCAAATACTCGTCGTTGATGTCGTACGTGTTTCCGTATGATAATACGCGTAAGGCGGATGTGACCTTTTGAATTGAGGTGAAGCCTAGATATCCTCGTGCGTCCATTCTTTGCTTAAAGAAATCATACCTATTTTCCAAGTCATTATTAATGCGCAAAAATAACCTTTGGCTCATCCGAAAACGTCGTCTAAAAACATTCGGTCCGTGAACCGGTGCCGCATCAAAATAGTCTTTCATCAAACGCTCGTTCGCGGCTTCACGATCTCGCAAGATATAGGTGCGTCGCAAGATGAGTCGTGGAGGGGGAGTAGGCCGAATGTGCTCAAATGCTTGTAGCACAAAAGTACATGCACTCGTAACCGCTTCTTCCTCGGCCGCGTCTTCGTCGGGCGAAAAATATCTTCGGTAAATTTCGGTGAAAGAGTCCTCCGACGGGGAACCCATTTTTTTATAAGGTGACACTAGGTTTTTTAAAAATATATAGAGAATGAGAATGAGAATGTATTGAGTTGTAAAAAAAATGGAAGAATATGAGAGTATTTATAGTGTGAAAAGTATAAAAAATTGATTTTTTTTTTAATATATGACCGTTATCAAACGGTCAAAAATTAAAAATTTTCACCTTCTCGCGCCGCGAAATTTTTCACGCCTTTTGTTTTTTTTTTGGTCATGGCGCCGGGGGGGGGGGGCGGTGTGGGCGGCGCTATATTGGCGCTATGGCCCATGCTCGCGCCCCACTACGTTTAACCTACTAAGATGTACACAATTAAAATATAAGAATGTTCCCACCTTTCGATATCTTTTATCTAGCGAGATATTAGAAGTTTCACTTAGTTTAGTATAACTTTTTGGTAATGTATGTAGGTATTTGGAGATGTGGTAAAATCTTTTGCTGGTTTGAGGATGGATATGATATTCACCCAAAACAATAATTAAAAGTGGATGCATCTAGCATAAGAATTAAATGATCTTTTGTCAAAACTAAAAACATATTTAATTTAATAATATATATACGTATTAAGGTTAGCAACGTCGACGTAATACAAATCAATAGCTTCATGCAACCTCTTATTAGGAAGGAATGAGACATCTCGTTTTCTCCAAAATTCCCCGTGTGTCGCGTAAGCTTTTCCTTCATCGGTTTCTCCTAAAATGCATGGTGTCGTCTTAAATTTCCCCAAACTAAATTATTTTAATTTAATTTAAACTTTAAACATTAATGTACTTAAAATGTTTTAGTATAACTAAAAATAAAAATTACATAAATACAACAATAAAAATAACAAAAATATAAATTTAATTACAATAAAATAAAATAACCTACAACATTTTAATAAAAAAAAAACTTAGATATTCATTTGGACATACGTTTAGTGTCGATGCTCCAAATGCTCGATAAGATCCGATAGTGAAATAATATTGTCTTCAAACTATTCTTTCGTTTGGAAGATCCTTTATGTGTTCAGAAGATTTTACCACATCATCGTGATTCAAAATCATATTTTGTAGGATTATATACATGCATACATGATTTTTCTAATCTTTTGGAGATGTAGTGCCTTTGCAGGTTGTTGAAGTATGTTTCACCTACCTTTTGGGACCCCGAAAGCTCGTTCAACGTCCTTTCGTGCTGCTTCTTGTGCTTTTTGGAAGCGACAACATACATTTTAAATTGTTTTCAGAAGGATGCGACAACGTCTTCACTATGGTTTCCCATCAGTGAAATATCCCATCCGCAAGATATACGATAAAAGGACAAAAAGGGCGGTTGCATCCAAATAACTATTGAATAAAGGCGATCAGTCGATGATGTTGATGTTGTTGTTTGATCCAAAGTGTCCAAAAAACACATGTCAACACCACAAGTCTTGAGATACCATAACTTTAAGCATAATCGTCGGAATCTTATAATCACCCCTTTTGAATTAACCTCAATATTCTCATGTACGTGCATACAGTTCATGTTCCCTATCATTCCTGGAAAGCCATGCCATCGATCATGTGCCGCACATAAATGTTGAATGTCGGTGTAAGTCGGTCTACGGAGATGTCTCACCTATCTTTACAATAAATCAAACTTGCAAATCATTAAAATACATAACATGGGCATTCATCTCATGTATTTATCCACCCATCACCAAACACGTGTTCTAAATCATTCTTTTACCCCAAACTTGTTAATTGGTTTATTACTACTCACATGACCCCTTTATCACGCATTTGTGTTTAATCATAACATATGAGTCATTTTCACCATAAATTCTCCAAAGCTTTATGTTTACTAAACACCAATTGATTATTAGCAAATCATTTAAATCAAGTAAACATTATAAAATCTCTCAATTTCCACTATTTATTTAGTTTAGGCATTTCATCGAACACGTTGTGGGCGTGATTAGAACTCACCATAAACATACCTATTCGAACTCCCACAATTACCATTTAATCATCAATGTTATCAAGTTCATTAAGCATGCATATGCAACTTGAAACTATAATCAAGCTCGTAGTTTTTTTAATCGACTATCACCATAACTATGCGAAAATGTTAGAACCCAACATAAACAATTATGTTTACACCTTTTACACACCAAATCATATAATCTAACATCTAGACTATAACATGCAACCACACCCATAACTCAATAATCACATACAATCACTGTAGTCCATAATTTGGAGATATTTACACCAAAATCACACAAATGGAAACCCTTTAAGGTCACACACACCTAAGAACCCTAACTTTGAATTTCATCAACATAACATAAGAAATCACTTACTAGAGCCATAAGATAGAGCGAAGAAGGTAAAATCTAGACTTCAACCCTACAATTTCGTGATTCCCTGTGTGAAATCGACCTCCTTCTCTTTTTCCCTTGGCTTGCGTCGCACAGGGCTGGCCTCCTAGTCACGCCCATCTTCTTTCTTTCTTTCTTTTTTATAACCCTTTGAAACTATATGTTTTCCCCTTATTACCATAACTGTTAGTTTTAATCAGGTTTGACCCCTTGCAATATAAGAGGGTGTTCGGGGTTGAGTTTTGAAAGAGATTTTTAGATTATTGAGTTTTGAAATCGGAAATAATCAGTTTTGAGTGTTTGGGTAAAAAAAAATTAAAAAATTAATTATTTACGTTTAGAAAATTACAAAACACAGTTTTCCAAAAGCAGCTTCCCCCTACTGCAACATAACGCAGTTTTCCAAAATTGATTATTTGCGTTTAGAAAAAGATTTTCACTTGTTTATTTTTTATAAATATATATTTGCCAAACACTCAAATAGTTAATTATCTGATTATTGTGATATCAAGCAACATAATCAAATCCAAACACTATCTTTGAACATCACGTTTTGTTATAGTTAATTATCTGATTATGATTATTAAAAACGCATAATTTATGTTCAAAACTCAACCCCAAACACCCTCTAAATCTTTTTTTATTAAATTCCATCATAGTATCTTTTTTTATAAAAATACTATTTTGCTAATATAAACTCACTTTTGAGATTTAATATATACATTTAATTTATATCTTAATCTCACGAAAAATCAGGATGTTACAGTTTGCTAGCTGTTGAACGATTATTTAAAAAACATTTTTATACTATTTATATCTCTCCATTTAACCTATTCTTACCACACAATTCTACTCTTTAATTTTCTCATCTACAACTTAATTTTTCTCTAATTTTTACCACCCAGTCTCAAATGGCTAGGAAAAGTTGGATCAAAGAAGAGGAAGTTGCCTTCACTATGTCTTTAATTTTCTTATCTACAACTTAATTTTTCTCTAATTTTTACCACCCCTGGAGTAACTCGAGAACCAAACGTAGATGCTGCGCGTGTTCGGCTTTCGTTTTGGAATAAATCAAGACATCGTCGATGAATACGATGACGAAACGGTCAAGGTATGGCTTACACACGCGATTCATCAGATCCATAAAAACCGCGGGTGCATTGGTTAGACCAAAGGGCATAAAGCAGTTACGACTAAGGAGCTTCTCGAATTCAAACGACACAAAGCAGTTATCGGCCCCAGTATCAAACAAACATGATGCATAAATACCATTCACAAGGAACGTACCATTAACCACGTTGTTATCCGCCTGAGCCTGATGGGCATTCATGTTGAAGGTTCGGGCATGGGCTGCTTGCTGCTGTTGCTGAGGCTGCTGTTGCTGCTGCTGCTGCTGTTGTTGCTACTGGGGCTCTTGCTTAACCACCCTGTTCGGGCATCTGTTGGCAAAGTGGTTAGGGTCACCACATGCAAAGCAGACTCGAGCATTAGCTGCTGGTGCTTGAGCTGCCTGCTGACCTTGAGGGGCAGGGAGTAGAGCTTGGTTGACAGTGGCTTGAGCTAGGGCTTGACGGGGACCATAGCGACAGTTCGTAGTGAAATGACCATAGAGGTTGCAGTGAGCGCAAAAACGACAAGCTAGACCCACTGGATGATGATACGAACATGTCGGGCAGAGTGGGTGAGGCCTGTGTATGCACGCTTTGCTGGCGGTGCATTGATCACTGGGGCTGAGCGCTGGTGCTGCTGAGCTGGTACAGCCTGTAGAGGAGTGGCATTTGTCGCGGCAGCACAACTCTTGTTGCTGGAGCTGTTGTTGTTCTTCTTCTTTCTTCTTGACGACTTGGAGGATTGAGCAGATGAGTTGGTGGGTGTTGCAGTGGCTTGGTGCAGAGATTTGGTTTGCTTATCCCAGAAGCCAGACTTTACTCGCTTATCGTTGATCTCAGCGGCGAGTAGGTAGGTTTCTTCGATAGTGGCTGGCTTGGCGGCGTGAACAAAGTCGGCTACGCAATCGGGCAGGGCTCGAATGTACTTCTTGATGGCTTGATCTGAGGTCTTGACTTGATCAGGACAGATAATGCTAAGCTGCTTAAAGCGGGCAGTGAGAGCAGCGTTGTCTCCATCCTTCTGCTTGATTCCCCAGAACTCGTCCTCCAGCTTTTGGCGTTCATGAGGAGGGCAGAATTCTTCGATCATAATTGCCTTCAACTCCTTCCATGTTAGCCCGTAAGCTGCATCATTTCCGCGCTTGTTTCGTTCGGCCGTCCACCAGTCTAGAGCACGGGACTGGAAGACGCCTGTAGCATTGAGAGTGCAGAGATGCTTAGGACATCCGCTCTGGCGCAGAGTGACTTCGACTGAGTCGAACCAGTGAAACATGGCTGTAGGACCATCTTCGCCAGTGAACTCTTTTGGTCCGCATGCTTTGAACTGCTTGAAGCTGAAAGCAGCCTTGCTTGAATCCTTAGGGTTCTCAGCTCGAGATTCTTCAGACGACTTGCTAGCGTTTTCATACACCTCACTCACAGCTTTCGCTACGGTTTTGGAGATGATAGCAGCAAGGCGTCGGTCTCTCTTTTCTTGGCGAGTAAGTGGGGTTCGGTGTCGAGATCCAGACGACGACATGGTCTGCATTAGACATCGTCACGAGACTCAACACAACGAAATCGAATCTCACCTCACGCGTCTACTACTATCTAAAGCTTAGAATCACGTCGAAACACGTATCACATAGACACATAAGCACACAACCACAGATACACATAAGCACAGAAGCACATAGAACACATAGGTCACAGAAGCACATAAGTACTTAGAACACAAAACACAGAAACACGTAAATACCTAGGCACTTAATTACTGAAGCAGTCAGAAAACAGAAACCTATCCTTCAAAGCTCGCGTGTCGTTTGATTAGCATGTCGAATAGCATCGTATTAGCCTAACTTAGTCGTATAGCATAACATACCGTAATATCATCTAGATTGCAGCAACTGGGGATTGATTAGGGATAGAATAACAGTACGAGTCGTGTGTGTCGATTGAAATGATAGCAAAATCGAATAATGTCCCAAAATAAAAACACAAAAACAGAGAAAGCACACATAAACACACAAAAATCGGCGAGTCATCAAAGTACGTGGTTGCGGTTCTCAGAATCGAAACACATAGAATCGAGATATAGATTGTCTGCGGCTACTAGACATCGACTACCCAAGGCAATTCGACTATTCACAGTAGACTTGTCATCACTTTCGACTCTAGAGGTCGTGTTTCTGCCTCGATTCTTGGGCACTTCCACACGCGTTCCCTAGGTCATACTTGTGAGTTCAGGTCGTTGGAGTCCGTCGAATGCCTTGGTGAGATAAATAAAGTACAGAACAAACTGCCAAGGTCAGGGTTCACCCCTTGGCTTAGCAATTTCTTCCTTGTTTTTAGTAAAATAAGGGAGATTAGTCATCAAAATATGGATTTCACTCCTGATTTGGTATAATCTTCCTGGTTTGTTGGTGAAAATAATGAGATAAGCATGAATAAACGAATAAAATCAGCATAAGTCAGGCGGTTTGGTCAGGAGTTTGCGGCTTTCACACCTATTCCTAACTAAATCTCCCGACTTTATTTGAAAACTCAGGTGCAGTGATAGTGAAGGATTGCAGAATAAGCACATAAACTTGGTCTGATGGTTCCTAACTATAGTCTAGGTCTCTAAGACAGCGACCCGGACTAGGTCGTGTCTAACCTAATTCCCTATAGTTATGGCTCTGATACCAATCTGTCACACCCCAACCGATGGCGGAATCATTGGGGCACGGCACTGAGCGAAACAGATTGTCCAGAAGTTTCCACAACAACTATAATATAAATTCAGTTTAAATGACACGTCCCATACCGTGTCCCAAATAAATAAACAAGTTCTCATAGAAAGCAACTAGGCAAATAATTCCGTTCCGACAACTCAGATTCAGTTATTATTACAGACAATTGTTTATTATTTCTAGACTCCCTAGCCTCGATTTTATCACCACGCGCCTAAGCATCCTAGCAACTTAAGCACCTGTCACATACGTTAAAATAAAGTCAATACATATAATGTAAAGGTGAGCATACAAGTTTGATAATAGCATATAGAGTTTGAATAGTTTACGCATAACCAGCACGTACACAGAGGGCAATGATGCATGTAAATTATCGACATGGACCTATCAATACCAATGACTACGGGTTGACTGTCCGATACAGTTTGCAATACATGATCACCACCGTAAATCATGCAAGTAGATTATCCTTAACAACCCCCGTGTGAACGGGTGCTGAGTCCAAACTATAGTACTACGTTGCTAAGGCAGGTAGACAACTTTCCACGTGTAAACATAACAACAAGCATACATTTAATCACGTAATACATGTAGTCGGTTAGCGTTCAAATAGTTTGAATAGTGTGTTCGATTGTGATTTTGATAAGTAACGTATGTAACACCCAAAAGTGCTAAAGCAAAAAGGGTTCGAGTATACTCACAGTGATGGATTATGGATTGAAAGGAGCGCTGAGAGTAGGGTTAGCCTGAATAGTTCGATAGCACAACAATGAGTAACGTGGAAATGCAAACAGGTGTGAATGGATCGAATAGGCTGGTCGATCGAACGGCAGGTTCGATCGAACGATCTGTTCGATCGGCTGGTATATCCGATTGGACAGTCCTGTTCGATCGGCCGGTTGGCTCGATCGGCTGGGCCATTCGAGTGGATTGTTTCTTCCTCTGGTGTGTTTGTGTTTGAGGATGTGAACTTTTGAAGTTTTTGTTGCAGCATTTGAGAACACTGAAGTGTTCCTACCTTTCAAGTCGATCGATCGAGCGGTTCGCTCGATCGGCTAGCTCACTCGATCGGCTAGGAACTTCAGAATTAGTCCTCAACTGTATGTCACTCGATCGAACAGTCTGTTCGATCGGCTGGCATTCCCTACTACGAACGAGTTGTGAAAAACGATTAAGTGTTGAAGAGTAGTATCTCATGATCCGAAGAGTAATGTTCACCAAACGTAGTTCGCTCGAACATCCCTTCCTCGATACTATGCTTCATGAAATTTTAAAGTGTGGGACCATGTGCTAGCCGATCGGCTGGCCCGGTCGATCAGCTGGTATGTCCGATCGGCTGGGCTGTTCGAACAGCCTAGCCGTTCGGCCAGCATCTCTGACCTGGTCGGCCTGTTATCTAACACTTGGCTGTTTGGTTACTTGTCGTTATATCGAGGTAGTTTGATAACAAGTTGAACTATGATACCTTCGTTCTTACTTGTCTCTCCGGCTCGGACAGGAATCACCCAAATCCGTCCGTTGAGCGGTTCGGAACGTCGGCTTAGAGTTTAACCCATTGTCGGTGAATCCTCGTAGATAGAACCCGAATCTTGAACCTTTTAACTGTTAGATTGATCAGTTAGCCGGTTCAAGCTCCGTTTCTAACGATTTGAAGGCATTGAGTGTAAAAGAGTTGAAAGAAAGTTGGAAATCCTTCTTTCAATCCTTCACACCATGAAAATGTTTAGATCTATGATAGATCTTAACTTGTTTATGTGGAAATCGGTTAGATCTAAGCTATTCATGGTTGAGTGAGGCCAAAGTTTGATGTTCTTCAAGAACACTATGATGACATCACCCAAGAACACTTAGATCTTGGTGATTTCACGGTTAGAATCCAAGTTTTGAAAGATAGAAAGGTGTAGAATCAAGTAATAATAAAAAACGTACAAGATTTAGAGTGAAAACTTACCGGAGTTGAGAGAAATATGAGAAAAGGTGAAGAATAGGAGCTGGCCGGTCAGAACTTTCCAAAAGTGGAAATGAAGAGAAGGACAGCCCTATTTATAGGCATCCAAAAAGGGAAAGTGGCAGCCGATTGGCCAGGAGCTCCGATCGAATGGGCTGCTCGATCGGCTGGCAAGATGCTAGCCGATCGGCTGGCCTATTCGATCAGGATGCCTCCTGTTCAATCCGCGACACACTTTGAGTATTTTGCGACGATTTTCGACGTTTCGATTTCGATGAACGATGATACGAATACGATAGGGTTCCTAGTCAAATTACTTTCAGTCCCAACTACTATATCTACATACAAGCATCTACATTTCACGTTTCGATGTCGGTTTCGATTGAGTTCGATTGCTTTTCGAGTTTCGATTCGATTTTCGATTGATTTGCTTGAATACCACACCAATCATAAAGTAAACACGCACAAGTAACACATAAGGCACACACACACGTATAACAATACCAAAATTCGCATAATTCGAGTCTCGAGTTCGATTGATTGTTAGATCGGTTTGATTACTGATTAGTTATCTTTATCGCATTGTTACTTCCTATCATTCACAGTCGTAGATCGGTTCGCGTCAAAACATTCGATTGCTTCGATTCTTGCTGATTATAACACTTACTCCACATAATACAACTAAAACATAAAATAGACTATCTACAGTCAAAGAAAGTCAAAGTTGACTTGGACTTTGACTTTGACATTCGAAAACACGGGGTGTTACAAAAGAAAATGTGATGTACCAGATGATGGACAGATGATCCAACAGAACCATCAAGTGAAAAAAAAACAAACAAACAAAGGATGGATCCACGACCTTTGTTTTTAAGAGTATAACTAGTAATATGACCCGCGGGCGATGCGCCGCGGGCCCATTGCACACATCAAATGAATTAGCTTAAACTTTATGTAATGCGTTAACCATATGAAAATTCATGTTTTTACGTACTCGGTTCAGCTCAATGTAACATATATTGAATCAAAACGTTAAGTAATCGAGTTTATAGAATTTATATTGTACAATTATAACAATCAAATTTATATAAATTATATTGTATAGTTATACCGTAATGTGCCAAAAAAAAAACATGAAGTGTATATAGAGAAATAACTGACATGGCTTATTATAGCTTTTAAAAAACAGAAACCACAAAAGAAAAAAAGAAAACACATTCACATCATGGGGCAACTACAAGTATTATGCAAAGTGAAAGGACCAAAGTTGGGAGGTGTAAACGTCAGCGACTATGGTTTTAGTATACATATATATATATAATAATAATAATATAATTGTAATTTTATCTGTGTTGCATTACTAATGGTCGAAATGTAGAGTAACTCGAATTTTTACCATCGAATGAATGAAAATGTATCATATTTAACGATGCTCGGTTTGGTACATTTACGCGAAACGTGGACCAACTGGAAACGTACATAAAATAAGAACCAAAACGTATTATATTTGAGCGGACTCATTTCAAAAAAAAAACATGTAAAAACTTAGTTTTTATGAGTAAAGGAGTGAAAGGGGTAAACTCGAAACTTTAGAAACTCAAGGAGGTCAATGACAAATTAGTTTTTTAAAAAGAAATTAGCAAATGAAAATTATTGAAGAAAATAATAGGTTAAAAACGTATATTATAGATGGTATAGGGGTAAAGTTGAAACATTAGAAATTTGAATGGTTAATTTGTAAAATTTGTAGGGAATATGCCACATAATAGTAATAAAATTTTAGGAGTGTTCCAATTAGGTCACTGATAAAATTAATTGTTCCAATTAGATCATTATACTTTATTTTGGTGTTCTAATGCTAGAGATTTTACCTGAATAGCAGGTCATAATCCTATATGGCATTTATTTAACTTTTTTTTAAAGAGATGATGACATGGAATAAAAAAAAGAAATATAATAAATCAAAACAAAATCAAAACCCAAAAGGATCAAATATTACAAATCATTGAAATTTTATCGTTAGTTGTTTATCTTCATTTAGAACTTTTTAGATATTTTGAAAAAAAAAATAACATTTTTTTTAATTTTTTCGCATTTTTTTAACTTTTCTACCATTTTTTTAAAAAAAAATTTAAAGCTATTTCGCATTTTTTTCTAATCCATTTGGCATTTATGTGCCCTGTCAACAAATTTTTTAAATAAAAAACCTAAATAAATACCATGTAGGATGGATGACCTTCTACTTAGGTAAAATATCTAGGATTGAAACATCAAATGAAACTTGAATGACCTAATTAGAACACAAAAAATTATGAGTGACCTAATTAGAACACTCTTGAAACTTGGTTACTATTGTACAAATTTGTAATATGAAGTAGTAGTCTAAGGATTAAAATTTTCATTTTATGAAACTTTGAGGGTAAAAAAAGCAATGAACTTAAATTGTAACATGATGAAAGGTTAGAGGTGGTCTATTGGAAAATAGACTGATGTTGCAAATTAAGATAGAATAGAATAGAATATAATTAGTATTATCAAACAAAAAAAACAAATATATATATATATATATATATATATATATATATATATATATGGGGAAGGATTCACTAAAAAGTGGATTTTGCCTAAGTAGCCTAAGAAGGATTGTGATAATGACATGTGGCACTCCTAATAAGTAAGAATGAATGACATTTTGATCCGTATAAATAGGAATGAAAATGACATGTGGCAACCCTTTTGTTTTTTAAAAATACAACAAAAAAATCTAGTACAAAAATATAGCATAAAAAATCTAGTACAAAAAATATAGCACGAAAAATGTAGTACAAAAAATATAACACAAAATATTTAGTACAAAAAAATGTAGTACAAAAAATATAGCACGAAAAAATTTAGCAAAAAAATGTAGTACAAAAAAATTCAGCACAAAAAAATGAGAAAAAAATTAAGACAAAAAAATTCAGCACAAAAAATTTAGCACAAAAATATAGTACAAAAATCCAGCACAAATAAATGTTATATAACATAGAAATACAACAAATTTTAGTGGGTTTTTTTAGTTTTCATATTTTATATAGCAATATGGTACTCAAATTAAAGATAAAAAGACGCTCGATTTTACGGTGAAATTTTTATGAAAAAATAATGTGGTATTAAAAAGTTATGAATGTTTAAAAAACGGGGGTGGAATATGCATGTGCCTTGCATGTGGAGAGAGAAAAATCCATAAATAGGATTTTCCCAAGATACCCTTCTACTCATCTTTTCTCCTACACTTTCATCTTAACCATTGATTTGAAAAATGAATGTTAAGATTATTTCTCATCCTACTTAGGCAAAATAAACTTTTTATTTGATCTTACCCCATATTACCCCATATATATATATATATATATATAAACGACAAAATAGAGAAAGTGATATTTGATCATATAAGACAATAAAGACAAATACGGAGAAAGTGGTCAGTGTTCTGTTTTAAGATGTTATATAATAATAATAATAACTATAATATAATTAAGCGCCCCCGCGTTTTGGCGGGGCCTAAAGCTATGTCAAATAACATCAATGCCATACCGCGGGTAGCGACCACCAACACTGAAGTTGCGGCGTGTTAATGCGGAAATATAAGACCGAAACATATAACATGAAAAAATAACTATGTCGATTTATGTCACACCCCCAAAATCCACCTGCGGATAACACCCGCTTCGGGGGCGTGACCGACCAGGATCCAGCCACCAATTATACTGAATACTTAAGTTGATAACAAAAGTAATACTTACTAATCATAAGCTTAGCAAATATTAAGTTCAGAGTTTAAAGTGTTAAGTTCAAAACAGTAATAAATAGCGGAAGCATAAGTAAGGTAGTTTAAAACAAAGTTCATGTTTCAAAATAAGGTAACACCCAACACAAGGGTGAACAGACACTACACGTTCCCAAGCTGCAAGCTCCTTCGTCACTGGTTACCTGCAAAGCATGCAGTAAGGGGTCAACAATAATGCTGAGTGAGTTCACTAGTTATCCAGTTTTAATTACCAAAAACTTTGTTTCACCGGTTAATTTATCCGTTTATACATGCCCTGGGGAGCTACCCCAAAAGTTAGCGACTAAACTGTTTTTCCAATACCGAACACTAGGTAACCGTTGCGTATCCGCAGGATGCCCCGATGTCAATGTTCTATCATCATTGACGGATTTCTGAGTTCATTAGTTCACGCCCGTCCCAAACCAGGGCACGGTGTGAGGCTGGTAAACACCTAAATAGCGCTATCAACTAATAACCCGTTCGCCTAACCCGGCGACTAATCGGTATTTGTAGTAGGGACTTGAGTGATAGAGTTTCGTTTAGTGCCGTTAGTTGCAATCCGTATAAACAGTAATTAACCAAAAGGTTTCCCAATACCCGGGAAGGAAAAGTAAGTTTCGTTCCCAATAACTAGGGAAGGTATGTAAATGGTATCCCCTTTTACCAGGGGATAGGGTTGTTAGTCTCGTGTCCCAAACCACCGGGACGCATGCTTTTAAGTTGTGAACTCACCTTGGGTTGCTCGGTAGGTTTAGGTTACTTGTCAATCACGTTGGTCACCACGTCCTAACATGGTTACCGGTATAGGTCAGGTTCGGTGTACAAGCATTCACGTAAAACACATATAGGCACGTAACTAACACGTATCAAG
This sequence comes from Helianthus annuus, assembly GCF_002127325.2. Lineage (NCBI taxonomy): Eukaryota > Viridiplantae > Streptophyta > Magnoliopsida > Asterales > Asteraceae > Helianthus > Helianthus annuus. Next base: position 132,685,539 of record NC_035433.2, on the reverse strand, counting down.
CATATAAGTAAACAGTGGGTTACTGGGCCGGCCTAAGAAATTAAGCAGTCAACAGCAACATATAATCCAGTCAACAGATAGTCCAAGTTAAACACATATGGGCCCAGTAACCAAAATGAACAGCCCACTCGCAACCAGCTGGTCTCGAGTCGCAACCAGGTGGTTTCGGCTTGTCACGCTGTGGTTGCGAGTCGTAACCGTGGTCTCGAGTCATCATGCTGTGGTTGCGAGTCGCAACCGACGTAGTCTCGAGTCGCAATCACGTGGTTTCGACTTGTCATGCTTTAGTTGCGAGTCGCAACGGTGTGGTTTCGAGTCGGAATGCTGTGGTTGCGAGTCGTAATGCCGTCGTTGCGAGTCGTAATTCTGTCACTTTCATATACACGTGATGATGCAGATATGACAGTCCAAATTGTACACATAAAATCAGACCCAGATTAGGAAACTACCAATAAGGTTTCACTAACACTTTTCCTAATCTGCCCATTGGTAAATATAGATCAAACTTTGCCATTTTTAAAACCTTCAAACCATATTCAAACAAGTTCTTCTTATGTTCATAGTTTTCTAGGGTTTTCATGCCAACATAAACACCTATTTATGAGCCGTAAATCACATATTTTTGACAAGATCATGATGCTAAACAAGAAAACATACATTATATAGTCGAAATCTCATATTTAACAACATCATTTTGCAAGAACAATGAAGCATTCATTTTATAATCTTGAACATAGTTTTGGTTGGCATAAACATTCCTACACTACCATTTCTAACATGTTACCACATATTTGTCAAACTTTTACAAATCAACCTAAAAGTCATACAAAACTACTAATCAAGCATTTCCTTGTTCATACAACATACATACATCTTAAACACAAAAGAAAACACTAACCGGTTATGAAAAGGAGGAGCCGAAAACAAAGAGAAGAGAATGAGAGAAGATGAAGTGTCCGAGTGATCCGAGCTTGACCGAGTCCTTGTCCGAGATCCTTGCTTGAACCGAGAATTTGGAAGAGTTTGGATGTTGTTTTGGGGTTTTCTTAGTTGAGAGAAAATAAGGAGTGTATGTGTTGGTGTGTTGTGCCAAATGAAGGAAATGAAGGAAAGTGGGGGATTATATACCAAGTGTCAACAAGACTAAGGGGGTTTCGGGTTGGGCTTGGGGGTTTCGGCCCAAACCGGTTTCGGCTCAAAGGCCCACTCGAGACCGAGTGGCCCACTCGCAACCGCCCGGTTGCGAGTCATGGTCTCGGGTCGTGGTTTCGGCTCTCATATAAATATATACATAATACATACATATCACACATATCATGTAAAAGTCACGTTTCCAATTAGTAATAATCATATATACACAAAATATTACAAGGTGTTCGATCGGAAAAACCTCGAGTGTCACAATTTAGGACACACGCGTTGCGACGAAGTTGTTACATGGAAAAAAATAGATGTAAAAACGTTGAACCACACACGCACGTTGCGCCGTGTTAACTTGCAAAATAACGTAGAGAAGAATAACTAAGTTAATGTAGGATCCGCCCGTTGCAGCGAATTTGCCAAAAGGGGAAAATAGACACATTGCGACATACCTGTCAAATGTGGAAAAATAGACGAAAAACGTTGAACCACACACGCACGTCGGGACGTATTAGCTCGCAAAATTTAGAACGAAATGTAAAACGAAAAACTTGCGAATGATAAAAAGTATGGGGACCAAAGTTGTAATTAAAAAAGTTTTGGGTTAAATTACAAAAAATGTAAAGTTTTGAGTTAGAACTAAACAAATTAAAAGTGTTAAAATACAAATGATTAAAACTTTTGGGTTAAAAAAGAAAAATCACAATTTTTTTTTAAAAACCCCCAATGCTTAGGGTACAACACATAATACAACAATTTATTGCAAATTTATATTATAGAAATAACAATAATAATAATAATAATAATAATAATAATAATAATAATAATAATAATAATAATAATAATAATAATAAAAACAACAACAACGCAATTGTTTTAACATTTGACTAGTATTTTAATAATATTTGTATTGAAAAATTAGGGATATTTTTTTTTAAGGATGACTTTCTATGTACACGACCTATTAAAAAATTAGGGATATAATTCTAATAACTAAATAGTTTCAAAAAATAAAAAATAACTAAATAGTTTCAAAATTTGAGCAGTGCGTATTTTACGAAATAAAGAAGCTAGGAAATTAATTACAAACATTGATAATAATAAAATGGACCGAGATTGGAAAAATACCGATATTGGATAAGTAAAATAGCGATACTTTGGGCTTACATTAATTAACAGATCATATAAGATAAGATAAATAGATAATAATCCCCTTTCATGCTATATATATAAATCAAGTAGTGCGTATTCTTCATGCAAGTTTATGTTGTCATTCGTCAACCTCTACAATCGTATTATCTTCTTCATATAACCTACTCGAATAACCACGTTATTCATGGATCAAATCGTTCCGAACATGCGTCAAGAACAGCCTGATTATCTCGATAACCTGCCTCCAGGCTATCGGTTTTGCCCAACGGATTCAGAACTCATACTCTACTACCTAAAACCAAAGATTGAAACCGGAAAACATCCCAAATGCCGGATATACGCGGTCAATCTTTACAACCACAGTCCTGAAGAACTTACAAGTAAGTAAAACTTATACCAACATAGATTATATATATAATTTGAATGACATATGTAGCGTATATTAGATTAGTTAATCTTGAAAATTGTTGTGTTTTGATAACAGATCAATACCGAGCTTGTGATGACAAATGGTACTTTTTTACACCAAGAGAGCGAAAATACGAAAAGGGGAATGTACCTAATAGAAGAACCGGGGACTTGGGGGTTTGGAAAGCAAGTCAGAAGTATACATTGGTTTATCATCATGATGCGACTGGATCGCGAGTGGTGGGAACGAAAAGAGGTTTAGGATATCATGACAGGACGGGTTGCAAGACATCATGGCTAATGCAGGAGTATGCTATGAATGATCCAAATCTTCCAATTAAAAGCCGACAAGACAGTAACAAGGTATGTGACCTACTCAGTGTAGAACTCAAACATCAGTGGCGAAGCTTGAGATTTCCGACGGGGGTCGAAAACGTATATACCCAAAAATTTCTATAGAGCCGGGGGTCAAAAACGTATATACCCAAAAATTTGTGTACGAAAGCTACATACATAATACTACTGAGCGAAAAGTTCAGGGGGTCCACCCGGCCCCTTCTAACCTTCGCCCCTACCAAACATTAACCCTAACATTTGTTTGTTTAAAAGACATTAACCCTAATATGGACGCGCCTCTTGTAACACGAACACAACCCGGCTAAAATTTGGTTTTTTCAACTTTACAAAAAATACAAAACCGAAACTGCACACTAAAATTTGGTTTCCAGAAAATATATAAACGGGTCGTCATTTTTTGTATGATCCAGTTATTTTAATTCGGTTATGTCAAATAATTTGGTTTCGGATTTGGTTTTGGTTTGATTTATCGGTTCTCTACTCACCCTTAAATTTTTATACAGGTTTTAACTGATTGGGTGATCTGTAAGATTTATAAGAAGAATAGTACCAATGAGACGAAGAACAGTATAGCTCAAGCTCCTCGTCAAGTGTTTGCAAGTGAAGGAACTGGTGAATATCAACAAAATATTTCAATGGCATACCCTAAAAACACTGCTCAAATCCCACATGGTGCTACAGCCATCACTTCACATGTTTATGTTGCACAATCGCGCGCTTACGCATCTCCAGTGTTGGATCAGATCGTTCCACAAAATCAGTCCATGTCGAACGCTACAAGCAGTTTTCGATATTATGAGGTTCCTTCAAATTCTACTTCAGCCGAATCGCTTGTTGATGCTGCACTACCATTTGGTTATACAACTCCAGTGACTTCAGAAGATGTTGCTATGGATGATTTCAATACAACACAGTCAGTTGTTGACAAGGACGACATGTTGGTGATTGATGATTGGATTTCTTTTGATGATTTCATGAAAACATACTGAGATAGTTAATGTAACTTTTGAGTTCTGTTGTTTTCTTTAGTGTGTGTGGGGCGAAACACACAAACAAATGTAAGATATCGTTAGAGCTCAACAAAATTTTGTTGACTTTGTGAACTGTTAAAGAAAAATGAAAAAAATAATTAAAGTTCTAGCTACTAAGATACACACAATTAAAATTTAAAATATAAGGGGTTTACTTTTCGATATCTTTTATATCTAGCGAGATGGGTCAAGTTATTCTACAAAGGCTTTTAATTGTAAGAAGTGTAAGAAGGATTTATAGAGTGACAAGTGTCTATCCAATAAGCTAAAAGTAAACCCATTACATCACCACCAAAAACCTAAACACCCACCCCCACCCCACCCCACCACCACCCAAAAACCTAACCCCCCCCCCCCAAAAAAAAAAAAAAAAAACTAAACCCCCCCCCCCCCCCCGCGGGCAAAAAAAAAAAAAAACTATACCTCACCAAAAAAACCTAACCCCCCCCCACCCCCAAAAAAACTAAACACCCGGCAAAAAAAAAAAAAAAAAAAAAATTTTTTTTTTTGGGGGGGGGGGTGGGTGATGTGGGGGGGGGGGGGGGTTTAGGTTTTTGGTGGTGGTGGATGTTTAAGGTTTTTTTTTTTTTTGTAGTGGGGTTTTTTGTGTAGTAGGTTTTTTTAGGTTATTGGACACTTGTCACTCTATAAATCCTTCTTACACTTCTTACAATTAAGATCCTTTGTATTTGATCCTAATCCCTAGCGAGATATTAGAAGTTTAACTTAGTTTAGTATAACTTTTTGGTAGTGTATGTAGGTATTTGGAGATGTAAAATCTTTAATCTTTTGCTGGTTTGAGGATGGATGTGATATTCACCCACAACAATAATTAAAAGTGGATGCATCTAGCATAGAACTAAATGATCTTTTGTCAAAACTAAAAACATGTTTTAATAATATATATGTATACGTACTAAGGTTAGCAACGTAGACGTAATACAAATCAATAGCTTCATGCAACCTCTTATTAGGAAGGAATGAGACATCTCGATCGTTTTTCCCATAATTACCCAAGTGCTGTGTAGCATGGTGTCGTCTTAAATTTCTCCAAATTAAAATATTTTAATTTAATTTAAACTTTAAACATAAATGTACTTAAAATGTTTTAATATAACTAAAAATAAAAATTACATAAATACAACAATAAAAATAACAAAGATATAAATTTAATTACAATAAAATAAAATAAAATAACCTGCAACATTTTATTAAAGTAAACCTGGATATTCATTTGGTTCATTTGGACGTACGTTTAGTGTCAATGCTCCAAATGCTCGATAAGATCTGATTTAAGGTTATTGTGAGTCGTTCATGATTGTAATAGTGAAATAATATTGTCTTCAACTATTCTTTCGTTTGGAAGATCCTTTATGTGTTCAGGAGATCTTACCACATCATCGTGATTCAAAATCATATTTTGTAGGATTATATACATGCACACATGATTTTTCTAATCTTTTGGGGATGTAGTGCCTTTGCAGGTTGTTGAAGTATGTTTCACCTACCTTTTGGGACCCTGAAAGCTCGTTCAACGTCCTTTCGTGTTGCTTCTTGTGCTTTCTGGAAGCGACAACATACATTTTAAATTGTTTTCAGAAGGATGCGACAACGTCTTCACTATGGTTTCCCATCAGTGGAATATCCCATCCGCAAGATATACGAAAAAGGACAAAGAGGGGCGATTCCATCCAAATAACTATTGAATAAAGGCAATCGGTTGATGATATTGATGTCGTTGTTTGATCCAATGTGTCCAAAAAACACGTGCCAACACCACTAGTCTTGAGACACCATCACTTTAAGTATAATCGTTGGAATCTTATAATCATCCCTTTTGAATTAACATCACCATTCTCATGTACGTGCATACAATCTATGTTCCCTATCATTCCTGGAAAGCCATGTCATTGATCATATGCCGCACGTAAATGTTGAATGTCGGTTATATTGGATATAACTAGGAGGTCGGCCCTGTGCGACGCAAGCCAAGGGAAAAAGAGGAGGTCGATTTCACATGGGGAATCACGAAATTGTAGGGTTGAAGTCTAGATTCTGCCTTCCAGGAATGATACGGATCGATGACTTTATATATTTTAGGGATTCAAGCTCCAATCACTACTGGGTTATGGCCGAATCTTTTTTAAGTAGCACTTTAGTTCAGTCCATAGGTCCAAGTCGGGTTTCACCATGAAAAGAACCGAGAACTAACCCAACCCGATTTTATATGAAAAATTGGAACCGATATAAATACCTAGGTACTTGGGTTCGGGTCGGGTTGGGTATATTTTCAGTTCGGTTCTCGATTATTTTTGGTCCGGACCTAAACTTGCTCACCCCTATCATCTTCTTTCTTTATTTTTTATTTTTTTTTTGTTTATAACCCTTTCAAACTATGTGTTTTCCCCTTATTACCATAACTATTAGTTTTAATCAGGTTTGACCCCTTTGCAATATAAATTTTTTCTTTTTATTAAATTCCATCATAGTATCTTTTTTTTTTTATAAAAAATACTATTTTGCCAATATAAACTCATTTTTAAGATATAATATTTACATTTAATTTATATCTTAATCTCACAAAAATCCAGGATGTTACAGTTTGCTAGCTGTTAAACGATTATTTAAAAAACATTTTTATACTATTTATATCTCTCCATTTAACCTATTCTTACCATACAATTCTACTCTTAATTTTCTTATCTACAACTTTTTTTTCTCTAATTTTTACCACCTGTCGCAAATGGCTAGGAAAAGTTGTATCCAAGAAGAGGAAGTTGCCTTCACTATGTCTTGGATGAGTGCCGCCTTTGAAAAATTCACTCTAACATTTGGGTGGACCCGATCGAAGGTTACATGAAATTTATTCATAGTTTGGGTTGATCAATGGCATGGCTCATAGATTTAACCAAACCTACAACGAGACAGACTAATGGTAATGGTATCATAGCAAACGATTGTGGTTGTCCATCGCAAGTGCCGGAGGTGGTATGCGACCCGACTATTTAATCTTGTTTCATCGTGATAAATTTTGCGAAGCAATTTTGAATGAGAAACCGTTTAGAATTTTAATTTTAATCTAATATGTAATTTCTATTTTAATTAAGTACTTTTAATTATTTAAGTTTTTAGTTTTATGTAGTTTTTAAGTTTTACATTTAACAATGTAGTTTTAAGTTTTAATTTTAAGTAACTAGTTTTTATGCACCTTTTATTTTATAATTAACATTTTAATCTTTAAATTTAGTTTTTGTATTGTTAAAAAACTAGTATTTTTCCCGCCGTGCGTTGCGGCGGCGCGCAACGGGTGGAAATGTTTAGTAAGACACGTGTAAAAGACAATGTGTAAGACACAATGCGCTACACACAATTCGTAAAACACAATGCGTAAAAGATAATTTAAAAAAAGACAAACAAACACTAAAAGTTTACACTTAGTTTTGTTCAAAGGGATGCCTAAGCATAATAAACTTCACATACAGATCTCAAAAGTTCATTCAGTGCTATGCTTGCAAGCAAGTGGTTTCATGCTCTATGCAATGAAAGCTGCAGTAACCTAGTAGTTTCTTCTCGGTCAAACATAATGCCATTCATTGTTGCCACTAATTCGAAACAACATGAAGCAAAACTGATGAGATGGGGAGGCAAACGGCAGACCTCAACTCAGTGGTCTTGTGGAATACGGATGATACATGGGTTCTGATGATGTCAATGTGGTTCTGCAGACGCCAATATGCATCTGTTGACTGTTGTTACCCTTCCATCTTTTATCTTCGTCTGTAGGATTCCTACTACAACAACACCTTTCATTGTTGCAATTTTATGACATCTATGTAAGGATTTAAACCCTAATTAATAATAGAAGTTGAAGTGAAGGCCCAGTTGCCCAATTCTGAAACCTACGAAACCCTAATTTCACTCCTCATCACTTTCCACATCAGAACACACAACGAACACAATTTCGTAGACGGCTTCGCCAGAGAAGTCTCCCCCAGTCGCGGGCGCCGTCCTCTGTAAACGACCAGCTAACCGCTAAGTGCATCGGCGGTGGTTGAACTTCTTCACGAAACATCGTACTGCCGCTCATCGGGCTTCGTATGACAGTTGATGTTGTTGGATATGTGAAGAATACCTTCTGCACGCTAGATCCTCCAACGCTGCCGCCATCGTCTGTCGCTGCTGCTGGAGCCATGGTAATGGCGGTTCTTAACTAAAAATTCATCTCTCCATTGAGCTCGCGACCCCCTACTTATGCAGTTAATAACAATGTGGTGGGTGCGGTGGTGTCACCGTTGCACTCTCCCTCTCATCTCTCTTTGAAGACTGTGGGATATAAATATTTTATCAGGTCGGTCAAAAAAATACATACTACTTTGCTAGGGAGGGCTGTTTAAGGAATTTGGTTGACTTTGGAGATGTGTGTTTTCAGAGGTGGGCATGAACGGCAATTGTCAGTTGTATGAGACTTGGAAACCTGAACTGTTCCTAAGAGCTTTCATGTTTTGTTATTTTATATAAAATTATATGGTTAATTCCTGGGGTGATGCGCTCTTATTAGGCTTGACGGGGCGGTCCCGTTGTTTTTATAACGCAAAGTTTATCACGCGTGGATTCCCACCGCCGCATCAAAACTCAACGCGTTATTTTGTGGAAAAAATCAGATTCCGTTATTTTTTTAACGCGTTATGATTTTGGTTTGTGAGGGTATTTGTTGGTTGGGGGGAAATTGTTGGGTGTGGTGGTGAGTGATGACCACCCCTAGTAAAAATGGTTGTGAGTGATGGAAAAATGGTCAATGACATGGCAAAACTTGATTGGTGCTTGTGAGTGATAAATTCTATCACTAGTGAACCACCCCTAGTCCCCTTAAAATTAAGTACTTTGGATACTTTTGAGGTGCCAAAATTTCATCGGCTAGTTAAAATTTTGAGTACTCGAAGTAAATGGGTAAGATATATGACTAGCTTATTTGAGAAAGACAATTATTATTATACATATCAATTTAGGGTTATGATATAATAGAAAGTTTATTTGGTTAAGAAGGCTAGTAAGTAATCTTGATCATCCATTTATTTAATCAAAGGTTAAGATTAAATGAGGAAAATTGAAGGGAAGAAAAGAGGCGCGTGAGTTTGTTTAGAGGCATTCTAGTCAATCCAAGGCAATAGTTTCTCTCTCCTCCAATTCCCCCTCATTTTTATACGTTAATAACTCTTTCATACGACATTATTTTTTTTTATAAAAATTGCACCAAAAAAACGAGCGTTTTTTTATCTTTAAAACGAATATACTATTGCTATATTTTCGAATTTTTTTTTCTAAAACACAGTTGCGTAAAACGCAATGAAAAAAACCCAGTAGAACGCAATGGAAAAAAAAACCTAAAAAATGACATTTTTCTAAAACACAATGCACCAAAAACACAAAGAAATTTCTTATTTGTAAAACGCAATGGCCAGAAAACACAAAGAAATGTCTTATTTCTAAAACGCAATAGCCTAAAAACACAAAAGAAAGTGTACTTTCTAAAACGCAATGGACTGAAAACACATAAAAATGTGTTTTACTTAAAACACAATGCACCAAAAACACAAAAAAATCTCTTATTTATAAAACGCAATTACCAGAAAACACGTAAAAATGTCTCCTTTCTAAAACGCAATAGCCTAAAAACACAAAAGAAAATGTACTTTCTAAAACGCAATGAACTGAAAACACATAAAAATGTGTTTTACCTAAAACGCAATGCACCAAAAACACAAAGAAATGTCTTATTTCTAAAACGCAATGGCCAAAAAACACTTAAAATGTCTGTTTTCTAAAACGCAATAGACTGAAAACACATAAAAATGTGTTTTACCTAAAACGCAATGCACAAAAAACACAAAGAAATGTCTTATTTGTAAAACACAATGGCCAGAAAACACTTAAAAATGTCTCCTTTCTAAAACGCAATGGCCTAAAAAAACAAAAGAAAATGTTCTCTCTAAAACGCAATGGATTGAAAACACCTAAAAATGTGTTTTACCTAAAACGCAATGACTAAAATCACTTCAAAAATGTGTTTTTCTAAAACGCAATGGTCAGAAAACACATAAAAATGTCTTAGTTCTAAAACGCAATGGCTTAAAAACACCAAAGAAAGTGTTTTCTCTTTTAAACGCATTGAACCAGGACAATGGTTTTGTCTGTGAATTATCTCGACCCCAGCCAGGGGCTCTGCCCCTTGGACCCCGCTAGGGGCTGCCGCCCCTTGGACCCTGCTACCATGCTCTCTTTCAGACAACAGTAAAATCTTGCTTTACAGCTGTAGATGTAAAAGCAGTACGTCAGTTGAGTGTAGTTGAGGGTTTGTAGAGTGTTGAGCTTGATGAAGTACTTATAGAGACTGAAGCAAGCATGAGACAACAGTAAAATCTTGCTTTGGATTATAACTTGAAGTTGGATTCTAACTAAACCATTTGGTATTTGAAAGGGGTAATACTTCCAGCTATAAATTGCTTCTCTATTTAGCTGGTCAATCTGAAAGGGGTAATACTTGACTGGTTTTAATTGTTTTCATAAAAAAAAACTTCTCTATTTGTAAATTATTGTTTTAGTAATAAAAACAATATTATACATTTATTCCTATTTTACGACCAGCTAACCCTTTTTTTCAACATTATGTCCTATTTGATCATTTTATCACTAAGCACTAAGATATTAATCATATCTAATTATCTTATTAGGTTATTTAACATCACATAATCAGTTTTGAAACGCATGTCCAAACGCCCCATAACAAAAATCACCATTGTGCTATTACCTCTTGACCATAAGTAAGAAGAGGGATCTTGTGGCTAAGATCGTTTGCGCTGACCACCAATGCAGTGGCAAAACCAGTAATATTGGATGCAACAGGCCCAAAATTCTGGCGCGAAGGAAGTTCAGAAAAACTATGATGAGGGTCTCTCCTATCATTGTTTCAGAGATTAAATTCATTATCCAAATCATCAAATTCATCCTCTTCTTCATCACCATTCACTCTTGGATTCCCTGGTATTTAAACTTCCTGTTAGGTTCTTTGATATTCACTAAATGACACTTAAAAAATTCATAACATGGATACCTTTGATTTGTTTGTATCTGGTTTTGCATTGAGGGCAAGCTTGATTACCCTCTTCATTCATATTCATAACAAGATCTGCAAATAGGAAATGCACATTCATTACAAGCCACAAATGGCTCCCCATCAACTGTTATTTCAATCTCATCATTGCAAACAACCATGAATCAGCGGTTCAGTTGAGCAAACAGGCCAGATCATGTTTCAGTGTTCTCAGAAGCATTCCAAAAAGCATGAGTCGGGATGGTTTTTGGGTATCTTTAGTTATAGTGCACCCAAAAAGCATGAGTCGGGTTGGTTTTTGGTTATCTTTAGTTATATTTGCATAACAAAACTTTGTAATCATTTTATTCGGTTCAACTGTATATATAAACCATGTAACTTTAAGTCGCAGATTTAAGTCGCACATTTTATTCGGTTCAACTGTATATAAACCACGTAAATTTAAGTCGCACAGTTAAAATTCTTTTGAGTAACTAAACGATCAACCCACAAACCCAGTAAATCAACCCAAACACCCATTTCATGGGTTCGACCCAAAACTGACCCGAACCTATTTAGACTAACCCATAAAACAAACCATGAATTATCATCAATGTTATTATTGTAAATGATAAATGAATGAACTGCTAACAAAAAATTTAATAGTACAAACAAAGTAGTGTTTGTGGGTCAGCTCAACCTAACCAATCAAGTGCCGATCTTTACAGCTCTAGAAAAAGCATATAAATGTAAAACAATACTTACAGGGTAATCATCATGCACACGCCAGATGCTCTCGCCAAGTAGGTTTGCTACCAATAAGACAGTCAGCGGTGGTAAATAGTTATTTTCAGACACCGGAATGGTATTCGTGGTAATCACCTCTTGAAATAGACCACTTGACAACCGATCAATTGCTAGTGGACTGCCGTAAAACATATCCACTTAACTTAAACCATTCATTTTCATATGGAAGAGACAAAGTATGAGGTAAAAGGTGTGTGAGTTACCTGAAAACAGCATGCGTGCTGTATGCATAAACTTCCATGCCTCTTCCCCTTCACGATGCAACAGGTCTGCTCCTTTGGCAATAGTACCTATAAACACAAAATCAACATATTAATCGCCATATAAAGAGATACAAGAGGAAGAAGAAAGTAAATCTCACCAGCAGTATCGATCATGTCATCCACCATAACTGCTACTTTACCTTTCACATCACCGTTCAAATTCGTTACCTGAAAAGGGTAATATCAGAAACATCAAAAGGGAGAATATAATTCTTTCCTTCATCTATAAACTTCTTACTTCAGCTACATTGTGCCCATGACGCCGCTTATCAACAATGGTCAATGGCGCATCAGATAACTTTTTAGCAAAAGCTCGTGCTCTAGCAACTCCACCAACATCCGAGGGCACCCATAGTTGTTAATTGCGAATAGCGACAAATAGCGATAAGGTACCTATAAGCCACATAGCGAATAACGATAAATAGTGGGCGGAAATTTTATAAACAGCGATACGTATGAAAATTTTTTAAATATTTTTATATGTATATTATATCAAAATACCCTGGTATATATGCCATTTTACATATATATTTAACAAAAACGTATAATCCAGCCATTTTATAGCTATATTTACTTGCTATTTATATCAAAAGAAATTAATTGTCACTATTCTCGCTATGAGTCGCTATAATCCTAAATCAGCCATGTTTACCGATTTTGCACCGTCCATTGCCACCTTGAGAGCCGCCACGTTTACCAAATTTGCCAAATCAGCACCTAAAAATACGATAAACAGATCGTAAACTGAACTGACATAAAGAATTATGTAAATATAAACTGTTGCTGGTCTTGAACAACATCAACCTTTCGAGTAATGTATTGTACTTACATTTTGAATTTCGGTAACCTTCGACTTCTGGCTTTTTAACCGTTCACCGCCTGCATTCTCGATCAGCTCTCCCTAACACCACTCTCAAATCTCCAGCATTCGCAATGTAAATCAACCCTTTACAAATAACACCTACCAAACAGCACGTCTCCACAGACGCTATTTGCGGGCATATCCGCCATTGTTCTCTTACAACCGAAAGAAACTCATATCTTGATAACATTCGCAGACATATCTTGATCCTCAGACGCAAATCCTGAACCAAAATAAACAAATACTTTATAAAGTTTCACTCTCAAATCTCCAGCATTCGCAATGTAAATCAACCCTTTACAAATAACACCTACCAAACAGCACATCCCCACAGACGCTATTTGCGGGCATATCCGCCATTGTTCTCTAACAACCGAAAGAAACTCATATCTTGATAACATTCGCAGACATATCTTGATCCTCAGACGCAAATCCTGAACCAAAATAAACAAATACTTTATAAAGTTTCACACTTACACAATCGAATCGAATTCTTGAAACCGTTTAACCGAACTTACTCTTGAGATTAGCAAACAGATTCTCGTTAACGAATCTTGACGTCTCCGGTCCACCATGTCCCTCATAGACGCCGATGAACGTTTCGTACGGACCTGAATTCATCGAACTCAACGGTCCTGATTCCACCTGGCTGATCTAACAAATTGTTTGCTTGAATCACAACCATTGAAAATTCATCACTTACATGCATCAATGAACACAAAATTGGAAAAGGAACTTTACCTAGAAAGGCATTGAGCAAGCAGATAAATCCCAAACCTTGAAGGGTTTATGTACCATCCTTTCTCGATAACCAACCTCCCAGATGCTTATGTGATATAGAAAACAAAATCATGTAAGAAAATCGCAAAAGTGATATAGAAAACGAAAGGGACTGATCTGGCCTGCAAAGGCAGTTAGCCTCACTAACCCAGACTATTAGTTCTCACCTTGGAGACAACTTTTCCTAAGTAGTCGGAACCCTCATCTCTTAAATCATAAGCTTTATAGACACCTGCAAGATGATAACTGTATGCACAAATACACAACATCAAAAGGCTGTACCAAATAATGCTACAAAGACATCAATTAAGACAATTTGTTTCATTAAAGATACAAATCTTACCTGTTGAAGTGCCGCTAGAAATAGTTGCTCGACCAGTCGACCCCATGTATGATGTACCACTTCCGTTCTCGCAACATCAAGGAAATAATCAATCAAACGGCAGTAAATGTCCTTCCAAACTCATACAATTCCACAAATCTTCAAGTGTAACCATAATATTTCATTAACAGTGAAAAGTATTGATTCAACAAAAGAAGTAAACTGTACATAATCATGAGGAAGCGATAACTGTTTCCCTGTCTCCTTAAGCAGTCGCTCCAGCTCAGCATTTGCAGACGCCATAACCTCGCACTGTTCGAAACCCTAGCAAAAAAACCACAGTCAAAGAAACCGAAAACCAAACGAAATCTCCCTAAAAAAACACAAAACACATAAAAAAGCCTATAAATTTAAACAAAAAATCAAGAAATCTTGTAAATAAACCCTAGACTTGTAAATAAACCCGAGAAATCTACTTACAAAGAACAGAGTGCTTGTTGTGCTATTCTAGAGAGAAATCTACTACAAATAAACCATAGATCTTGCCAGATCTTCCACCCACAAGCACCATCATTGACAAACCCACAATCAAAAGGAAGATCTGAAACATTACCCAGATTAGATTCAAATAACAAAAAAAAAAAAAAAAGATATGGTAACAAGAAAGGTACCCTACAGTAGCCACCGGGAAAGAAGCCATAGAAATCGATCTGGTGTCGGATCTGGTGTCGAATCTGCTGAGATAGTGTCGGATCTTGAAGCCACCGGGAAAGAAGCCATGAAGCGACTGTTGGAGTGGAGAAGGGGAGAAGACGGTGATGGCGACGACCGGTTCGATGGAGGAGCGGTGGAGGATCGATGGATGAAATGAAGGTTAGGGTTAGGGTTTGTAGAGAAAGGTGGAGCGTCTGGATGGATGAAACGAATTTTGTGGTTAGATAGAGTGAATGAAAGATTATATTGGATCCATCAAACTAAAAACGAGTCAAGTTAATCCGGGTAAGATCCGCGTGGGTATCAGGTGTTGAAAACAAGTTTTCAACACTTTGTGCTTAACAGGTTTGTACAATGGGCTTTAAAGACTTGTAAAGTGGCAAATGACCATTCTATCCTTCCTATATGCTTTATAAAGTAGTATAGATATATATATCCTTAAAAAACCCCGTGTATTGTACGAATTGAATAAATCTAATTTTATACATCAAATAATAAAAAGTTATATCCTAAAAAACCTCATGTATTACATGGGTCGAGTAAATGTAATTTTGTATAGTGAAAATAAAAATATTTAATATATTAACACAAAGTTTGGTTTTCGTGATAAAAATAGATTATTCTGTTGTTGCAAAATTTGTTAATGTAGTCTCAATAAATTTAACCCTTTATTTAAAACTCTATAAATGTATAAATGATAAATAATATTAGTTAATTTTATTTTAAGTTTCATAAAATCTATTTGATAACAAACTAAACAAAATGTTCAAATATATAGTTAAGATCAAATTAGATAATTAAGTTTGAATTTGAAGTAAATAGATAAATATAAAAGTAATAATTAATTCAAATAAATAATATTATAAATGAGAAGAAGATTAAACTAAATAATAATTATCCATAAGATATTAAACTAAATAATATTTAGTAGGAGGATTATCTTTAATGAATTAGAAGAGATTAAACTAAAATAATAGTTATCTACAAGAGATGCTCTAATATGATGACAAGTGTCCCCAAAGTGATTTCTTTTATTATATAGTAAAGATAAAGATGATGATAATGACATTGGCGAGCTGAGCTCAAGCCGAGCTTTGGCTCGTTTAAGCGATATTGAAGCGAGTTCGAGCCGATCTTTTAGCTTGGTTGTTCTCAAAATATCTCGAGTCGAGCTCGAGCTTAACTCACGAGCCGAGCTCGAGCTCAAATGAGTAGACTCGAACCAAGCCGAGCTCGAGCTTCATAAAACATGACGGGCTCGGGCTTGGCCCGACTCGAAATGCATGACATAATCACTTGACATCTTAGAGGATGTTTGTGATTACGTTTTAAAGTGATTATTTGATTATTGCGTTTATAAAACATAAAGAATCTAAAAAAATGTTTGGATGAAAAAGTGATTATTTACCTACATGCTTTTTCGAAACACAGTTTTAAAAACGCAACACCAACCTAACACCTTAAAATCACAATCAACAAGAATTGTTGCACACTATAGGCAAGTTCGGCGAGAAACTCAACACACGAGTCATATCATATGCGATCGTCATCATCTCCTTACTGGCGTCACTACTGCTAACTTATTAAACCCTAGTCCACACACACACATCCACCCAGCTTCTTGTTTTCAATTCAATGGCGGATCCACAAATTGTAGCAGGTAGACGACGACATGTGTTCGACTCATTCTACTCGATCATTACACTTGTATTCATTCTAATCGCCTGTGTTGAGCTCTGCGATGCATCCACCGTCGTTGACGTTTACCGCCTCATCCAATACGATATCTCCGGTGCACCTTTTGGATCTCGTGCTGCTTCGATTAATCATCACGCCGGTTCTTCGTTCTCTCCTCCTGGTTCCGATCTGTCTCGTACTGTTGCCGTACTTACTCTGCGTGAATTGAATGAAACTTTTGTTAGAGGTAACTGTTGAGTTCATCATCTTCGTTGAATCTGATTTTGTGCGGTTTGACTTTTGAGCGTGTTATGTAAATCTAGAGTGTAAGAAGATCAGTTTGATTTTGGATTTTATTGAGTTTGAATTAGGTGAAATTGATAAAAGTGTTGTTGATTGGTGCTTAGATTCGGTTAGAAGCTGAATATACTTGAGATGCAAACGGATTAAATGTTCTCCGTTGAATCTGATTTAGTGTATTGATTATGTGTGGTTTGAGCTAGTTTTATGAATCTAGTGAATGAGATCATTTTGATATGCACCGCAGCTTAGTCTGTTTGTAGATTTTGGAGTTATTGAGTTTGAATTAGGTGAAATTGATAAAAGTGTTGGTGATAGGTTCTTAGGATCGGTAGGAAGCTGAATATACTGGAGATGCAAAGTGATGTGATCTCCATTGAATCTGATTTAGCGTATTGATTATGTGTGGTTTCAGCGTGTTTTGTAAATCTAGAGAGTAAGATCAGTTTGATATGCATAACTGCTGTCTGTGAATAGATTTTGGATTTTGTTAAGTTTGAAGTAGGTGATATTGATAAAAGTGTTGTTGATTGGTGTTAGGATCGGTAAGAAGGTGAATATGCTTGAGATGCAAACTGATTCGCTTTTATTATGACGTTGATTTGCAACTTTACTTATTTGAGCAGATTCATGATAGTTGTGATTCAAATTTACAAAGGTAGCAAACGGTCAGTAGCAGATAGATCGGCTAAAATTTAACAAAAATATAGTTACTTACATAGAAAGTTTGACTAAACCAGAATTTAATGAGATGTTTACCAGCTGTTTCCAAAGTTTAGGCTGTCGCGAGTGCTACTATTTTCGAAGCTGAACTTTTGGATACATTTTGATGATAAGAGATGTGTTCGCTTTTGTTTATAGTATGAATATGAATATGAATGTTGGATTTTAGAATTGTTATTTCTTTCTTTCTACCTGTTGGCTGAATTTGAAGCCGGTGGAAGTTGGAAACTTGGAATTCAAGCTAATTGTATTTTAGATTTAAGACTTGAAACGAAAGGTGATATCTGACGTCGAAGAGAGTGTGACAGATTCACAGAGGAAAAAAGCAGAAGATGAAATTGATTGTTGTTTGATATTGAAGCAATGTGACGAGTTCGTTGACAGAAATTGAGGGATGCTAAATTATGAAATCTGAAGTGATTATAGGATCTATGTGTGGGTGCATAGTTCTTCATTTTGTATCCTGATTTAGTAATTGGCTTAAAGTGTCAAATTTATCTGAATATAGTTTTGTTAAATCTTTTGCTGTATTCATTCAAATCGTATCCGACTAGTTAGGTTTAAAGGTTTTTCATTGTCGTTGTCACGTCTATGATTATCTGATTCAGTTTTTTAACTATCGTTGACCATATGCAGAATATATTGAACAGGGAAAGCCTTTAGGGGGCTTACTACTTCTACTTCCTCAAGTTTTTCGTTCTGATAACAGTCAAACTGTTATTGATGATGGTGATTACAAGGATATGAAAAAAAAGTTGGCGGATTTAGAGCAAAAACTAATACATTCTACTATTCAAGTGAGTGAACAATATATGTGCATAACAACTATTATCCTTGTGCATATGCAATTGATTTTTTAACAAAAATAAAATCATGTTCGACAATGAACTATGACGTGTAAAAGGTTTAAGACAGTTTTGATTCTTCACAAGTCAGAATATGGTGCTTAATGTTTTTTTTTTCTATGATTCACTTTTATCTTGTTTATTAATTCTGTTTTCATTTTACAGTATCCTGTCTATTTTGCTTTTGAAGATGAAGACTTAGCTAACGTGTTAGCCGATATCCAGAGAAACGATGCGGCTGGCCAGCCTGCAACAGCAACTACTGGCGGGTTAGTATATAATATATGTATGCTTACAGCTTACGCTCTAGTACAACCGGTAGAAAGTTTACTTCTACATTATATTTACAATGTATGTTATGCTATAAATTTTTGTGATCTACCCTATTGCTACTGTTACTTAAAGTTAAAAGAATTATTTGAAACTGTTGAATTTAATTGCAACATTTTATCTTGAATCATCACAATCAGAACTTGTGTTATTTTCAGATTTGGTGTTTAGTAACTTTATAACACATCCATAATTAATCTTTATGATCTAAAGTTTTACTGCTCTATGCTTCTTTATAAAAGATTCATGAAGTTTTTATAGTACATTTAACTTAATTTGGTTACTTAGTTTGGATATTGGTGGTGATCTTGGCTGCATTCCTTTCTATAATTGCAGATACAAGCTTATTGTTACGTCACCGGCTCCTAAGAAACTTGCATCTCCCACAATTACAAACATTCAGGTTTTCTCTTCTTTGCATAATTACATTTGATTGTTTATTCTATATACTTGTGTTAGTTGAAGACTTGAAGTGTTCCTGCAACGGAACAAAAACCAACCAAGCAATATATCTTATGATTATGTGAGGGAATAAATGCTAAAATAAATAAATACATATTTCAAGCAGTAGAATTTATTTGTCATCGAACATTGAACATATAAGGTTTAGGTAGATTCTACTGAACATTGAACATATAAGGTTTAGGTAGATTCTACTGAACATTGAACATCATGTGTCAAATGTGATGTAAACATCTTTTAACGACACTCATTCTGAAACTGATTTTTAAGAGATTTATGAAAAAGATACGGTTTTCTAATTAGTTTAAAGTTTAAACAAATGTAAAGATTGCTTAAAGTTGCAAAGTTCGAAAACTAAATGGCTAACCTAGTTTAGAAGAAACCCGAAAACCAAATGGCTAACCTAGTTTAGAAGAAACCCGAAAACCAAATGGCTAACCTAGTTTAGAAGAAACCCGAAAACCAAAAAGCATTACATTACACAAATACATACCCAATTTGCTTATGAATTGATCGATTTGGGTTATGCTTTACACTAAACAGGTCAAATGAGCCAAACGGGTTGAGACGTTTAAAGGGTTCTCTTTCTTTTAATGCATAGGGCAGGAGAATTGCTTTATCCAATAATTTACATTAATTAATCTACAAATATAGTCTTTGTAAACCTAACTACCAGTTTAACACACTAGTAATTCATAAATTAAATTAAAAAATGTACAGAAAGTGTTCTGGTCAACCTGTTGCGGTTCGTTTCAACCTGTACCATGAAATTATCTGTTTTAATCAAACCCATATTGGTAACTTCTTACAGGGATGGTTGCCTGGATTGAAAGCTGACGGGGATTCAAACCAACTCCCAACTATTGCCATCGTGGCATCATATGATACGTTTGGTGCAGCTCCGGTAATTTACGAGATTACCCTTTCATTTTATTCCCTATAATCACATTACATTTACTTAATTGTGTCTTGAAATTATCCATAATAGGCATTGTCAGTTGGAAGTGATAGCAATGGAAGCGGTGTAGTGGCACTTCTTGAAATTGCTAGATTATTTTCTATTTTATATTCCAACCCTAACACGAGAGGAAGGTATAACATACTCTTTGGGCTGACATCTGGTGGGCCTTATAACTACAATGGAACTCAGAAGGTGTGTATCTTTCTCTATGTACTATGTATTAGATTTGGCAATTTCTAGGCCTGTAAATGAACCGAACGTTCATGAACTGTTCGTGAACTTGTTCGGTGGGAAGTTCGTTTATGTTAATAAACGAACGAACATGAACACAATTTTTTGTTCATCTAATCAAACGAACAAACATTAACACACGTTTTGTTCGTTCATTTTTGTTCGTGAACGTTCATTTATGTCCGTTCATTTATATTCATTTATTTATATCTGTTTATGTTTTTTTCGTTTGTCGTTTAAACATAAAAGAACCTTCTAACTACTTATATAAATATAGATAATTGGTAATTGGGTTTTCTAATGATAAAAATGGGTTTCCCATGGAATTTATCATAATTAATCACTAATTTATATAAAAATTACTTTATGTTGAGTCAATTATGTTCATTTATGTTAGTTCAGTTATGTTTATATGTGTTGCTTATTGTTTGTTAATGTCCGTTTAAGTTTGTTTGTTTACGTTCATGAACTGTTAGTTTAGTTTCTAAACGAACGAACATGAACATGTCCATTTTCATAATAAACGTATATGAACAAAAAAGTGTGTTCGATTATGTGTTCGTGTTCGGTTAAAGTTAAATGAACAAACACGAACATGCCTCTATTCATGTTCGTTCAGTTCCTTTACAGGCCTAGCAATTTCAACTCATTGACTTACAAATGTGTCAATTTGAGCAGGTCAAATGGTTGAAAGTTGCCCCAAATTTATTTTTATTGCATATAATATTCTAAATTGTTTTATTCAAACAATTAGATTTGTATTACTATATTTTGATAAATACTTTAATACACATGCGTTATCTATTAAAATGAACAAAGTGTTTATGGGTCAAACCAACCCGACCCGGACGCCTGTATAGAATCGATTTCGTTTCAATCTTAACCTGTTTTTCATGTTATCCAAACTTTGTATGACCCACCCATCTTGCCACATCTACTATATGTATCTTTTTTTTCTTGACATTTGCCAATCATTATGTTTTTTATTCCTTGCAGTGGCTTAAAAGTTTTGATCAGCGTTTACGTGAAAGTATCGATTATGCTATCTGCCTGAATAGTCTTAGCTCAGGGGAAAATGGGTTATGGCTTCATGTTTCTAAACCTCCAGAGAATGCTTATGTAAAGCAAATTTTTGAGGCAAGTGTATAAAAAACCTCCTAGGAAGCACGATACATGTTGGACTGGATACAGTAACTATTCATATGCTTAAATATCAACCTTAAAAACATACCTAATTCTTGTGTACAGGGTTTATCCAACGTAGCTGAGGAATTGGGCCTTAAAGTTGGCCTAAAGCACAAGAAAATAAATGTTTCCAATTCCCGAGTAAGTAATTTAGACAATACGGATGTTAATTTTAACACATTGCACGTATTATACAGTTTAGGAAGCGATTTGATTTTATGCATACATGCAGGTGGCATGGGAGCATGAACAGTTTTCAAGGTTAAGAGTTACTGCAGCCACACTCTCTGGACTTTCTGTTGCACCAAATTTACTAGAACATACCGGAGGCATTTCTGATAAAAGGTGAATAATTTAAATTTTGGATACATTGTCATCTTTACCTTCTATTTAAACAACCATATAATAAGGAGAATCATTTTTCTGATCTTGCCAATATTTATTTAGTTTGCTTTGTCATCAGGGAATTTGTGAATGAAGATGCAGTTGTTCGGGGCGTAAAATTGGTTGCCGAGAGTCTGGCTGTAAGACTCTTATTAAATAAATAATTATTAATTGTGGACATTTATGCATGAATACGTTTCAGCATGTAATGCTAGCTTTATTATATAAAATTAAAGGAAGTGTGAAAATCGCTTAAACAACTATTATACGCAGAGGCATATCTATGGTCACGAGGGGAAGAACGTCAATATTTTTGCAGATAACAGTAGTTTGGCGGTTAATCCTTCTTACATAGGATCATGGCTTGACCTTCTATCAAAAACACCTCGTGTAGCACCTTTTCTCTCGAAGGACAGTGCATTTATAATGGCATTGAAAAAGGTATTTTTCATTTTGATATTTTATTATTTTTGGTTTTTGGGTTTTGCTAACAAATAAATTAAAATCCACAATTTCAAATTCATTCTGTTATTTGTTGATTTCAGGAATTAGCAGATCATGTTGTAGAAGTGAATTTGCAACATGACGTGATTGATGGGATGTTCACCTTTTATGATTCAACAGTTAACACACTGCAGATTTATCAGGTAAAGTTATTTCCACTTTCGTCTCTTTATCAGAGTAATTGTTGATGTTACCCACTTTCGTCTCTTTATCATATTAACCATATGCTCGTTGACTGTATCGTAGGTCGCCAGTGTAACATTTGACTTGCTTTTGCTGCTTGTTCTCGGTTCATACTTGATTACCCTTTTCAGTATCCTTGTGATAACTACCAGGGTATGTTCTCGTTTGCTTAACCTTTAGGTATAGGCGCCAATTTCTACCGGGTGCATAAAAAATCTTCTTTGGAAGGAAACCTGTCAAACGGGTCAAAAGTCACCAAAAATTAGAGTTTGTTATTTGTTAATACCTGTGTCCCACTGTCCCATATCTGTTGAGTATCAGTTACTCATTACATGTTAGGTTTCTATGTTTTGGGTATACACGTTTATGATCTTAGATGGTTAAAAGTTATCTTTTGGGACTTGCATTACCCAAAACCCGATCAAACATTCACCCAAAACTGACTTGAAATATCAAATACTCACTACACTTCTAACTGTTCTATATTCCTAATATTTCTTACAACTTCATAATATTTCATATATTTTTTAAAATTTTATCATATATCTATATATTCGATTCTATATATTCGATTTCAATGTGGGTAACTGGTATGGGATTGGTTTCGGGTAATCAGACTGAAACGGACCCCTCATCATTTTATTCACAAGTTATTTTTACTGAAATGGATCCCCATATTGGCAATTTAGGATAACATGGCTCTTATGTTTATTGCATTTCGGAATTATTAAATTGAGAAAAAAACATTATTATAAAATGTGCACGTATTATATCCTTCAACAGGGTTTGGATGATCTCATCAGTCTTTTCCGTCGTCCTCCATCTCGCAAGATGAAATCAACTTGATGAAACGCGTGCCTGTTGTGGGACAAAACTTTACAGTTTCTGCATAACTAGTTCATTCTGACTGCAGAGATTAGATGTGCTCTTGATGGTCTCTTGTAGCTTTACTTGTAGTTACCGAGGACTATTTTTTGTTATCATCACAAACATGCAGAAATTTTTGGTTATTCTTAGACGTGTAACCTCTGTAATCTTTTACGGCAATTTATAGTAAATTTGTTCTCGGTGATGTCCGACTTTAAGGGAAAAACAAATTGTCCCTTTGTAGTTTGTAGTGTGTATGGTCAGTCCCAACCCATGGGAGAAACCGATATAAGGCTAAGGTAGCCTAAAGGGGTGTAAATGAGTATCCCGAGCTTAGCTCATTTTGTGCATTATTTTGAAAGCTCAAGCTCTTTATTACATGACTTATAATATAGGTTCAAGCTCATTTAAGCTCTTAACAAACCGATTTGAAGTAGTTCAAGAGCGGCTTGACTCGTTTATATTCATAGTAAGATTAACATTTACAAGCCACAAGAGCGGTCTACAAAGAAGCCTTGGTACTCAATATTCGTGGGTTGATTTCAATAGACTAGAATGTTGCAATGAAATATCCGAAGTATTATACAAGTATATAACAAAATAAAACTGAAAAAAAAAATATGCATATTGTAGAGGAAACAAGTGTTGTTTTAACAATCAATGTATTGTTGATTAAGTAGACTACTTAACGTCCATGTGAAAATACATTAGGCCATATATAGTGTTCAAGCCCCATAACCCCCATAGATGTGGGGTTATACAACATGATTGTGATTGTGTGTAAGAAAGGGGATTATATAACTTGAGTGTTGTTAGTTGCAAATAGTTGAAGGGCCTAGTTGTTAACTAGAGGTCCCTACATGCAAATATAGATGTCCTTGCATGTAATTATAGGTGTCCGACATGTAATTAATATTTACTTGTTGGTTCTTCCTTCCCCTATAAACAGAGGGGTCCTTTTCATTTGTAAATACACACTTAATTAATACAAGTGGAGATTTCTCATACCAGTCTCATTTACATGGTATCAGAGCTAAAGGTTTCTTAGCTCACGAGCATCTTTTCAGGTGACCATTTCCGGCTAAATTTCCGGTCACCACTAGTCCCGTATAACCTTCATCTTCCGCTCCTAAAACCCGTTTTAGAAGGTTCGTAGTATGCTCTGTGGTTGCAGCTTACTCTGATCTTCCACATCAGAAACGGATTTTCTTGGAACTCAAACACCCAAAACCATCACAACCCGTAACCTCCTTTTTCAGATCCAACCATTTTCCGGCACGTTACATTACACCGCCACCACCATTGAACTCGTCATCGCCCGATCTACAAAACCCCTCAAACCACCCCGCCAACCGCTGCCGCACATGCCCCTACGCGCTGCCGGAACCTCCGCCGCTACCACCCACGCGCCGCGCGTGACGCCACCTCCTGCCGTCGTATTTTTTCCAGTTTCGTCGGAATTTGTTTCCGATCATTTCCGTGCAGTTGGTTTTTCGATCTGAGCAACTTTGGTTTTCTGCCTCGGTTCACGTGTTTGGGTTTCATCTCAGTTTTCCGCTTTTCTAGCTTGAACATCTTTTCAAATGGGTGACGAACGAAATCACACCAGTACATACACCAAGGAGGAGTATGATTTGCTTCAATGGTTCCTTGCTTTTTGGTCATCCGGTCCTCAAACCAACTCGGTACAACCAGGTACGTTTTCTGGCCTTGACTTATCCTGGATTATTGATTCTGGAGCTACTTATCACATGACTGCGAATCAAGGAATTCTCACTAGCCTTCATAATACCTCTTACCCACCAGTTAAACTTGCAGATGGTTCCTCGTGCCCTGTACGCGGCATCAGATCCATTCAGAACCCAGATAGCTGACTGGTAGTCCATAGGACAACCCTTAAATGTTATAAACGAAAATTTAATCTCGCATTTATCCATGTATTTATCTTGAATTAGATAACTACGGTTGTTCATGTTCCAGGTGTGTTCGGGGCTTTAAAAGTGTGGAAATGAAGCTTCGAATAGGCGCGACTGGATTGGAGATTGAAAGATGGAGCATAAATGAAGAAAATAATTTATTGGAATTGAAGAATTAAGAAGATGACATGATAGAGGATGAAATTACGAGAACGTGGGCGAAAACGGCGAAGAAAACGGAGTTGAAACGAAAAAGTTAAGCTGAAAACAAAATTTTATGCTGAAGCCTACCGTAGCCTACGGTGGAGGGCGTAGCTTACGGTGGACCCTGACAAAAATTGTCACCGTATGACAGTTTAAACCCACCGTAGGCCATTCCAAGCCACCGTAAGCTACGGTAGCCACCGTAGCTTACGGTGGAGGCCAGCGAGAAATGTGTAACTGCCCTATTTTATGATGTTTTATTGTGTCTTTTCAACTCCAATCATACCTAACCGTTTTGAGCAGTCCTTGGAGGCGAAAATAGGTGTTCTTGTGTGGATTTTGCAAGATTCTAACATTGGGTTTGTTGTTTTAATTCCTATGAACAATATAATTGATGTAATGATGATTCACCACACTATGCGCGGCTAATCTCGTTGGTGATCATCCCGAATGTAAGGTTTGCTTGTGACACTTATGTTTTGTTCTTTAATTTATGGAATAATAGACTTTGCATGTGTTGTTTAGTTTATTATGGTGTTTGAGTGATTGTTTGTAAATTGTTAATGTGTATTTGATCATAGTTCTAAACCATACGTTCTTGGTGCCGTTGGCAATCGAGATATCATGGGAGGGATTAGGGTTGGATATATGTTGATTGGTCATCGGGTAACAACCTCGCGTTCTAGGAATCCGAGTACTTAGTTCCCTTTCATCACAAACAATTGATCTTACATGAGCCATGTCTATATGGTTTTTTCCAGTTGAACATGAACATTGGTTGTTACTTAAAACCTGAAACTTGGGATGATCGCTACCTTCTTATCCTGCTACAAAACTTAACTTTGATTTGTAATCTAATTTAGTTCAATGTAGACAATTAAAACCAAACAACCAAATCAGTGAATTTACTTTGCTTGCAATTTATTTAAACTTAGTTATTTTAGATAACCATTGAGATAGAACATATTCCACAGACTCTCTGTGTTCGATACCCACTTACCGCTAGCTATCTAGTAGTATTTGGATTAAATTTGATTGAGACTTTGACCTCACGTCAATAGCCTAAACCCGTCTTCTATTCTTCTTGTTCCTAACTTCCTTGCCAGCCTTTTATCTGTCAGTCAGATTACCAAACGAAATAATTGTTCCGTTACCTTTTATCCTACTCATTGTACCTTTAATGTACTAGGTACTAACCGAGTAATTAGCACCGGCCTCGAATCAGAAGGTCTCTATCGAATATCCTCATTGTCACATCCCAAAGAAAACATCTATGAGTCTAGTATCTTTGAAACTCATTGTCGGTTAGGCCATCCCTCAGCAGCCGTTGTACAGCAAATGAAACGTGGCATCTCTATTCTCGATAACTTCCATTGTGAGTCATGTCAACTCGGTAAACATACTCAACGTCCTTATCCCCCAAAAGTGTTAAGCCGAACCATTTCCATATTTGAACTTGTCCACTCAGATATATAGGGTCCATGTCCAGTTAAGACTACACTGGGTTTTCAATATTTTGTCACTTTCATTGATGATTATTCTCGTGCTACATGGGTTTACCTATTGAAATCCTGTAGTGAAATCAACTCGATCTTTCATGAATTCCATGCATATGTCAAGACCCAGTTCAAAACATCCATCCAAACCTTACGCATCGATAATGCTAAAGAATATCTATCCACCGATTTCTCTACATATCTCAAATCACAAGGTATAATTCATGAGACTTCTTGCGCGTATACATCCCAACAGAATGGTGTTGCTGAATGCAAGAACCGGCATCTGTTGGATGTTACTCGCACACTCATGATTCATTCTCATGTTCCTCGTCA
The DNA here is from genome assembly GCF_002127325.2 of Helianthus annuus. NCBI lineage: Eukaryota > Viridiplantae > Streptophyta > Magnoliopsida > Asterales > Asteraceae > Helianthus > Helianthus annuus. Next base: position 132,658,012 of record NC_035433.2, on the reverse strand, counting down.
ATTTTGGGGTGATGTTGTTCTTACTGCGGCTTATCTGATTAATCGTATGCCATCGTCTATTCTTCATGGTCAAACCCTGTTCTCTGTTTTATTTCCTTGAGGAACTCCGTTTCCTCTGTAGCCCCAAATTGTTAGTTTGATGAAATTGATGATGTATTGTGTTGATGATCACTATACTTGCTAGTATAGATGAAATATTTGAACAATCTAGAGACTAGGTCAAGTGTTCATACATGACATAAAGTGGTTTTGATAGTAGAATGAAATTGATGTTATAGTGATGTCAAAACATGCATATAGTCTTTATATTTACAAGAAAATATGAGATACTTTCCTCAATTGATGTTTGGATTAAAGTCCATGTATATGGTGAAATGGGTTTTTAAGATAGTAATAAAATCCCCAAATTCTAGTATGATAATTTGAGGGATTAGCTATGATGATTAAAAGTCTTGCTAACTTGACGTTAATAATTGTGTAAACTTGACGAATCGAAAGAAATAAGGTAAATTTGGTTAAGGAAATTAGCCAAATTGGTGTCCTAAAAATGATGCCACCAAGTGTTAGATAAAATGCCTAATGAGTTTTATTAAACTTGTTAGTGCATATACATGTAAAACGAAAGTTTGACTTTTAAAAATTAAATCGACCTATAATTGAATCGAATACGAAATTTGGTAGAAAAGTCCATAAGGGTGATGGTCATGGTATTGATGACTAATCTAACTATCTTATGGATATTTTATTAAAGTTTGACTCTTGACGAGCTAGGTGGAAGCTTGGAGAAGAATGGGTCAAACGGGTCAAAGGCGCAAGAAAGAATAAACGGACTTAAGGTAAGTAAACCTTACAATTCCTAGAATAGAATTACAACTTACGTGATGGAAAGTATTTTGGGGATTGAGGACAAAATGTAATGTGACCTTATGGTGTCAACCATAATGGGTCAAACGAGTAAAATGGTTGGTAACCACTTATCGTGTTTTGTCAATAAAATAGTTGTTGCCAGCAACAGGTACGCTACTTGCAGAAACTGTTTCGAGGTCTAAACCATTGAGTTTTCACACAATATTTGATCAGAAGTTGTTTCACAACATAAAAGATGTTTGGTAATTTTTATAGATTTTTCCAAAGTTGTTTGACGTAGTTTTCGCAGCTGTTTTGTCAACAATATAGTTGTTGACAACAACAGGTCCGCTAATAGCAGAAACTGTTTTAAGGTCTTAACTATTGAGTTTTGACACAATATTTGGTCAGAAGTTATTTCACAACATAAAGGATGTTTGGGATTTTTTATAGATTTTTCCAAAGTTGTTTGACGTGGTTTTCGCGGATGTTTTATCAACAAAATAGTTGTTGACAGCAATAGGCCCGCTAATTGCAGAAACTGTTTCGAGGTCTTAACTATTGAGTTTTGATACAATATTTGGTCAGAAGTTGTTTCACAACATAAAGGATGTTTGACAATTTTTATAGATTTTTCCAAAGTTGTTTGACGTGGTTTTCGCGGCTGTTTTGTCAACAAAATAGTTGTTGACAGCAACAGGTCCGCTAATTGTAGAAACTGTTTCGAGGTCTTAACTATTGAGCATTGACATAATATTTGGTCATAAGTTGTTTGAAAACATAAAGGATGTTTGGTAATTTTTATAGATTTTGCCAAAGTTGTTTAACGTGGTTTTCGCGGCTATTTTATCAATAAAATAGTTGTTGACAGCAACAGGTCCGCAACTTGTAGAAATTGTTTCGAGGTCTTAACCATTGAGTTTTGACACGATATTTGGTCAGAAGTTGTTTGACAACATAAAGGATGTTTGGTAAGTTTTATAGGTTTTTCTATAGTTGTCTGGCGTGGTTTTCGCGGCTATTTTGTCAACAAAATAGTTTTTGACAGCAACAGGTCCGCTAATTGCAGGAACTGTTTCGTGGTCTTAACTATTGAGTTTTGACACAATTTTTTGTCAGACGTTGTTTGACAACATAAAGGATCTTGGGTCATTTTTATAGATGTTTTAATGAAATAGTTTGATGCGATTTATGTGTGACATTTGTGCCTCTACAACCATCATACAAATACGAATCCAATGAAATCTTGTGTTTCATTCTTGGGATTTGTACAAATTACATGTGACTTTTACACATATCAATTCTTGTTCGATTTCAAGCTTTAAATCGCTTTCTGGAAAGTTATACGCAAACTATTACGTAAACGTAATCAGTTTCACGCAACAAACACTCTGGAATAGTGATATGAGCTTAACATACCTTAAATAACCTTTACATAACTTAGAAATAAGTTTCGAAGGGTTTGGTATGTCAAAAACAATTTTATTCGATCGCAGGGACTATTTGCGACAAGCTGCAAAAGTCTGCCGATTCCTATAGCAACACACATTTCGGAACATGATCATAAGATAAAAATACCCTAAATATCCTTTACATAGCTTAGAAATAAGTTTTGAGGGGTTCGGTATGCGAGAATACGCTTAATTGATCATAGGGACTAAAAGCGTTAAAACTGCGAAAGTATGCATTTACGTGCATACCTTGCATTCTGACCATATCCGGACATTCATAAATTTATTTAATCATTAAAATATTATATTCTAGTGATGGGAATGCAAAAACTTCATTCGTTTCGCAATTTGGGTCATTTTCGCGTTCGTTACGATTCCGTCGTAATTAACCGAAAACCGTAACAGTACGGCTAAACGAACCGACATCCGTGACATTTTTTTAGCATAATTCAAGTTAAATATACCTTAACTTCATCATGGAGCTTGAAAATGGGCTTGACGTGTGTTAGAAGTGCCAAAACGTGACGAAACAAGCACAGGGACTGAAACTGTCAACTTGTGAAACTGGCTGGTTTGCAAGGTCCATACGGACCGTATGGACTAGAGCTTACGGTCCGTAAGCAGTTTCCAGCTTCACAAAAATTAGAAACTTCTAATTCAGCTGCTGTCTTGGTTTGAACGATTGGTTTATGGTAAGTGATTACGTAACGGGACGAGTGTAATGTGATAAAAGCATGGTGGATATGCCGCTGGTACTTCCTATATATAAGTGTTTTTAACACATTACATGTCGTTGCGTTATCTAGATCACTTGGACGAATGTTTTCAAGACGAAATTACAGTACAAGGATTAGTTAAAGATATAAACCATACAATGTTTAATTTCAAAGCCGATTTACTACTTGGTTTACAAAGACAAATGTTTTCAGTCAAAATTCATGGCTACAATGGTTTTGATTTACACATATATCAACTTGTAAAGTTGATAAAACATACTGCAATATCAAACACTTTTGATTTCAAGGTACACACTCTACAACTCTCGTAGTTGGACGATGTATTGCGATATGAATTCAAAGCCATGAATTTGACACACTCATAAAACCTATGTACTCGTCGGCATTTTTATGCTGACTTATTTTCACATATGTTTCAGGTTCTACTATGTGATGATTGTTGATTGCTTGCTACACATAGGATGGACGAGGCATTAGTGACTTAAAACAAGATAGACAATTTGTTGAACTCGTTTGTTTTACTTTAAGACAATGTTAAACACTCAATAATTAAATAAAACACAACTTCAATATCCATGTGTTGTGAAACAATTATTCTGTTACTCGACTCCCCGACGTTTCCGCCGCGTTTTGTTGTTTTAACGCGGTCGGGGTGTGACATTATGCCGACGTTTTGTCATAAAATTGTGGTTGATATAAAAATGTTTGATAATTTTGTAACGAGTCAAAATTGTTAGGGAAACGGTCGAGTGGAAATGTGACCCGGCTGGGTAAGGGTTCTGAGAAAAAGACATGTTTCAGTTGACACGACCGGGTGGAAATCTAAACCGGCTGGGTATGGGGGCTGGAAAAAAGGGATATTTTGTGCTTAATATTTTCGTTCAAATGTTTTGATTTCCGATCGTTTGACCATAGAACTTAAACACTAATTGTTTTTAGTGTTCATGATAGGCTTTCACTAAGGCGGGAAGCGTACGGATAGACGACCAAGCACGTCAAGAACCGAACACTCTTAAACCGCCATTTCTACAGAGCATTCTTCGGGAAAGTTTAAGCGTGATCACGCATGACAAAGTTTTATGCATTAAAATCTTGTTTTTAACGGTAACTTATTTGTATAATTACCCATTAAGTTGGTTTGTCTGGGTTATTCGTTAATCCAGACTCGTACGTTAAACATCCGAAAAATTTGGGACCTAATTATCCGCATTTGATTAAAATATTACTAAAACGGGTTAGATTGTTACAGAACACCGACATCAAAATCTTTATAATTGTTATATCCTTCTAAATGAGAACACCCTACATCATCCAATTTACCTGGTACATCATCATTTTGTTTTAAACATTCAACAACCAACTTTTACTTGGACACAACCTCTTCTCTATTCACTTGTTTTATTGCATCAACAGAGGCTAACCACTCTTCATCATCTCTGTCAGCCCCATTATCAACCAAATCTGCTTTATAGTAACTATTACACGAGCTGGTTCGCCTTCCGTTAAAGTGATATGCACCGAATGCAACATATAAATTATATCAAATAAGGTATAAAATCAACTCTTTTATGTACTAATGTTGAAAAAATTGCGTTTCTTTGTATACTTTTGATTTTCAGGATTAAAAGAGCTTAAATGTACAAAAGAAACAAATTAACGACAAAAACCAACATAAATACAAAAGAAGAGAAGTTGATACATCATACCAACCCTCCGAGCTTCACCCCAAGACCAAAAATAAGAAATCAGAAGACAAGTACGGGGTCGTGCCACCAAGGCATGGGGTCGTGCCCCACTCCAGATTTCATGAACAAAAGACAAACAAGAGACACGAGCTGTGGTCAACTCCCAAATACGCAAAATCTTCAATAGTACAAGTACAAGGTCACGGGGCGGTGTTAGCATACGGACTGACACAACTCATTAAATGAAGACAGAGAATGAGACAAGAGGTCGTACCCTCCAGGCACGGGGCCGTGTAAGGAGTTTGTTTCCAGCTATAAATAGGGATGCTTGGTTCAATTGCAATCCATCCCTTAACAGTCCTCTCCCTCACTTCACCACCACTTCTCCACCACTGCAACACCATCATACACCACAACCGTTGAGTTTAGAGTGTGTAGTAGTCTCGGGATCCAGAATTGATCGTAAGAGTCTTTGTCAAACTAAGGCCATGCTTGACTAATCTCTTACATCACTTGGTGAAGACAATTCTTTTATGTATTACTTTTGATTTTCAAGCTTTGGTTAACTTTTTAATTGGGTGTGTATTAATGACTTTAATAACTAGTTTTTTATATTGAAAGTGAACTTTATTCTATCGCCTCTTTATGTTTTGTTGATTCACTCATTCGTGTATTTACGGTCTATATAAAGCGCGTTAACTGTCTGGAATTGGGTTAGAAGAGTGGTTTGGGTAAAGTTCTTGCCTCGTTCTTTGTATAGATCCTGTGAGGACTTGATTCAAGCTTATTAGACTTCCTTTGAGGCAGATAACATCAAATCGGGGGAAGTAAGAACGGCTTGAATCCCTTATAAATAAACTACTACTAAGACTTTAAACCGGTCTTGTGGGACTGTATCTCTGCTGACTCAGACCAATATGGTCGAGGGTAGGGTTGCCTCCAAAAGAGGGACATGCCACATTTTGCATTAATAAGTTACTTAATTATATTTCAATATTCCGGCCTTGCGGGACTGTATCCCTGCTAACTCAGACCAATATAGCCCAGGGTAGCGTTGCCTCCAAAAGAGGGACATGTCACAATAACTAAGATAATCTATTAAAAAACCCAAAGTGCGAAAATCATCAAATGATACATAAAAGATAAGTCAGAACCAAGAGATTCTATTTTGTCTATCTTTTATTATTTTAGTTTCTTTATTGAATTTAATTACTAAAAATCTTTTTCTTAAAATTTGGTTAGATTAGACGTTGACGATATTCCAGTATTAAAAGCTCTTGTGTCCTTGGACGACCTCGGTATCTTACCATCACTATACTACGCCAACGATGGGTGCACTTGCCCTAGCGTGAGTGATAGTGTTATATCGTGTTTTATAAATTTAAAGCTTGATAAACGAGTAAAAGTGCTTAAAAATATCAAAAATTATACCCGCTCGACACCACGTCATAAAGCAAGTGGTTCTGGTTCAATTAAGTAAGGTGTTACATCAGTAAACCTAACATTCCTCATTTTTGGAGTAGCAACTTCGAATGCCCCACCAATCTAAACGTTAATCTTGATGCTTTCTGCCATTCGATTATGATTGTTTCTTCGTTTGATCAAGTGGGGGAGATTAGGCTTTGTTCTTCTTATGCGAGAGTGTATGAGATTAGGGTTTGGTTTTTATGTTGTCCGACTGTTTGTGTGAGGGGTGAAGTCTTTAATGTCACACCCCGACCGCGTAGAACAACAAACCGTGGTGGAAACGTTGGGGAGTGGAGCGACAGAATTATTGTTTCACAACACATGGATCAAAAAGTTTCGTTTTATTTAGTTATTAAACGTTTAACATTCTCTTGAAACAGCACAAACAAGTTTAACATATTGTCTATCATCGTGTTATTAAGTCACTAAGGCCTTGTCAGATCCTAAGTGAGCATGCATCCTAGTCACAATCAACATCATCAATCACCACCTGAAACATATGTGAAAATAAAGTCAGCAAAGAAATGCCGGCGAGCACATAGATTTTGTGAGTGTGTCAGATTCATGGTTTGTATATATGTTGCAATGCCTCGTTTGACTATAAGAGTCGATAATTGAAAACCTTGTTTTGAAAAGTGTTTAGCATTGCAATATGATTAACCAACTCAAAACAAGTTGGTTATAGTTTTATAAAACCTCGTTGCCATAAATCTAGACTAAAACATTTGTTTATGTAAACCAGATTGTAAATCATTCTCGTAATAAAACTCGTATGGTTTATATCATATAGTAAACATCGTTGCGTGTCATCGTTTAAAATCGTTCGTCTAAGTGAACTAAATAATGCCACGGAATGTAATATGATAAAAGCATTTATATATAAGAAGTACTAGCGACGTATCAAACATGCTTTTATCACATTATACTCGTCCCGTTATCTAATCACATACCAAAAACCAATCGTTTAAATCGTTTAACTCGTTCATGTTATAAGCCATCGTTCATTTGTTCAAATCGTTCATGTTTTAATTGTGAAAACTAACTTTTGGTCGTCTCGTTGAATACATTCAAACATTCGTAACTCGTCCATCGTTCAGCTCGTATTAACAAACCACCAAAGGGTAAGTTAACAATCATCAGGTTCAGTCATTACCCACATAACCCTCATACATAACCATGGTGGAAGTTTGATAACGGGATTTGTTAAATCCTATGGTACCATAACATACTACTGGTCGGCTTGATCATTGTTAATGAATGTCATTCGTTATGTAATAACGTCCCAAACAAGTTCGTTCACATTATCGAAATCGTTGTGTTTAATATAAACCATAGTATTCGTTTTTGAAAACATCGAAATCGTTTAGCACATATGAATCACCTCAAAACAATTGAAAACGGTAAAATAGGGGAACTATGTACTCACATTGAATTGCAAGGTATCCTCGATTAACAAAGCTCGAGTAAACCAAGGAAATCAAGTGGCACCTAGTAATCGGATCACTATGTTAATAAATCGACACCTAAATCGGAAGATCGGGTAGAATGAGGTCTCGTAAACCAAATGAGTATTGGAAGTCATGTGATATGGTTTAACAAAGCTTACATTATAAATCGGGACCTATTCTAAGTGCTTACAACCTGTTATGACTCATTAAGGTAGTCTACGCTACTTTAACGTGTCGTTCGCACGAATGCGCATTCGAGACGCCTAATTAGTCCTATGACAAGTATTATATGCCCTAACATGTTTAAATATGTTGCATAATCAATTTAAGTGACAAAATTTAGGTTACATATGCTTAAAATCAAATTATGCATGAAAAGGGGATTTTGGTCATTTACCTAAGGCATATAAACTAACTATCATACAACTAATTAAACTAAGTGACCATAAGTTATAACCTCGGAAGGTTATTCCCTATACAACTATGGTCACAATATATGTTTGGTCGGATCCTAACGATCGACCAAATGGGTCGGGTTCGAAAGTCTAAACGGTTGTCAAGACCGCTTGACTTACGACCCTATACAAGCACTATACTAAAAGTGACGAGTTAAAAATGTTAAAACATGTTTAACTAAGTTAGAAAACAGATTTGATATCAAAACAAAGTGTCTTGATACCCGAAAATAGTTTCGTCGCAAAATGCACATAATCGGCATTTTGACCTAAACTTTGACTCGTCACTTCGACTAATCGACGTGGTAATCAGTAGGTATAGTCACAAGGGACTATAACCATCGTGATTACGCTCACGTTGCAAAGTTAAAATGAACTTTGTCTTGACCAATTCATGGTCAAAGCAGAAGTTTGACTTTCATGCTTGAAAAGCATAAACAAGCATGGAAGAAGCTTACAAAGGTGTCCAAGCTAGGAAGAATTGAACTAAAATTATTCAGGTATGAAGCCTTCAACAAGTGAGAGCTTCAACTTAGAGCAGATTAGATCAAATGAGCAAGGAACTTGGCAAACTTGATGGATATTTATAGGAAACCTTGAATCATTAGAATGATTACATGTGTTTTTGAGCAAATCAAAGCTTGATCTTGGCCATACACATGTTACCCATAGTTTTAAATACAGGGGAGCACAAAAACAAGCTCAATGTATGCTAAAACCATGGTAAAAATCAATGGAAACAGGCTGCTGAACCAGATTCAATGTTTCTGCCAGATGAGGTTGTCGCGCCCCGCGTAAGACTCACCCTTGGCTTACGCGGCCCGCGATGGATCTTTCAGAAATTGTCAGTTTTAGTCCCTGCAAGCTATAAACTTTGTTTTTGATGCTTGTAAGCCCAGTTAACCCCATTTCAAGGCTCTACAATGAAGTTAAAGCATATGGAACATGAAATATGCTTGAAAACATCTTGGATGTCGGTTCGTTTGGTCGTACGGTCACGTTATTCGGTTAATTACGACGAAAACTCGAACGGATGCGAAAACGATCCAAATTACGCGACAAGTAGTATTTTTGCATTCCAATCACTAAAATAAAAAATTTTAATGATTACAAAAATTTTTGGATGTCCGGATATATGTTCAGAACGTAAGATATGCGCGTAAATGCAAACTTATGCACTTTTTGATGCTTTTAGTCCCTATTGATTAAATAAGCACATTTTTTGCATACTGAACCCCTCAAAGCCTATTTCTAAGCTATGTAAAGGATATTTAAGGTATGTTTAGCTTTGATCAAGTTCCGGAATGTTTGTTACTATATGAATCGGCATACTTTCGCAGTTTGTCGCAAATAGTCCAGCAATCGAATAAACTTGTTTTCGACACACCAAACCCTTCAAAACTTATTTCTAAGTTATGTAAAGGTTATTTAACATATGTTAAGCCTATGTCACTGTTCCGGAGTGTTTGTCGCGTTAAACTGATTACGTTTACGCATCAGTTTGTGTATAACTTTCCAGAAAGCGATTTAAAGCTTGAAATCGAACTAGAATCAAAACGTAAAATCATCAAACACAAATACAAAAACATTGACACCAAAGTACATCGTTTTACTGATAATCGATATTATTTTACATCGTACATCGTTTACAGAGTACAAATGTCACATTTAAGTATCCATTGAATGTGGTTGGTCGGCGAACTACGAATAGTTTGGCTTATTAAAATCCATCATTCCTAAAATTAATATATACGCATACAAACACACTTTTACAAAAAGTTGTAAAGACTTATTATGTAGTTCATACAACAAAGTCATAAGATAAAAAACAAATTATCTGATTATTTTGTAATAAGCATATCCAATGCCATCTCCCACAACACATTTTATATAATTGATTATCTGATTGTGATTACTTAACATTACAAAAAAAAAAAAAAAAAAAAAAAAAAAAAAAAAAACCGGTTTTAAAACACCCCTAAAAGTATGTAATCGTCTTTACATTTGTGTGTTGTTATTTGGTATACAACAAGTAGTTTTCGGTGGTCGATCAATGGGTGAATGGGAACAAAAAATTGTTGTTGAAGACGAATACAAGTACTTCAAGGTAGGGCTGGCATATCTTATCATACGCGACATGTTAAGATACGAACACGACATGAAATCTTATCGTAACAGTTTTTCCAAACATGAACACGGCCTAATAAGACACGAAAAACTTTATAGTGTATGATATGACCTGCTAAGACACCATGATCCTTAAAAAAAAACCATAAAATGGTTCACAAAAATATTAAATAATGTGTATATACATAATCCTTATCAAAAATCCATAAAAATCAAATCAAAACATCCACTAAATACAATTTCAAGTTCCCATATGTCTCTCTTCTTAAATATTCAATTAAAAAAAATCAAACCAGCACACAAATAATTAGTCATATTAAGCATGTATAATTGGACATAAACCGATTCATATAGTTTTATCAAGCAACATCACTAAACAGATTCACTTATTTTTAGCAAGCACCACTACTTGAAGCATTTAGAGTGAATACCTTATGATTGTTCTCAGAGAATTCTAAAACATCTGATTCACGACTAATCAAGCGACATTATATCTTTTGTTAGCTCATCTACACTAACTTGGTTAGAACCTACAGAATACAACAAATATATACCATTAATATAATAATACGTAAAAAACTAACAAAATTTTAAAGAAATGGACATTCAACAACCTCCAAATAGCCAATTTTTTGTGCAGATTAGAGCCCAAACGGTATCTTTACTAAGGTGCAGTTTGTTTTTTAAGAGGTAAAATGTCTGTAGTCTGCGGACCACATCTGCAAACATCTGTAGAAGAGGTGGACCAAATCTCTACAGTCTACAAGAAGAAGGCTGTTTGTTTTTTAACGTATGTAGACTTCTAAAATAAACTGGTGATGGTGGGCGGTTGTGGACAATGGGTGGTGGACAATGGACCGTGGGTGGTGGTGGTAGATGGTGTGGCGATGGACGGTGGTGTTGTTTAACCCTCTGCAGACCTTAGAAGTGGATGGGGCAAGTCTGCACCAAGAAGAGCTTACGCAGACGTTTTTAATGAAACGTCTTCGGAAAACAAACAGTCCACACAAATGGTAATGTCTGCGCGGCACAGACAGATTTTTTACAAAAACAAACACCACCTAAGTGAACATCGATGTTCAATTAATACAGTTTGACTTGCACTGAATGTAGACTCCAATGCAATAGCAGATACCAGAATTTCCAAAACGTCTCTTGCCATCATCACAAGTGCGGGATATCTGAACTCGTTGGCTTTCCAAAAATCCAACACATCAAATTATCGATTCCTATCAACTCCTCCGAATACAATTGCAGTTATTACTTTTTGAGTTGTAAAATCTTTACTTGTGTTCAAAATCATAAAAATGAATAATAAAAAAAATAGTTAGTCAATAATTAAAAGACAATATATAAACAAACAAATAAATTACCTTAAGTCTTGCTATGACTTCACAGGCATGTGTTGAATTATCCCTTATATCCTCACCCACTTTGGTAGCATGTGTTGTATCCTCACCGATATTTAACATAGCATATTAATTAGAAGTAGAATTAAAAAAATATCAATATTTGTATATTCACAGTTTCCACTCCATATACTTGTAAATAACTCCAATCCATAAAATACAACTTGTATCTAGGATTCTAACACCTATGGCTAATATAAGACTCCAATCCATAAAATACAATTTGTATCTAAGATTCAACACCTATGGCTAATATAAGACTAAAATCATACCAATATTTCTAAAACTTTGCTATTTTTTTATTTACTCATCATTTGAACGCATATCCTCGTATAAAGTCAGATTAGCCACAAACACGTGTGGATAGTACAAATTTGCAGTCGGATATTTGGTACCCGAAAAAACATTTGTCACATCATAAAATACTCCAAGAAAAATACATATTTTTTCGGTCTCGTCCCACTCATTTGAACAATGTTTATAATTAGAATCATTTTATTCTAAATGGCAAAAGGCACGTCGATAATGAAGGGCACTATCAAGTAATAAAAAGGTAGAATTCCACCTAGTAACACGTTTTGCCTTTAATTCTTTTTAATAGAAAGCAACTGAAAACAGTCCAAAAACTTTTCCTTCGTTTGTTGTGAACCTTTTACATACCTGATACTCTCTATAACTTTGTAAACACTCATTAATTGCCTTTAGCCCATCTTGCACAATCAAGTTCATAATATGTGCACATCTCAAGTGAAAAAAAAAAAATACGCTTATAAACAAGTGATGATTTTGTATTCAATTGTTCTCTCAAAAGCTCAATGAAAGTGTCATTTGAAGAAGCATTATCTAAGGTCACATGGAATATTTTTTTCTATGTCTCATTCTATTAGAATAGAAAACACATTTTTACATAAAGCAACGCCAATACGTGCTAGTGACATAAAAGAAAAATGATAAAACTCTCTTTTGCAAAAACCAATGTTTATCCATAAATTGAACTATAATTGCTAAATACCCATCAGTAGGGATTAAAGTCCATAAATATGTAGTTAAGCATAACCTCCCATGTGATTCCATAAGCATGTCTTTTACCTTTTTCTTTTCCTTTTCTTTCTTAAACTTTTTTTAGTAAATTAGATTTTATGGTATTCCTAGAGATGATATTCAAACCGGATTACAAGTACTTAAACAAATCTCTAAATGCCTTATAGTCTACAAATGACAAAGGCAGTTCATGCCTCACAATAGCTGCCACAAAACATTTCATAGAACGTATTTTGACTAAAAGTAGATGACTTTAACTTCATATCACTATTTGAAAGTAGTTGACCAACATCTTTAAAAGTAGTACCAAAGCAGGATGTTATATAGCAGGAATTATTTCTTGTACCTTGCTTACTACTATACATGATAACATTTGTTGCATTTGTATGGAATCTTTCCACCTACTACTTTAGTTTAGTAAAGTATTTGTCAAAAGCTTTTAAATAGTGACATGAAATTGAAGTCTTCTCAACACATAACATCCTGCTAAATACTACTTCTAGAGATGTTGGTCAAATGCTTTTAAATAGTGACATGAAGTTAAAGTCTTCTACTTTAAGTCAAAATGCGTTCCACAAAATGCTTATAGTTGCTATTGTGATGCATGAATTGCCTCTATCATTCGTAGACTATAAGGCATTTAGAGATTTGTTTAAGTACTTGCAACTTGATATGAATACCTTTTCTAGGAATACCGTGAATCTAGTTTACTAAAAATGTTTAAGAAAGAAAAAGAAAGGGTAAAAGACATGCTTATGGAATCACCTTAGAGGTTAGGCTTAACTTCAGATTTATGGAATTTTTTTGCTAGCAATGGGTATTTAGCAATTACATATCATTTTATGGATCATTGAGTTTTGCAAAAGAGAGTTTTATCATTTTCTTTTATGCCACCACCTAATACTAGTGTTGCTTTATGTGAAAAAGATGTATTCTATTCTAGTAGAATAGGGCATAGAAAAAAAATTTACTATGTGACCTTAGATAATGTTCCTTTTAATGACACTTTCATTGGGCTTTCGAGAAAATAACTGAATACAACCACTTGTTTCTAAGGGTTTTTTTTTTTTTTCCATTTGAGATCTGCACATATTTTGAACTTGATTGTGCAAGATGAGCTAAAAGAAATTAATGAGTATGTTTACAAAGTTAGAGAGAGTATCAAGTATGTGAAAGGTTCATAACAAAGGAAGGAAACGTTTTTGGATTATGGTCAGTTGCTTTCTATTAAAAAGAAAAAGGGGTTAAGGCAAGACGTTGTTACTAGGTGGAATTCAATCTTTTTCATGCTTGATAGTGTCCTTTATTATCGACGTGTCTTTGTCATTTAGAATTATGTGATTCTAACTTTAAACATTGTCCAAATGCATTAGAGTAGGACAAGATTGAAAAGATATGTATTTTTCTTGTAGTATTTTATAATGTGACAAATGTTTTTTCGGGTACCAAATATCCGATTGCAAACTTGCACTATCCACACATTTTTTTATGGCTTATTTGCCTTTACATGAGGGTATGAGTATGAGTCTTATAAAAATGGCAAGGCGAAGTTTTAGAAATATTGGTATGATTTTTGTCTTATATTAGCCATAGTTGTGGTGTTGGATCCAAGATACAAGCATTATATCAATTGGAGTTATTCACAAGTATATAGAGAGGGAAGCTGTGAATATATAGATGTTGATCAGTTTTTGAATTCTACTTTTAATGAATATGTCATGTTAAATGTCATGTTAAATGTCAGTGAGGATACAAGGGATTATTCAACATGTGCTTCAAATGCTAGCAAAGGGAGTGAGGATACAATGAATGATTCAACACATGCCTATGGAGTGAGAGCAAGACTTAAGGTAATTTATTTGTTTGTTCATATATGTTTATATATATTATATTTGCCACCACCACCACCACCTCCTCCTGATTACCCCCACCCCTCTTTTATTACCACATTTTAGTCAGCTCACTTCTAGATCTGACATCAAGAGGCGATTTTAAGTTATTGAGATAATCAACTAATCAAACCACTTCACAAAATCAAATCTCTAATACAACCAACAAAGTCATATAAAGAAACCTACCATCGCTGCGCTAGAATTCAATCAGATTTCATGGAACAATTTCTTCACAAAATTTATCACTCTCTTAACATTCAACCAACACCATAACTCACAACCACAGTGAGACCATCGTTAGGAATGGTGGCCGGCAACCAACAAGATTTCCAAGACGACTTTCAACAACAACCACAACCTTTAACCACCACCACAACCACAACTTCGCCTCCGTTTATCAAAAGCATATTCTGAAGACCAACAAGACGACCTGACTAGATTCCGGCTTGATTCCACCTCCGGATCCAATTCCGGCCGGGCATTCTCATCACTTCCACTCTCCAATGAGAATGCCCCAACAATGAGCACTAACGAATCTAACGGTAACAGTTACACGACTCTTACGATCGATTACTCTCCTCAACGTCGTGTTCTTGGTCTTCGTGCTCGGAAAACTGACTCGAATTGCAGTAGTTTAGGGTTAGGGTTTTGAAAGGGCGGCGGCAGACGGTGTGGGTGGGGACGATGGTTGTTGGTGGTAGATGTGGGGGTGGATTTCTGAGAGGTGGGGGCGGTGGCAGATGGTGTGGGTGGGGGTGGCTGAGGGGGTTGATGATGGGGAGGGATCTTGAGTTTGTGAGAGAGAGAGAGAGTTGTAGAGAGAGTGTGTGAGTTGTAGTTAGTGATACATATATGTATGTATGTATATATATAGGGTGGGAGTTGGCTACAAAGTCCATTTTCCTACAAAGTGTACAAAGTCATAAAACATCACAATTTTAGTCATAAGACACAATCAAAACCCACAAATAATAAAGTGAAGATTACTAAAACGTCATATTTGTGGGTTTTGTATTGTGTTTTGTATGATAAGGCTTTGATTTTCGAATGACTAACATTACTGTGTTTTATGTTGATTATCATGTTGTGTTTTATATTCATAGTTCTACGATGGTGTGTTTCAAGTTTTTATGGACTGTTAGGGCTTGGATATTGTGTTTTAATGATCTTCACTCTGTTATTTGTGAGTTTGAGTGTATTTTATGGCTGAAATTGTGGTGTTTTATGACTTTTTACACTTTGTAGGAAAAATGGACTTTGCATTCTCATCACCTCCACTCTCCAATGAGAATGCCCCAACAATGAGCACTCACGAATCTAACGGGAACAATTTCACGACTCTTACGATCGATTACTCTCCTCAACGTCGTGTTCTTGGTCTTCGTGCTCGGAAAACTTACTCGAATTGCAATAGTTTAGGGTTAGGGTTTTGAAAGGGGCGGCGGCAGACGGTGTGGGTGGGGACGGTGGTTGTTGGTGGTGGATGTGGGGGTGGATTTGTGAGAGGTGGGGGCGGTGGCAGATGGTGTGGGTGGGGTGGCTAAGGGGGTTGATGATGGTGGAAGGATCTTGAGTTTGTGTGAGAGACAGAGAGTGGTAGTGAGAGAGAGTTGTAGAGAGAGTGTGTGAGTTGAAGTTAGTGATATATATATACATAGGATAAGGATCATTACAGAACACTAATTATTACGAGAACAAAAATGAGTGATTCATTTTGTTCTGCGTGTTCTCGCAATATTTAGTGTTCTGCATAGAACCTTCCCCTATATACATATATATATATATATGTGTGTGTGTGTATGTATATATATATATAATAACAATAAAATGGGTAAAAAGATCAAACTACCCTTGGGTGATCAGACTTAACAAAAAATCTAACTGGGTTAGGGCCAAGGGACGTAACGTGCAAGATTTTAACACGTTATGTACAAAACTCGTCAAGTTTTGCGTCAAAGGACACCGCCTGAAAAATGACATATGTTTGTTTGTATTTTGTAGGTTCTAACCAAGTTAATGTAGATGAGCTCACAAAAGATACAATGTCGTTTTGACATTTATCGTGAATCAGATGCTTCAAACTTCGTGAACAATCTTAAGGTATCTACTCCAAATGCTTAAAGTAGTGTTGCTAAAAATCAGTGAATAATCCTAAGGTGCCCACTCCAAATGTTGCTTGATAAAACTATATGATTCAAACAATTAGTTTATGTCCAATTGCCCATGCTTCATATGACTATAATTATTGTGTGTAGGTTTGATTGTTTGGAATTGAAGATTTAAGAAAAAGACCCATGGGAACTTGAAATAGTTTTTAATGAATGTTATGATTTGACTTTTATGTATTTTTGTTTTAAGTTTGTTAAGGATTATCTATTTATGCATTATTTAAGACTTTTGTGAACCTTCGTCGACTTTTGTTTCACTAAACAGGATCCTTAATGACTATACATCAAATATGTAATAACAGGCCGTGTTCGTGTCTTAATAGGTCGTATGATACGTTGTTAAGTTTTTCGTGTCTTAACAGGTCGTGTTCGTGTAACCTATTTATTATCAGGTTTGTGTTCTTGTTTGGAAAACCCGACATGATAAGATTTCGTGTCATGTTCGTGTTTACCTATTTCCTGTTCGTGTCTTAACAGGTCGTATTTGACACAAGATGCCAGCCCTAAAGATTAGGTCCTCAGCCCTAAAGATTAGGTCCTAAAATTGGGTCCTAGGCGTAGCTCATGGACCTGCTAACGGTTCTGCTTGGTTCTTGCCAAAAGATGGTTATCAGTTGGTTAGACTACATGCACAAATTAGTTTTATATATATTATCGTGCTCA
Source organism: Helianthus annuus (assembly GCF_002127325.2). Lineage (NCBI taxonomy): Eukaryota > Viridiplantae > Streptophyta > Magnoliopsida > Asterales > Asteraceae > Helianthus > Helianthus annuus. The sequence continues at coordinate 132,640,623 of NC_035433.2, read as the reverse complement.
TAGTGTTAACCTACGTAGCACAGATACGAGATTGAAGTACGGGGACGATACGGGTACGGGGAACGGCAAAACTCAAAAATACAAGATACGCGTACGGCAAAAAAAAATAATATTAAAAAATAAAAATATATTAAACAAGTCCCAAAAATAAAAATATATTAAACAAAGTCCAAAAATATATTAAACTCCAAAAACACTACACAACCATAGGTAATTAATTATCAATAATCAAAACATTTTCAAATTCCGGTTCATCTAGCGAAAGATCAGCAACCTCCAAAAACCCAACATCTACGATGAATGATGAATACTTGAAAAAAGATGATGATCAGACTTGTTGTACGTGAATGTTCAGAATAGCATATATATTTATAAAAGGCCAACGTAGCATATATAATTATAAAAGGCCAACGCATCTATAACTGGGGTAGCCCAGTTGGCTAGTTTCACCCTTTCTCTCCCCAGAGACCCGGGTTCGACTCCAGGGATGGTCACCAGCCACCCACCTCTTCCACGGGGAAACGGATCGACTCGGTATAGGGTATTAACCCCCAGGTGGCTATGGGACTAAGCTAACCTGCGGAGTGTCACACTCCGGCGGTTGGGAGGACCGTGGAATATCCCCCCCCCCCCCCCCCCAATTATAAAAGGCCGACTTACGTATTTGGAAGTTAGAAGAGCGGTTAAAACCCTAAATATTTTAGGAAACGTCCCCGATACTCAGTATTGGAAGTACCCAATATCGGGTACGTTTGGAAAACAACCCCGAGCCGTCCCCTACGCGTTTCCATCCCCGGGACGGGTACTCGATGCAATATGCCGTCCTCGTGCTTCATAGGTGTTAACTATAGATTATATTATATACCTATAGTTATATAAGTAACAGACTCAGTTATGCTCGCAAGCCTAATCTGCATACTTTACACTCGTAGATACTACCCCTGAAGTTTGTTAAACATCCTTTAATTTCAGCCAGAGTTTCTTTAACTTTGACTTCAGCTTGGTAGAGCTTTTACGAACCTATCAGGAGCGATACAAATAATTTACAACCGTAAGTACTACCCCTAAAGGTTAGTGCTTCAAGGAAACTAGTTAACATACTTGGTTCTCATTCATATTCATATATACTTCGAGTATTCTCTACATATATCTTTACTAAGTTAGGCATCAAGGTACTCACCTTTTCGCAACCTAGTCCTGAAAGACATTATGGTGACGTGGATATTCCAACATTTTTTTTTTGTACCGATCAAGCACCTTTGTTGATATATGCTTACAGTCATACAAGCCGACCTCTGTTTACTGCTACTTTAAAACACCAGAGTAAAGCCGGTACTCTTACCTGTCGATTAAAATAGAAAAAGTTAAAAAAATTGCATTTTCTCCACAATAAACGGCCATGGATTCGAAATGGAATCATATCCGGTACAAATTTTACAGTGCATTTACCAGGAATCTTGACTCATTTACCTACTACGATCGATTTGATTTCGGTTATGTTTTATTTCAAATAGGTCAAATAATCGCCAAAGTTAGCTAAAAGGGGAATGGGTCAAACAAGTTGAGTGTCAGGCAAAGTCTGTTTCTAATGCCTACAAAGTTGTTTTATGCAAGTATTTTGGAATAATACTTAAAAAATTGTTTTTGAAATCATAAGTAATAACTAATAACAAACTAATTTTTTAGGAAAATAATAATAATAATAATAAAACTGAAAACACTGACTACCGGTCAACCCAACCCCATGCGGTTTGTTTTGACTCCTACTAGAGAATGACCTGTTTCAACCCGAACATTTTTTGATCTACCACCTGACCCACCATTGTACTACTTTAAATACTATACATATTGCAAAGTTGAAATAGAAAATCAGATAGTACACAACCGTTCTTAACTCGTAACATCTACACAAAAAATCATACGACTCTATGATAATGCAAATTTATGTTCTAGCTCGTAACACATACAAAAAGTTTCTTACAATTCAGTCTTTTCAATCGACAGATAAAAAAATAAAGGGGAATTGGCCTGTAATAATACCAACTAGAGGTCATTGGCCATTGACAGTCCCACCTTTGAATATTCCCCCCACCAGTCCCACCTTTCACCTATTTTTCCTACATCGGTCGAGTTAAGCTTTTTTCCAAGTTACAAACAAATTTTTAGGGCTTTTGATCAGAACGACGATACAAATCCATTGATGTAAAACTTACCTCGAAATGGTGCTCTAAATGACTTGATTTTTGTTAATTGGAAATTTAAACACCCGAATTGAAGTGCGGTTTTCATCGTTTGGAGCACCGTTTCGAGGTAAGTTTTACATAAATGGACTCGTATCGTCGTTCTGATCAAAAGCCGTAAAAAATTGTTTATAATTTGGAAAAAAAAAAAACATAACTTCGTTAAGTTTTTTTAACGGGGGACCGGTGTAGAAAAAATAGGTGCAAGGTGGGACTGGTGGAGGGAATATTTAAAGGTGGGACTGTCAATCGCCAGTGACCTCTAGTTGGGATTATTACAGGCCAATTCCCCAAAAATAAATTGAATTTCAACATGTGTAATATATAGAGGTGGGAGGCCGAGAGTTGCTTAACAGTCAAAAAACTAATAACAAACGACACACATATTATTCTTGATCATGTCAAGTGTGCGTACTATGTTATACAATCTGCCCGATATAGTATCTGAGTACTGTAACTAAAATCTAAAAATTTATCAGAAAAGTAACTTAGCTGTGCATAAAGGCTCTAGATGTAAAAACTTATTGAACAATTGATATGATCATATCTCCTTTGTATGCAATTTATTTTAATTCATAATTAGTTCTTACATAGTCCACCACTGGTTTTTCTAGAGAAAATGAAACTAATTAAAGAATTGCGCTAAGTTAAATGGCAACCTAATTTGATCATATATAAATGGAATATAGATTGTAGCTAAAGGTGATAAAAAGAAAGATATACGTCTATTATATCATCTAGACATCTAATTCATATACCTTTGAATTACCTATACAGTTCTTTTGTCATTTTTATAAGAATAATGATCAATTTGCAACAAAGTACAAGAATGGCGTATAGGAAATACCAAACTACTCACCTCACATACGGCAGTTGGTCTGTATCTGAACCCTGGAGGATGTTTGCTTCAAGCTTTTTTAAATTATTACGTACAATTTCAACTTTTGAAGATAGATATTCGTTGTGCCCATCAACATCTTTCATTATAGCAAGAAGTTGTTCCCGATACGATGCAGTTAACCGCTTCTTTACACGCAATTCAGCACTTAGTTCCTGAATTCTCTTGTCTTTCTCATCCTACACAAAATTGTTGTGTATATTTTCATATTATGCAAATGAAATTACATATATGCATAAGTCACTGCAAACTTACAAACAGGGGTCGTCTCTGCAAAACCGAAACACGAAGTGGATGGTTGTGTTCCTTTATAAATTTCCTGACAACCCAATTCCCGGGTTTCTGTCGCTTAACTAAAATCATTGCCGCACAATTTTCTCTACCCTTATTCTTTTTCTTAACCGTAACGGTCTCCTTTTTGTGATTTTCTATATCCCCTCTACATCCAAGTCCGCGAGAAATAATCGTTCCGTCTCTCTCTGACTTACGGGAAGATAAAACACGGGTAACGAAACCAACCCGCCCTGCGTAATCATCGTAAAACGTTCTTGCTGCTTCGTCTGATTCAAACAGCATACCCTCACATGGTTCTTGATTTTTGTCAGATTCACACGTATTTAGTTCCCCTTGCGCAGGTAGCTCTGTCTTTTCAACGTCATCCTCCGATATAGTTTGTTGTTTATCCACTGAGAAAAAAAAAAGAATACAAATACATATATGAGTATATAACCATCCGAGTTGAATACAAACATAACCTTCTGAAACTCAATATTCACAAGAGTTTCCCTACAAACTTAGGGCGTGATTGGGTGTGTGTTTTGAAAGCTTGGTTTAAAAAAGCGCGAAGCGCTCCGAAGCGTTTTGGTTCCAAAAGCTTTAAGCGAAGCTTCAAGCGCGAAGCGAGAGCTTCACGTATACGAAGCGCTCCATATTATATATAATTATATATAATGTTAATTTTATATATATGTATAAAAGATAGCTATCCATATTAAATATATGTATTTTATAATGTTAATTTTGTACTTTTATGCATAAATTAAAAAGTTTAAGGACCAAATGTAAACTACTGAAGATAGAGGGGGTTAAATGTTTAAATAGACAAACTATCTTTACACTTTTTAAGTAAAAAGTTAGAAGTTTCAGGGACTGAATGTAAACTAATGAAAGATAGAGGGGTTAAATGTTTAAAAACCTTAACTTATAAAAACCCTAAAAGCCTAAAAGATACGCAGCCGCATCTCTCTTCTTCTTCTTCTTCTTCTTCTTCTTCCCCCTTCTTCCTTGTTTCCGGCTGAAAGCAACTCCGTCGCCGGAATTTGTCGCCGGATTTCACATAGGAAGTCGCTATATCGTCGATATAAGGTCGATATGTACCTTGTAAAGACTGTTGGGCTTAAAAAATGGCCCAAATGGTGATCTGATTGGCTGGAGGGTCGCTTCACAACTTCATCGCTTCGCCGCTTAAAGCTCGCTTCACTTCGCTTCACGTAATATAACGCTTCAGAGCCAAAAAAGCGTTTTTTCCAGCGCTTCATCACTTCAATCTCGCTTCAAGCGCGCTTTTTTAAACACAGTTTGAAAGTGATTGTGCGGTACGGAATAATCAGAATCAGATAATCAGCTGTAACACGTACTTATGCTATTTTAAGGTTGTGATTATCAGATAATTAACTTTATAAATGTGTGCCAAATTCTGATTATCTAAGAGCTTGACATATCAAATTACAATTATGGTCATGTAGTTTCTCTGCATAATAGAGGCAGGTTAAAACTCTCTTACCATCCACGGATAGCCCTTCGGTTTCATCGTTACAAGCAACCGCTTCTTGCTGACAGGTCGATTGTGCTCTTCGAGTAGGTGTTGGATCATGACATAAGGAAGACATTTGTGCATCCTTCATGTTCAGGCAAACCAGTATTAAATAGTAATATACACCAGAGAGTAACATGAATCAGGCTAAAATCATAAAAAAAAATTCAATCTAATCTAATGTTGATCTACAAATAAGGTGACATTCAAATGTACATAATTGAATTTATCACAAAAATAAATAAATTAATAGATACTATAAAATGAAAACCTAGAGCAAAGGTGACATGCAGACTGAATACTGGATAAATGTATACTGGAATCAATACAATTCTTGAGAAATTTAGGTTGTTTTCAAGTTAACTGAGGCATTTTTATTATTACAAATTTATCTTTGAGAAAGATGAATTGAATCGTTTAATATTATACGCATTTGATAGTGTTGTAAAGGAATAAGTGTGAGAAGAAATTAGGAGATTAGAACTCACAAATTAGACTGTAGAACTGTAGAAGTTGAAGTTGAAGGGAGCGTACAATTGAGCAATTTAACGGTCGCCGGTGGTGGTGCAGTGAGCTTCGACGGTGGCTATGGCGGCAAGTGAGCAGCGTGAGACAGAGAGACAGCTGTAAATTAAATGTATCGAACCCTAGAATTTTTATACATAATAAGAATTGGTTATATGCGTGGATTCCTCGGGTTGAATAAATGTAATATTTTTTAGCAAATAATAATAAAAAGTTATATTTTTAAAAACTCTCGTGTAATACACGGTTCAATAAATGTAATATTCTTTACATAATAACATAGCGTTGTTCGTGTTCATTCGGTTCGTTTACAGCCTTATTTGTGGAGGGTTCTTGGATACTTACATGAATGTTTCCATAGAACCTCCTAGTTCCTAAAAACATAAACTTAAAAAAATCGTATAGAATTATCCTCTTCTTCTTCTTTTTTTTTTGTAAATTACAAGTTTTGTCCTTTATGTTTACACTAAATTGCAGGTGTTGTCCTTTAGCGCAAAAGTTGACGAGTTTTATACTTAATGTTTCAAAATCCTACACGTTATGTCCTTTGGCCCTAACACAGTTAATTTTTTAGTTAAATCTGGTCATGTGTCTTGCACATGAGGGCACTTTTGTCATTTTATCTCCTCGGAGACTATTGTGTAAAATGTTTTATATTTAGAGGCTAGTTTCTAAAAAATAAAAAGATGTATAAAGAAGCCTTCTCTCTTTCTATCAGATGCGCTCTCTCTCTCTCTTCTCTCTCTCGACTCAAACTTTCTCAGATCTGGAGGGTGGGTTTAGCGGTGGTGGTAGATTAGATTGAAGGTGGGTGGGTGGTTGATGGTGGTTGTTGGCGGCGGTGGGGGACGATGGGGGCTGGTGATAGCATGTAAAGGCAGTGATGGCTGGTGGTGGTAGGGTGGAGGTGGTGGCAGGTGGTGCCGTGATCTCGTCGGGGGTTAGGATCCGACGGTCGAGAATGCATAGGATCATCAAATTGTGTGATTCAAGGTTAAATGTGTAGAATTGAGAGGATATGTGAGGGTTAGGGTTTATAAATTGGGGGTTAGGGTTTGTTGCGTCAGAATCTTTGTCGGAGGGAGAGTGGAGTATGTCGAATTCAACGGGGGAGGCTGAAGTCCAGCAGCGGTGGCGGTGGGTTTTGAGTGTGGGGGTTCAATGGTTGAGATTGATTGGGTTCATATGATTTTTAATATAGGTTTGTTTTTTATTAAATTATTTTAAATAAATAAGTAAAAGGACTAAAATGTCTTTGGGTGATCAGATTTAACCAAAAAATTTAACTAAATTTGGCCTAAAGGATATAACGTGTAAGATTTTGGAACATTAAGTACAAAACTTGTCAAGTTTTGTGCTAAAGGGCAGCGCCTGCAATTTGATGTAAACATAAAGGACAAAACTTGTAATTTACTTTTTTCTTTTTTCTTTTTTTTTTTTTTTTTTTTTTTTTGACAGCAAGAAACGAACTACATTAACCAACATAAAGAACAAAAACAACCCAGTAAGGTGCTGGGAGAAAACAAACTTAAGACACCAACTACCACCCTAACAAAACACCAAATAGTTAACAGGCAAGAAGCATACTTTACACCCACACAGCAGACAAGAAAAGTTAGAAAGCATACAAAACAATGGCCAAATAACTACCCTTCAAGATATATATAAAAATGCTTCTGAAGAGACTGAATGTATGAAGACGCATCACCACTCGAACTATGATATTTTGCCTAGATAACGATCCTTGGCCATGATAATTTCGATCCCATTGATCCTTTGAACCTTGGTTCCAACCAGCTAGAGCGACTAGCATACAAAACATTGGCCAAATAAACACCCTTCCTTGAGGCACCCTTTGAATATAAATAAAAAATGCTTCCGTAGTGACTGAATGAATGAAGACACAACACCACACGAACGATGATATTTGGTCTAGATAAGCACCTCAGCCTTGAAAATATTGATCCCATAGAGAGTTCAACCTTTCCTAAATTATCTAATATAAAACATTCTAGATTAGAATTAACTAATACACCTAGTAAAGTGTTCTTAAGCAACACTAATCATTCTCATGTTCACATAATCTTTCATTCCACTGCAAGTCGTTTTGAATCGCTAGAAATATCATGGATAAAGCTAAACGTAGTAAAGGCTGTATGTCGCAAAGAAGCATGCAAAAAAAAAAAACATATATAAGTTCAATATTTCAATTCATCATATACATCAATAACAAAACATATTAAAAAACCCTACAGCTGAAATCACTCTACGCCATAAAATAGAGAAGAAAAACTAAAAGGATGAACGAAAACTTGTGTATAAGAAATACTCGTATTTGACACACTCAGCTGAGCAGAGTGATTGGTTTCTACTCGCATGAGAGACGCCTGTGTTACCAACGTAAAATACTCTTGTTGTCTAATATTATGCAGTTTCATACATGCAACTTGACCCTATTAGTTTCAACCTCACAGATCATTGACTATTGCCTTGTATGAGCCCAATAACATGCCCGGTTAGACAGGCTGCAAAACAGGGTCACGTTAGGATGGACCGGTCCGCTAAAATTTCTTATCTTTTCTCTATATTCTTGTTTAAATAATGATGTATTAAAATATATTTAGAAAAAGTACAATACTAAATAATAAAGGACCCCTTCTAAATGAAGCAAATATATAATAAGTATTTCAATTATACATTATGCGCACGCCCCGCTTGCGGTATGCGCATATAATGTATATATGTGTAGGCGCTCAGGGGGGAAAAAGTGAAAGTGCACTAATTTTAACGTTATTTTACTAATTTCGTGAAAATAATGTTAAAAGAGGGGGATGGTTAATCATGCATCATGTGGTGGCGTTGATAGCCGAAAGACAAGGGAGTACATGCACTAATTGGCCTTTGTCTTAATTGCTGAGTGTTATGTGCCTTTTGTCCAAGGCTTGATACAAAACTACCATCGAGCCGGGGGTCTCACTGGAAGCAGCCTCTCTATTCCTACGGGGTAGAGGTACGGCTGTCTACATCTTACCCTCCTCAGACCCTACCTTAGCTTTGCTACTGGTGGGATTTACTGAGTATGATGATGACGATGATGAATTATACATTATGCGACTTTTAACCATTTGACCCGTTCGACTTGACCTGTATGCTTTTTATATAAATTGGTTGAAATCGACACCTCTAATTAACATACCTTTTCAAATAAACGGAAAAGAAAAAGCGGAAAAAAACACGTATAAAACAGCACAAAATACACGTTAAACTGAACCAAGATGAACATTAAACCGTACTAATTATCACTCAATTCCCAGGGGCATCCAAAAGGTTCCCTAAGATTGTCAACAAGAACACATCTATGATTACTATATATTAGGTTTCCAATTGTACACAAATCTTTCAAAACATGAAAGAAAAAAAGTTTATAAATTGAGTAAGAAAAGAACATAATGTGCACCTACAGGCAAAGCTGCAAATCAACAGGCGCGACGTGGCCTAACGAGCCCTGTATGTAAAGAATTTGACTTATTTTGTCCATGGAGCGGGTCAAGCTTACTATCTACGCGCTTCAATCTCTTTGGATTCCATCTCAGTCACGTTGTTTACAACATTTTGAATCTTTTTCGACAAGGATTGATTGTGTTCTTCAATATGCTCGAAAATCATTTCCAGATGTCTTTTATACGCTGCTGATCTTCTTTTCTCGATTGCTAGCTGTTGTGATAACTCCCGGATCTTATCATGCTCATTCTGCATAAAACGAATTAAAAATTGTGATAAGTGAGATGTTATTGGATGTAATCTTGAAATAGACAAACACTGATTGACACTAGAAATGGGTGGGGTGGGCGAGTTGAGTAAACAAGTCGAAGTGAGTAATGTTTTGGTGCGGGTCAAAACGGGCCGGGCTGGGTTGACCCAAGAGAACATTTGCCCAATTTATTTTTTAATTTATGACAAAAAAATCATATTATTAGAAAAATAATTTAACTTTTGATAACATTAAAATGGGAAGCTTTTGTCCAATTTGACTAGTTTCCCTTCTTGTTAAATTTTTTGTTTACCCATTTGATCCGTTAGATATAAAAACCTGAATTGAACGATTCATAAGTAAACAAGTTGACATCGCCATATTTAGAGCTACCAAAATCGAATATTTATATTTGTTTTCTCTATAAACAATACAATTCTTGGTCCCGATATTACTCGGAAATCAAAAAAAAAGTTTTTCAAGTATTTTGTAACTTAAAATAAGTGTTTTTTTTTTTTAAATCATGCATACCCAGGTAGAAAATCCTTGATCCGCCACTTTTTTTGTAATAAATAACCTTGTTTCATGAAAGAGAAAATAAAAACTAGTAATTTCACACTCGATGATCAGTCAGACCATCAAGAGATATTATTTTTTTTTTACATGCACTAATTTACTCTGGGTATTATTTTTTCAAATTCAAAACCAAGGAGGGGATGAAATAGGTTTTAGAGCACGAAACTTGAGTATTCAACAATGTGCCTTTGATTATTAACATATAAGAATCTCATTCGTGTTTTGAGCCTAAAAGGGTTCCCATTTGGATATTGAATCGAGACCTACTACTTAGCTTGTAGTATGGTAGTAACATTGGACAAAATGTAAGGCGGGTTGACAAGCCCTTATCATAAATCAAGTAAGACAAGAGATAGATGCTTAAGAAAAGCGGGGAGAGTGACTTATGTTCGGGTATTGGTAGAAGTTTCTGCTGATGGTGACCTCCCAGACCACGTAAAGATCTAATTCCCTTCTAGAAAATTCAATAGGTGTTACTTGTTTTTTGATCATGCGGTAAATATTATATTATTATCTAGAACTAATTTATAAATATTATATAATACATGACGCCTTGTGGACGTGAAGCTCTCGCCTAGCGCCTCACGCTTTTTTAAACCAAGGGGTGAGCTTTCGCCTAGCGCCTCACGCTTTTTTAAACCAAGGGGTGAGCTTTGTTTGTATTCTTTTGGCGTTATTTATAACATTTTCCATGCACGCCTTTTATAATAAAAAAAAAAAAAAAGAAGATAAATCTATAGAGTATACCTATAGGCTTTAGTTAATAACATCAAGTTGCATGTTAAGCTGTGAATATCATCTACGAATGTGACAACATACCTAAAACACATGGCATAAACAACACATGTCACAAAGATCTCTTCTTTTTCATAAAGAATTTTAAACATCCTACTCTCCTATGAAGATCTCGCCTTCATCTTAAAAAGTAACTAGATATACTCAAAAGATCATATTTTATTTGAAATTTGACATATATCTAGCCTTAACTAACTGATATAAAACTCACTATGATTCTTCATGATGCATCTTTACATATAAACCGTGTTAGTTCTAGTGTATTGAAAAATAGTTGCATTTGTACCAAGTTCAACATAACTGTGTGTGAAGCACCTTTCTAAATACGCCTAAGAAAGCAACACTTCTTGTAAGTCCTAGAACCATATCTCCATGTGTTATCACATTTGATTGTCTGTTTCGAGTTATTCCCTAATTTTTTTTTTAATTATAGGGTATTTTTACTCCAATCAACAGGGGAAATTACATAAGGATAGCAGGGAGACGGGCAACAAACTGCGCTGCCATCCCCTTCTGAATAGAAAACCCTAATCTGCTAAAAACAAAGCCTCGCCCCTGAGGGGTCGAAAAGTTGCTATGGACCACACGCTGAACTCTAGCTAAGTAACATGGAATTGAACAGATAAACAAAATAATTTGGTAATTCTACAAATTAGGAAGTAGACATACCGGATATTGGTCATATATCAAATCCTTACGGCCCTTTCCAGGTGTCAACGGATGAGTATGCTCTTTGACAAATTTTGTTATCATCCATTTTCCCGAGCTTACTTTCCTAACTAAAACCATTGCTCTACAACCAACCCGTGTTTCCGCTCGTTGTCTGACAATCTTTTCGCGTTTGTCAGGTGTCCTAAAACCCTCTTTATTGCAAACAAGAGCCCGTCCAATGGCGGTCCCATCACGTCTTGATCTAGATAACTTGCTCACACGTATAACAAACCCGACCCGTGTAGCATACGCATTGTAAAACGCATGTGCTGCTGCTTCAGAATCAAATTCCTGCCCAACATACGGTTCTTCGACAAGAATCGAGTTATTGACTGTATGGGCCCCGTCTAATGGAAACACGCCTCTTTCTGATTCGTCTTGATCAATTTTAATATCGTGGTTGTTTTGAAACATGGCTTCGACGGAACACCCTACCATACCGTCTTCATCTACTTTTCTGATTTCCATGTCAGCAGAAGTCAATAACACCTCACTGTTGACATCATCGTCAACCTCAAAATCCACTGAAACACGAGCAACCATTTTCAAGATTAATATGTTATAATATGTTACATCAAGACACCACCCCAAATCATACGGGCTGTATGACTTGGTCATTGAGTCATTCTTTGTCGGTCAGACACATCATACGGGTCGTATGATAGGGCGAAAATTAGTCATACATGTTGTCTGACTTTGTGAATGAGTCATTTCTTTGTCAGTCAAGTACACCATACGGGTCGTATGATAGAGCGAAAAAATAGTCATACATGTTGTATGACTTTGTCAATGGTCTTGTTGACCAAAACATAATAAAAATGTATGATTTGGCTCTCACACGACCCGTATGACCGTTTTCTCCCTGTCATATGGCAAGTATGACCGTTCGCCCTATCATACTGCCCGTATGACCATTTTCATCCTATCATACGACCCGCATTACAAGCCAGTAGTGTCTGGATAGTGCGTCAGTGGTGTTTGTTTAATTGTTTAGCATGGACCATACCAATGTCAAAATTAAACATTCAACTGAAAGGGATATGATTATATGAATATAATTTGCATAAATTAGACAATTGATAACTAAATAACTATATGCATAAACTCAAAATTCACATACATCAGCAAGCATTACCATTTCATAGACTTTTCCCTCTTACTACTAAATCAAATACCCAATTAGGCAACAAAAAACACATAAATTAAAAGCCAATTAACATATCACCCTTTAAACAAGCCCTTATCTTTGACGGGGCACATTTTTACAAATAAAGTTTCTGGTTTTTGGCATAAAAATTCAAGAATTGACATGGGTTTGCTTTGAAATTGACCGAATTAAAGAGGGATGGAAGCACTTACTCAAAACTTCCAATTGGAATCAGGATGATCGCGATATGAGGATGGTTCAGAGGCAACAGTGATGAACAGAGAGAAGGAGAAGAGAGGGGATTGATTGATTGATTGATCGTATGGATGGAAGCCGAATATTGGGAGGTCAAGTGTGCAGAAGATGTGTACGAGTTAAAACGAGATTGGAGTGAACCAGTTCATAATAGGTCATAAGACCGGTTTGAGGCTTTGAGCCCATATGTCTAATATGTTTTATACTAGTGAAATTCCCCGTACTATGCGGTGAGAAATTCGAACGTTATTAATTCGTTTCGTTTTGTAACGAGATTAATACGGTACCGAAACTCGGTATAACAACCGAAAGAAAAAACAAAAAATGTCGTGCCATGACAAAAATAATATCCACATAAAAAAATACATTACGTCTGGTAAGGTTCAATTTGCGTTAAGGATGAGCACGATACTCGTTCGATACCGAACCAGTACCGAAAGTACCGGTATCGAAAAACGGGAAAAAATGGTACCGGTACCGAATACACCGTTCCGGTTCGTAACTTATTTTTGCTTGTTCTATAACACATTAGTTGGTATATATATTTATATTTGGTTAGAGTGGAGGGTATGGTTAATCACTCTAGGGTGATTAAGTGAAATCTTACATAATAATATTATGTCATGTCAACTCCTCATTCCACTCCCATTTTGCACTCAATCAGGGGGTATGGTTAATCACCCTAGGGTGTTTGAGTGATTCTCACTTTTGATTGGTTGTTTTCTCATCTCTTCTCTCTCTCTCTCTCTCTCCTCCATCACTCTTCAATCACTTCGGTGATTACACACCGATTTTGGTAACCTCTCACCCACTCACCAAATATCTTCAACATGAGGGTATGGTCACCGCTCGGTGACTCCCCCTCCCCGCTTAACTCCCCGCATATTATACCCCCCACCCTTACCTAATACATTAATTTTGTTAATTTGTACAAATATAAATACTAAATTCAAAGTTAAATGAAAGAAGTGAAGTTTATATGTGTCAAATTCAAAACCCATTTGAGAACCATTTGTAAAACCAATTGTGGTATTGTAATACCATGAACTGCGTTTAATAAAAACTAGTGGTAATAATGGTTTTAACAACTCATACCCTCACACACAGAGAGTGCTGAGGAAATCCGGTGGCTTTCCACCACCGGCAACGGCAAACTTCCAGTCGGTCAAGGCGGTTGCGACGGCGGTTCACAGTGATGGTTTCAACAAAGTAATCGACAACGATGTTACAGGGATCGGTCCTCCGTATGTCCAATCCAAGTGTGTAGACGAAAACAGGAGGTACCTTTACGCGGATCTAACAAATCGTTAGCATGCAAGGTAGTGGTCGTTAGGGTTTAACCATAACCTCTGCACCAGACCGCAGCGCGAAAGCATCGTATGGAGACGCCGATGGTGATGATGTTATGTGGCGGTCCTCGTTCGAAGGTGGCTTAGGGTAATTTTAGGAGTTAATGTCGGCGGCGATTTCGAATTTTGAGGTGGTTCCGGTGGGGCGAGCAGGAGATTAACACCAGAACGCTACACGTGGTAGGATATCATTTTGTCTGTGAGTCAGCGTCAAGTCCATTTAGCATCAGCACTACTGTACATCAGTCTTTCAATTGAGTAAGTTACAAAAATCGTTCTTTATGTTTGCTACTTATTGCAAAATGTGTCCTTTGTCTTTAATAAGTACAGTATATGTACTCTATGTTTACAAACTCTTACATGTTATGTCCTTTGACCCTAGCCTAGTTAATTTTTATGGTTAAATCTGGCCAAGTGAACCCTACATAAGGGTATTTTAGTCATTTTACCCTAGATACTAAAATAAATAATATTAACTATCTCACCAACTATTTCTCTCTCTAAAATTACACTCTCTCTCCAAATACTATCTCTCTACAAACTCTTTCTCTCTCTCTTACAATTTGCCTAGCTTTCTCTCTATCTATCTCTCTACAAACTCTCCCTCTCTCTAGAATCTAGAATATGGTGTTGCACCTCCGCCATCGCATCGCATGATGCGTGTCGGTGTGTATATAATTTATAGTTATATTTTTGGCCCTTTTTACACGTTAGTCAAGTTTTAAATTTATAAAACACGATATTTTACTAACACCAAACACACATATGGGCAAGTGCACCCATCGTGAACGTAGTATAGTGTTGGTAAGATACCGAGGTCGTCCAAGGACATAAGAGCTTTTAGTATCGGTTTATCCTCAACGTCTAATCAAACCAAAAGTTTAGAAAAATGTTTTTAAACTAGAAAATAAAAACTAAAAAAAATGCTGAAAAATAAAAATAAAAATAAAAAACAGATAGACAAGATGAATCACTTGGATCCGACTCGCCTTTAGTGTAACATTTGATTATTTCCGCACTTTTGCACTTTTTAAGAGATTATCTTAGTTATAGTAGTAGGCCCCTCTTTTGAAGGTGACGTTACCCTCAACCCAGTAGTTTGAGTCAGCAAGGATACAATCCTAAAGGGTTAGATTATTGAAAGATAATTAATTAAGTTATTAATGCGTAATTTGGTAGGCCCCTCTTTTGAAGGTGATGTTACCCTCGGCTAAGTAGTTTGAGTCAGCAGGGATACAGTCCTAAGTAGTCGGGTTAATGTTTTAATAGTAGTTTACATATGAGGGGATCAAGGAGTTCGGACCCCCGCCATCCAATACAAGTGGGTATTGAAGGAGGTCCTACTAAAGTTGACCCAGGTCCTTGCAAGATCTATACACTGAACAAGGCAGGACTCTTACCAAACCATTCCCTTAACCCCCGACCAGGTAGCCAACATATCTCCATATAGACCGTGGAGATATGAATGGTGTAAATCTTTTATTTTATATGAACAGTAAAATAACGCCAAGACACCACGGACAAATGATAAGGAAGACTCACCTTCAACATAAGAAACTAGTTATTAAAGTCATTAATACATAACCAAATAAAAAGTGCGAAAAGATTAAAAATAAAAAGTATTACACTAAATGCTTGTCTTCACCAAGTGATGTAAGAGACTTAGGCAAACATGGCCTTTGATTTTCAAGAACTCTTACGATCAATCTTAGATCCCGAGACTACTCACACACTCTATGATGGATGATGGATGATGGTGGTGGATGTGGGTTGTGATGGTGGTATTGGGTAGGTGAAGTGTGAGAGAGGTGTTTTGCCAAGGGATGGTTTGCAAATGAGCCAAGCACCCCTATTTATAGCCTGCACAGAAGCCCGGACACGGCCTCGTGTCCATTGGGCACGGCCCCGTGTCCACCCGTCTTCTCTTTCTTCATTAAATGCAGTTTGTCTGCATTAGTTGACCACGCCCCCGTGTCTGGTGGGCACGACCCCGTGTGCAGAAGCGTATCTGTACTATCAAGATTTTCCTAGATTCTGCGAATCTTAGAGTTGACCACGGCCCTGTGTCCGCTGGACACGCCCCCGTGGTGGGTGATAGAAGCTTCTACCACTTTGTCTTTTCTGCATACACTTGGGCACGCCCCCGTGCTCATTGAGCACGGGGCGTGTTCAGCCTTCTGTTCTCTTGTTTTTGCTTGGGAAGATGCTGTCGGGGGGTCGGGCATGCCACGTTTATTCCTTTTCTTGTATTTATGTTAGATTTAGCTGCCTTTTTGCTTCTTTTGTTCATTTGAGCTCATTTAATCCTGAAAATACAAACGGAAGACAAAAACACATTTTTCCAACATTAGTACTAAAAAGGGTTAGTTTTATGCCATATTTGATGTAATTTATATGTTGCTTTTTGCGCACATCAAATACCCCCACACTTGAATCTTTGTTTGTCCTCAAGCAAAACTCTTTATAATGTGGCTTACACTCCCAAATGGAATGGGTAGAAGTGAAGGTTTTTGGGCTTGTCATAGAGTGTCGGGATTTCCAAGATTCTTTATTAAGTTTTATTTTTAATTATTTACAATCCTATTCGTCATGATTTATTTAAAACATTACATAAGATAAATTACTTATTAGGGCATAACATGCCTTTTTAAAATTCCATTTATATACAAGTTCACATACCTCACGGGGGATCACTCAACACTCGGCCGAAAATGTATTTTTGTGAAACACTCGAGAGCGGCATGGAACTTAGTTCTACCATAAGCTTGCCAAGCAATCAATCCTCCTCCTTTTTAACTATATACCTTTGTAAATATCAAGAGGACTTTTGGGGGAAGGGTTAGGCTTGGGTTAAAGGTAGGTGGTTGGGTTAGTGGTTAGTAGAAAAGGGCGAAAGGCGTAAAAAGCGTCGGTTTTCGTAAGAGTTTTTATTTTTGTAACTTTTTATTTTGATGAAGCAATTCTTCAAACAAAGTTCTTTTTTATAAACTTGTTTGTTTATTTCTTTTGGCTTCATCATCATTTTTTTTCAAGGAATGTCATATGAAAAAAACGAGCTTTTTACTAAAATAAAGAGTTTAAAATAAAAAAGGGTTTTGGTGGGTAAAAGGGTGTTCGTTTTGCGGGTTAAGAAATGAAAAGGTTTAGGCTCAAAGGGGTTAACTAGGGGGATTTTGAGTAGGTGGTAAAAAAAAGAAAACTAATGGTGTAGAAATAAAAAAGATTAGTCGTAATGCCTCCATCATTTACTTACTCGGGTTTAAGTTAGTAAGGACCGGGAATGCATCGTCGTGGCAAGTTCTAGAGTTGTAAGAAACCAAACGGCTATTCACACAAGAAACGAAAAATGAGCAGTTAGCTTAAAGATGTGTATTTGTATGCTCAATAAAGGCTCAAAACTCACTTTTTGTGGGAATGGGTTTTTATGTGATCAAGTATATATAATGAAATTTTAAATAGATTTGTCATGCCGTTTCATAATTTTCTTATGTTGGTTCTTTTTATCACGACGCTATCGGTTGTAAATTTGTAAAAATATAACTTTTTTAGAACTCGAAATTCCCAAATTAAACCTAGACAAGTAAAAAAAAATGAAAAATTATTGAAAAAAATTTGGGGTGTTTAGCGGTTCCAATAGAGTTTTGTGTAAGGCTTGTAATTAGGACTTGCAAGATTCAAGGTTTTAGCATCCCCCCACACTTAAATTACACATTGTCCTCAATGTGTCCCAAAAATAAGTTTTTAGGTTGATTAAATGTGTAAAAAAATGTGAAAAAGCAAAAATTTATGTTACTAGGCGTCTGGACACGGCCCCGTGTTCAGATCGCCAGTAACAGAACATAAAACAAAGTAACAGAAGGCTGGACACGGGGGCGTGTTCAGTGAGCACGCCCCGTGTCCAGGTACCTGAACTGGGCATTTTTCTGCAGATGGGTGAGCACGGGGCGTGTTGGATGAGCACGGCCCCGTGCTGAACTTGCTGTAATAAAGAAAAATTGTCGGGTGGCCCTGTTTTTGTGCATGGTGTTTTGGTTCAAGTTTCCCTTGGTATCCTTCACCATCCCGAGTGTGTTTTATCCATTACATCATCATCCAAACACCAAGTAATTAATAAAACCATCATTCATTAAAACTAACACATTACATAGGTCCTAAAAAAACGCAGAAAAAATAAAAGTTAAAAGTCCTAAGATAGATAGGTCAAGTGATACATAAATTCATCCTAATGAGTTCTTCTTCTACAATAGGGATCAAAATTCCGGAAATAGCTTTCCGGTATCTAAAAGCTTTGTAGAACTCCGGACCGAGGGGTATTCCCTAGATGTTGTTAAAGTCATTCTTCTATCTCTCTTGGGAGAAAGAAGGCGGGCTCATTTTCCTCAACATCTTGTGGAGTGGGAGTGACACCAACTGGAACCCCTTATAGTATGTCTCGAGGGGGTTCCGGGTGTATGGTGTACCATTCGGCCGGTATGATGACTTCCGGTACCACATTCCATGCCCTTTGGGTGATAATTGGTACCAAAGGAGGAGAAGCGAGAATGTTCAACCTTTGGTGCAAAAGGTTGACCTCTCGAAGACATCCCTCTAGTCCCACCGTCAAATGATTAATACGGTCGACCAATGCTTCTTCCACCCCCGTCATTTCATCAATGGCCTCTCTTAAGGCGTAAATGTAGCTCACAAGAGAATCTTCAACCGCTGATGACCTCTTCCCTTGTCGGTTGTTCCTGTAGTGCGATGAAGATGTTCCGCTAGTTCTGCTCGCCATTCTAGGATGGTATGTGTGAAGATCCCAGCAAATCTTTGTCTTTGGAGTGGTCCAAATGAGCAGGAATCTTGCTGCCTTTATAGAAAACGACAGCACGCTGCACACGGCCCCGTGTCGGCTGGACACGGCCCCGTGTGCAGGCAGGATCCTGACACATTTTGTCCGTATGCTGACAAAAAGTCAAACGGGAATCTTTTGGTGGACATGGGGGCGTGCTGACCTGGACACGGCCCCGTGTCTAGAGGCTGTTTATGAAGTTTCGTCTATTTTTAAGGAATTTATCCGGATCGGGCGGTTCCTTACTGGATGGAACAACCCCAAAGTGCCTGAGATACCTTAATTGCTCTAGATTGAGACGAGAACGCAAGAGGTTGTCGGTGAGGGTGATTCCTATGCTAAATGTAGGTGGACAAGTCCAACCCTTTCCCAGGCTCTCGTTAAAGAAGGTGTATGCCGAATCGCTCAGGTCTATGTATGCACCGAACAAAGCCGATGGGGAGTCCTTCACGGCAAAATCGACACAGGGACGACTATCGCTCAAGTCTTCGCTAGAGTTAGAGGTAATATCGGGAATAACGAAGTTGTTTTTATTCGAATGCGATCCCAACAATTCTTCTTGGGTATCGTCTTGAGATGGAAAGTCCAACTCAAGTTCTTTTAACTAATTAAGAATTAAATCGTCTAGTTGAAATAATTCATCAAGAAGCATTTCTCCTAGAAGATTCGATTGAGAGCATTCGAGGGAGTGATAAGGATTATTTTTACTTTCGCCCCTCTTAAGGCTACTAGAAAACAATGGGTCTATATAATGGGGCTTATAATTTAGAAAATAACATTCTAAATCTTTATGGGGGCCACCACATATTTGACACCACGTACCATAAGAGGGCCGATAGTAAAAAAAATCATTATCACTCATGTTTGTGTCAGAAATTACCAACCGTCGGTATCTTACGGTTATGTTTTCAGTAACTGAAGCTTTGGCACGGGGCGTGTTGAGTGGGCACGGCCTCGTGTTCAGCTACTGTCTGACTTAAAACAGGATTGCCAGTACCAAAGATTGGGCACGGGGCGTGTTCAGCGGGCACGGCCCGTGCTGAGTTCTGCAGAAGTTGAAAATTTAAGAAAAATCCTAAAAAAAACAGAAAATAAGAAAAAAACGATTAGGCCGTTGATTCCTAACTTTCTTAAAATCCTTGCGTCCCTGGCAACGGCGCCAAAAACTTGATGCGTGTCGGTGTGTATATAATTTATAGTTATATTTTTAGCCCTTTTTACACGTTAGACAAGTTTTAAATTTATAAAACACGATATTTTACTAACACCAAACACACATATGGGCAAGTGCACCCATCGTGAACGTAGTATAGTGTTGGTAAGATACAGAGGTGATACGTAGTTGAAAACCGGTGATCGTTTATGCTTAAGTTGATGTTTTTACGTAGCTTTTAATCTTGAATAGCCTACTTTTAATGGGATTTGTGTTTTACAGGTCTAAAAGAGTTTAAGGAGCTAATCGGGAGCTAAACGGAGCACCGTGACGCGAAACGGATCAACCGGGGATGTGAAATGAAGAAAACTGGGTTAATCATTAAGATTGGATGTATTTTGGGGAATGTTGATGGATTTAAAATGAATATATTGGAAGATGGCATGATAGAGGGCTGAATTACGAGAACGTGGGCGAAAACGGTGAGTAAAACGGAGCTATAACGAAGAAGTTGTGAAGAAAACAGATTTGGACGAAATCGACAAAACCAGGCAGCGTCGGGGATGCCCCAATAGGCCGTCGGCGACGCCCTCCAGAACCTTCCGACGCTGAAAAACCTCCGTAGGCAGTGGGTTAAGCCGTCGGACGAATTGGGAACAACCAGAGGCCGTCGGGGACGCCCTAAATGGTCGTCGGCGACGCCACCTGCATTCTCACTTCGCGAAAAACTTGATTTTTGAGTTGGGGGAAGAGTTATAACATCACTTTTGACCCAAAAACGGGGGTTACACTCTATTTTGAAGGGAGAAACACCTCTTGGAGCCAAGATACACCACCAATTCATCCTCTAATCCATCCATTCGATTAACAATCATTCGATTCGATCATCATCATCACTTCCACAACCCTAATCATCATTCACCTTTCCAATCCATTCATCACCATCAACCATCCACAAACCTAACCATTCATCCATTCATCCATATTCAAGCTTGAAGATGACCCAATTCAAGTCTCACACATCCGTTGATCAAGTCTCGTTCACCATGAGCAGCTAATTTCTTGGAGGTTTCACCCCGGTGTAGGTTATTGTAAGTCTAGGGTTTGAACAATGTTTTAGTTTGATTTTGTGTCAACTTGAATTGTATTTGAATTGATTAACAATTGTCTTGCATTTGAATTGAATTTGTGAATTGTCGAACGATGATAAAGTTATGACTTTGCGAAATGAATTTGTGCAATTATGCCTTGTCATTCAAAAGGTTTTACTTGTCCGAAGTAACGAAGTGCATTGTGGTCCGTGATATGCGTTGATAGCAATTGGCACATAAGCTTTGAAGATAGAAATCCATTAATAACATATTCAAGTGAATCAAATTTGAAACGTGTGAGAACCCTAGGACTGAAATTACCAAACCGGGTGTGAGCCTTGTTTCTCTATCTTGTTTAAAACTTTAATTACATTCTTGCAATTGTTAATCATTAGTAGTTATCAACCCAATTACTTTAGTAATTTTAATTCACATCTTTTCAATTAAACAAAAATACACAAAAACAAGATAGCAAGCTTCATAATTGTGACACCTTTTGAGAATTCATCCAAATCCATTCGCAAACCACATACTCTTCGTGGTTCGACCCCTTGCTACCACTAGCTATTTGTTAAGGGTAAATAGGGCTTATAAATATTATCTCGATCAAATTTTGGCGCCGTCGTGGGTGTGTTCCCTATATAACCCTCACGAGACCTACTCGTCCTTCCAAGCTATTGGGGGGTTTAAAAGGGCTTGTTGCATAAGCTAAATGCAACCGTGATTCCTACGAAAGTGAGTTAGGTTTGTTATTGTTGTACATTATTTTTTCCATAAAAATCAAGGTAATTTAATGCATGATTTGGTAACACTTTCATAAAAATGGTAGAACTAAGCACCTAACAAATTTTAATGTGTAACACCTCGAAATTTTGTGTCCAATGATGTGTTAACACGTGTCATTTGTTTACACGTGGCATCTATAATAAATAAAAGGACTAATTTTGACAAACCTTGAAAGTATATAAATTCGAGGGTTATAATTGTCAACAAGGGTAAATATACTGTATAGTATCCCTAAATAATGCTTAAACCTTCGAACGAATAGATTATAGATCGTACAAAAACAAAACGCGGATGAAAGTGAGAGATTACAAACTACAGGGGTTAACTGTGTCAACATGTTTAATAATACCTCTGAGTGACCCTTTAACGTCCCAAAGACTTTGTAACGGTATTATACCCTCACTAAAATAATATATATGAATTTCGCGAAGTTTCGATATGAAACGAGAAAGTTACGATCGAATTCGTAGAAGAAGGGTTAAAAGCGTCAACAGTGAAAGTTAAGGCTTTCCAATATAATTAATAAATAAACCGGGGACTTAATAATGCGGGTGATTAACACGAGGCCCCTATCGGTAAATAACCGAGGGTCAAACCGCAAAGTTACCCCTTCAAATCCGAAAGGTCAGGCAAATCATTACGAAAGATTTCGTTATTAATGGCCCGATTCTGTAATCATTATAAAAGATTTGAAAAATCCAGAAAATATAACCTCACGCGACCCGCGTAAGGTTTCAACATAAGTTGAGGCGGGCCGCGAGCCTCCTCAATAACGCGTCTGAACTTCTAATCCCAAGCGACCCGCGTAAAAGTGCATGGGAACTCCCATGCGGGTCGCGTAAAGTGCCCAGATGCAGAAAGTTGATGTTTTCTTGACTTTTGAGCTCTTGAACGATCATTTGATCAATTATGGCAGCATGGGTGCCCCCTACACGACCCATACCCCTTAGGGACACCTGCCCATGATCCATGATCAGTTATAGCATGTTGTGTATTAATCTTGAGGGTCTTGTGTGACTATAAATAGGCCTCTTTGGCTCATAACATTCACACACTCAAAAACACTTCTACTAATCATCTCTCAAGCTCTCAAGACTTCTCTGAAGTTCCATAAGCAAGAACACAACCTCTGTAAGTGATCTAACCCTTTGTGGTGTCACATTTCCTTAGTTATGGCTCATAAACGCAACCGTCGTAACTAACGGTTGTCATTGCAATATCTTGCAAATGATTCAGTCTTATGACGAATCAAAAGTGGTTATGAGTTGGTATTTATGTGGGTATTAAACCTTTAAAATGGTTCCCCCTGATCACCACTCTAACTATGTCAATTGACGAGTCAAACGTGCGGTTAAAAAGTCAACAGAAAGCTATTTTGGCGATTTATGCATAATCTGTAATATATATGTTATGGAACCTGTTTTGACAATCATAAAATATGATAATAAGTATATAAACATGTTTGCGCTCGTTTGAATCGATCATTTACTATATTGAACCGGTTCGGAGCCGAAAGTCGCAAAAGTTTGACTTTTGCTTTGACTTCAGTTCTGACCCGTTTTAGTGAGGTATAAATATCCCCTAGGACTCTCTTAGGACCAGGTCACATGTTGGTATAAGCCTCTGTGGTCGGTTCATGAGTTATCCGAGTCTTTAGCGCATTTCCGTCATTCGCCCAAAAGTTGACCGTAACGGCCTTTTGAAATTAAAACGAGTATTTCGGACATGTGAACGGACCAAAACCTTGCTTATTAAATTATAAGCATGTCCCTAAAGTTTCACGTCAATCCGAGGTCTAGAATGAGAGTTATGCTAAAAGGCGCACTTTTAAGAAAGTTTTGTAATTAACGGCGCAATTAGCATAACGCCCATCTAACCCAAGTTTTCGTCACCAAAACTTTTACCCACTGTGGTAAAATAATATTTTGGGAATTTTAGAGATTTTTAATAATTTTTACCTTGCTCATAACCTACGGTTATGGCTACGGTTCGGTAAATACCGAATATGCCCTTTTTGGCCAAAACGGGAGTTCTACAAGGTCTTTTGACCCGATTCCAGTTGCTACTGGTTTTAAATAATAAATAAAGTATTTTAAGCTTTATAAGCTGTTCGGGAAACTCAGATTTCCTGTAGAACTCGAAAATCCCTTTTAAAGTCTTTAAAATGACCGAAAAGCCCCTACGGGGCATAATATAAACTTAAACTCGTTACGGCCATTACGGAAGGTATCCTACTGATACCAAAATACTTTTAAGGCATATTGACTTAGGAAATAAGCGTACGACTCTTATGGTTAACCGTTTCGCCTATTTGCGCACACGGTACGGCCCACGGAACTAGTTTTCGTGCAATAGCCGATATGGGTCAAAGTATACTATTTGAACCCCAAAATCCAGAGTATGAACTATAAACCCATATAAAACAAGTCTCTGAACTTGTGAGGTCCAAATCATACTCCATTCTCGGTTTTCGCCTTTTCGTGCGAATTAACCATATCTATATATCGGAATCAACCGGTTTAAGCTACGGCTACTATAAGGACCGTTAGGATTCTAAGAGGTTAATTAAAACCTTCGTTCCAGATTAGGAGCCCCAGTAAAAGCTATCGGTGACTTGATCTAAATTAAGGATTAATACTTGCAAAGGTAAATACTTTTGACTTATTTCCCCTATATGGGCTTGGGTTACGGTATATTAATACCGCTTGATTGAGCATTATATAATTCCATCGCTTAGGTGGTTAATTGATTAAATATGATTGGCTCATTTAAACAGTTTTGTTGCTTATAAGCCTTTGGGGGGTTTAATGACCGTTGTCCCGGATATCCTTGGCATCATTTTACGAAATGGCCACGACCATCGACATCCCGGTGTAGGCGTACACCCGGTATAAAGTGTCGACATTAAAACTAAAAGACGTAGCCGTTGGTTTCTGTACTACGGTTTTACGCAAACGTGGTGTGTCTATAAATCTTTAACCCGGCACGACCCGGGCTACTGAACGCATAAAAGAACATGTAAAACGTTCACAAGATCATTATGAATTTTCCCAAGTTAAAAAGAGTTTGTGCCTTGTGCATTCAAATCAATTTTAATAAACATTTTCAAATGTGTCAGTTGAATGTATTTACCAGTGTAAACTGACGTATTTTCCCCAAAAAGATTAAGTGCAGGTACCTAAACGTAATTGGCTGGTATTAGCTCCCTAGCGTCGGGATAAGCCTCGCAAGCTTGATTGCAGTATCTGATGGAACAATACTTTATCTGTATTTACGATCCACTGTGGATATTCAACTTCTGTAATACATTTTGATATTACAATCAGAGGTTGAAATTTATATATTTATCTTATGCTTCCGCTGTGCATTATATAATTGTGTGGTTTGACTATATTGTTGCCAACATCGTCACGGTAATCCCCCACCGGGCCCACCGGTGAGACACGTGGAAATCGGGGTGTGACAGGTTGGTATCAGAGCCAACATTGAGTGAATTAAACACTATCCTATTGTGTTTAATCTCAATAACACAATTGCACATACTTGAGTCTAGACAAGAACTTAGGACAAATTCGGATTACTACTCCATTTTTGTCTTTATTTTCGAATTGATTTTTAATAAGTTTTGGAGCAGGAAAATGCCACCTGTTATATTCCGAGGAAGAGGAAGGGGACGAAGAGGCCGAGGAGAAATCGTGACACATCACGATCAAGAAGCTGGACCTTCTGGTACAAGACATCCTTCGATGACAAGGAGCGAAGAGCCACAACGACGAAGAGATCTTTACGAACCCGCGAGGCATTCCACTTCGCACAGCTCGACGCCATCCTACCGGCACTCCTTTGGGCCAGATTCAGAAAATAATCCCAACAACCCACAACCTTCCTTCATACCTCTACAACGTTCGGTTTCGCACCGGAATTACGACGACCCTAGTCCGTACTACGTAGCTCAGTTTAATCCGGCTGACTACATACAGGAACCTTCAGGATTTGTTCCGCTTGGTCCTCAAGACCACTTTTCTGAAGATCCCATGGAGGAAGATGAGGATCCAACTGAACCAGCTCGTGGTACACCCACGCATCCGATAGAAGTATCTGATGGATCTTCATATCATGGTCCGCAGTATCAAGGCCCAGATAGCTTTATGGCCTTGTTTGACCGACATGAGTGGTACAACACACCATCTCATCAGACACAACAACCGAGACATCCACAGGATCCCTCTGAGGATTCACGCTTTGAGGCAGTTACGCCACCACCTCCGCCACCGGCACAACCAGTAATACCTGATCCGCCGAGGCGTAGGAGGACCAATGCTCGTATGTCTATACGAGGAGGAGGGGGTAACCACTTCAGCACTCCTCGACATTCTAGTAGCAGCCACTATCCACCGCTACAAGAAGAAGGACCTTCAAGTCCTATACAGGAGGCGAACTCCGCACCTACTGCACGAAATTCGCCACCATTTGGGTATGACCAACCCATACCAGCTTACACAGGTCCAACGGCTTACAACCCGTTTGAACCGTCACAAGCACAATACAACTACGGCTATGAGCGCGACCCATATGTGGTGTCGGCTAGATATAATGCGCGCTACCCTGACGGAGCACATGGAAACATGGGACCACCGGACTACTCAGCTCATGGGTATCCAATACCTCCCAGACCTCCAGTTCCGCATCAAGCGCCGCAACCACGTTTTTCTCCTCCTGAACAGGAAGAAATACTCCATCGACTAGATCGTGTGGAGAGAGAGTTCGAGGAAGAGAAGAAAAGCCACCGAGGATTTCTCAAGGGCTTGGCGAACCTACTAAAGGGCAAAAAGAAGAAACGTGACCACTAGCCCTTAATAGTAGTACTACTGTAATTTCTACTTTGAAATAAGTCCCTGCGTGGACAACTTATCGTATTTCAGTCCCTACGTGGACTTATCTTTAGTCCTTGCATGGACACCTATCTTGAATTAGTCCCCGCGTGGACTTGTCATTTATTTTAAAACCTCTATGGAGGTATGTATTATTTGAAAGACCCGTTTAGGGCAATATGTAATTGTATTTGAGATTTTTGGAATGTATGTTATGAGTTTTGTTTTAATAGATATAAAAATAAATCAAAACCATTCCTTTTATATTGATCTGCCTAATAAGGAATCTTAAGGGGGGTGAAACCTAGCTTGGGGTCTTTTAAGATCAGTCAAGATGGTACGACCTAGCTGAAAAGATTCTGATTCCCTGTTAACCTCTGTACGCATGTTAACATTCATGGCAGATGTGATTCGTTAAAAGTCACGCACGTCATTCCTATACAGTAATCCTTTAAGGATTTCAAAACCCAACTAAACGATATATAAATCGTGGGTTAAATCACCAATAAAGGTGATCAATACTATAAAGACATCCATTAGTGATGCAATGCCTACGGGCCAGTATTATAAAGACATCCATTGGTGATGCACTGCCTACGGGCCAACATATTAAAACATCCATTAGTGATGCAGTGCCTACGGGCCAGAACTATTAAGACATCCATTAGTGATGCAATGCCTACGGGCCAATATTATAAAAACATCCATTAGTGATGCAGTGCCTACGGGCCAGAACTATTAAAACATCCATTAGTGATGTAGTGCCTACGGACCAGTATTATTAAAACATCCATTAGTGGTGTAGTGCCTATGGGCCATAATAATTGTCTTACAAAGACAAAAGGCAGTGGTAGTCTATGACTCTCTGTCAGAAAGAGATAAAAGAACTACGGTTCAACTCTCTATGCCTTTGATTCTCTGGAATCTCGGCTAATATTATAAAACATCATCGTGATTAGGCTTTATGCCGCCAATACTATTTATATAGTTAAAATAGGATATATTCAAATCCTAATATTTAATGAGTTAATAAGTTAACCGAATATGGTCTCTGTACCATGGTTGACAAATTGTCATAAAAGACAATCACATAATAATCTCCTAAATTAAAATTTTGTTATCTTCTGTAACAGATTTAAGTTACAATGGCGGATCCCAATGGAGAGAACAGCCACACAAATGAAGATGACTACGACAATGCGTCAGTACATTTGACAGGCGCACAGCTAAAGGCTCTGATCAACAATGCTGTCCAGGCAGCTATTGATCGTCAAAATACTGAGTCTCAAGGCAGATCTGTGTCAAAACCACCCTCTAAACCAAAGACACACTCCAAACCACCCTCTGAACCCAAGAAAGATGACGACAAGCATTCGTCTACTGAGCACAGCGTTCACCGCGATAGAGAATATACTGATGCGTCTAGTGCTAAGGGTTGCACCTACAAATACTTTGTATCATGTAAGCCCCGTGAATTTACAGGGGAGAAAGGTGCGGTTGACTGTATAACCTGGCTGGACGAGATGGACACGATAGTGGACATCAGCGGGTGCGCTGAGAGGGACGTGGTTAAGTTTGTGTCCCAGTCATTCAAGGGCGAGGCCCTGGCATGGTGGAGAGCTCTGGTGCAGGCTTCAGGTAAGTCTGCCTTGTACAAAATGTCATGGGGGGAGTTTATTACCCTCATAAAAGAAAACTACTGCCCTCAGCACGAGGTTGAGAAGATTGAGGCAGATTTTGTCTCACTGGTGATGACAAACCTGGATTGTCAAGCATACCTGACAAGTTTTAACACTATGTCACGACTGGTGCCATATCTGGTGACACCAGAACCACGAAGGATTGCCCGATTCATTGGAGGCTTAGAGCCGGCGATCAAGGCCAGCGTAAAGGCTTCTAGGCCAACGACCTTCAGGTCAGTTACTGACCTCTCCTTGTCTCTTACACTTGATGCTGTCCGTTTGAGGGCACAAAGGAGCAAGGAGGCTGAAAAGCGAAAACGTGAGAATAATACCTCACGAAAGTCCGGTAAAAAGCACCGTGGAAACGGTGAGAGCAAGAGAGGGTCGGAGGCAAAGAAGGAGGGGCAAGCTGATGGAAGACCCTACTGCAAGGTCTGCAAGAAACCTCACTCCGGGAAGTGTAGGTTTGCGTCTGGTTCACAGTCGCAACAAAGGACTCCACCCTGTGGGCTATGCAAGTCCAAGGAGCATAAGACAGTGGAGTGCAAAAAGATAAAGGATGCAACCTGCTTTAATTGTAATGAAAAGGGGCACATAAAGAGTAATTGCCCGAAGTATGCCAAGAAGACAGAAGAGACTAAAAAGACAAACGCGAGAGTTTTTCGCTTGGATGCAAAGGAAGCGGTCAAGGACGACAATGTGCTTACAGGTACTTTTCTCGTAAATAATATATTTGCAAGAGTACTGTTCGATTCTGGCGCTGACAAGTCCTTTGTAGACCAGAAATTTTGCCAACTACTAAATATGCCAATCAAAACCCTTGACGTAAAATACGAAGTAGAATTAGCAGACGGCACGATAGAAACCGTCTCTACTATTCTAGAAGGATGTGAAATATCCATTAGGAACCATTCTTTTCCTTTATCTCTACTTCCCTTCAAATTGGCGGGTTTTGATATCGTGCTAGGCATGGACTGGTTATCCCATAACCAGGCCCAAATCATTTGCGGCAAGAGGCAAATAGTTTTAAAGACTCCGAGTGGTGAATCTCTTACCATTCGAGGAGATACGCATTACGGATTGCCCGAAGACGTATCTATGCTGAAAGCTTCAAGGTGTTTGAACAGAGGCTGTGTAATTTACATGGCTCAGGTGATAATTGAAGAACCAAAGCCGAAGATCGAGGATCTTCCAGTCATTTCTGAATACCCCGAGGTTTTTCCTGAAGAACTACCTGGTTTGCCACCAGATAGACAAGTGGAGTTCAGAATTGACATCATTCCTGGAGCAGCTCCGATAGCAAGAGCACCTTACAGATTAGCTCCAACAGAAATGAAAGAACTGAGGACCCAGTTGGATGAACTGCTGGCGAAAGGTTTTATCAGACCTAGTTCATCTCCCTGGGGAGCTCCTGTCCTGTTTGTAAAGAAGAAGGACGGATCAATGCGGTTGTGCATCGACTATAGAGAACTGAATAAAGTTACCATAAAGAATAGATATCCTTTACCAAGGATCGATGATCTGTTCGACCAGCTGCAAGGAGCCAGCTACTTCTCCAAGATCGACTTAAGGTCGGGTTATCATCAACTAAGGGTCAGAGTTGAAGATATACACAAGACTGCATTTAGGACTCGCTATGGTCATTACGAGTTCCTAGTGATGCCTTTTGGGCTCACAAATGCACCGGCTGCGTTCATGGACCTCATGAATCGCGTGTGCAAGCCGTATTTAGATAAATTCGTCATAGTCTTCATCGACGATATCCTTATCTATTCCAAGAATCAAGCTGACCACGAGAAGCATCTCCGTTGCATTCTCGAATTACTACAGCGTGAGAAACTCTACGCCAAATTCTCGAAATGTGAATTCTGGCTACGAGAAGTTCAGTTTTTAGGTCACGTTGTGAGTGAGCGTGGTATCCAAGTGGATCCCGCTAAGGTAGAGGCAGTCATGAACTGGCAAGAGCCAAAGACGCCTACCGAAATTCGTAGTTTCCTGGGATTAGCAGGATATTACCGGAGATTTATTGAGAATTTTTCAAGGATTGCTGCGCCCTTGACTTCCTTGACCAAGAAGAAAGAAAAGTACATTTGGGGCCCGAAGCAGCAAGAGTCCTTTGAAATACTGAAGCAGAAGCTAAGCAACGCACCTGTGTTGACATTACCGGAAGGTACAGATGAATTCGTAGTTTACTGCGATGCATCACATACAGGCATGGGGTGTGTGCTTATGCAGAAGGGCAAGGTGATTGCCTATGCTTCAAGGCAATTAAAGGTGCATGAAAAGAATTACACCACCCATGATTTGGAGTTGGGTGCCGTTGTATTTGCACTTAAGTTGTGGAGGCACTACCTTTATGGCATTAAATTTGTGATTTATTCTGATCACAAAAGTCTCCAGCACTTGTTCAACCAGAAGGAGTTGAACATGAGACAGCGCCGTTGGATGGAAACCCTGAATGATTATGACTGTGAAATCAGGTACCATCCCGGCAAGGCGAATGTAGTCGCCGATGCCTTGAGCAGGAAAGAAAGGGTAAAACCCATTCGAATCAATGCCAAGAGCATTGAAGTTAAAAATAATTTGATGGAAAGGATATTAGCTGCGCAGCGTGAGGCTGTGTTGGAAGCTAATTATCCAAATGAAAAGCTGGGAGTAACTGAGGAGCAGTTGACTCTTAGCAAGGATGGAATTCTTAGGCTGAATGGACGTATATGGGTTCCGATTTATGGGGGACTACGAGATGTTGTTCTCCAGGAAGCCCATAGTTCCAAATACTCAGTCCATCCTGGTGCTGATAAAATGTACCAAGACTTAAAGGCAAATTATTGGTGGATAGGCTTGAAAAAGTCAGTAGCCGCCCATGTAGCAAAGTGCTTGACTTGTGCTCAAGTCAAAGCCGAGCACCAAAAGCCGTCTGGCTTGCTACAACAGCCTGAACTTCCCGAGTGGAAGTGGGAATGCGTAACTATGGATTTCATAACCAAGTTACCCAAGACCAGGAAAGGAAATGATACAATATGGGTCATAGTCGATAGGCTGACTAAATCAGCTCATTTTCTACCCATAAAGGAGACATATAGCTCCGATATGTTAGCCCAACTTTATGTTGATAAGATTGTAGCCTTACACGGCATACCTGTGTCTATTATTTCCGACAGGGATACTAGATACACATCTCACTTCTGGAAGAGTTTCCAGCAATCTTTGGGCACGCGTTTAAATTTTAGTACGGCTTACCATCCACAGACGGACGGTCAAAGTGAGCGTACTATCCAAACGCTAGAAGACATGCTTCGTGCATGTGCGATCGATCTAGGTGGAAACTGGGATAAAAACCTACCCCTGATCGAATTCTCCTACAATAATAGCTACCACACCAGCATAAAGGCTGCGCCTTTCGAGGCATTATACGGTAGGAAATGCAGATCGCCTGTTTGTTGGGCGGAAGTAGGAGAGGTCCAATTATCGGGACCAGAGATTGTTTTCCAGACGACGGACAAGATTGTCCAGATCCGGGAACGTCTCAAGGCTGCCCGCGATAGGCAGAAGAGCTACGCTGATCCAAAGCGTAAGGATTTTCACTTCGAAGTGGGTGAAAAAGTATTACTTAAGGTGTCACCCTGGAAGGGGGTGATGCGTTTCGGCAAGAAGGGCAAGCTGAGTCCGAGATACATAGGACCTTTTGAGGTCATTGAACGAGTCGGATCAGTTGCCTATAAACTGAACTTGCCTGAAGAGCTCAATGGAATTCACAATGTGTTCCACATCTGCAATCTCAAAAAGTGCTTCGCCGACGAGTCGTTGGTGATTCCACACACAGATGTGCATATAGATGAGAGCTTAAAGTTTATAGAAAAACCTTTGTCGATTGAAGATAGACAGGTGAAGAAGCTTCGCAGAAAGCACGTACCGATTGTAAAAGTCAAATGGGATGCTCGTAGAGGTCCTGAATATACGTGGGAAGTCGAAGCTACAATGAAAGAAAAATACCCCTATTTATTTGAGTAAATCTCGGGTCGAGATTTATTTTAAGGGGGTGAGGATGTAACACCTCGAAATTTTGTGTCCAATGATGTGTTAACACGTGTCATTTGTTTACACGTGGCATCTATAATAAATAAAAGGACTAATTTTGACAAACCTTGAAAGTATATAAATTCGAGGGTTATAATTGTCAACAAGGGTAAATATACTGTATAGTATCCCTAAATAATGCTTAAACCTTCGAACGAATAGATTATAGATCGTACAAAAACAAAACGCGGATGAAAGTGAGAGATTACAAACTACAGGGGTTAACTGTGTCAACATGTTTAATAATACCTCTGAGTGACCCTTTAACGTCCCAAAGACTTTGTAACGGTATTATACCCTCACTAAAATAATATATATGAATTTCGCGAAGTTTCGATATGAAACGAGAAAGTTACGATCGAATTCGTAGAAGAAGGGTTAAAAGCGTCAACAGTGAAAGTTAAGGCTTTCCAATATAATTAATAAATAAACCGGGGACTTAATAATGCGGGTGATTAACACGAGGCCCCTATCGGTAAATAACCGAGGGTCAAACCGCAAAGTTACCCCTTCAAATCCGAAAGGTCAGGCAAATCATTACGAAAGATTTCGTTATTAATGGCCCGATTCTGTAATCATTATAAAAGATTTGAAAAATCCAGAAAATATAACCTCACGCGACCCGCGTAAGGTTTCAACATAAGTTGAGGCGGGCCGCGAGCCTCCTCAATAACGCGTCTGAACTTCTAATCCCAAGCGACCCGCGTAAAAGTGCATGGGAACTCCCATGCGGGTCGCGTAAAGTGCCCAGATGCAGAAAGTTGATGTTTTCTTGACTTTTGAGCTCTTGAACGATCATTTGATCAATTATGGCAGCATGGGTGCCCCCTAAACGACCCATACCCCTTAGGGACACCTGCCCATGATCCATGATCAGTTATAGCATGTTGTGTATTAATCTTGAGGGTCTTGTGTGACTATAAATAGGCCTCTTTGGCTCATAACATTCACACACTCAAAAACACTTCTACTAATCATCTCTCAAGCTCTCAAGACTTCTCTGAAGTTCCATAAGCAAGAACACAACCTCTGTAAGTGATCTAACCCTTTGTGGTGTCACATTTCCTTAGTTATGGCTCATAAACGCAACCGTCGTAACTAACGGTTGTCATTGCAATATCTTGCAAATGATTCAGTCTTATGACGAATCAAAAGTGGTTATGAGTTGGTATTTATGTGGGTATTAAACCTCTAAAATGGTTCCCCCTGATCACCACTCTAACTATGTCAATTGACGAGTCAAACGTGCGGTTAAAAAGTCAACAGAAAGCTATTTTGGCGATTTATGCATAATCTGTAATATATATGTTATGGAACCTGTTTTGACAATCATAAAATATGATAATAAGTATATAAACATGTTTGCGCTCGTTTGAATCGATCATTTACTATATTGAACCGGTTCGGAGCCGAAAGTCGCAAAAGTTTGACTTTTGCTTTGACTTCAGTTCTGACCCGTTTTAGTGAGGTATAAATATCCCCTAGGACTCTCTTAGGACCAGGTCACATGTTGGTATAAGCCTCTGTGGTCGGTTCATGAGTTATCCGAGTCTTTAGCGCATTTCCGTCATTCGCCCAAAAGTTGACCGTAACGGCCTTTTGAAATTAAAACGAGTATTTCGGACACGTGAACGGACCAAAACCTTGCTTATTAAATTATAAGCATGTCCCTAAAGTTTCACGTCAATCCGAGGTCTAGAATGAGAGTTATGCTAAAAGGCGCACTTTTAAGAAAGTTTTGTAATTAACGGCGCAATTAGCATAACGCCCATCTAACCCAAGTTTTCGTCACCAAAACTTTTACCCACTGTGGTAAAATAATATTTTGGGAATTTTAGAGATTTTTAATAATTTTTACCTTGCTCATAACCTACGGTTATGGCTACGGTTCGGTAAATACCGAATATGCCCTTTTTGGCCAAAACGGGAGTTCTACAAGGTCTTTTGACCCGATTCCAGTTGCTACTGGTTTTAAATAATAAATAAAGTATTTTAAGCTTTATAAGCTGTTCGGGAAACTCAGATTTCCTGTAGAACTCGAAAATCTCTTTTAAAGTCTTTAAAATGACCGAAAAGCCCCTACGGGGCATAATATAAACTTAAACTCGTTACGGCCATTACGGAAGGTATCCTACTGATACCAAAATACTTTTAAGGCATATTGACTTAGGAAATAAGCGTACGACTCTTATGGTTAACCGTTTCGCCTATTTGCGCACACGGTACGGCCCACGGAACTAGTTTTCGTGCAATAGCCGATATGGGTCAAAGTATACTATTTGAACCCCAAAATCCAGAGTATGAACTATAAACCCATATAAAACAAGTCTCTGAACTTGTGAGGTCCAAATCATACTCCATTCTCGGTTTTCGCCTTTTCGTGCGAATTAACCATATCTATATATCGGAATCAACCGGTTTAAGCTACGGCTACTATAAGGACCGTTAGGATTCTAAGAGGTTAATTAAAACCTTCGTTCCAGATTAGGAGCCCCAGTAAAAGCTATCGGTGACTTGATCTAAATTAAGGATTAATACTTGCAAAGGTAAATACTTTTGACTTATTTCCCCTATATGGGCTTGGGTTACGGTATATTAATACCGCTTGATTGAGCATTATATAATTCCATCGCTTAGGTGGTTAATTGATTAAATATGATTGGCTCATTTAAACAGTTTTGTTGCTTATAAGCCTTTGGGGGGTTTAATGACCGTTGTCCCGGATATCCTTGGCATCATTTTACGAAATGGCCACGACCATCGACATCCCGGTGTAGGCGTACACCCGGTATAAAGTGTCGACATTAAAACTAAAAGACGTAGCCGTTGGTTTCTGTACTACGGTTTTACGCAAACGTGGTGTGTCTATAAATCTTTAACCCGGCACGACCCGGGCTACTGAACGCATAAAAGAACATGTAAAACGTTCACAAGATCATTATGAATTTTCCCAAGTTAAAAAGAGTTTGTGCCTTGTGCATTCAAATCAATTTTAATAAACATTTTCAAATGTGTCAGTTGAATGTATTTACCAGTGTAAACTGACGTATTTTCCCCAAAAAGATTAAGTGCAGGTACCTAAACGTAATTGGCTGGTATTAGCTCCCTAGCGTCGGGATAAGCCTCGCAAGCTTGATTGCAGTATCTGATGGAACAATACTTTATCTGTATTTACGATCCACTGTGGATATTCAACTTCTGTAATACATTTTGATATTACAATCAGAGGTTGAAATTTATATATTTATCTTATGCTTCCGCTGTGCATTATATAATTGTGTGGTTTGACTATATTGTTGCCAACATCGTCACGGTAATCCCCCACCGGGCCCACCGGTGAGACACGTGGAAATCGGGGTGTGACATAATGGTTGTGAGAAGCTTGCTTCTACACAAGGGTTAAGATTTGTAGGTACAACATGTTCGCGGGACAACCATTTTTTTATGAAGAGAAGAAGAAGATATGAGCATCTAGCGACAAAAATCAGGTGCATGCGTTTCCTTTTTACCTTGATTCTTAGATTAGTAATAAGTGGATTGTAATTGTATGTTATTTTCCGGGGTGGAATTTTTGGGAAGTTAGCCGTGTCACATCCCTTGTGCGTTTTAAAACTCTAGTTCTTACACATTGAGGACAATGTTTACCTCAAGTGTGGGGATGGGGGAGTAGTAAAAGTTTTCGATTTTGACCCGTTCATTTAAACACTACACACTGAGGACAATGTTTACCTCAAGTGTGGGGATGGGGGAAAATTTCAAAAATGTCTTGTTTCGAAAGCGATCTTAAAGCACAAGTAACTAAGTCAACGAGGGATGGCACAACCCATTTGGTCTTTTGTCATGGTCAAGTTCAAATTAACAGCATGACGGGTATTTAGGGGTGGTTATTTGGGAATAATTCGCCTAAGAAATTAGCACATTATGCATGTCACATACCATACCCTTTATATATGTGAGGTTTTGAGCCACTTTTACATCATAGAATTACATATTTATGTTTCTTTGTTTGAGTGGACCATTAGTCACGTATTGCAGAACTTGCGACTTTTGATATGTTTGAGACCATAGACCAAATACAAGCACGAGAATGATTAAGGCATTAGGTAAACCTTTTCCTTTAAAACCATTTATCCATCCTTACCCAAATAAATCCCCTAGTCGCCCACTTTTTGAGCCTAAACCTTTGTTTGACAACCCATTTAGCCAAAACCTTAAGCCTTTTTCTTTTAAACCCGTGTAATGGAAATTCAATTATAGGAGTCAAGTTTGTATAGTTGTGAATTGTTTATTTGCATAAAAAAAGAGAGGATAGAAAAATCAGAAAATGTTGCGAAAAAAGAATAGAAAACCATTAAGAAAAGAGCAAAAATATGGATTTCTAGTTGTTGAATAAAAGGCAAAAATCATTGCCTCGAAGTTGACGTATAGGTTAGTTTTGTTTAGAATAGTTGTCTTGTAATAAAAATCGAATTTTCATCACCCTGGCCACTTTAAAATATCCTATTTCCTACCCTTACCCTAGCCCCATTACAAACCTTACAAAGACCTTATGACTTGTGCTTAGTATTCGTGTTCGGTGGTGGAGAATGATTGAGTTGTAAGCCTATGCGGGTACGTGTTCTAATCGGTTTTGAGGGATCATTATTTGAAGTGCTAATACATTATAAAAATTAGCCAATTTATAAACCGAGTGGAGAGAACATTGTGAGGGATGTGCATGAATTGTTGATTTCACGAGCGGGTTAATCTTGGATAACCATTTTATATATGTGAATACACTTTACCGTTAAATATGTTGAAAATTGTAAAGAGTTTGAACTTTAGTATGACAATTGACCTTAGCCTTCGTCTCGGGAATGGGGAGTGTATTTGTCACACCCCGATTTCCACGTGTATCACCGGTGGGCCCGGTGGGGGATTACCGTGACGTAGTTGGCAACAATATAGTCAAACCACACAATTATATAAATGCACAGCGGAAGCTTTAAAGATAAATATATACTTCAACCTCTGGTGGTAATATCAAATATATTACAGAAGTCGAATGTATCCACAGCGGATCAAAATAATAATAAAATATTGTTCATTCAGATACGGCATCGAGTTTGCGAGACTATTCGTGATGCCTAGGAAGCTATTACCAGCCCATTTCGTATAGTACCTGCACTTAATCTTTTGGGAAAAAATACGTCAGTTTACACTGGTAAATACATTCAACTGACACATTTGAAAATGTTTATTAAAAATTGATTTGAATGCACAAGGCACAAACTCTTTTATAACTTGGGAAAATTATTAAAATCTTGTGAACGTATTACATGTTCTTTAATGCGTTCAGTAGCCCGGATCGTGCCGGGTTAAAGATTAATAGACACACCACATTGCGTAAAACCGTAGTATAGAAACCAACGGCTACGTCTTTTAAATTAAATGTCGACAATATATACCGGGTGTACGCCTACACCGGGATGTCGAGGTCGTGGCCATTTCGTAAAATGATGCCAAGGATACCCGGGACAACGGTCAGTAACCCCCCAAAGGCTTTTAAGAAACAAAACTGTTTAAATGAGCCGATCATAATATTTAATTAACCACCTAAGCGATGGAAGATATGATGCTCAATCAAGCGGTAAATATTATACCGTATCCCAAGCCCATATAGGGGAAATAAGTTAAAAGTATTTACCTTTGCAAGTATATTCCTTAATTTGATTAAATCACCGATAGCTTTTACTCGGGCTCCTAATCTGGAACGAAGGTTTTAATTAACCTCTTAGAATCCTAACGGGTCTTTATATTAGCCGTAGCCTAGACCGGTTGGTTCCGATATATAGATATGGTTTAATCGCGTGAAAGGCGAAAACCGAGAATGGAATGTGATTCTGCCCCAAACAAGTTCAGAGACTTGTTTTATATGGGTTCAATGTTCACACTCTGTATTTTGGGGTCCAAATAATATAATTTGACCCGTATCGGCTAACTTATGAAAACTAGTTTCATAAGCCGAACCGTGCGCGCAATAGGCGAAACGGTTAACCATGGGAGTCTTACGCTTATTTCCTAAGTCAATATGCCTTAAAGAGGTTGTGGTATCAGTAGGATACCTACCGTGATGCCCGTAACGAGTTTAAGTTAATATTACGCCCCGTAGGGGCTTTTCGGTCATTTTAAAGACTTTTAAAGAGCTTTTCAAGTTCTACAGGAAATCTGAGTTTCCCGAACAGTTTGTAAAGTCTAAAATACTTTATTTATTATTTAAAATCAGTAGCAACTGGAATCGGGTCAAAAGACCTTGTAGAACTCAAGTTTTGGCCGAAAAGGGCATATTCGGTATTTACCGAACCGTAGCCATAACCGCAGGTTATGAGCAAGGTAAAAATTATTAAAAATCTTTAAAATTCCAAAAATATTATTTTATAACAGTGGGTAAAAGTTTTGGTGACGAAATCTTGGTTTAGATGGGCGTTATGCTAATTGCGCCGTTTATTACAAAAGTTTACTTTAATTGCGCTATTTAGCATAACTCTCATTCTAGACCTCGGATTGACGTGAAACTTTAAGGACATGCTTATAATTTAGTAAGCAAGGTTATGGTACGTTCACGTGTCCGAAATACTCGTTTTATTTTTAAAAGGCCGTTACGGTCAACTTTTAGGCGATTAACGGAAATGCGTAAAAGACTCGGACAATTCATGAACCGATCACAGAGGTCTATACCATCATGTAACCTGGTCCTAAGAGTGTCCTAAGGCATATCTATACCTCACTAAAACGGGTCAGAACTGAAGTCAAAGCAAAAGTCAAACTTTTGCGACATTCGGCTCCGAACCGGGTCAATATAGCAAATGGTCGATTCAAACGAGCGCAAACAAGTTTTTATACTTAATATCATGTTTTATGAGTGTCAAAACAGATTTCATAGCATATACATTACAGATTATGTACAAAATGGCAAAATAGCTTTCTGTTGACTTTTTAAGTGCACGTTTGACTCGACATTTGACATAGTTAGAGTGGTGATCAGAGGGAACCCTTTTAGAGGTTTATTACCCACATAATTACCATCTCATAACTACTTTTGATTCGTCATAAGACTGAACCATCACGGATTTATTTTAAAGTCAAACCGTATTTACGACGGTTTGGTTTTTAGCTATTTACTAAGTATAAATCAAACCACAAAGGATTTAATGGACTTACAGAAGTTGAGACTTGATTAGAGAGCAATGAAGAACACTTGAGAGCCTTTAGAATGACCAGAGAAGTGTTGTTGTGTTGTGATGAAACTTATGAGCACAAGAGTTCTATTTATAGCCAAGGAAGGCATCTAAGATCATCACACAACACCCTACAACTGATCATGGATGGATGGCATGTGTCCTAGAGGGTTATGGGTCGAGTAGGGGGCACCCATGACTCTGAGAAACCCATAAATTCGTGTTTTGGCGCTTAAAACAGCCAACAGACAACAATCTGTCGCTGGGCGTTGCTTACGGACCGTATGGCTTCGGCCTTGCGGTCCGTAAGCCATAGGCGGATCAAATTTAATCATTCACCTCCTTACGGTCCGTAAGGAATACCCTTTACGGTCCGTAAGGGGTTAAAAATAAATCTTTTTCAAATGATTATCAAATCTTTATAATTAATATCGAATCTTCGGTAATTAATAACCTGACCTTTCGGGTTTGAAGGGGTAACTTTGCGATCTGGCCCTTCATTAATTACAATTAAGGACCTCGCGTTATTTACCCGTATCGTTAAGCCCCCGGTTAATTTATTTATTATCCGGAAAGCCTTAAATTTTATTATTGACGCTTTTAACCCTTCTTGTACGAATCTGATCATAACTTTCTCGTTTTAAAATGGAACTTTCGCGGAATTTATACAGTATATTCTAGTGAGCGTATAATACTGTTACAAAGTCTTGGGAACGTTAAAGGGTCACTCAGAGGTATAATTAAACATGTTGACACAGTTAACCCCTGTAGCTTGTAATCTCTCACTTTCTTCCGCGTTTCGCTTCCGTACGATCCATGATTTATTCGTTTGAAGGTACAAGCATTATTTAGGGTTACTATACAGTATATTTACCCCTGTTTGACATTTATAACCCTCGAATTTACATACATTCAAGGTTTGTCAATATTAGTCCTTTATTTAATATCAATGCCACGTGTAATCAAATGACACGTGTTAACACATTATTGGACACAAAAATTCGAGGTGTTACATCCTCACCCCCTTAAAATAAATCTCGACCCGATATTTACTCAAATAAATAAGGGTATTTTTCTTTCATTGTGGCTTCGACTTCCCACGTGTATTCGGGACCTCTACGAGCATCCCATTTGACTTTTACAATCGGTACGTGTTTTCTGCGAAGCTTTTTCACCTGTCGATCTTCAATCGACAATGGTTTCTCTACGAATTTTAAGCTCTCATCTATATGCACATCTGTGTGTGGAATCACCAATGATTCATCGGCGAAGCACTTCTTGAGATTGCAGATGTGGAACACATTGTGAATTCCATTGAGCTCTTCAGGCAAGTTCAATTTATAGGCAACTGATCCGACACGTTCAATGACCTCAAAAGGTCCTATGTATCTCGGACTCAGTTTGCCTTTCTTGCCGAAACGCATCACCCCCTTCCAGGGTGATACTTTAAGCAACACTTTTTCACCCACTTCGAAGTGAAAATCCTTACGCTTTGGATCAGCGTAACTTTTCTGCCTATCTCTGGCAGCCTTGAGACGTTCCCGAATCTGGACAATCTTGTCCGTTGTCTGGAAAACAATCTCTGGTCCAGATAATTGGACCTCTCCTACTTCCGCCCAACAAACAGGCGATCTACATTTCCTACCGTATAATGCCTCGAAAGGCGCAGCCTTTATGCTGGTATGGTAGCTATTATTGTAGGAGAATTCGATTAGGGGTAGGTTCTTATCCCAGTTACCACCTAAATCAATTGCACACGCGCGTAGCATGTCCTCTAACGTTTGAATGGTACGCTCACTCTGACCGTCCGTCTGTGGATGGTAAGCCGTACTGAAGTTCAAACGCGTGCCCAAAGATTGCTGGAAACTCTTCCAGAAGTGAGACGTGTACCTGGTATCCCTGTCGGAGATAATAGTCACAGGTATGCCGTGTAAAGCTACAATCTTATCGGCATAAAGTTGGTCTAGCATATCGGAGCTATACGTCTCCTTGATGGGTAGAAAATGAGCTGATTTAGTCAGCCTATCGACTATAACCCATATTGTATCGTTTCCTTTTCTGGTTTTCGGTAACTTGGTAATAAAATCCATAGTTACACATTCCCACTTCCACTCGGGAAGCTCAGGCTGTTGTAGCAAGCCAGACGGCTTTTGGTGCTCGACTTTGACTTGAGCACAAGTCAAGCAATTTGCTACATGGGCGGCTACAGACTTTTTCAAGCCTATCCACCAATAGTTCGCCTTTAAATCTTGATACATCTTGTCTGCACCAGGATGGACAGAATATTTGGAACTATGGGCTTCCTGGAGGATAACATCTCGTAGTCCTCCATAAATTGGAACCCATATACGTCCGTTCAGTCTAAGGATTCCATCCTTGCTAAGAGTCAATTGCTCCTCAGTTACTCCTAACTTTTCATTAGGATAATTAGCTTCCAACACAGCCTCTCGCTGTGCAGCTAATATCCTTTCAATTAAATTGCTCTTGACCTCAATGCTCCTGGCATTGATTCGAATAGGTTTTACCCTTTCTTTTCTGCTCAGGGCATCAGCGACTACATTCGCCTTGCCGGGATGGTACCTGATCTTGCAATCATAGTCATTCAAGGTTTCCATCCAACGGCGCTGCCTCATGTTCAACTCTTTCTGATTGAACAGGTGCTGAAGGCTTTTGTGATCAGAATAAATCACAAATTTAATACCATAGAGGTAATGCCTCCACAATTTCAGTGCAAATACAACGGCACCCAACTCCAAGTCATGGGTGGTGTAATTCTTTTCGTGCACCTTTAATTGTCATGAAGCGTAGGCAATAACCTTGCCCTTCTGCATAAGCACACACCCCATGCCTGTGTGTGATGCATCGCAGTAAACTACGAATTCTTCTGTACCCTCAGGTAAGGTCAACACAGGTGCGTTGCTCAGCTTTTGCTTCAGAATTTCGAAGGATTCTTGCTGCTTTGGGCCCCACATGAACTTTTCTTTCTTCTTGGTTAGGGAAGTCAAGGGCGCAGCAATCCTTGAAAAATTCTCAATAAACCTCCTGTAGTATCCTGCTAACCCCAGGAAACTACGAATTTCGGTAGGCGTCCTTGGCTCTTGCCAGTTCATGACTGCCTCTACCTTAGCGGGATCCACCTGGATACCACGCTCACTTACAACGTGACCCAAAAACTGAACCTCTCGTAGCCAAAATTCGCATTTCGAGAATTTGGCGTAGAGTTTCTCACGCTGTAGTAATTCGAGAATGCAACGGAGGTGCTTCTCGTGGTCAGCTTGGCTTTTGGAATATATAAGAATATCGTCGATGAAGACGATGACAAATTTGTCCAAATACGGCTTGCAGACGCGATTCATGAGATCCATGAACGCAGCCGGTGCATTTGTGAGCCCAAAAGGCATCACTAGGAACTCGTAATGACCATAGCGAGTCCTAAATGCAGTCTTATGTACATCTTCATCTCTGACCCTTAGCTGATGATAGCCCGACCTCAAGTCGATTTTTGAGAAGTAGCTCGCTCCTTGCAGCTGATCGAACCAGGCAGCATCGGGGACGCCCCAATAGGCC
This sequence comes from Helianthus annuus, assembly GCF_002127325.2. Classification (NCBI taxonomy): domain Eukaryota; kingdom Viridiplantae; phylum Streptophyta; class Magnoliopsida; order Asterales; family Asteraceae; genus Helianthus; species Helianthus annuus. Next base: position 132,597,291 of record NC_035433.2, on the reverse strand, counting down.
GTCGGCGACGCCCTCCAGAACCTTCCGTCGCTGAAAAACCTCCGTAGGCAGTGAGTTAAGCCGTCGGACGAATTGGGAACAACCAGAGGCCGTCGGGGACGCTCTAAATGGCCGTCGGCGATGCCACCTACATTCTCACTTCGCGAAAAAACTTGATTTTTGATTTCGGGGACGAGTTATAACATCAATTTTGACCCAAAAACGGGGGTTACACTCTATTTTTAAGGGAGAAACACCTCTTGGAGCCAAGATACACCACCAATTCATCCTCTAATCCATCCATTCGATTGACAATCATTCGATTCGATCATCATCATCACTTCCACAACCCTAATCATCATTCACCTTTCCAATCCATTCATCACCATCAACCATCCACAAACCTAACCATTCATCTATATTCAAGCTTCAAGATGACCCAATTCAAGTCTCAAGCATCCGTTGATCAAGTCTCGTTCACCATGAGCGGCTAATTTCTTGGAGGTTTCACCCCGGTGTACGTTATTGTAAGTCTAGGGTTTGAACAATGTTTTAGTTTGATATTGTGACAACTTGAATTGTATTTGAATTGATTGACAATTGTCTTGCATTTGAATTGAATTTGTGAATTGTCGAATGATTATAAAGTTATGACTCTGCGAAATAAATTTGTGCAATTATGCCTTGTCATTCAAAAGGTTTTACTTGTCCGAAGTAACGAAGTGCATTGTGGTCCGTGATATGCGTTGATAACAATTGGCACCTAAGCTTTGATGATAGAAATCCGTTAATAACATATTCAAGTGAATCAAATTTGAAACGTGTAAGAACCCTAGGACTGCAATTACCGAACCGGGTGTGATCCTTGTTTCTCTATCTTGTTAAAAACTTTAATTACATTCTTGCAATTGTTAATCATTAGTAGTTATCAACCCAATTACTTTAGTAATTTTAATTCACATCTTTTCAATTAAACAAAAATACACAAAAACAAGATAGCAAGCTTCATAATTGTGACACCTTTTGAGAATTCATCCAAATCCATTCGCAAACCACATACTCTTCGTGGTTTGACCCCTTGCTACCACTAGCTATTTGTTAAGGGCAAATGGGGCTTATAAATATTATCTTTGACCGGAGCGCGACACTCCGATCACGAGGTCGTCCAAGGATACAAGTGCTTTTAGTACCGGTTTATCCTCAACGTCTAATCAAACCAAAAGTTTAGAAAAATGTTTTTAAACTAGAAAATAAAAACTAAAAAAAATGCTGAAAAATAAAAATAAAAATAAAAAACAGATAGACAAGATGAATCACTTGGATCCGACTCGCCTTTAGTGTAACCTTTGATTATTTCCGCACTTTTGCACTTTTTAAGAGATTATCTTAGTTATAGTAGTAGGCCCCTCTTTTGAAGATGACGTTACCCTCAACCCAGTAGTTTGAGTCAGCAATGATACAATCCTAAAGGGTTGGATTATTGAAAGATAATTAATTAAGTTATTAATGCGTAATGTGGTAGGCTCCTCTTTTGAAGGTGACGTTACCCTCGGCTAAGTAGTCTGAGTCAGCATGGATACAGTCCTAAGTAGCCGGTTAATGTTTTAATAGTAGTTTACATATGAGGGGATCAAGGAGTTCGGACCCCCGCCATCCAATACAAGTGGGTATTGAAGGAGGTCCTACTAAAGTTGACCCAAGTCCTTGCGGGATCTATACACTGAACAAGGCAAGACTCTTACCAAACCATTCCATTAACCCCCGACCAGGTAGCCAACATATCTCCATATAGACCGTGGAGATAATGAAGGGGTATGGTCCCAGATCTCGCGTCAGCATCGACCGCGAGTGACCATTACCCTTATCAAAACCCCCACTAGCTAACAACCTACTTGTGCCCATGCGGGAACGCGTCGACACAAGGGTTGAATCCAATCTATCTAGTAACAAAGGAGGACTTACATGGAACATGAGAACGGTAGAGTGATGCGACATAGCATCACATCTGGTGTATGAAAACGGAAGTATTCACAGCGATGCGGCATCGCACCGCATCCAGTGAACACTTCTATCAATACAAGAAAGCCTTACCTTAGGCATAGAAGAAGATGAACGTAGCGGTACGGCTGACACCGCACCATACGGACATTTTCGTCACGACAAGGGATGCAGGCAAGACGACGATGCGGCTAGCACCGCATCTCGCGTATTCCTTGATCACAAGTAGGAGACGCGGTAACTTCAGATGTTACCGCACGTAGCGATGCGGCTTGCACCGCATCCTATGCACTCAAGCAAGTGGTACTGACACCACAGTGCAAGTGGCACCAATGGCAGTTACCTGTCAGAGCTACGTAAGCAATGGACTGACGTGGCGTAACCTCCATAACCGACGAGCCTGACACACCTGAAAAGGTGCAGCACGTCGTCAGTCCATCCATCATCATCCTCCTTCACTCCTCGGCTATAAATACCAACCCCAAACCAGGTTTGAGGTATCTTCTCACAACTCTCTCACTACTACTACGATCTTACTTTGCTTCCCAAGCAAACTACTGATTCTCACGCCGGAGAGTGGTAACAAGGAGCACCCCCCACCCCATCCTCCTTGTTACGAGTCACGACTTGTTTCCTTGTGCAGGAGATCAACCACCGGTGATCCAGCCAGCGATCCTCGAGAGGAAGGGATTAACCCTTCTTGACGAGACCAGTGTGTTAACCCTGCCCGGTTAACCATTGTTTCATCATTGGCGCCCACCGCTACTCTTATCATTTTCTAAACCATCCTTTTTTCCTCTCTCACGATCATGACTGATCACCAAAACAACACTGCGGATAACCAAAATCCTCCAATCCCAAACCCGGTAGGGGTCAATGCCTCGACCTCCCAACCCGGACACATTGGCACGTCCACACAAAGGAGCCCCTCCTTTATGTTCAGACATGACTTATCACAATTCCCATCTGTGATCCCACCAGGCATGACCATTCATGCCTGGTACGAGCAGTAGGCAGCCACGCTGACTGCAGCATACAACCGCGCTTGTACTGAAGCCAATATACGAGCTGGGCTTCCCCCAGCACCACACACCCCTGTTGAGCGTATTTTACAATACGACGGCAGGATACATTCACGCCCGGCTTCAAGAAGCCGACGTGAAGAACGGGGATCGTCTTACTGTTCGGTCCACACCCTCAACGAGGATGATTCCTCATACGGGTCCCACACCAGAGGACCGGTACATACCCGCCTTGGCCCCCATGGCGAGGACAGGAGGCGATCAACCTCCAGACGCGGCCCAGGCATTCAGAGCCGATTGGGCCCACAACCATACACCGAAGGGTACGGTCATACCGACTCTGACGACCATAGCTACCGCGGTGATTCGCATGACACCAGTAGCAGACCGGGAGGACGCAACTATGTTCCTCCCAGTCATCCCCGTAACACATACCTTAGGGCGGCAAAGCGCCCTGCAAACGAACCATACAGGCCAAAGGCAGCGGCCGAAAATTCCAAGTTCGGCACGCGGATTGCCAACGCCCATGTCACCACGACAAAGTTCCCATTCAACGTTGGGAAATACAGTGGTTCGACCGACCCGGACGACCACATGAACGTCTTCATGGGCGCGGGCATCAACGGCCAGTGGGATGAACCCACTTGGTGTAATTTTTTCCCCCAGACCCTTACGGGCCTGGCCAGGGCGTGGTTCGATTCTTTGCCAGTGGGATCACTGGATTCATTCGAGGACTTGCGTACCAAGTTCCTCGCACATTTTTGCCAGCAGCGACGCCACGAACGAGATTCGTGTGACGTCATGAACATCTGGCGAAGGGACGACGAATCGCTCGAAGCATTCGTCGTCCGATATAATAAAGAGTGCCTAGAGATAGGTGACGTGGCAGACCAGATGGCACGAAACCACTTCATCCGGGCCGTCAAAGACAGAGAGATGATCATGACCATCTCTGGCAAGGAGGGCTTGCCCAAAAAATGGGAAGATGTCATGACCGCGGTCAAGAAATACGCCCAGACACAGCGGTCACTCGAACCGCATGTGACAAAGGCAAAACCCCAAGCCGAAACATCCCAACAAGGGTCCAAGCGTAACAATAAACGCAACCGGGACGTTGGAAATCGCGATATTTCCAAACCATACTTCCCGCGAACCAACACATCCGACCCAAAGAACTACAACCCCGCCCGAGACAGTCGGGCGTCAAAAAAAGAATCTCGGGACCGCAACTGGACCGAGATCACCATGTCGCCAAGTGAGGTCCTCCTTGCGGACCCACAGTTCTTGCGACCGGCCCAACCAATGAAGTCCAAGAAAAATCAGGACCTCACACTCTACTGTGAATACCACAAGGACTCGGGCCACACCACCAACAACTGCATCAGTCTCCGACTGGAGATTGAGCGCGCCTTAAAGGAGGGGAAACTGCAACATCTTTTGCCAGGTGGGCAAAAACCCACCAAGCGCATTACCCCTCATGGCGAAGGTACCTCCTCCGGGAAGAGAACCATGCACGTGGCTTCCACCCACATGATCCACGGAGGCAAGGGCAGGCCGCGAAAAGCGGCAAGAAGGCCGGAATGTGACTGGAAAGACGAGCAAGTCGTCTTTCCAAAAGTCCGAGGCGGACCGCGCGATAGGCGCGCCGTCGTCATTTCAGGCCAACTGGCACACTACTGCACCGAGCGTCTATTCATCGACCCGGGCAGTACATCTGATATAATCTACGAACAATGCTTCAACCAGTTCGACCAGGAGGACAAAGATCGGTTGCAAGCAGTAGATTACCCGTTAACCGGGTTCGCAGGGGAAACTGTCTTTCCCCTAGGCCAGATTACTTTCCCTGTGCGTCTTTCCAGCGGAAACCGCACAAGGACAGAAGAGGTAAACTTCATGGTTTTACCTCACACCTCCAGATATGACGTACTCCTCGGGAGAGAATCCCAAGGAGATTTCAATATGATTACGTCAGTCCCCCACTCTGCGGTTGGTTTCCCAACCGAATTGGGGGTCGCGATAATCTATGCCCGCAGGACGTCATGATGTCGGACGAAGTATGCCCGACCAAGGTCGCAAGGCCCACTCCCAACGACCAGCCAGAAAAATGGGTTCTCAACGCGAGATACCCAGAACAAAAGGTCACATTGGGTCACGCCTTGTCCCCGACCACCAAAGCGCAACTGAAGCAGCTTCTCTTCAGGAACCAAGGCATCTTCGCGTGGACACCCGCAGACATGACCGGGGTCCCACGTGATATCGCGCAACATCACTTGAATACCATGCCAGGTATTAAGCCAGTGATCCAAGGCCAACGCCACCTTGGGTCAGCTAAAAATCAGGCGATGCAAGAGCAGATCGAAGAACTGCTCTCCGCAGGCATCCTGCGGGAAGTCAAATACCAGACTTGGTTGTCCAACCCAGTCATGGTAGAAAAACCGTCCGGGGGCTGGCGCATGTGCGTCGATTACAAAGACCTTAACAAAGCCTGCCCCAAGGATTGTTACGCGCTTCCAGAAATCGACGAAAAGGTCGATAATCTCGCACCATTCAGGTGGAAGTGTTTCCTCGATTGCTACAAAGGATACCATCAAGTACAAATGGCAATCGAGGATGAAGACAAAACGGCATTCCGGACTCCCACCGGAAATTACTGCTACACAAAAATGCCGTTTGGGTTGCGCAACGCGGGCTCAACCTACCAAAAGTTGATGAACGACACTTTCCGCGGCCAAATAAGCAAAAGTGTCGAAATCTACATGGACGACCTGGTCGTCATGAGCATGGAAGAAGATACCATGCTCACAGATATTGAAAGAACATTCCAAACTCTGCGAAGCGTTAACATAAAGCTCAATCCAGGGAAATGCTCGTTTGGAATGGAAGAAGGCAAATTCCTTGGGTTCATCGTGACTAAAGATGGATTCAAGGTAAACCCGGAGAAAGTCCAGGCGATCGAGCGCATGCCATCGCCTTCATCAATGAAGGATATGCAACGGCTAGCCGGCAGGCTAGCGGCACTCAACAGATTCTTAGCCAACCACGCAGCTAAGTCTTATCCGTTCATCAAGACCCTGCGGAGCTGTTCAAAGAAAGAACAATTCCAGTGGACCGCAGAGGCTGAACAGGCCTTCCGGGAAATGAAGGAGTGTTTGATACAACTCCCAACTTTAACCGCACCACGCAAGGATGAGCCACTCATACTATACCTATCCGCCGCGGACAACGCGGTGGGTGCGGTATTAATAGTGGAGCGAAAGGGGGTTCAAACACCCATCTGCTACATCAGCAAGATGCTCAACGACCCAGAGACGAGATACTCAATAATGGAGAAATTGGTGCTAGCATTAGTACACGCTTCAAGACGGTTGCGACGCTACTTCGTAAACCACGTCATCACAGTGCTAACCAATTACAGGATCGGCCCGATCCTCTCCAAACCCGACATCTCTGGGAGATTAGCAAAATGGGCAATCGAGCTGGGCGCGCACACGATACACTATAAACCGCACCCCGCGATTAAAGGCCAGATCTTAGCTGATTTCGCCGCCGAAGTACCGGTGAATCGCATCCAAGAATGCGAAGAAGCACAAACTCCTGCACCAACGCCACCCTCCTCAGAAACATGGGCACTCTTCACAGATGGTGCCTCCAATGACGAAGGGGCGGGTGCAGGTCTGCGACTCGTCAGCCCTGACGGCCAAGAACTTACATATGCAATCCGCCTCGAATTCAAAAGCACAAACAACGAGGCAGAATATGAGGCTCTGTTAGCGGGGCTACGTTTAGCGGTCAAAATCGGCGTGCAACATCTGGAAGCCCACGTCGACTCTTTGTTAGTTGCAGGCCAAGTACGCGGCGACTATGCCGCAAAAGGGGATATCATGATCCTCTACCTCGAGCAAGTCCTGCAACTAAAATCCAAATTCGCTTCGTTCAATATTCGCCATATTAATCGAAGCGAAAACAAGTCCGCAGATGCACTATCGAAACTTGCATCTACCAGCTTCCAACACTTGGCAAAGGAGATACGCATCGAAATCCTGCAAAATCCTTCGGTACCCCTGCGCCAAGTTAACGTCATTCATACGGTTCAACATCATGGATGACACCTATTATCGCATATCTACAATCAGGTGTGACTCCCGAAAGCAAATCAGAAGCACGCAAACTACAATACAAAGCGTGCCATTATCAAATGGGAGACGGTATCTTATACCGCAAATCATACCTCGGGCCACTACTACGATGCGTCAACCCCCAGGATGCCACATACCTCATTCGAGAGATACACGAGGGCATATGTGGCATACACGCTGGACCACGCATGATAGTGGCCAAAATCACGAATGCCGGGTATTACTGGCCCGGCATGCACCTGGACGCCGTCAAAGAGTTGCGCAAGTGCATCGACTGTCAACGTCATGCTCCAAAAACCTTGCGGCCAAAAAACAACTTAGTCCCCGTCACAACCGCATGGCCCTTTCAGAAATGGGCAATTGACGTTGTGGGACCTTTCCCTGACGCTCCAGGTGCGGTTAAATTTATCATAGTGGCGGTTGATTACTTCACCAAATGGGTAGAAGCAAAACCGCTCGCCTCAACCACTGCTATGATAACAAGAAAGTTCATTTGGGAACACATCATCTGCCGTTTCGGATTACTAATGTGCATTGTCACTGATAACGGCACCAACTTCGCTGCCGACGAATTTCAAAAATGGCTAGAAGAACTACATATTGAGCACATATTCTCATCAGTCGCACACCCGCAAGGGAACGGCCAAGTCGAGAGTATCAATAAAAGCCTAGTCGAAGGGATCAAGGCACGGTTGGGAACGGCCAGGCGTGGCTGGGTCGATGAACTCCCAAGTATCTTATGGGCTCACCGTACAAGCCCAAAAACAAGCAATGGGGAAACACCCTTCAGCCTAGTCTACGGTTCAGAAGCGGTGATCCCCGCAGAAGTAGGTCTCCCCTCTCCTAGAATGTTGGCTATTGAAAAACTAGACAACAACATGGAACGCAGGATTGATTTGGACCTCTTGGAAGAAAGGCGCGAAAACGCTGCCATCAACGAGGCCAAATATAAATCCAAACTTGAAAAGTACTACAACGCGCGCGTCCGCGTTTGTACTTTCAACCCAGGAGACTACGTCCTACGCGACAATGAGGCATCTAATGCCGAGCGCCCAGGCAAACTCGCCACCAAGTGGGAAGGACCCTACCTCATCAAAGAGGTCTTAGGGAAAGGCGCGTACAGATTGCAAACACTAGAAGGCAAACCTATCGCACGCACATGGAATGCACAACAGCTTCGACGCTGTTATATGTAAGCCATGTTCTTACATTTCTCTATGTAACCTATCGGGCCGCAGGCCATTTGCAAATAAATAAATAAGCAATTTTATACATTATTGTTTGTTATTACTATTACAAATGCGTGTTCCACTTTGCGGTATCCCAAAAACAGATTGGCAAAATCTTCATTCGCGATACCCATACAAAGTGGTAACCACACACAAATATTGTAATAGGCCAGAAAAGGCAAAAAGACTTGCATGTTCATCCGGCCGGATAAACAAGTTTTTGTTAAACACTTAAACACAATTCCTGAGCCCAAAAAGGCAAACAATGGAATTGACGCGGACTCATACGACAAAGGTATGGAGTACACTTGACCCCATTCACAAATGGGTAGAGTTCCGAATATATAAGCTTTTACAAAGCTTAAGCAATTCTAAAACCCTCACAAGGTAAAAAACAGAATTGATGCGTACTCATACAACAAAAGTATAGAGTATACTTGACCCCGTTCATAAATGGGTAAAGTTACGCATACATACATTCAGACATGCAAGAATTAAAAACACTTGTACACACTGAACAAAGAAACTTTGTATTCAAACATTTCAAGCACCTACATGATGCTTAAATAAATTTACATAAAGTTCCTATTCTATACAAGAGGAATACAAAAAGGAGGCACAATAGCCAGCCTAAACCCTATTTTGTACCGCTGGTTCCCGCATCTCCTCCGGCACCACCAGCGGGTTCTTCCTCTTACACATCCGGATAAAGCATCCGCAAGCGGTCAACATAGTCCGCAACCTCCAAACAATCGTCCAGTTCCCCTACACAGGCAAGGGGCGTATCATAAAAGGAGGCTACGGCCGCTTTCAGGCGACCTTCGGTATCCACATCACGGAACCCGGATGCCTGATCAGTATAACCACCTGCGGATAATACATTGATATGCCCGATGCAGCGGTTATAACCAGCCTTAAAGCCAGCATCGCGCGCACGTTCCTTAACCAGGTCCAAACCAGATGCGGTCTCAGGGGCATTCATGATCGCCTCAACAATCTGCAATAAAAGGATCATAAGTCTTGGATACTAACCCAAGCAAATACAAAGGCAACGGATACTTACACGCGCGATGCCGTGAGTCCGCAACCACTCACGGTCAGCTTCCAGCTGGTTAAAAGAGGACACCAAGGCATCCTTGGCCTCGGCAGCGGCGTCAGCCCGCTTCTCCGCAGCAGACACGCGGGCAGTAAGGTCTGTAACCGCGACCTCCCGGGCCTGAACCTCACCCTGTTACAAAAACAGCAAACAGTTCACTCGATAAAAATTTTCAAAACAATAAAGGAAATATACAACAGAGGTAACGAAACATACCTGCAGGCTGGCAACAACTTTGTCCAAACGAATGCGCTCCGCATTCGCCTCTTCAAGAGCCTTAGAAGCACGGCTCTCCCTCTCTTCAGCCTCCTCAAGGGCTTTCGCGGTACGAGCACCGGCTTCTTTGGCCTCTCCAAGCGCCTTCAGGGCGTCGGCCTTCGCCTGCAGCGCTTTAACAGAAATGGCCTCAGCCGCAGCCTTCTCCTGGCTCAAGGTAGCGTTCGCTGCCTTGGCATTTGTCAACTCCCGCCGAGCATGAAACAGAATGTCATTCTGCTTAGCCCACGATGCATTCCACTTCTTGCGCTCATTGGACATTTTTTCATTCCAACTCTTGCGCTCATCAGCAAGAAGTTTAGCAAGGGTACGCACCTGTTTCAGCTGGGCAGCGGCAGCCCATTCAAAAGTCTGCTTCTGCTTCTCAAAAGCAGCCTTGTCCTTCTCGAGCTGCTCCGCACCCACACGAGCAGCCTCGACCAACTTCTCCGCCTCAGCCCGCATGCGAGCAGCTTCTTCCTCGCGGCGGCCCAGCACCTTATAATCTTCCAAAATGGCATTTGCCACAATGGAAGTCCCTACCAGCATTGATGAGAGCTGGTTTATACGCAGCTCTCGGGGTGCGGCACGGGCACGCTCGACTTCAAAGGGGGTGCCCAGACCACCCAGAATCTCCTTGCAGGCCGCAGGGTCATTTGAGATATCGTCCCCCTGCATAACAGTCCAGGGAGGTCGGTGATACACCATACTGCGACCCGGGGAGTATGTGCGGTAGTAATACTCCAATTCAGACTCCCCAGGCTGAATTGGAGGCCCGTCATAACCCGCACCACCAGCAGACGAGCCGCTACCCTTCTCCCCAGCAGGAGACTTCTGCGGCTCAGCATCCTGCTGCCGCACCTCAGCATCAGACTTCTGCTTACCGGCATCTGAAAACCTCAAGTGCAATCCATCACCCTCGTTAGGAGAGATCAGGTTGTCCGAGGAGTCCACGGTGTCAAAAATCCGGTCAGCAGTCGTCTCCACCATCTTCTCCAAGGGGGGATCGCGAACCGGCCCAACAAAAGGGGCCGCAGGCTCCTTGGGCGCGACAGTCTCCTTCGATACACCCGCACCCGCAGCAGCGGTATGCGGAGGAGACGCAGGGACGTCGAAGAAAGAATACCCCGCATCTCGGGATTCTGCAATACAAAGAGCATTAATGAGGATTTACCACCCATGGTACATACAAAACAAGGAAAAGGGATATACTTACCAGCAGCAACGGCAGGTTTCTTCTGCGCCGGAGCAACTCTCCTGGTCTGCAGTCTCCGCCGTTTCGGTTCACCACCACCAGCAGCTTTCTGCTCTGGCCCCCTTTTCTCTCCAACAACGGGGGGAACCACAGCAGTTCCACCCGCAGCCGCACCACTACCTATAACACCCAAACCCTCAAGGGTGTCAGATACTACGATGTAATCGGTGTATCCCCGAGAACAAGATTGATAGGTACCTGCGGCTTCAAAAACTGAAGAAGGGGCAGCTGAGCTTTCAGCACTCCCCTTGCCACGACCCCGCACGGTCTTCTTCACCGTTTTCTTCTCCACAGTCTTTTTGGGGACACGTTTCTCAAACTTCCCCAAATCCGCAAGGATGCCTGGATTAACACAATCAACAGAACCAGTCAAAAAGATAAACTGAAAAAACTAATGCCACGAAAGACGTACCTCTTGCGTCTCCCGGAACCGGGGCATCCAGCACCGCTTTCGACGGCACGCGGAAGTTCTTAAGAATTTCAAGGTTGAAACCTTTCTTCAGCTCAACCGCAATCAGTTCAACCTGGCCCTTTAAATCGGGCTCAAACATCCTCCACAAGCCAACCGCATCCGCTGATACATGCATGCAGGTTACTACAAAGACTTGGGAAATAAGGAAAATAACAAGGTGTAAAGAGCTTACCACCACCCTGTTCCCGCAAAACGAGCCTTTCCTTCCTATCCGGTCTGGAGAGCATCATCCGCAATATCCACAGTTGATCATTATCCAACTTCTTGAGTTCAATAGGCCGCAGCCTAGAGAACCAGTCCACGGTCTTTGCGGAAGCAACAGGAATATCTTCATCAGAAACTCCAACGTTGACATTCCTGAAAGACATGGTAGCATAGACCGCACAGGCTTTCACGTAGAAGAACCTCTTCTTCCAGCCCGTCACACCCTTAGGGGGCGTCATCAACTTCAGACTCCCATGCCGTTGAGTAAACGAGAAAAAACCGGTGTTCACCGTCAACTGGTAGAACCGCCGGAAATTCTCTACTGTAATGGGCAGGCCATGGGCACGGAATGTGTATTCAAAATTCCTAATTCGGAACATTCCGAAAGGACTAAGTTGGGAGATATGGAGGTGATAATACTCCAATACCTCCGCAACAAACACCGTCACCGGCAACCTAAGGTTGCCGTCGTTGAAAAAGTCCGCCCACAAGGTTATATAACCGGCCGGAGCATCGGCACCGGTGTCCCCCACTTGTGGGTAGGTAGCATTCCAATCTTTGGCCATCTGCACCGTGGCCATCAGGGTTTTAAAACCACCCTTTGACCACTTCAACACCGGTAACCCACCACCGGGAACGTCAACGTCGTCATCTTCGTCTTCATCAGCCGATACTACCGGCTGTTCAGGGTTTTCACCCTCCACATTGTGTGGATTTGATGGTTCAGCCATCAGACAATATCAAAAATATGAAGGAACGTTAGTCGAAAAACCAAAACCCTCACTGGAACTTCAAGGAATTTCGTCGGAGAAGACAAAGAACAGGTTTTCTCTCACCGGAAATTTTTGAAATTTCAAACAAGTGAGGGGAAACCACGAACGGTTTCCCCTTATATACCCATCGCAATTAATGCGGAGGGAGAAAACAAATGATCACGTTCAAAAAGGGCGAATCGTATGACACCACGTGTCGAGCGCCGTTTCCGCTGACGGTTATCACACGCGCGTGGCCGCCCACGCGCCTGACACAAGAGACGTTTACACTCTTCGCTACAGTGCATTTAATGCCTCGGGCAGTGCAAACGTCCTTTCATTTCAGCACATGCCAGGAAGATCTCACCAACTTCCACCAACTCACACGTGCGATCAGCCACGTATGCAACAAAAAGCGACTACATTATCCAATTATAAGCGGCATGCGGTTTCTCTGGTATACCGCACCATAACCCATACCGCATGTCGTTTTTTAACATACCCCTAAAAATATGTAAAAATACATATCTCTACACTATAAGGGGATATAATACCTATCCGCACTACCCACGAGCACACGTGGAATATGCGGACATGACACACACGAGCCCGTTCAGGTGTGTCAGATGCTCAGAACCAGCGTTGGCCGTTGGACTGAACCACATCTCAGACACAGGGGAACCGCATTGCCTTCATTCTCTTCAAGCTTCAAATCCCTCCTGTCCGGTTCACAACCGCAGAGGGTACATGAACACCTTCTTTAACAAAAGGAAGGAAGGGAATGCACGCGAACGCACATCAGCAACCCTGTCTCCTGAACCTTCAAGAGCTACATCCGAGCCACACCCGCTTCGAGCAAATGTGGTAATGCAAAACCACAGACACTCACGAGGAGCTACGGACATAACCATAGCTTCCGCAGAGTGGTTGCTACGGAAGAGCCAAGCTCACCCCACATCACCGAACAATGCTACTGCAAGGCAAACTCGGTATTGGAGCGGGAAGGTAAGTGGCTCCAAAACGAACGCAGAACAGCGCTCTAAATAAACCCTCGTCGAACAACAAGCGTCCGAACAGCGGTAACAAGTCTGCTTATGACTTTGTTAGCCCGACTATGGGCCGCATAGAATAAACAATGGTGGGCATACCCTTGCCTATGACCATGTTTATTTACCCATAGTACGAATATACATTGTTCGACCAAACATGGCCAACAATGACGCAACGAGGTAACCGCAAAGAACGTGCGGTTACTAGAGAGCTATGACGATAAACACGAAAACCCAACAAAAAAGGGATCGTCGTCTCATAACTAGATGCTGAACATAGAGCTTGAGAAAAGCACTTGCAAGCATCAACAACTCTTGATCCCAGTCTCAAAGATTGGTCCAAAAGTTTCTTTTCTTCTTCATGCACCAATTGGTATGAAGAAAAGACCACCTTTAAAGGATGGGAAACCTCCACATACCTTCGAACCACCATCTCAGAGGTTGGTTCGAAGTTTGTGCAGCATTACTAACAAGGTCTCCAAGAGACCTTCGGCACAACAACAGGTGGCAAGCCACCTGGTGACATAAATCGGCTGAGAATCTCGCATCAGACGAAGATTCCTTCACCGATACGGAAGAGGCGTCAGATGACCCTTCCAGACCTCCAGCTTGATTTACATACAGAAAAGACCACACATGGTCTAGGATCTTCTCCAGACTCCAAACTACCTTCCAAACACCATAGTCCAGTACTCCTCCCACACACACCTTGTATGTGGCAGCAACACTAGACTGGGGGGACTTGAAGGGGTATGGTCCCAGATCTCGCGTCAGCATCGACCGCGAGTGACCATTACCCTTATCAAAACCCCCACTAGCTAACAACCTACTTGTGCCCATGCGGGAACGCGTCGACACAAGGGTTGAATCCAATCTATCTAGTAACAAAGGAGGACTTACATGGAACATGAGAACGGTAGAGTGATGCGACATAGCATCACATCTGGTGTATGAAAACGGAAGTATTCACAGCGATGCGGCATCGCACCGCATCCAGTGAACACTTCTATCAATACAAGAAAGCCTTACCTTTGGCATAGAAGAAGATGAACGTAGCGGTACGGCTGACACCGCACCATACGGACATTTTCGTCATGACAAGGGATGCAGGCAAGACGACGATGCGGCTAGCACCGCATCTCGCGTATTCCTTGATCACAAGTAGGAGACGCGGTAACTTCAGATGTTACCGCACGTAGCGATGCGGCTTGCACCGCATCCTATGCACTCAAGCAAGTGGTACTGACACCACAGTGCAAGTGGCACCAATGGCAGTTACCTGTCAGAGCTACGTAAGCAATGGACTGACGTGGCGTAACCTCCATAACCGACGAGCCTGACACACCTGAAAAGGTGCAGCACGTCGTCAGTCCATCCATCATCATCCTCCTTCACTCCTCGGCTATAAATACCAACCCCAAACCAGGTTTGAGGTATCTTCTCACAACTCTCTCACTACTACTACGATCTTACTTTGCTTCCCAAGCAAACTACTGATTCTCACGCCGGAGAGTGGTAACAAGGAGCACCCCCCACCCCATCCTCCTTGTTACGAGTCACGGCTTGTTTCCTTGTGCAGGAGATCAACCACCGGTGATCCAGCCAGCGATCCTCGAGAGGAAGGGATTAACCCTTCTTGACGAGACCAGTGTGTTAACCCTGCCCGGTTAACCATTGTTTCATCAGATAAGAATGGTGTAAATCTTTTATTTTATATAGACAGTAAAATAACGCCAAGACACCACGGACAAATGATAAGGAAGACTCACTTTCAACATAAGAAACTAGTTATTAAAGTCATTAATACATAACCAAATAAAAAATGCGAAAAGATTAAAAATAAAAAGTATTACACTAAATGCTTGTCTTCACCAAGTGATGTAAGAGACTTAGGCAAACATGGCCTTTGATTGTCAAGAACTCTTACGATCAATCTTGGATCCCGATACTACTCACACACTCTATGATGGATGATGGATGATGGATGATGGATGATGGTGGTGGATGTGGGTTGTGATGGTGGTAGTGGGTGGGTGAAGTGTGAGAGAGGTGGTTTGCCAAGGTATGGTTTGCAAATGAGCCAAGCACCCCTATTTATAGCCTGCACAGAAGCCCGGACACGGCCCCGTGTCCATTGGGCACGGCCCCGTGTCCACCCGTCTTCTATTTCTTCATTAAATGCAGCTTGTCTGCATTAGTTGACCACGCCCCCGTGTCCGCTAGGCACGACCCCGTGTGCAGAAGCGTATCTGTACTATCAAGATTTTCCTAGATTTTGTGAATCTTAGAGTTGACCACGGCCCCGTGTCCGCTGGACACGCCCCCATGGTGGGTGATAGAAGCTTCTACAACTTTGTCTTTTCTGCAGACACTTGGGCACGCCCTCGTGCTCATTGGGCACGGGGCGTGTTCAACCTTCTGTTCTCTTGTTTTTGCTTGGGAAGATGCTGTCGGGGGGTCGGGCATGCCACGTTTATTCCTTTTCTTGTATTTATGTTAGATTTAGCTGCCTTTTTGCTTCTTTTGTTCATTTGAGCTCATTTAATCCTGAAAATACAAAAGGAAGACAAAAACACACTTTTTCCAACATTAGTACTAAAAAATGGTTAGTTTTATGCCATATTTGATGTAATTTATATGTTGCATTTTGCGCACATCATCGCACCACCGCAGTCATCGCACCACTTCCGCCATCACACCACCAGATCTATGAAGTCCAATAAAACCCCCTCCAAATCAGATCAGAATGCACCAAATCAAATCTGAAATCATGAAAATCTTGCAGATTTGAGTGGCGGAGGTTGTATGATTATGTGGTCGGAGGTTGGTCGTCAATTGGAAGAGTAGCTACACTGACCCGAATATGATTCGACAAGAAGACAATACAATAACAGTTAGTTTTGTATGTAGAATGAAAGGGATTGAATACCTGATAGTGGTGAGACTGGAGCTGCCACGAAAGGAGCAATTAACTAGAGCAGGGGTATCTCTGTAAAGAGTTTGCTGAATTGGAATACCTTTGGGGTTGCTGTAAACGACGTTAGGTGGGATTTGGCCGACCTGATAAGGGTTATGTCCATTGCGGCTGTGGAGGTTGATAGCTGAGTTGTAAGGGATGCCCATCACCGGTTCCTCGTTCTTCTTCTCCATCTTCGATTGATTATTACTCATCTCTGATGATCAAAGTCTACACAACACGTTTTTGGGGGTTTGTTGAGTCTAAATGAGGGGTTATATAGATGGAATTTCGACAGCCAGAATGATCATGGATAACGCTTTTTATGGTGGTGGCAGGTGGGCGTTGGTGACGGTGGTTATGGTGGTGGGAGTAGGTGAAGGGTGGAAGGGAAGTTTGAGAGAGATAGAATTGAGATACATAGAAGAGAAGAAAGAGGTATAATCTTTTTTAAATAATAATTATTAATGTATTTATTATTTTTTATGATGATTTATTTTAATATTTAAGGTAAAATGACTAAAGTATCCCTATGTGGGGTTCAATTGGTCAGACTTAACTATGAAAATTAACTGAGTTAGGGTCAAAGGACATAACGTGTAAGGGTTTGTAAACATAGAGTACGTATATTGTACTTATTAAAGAAAAATGACACAATTTGCAATAAGTAGCATACATAAAGGACGATTTTGTAATTTAGTCTATATTTTTTAACGATTGGTTTAGACACCCGCTAAACATATATCTTAATCTACACTTATGTTTATTATGAGACTAGAGGACCGAGTATCTGAGGACTTTCAAGGCCGGTGGAGAGATGAGATGGTGCGATATTATGAACAGGTTTAACTCTAAAAGATTTGTATATGTAAATAGTAGTTTTGATTTTATTTTATACCAACACACCATCTAACAAACACACTGTAACCTGCCATCCAAACCGGAGAAATAGAAGCAACAAACAACAGAACTATACAAAAAGAAATTTACACCGTTTGGACTAGATAATAGACTTGTTATTCGATTGATTCTTGAACCGGCTTTGACATCATCAATAATCTCTTCGATCTTGGCTTTCACATTCGAAAAAAACCTTTTGATTCCTAGCTTTTCAAATCCTCCAACACACACAATGAAGATGATGTCTGGGAACACCTCTTTCTCCATATTTCCCAACCCATTATGGTTCTGCAGTTCCACCAAATCCTTAATCGAGAAAACCATGACCGGAGACACCCTACGGCCTACACCACCTGCTCACATATTGCCAAACCACTGTAGAGACCAAGCATGCCGTAAAAAGATGGTCCACCGAATCCATACCAAAACCACAAAGATGACAAAGACTAGAGTCCACATGAATCCCTCTTCTCTCTAAAGCCACTAAGGCAAGAATCCTATCCAAAATCGCGTTCCACATAAAAATGTTGCATTTAAGTGGGAGCCATCTACACCAATCCATCACATATAAATGACTCATGTCCACATTCAACGACATCAAGGCTTTAACCAAAGGCATCTAGAACATGCTTGAGCTATCCCCTTCCACTCCCAAGCATCCTTAGATCTGTTCCTCCCTCCCATCACCAAAACTTGGAAGCGTCTTTCCAATTCCTCCATTTCTTCATTAGTAGCCGGATTTCGATTCTAATCTCACTTCCATTCCATCCCACACGAGTTCCATCTAATTCTATCATTTATTTTACGCCTTTTGTTAAACTCTCCTTGAATGTAACTGTTCCCATCCATACATCAAGCCAAAAACAAATCTCATTTCCTTCTTTACCTTTCCGACAATAAGAGAAGGATGTTAATCTAGTAAAACAACATGGATACAAAGTGATGGATGTTGTTATTTAATTTTGGAGGTTAACACTAAATCAAACGGAGGTAAAAATATAAAAATACGCGGACATAAATACAATAAATCCATAACAGATGGATGCAAACGAAAAGGTAATTGGATCTTTTCACCTTCATTTAAACAGAGAAGTGATGTCAGCAAGGGAGAGGGACTAAGAGTATAGCAAAATGGAAACCACAAGGATTCAAGTATCTAACTTTTAAAAATAGGGTCTTAGGTTGATTCTGACAACATATCACAGGACACAAACTGCAGTAAACTATAATTTGTGTCCCTATGGTATGTTGTAATAGTCAACCTGAGTCCCTATTTTAAAAAAATTGATACTTGAGTCCCTGTGGTTTTCATTTCGCTACACTCAGAGTCCCTCAGGCCAATTGTCGTCAGTATATTCTTTTATGTGCCTGAGGAATATACCGTAGCAGGGGTAAAACCGTCTTTTCACATCCCAAGAACCCTAACCTGAACTTATACCCCCTTTTCACTGCCTTGTCAATTTGCAACCTCATCCTTTGTAACAACTCCCAAAAGACCCTAGGAATAACCATAATCGAAACCCCGGACCTACACGACGAAACCCAACGCATTAAACAAAGAAATAAAAAAACAGGACGCTCAAGAGCGTCGCGGGGGATACCCCTGATTCTCTCGCAACGTGCGGAAGGGGACTAAGACACATGGCACGGGCGAGCGACAAGTGGCAAGCCTATACGCGTGACGAAGCTGGCCTAGCCCTAGCTGGTAGCTCCCGCGTTGATACGTGGTCAAAAACCGGTGTTCATTTATGTTTAAGTTCATGTTTTTACTTAACTTTTAATCTCGAATAGCCTACTTTTAATGGGATTTGTGTTTTGCAGGTCTTACGGATTTTAAGGAACTAATCAGGAGCTTAACGGACCACCAGGACGCAAATCGGGTCAACCAGGATCAAGATATGCGAAAAACGGAGATCATGGGTTAAAGGTATCGTCGTCGACGCCATGGAGGGCCGTCGGCGACGCCTTCGAATACACACCGTCGCCAAACAAGTTCCGTAAACAGGTGAATAAAGCGTCGGGCGAAGTTGGAATTTCCATGCACCGTCGGCGACGGGCCCTTTGGCCATCGGCGACGGCAATTTTGTGGTGTCGCGAATTTTGAATTTCTTTTGATTTTGACGAATTAAAAGACATCTTTTGGCCATCAAACGGGGATTACACCTACTTTTGAGTTTTAAATCACCTCTTGGAGCCAAGAACTATCACCAATCCATCTCCAATCCTCTGAATCATCCATAATCAATCCGAATCATCGTCACTTTCATTCGCACAACCCTAATTCCACCAATCATCCACCCATTCATCACCATCACTTCACCCTAAACCCTAATCATCTTCTCCTTCATATTCAAAGCTTCAAGATGTTAATATTCAAGCTCTCAACATCCGGTGATCGCGTTCATGCTTCCATGAGCGGCTAATTCTCGAAGGTTTCACCCTGGTGTAGACTTTTGTAAATTCTCGAAGGTTTCACCCCAGTGTAGACTTTTGTAGGTTTAGGGTTATTATTTGTTTGATACTTGGTTTGTGACAATTTGAATTGCATTTGAAACATTGGATAATTGTCTTACGTTTGTATTGAATTTGCAAATTGTCGAATGAGTTATAGAATTTGACTTTGTTAAATGAATATGTGCATTTATGCCTTGTCTTGTGTTAGGATTTAATTATCCGAGGTAATGAAGTGCATTGTGGTCCGTCTTGAACGTCGATAGCAATTGGCACCTAAATCTTGTGATTGTAAAACCGTAAATGAACTAATTCATCTAACCTAAGCTAAAACATTTAGTAACCCTAGGTTTTGCAATTGTTGAACCGGGTGTGAACCTTGTTTTCTTATATTTTTTAAAACCAATCATTAAGTTTTTGTTTCGTTGTTTAAAATTTCCATTAGTTAAATAATCAAAATCAAATTGTCGGTTCATTCCGACCCATTTTCCAACAAACAGAGTTATAAAATTTATAGCAAGCTTCGTAATAAGTGACAAACCTTTTAAATCAATCAAATCCATTCGCAAACCACAAACTCTTCGTGGTTCGACCCCTTACTACCACTAACACATTGTTATGGGTAATTCGGGATTATAATCTTTGACCGGAGCGCGACATTCCAATCACGCATCATGCGGGGATGCCGTTGATCATGCCGCGACGCGCAGAGGAAGCCCAACTGGTCTATATAAGGGCAGCCATGGGACAAGTTTCAGTGCACCAATTCGATTTGAAAATCGACACTCTTTTTCCCTTATTCCGTCGTTCGAATACCCAAACCCCTAAACCTCGATCCTCTTTTCCGTAGGAAGTGTACTAACCCCTAATCACTGGTACGATACCTTATCGATTGATCTGAAACTAATCAATGGATGTCAAAGTGTTGCCTGAATAAGGCTATACTTTGTTAACTACGTTGAGGTTTTGATCTTGTGATTATTGTTAAAGTTTGAATTGGGTTAATACACTAATACGTGTTGCATTGTGTGTTTATTTAGGAACCCAGGACTTAAACCAGGAGGCGATAACTAAAAACCCTAATTCTGCAAAATGAGTCATTCTCGTTTTCTCAAATAATTTGCAAACCCTTAAATGTTTTCTAATTATTACTTATATTAAAGTGATTAAGTCTTTGTATTCTTACAGGAAAATTACTATCAGTATGTGGGGTTTTGTATACACTATTTGATGAGTTTCACTAGTTAAGAGAATGATCAACAGTGATGTTTTGGTCAAAAATTTGATCAAGGATAATGTAACCAAATCTGTAAAGTGAGGTAGAGTGCTTAAGTGATGAACAATGATAAAATGAGTATTAAACGAATATGGTAATCAAACACATAGATTCGTACGAGGAAAAGCTCTTGATCACTAGTAGATCGCCGGCATAAAAACCTCGGATAGTGAAAACTATCACTATCAACTATATTGCACAATTGAAAAGAGATTACAACTTCGGATATTGATCAAGTGTTTTACAACTGAAAGCTATGAGTGTTGTGAGAGTTCAGGTTCGTAGTGTATGCGGGAGAGTGTGTGTGTGTGTAATTGTGTAACCTAACACTTGATCAGCCCATTTTGAATAAGCCTAACAACTAAGTTCGAAAATCTTGGAAGACCACGTTCAAGCCCCATGACCGTTTGTGGAAATAGCACGTGCAGCATCTTGAACGAATTATTCCCGAGATTCCGGCTGAGACTTAGTTCACTTCATCAATAAACTGCACATGAATATTAGAAAACATCGTGAACAATTGTTAAAAATCACAAGTAATAATAAGGATCCTTGATCCTCTGAGTCCATGCACTATCTGATAAGGATAACTGATCTAGGCAACACCTCAGGATGTATGATCCATAATTATAAAAACCTATGCCCGATCCATAATTATAAAAACCTATGCCCTAACAAGTGATATGATCACAGTCACAAGAATTGCCGAGTGACAAATACCTTTGGGTAATAGTAAGATATAAACAAATGTAAAAACTCTTAATGTTATAATTATAAGAATGTGTCTTTTTATACAAATTGAATGAACTCACCAGTATTTTTCTTTTTCACTGATCAAATGTTTCTAAACGCGTTTCTGGTGATTTAAAATGAAAAGAAGGAAAAGTGATATGAGGCACCCAAGCTTAAATAAGTGGTTATGTAATCTGAATAAAACGTGTTTTGTAATTAAGGGTTTATCCCCGTAAAAATCCTTTATGTAAATATGGGTTTCATCCCATAGTTTATGAAATGAAAACTACAGTGTTTAAAGACTCTGATATTTTTCCTAACACCCGATCATGATAAAATTTCCGCTGCGATAATTTTTAATAAACACCGGTACCACTTGTATCTGCTCACAACTCCCGTCTAGGGTAGGGTCGAGGGTGTTACATCCATTCCCCTAAAAAATCACCATCCTCCCACCACCGCGCCGCCACCATCCCACCACCTGACCATCGTTTAAGAAACCTTGCTGCCACCGCCGACCATCCACCGTTCCACCACAAATCATCGTCGATCATCCACCATTCCCCGATCCGTTCACCCAACCAACACTGATCCATTCACCCACACAACACTGACTTCTTCACCCACACAACACCGATCGTCCAAATGTCGTTTTATGTGGAAGACTTTATCAACACACAAGGAGTTAGAGGTAAAAATCAGTTCAGTTTGTATAAGTAGTGTAGTTTACTTTTGTAGCTTCGACACAATAGTGTAGTTTCATGATTGAATTTGAACAATTTGTAGTTGGCATTAGGGTCAACGGTACCATAACCCATATGGTGTTGCAGCTAAATGTGGTTCTTAGGTTCTGGAACAACTTGAACCTGGAACTGCGATTTGAATGTGGCTCACCATATAGAAGTGAAGACATGATCGAGTATGAGGATGGACCACCTTTTCTTGTATGATAATGATAACTAATTATGTTAACACTAATTATTTTTTTGATGATCTAGGTCATAGTTGTAACACTAGATCATAGTTGTTAATTATGCCTAACTAGTATTAAGCACCCCCCCTTCGCGGGTTGTGGCGGGGCCGCCAACGCTGAACTTGCGGCCTGTTAATGCGAATAACTTATACCGAAACGTGAAATATAGAAAAGAATGACTAAGTTGATATAGGACTTGCGCGTTGCGATGAACATATCAAACGGGAAATACAGATGACGTAAAAACGTTGATCCACACACACGTTGCGCCGTGTTAATTCACAAAATTCAGAACGAAACGGAACGTAAAATGAAAAATTGAGTAAGATGAAAAGTATAGGAGACCAAAGTTGAAAGTAGAAAAGTTGTGAGGTTAAATTGCAAAAGATGAAAGTTTTGGTGATATAAGTCAAAAAACAAATAGTTTCGGGTTAAAAGTGAAAAATCATTTTTTTAAAACATCCCAAAGCATGAGGTACACACCTCTATGCACACAAATGTTGTAAATTAAGGGTATATAAATTATGTTACCACTAAGTAGTTAATGAGGTAGTGGTGGAGTGGCTGAGGAAAAACTTGGTATTCCTTGTGACCCGGGTTCGACTCCCACTCTCCCCATTATTTTCTGCAGCATCCAGGTGAATGGTGAATACAGGTGGCGCCGGTTCGTCTTGGATGGAAGGCGAGGTTTTGCCGATTATTCCACTGTCGTGCCTTCGGGCGGATGGAGGTCGGGTTTCCGCGCATCTGGAAGAGCCAAGGGGCTGGCGGCGATCGAGTAGTCGACCTTGGCCACAACGCCCGATGTCACGGTGGTTGACACATCGTTCCTTGCCGTTCAAAAAAAAAAACGTTACCACTAAGTAGTTTTTTAATGATCTAGGTCTCTTGTAGACCTAGATAATAGTCGTTAACACTACATCATAGTTGTTAAAAACAACTATTGTTTTGATAGTTGTTAACAACAACTATTATTTTGATGATTATAGTCTTTAGTTGATCATTTGGTTGAAATACATTAATGTGTTACGTGCCCGGGTCCCAGTAGGTGCCAAGTTGAGATCGTGCAACCATGGGAAGAGTTCATGCAACGCAAAGTTATTTTAATTGTTTTCTTATTTTAGTTTAAATGTCTAATTTAACATGTGGTCAAATAATGGGAAATAGTAGGGATGCTCATGATCTCAAGTTAGTCATAGTTTTAGGAGTTTGTTGGTTGAGTGGTTACGTATTCTCGTGTTCCTTAAAAGGAGGCTTTTGTTTATTGGAGGAATCATGAATGAAAATTATTAAAAATTAGTCTATATCTCTCTAAATTTCTTTCTGGTGTTATCATCTATTTCTTTTGATTCAAGTTTGATACTTATTAGTGGTATCAGAGCCGTCGTGACCCCCCCGGACCATGGTTGCTCACACTCTATCCGAAACCGAGTTCTACCAATGGATGAACGAATTCCTTGCAAAGCTCGAGTCTCAGTTGCAAACCCTTCTCCACGAGTTCCGATCGATTCAAACCGCATGGGAAGCCCCCCAAACCCATATCCAATCACCAACCGATTTCTTTTCTGAACCATTACCTGCATCAACAGCCGCAAAATCCACCCATTCCGCCCCACCACCGGCTTCCGCCACAACAGCACCACCGAAACAAGCATCATCCACCACAACAACTACTCCCGTACCGGTTCCTAAATCTGTACCTGTTGCTATACGGTCACCAACTTCAAGAAGGCTATACGCTGTGATAGCCTCATTAGAACCATCACAGGCAAAGATGGGATGCCAAAAGAGTGGGATAAACTGATGGAAGCAGCAAAGATCGTCGCGCAAACCGAGGAGTCCCTTGCTGGTGGAAAGGGTTATTACTCCGAAGATCGATTCTCAAGAGCAAACGAGAGGCCGCGCGACAACAACAACAAGCGCAACAAGTACAAGAGTCATGACTGGAAGTCTGAGAGACCCAGAGGCCGCGACGACAGGCCACGTTACAGAGAAGATGCGCGAGATACGATTGACCTAATCGGTTACAAGAAAGCAGTCAGAGACGACAACCGTGACAAACACTGGACTCCGCTCACAAAAACTCCAAAGGAGGTATTGATGACGGAGAATGTCGATTTCAAGGCGCCAAGGCCGATGACAAACAAGAAAGGGCAAGACCCTAACTTATACTGCGATTTTCACAAAGACTCGGGGCATTTGACCGATGACTGCTACAGTTTGCGCCAGGAAATCGAAAGAGCGCTCAAAAGCGGCAAGCTAAGCCATTTAGTGAAGAATGTGCGCAAGGACACCCGTCAGCTCCAGCGTCACGATGAAGGCAGCCACAAAAAGGTGAGACGGCTAGAGACTCACATGGTCAACGGACCAAGATACACCGCGAGAGAAAAAGGCAAACGGCCCTATGAGCCTTCTTGGCAAGAACAGCAAGTCATATTCCCAGTAGTGCGCGGCGGTCCTCGCGCTACACGACCCGTCGTCATTACTGGTATAATTGGTCACTATGAAACAGAGTACATCTTCGTCGACCCAGGAAGCACAGCCGACATCATCTACGAACAATGTTTCAATCAATTCGATGAAGAAGACAAAGCGAGACTCGAGCCAGTTGATTATCCTTTGTCCGGCTTTTGCAACGAAATGGTCTTCCCTCTCGGCCAAATCAGTTTCCCTGTCACACTCTCTGACGGGAAACATTCAAGAACAACAAATGTGAACTTTATGGTAATGCCAGTGAAATCAAGGCATGATGTGCTTCTTGGAAGGGAAACACAAGGCGAACTAAACATGGTGACTTCAACACCTCATTCTGCCATAGGTTTTCCTACCAAGACAGGCGTCGCAATCATATACGCCAAGAAAGAAGTGATGTCAACTGAAGAGCTGCGCCCAACAAAAGTGGCGAAGGTCTCTACGACCGAGCCAGAAAAATGGGTCCTAAACCGCAAGTACCCAGAGCAGACAGTGACAATTGGCCACGCCATTTCGTCAGACATCAGAAAACATTTAAAGCAACTGCTGTTCCGCAACATGGATATTTTTGCCTGGACCCCGTCAGACATGACCGGCGTCCCGCGCAACATAGCTGAGCATTGCTTAAACACGTACCCTTCTGTAGAACCAAAAGCCCAGCGAAGGCGCAGCCTAGGCGCGGATAAGACAAAAGCGATGAATGAGCAAGTTTGTGAGTTGCTCAAGGCTGGAATCCTGAGAGAGGTAAGATACCAAAGCTGGGTCGCGAACCCTGTGATGGTAGAAAAATCAAATGGCGGATGGCGCATGTGCGTAGATTACACTGATCTCAACAAGGCGTGCCCAAAGGATTGCTATTCCTTGCCTGAGATCGATAAAAAAATTGATTCTCTCGCGCCATACCGATGGAAGTGCTTTCTGGATTGCTATAAAGGATACCATCAAGTGCAGATGAAGCTAGAAGATGAAGACAAGACAGCCTTCAGGACTGATCTTGGAATATTCTGCTACACCAAAATGCCTTTTGGTTTAAAAAATGCAGGCGCGACTTATCAACGCTTGATGGACAAAACCTTCGCAGGTGACATCGGAAAGCACATTGAGGTTTATATCGATGATCTAGTGGTGAAAAGTCCCGAGGAGGACCAAATGTTAAAAGACATCGAAAAAACGTTCAACTCATTGCGCAGCGTAAATATGAAGCTAAATCCAGCCAAGTGTTCCTTTGGCATGGAAGAAGGGAAGTTTCTGGGCTTCATTGTCACAAACGGCGGTTTCAAGGTGAACCCCGAGAAGGTCCAAGCTATAGAACGAATGCCTTCACCAAGAAACATCAAGGAAATGCAACGACTAGCCGGCCGGCTGGCCGCGCTAAATCGTTTTCTCTCCAATCACGCCGCAAAGTCGTATCCCTTCATTAGCACGTTGCGCAATTGCGTAAAGAAGCAAGAGTTCAAATGGACCCCGGAAGCCGAAACAGCTTTTCAACAAATGAAAGCGTGTCTGATCGAACTCCCTACGCTGACGGCACCGTTTGAAAAAGAGCCCCTTGTGCTGTACTTGTCCTCCTCGGATAAGGCAGTAGGGTCAGTATTGTTGGTAGACAGGAATGGCGTGCAAACCCCGATCTATTACGTCAGCAGGGTACTCACAGACCCGGAAACAAGATATTCCACAATGGAAAAGCTGGTTCTTGCACTACTACACGCCTCCCGAAGATTGCGCCGATACTTCACAGGCCATGTGATAACTGTGCTTACCAACTTCCACATTGGCACTATACTTCAGAAGCCTGAGACATCAGGCAGGTTGGCGAAATGGGCCATTGAACTGGGCGGCCATAACATCTTGTATAGGCCGCGCCCAGCCATTAAGGGGCAGGTCCTCGCCGACTTCATCACGGAAGTGCCGGCTGATAAAATCAAAGAATGCGAGATGATAGAGACGCCCAAGGAAAACACAGCAGAAGAAACTTGGATGCTTTACACTGACGGGGCATCAAATGAAGATGGCGCGGGAGCAGGTTTACGTCTAGTAAGCCCAGAAAAGCACGAGTTTACTTACGCCATTAAGCTCGACTTCAAAAACACCAACAATGAAGCTGAGTACGAGGCTTTTCTGGCAGGCTTACGCCTCGCCATCAAGATGGGAGCAAAAAACTTGCGCGCACATGTGGATTCACTCCTGATAGCCAGTCAAGTAAACGGCATATACGACGCGAAGGGTGAAGTCATGGCTTTGTATCTGGAACAAGCGAAAGAACTGCTCCAACAATTCAAAACCCACGAAGTCATACATATAAATCGCTCAGAAAACAAGCCCGCAGATGCCCTGAGCAAGCTCGCCTCGACTTCCTTTCAACATCTCGCCAAGGATGTAAGGATAGAGGTACTCAAGAACCCATCGGTTTTATTGCGCCAAGTTAACGTAATCGAAACAGGGCAGACATCATGGATGACCCCCATCATCCAATACTTGCAAGAGGGGGTGCTTCCCGAGAACAAAGCGGAAGCAAGAAAGATCCAAAACAAAGCACTACAGTACGAAATGAACAGCGGTATCTTATACCGAAAATCCTTCCTGGGACCACTACTGCGCTGTGTGGACCCCCAGGACGCGAATTATTTGATAAGGGAAATCCATGAAGGGATTTGCGGCATCCACTCCGGACCAAGGATGGTTGTCGCGAAGATCATGAGCGCCGGTTACTACTGGCCTGGTATGCATGTTGACGCAATGAAAGAGATCCGCAAGTGTGACTCTTGCCAGAGACACTCTCCAAAAACACTGCGTCCTAAAAACGATCTCATTCCCGTGTCCACCGCATGGCCCTTCCAACAATGGGGAATTGACATGGTGGGACCTTTCCCGGATGCCCCCGGCGCCGTGAAGTTCATTATAGTAGCTGTCGACTACTTCACGAAGTGGGTAGAAGCCAAAGCCCTTGCATCCACCACGGCTATGATTGTGCGCAAGTTCATATGGGAGCACATCATATGCAGATTCGGCCTCCCGCTCAAGATCGTGACAGACAACGGCACCAACTTTGCTTCAGACGATCTTAAGAACTGGATGAAGGAGATGAACATTGAACACACTTTCACCTCCGTTGCGCACCCACAAGGCAACGGACAAGTGGAAAGTGTGAACAAATGCATCGTCGAAGGGATAAAGGCCAGATTAGGAACAAGGCGGCGCGGATGGGTCGATGAGCTCCCAAGCATTTTATGGGCTCATCGGACCATGCCAAAGACGAGTACCGGCGAGACCCCTTTCAGCCTGGTCTATGGCTCAGAGGCGGTAATCCCGGCGGAGATTGGCTTGCCCTCGCCGCGAATGACCACGGTCAACACGGTTGACAATGAAGCGGAAAGGCGTCTAGACTTAGACTTGTTAGAAGAACGACGCGAAATCGCAAGAATCAGAGAGGCCAAATACAAAACCCAGCTGGAAAGGTACTACAACACAAGGGTTCGCATTTGTACCTTCAATCCAGGGGAGTACGTCTTTCGCGACAACGAAGCGTCAAATGCGGAACGCCCAGGGAAATTGGCACCTAAATGGGAAGGCCCATATCTGATTCATGAGGTCCTAGGCAAAGGGGCCTACAAATTGCGCACCTTAGATGGCCACATCTTACCAAGAACTTGGAATGCGCAACAATTGCGCAAATGCTATATGTAACCTTTTCGGCCTCGCGCCATTTTTCAATTTCGCCACGCCGGCTACGAGCCATTGGCAAATATGTATGAAGGCCTAAGAGCCAACTTCTGATTTGAATGAAAACATACGACATGTTCTATTACATTGTTTTTTCGTTACAAATGCATGTTAAACTTCTGATTAGCGCGAAAACACTCCAGCATTTTGAGATGGTTCAAACCACCTCCAAGGTCCTCCGCAAACAAAGCGCGAGACCGGGTGGCCACCTTATACTTAGATAACGCTTCCATTTATTCGAGCTAATTTAGCATAAGTTTTTATAACAATGCAGTAATTGCAACAGAAAAAGACAAAAGGTTCCATTAACATCTTGCGCAACTACGCAGCATCATACATAAGACTATCAAGGAAATTACAAAGGCACAAGTGCCTACCAACTAACTACTCAACAAACTCTCCTACTCTTCGCGACGATCATCACCATCATCTCCGTCGTCTTCACCATCATCATCGTTGCCATCATCATCACCATCACCGCCATCATCACCAGCTGGCTCTTCGTCGGACAACTCGACGGTGACCGGTGGGTCGAGGATTGCCTTAAGACGCTGGCACCAGTCGTCTTTCTTTAACGATTCAACAACCAACTCCATGATAGGCAAGGAGAGGTTGTCATAGGAATTTTCAGCACTTGCCAGCGCAGCATCGGCACGATCTGTTACTGAGCAGTGGCTTGTGTCAAATTCTTGCCCAAGCATTTGCTCAACATGATCAGCACACTCCAGGTAACCTCCTCGATGACCCACCGCACGCGCCGCATCTGTCAGAGCCGCCACAGCGCGATCTAGCTCGTTCGCATTCAAGATGGAGTTGGCAACCTTCAACAAAAGATAAGCATTAAAGAAAAAACTCTTAACTTAAGAAAAAAGCACAAGGCACTTACCATCACTACTCCACGAGTGCGCATCCACTCCGCTTCTGAGACAAGTGTATCGACGATACCTTGAGCCTCAGAGTAGTTGGTTTGAGCCACATTCAGCGCGGCAGTGCTCACAGCACGCGCCTCCTCAGCATCAGCAGCCTTGACCTTCTCAGCCTCAAGGTCAATCTCCAAAGACTCGCATCTGTCGATTTGCTCATTCAAGCGACGCTTGAGTTCCGCTATCTCAACGTCCTTGGCATGGAGATCCTTGTCCTTGTTAGACAATTGCACCTTGGCTTCAGTCAGCTCAACCTAAAAATTGACAAACACCTTGAGAATTGACTTAGAGAAATCTCGTAAACAAAAAGGAAGAGCGGGAATCAGTAGAACTAACCTCCATCTGCTGCTTGGCAGTTTTTTCACCCTGCGCTTCCTCCACCTTTGAGGTCAAGTCCGCAACTGTAGCCTCAAGACCAACGATCTTCTGTCGTAGAGCATAAGTACGCTCGTTGTCTTGGGCGCATATACGTTTGAACTCGGCCTTCTCCTTGGCCAGTTGCTCCTCAGCATTGTGGAGTTTTTTCTGCAGCCCCTCGCGGCCCCACTCCTCCGCCTTCTTGTCAGCCTCAAACTTGGCTCTTTCTTCGTCGAGCGCAGCTTTCGACTTCTCAAACTCCGCAATTCGCTTCAGAGTACGCTCGCGGTAACCCTCCCAATCGGCACGTTCTCTGACCATCGTCCGCCATTCGCGAACGATCTGATGGTTGGCAGAGCGGGCATTGGCCTCCCCAAGAATATAAGTACGATATAACATCTCATGGGTTTTTGCCCTTTGCCGATTAACCTCACCAGGGGGGAAGGAATTCAAAAACCATTCACGCGAAGCGCTAAACTCAGCAAATGTATCCTTCTGTTTTAAGCTCCAGGGGCTTGATGGAGGGCATCACCGCGCTCTTCTTCAGTATATGTCTTGTAGTAGATATCTCCAACGGTATCTTTCGCCCCTACCACAGTGGGGTTATAACCCCCAGCTCCACCAGAGCTCGCGCCGCTAGAAGAGTAGCGGCCGGACCCTTTCGAAATATTAACAGGGCCGGTGCTGGCTGGCCTGGTGACCTCAGGACCTGGAGACTTCAAAGGCTGATCCATAGCCTTTTTCGCCGCCATCTCCTTCTCCAAGGCCTGCTTCTTAGCCACCTCAGCCAGCCTCTCCTGCTCCGCCCTACGCTTCCTATCTTCCTCCTCCTTTTTCTTCTTCTCCTCCTCCTCTCTTTTCTTCTTCTCCTCCTCCTCTCTTTTCTCTCTCTCCTCTACCTCCTTCTTCTTCTTCTCCTCAGCAATCTTCTTCTCTTCTTCTTTCTTACGCGCCTGCTCCACCTTTCGCTGCGCTTCAGCCGCCTTCGCGGCGTCCTGAGCTGCAGCGTCAGTGGACCTGACGGTTATCTTGGGCCTTTTTGCCCCCGCCTCAACGAATGTAACCGCCTTTTCAGGGGTCTTCTTCTTGATCTCTACAAAACAAGGCAAGTATAAGCAAAGAAGTTTTTTAGAAAAGAAGAGAAGAAAAGAACATACCAGGAGAAAATTGATACAACGAGCGCAGCCTGCTCGTCTTCCCTATCGCAGGGATCACAACAGATTGAGGCGCGGAGGCCACACCAGTTGTAGCCTCGCTCCTACCCCTCTTTCGCCCAATAAGTCGAGCACCAGCATCTTCCTCCTCTTCTATATCTTCGGGAAAACTGGGGGTCGCGCCAGCATCGGGGTAACGAGAGCCCGCGCTCCCAGAACTCTTTGACCCACCAGCACCAGCTTTTCCCTTGACTACATGAGATAAACCTTCATATGAGTCACTGATGATCACATAATCATCCAAGTCACGTTGACGAAGGCGAAGAGTACCTTTGCCAGCAGCAGCTGTTGCGCGACTAGGGCCAGTGCCCTTGCTGGTCACCTCCGGCTCCGCTTTCTTCTTCTTCTTCACCGGTTTCTTCTTTTTCTCCTCTGGGTCAATCCCCAGGTCGCGCAACACACCTGCAAATATTTTAGACCAAGAGCTTAGCTCGCCGTTGGAAGATCCTACGGACTCCTCGCTGGAAAGATAGAAAGTTTCTTTCCCAGCGAGAGTCACAGAGCGCAATGGACGAGGTTTTGGGTATTGCGCACCTTCTGTAGCAGTCGGCGGCGAAGCAAAGGCATCAGCAGCTGGAAACATGAAGTTTCCTTTAATCTGGTCATACCAGCTCTCTTCATCATCGCGCACAGCGCGAACACCCATGGAGCCACCAAAGGTAGTGAAGGCAGCTTGGTAGAGTTGCACTTCTATAAATAAAAAAGGGTAAGAAACATTTGCAGCAAATTCACTTGGAAAGAGAACAAACAAACGACTAACCTTGATCGCCAAGCTTTAAAACGGGAACTTCCCTACTGCTAGGTGACCACCGGTCACTCATCTTTGCTGCAACTAGAACATTTTCCCCAAACACCCGGTTAGGGGTTGAGGTCAGCTGTTGGTACCACAAAGCCGTCTTCGGGATCGGCAGATCTTCCTTGGGTATGGCCTCAGTCCATTCCCTAAAGGTCATAGCGACCGGCACGACTTCTTCCCTGATGAAGAAGAACTTGGGTTTCCAGTCATGGAAACTCTTTGGTGGATTCAACAAGATCTTCTTCGCCGCACCTCGGCTTGCAAACGAAAAGAACCCCATCGTCCTTTGGAGCTGATAGAATGATCGAAACTTGTCGACAGTTGGCTCGATGCCATGAGACTGGCATAAGAACTCGAAGTGTCTCACCCTCACCATCCCAGGTGGACTCATCTGAGATATGTGGAACTGGTAGTAAGAAAGGATGCTACCCAGAAAATTGGTCGCCGGCAGCCGGAAGTTACCCTGAAGAAAGAAATCTTCATAAAGGGTAATATAGCCGGGTGGGGCATCAGCCGCGGTTTGGCCCTGAGCCGGATACCGGGCATCCCACTCCGGTGGAAACCTAAAACTTCGAACAATCTGTTCGAAGAGACCTAAATCCCACCTGAGGACAGGAACTGGTCCCTCTTCACTAACAGGAGCCTCTTGATGTTCTTCACTCATATTCGTAAGAAAATCTGGAAAAAGGCTCGAAGAAGGTTTGAAGATTTGAAGAAATCTTGAAGAAAATGAAGAACACTTTGAAGATTCAAAGAGTTTTGAGAGGAAATTGGAGAAGAAACGAAGAGAAAGTGAATCTCTCACTCTTCTCTTCGGATATTTATACCCATCGCATTTAATGCGATGGGTAACCGTGCCGCACTAGCCGCAAGGGCAACCAACGAGAGGTTGCCACGTCGAGCGGGAAAACAGGGACGACGGTTACCACGCGCGCGTGGCACCCACTCTCCTGACATGAAGTGCAACCGCCGCAGGCGGCATGATGACACCCGTGCCAGGGGTCAACTCAAACGTCGCCCTCAGCGACTTATCTCACCAACCTGTCAGAGGTTCAAATTTCAAAGTTTCCCGCCATAAAACGTGCAAGTAACTTCATGCAGAAGTCACAAGAGTCGCACCAGATATACGTAAACTACTAATACCTCGCGCGATTAAAAGGACAAACAAGATATCACTCGACACCTGCCTAGTACCTGCGCATCGAAAACAACAGTTTTCTACATGCGCCTTACAAGTCAAGACCAAAAGGACAACTTCCCCTTCTCTTATTTTTATCAAGTCCAGAGCTCCAACCACTTGCGTTGCGCATGGTGCAGCACTGGACTGGGGGGACTTGAAGGGGTATGGTCCCAAAAAGTCGCGCAAACCTCATAACAGGTTGCACGTGAGACCATACTCCTTAGCATAACAGCTTGATAATAACAACCTCGCGCAGCTTACGTCACATTATGACTTACCCCCGCGCGAGGAAGAGCACATAATAAAGTCAGATAGCAACACTTAGCATAAAAACAATGGTATAGGTGAGCACACTAGCCCCGCGCGGGTTAGTTGCCACCAAACAAAATCCTCTCCATAAGAAGACGCGCTGTTACCTACAGAGGTACACAGGGTACAAGTGGCAGTAAAAAGAGCCAATGAACGTCCAGCAGGCTCTGTTCCATCGTGCGCCACGATCTTCTGACGATAAGTACACAAGGACGCCTACATGGCACCAATCAAGAGACGGGGACAACTGCCCCACGATCTCCACTTGTCTGCTGATGACAGAAGGGACAACAAGGCCGACAACAATGACACGTGGCTCCAATCAAGGTGCGCCAGCACCGACGAGCATCTAGAAGCCACTAAGCAGTCGAGGCCAGCGAGGCAAAGAGCATATTCGTTGTTGTCCGTTTCTGGCCCAAGGCCCATCAGCCCACAACCTCTTACACCACTCTGGCTATAAATAGAGAACTTCATTCCTCAGGTTATTCATTCTATTCTCTCGGCTCTTACTCTTAGCTACTTAATTACTCTCAAAGCAGTCGCTTATTCTCACGCCGGAGCCCGGTTAAGAGGGAAACCCCCACATTCCCCTCTTAACGAGTAACGGTGTTCTGTTTTGCAGGTTGATTTACCAGTCGGAGCTCAAATACCTCAAAGAAGATTAACCATTATGATAGGAACATAAACCCCTCTAATTAACACCTTAATTAGATCACTGTTTCTTCACTACAGAAACTCAACCTAATCGGCTAAACGCCTTCGTTGAGCAACCGGTGGAGGCTATTACAAAACTAGCAAAGGAGATGAAAATAGGAAGTGCTGAGACCATTTCCCATCTTCCTGATTCAAGGCTAATCAAAGAGGTTGTGTGGGCCGTAAATGGGAAGACTGGATCAATGAAATCCATGATCACTTCAAAGGCAAAAGTCAACATTGTATAATCAACTAATGGTAATTTTAATAGCCGTAAGCTAAGTTATAATGCAAATATCACCAAATCATTCCTTGTTGACATCACATTGGCTATCAAAGAGTGGCGGCCACCGTGGTACACCGCTAATGATCCGAATTCATCCTTGAGGACAAGGATTGTTTTGAGCGGGAAGGAATGTTATGTGTCACAACTCACATCCGTATGCTAATGGGTCATCACCAGTCTTTGCATGATTTCCTTTTTCTAGGCATGTTATTACTTTTTAGTTGAGTAAATGGAGTAGTGGGTTAGATGGTTACAACTGTTAGTCTTATTTAAACAAGTCTGTATCTTCATTTTATAGATGAATGAAAAGAATTAGTCTTAATATTTCTCTCTAAATTTCTATTCAGTTTTCTTTCTATTTTCTTTGGCCAACGATTAAACCGTTGGAACCACATCAGGTTGAGTGGATTAACCTCAAAAGAAAATAGTAGGAAGCAAGATTTGAGATAACTCTCTTTAATATTTTTCATTCATCTATAAAATGAAGATGCAGACTTGTTTAAATAAGACTAATAGTTGTAACCATCTAACACACTACTCCATTTACTCAATTAAAAAGTAATAACATGCCTAGAAAAAAGGAAATCATGCAAAGACTGGTGATGACCCATTAGCATACGGATGTGGCACATGTCATTAGGGGTGTTCAAAACCGGATATCCGAAAATTCGGATATCCGAATTTCGGATATCCGAAATTTTCAGATACGATATTTTACTATCCGAATCCGTATCCGAACGTATCCGAAATTTTGGATACGGATTCGGATAGTAAATCGGATATCCGAAAATCCAACTTTTTATTTAATTTTTATTTTTTCATTATTTTTTTCATATTCTGAAACGGATATTTTGGATAGTTTCGGATATCCGAATATAAGTTTTCGGATATTTTTCAGATATTTCGGATATTTTTCGGATATTTCGGATATTTCGGATACTTTCGGATATTCGGAAATCCGAAAAAAATGAAACTTAAATTTTCGGATATTTCGGATACCCGAAATATCCGAAAATTTTGAAAATCACTATCCGAATCCGAATCCGAAAAATTCGGATATCCGAATTTCGGAATTTCCGAATTTCGGATATCCGATTTTTCGGATATTTCGGATTCGGTTATTGGATATTTCGGATCGGATTTTCGGATACGGATAGTTTTGAACACCCCTACATGTCATCACCAGTCTTTGCATGATTTTCTTTTTTCTAGGCATGTTATTACTTTTTAGTTGAGTAAATGGAGTAATGGGTTAGATGGTTACAACTGTTAGTCTTATTTAAACAAGCCTGTATCTTCATTTTATAGATGAATGAAAAGAACTAGGTAGTGTTTGGTATGCAGGAATGAGAGGTGGAATGGAATGGATGATTACGAGTGAATGAAGAAAAAGGTGTTTGGTTGGTCAATGGAATGGAATCACCCATTCCAAAATGCATTCTATTCCCTCAAAACCATTCCTTCCACCCCCCATGTTTTTTTTCCATTCCATCCCCTCTTCTACCATCCATTAACAACACCACAACCCACCACCACCACCCACCACCGACGCCATCGCGGCCACCCGCCACCACCTCACCCCGACAGCCACCGCCGCCGCCGCCACCCACTCACCACCGTTATCACCCACAGTTGCGAACAACCGCTAACAACACCCGCCGCCGCCGCCGCCCACCACCATCGTCAACGCCACCACCAACCGCCACCGCCGCCACCAATTTCCACCTCTGCCGCTACCCACCACCAACGACCACCTTTCCGCCACCACCACCCCTCGTCGTCGCCGCCACACCGCCACTCGCCGCCACCACCACACCACCACCACCTATAACCACCCATAATCATTACGACCGACCACCACCACCACCACCACTCACCGCTAATTTTATTACTCCGCTTTACTTGCCTACCGAACAATACACAATAATAGCTCATTCCATTCACACATGGTAACCAAACAAGACATGGAATGGTAATGATCCATTGCATTCACTCGTCCATTCCATTACCTCGTCCATTCCATTCCTTCGTCCATTCCATTACCCCATACCAAACAGACCCCTAGTCTTAATATTTCTCTCTAAATTTCTATTCAGTTTTCTTTCTATTTTCTTTGGCCAACGATTAAACCGTTGGAACCACATCAGTGGTATCAGAGCCACCGTGATCCACCCGTGAATCATGGACACTCATGAATGGAATGCTTCGATGGATCGAATCGAGTCGATGCTTTTTGAGATGATTGGTCTTCTCAAAAACGAGTCTAGAAGATGGGCAACCTCACCCATTTTTTCTAGTCCAACACCCGTTTCCATCATCACACCGCCAACCTTGTCAACTGTTGCCGCCTCACCACCACCAACTTCCTTTCCCGTACCATCACTTCCACCAACGGCCGTTTCCACCATGACACCGAAACAAGCTCCCACCACCACACCTCCAACGACCATCGTTCCAAAACCAACCCTAAAACCCATAATAACGTCACCTCAAAAAGCCACTGCGACCAAGCCGTCATCCAAACCAAAACCTACCTCATCTCTAATTCAGACATCAATGGTTTCTTCTAGGTTGAAGAAGGTTGTGAGTTCACCGCCAACAACGAAACAAATGGCATCAATCAAAGGGGTGGTCAGAAAACTCGATTGGCGCCCCCCGTGGCATTATATCGACACGGCTCCGAATGCTACCGTACGAGTCGAGTGGCGTCCACCATGGTTCCCACCAAGTCGTATCCATTTTTCGCGTTGAGGACAACACGAGTTCGAGCGGGGTGGATTGTTACGTGCCCGGGTCCGAGTAGGTGCCAAGTTGAGATCATGCAACCATGTGAAGAGTTCGTGCAATGCAAAGTTATTTTAATTGTTTTCTTATTTTAGTTTAAATGTCTAATTTAACATGTGGTCAAATAATAGGAAATAGTGGGGATGCCCATGATCTCAAGTTAGTCATAGTTTTAGGAGTTTGTTGGTTGAGTGGTTAC
The DNA here is from genome assembly GCF_002127325.2 of Helianthus annuus. Lineage (NCBI taxonomy): Eukaryota > Viridiplantae > Streptophyta > Magnoliopsida > Asterales > Asteraceae > Helianthus > Helianthus annuus. The sequence goes on along the minus strand of NC_035433.2, from coordinate 132,559,623 downwards.
GTATTCTTGTGCTCCTTAAAAGGATGCTTTTGTTTATTGGAGAAATCATGAATGAAAATTATTAAAAATTAGTCTATTATCTCTCTAAATTTCTTTCTAGTCTTCCTATCTATTTCTTTTGATTCAAGTTTGATACTTATCATAATGCAAGTTTTCAGTATGTTTGAAATGCGCTACAAGTTTTAAGTTTTTTACTTGTTTGAAATGCATTAGTTCAATGCGACTTAGATACATGGTATTATGCATGCAACTTTACATTAGTTGTTAACACTGAGTTATAAAAAAAAAAAAAAAAAAAAAAAAAAAAAAAAAAAAAACCCACACAGAAACTTATGGATATTGGTATGCTAGAGCAACATTGATATAAACTGATGAATGTTGTTAGTTAATTTTGGAGTTTAACACTAAATCAAAGGGAGGTAAAATATCACATAGGGACGCAAATCTGTACTATATATAATGCATAATGGAAGAGTATCTTAAGATACTCAAAAGTTATTTTTTTAGTTTAATTCATAAAGTACAACCCTAAAATGAGTGTAAATTAGTCTTTTAAACACTAATATAGGGTGTGAGGGGCATGGTTGGATCATTAATCGTCACGTAGGACCATTAATGTATTGCTACACCATCCCCTTGTCTCATCCACCATGATTCCCATGGATTAAACCATGACAACCATGAGCCTCCTTTCCTTATTTAATATTTCATTTGCTTTTCACAAACATAAATTAAAATAATATAATAATGGTTTGAGTAATGACCACACCCGTAGGGTAGTGGTTTTAGATGATGGATTAGAAGTAGGTGACATGGCGCTGATGTGGAGGGTCATGGTGATCATGAGGGTCATGACCACACCCTATAGCCTAATTACATTGAAATCCTCATCTTTGTTACACTTTAATCTCTCATCTTTAACCAAGTTACCAAGTTCTGATTAATTAATTATATATTACACTTTATCCACTTATGAAAAACTAATTGCCTCTACGATCTTTAAACGACCATTAATTTCTCGTACATTAATATTTAAAAAAACTTACACTATAAAAATAACCATATTATTCTCTTTAATTTGAGTGTGGTATTGTTATAGTTTTTTAATTAAAAAAATTGATATGTTAATTGATTAAGAGTGTTTAGGGTGAGCAATAACTAAATCTTTAATCGAAACCTAACCTAAACAAATGAAATTGAACGGAAAACTGCATTAACCAAAAACAATTATCGGTTTTGTGTACCCTAGTTGAACCAAAATTACCCGAACCAAACGGTATTCATATATTCATAAATTTCTAGTTTCTATACCTCCGGTTCATGTCTTTTATATTTTATACCTTCATTTCGTGTGTTTATACATCCATTTCATATATTTAAATCTCAATTTCAAATATTTATAAACAAAAGTTTTAGCCAAAGTTTGGTTTTGACAATTAACCAAAATTAAACAAGCCGAACCAAAAATCGTTAATCTAACCAAATAAATCTAACTGATTAACGGAAAATCAATCAATTAATAAAATAGACTAACTGATATCTTCAATTTTGGCTTCGATTGAGAGTAATAGGTGAACCGACCGAACCATATAGACCTTGAGAGTGTTTGTGTTCGCCACATCCCAAGAGCACTCTACTATGGAAATCCAAGGACTCAGATATCCATTTTCTGAAAATAGGACCCGGGTTGATTGAACATGAGCATACGGGTTAGTATGATTTTGGTTCTTCACAGACACTCTTCTGATCTTCTTTACATACGGGGGCCTTCAAATTAATGGTTATTCGTTTACATAAACACATTGAATCAGCATAGGGATTCTTCTTTAGCGGCGCTGATGATCATCTTCCCCACATCGAGCTTTTGATAACTGGTTTGTTTTTCCCCATCGTACGCGTATTTCATGTGAATCATTACTGTTTTCTAGACTCGTTAATTTTTTTTATCGAATCTTGAGATGGGTGCTTGATTTTTTCTTGTATCAGTTTTTGGTTATGTTGGATAAAGATTTTAACTTCTGGTTGTTCGAAATCGCATATTTGTTTTGTTGTAATCTGGGTTAGAGATGCTATATATGTGAGTTTAGTTACTAAGAGGAGAAAAAAAGCGCACTCCAGGTGTTTGATGTTTTGTCTCAATGAGTTTTTTTTTTTTTAATTTTTTTAAAGGACTCCAGGTGTTTGGTGTTCAACTTTTTATGAATCAGTAGCATTTGGGTTTCATTAAATTTGTGTGTTTATCAGATATTGATATGTGTGATTCCATTAGACTGAGATTGTTTACTTGATTGCTTATACTGGTCTTGTATCCTAGATAGCTCAATGATGGTTCACACATTGTGCCTTGTGGGGCTTGTTTGATGTGCTTTGCTTCTCTCTCTATAGGCTGCACACACGGAATCAATCGTATGGCAAGTCGTTCAGTTAGCGGCTTAACAAGACGATGCGTTGCTTCATTTTTTAAACCCGCTTTCACCTCCTCTCAAAGGTATCCATCCATCTTCACAATTGCTTCAATTACCCTATTGAAAATCTATACTTGTTACATTTCACGCACAAACGCCAATTAACTGTTTGCTGAACTTAATCCAGGCAAATTATACGTCAAGAACCCACTTTTGGTTCACCCATTTCGTCGAACAGCAGGTGGGCATTAAGAAACTTGACCATTTTTAGGCACTACGGGTCACCGACATCACATTTATCATCTGTGCGATGCGTGATATCAGAAGGCAAACCCAAATTCGATATATTTGAAGTTGATCCGCCGAAGAAATACAAGTGGCAGACAAAGAAACGGCTGAAGCTGAAGAGGAAGAAAGAAAAGCAAAAAAGAAAATCGGCTAACAAAAATGACCCCCGTCGTCTCACCATCAAAGGATCTAAACGCAAAGGCAAGTTCGCTAATGCTGAAGAACGAATCAAATATAAGCTCGAAAAGGTCAGTATTGTTTCTTCAAATATCACAAAAGATTATAGTTTTGAATTTGATATAGTTCATTTGACCTTAAAAGTCAAAATCACACCTTTTTTTAAGGGAATGAGAATCTTTGTGATTATAACACTGATATAGGATTTGGAGTGATAAGAATGTAATAGAACATGTACATATTAATAGTAGGGCTGCAAACGAACCGGACGAACACGTGTTCGTTTGTTAAGAAATATCTGTTCATGAACACTTACCGAACAAGATTTTATGTTCGTGTTCGTTTGTTAAGGAAATGAACGGGTTCGTGTTTGTTTGTTAATTTTAGGCAATGAACGAAAACGAATGTTGATGAACGCGAATGAACTAAACTAATGTTCATGAACACAAATGGAAACAAACCAACACAAACAAGCGTCCATGAACAAAATATATAATACACTGACACTTATTAGGTATTTTATTTGTCGGAATTTTGAAGTATTTAAATGAAATATAAAAACTAAAAACACTAATGAACTATCGAACATAAACGAACACGTTACCGAACGTTCACAAACATAAATGAACGAACGCGGACTCTGTTCATGTTTGTTCATTTAACTAAACGAACAAAATTTCTTGTTCGTGTTCGTTTGTTTAATAAACGAACGAACACAAACAAACTTCCTGCCGAACGGTTCATGAATTGTTTGCTGAACATTTGATTTGTTTGCAGCCCTAATTAACAGTAAATATTTTTCAACGGTTTAACTCAGTACATGTATACAAGTTGCCGTTAGCTTTCAAAGAGTGCCTAGATAACAGCTTCCATTCTATTGACCGAACTTGTGTTTCAAACAACCTTTTGTGTTTCAGGCAAGACTTAAGGAATCTTTACTTATTGAAAGGCTCAAACGGTACGAAGTTTCTAAACTTCAGGGACCAATGGTGAAACCGGTTGACATGACAGGTGAAGAACGATTCTACATGAAAAAGATGGCTCAAAAAGGGTCGAATTATGTACCGGTTGGAAGAAGAGGTGTATTTGGAGGTGTTATTCTTAATATGCACATGCATTGGAAAAAACATGAGACGGTAAAGGTCATTTGCAAGCCTTGTAAACCCGGTCAAGTTCAAGATTATGCTAATGAAATTGCAAGGTTAAGTGGCGGAATCCCGATACAAATAATCGGAGACGACACCATTGTTTTTTATCGCGGAAAGGATTATGTGCAGCCTGAGGTCATGAGTCCAATTGACACCTTGTCAAAGAAAAAGGTCAGCGTCCTTTGTATCTTTATTTTAAAATTAATTATAGCAGTGTATTATGTTTTTATATTCTCATTATTTTACTTGATTGATTGATTGTTAGCTTTCTTCTTAGTCAAATAAGTGATATGTTTAGTTGACTGAATTGACTTCCTCGTATTATTAGAACTAGACGTATTTTGAAATGACATGATGTATTTGTAAAGAGAGTTAATAGCCAAAATGGTCCCTGAGGTTTGCTCACTTTAGTCCAAAATCCAAAATTTTTAAATCTGGGTCCCTGAGGTTTGCAATTTGTTGCCATTTTAGTCCAGATTTCAAAAACCCCCTTTTTTGACTGTTGCAACCATCCTATTTTGTCCTTTTACGCAGGAGTATTCTGGGTTCTTGATCTGAGTTTGTTATAACAACTCATAAAAATGACCAAAATACCCCTGCACAAAAGGACAAAATAGGCTGGTTGCAACTGTAAAAAAGGGAGTTTTTGAAATTTGGACTAAAATGGCAACAAATTGTAAACCTCAGGGACCCAGATTAAAAAATTTTGGATTTTGGATTAAAGTGGCAAAAGTGAGCAAACCTCAGGGACCATTTTGGCTATTAACTCTTGTAAAGATGTAAGGTTCATATTTAAAATTAGCTAATAAGTAATAACAATGGCAATAACTTCATTTTACAAGTTCCGCCTTTCTCATTTGTCATCTGATTCATGCAGGCGCTAGAAAAGTCAAAATACGAACAATCACTCGAATCTGTAAGGCATTTCATCGCTATATCTGAGAAGGAACTAGAACTCTATCAAAGGCACGTTGCACTTTATGGTAACCATGCTGATCATGAACCTAAAACTGTCATTAATGGTGCAAGTGAAGGCGCAGTAGAACCAAAAAAAGTCGTAGAAATTGACAGATCCAACAACAAACTATCAGAAAATGAAGATGATTACGATGATGACTATGACAGTGACGATGATTACGTTATGGCCTTAAGTGATATGAACTGCACAGATGAGTCTAGCACTGAATCAGATTCTTGTAATGAAGAAACTTAATGTAACAATTAAGTCTCAATTCTTTTATCAAATCCAAGTCCACCAAAATAGTAAGGGTGTAAGGGGTGCTCACCTAATAGGTGAGTCCCCCATCTTACACCTAACAAATCACATGGTGCCACGTCAACTCCCCTAATACACTCCCCTAATTCCCCTTTTTGATGGCGGCACTCACCTATTAGGTGAGTTCAAAATTATTTTTTTTTTTTTTGTTAAAATTATGGATGTTTAAAAATTTATATAAAAGACATTTCATTAAATTTAAAAAAAAAAATACATTCAAACTAGAAAAAAAAACACATTCAAACTAGAAAAAAAAAAAACACATTCAAACTAGAAAAAAAAATACATTCAAACTAGAAAAAAAAATACATTCAAACTAGAAATCGCATGGCCACCCGTACTTGTTAGCGATTTCTCGCTTTCGGGCTAGGATGATCGGCAACATACTTGGCGGAACATCGTCGTGCGGCTTAAGGAAGGTTTTCATATCTCGATCGTAATTGTAGTTTTTCATCGTCTCGATTTGTACCGATATGAGCTCGCGAGCCTCCGACTCTCTTTTTTTCCTCAATTCGATCGCCTCCAATTCTACCGCTTGCTTCGCTTCTTTCATGGCGGTGTACACTTTGAATTGTGCCGCCAACTCGGCCGAGCTTCCCTCGGACGATGTAGCTTGACGCTTGTCTCGCCGTTGTGCTCTTTGTGGCGAGGGATCTTCGTTAATATCCGGTATTGAAAAGTCTACGTCAACCGGCTTTCTTTTATGTGCCGAACCTTCACCTTCCTCGCCCATCAATGGGACTTGGGCCCATTTCTCGTGTTTTCGAACGACCTCCCACGCCTCGATGTGTTGAAAACCGCTTGGAAATCTTTCTTTAAATTCTTTTAACGCGACTTTCATCACGTCGAGATCTTGACATCCACTTGCTCGTGTGCGATCCTACATGTTATAAAATAAAAAAAATTAGAAAGTGTTAAAAAAGTATGAACTTAGAAAAAAAATAAAAAATATGCAATGTTAAAAAAAATATAATTTTTACCGCTTGTTGGTATAGGCCGTTGAAAAAGTTTATTTTCGCATGCATCGGGTTCCATTTAGACCGTACTTGATGAACGGTCTGGTTACTTCCACCGATAGTTTTGTTAAAGTACTCTAAAATTTTACCCCAAAAACTTTCGCGACTTTGTTGATTGCCCTTTTTTTTGTTGGTAGAACAATGTACCCACGCCTTCGCCAACGCCTCTTCTTGTTCTTTTGTCCATTTTTCGCTCACCGTTTTCCCTTTTTTTTCTCGAGCCTCGTCTTCTTCGTTGCCCGCGTCTTCGTCCACATTATATTCATATTCCTCGTCGTCGTCGCCCAAATTTTGAGTTTCGGGCACTACCTCATCGTCCTCGTCGTCCTCGTCAATAGGTAGAGGACGTTCGACATTTCCTCGTGTAGAAGGAACTTGTGGAGAACGATAAGCATATGGGTCGAAGGCGGGGGATTGAGGAGGAGCGTCCATTGATAGCAAATTTTGAAAATAGCCGAAATTGGGTTGTTGGGTGTTGTAAAACGAGGGGTGTGGAGGTTGTTGGAAAAAAAACGGGGGTTGTGAAGTGTATCCGAAAGGGGTTGTGGTTGAGCATTTGCACCGCTCGAACCATCTCGAGACGGTTTCGAGACCCGTCCCTTAGTTTTTTTCTTGGCCTCGCGGGATCGGTTCTCCATTGCTCGGTGTATAAAAAATAAAAAGTGGAGGAGGTTTGGTTGGAGAGTATAAAAAATAAAAAGTGAAATGGTTGTGGTTGGAGAGTTTAAAAAAATATAGAGAATGAGATGGGTTGTGTATAAAAAAAGGGTGAGAATGAGATGGGTTGTGTATAAAAAAAGGGTGAGAATGAGATGGGTTGTGTATAAAAAAAGGGTGAAAATGAGTTGGGTATTTATATAGTTTAAAAAAAGTGATTTTTTTTTTTTTATAAAAAAGTCGACCGTTCAACGGTCATATTCCTCGATCAATGTGCAAATTCAAGCGGTAACCCCACACCCAAATTGAACCCCGATTCGGGACCCCGCGGGGATGGCGGCGGTGTTCCCGATCGGGGAAATCATTCACCGAGCCACTCCCCGATTGCGTCCCGTACACCCTAAGGATTCTGTTATCATATCAATTGAGGTGTCAAAATGCCAAAATGGGTGGGTCAGGTAGGTTGGGTTGGGTTGTGTAGCATGTCAAAACTCAAAGCGGGTAATTGTGGCACAGCTCTGGTTGGGTTAACGAGAAACATTTTATTTCCAATATTTTTTTTTATAAATACTTAGTGTGTGAAAGTACGAATAAAATATTATACCAATAGTTTTAACTTTTTATTACCGGATGGCCCGTTAAACATGAAACTTAAAACCAAAATTACATATTTGTGAGTAATTCAGTTAAAATTGACACGTATATCGAACTAAGTTTAAATATGTTTTTGGACAGCAAATTTTTACATTAATCTGTCTTTGACGGAGCTCCAACCCTTGACCTCAAGAGGAGTAACACTTAATTGTAATAGCTTTGCCATTTGGAAACACCCCCCCCCCCCCCCCCTTAAAGTTAGTTGGTGTACAAAAATGAAATGCACAATTTGAAAACAATGTAGTGATGTCTCTGACCATCTGAGAATACCAAGGTATTGTCTACCATCTTAATCATGTGTGCTGGTGGACCATGATAGTGATTTGGACCAGGATAATGATTAGTGGATCAGATTGAACCATGAGATGATTTGTTTGAATCTGATCCACTAACAAACCTACATGCCACATCTACCAACCTAACTTGATGCATCAAAATGAACTTTTTAAGCGCTTATATAGTGCACTAGAGCTTGCATCCTGACCATATTAGATGCAAAAATAATAATTGAGTAGGTTGTTGAAATGCCCATGTGAAAAGGTAGGTTTTGTTTGTATTACAAGCAAGAGAGGATGTTGAATTGTTGATGCTTTAAAAGTTGAAACTTTACTCAAACTTGGTCTTCTTTTATTGATTCCCAATGTGCTTAACATGACCACTTGCACATGTCGATCTCATTTTGGTCCTTGATCTTCTCTTTGTGTTGTAATTTAATCAAATACATAAACGCTCAAGGTCACATTTCAAATTGTTTGGTACGACCTAAACACCGGTATTTTCATTTTTTTATTTGGATTTTATAAGTAGATAATTTGATGTTTACGAGTTTGTGACTATAATGATAAAATTTGATTTCAAAAGTTTTATGCATTGAAATACAATGCGGTTGACTATTAGTTAGGGATATTTTTACACTAAATTCATCCTTTTATTCATATGACCTTTAAAGATAAAGTATAACACAAAGCCGTTCATTCGGTTAGGCTATGTGTTGTGGTGTATGTGAAAGGTGAAAATGAAGTCTGCCACATGGACGACAAGGGCTTTCATCTTTCACTCCACGGCAGCACAGAGTCGTCCCAGTTCCCCGAAGCATTCCCTTTTCATCGAGGGGGAACGATGTTCCCATTTTTCATGGATGCAAATGCAATTCTTCGATTCCTTTTTCCCCTTGCACCAGTTTCTTCTTGCACTTCAACTTAGTTCGGTGAATATTCCCATAGTCGATCTCTTTTCCCCGGATACAAGTGCCAACTCATATACAACTCATTTCTCGATTTTCCCGGATGTCTATGTGCCCTCTTAGGGTGTGTCGTGGTGCATGTGACATATGAAAGTGGTAATAAGTTGAGGTGGCTTTAAATGATTGGTTTATATATTAATTAATAATTAAAAAACACCACTATCTTTACGCTAAATGGTGGGTGAACACTGTATGGGGTAATGGAATGGATGAGGGAATGAAATGGACGAGATAATGGAATGGACAATGGAATGAAATGGACTCCATTCCATTGTGATGTTTGGTTACTCATATATGAATAGAATAAATCATTATTTTGTACAATTTGATAGACAAAACAAGACGAAGTAACAAAACACAATTGTATTACAAACGACAAAAATATATTTGTCTCAAAAATAATAATAATAATAATAATAATAATAATAATAATAACAATAATAATGGTAAAAATTAATAATAAAAATTTTGATATATATTAATATTAGTATAAATATAAATATAAATATAATAATGATAATAATAATAATAATAATAATAATAATAATAAATTTCTTTCCAATCTTTAAGAAATGAAAAAAAACACCCACTTAGGGGACTCGGGGTGGGGTATAACATCCCCATGATAATTGAGTTTTACGCGTGATACAATCGAACAAACCACCGCCACCCATCAATTTCCACGCGTGAAACATAATTCCCATGATAAATTTAACGCGTGAAAAATGGAAGATTGTGATGGAATGTGAGGGTTTATTGTTGGGTATTGTGAGTGATGGACATTTCCACTAAAAAAGGTTGTGAGTGATGGAATAATGGTTGATGACATGACGGAAATTGATTGGATGTTGTGAGTGATAAATGAGTGGTGAGTGATAACCACTGTCACACCCCAACCGATGGCGGAATCATCGGGCGCGGCACTAGGCGAATCAGATTGCTCAAGAGAATCCATAACAACTATATTGCGATAATATTCATTACATTTGTCATCCCATACTAACAAACAATACAATCACATAAGTTATCACAGATTTCTTGTCCTCTCGAACAATTCTAATCAGTCAACCTAGAATTTAGGTGAGTTTCTAGACTTCCTAGCTTGATTTGATGTAGACTTCGACTAATCCTGCAACATACGTTAAAATATTGTCAATACAAAAGTATTGGCGAGTATACAGGTTTGGTAGGTAATAGAATAATAGATTAAAAGTGCTACGAATTTCCATATGCATAAACGTAATACACGACATATATACTCACAAAACTGATACTACCAGCTAATTCCTCGATGCTCGACTCTTCGATGGCATAACTAGACCCCGTCGGGCGCAATAGTAATATACTAGTCTGGGTGGGACGTCACGAGTATAAGTCCTAGCATACATGCAACTAGCATCACGTATATCTATGCAAACAATTATTCGCAAGTGATAGATTAACAATTTGAATCATTCGTTTGATAAGTTCGATTTATAAGGAACGTATGTTACACCCAAAATTCGATAAAAGGGGTCAAGTATACTCACAGTGCGTATTTGGTTGGATTGACGGGATGGTGCCTGAGAATGTCCTGATTTCAGACTAATTACATGAGTATTGGGTTACGCGTTAAACGGTATCGAATTACATGAAATTGGGCGAAAATTGGATTGGAACTGGCCCATTCGGATGGACCGCTCGATCGAGTGGGCCGTTCGATCGAGTGGGCCGTTCGATCGACTGGTCTAGCCGATCGGCTGGGCCGCTCGATCGACTGGGCCGATCGGCCAGCCTGTCCAGCTGTTTTCGGCGATTTTCGCGTGTTCTTCGGTGGTTTTGGTCGAGACGTTGTCGTGACGTGTTGAACAACTGAAACCCCATCAATTTTGACCTGTTCTAACGGCCGGGAACCAACCCGTTTCATCAGAACTGGCCGTTCTTGGCGGTTTTTCCGTGTTTAACCCGAAACCGGTCGTCTCTTCGGCAGGAATCAGATCCTTGTCCAACACGACACTAGGAATGAGTAGAAGGTCGGTCTAAGCTCTGTTTCCACCGTTTTTATGTATAGATCTGATGTGGGAACCTTGATTATTTTCGGAAAATTCCTGGGTTCTGTGTTGTTCTTGGTGGAATGAGGCCAACACTTGAAGTTCATAAGAACTTTGTGATGACATCACTCTGAACACCCCAAATCCATGGCTTCCTGATTAGAAAACATTGATTTAGACGAGATTTATGTAAAGTTGTATGGAAACCATTCGAATCTGAGTTGCTCTTCATGGGATGACATCACCCTTGAAGAACTCCATGGTGACATCACCTTAGAACACTCAAATCCGATGATTTCATGGTTAGAAGTTGAGATTTGAAAGGTAGGAAGATGAAAGAATGCATATAGATCAAGGAAGTACATGATTTGAGTTGGAAACTTACAAGAATCGTGAGAAATCGGAAGATTAAGGGGCTGGAATGTCTTGGTCGAGTAGCAGCAGCAACAACAAGTGTTTGGGGGTGAAGAGGGGGTATTTATAGGCAAGGAAGGAGAGAGAAGGAGGAAAGGCGCGCCAGATCGGCTGGCCCGTTCGGTCGGCCGGCCCAGCCGATCGGCTGGCCTGTCCGATCGGACGGCCCAGCCGATCGGCTGGTCCGTTCGATTGGGCGGCCCAGCCGGTTGGCTGTTCTGTCCGATCGGGCGGCCCAGCCGATCGGCTGGCCCGTCCGATCGACTGGCCCAGCCGTTTGGCTGGCCCGTCCGTACGGAAGCCTTTAGTCCTCGTTTTCGGCGCGTTTTCGACTGTTTGGGCCATATTTTCGTATATTTATATTATTATTTAATTATTTATCATAATTACTCACAAAAAGGGTCGCATATACGCATCTATATATCCAATATTCGGTGTGATGATCGAGTTACGCGTGCCTTCGAGTGCGTTCTTCGATGTGATGTGCCACGATGATTATCGGGGCACTACTTGCTCGTGTTGCCGTCATCGTCACGATGGCTGGAGACATGGTACTCACCCGATAGTCTTTGTTAGCGTTGCTTGTTTACGTTTTGACACCTCACGGTTATCGAGGAGGGTAGATTAAGTCCTCACTCAACATCATCGTGAGTGTTACGATTTATTGAAAATAGGTTTGTAATAGCGATAGAATACGCGTAATTATTCGATTATACTTCGATTTAGCGATATATCTGATATAGTTTCATTATGATCCGAATCTTTGGTGTTAGGCGTAACGAGTGTATCGAGTAGTAACAATGCACGAAGGTGCGGGTTGTTACAACCACCCCTACCCCCTTACCAAGGAATGTAAATTGTTATATTTGAAAGGAGTTACATTCCTTTCGAATGGTGCATTCCGTTACCACATGATAACCAAACATGTTTCTTTTAATTTCGTTAGAATGATTCATTCCATTCCACCTTTTATTTATTCGTACTAAACGTTACCTAATATTGTTGATGTGGCAAGGGATGATGCACACAACATATGTCCTTACAATTTATATGAGTCTTTATGTGGATATCCATACATACATGATACCTATCTTTGGATTGTGTATATGTTGGATATCCATATCATTTATATGAGTCTTTATGCTCCATTCCATTATTACATGATAACCAAACATGTTTCTTTTAATTTCGTTAGAATAATTCATTTCATTTCACCTTTTATTTATTCGTACCAAACGCTACCTAACTAATATTGTTGATGTGGCAAGGGATGATGCACACAACATATGTCCTTTCAATTTATATGAGTCTTTATGTGGATATCCATACATACATGATACCTATCTTTGGATTGTGTATATGTTGGTTCGAATTATACATTACATTCATATTCATATCACATATATTTGGGAATAAATATTTGGTATTTTGTTTTGTTATCCATTTATCTATTTTATGCAATTTACTGCTTTTTATTAATACTAAATGTTTGGATGTTTGTTGTCATCTTTTTATCTTTTTATGCAATTTACTATTTTTTTTATTAATACTAAATGTATGGTTTTTTTTTGTTATTCATTATCGCATACATATATAACTATTATCCGACATGTATACATCGAAAAAAAATAAAAATTGAAAAAACATATCAACTCTTATTATCCAACAAGGGGATAACGATAGATAAACAAGAAACACACAAAGAAATAAGTAATAATGATATTATAATAGATATCTAATGAATTTTAATATCGGATATTATAATGGATATCTAATGATTTTCATATCGATATTAGGTAAAAAGGTCAAGAAAACTACATCGCCAAACCTACAAATTGGTGTGATTGTTATACTCATCATATTAAACATGAAATAATTGCATTTCACTCAATGGTTTGTTGGCTCTCCAACAATGAGCTCGTTGAAAATTAACTCCTTTCCTTTTACAGAAAGAATCAATCAAAATCATCATGAAAATTAACTCCTTTCCTTTTACAGAAAGAATCAATCAAAATCATCAAAATCAAAACTAAGAAATATAAATCAACTCCATACCACACTACCCATTTATTTTTGGCTAAACTATCGGTGGAATCTGCACGGACGAGGAGTTCACAATGATATCGTCCTACATTCAAAATCAACCAACAAGTCTTCACATGAGGGTGAAAAACGCAATCATCTATACATATAATAAAAGAAACCATTAAAGGGACACATGTCATCATATTAGGTTATCTATCATCAAATTATAAATAACTCTCATACTTAAACATAGATAATTATTATTTAGTTTAATCTCTTTCACCAAATTATAGATAATTTTCTTACTTTATTATAGATAATTATTTAGTTTAAATTTAATATGTGTTTTAAATATTTAGGAAATTAATAATATAAGTGGGTGAGTACAAAGTTTATTTTTATTTTGGATACACTTTTTTTTTACAAAGCTTTATCATACCAAAGGAAATGTAAATACGTAAACATTTGAAAGTTGTTTTCCTATTCGTTAGTTCCCCCCACCTGTGAAAACGGTCCCATTAATTAAATAAAAACAATAATAGATAAATGAGATATTTGAATGAAGTATGTTAGCTTATATCTATATCACAACGTATATTGATGATATACATCTTACTAGCCTAATAATAATAAATAAAAAATAAAGTAAATGTTATAATAAATAAATATTACATCCAAGTTCATTTATTAAAAGACAAATCTTGACGACTATATATGTTAACCGATTACATTATATTTATTCATTCAGTGTAATGGATCATACACGAGTTTTTTTTTAGATATAACTTTTTTATTACTTGGTATATAAAATTACATTTATTCAACCCGTGTAATACACGGGGTTATAATCTAGTATGCTTATAATCAACTTAAACATCCAAGTATACATGTACAAATATCTCATCAATTAAAATAACAAGGAATGTGCAAACCTAATCCTGGTTACGATCACAAGAGGGTTAGTCAGACACGGTGATGTCGAAGTTGGCCAAATTGTAGGGTTGATGATGGTCATGGTCAATTATCTCACACCACTAAGTCTTGGATTTGAAAATTGTTATACAATGAACGAATGTCATAAAAAGGTTCAATTTTTTATTATAATTTTATGAATTCATATATTACATCAAGTTAAATTATATCAGATTGATGTATTGTTGCTCTAGCATATATCTCTAAATAAATTAAATTAAAAAAAATTAATAGAACAATGGTACTTATATGATACAAGAAAACTTTTTCTAATGTACATCGAAATAAAAACATTAAACTCATATTTTTATTCAACAAGGGTTCTTGATTTGAAAACATTTTATTTTTGTTTCTCAAAACAACCAACATGTCATGGTTTTCCAATGGCCCATTGGCTTTATGCCGAGTGTCTTGACTCTGTGTGTGTGTATATATATATTTAATTATATAAAAGAAAGAATGACACCGAAAAAGTACATGTAAAAACCTTGGGCGACTTCTAACACCACTCATCAACTACCCACCCATTCATAAATATCAAAATAATAATTTAATATCCTCAAAATTCAAAAATTTTTGGCCACTAGCTATGGGCAATAAACAAAGTAAAAAACTAGGTGTTATATAAACATAAGAAACGTAACATAGATCTTAATGTTTTAGTTGTTAAGATTAAAACGCTACCAATATTCTAAATAATGACAAGTTAAAAATTGACTCTAGAAAGGAATCAACGAATCAAACGTTGTTAGAAAATTTTGGTTCAAATCTAATTTCATCAAATTTTTAATACTTTGTTTTAAAAAATACATAACATAACTTTTGTGTGTAATACCGATCTAGTACATACATGTTTAAGTGTAAAAGTCCCAAAACTATATTTAGGTTCATTTTAAGGGAAAATATCAAATAGGAAGTTTATTTTGGCTAGAAAGGATAGGAAGCAATAGGATTATGACATGTGACAACATTTAAAATAAAGAGCAAGTGTATTTTAGTCAATTGTATCCTTTCTTCTTCGTTCTTCTCCCCAGTAACTTCAAAACCCAGCATCTTCAACCTTTTTTTCACTTTCTATCTCAATAATCACTACATTATAGTGCGATTTTCGTCAACAATCAATGATTCAAACATCCGATTAACGTGTTCTTCAGCTTTTTTGAAGAAAACCCAGTTTAATTTCATACAAAATCTTGTTTTTTTTTCTCATGATTTTGAAGATAATCATTCGATCCGTTCGATTCGATCGCTGATAAGTGTTTCTATCATTCAAATTTCGTCAATCGTTGAAGAAATCGGCTTCGATACATGTAAGAAATTCTTTAATTTCAATTTTATGATCTGGGTTTTTGATTTAGTTGTTGCGTTTTACGATCTTGGCGGGGGTCCGGGGGTAGCTCCCCTGGTAGCAGGGTCCAAGGGGCAGAGCCCCTGGCTCGGAAATTTTTTTTCCGATTAAACTGCTTTAATAAAAATGCATTAGAAAATTTAATTTTCTGTAAATTGCCTCTGGAAAACTGCATTCGTAGACAGTTTTTTATCTCATGCTTCCTGGTTCAGACAATTCACATACAAAACTGCATTCGTAGACAGTGTTTCTGGTTCTGTGAATAACAGGTTCTGGTCATTGCGTTTTAGACAAATTCTGGTTCTATGAACAACAGTTTCTGGTTCTGTGAACAACAGTTTCTGGTCATTGCGTTTTAGACAGTTTCTGGTTCTGTGAACAACAGTTTCTGGTCATTGCGTTTTAGAAATAAAACATTTTTGAAGTGTTTTTACTCATTGCGTTTTAGGTAAACACATTTTTTTGTGTATTCAGTTCATTGCGTTTTAGAGAGAACAGTTTCTTTTGTGTTTTTAGGCCATTGCGTTTTAGAAATAAGACATTTTTATGTGTATTCTAGGCATTACGTTTTAGAAATAAGACATTTTTAAGTGTTTTCTGGCCATTACGTTTTAGAAATAAGACATTTTTAAGTGTTTTCTGACCACTGAGTTTTAGAAATAAGACATTTTTAAGTGTTTTGGGTGCATTGCGTTTTAGGTAAAACACATTCAGTCCATTGCGTTTTAGAAAGTACACTTTCTTTTGTGTTTTTAGGATATTGCGTTTTAGAAATAAGACATTTATTTGTGTTTGCTGGTCATTGCGTTTTAGAAATAAGACATTTCTTTGTGTTTTTGGTGCGTTGCGTTTTAGAAAAAGTCATTTTTTACGTTTTTTTTCATTGCGTTTTACGCAACTGGGTTTTCTCCATTGCGTTTTACGTAACTGGGTTTTCAATTTTTTTTTTGAAAATATAGCAATAGTATACTCGTTTTAAAGATAAAAAACGCTCGTTTTTTTGTGCAATTTTTATAAAAAAATAATGTCGTATGAAAAAGTTATTAACGTTTAAAAAATGGGGGGGGGGGGAATTGGAGGAGAGAGAAACTATTGTGCTGGATTGACTAGAATGCCCCTAACAAACCCACGCGCCTCCTTTTTTTGCTTCAATTTCTTTCATTTAATCTTAGTCCTTGATTAACTAAATGGATGGTCAAGATCACTTCTTAGCATTCTTAGACAAATAAACTTCCTATTTTATCTCCACCCTCATTTTAAACCAACTTACTATTATTATTATTATTATTAATTATGAGATCTTTATCATAAAGATAACTGTATTTAAATATAAACCATTAATTTTTAGACATTTTTAAATAAAAGAAAATATATCCGAAACAAATAAGACAAAATAGTTGCGTGTATAGGTATGTTATCATGAGGATGATTTCTCTGAAATTTTATGGTATTGACCAAAAATATGCCTATTTATACAAAAAATGAAGGAAAATTGAATCACTGTGTATATTTAGTTTCGTGTTCCTCAAAAAAACGTCTGTATTTTCGATGAAAATTGAAAAGACAACATAAAGGATTAAGTTAAAAAGAAATTAATAACAACCGACTTATCATTGAAAGCTAAAGACATAATTATTATTTATTGTGGGTTAAACTACGAAAAGAATATTTACTTTTGGTTCTTAAAGAGTTATTAAAATAAGCAATAGAAAATTATAAATTAGTCTATTTTTAATGTGGGTTAAACTACAAAAATAATATTTACTTTTGGTTCTCAAAAAGTTGTTAAAATAAGCAAGAGAAAATTATAAAATTAGTCCGTTTTTAAGAGTTTATACTTGTCAATATTAATAACGTATCAAAATATAATACATCACCAAAGCAATGATTGTGTACTTACTCTAACTCACGTATCTCTTTTTATTCCGTAACAAAAGGAGAATAATTAATCACATCACAAATTTCTTTTTAGAACCACCAAAGGATGAAAAGACCAAGAAAACATGCTTTACATGAAGCAAGCAATCTATAGGAGATCGACTCCAAATATCGAACGTAATCACCTATCCACTAATATTTATAGACTTCAAATATCGAACGTAATCACCTATCCACTAATATTTATACTGTATTTGATCCTTAAAAACGATTAAGCAATAATGCCCTCCAAACATATTGAGATAAACAATTTGTCCCGTTTGTAAACCGGGTTGTTTCTAGCTTTCCATACGAATCAATTGATCAAATACTATTAATGTATCATATATCATTTTCCAAATCATATTACATCTTGTATAACTTTCTCAACCAATAACATTAATAATAATAAAAATTAAATTAAAATATATTACAATATTAATTAATATTAATCGTACACAAACTTTTATATAAGAGTCAATCTTGTCTATATATATCCTCTCACCACCCACCCTCTAATCCCTCCCTCACATCATCTCTTTCCTCTTAAAAAACCTGCAACTTTTTTCTTCTCTCAAGCTCATCAATGGCGGCCACCAATGGAGTCACCGACAAAAAACTGATCGTCAGCTTCGGCGAGATGCTAATCGACTTCGTCCCCACCGTCTCCGGCGTCTCACTAGCAGAAGCACCGGGATTCCTGAAAGCACCAGGCGGCGCTCCGGCGAACGTCGCGATCGCCGTCTCACGGCTAGGCGGCGACGCGGCGTTCGTCGGAAAGTTAGGCGACGATGAGTTCGGTCACATGCTCGCCGGGATCTTGAAGGAGAACGGTGTCTCCGGTGAGGGAATTTGCTTTGATAAAGGTGCGAGAACTGCGTTGGCGTTTGTTACGTTGAAATCGGACGGTGATCGTGAGTTTATGTTTTACCGGAACCCTAGCGCCGATATGTTGTTGACGCCGGAGGAGCTGAACCTTGAGATTATTAGATCTGTAAGAATTTCAAACTCTGTTAACCCTATACGTATAGTAGAATCTGTGATTCTCTGTGTTTGACGTCATTTCCTGGTGGAAATCTGGAAGCGCGTGCATTCCACGCGCGCTCAACCACCTACTTAGATTTAATACTGTTAATAATAATATTAATAATTAATAAAATAATAATTAATTTAATTGTCTAAAAGACAGTTTTGTTGACTTCTATGGATTGTGATTCCAGAAGAAATTAGAAAAACTTATGGTGAGATTTTTTTAAGTTAAGTTGATTTTTTTTTTAATTTTATATTTAGAGATCTACTCAATATTAATAGTATTTAAAGATAATGCTTATTGAGATTTGAGAGAGACCGGTTAAGAATTATAAAATGCAAAAAATCTGAATGTGTAGTTTGTTGATATGCATGATGGTGCAAAGCAGTTAATTATTAATTTTTTTATCAAGTGGTAGATAAAAGAATTTATATTTAACTCTTTGGTATTTAGACTTGATGATCCAGTATTTGTAATATATATGTGATTGTGAAAGGGTAATAGAGCTTATTTATGTTCTAGATTTTGTGAATAAGGTGATGGATTATTTGATATGATTGATATTTCAGTTAAAATGTTTATTTGATGCTTAAAGATTTAAGTATCTTGCATGCAAGAAAAAAAGAGGATTATTTGTTGAGATTTGACAAGAAAAAAATGTTGAAATGAGTATGATGATATTTTTTAATTCAAGTTGATATTTTTGTAATTTTATTTTGGAGATCTACTCATCACTTATATTTAAAGATTATGCTTATTGAGATTTGAGAAGAGACCTGCCAACATAATTATATAACCCAAATATAAAATTTGAATATTTTTTTGTTGATATGATGGTGCAAAACAATTGATTAATATTTAATCTATCAAGTGGTAATTAAAAGAATATTTAAATTAACTCTTTGATAATTAGTTTAAGCAGTTAACTTTTTGAAAGTATTATTTGTAAACTCTTTATTTAATTAATTATATATTTGATGATCCAATATTTGGAATATATATGTGATCTAAAGTGGCAACTGAGTTTATTTGTGTTCAAAATTTGTAAATAATTTTAAGCGAAATGGAATATTTTGATATGTATGGTATCCAGCTAAAATCAGGGGCGGAACCAGAGGGGGTCAAGAGGGTCCGTTGAATTTTTATTTATAAATTTTGAGTTTTTGAAGAACAAACTTAGAGATAACTCTCTAACTAAATCGTTCTAGTTCCCGCCAAGGGCTAAAACGGTGATCAATGTTTGAAGACTAAATTATCTTACTTGCAAGAAAGGAAAAAGGAATTTTTTTGTGGTCCTCAGCTTTCTAAAATGAGCATAAAGGACCCCTATACTTTTGCGTTGGTATGATTATTGAAAGATGTAAGAAAGGGTAGGTGTGAACTGTGATACACATTTCATGCACCAAATAGGAAGACATTGTACGTACACGTGGTTTTGTACAATTGAGTAAAACTAGCAGCACGGGCTCTCCAATCTCTTTTTCTTTTTATTTTATTTTATTTTTAAAATTATTATATAGTTTTTTGATTATTAAAATTTAATATTTCTTTAATATTACGTTAAAAATAAATTTGAATGACTTTGTTTTTGGTTATTTTTTTGAATAAACTTTATTTTTAGCATTGACTTAATATCTTCAATAAACCCCACCCACACACACACACAAAAGCTTAAACTACTTTAAAATAAAAGTATTTTGTTCTTTTTCATTCTCTCATGTATCCTTGTTTAAATTATTTGTTTGATTGTTGCTAAAAACATATTGGCTTTGTTTAACCACTTACATTACATTTTGTTAATTTGGAGTAAAAAAGATAATTTATTTGACTATAAATTGACCTTAAAGACAAATCTGTATAGTAATGATCTCATTTTTTAATCACTTAAGCAAATCATGAATTTCAATTATTGAATATAAATTAGTAAAACTGATATTTAGAATGTTATTGTGATTTGATAACATCTTGCTTGCTTTATGGTAGGTTCTTTAAGGGATAGAAAGACAAGTATATTGTCACATTTTTTTACAAATGATTTCGGTCGTTTTCGGTTATTTGATAAGATAATAATAACTGGTTTTATTATCGTTTGACATGTTTTGCTATTCAAAAAGGGGTAGCGGCGCAGCTTATTGCCCGTTTACCAACTATCTCGATGTAATCTTATAGTTTAAAAAACTGTGAACATTTGTTCCGTTTTAAAAAAAATTTGCTCAAAATCTTTACCAAAGTAATAGAGTAAACTGCCATTTTGGTCCCTGAGGTTTGGTTACTTTTGCCACTTTAGTCCAAAACTCAAACCTTTTGCATCTGGGTCCCTGTGGTTTCAGTTTTATTGCCATTTTGGTCCAAAAATGAAATCAGGTCATACTTGTCTTATAAAATCCTGCAATTTTATCATTTTCCTCAGGGGCAAATCAGGTCATATTTGTCTTATAAAATATGGTATTTAATTATAAAAAAGAAATTATCATTTTGCCCCTGCGGAAAATGACAAAATAACAGGATTTTATAAGACAAATATGACCTGATTTCATTTTTGGACCAAAATGGCAATAAAACTGAAAGCACAGGGACCACAAGATGCAAAAAGTTTGAGTTTTGGACTAAAGTGGCAAAATTGACCAAACCACAGGGACCAAAATGGCAGTTTACTCAAAGTAATAAATTGGAAAAAAGTAGGTAACAGTGTGTTGTTGCATAAAGGTGTATAATACATCATGTCATAATCTATAAATCAAGAAAATGGCAAGTAAACTTATGGTTGTTAATTTGCAGGCAAAAGTTTTCCATTACGGATCAATAAGTTTGATCGTGGAGCCATGCAGATCAGCACATCTCAAAGCAATGGAAGTTGCAAAGGAAGCAGGGGCGCTTCTGTCATATGACCCAAATCTCCGGCTGCCATTGTGGCCATCAGCCGAGGAGGCACGCGAGCAAATCATGAGCATATGGGAAAAGGCTGAGGTAATCAAAGTGAGTGATAACGAGCTTGAATTTCTCACCGGAAGTGACAAGATTGATGATGAGTCAGCAATGTCTTTGTGGCACCCTAATCTGAAGCTTCTGTTGGTTACTCTTGGTGACAAAGGTTGCAATTACTACACCAAGGTATGTAGCCAGTTAGCCCATTGCAATGTACAACTTTTATTTGTATGAAGTTAAACTGTTTTTGATTTAGGATTTTTGGTTCTAGAAAAGGGTTAGAACTATTTTAGGTAGAAAATTAATAATTGCATTTATATCTTACATTTTAATAAGTATTATTAGATAGAAAGGATAGTCATATCAACATTTTAAGAACATGACATATATGCAATGTGCTTATTTATATGGCTTGTATAAAACCAACATGTTCATTCATATTCGGTCTATTAACTTGTAACAGAAACCGCTAGCATAGTCAGATCCGGTTTTCAAAACACTCGTGTAGGGTGTGGGAATAGTGGGAGCGTTAGATATTAGATTTTTAGATACGAGTTGTTTTTAAAAATAGTGTTTTTAGAGCATTCACATCCAAATAACTAAATTATGTGTGTGGTGTTTTTAAAATATAAAAAGTATAAAAAGTGGTTATCAGTGGAGGAGAGAGAAAATGTTACTGTTCATCTGTATATTTGGGGGGACACTGTTCACCCCCTATAATTTTTTAATATATTTTGAAAGTGGTTGTGAGTGGAGAAGAAAGAAAAGATAATGATAAAGGTATAAAAAATATTATTTAATTGAAAAGAAGAGAGAAAATATAGTGTTTTTTAGTGTAATTTAGGGTGAAAATATGGTGGATTGAATGTGAATGCTCTTATAAAGCTTAGATTATGAAGTGCTATTATTCTGTTCTGTCTTATCCAATAAGCGACCATCTTGGTCACTTTAATTACTTAAATAGCATTTAATATAAAAATATGGTTATAAAGTATATTATTGCAGGAAAAGGACCCACATCCAGCTGCTTTATTCCTGCTTTACATTAAATAATAACAATAAAGAGTCCTGCATCATGATTCATGTTGAATTAACACCTTTCATCCTCATTGGCACACATTTACAATTAATTTCATGCCGAAAGTAAAACATTCACTGATCAAAAGGCTTTAATCCTCTGAGTCTTGGATCTTGAATCAAAATTTAAAAAATAATACTTTTTTTTTTGAAAATATAAAACTTTGTCTAGAAAGCTTTCATCATATTTCTAATATCTTTTTTATGAATCTTTGAAATTTGCAGCATTTTCATGGTACTGTGGGTGCATTCCCAGTGAAAGCAGTGGACACAACAGGTGCCGGTGACTCTTTTGTTGGCGCTCTCCTGACAAAGATCGTTGATGACCAATCCGTGCTCGAGGTAACTTGAAAATATATATACTTATATATATTTTATAGAAGTGTTCCGGGTCAACTCAAAATAACACAACATATGACCCATTTTGACTCGGAATAATGTTAATGGTGTTGAAATGCAGGATGAAGCAAGGTTGAAAGAAATACTGAGATACTCGTGTGCCTGTGGAGCGATCACTACCACCAAAAAGGGTGCGATCCCTGCCCTTCCTACTGTGCCAGAGCTCGACGCCTTTTTGAAGGCTCATCCTTAGATAGTATTTTCGTCGTCTGTTTTGTTTTTGTTTTCTTGATCGAATAATAAAATTTCTTTGAAATGATTTTGTATTATCATCAATCAATGTTTAAAGAAACAGAATTCAGTTTGTAAAAGGTTGAAGAATTTGAGTGATGAAGTGTTTTCAACCCTAGTTTACTTATTGGTATGTTTGTTTAGATCGTTTTGTTTTAATTTACTAATTTTTCAAATAGTTCCCCAACTTGCTTTTTCCAAAATTTCATAAATTTTTAAATAGAGTTGTGTATCACATGACTA
Organism: Helianthus annuus; assembly: GCF_002127325.2. Taxonomy (NCBI): domain Eukaryota; kingdom Viridiplantae; phylum Streptophyta; class Magnoliopsida; order Asterales; family Asteraceae; genus Helianthus; species Helianthus annuus. The sequence goes on along the minus strand of NC_035433.2, from coordinate 132,536,148 downwards.
TCTAAACTTACACCATCAAATCTTTTATATTCAAAAGTTTTATAGATCTTTTAAAATACATTATCAAACTTTTACGCAGTGGCGGATCCAGGAATATTTCCATAGGGGTACGAAACATTTTTAAAAATTTTAGGCCCCTAGGTATATAAGTAAAAAAATCGGTTCGTATTGGGTCGAGTCGGGTCATGTAAAACAAACGAACATCAAACTAAATTTATATAATCATCAAAAACATGTCAAACCTTGTTACAAACATAATTAAAACGTCGACGCCCTACGGGTTTTCATTTTTTGAAATCTATCCAAAACATCATCTAAAGCTAATTTCTTAAGCAATTCTTTCTCTATATAACATAAGTTCATCGCTCCATAACATAATATTTCAATTTTAATTTTCAACTATTCAAGCCTTAGAAATCATAATTTAGTTGTAATCACCCTAAAAATATATAAACAACATAATCACCCTAAAATCATCTAAACAACCATAAACAACGTCAAAACACACAAAATTTCAAACCTATTTAACAACTTTATTACCCTTTTTCTCCTATAATATCAACCAAAATTATCAAAATAACAAAGAAATTTACCCGTGTTCGGACTCCGGTTAGATTTGGTGTCGAACGACGGTGGTATGGTGGCTGATTACGGTGGTCGCCGGCTGCTGGACTGTTATCGCTAGGTGATGTTGTTCGTTGGCAGTGCAGGGATGCAAGAGAGAGAGAGAGCGAGAGGGAATTTCTAAAGGTTTTGGGCTTTAATTATTTTATTATAGTTTGAAATATTGTTGGGTTTGGTTAATGGGCTAAGACTTAATGGACTAGCTAGTTAGGAATTATAAGTGGGTAAAGTATGGGTATTTGGGTTTAGTTAGTTAGGTATTAAAAGTTATATAATTTAGGTAGTATTTTTTTTAAATAAGAATTTACTAAAAAAATTTAAAATATAAATTGATAACACTTTTTACCTAAGGGGTGCGGACGAAAAATTTGAAGGGGTGCGGACGAAAAATTCCAAGGGGTGCGGACGGGATTTTCGACGGAACTTGGCACTAATTTTTTTCCCCGAGGGTGCGCCTGTCACACCCCAACCGATGGCGGAATCATCGGGGCATGGCACTGAGCGAAACAGATTGTCCAGAAGTTTCCATAACAATTATCATCACTATTCAGTTTAAATAACACGTCCCATACCGTGTCCCAAATAACAAACAAATTATTACAGATAACAACTAGTCAAATACTCTGTTCCGACAACTCAGATTTAAATAAAACAAATAAATATTGTTCAAATGCTCCTAAAGACCCAGCCTGACAAGATCTACAAACAACTATACTCTAGTTGCTCTTTCCTGACAGACAACTATTTGTTGGGGGTCTCTAGAGCTTTATTCTAGCCTCGCTTTCCTAGCAAGAAAACATCTTAAACACCTGTCACATACGTTAAAATAAAGTCAATATATAAAATGTAAAGGTGAGCATACAAGTTTGATAATAGAATATAGAGTTCGAATAGTTTACACATAACCAGCGCGTACACAGAGGAAAACGAAGCATCTTAATTATCGACATGGACCTATCGATACCAGTGACTGCGGGTTGACTGTCCGAGACAGTTCGCAATACATGATTACCACCGTAATCCATGCAAGTAATTGTCCTTAACAACCCCCGTGTGAACGGGTGCTGAGTCCAAACTATAGTACTACGTCGTTAAGGCAGGTAGACAGCATTCCACGTGTAAACACAATCAACAAGCATTCATTTAGTCACGTAATACATGCATAATGGTTAGCGTTCAAATAGTTTGAGTAGTGTGATCGTTTGTGTTTTGATATAAGTAACGTATGTACCACCCAAAAGTGCTAAAAGCAAAAAGGGATCGAGTATACTCACAGCGATTGATTGATGGATTGAAGGGAGCGCTTGAGAGTAGGGTTAGCCTGAATAGTTCGATAGCATAACGATGAGCAACACGTAGAATGGAAACAAGTGTGAGTGGGTCGAACATCCTGGTCGATCGAACAGTAGGTTCGATCGAACGGGTTGTTCGTTCGGCTGGAAGATCCGTTCGGGCAGTCTGTTCGATCGGCCGGTAGGCTCGATCGGCTGGACTGTTCGAGTGGATTGTTTATTCCTTTGAGTAGGATGTGTTTGTGTATAATGGTTTGACCTTTTGAAGTTTTCGTTGTAGTATTTGAGAACACTGAAATGTTCTTACCTTTCAGGTCGATCGATCGAATGGTCTGTTCGATCGGCCGGCTTAACCGATCGGTTAGGAACTTCAGTAGTAGTCCTCAGCACAGGATATCACTCGATCGAACAGCATACTCGATCGAACAGCATGCTCGATCGGGTGGCATTCCAATACGTCCAACGAATTGAAAGTCGATTAAGGGTTGAAGCATAGTATCTCATCATCCGATGAGTAATGTTATCAAACGGCTCGTTCGATCGAACATCACCTCGTTCAATACTATACTTCATAAAATTGTCAAAGTGTGGGGCCATATGCTAGCCGATCAGCTGACCTGGTCGATCGGCTGACATGTCCGATCGGTTGGGCTGTTCGTTCGGTCAGCATCCTGACCTGGTCGGCATGTTCTGTTGATTTGACGTTGTATTGAGGTAGTCTGACAACGAGCTAAACCATGGAACTTCCATTCTTCCTTGTTTCACCTGCTCGGACAGGAATCACCCAAATCCGGCCAGTGAACGGTTCAGAACGGTAGTTTAATGTTTAACCCGGAATCGGTGAACCTCGTAGATAGAATCCTAATCTTGAACCACTCATCCGCTAGAATGTTTGATGAGTTGACTCAAGCTCCGTTTCTACCGGTTTGAAGGCTTTGAGTGTAAAAGAGTTGAAAGAAAGTTGGAAATCTTCCTTTCAAATCCTTTACATCATGTAAATGTTTAGATCTTTGATAGATCTTAGCTTGTTTATGTGGAAATCGGTTAGATCCGAGCTATTCATGGTGGATTGAGGCCAAAACATGATGTTCTTGAAGAACACCATGATGACATCATCCTAGAATGCTTAGATCTTGATGATTTCACGGTTAGAAATCAAGATTTGAAAGATAGAAAGGTGTAGGAGCATGTTTTGATCAAGAAAGTACAAGATTCAGGATGAAAACTTACCAGAATTGGAAGAAATCTGAGAAAAGGTGAGGAGCACGAGCTGGTCGGTCAGAGAGTTTCCAAAAGTGGAAAGAATGACAATGACAGCTCTATTTATAGGCTCCAAAAGAGGAAAGGGCTGGCCGATCGGCCAGGCATCCCGATCGGACAGCCAGCTCGATAGGACAGTCCGTCCGATCGGCTGGGCTGTTCGATCGGCTGACAGCCTGATCGATCCACAGCCTGATCGATCCACAACCTGGTTCGAGTGTTCGGTGCGACGATTTTTGATATTTCGATTTCGATTGAAGACGATACGAGTACGGTAGAGTTTCCTATTCAAATTACTTTCAGTCCCAACTACTATATCTAACATACAATCACCTATATTTCACCTATCCTTACGTTACCATTTGTCGTAATTCAATTTCGATTGCATTCGATTTGAGTTTCGAGTTTCGATTTGAGTTTCGATTGATTCGATTGATCACCACACAAAACATAAAGTAAACATGCACAGGTAACACATAAGACACACACACACACGTATAATAACAACCAAAGTTCGCGAAATTTGAGATTCGAGTTCGATGATGGTTAGATCGGTTTGATTACTAATTAGTTAACTTTATCGCATTGTTACTTCCTACTATTCACAGTCGTAAATCGGCTCGCGTCGATTAAACATTCGATTACTTCGATATATTCTGATTAACAACACTTACTCCACATAATACAAATAAACATAAAATAGACTAATTACAGTCAAAGAAGTCAAAGTTGACTTGGACTTTGACTTTGACTTTGACATTCGAAAACACGGGGTGTTACAGCGCCCGCCCACCTTGGGTTGGGCTTGGGTCCGTGATAGGAATGAGCTATGAGGTGGAAGTGATGTATAGGTATTCTTAAGGGGCTATAGTGTAATATGGAGGGTAGTATAAGTAATAGAGAAATAAGGCATGTTAGGGATAGGATTGAGTTTGTTAGATCGATTAGGGCTCCTGCGATTGTGCAGTGAGAGAGGGCGTAGCCCTGGGATCACTTCGGTGATTGTTTATCTTCGATTTGTATTTCAATTCCAATCTATATTCCTATTAATCAGAATCGGATTCCTATCATTACTCCCCCCTTCAAATACATTATGAAACTTTCTTACATGTATATTGTATATTATTGTTTACACTTGTATTAGACTAATTTAATTAAGTCTAAAAGATGGGCTTGAATGATGCTACACCACGAAGCGTGGGTCTTGATGCGAAAAAGAAATATAGGATAACAATGAGTGACGTGAACATGAGTTCTGTTCATATATTTTAAGCTTAATGTGTTATTATATGTTTGATCAATCCAATTTTCAAGACATAACTTGCATTCTATAAACTTAATCAACCAAAATTGCATACAATGAAAAGTTACTTGAATAAAAAAAGTCAATAATAGTAATTATAATAACAATAATGTTATCTTGAGATCTAAATCTCTTTGATAAAAATACTCGAATCATTTGAGCTAAGGGTGTACGGGGCGTCTTCGGTGAGGGTGTTCGGTGAAGGCTTTCCCCGATCGGGAACACCGCCGCCATCCCCGCGGGGTCCCGAATCGGGGTTGATTTTGGGTGGTGGTTCACCGATGTAAATTTTGCGTGGATCGAGGAGATGACCGTTGAACGGTCGACTTTTTAATAAAAAAAAAAAAAACCACTTTTTTTAAACTAATATAAATACCCAACTCATTCTCACCCTTTTTTTATACACAACCCATCTCATTCTCTATATTTTTTTAAACTCTCCAACCACAACCATTTCACTTTTTATTTTTTATACTCTCCAACCAAACCCCCTCCACTTTTTATTTTTTATACACCGAGCAATGGAGAACCGACCCCGCGAGGCCAAGAAAAAAACTAAGGGACGGGTCTCGAAACCGTCTCGAGATGGTTCGAGCGGTGCAAATGCTCAACCACAACCCCCTTTCGGATACACTTCACAACCCCCGTTTTTTTTCCAACAACCTCCACACCCCTCGTTTTACAACACCCAACAACCCAATTTCGGCTATTTTCAAAATTTGCTATCAATGGACGCTCCTCCTCAATCCCCCGCCTTCGACCCATATGCTTATCGTTCTCCACAAGTTCCTTCTACACGAGGAAATGTCGAACGTCCTCTACCTATTGACGAGGACGACGAGGACGATGAGGTAGTGCCCGAAACTCAAAATTTGGGCGACGACGACGAGGAATATGAATATAATGTGGACGAAGACGCGGGCAACGAAGAAGACGAGGCTCGAGAAAAAAAAGGGAAAACGGTGAGCGAAAAATGGACAAAAGAACAAGAAGAGGCGTTGGCGAAGGCGTGGGTACATTGTTCTACCAACAAAAAAAAGGGCAATCAACAAAGTCGCGAAAGTTTTTGGGGTAAAATTTTAGAGCACTTTAACAAAACTATCGGTGGAAGTAACCGGACCGTTCATCAAGTACGGTCTAAATGGAACCCGATGCATTCGAAAATAAACTTTTTTCAACGGCCTATACCAACAAGCGGTAAAAATTATATTTTTTTTAACATTGCATATTTTTTATTTTTTTCCAAGTTCATACTTTTTTAACACTTTATATTTTTTTTTATTTTATAACATGTAGGATCGCACACGAGCAAGCGGATGTCAAGATCTCGACGTGATGAAAATCGCGTTAAAAGAATTTAAGGAAAGATTTCCAAGCGGTTTTCAACACATCGAGGCGTGGGAGGTCGTTCGAAAACACGAGAAATGGGCCCAAGTCCCATTGATGGGCGAGGAAGGTGAAGGTTCGGCACATAAAAGAAAGCCCGTTGACGTAGACTTTTCAATACCGGATATGAACGAAGATCCCTCGCCACAAAGAGCACAACGGCGAGACAAGCGTCAAGCTACATCGTCCGAGGGAAGCTCGGCCGAGTTGGCGGCACAATTCAAAGTGTACACCGCCATGAAAGAAGCGAAGCAAGCGGTAGAATTGGAGACGATCGAATTGAGAAAAAAAGAGAGTCGGAGGCTCGCGAGCTCATATCGGCACAACTCGAGACGATGAAAAACTACAATTACGATCGAGATATGAAAACCTTCCTTAAGCCGCACGACGATGTTCCGCCAAGTATGTTGCCGATCATCCTCGCCCGAAAGCGAGAAATCGCTAACAAGTACGGGTGGCCATGCGATTTCTAAAATTTTAATTTTCTAGGTTTAATGTAATTTTTATTTTCTACTTTTAATGTGTTTTTTTTTTCTAGTTTGAATGTGTTTTTTTTCTAGTTTGAATGTATTTTTTTTTTTTAAATTTAATGAAATGTCTTTTATATAATTTTTAAACATCCATAATTTTACCAAAAAAAAAAAATTAATTTTGAACTCACCTAATAGGGGAGTGCCGCCATCAAAAATCGGTATTAGGGGAGTGTATTAGGGGAGTTGACATGGCACCATGTGATTGGTTGTGTGTAAGAGGGGGGACTCACCTATTAGGTGAGCACCCCTTACACCCTAAGGTGGGGTTGAGTTGGTGCACATTTAGTGTTTCCATATGCCATCATTTCTTAACATAACTTAATCATACCTAATATAGTACCAATGGGCAAGTGGAATTAAGAGTTTTTTCCTAAACTAGTGGTGGTGAAAAAAGTATTTATCATTTTAGTGTTTTTTGAAAACTATTTACTAAAATAGTGTTTTTCATCTATTTTTGTATTTACCTTTTCTTTTATTTAACATATCAGACTTATTTTGTTTATTTTTTATTTAATCAATCCATTTTCTATTTTTTGTATGCTGTTATTCATTCCATCCATTTGTAGTATTTCTTACCAGCTCCTTATAATTCTTTTTTTTAAATACACCCATGTCAAAGACGAAATATAAAAATACTAGTCCCAAAATACTAATTAAATAAACTAACTAAATAAACATATCTAATAAACCTAGAATTATCCCTAGTTTAATATACATGACTCAATAAATAATTCACCATTATTAGACCCGTTTTAATGTTTATCTCATGAATATAAGGTTATTGTCTACACAAAAGAATATAATCAAACACTAAAACTTGACTTGCCATCGGTCTCTATATCCCATAAAAACGAAAAATAAAAGAAACAAATAAAGCCAGTTGTTACATGTCTCTATATCATATACAAGCGAAAATTAAAATGTCAAATAAAAGCGGATTGCGAGTGTTCTTAAAATAAAAAAAATAAAAATTTTAATTCGGTTCATATTAAAAATACGTTTGTTGAGGGAGGACGTCTCAATATCATGTAATAATAGATTAATTTGGGTCCATTATGTAGAACAAACGCAATTATAAAAATTTTAATTTATTTTTAAAAACCATGAAATCCTACCATTCAATCTTTATGTTCGACTTTTGCATCCTCGTAAAAATTCTGAAATCGCAAAGTTGACAAAGTCATCGTTAAAACTTTGTAGTCCTTCGGTTCGATATTTACAAACTAAATATAAATGTAGTCCTTCTGTTCGATATTTACAAACTAAATATAAAGATTTCAATCTTTTTGTTCTATCATAAAAAAAACTGATTAAATTACAAACAAAGTCCACTAAGAAGAATGCAAATCTGATTCAAATATTCAACTGAAACTATGATATATATTTTTTAAATAATAAAAAGTTACTAAAATAAATGAAAACACCACTTTGTTATATAAAATGTACCTACAAAATAAAATAAATAAAAACACTACTTTGGTAAATAGTTTTCTAAGAACACTAAAATTGTAAATATTTTCTGCACCAACACTAGTTTAGAAATAAACTCGTGGACTTACTGTTGTAATTTAAAATAATAAAATATCTAAGGTTTTGTTATTTTAAAAAGGTACTACAAAATTATTTATGGGTGTATGACTAATACATTAACCTTCAAAGGAAGAATAATCAAACAACATCAACCATATCTAGTAAATCACACAAACAAACAACAACAATCATATCTAGTAAATCACACAAACAACAAGCTATTTATAGGGTCTATGGAGAGTGAAATGCAAGCAAACCTTACCTTCATCCATAAGATAGAGGGACTGCTTTTCAGAGAAACCCCCAGCTCAAAACAGATAGCTAAGAAACATACAAAACTAAACAAATTGACATAAAAAACTACTACTAACAAAATAAGGGATGAAAGAGTAGCATACTAAAAATAAGGACATGTATAATATGTGCACACATGCCGCAGTCACAAACACATGCAAAATACCCCTAAATTATATGCACATCTAAGTTCCTAAACCACTTGTATATTACAAATTTGAATGGCAGCTAGTAATTATAATTAATTTAATAATATATATGCATACATATCACTTAGATTAGATGTCTAGTCAGATTAAGAATAAAATATGTGAAATTTTAGGAAAGTTTGAATATATGTCAAGTGGAAATGGGTTATGATACAACTTAAAATGATTGCTTTTTGTTCCACCTACCCCCACAAATCCCATATCTCACCTAACCTTTTATTTTCAAATAAATTAACATACTTTATGATGAAATATATAAAAGAAAATTTTATAATAAAACTCTTAAAAGAGTAGGGAAATTCGTCTAAATCTTTTTATCTATACCAAAATCATTATTAAATATGAAATGATGAAACATGATATTGACTCGTTACCTAGATCCAATGTTTTAAAAACCGGTTTTTAAATTAAATCGGATTAGGCTAAAAAATGGTTCAATCAGTTGAACCAGGTTGTACCGAGCGGTTCAACCGGATTGACTAGTTAACTCTATAATTTCATAAATTACAACATTAACTCAAAAGTTAATCCAAAAATACATGATTACATATTAAAAGATAATCCATAATAAAGAAATAATCCAAAAGATAATTGAAAATCATTCAATTTTCCAACAAGCTCTTTTAAATGAAAGTGTACAATATGTTTAAGCCATTTGAATGTTGAGGCCATGTTTGGATGAGCTTATTTTATCTCCTTATAACTTATTGACTTTTTGAAAAAAAAATGAGTTTTTGTGAAATAGTGTTCGGGTAATAAGGTGAAAATGAGCTTTTTAGGCATTGAAAAGGAGAAATGAAAAAGTCACTTGGTTGTGACTTTTCCAAAAAGGATATAAGGATGTTAAAAAGTCAATAAGGAGAAACAGAAAAGCTCATCCAAACATGCCCTGAATACATCAAGTTCATGATCGTATAAAAGATGAAATTCACTATTATCGTTATCCTCATAAACTAGAGGATAACTATTTTCGTTTCAGACAATATTAAATAAGAAGATTTAGTTACGAATAATTATAATATATAAAAATTACGTAAGATAAGTAACATATATAATAAAAATAAGTAATCACACAAACTAAAATAACATTGGGCCGATACCGGTATTACGTATCAAACCGGTATACCAGATTTTATCGTCGGTACAAACCTTATGCCGTTTCACTTATTTACCGGAGTGTTTCGTACCGGTTTACATCTGGAAACGGTAATACCAGTATAACCGGCCGATATTTACCGGTTTTTAAAACACTGCCTTGATCAGTGGATTACAAAGCAGGACGAACTCTTATTCTTAAACAAAAAACCCTTCATTGTAAGCCCCCAATTTTCTTAGACCTGTTCATTTTTTGAGTTTTGTTTTTTTTTTTTATGAAATAATGCCCCTTTCAAAAAAAAAAAAAAAAAAAAAAATCACAACTAATGCCTTCCTTCAAAAATTTTCACATCTAATGATTAGATTACGTTAGCGAGAATCTTTGGTTTGATTTATATAGTTGCATGCTAGTATATTATGTTAGTTTAAGTTAACGTTTAAACATGTGGAATTGTTTTAACTTTAATACTTATCCTAGTAGATAAACTTGTATACTCGTCAATACATTTGTTGGAAAATAAGTGAAAATAACATTTTTCACAAATATAGGAAAATGATTTTTTCCTATTTTGGACTAGAAATAAATATAATAAAATGAGCGGGTTTTATGTATTTATTTGCGGGTTTGTGTTCTATGTTGGAAGAGCTTCGCAACGAACTAAACCGCGTCCAAAACCGAGCTAAGATGAATGAGATATCGATGCTCAAAGTTGGGTGTTTGGAACATTCAATGTTGAAACTAAAGGGAAAGTAGCACCTTGTCCCACATAGGAGGAGAGATGGAACTTAAATGGGTATTTAAGGTGGAACTCTCCATCCTTATTGTTTCATGGAAGCACACACTAGTGTCCTCGCGAAGGGTGCGGAGCACCCTAACTCGCACTCGCACTCGCACACGCTCGCGCGCGCGCGTGGCGTGGGCGATGAGGCGCAATGTGGCGCACTTTACACTTCGCACGCTCGCATCGCCGCGAGCCGCTTGAGAGCCGCCTTTGTATTTTTGACCGCGCGCGCGTGTTGAAGCACAAGGGTTGCAAGGACCAAGTGGTAGGTGATGCGGCGCATGACATGGCAGTCATGCGCATGCGCGCGCGGGTACACGAGGCGCGCGGTTGGGCGCATGGTGCATGGGTCCTGCTGCCGCACCGCGCATGGGCGCGCGCAGAAGTGTGGCGCACGCGCGCATGGCAGTGAGCCAAGATGCCGCACCGCGCATGGGCGCGCGCCGCGCGCAGAAGCTTCCAGCATTGAATGACTAGGCAGTTTCAGTCCAGCTTCGTAACTGACGAGTTAATAGGCTTTGACTGAGAATTAAATAACGTATTAAATTGCATTGAAGACGTTTAATGCAATTTAAACCTCTCATTTAATTCATTTTGACTGTTTCAACCTAGGAGCTGTATAAATACAGCTCCATACCCACTTCAGAAGGACACCAGCAACAACAGCTATATGCAAACAATCTTCTACACTCTTCTGTTCATCTTCTTCTTACAAGCTTCAAGGTAACCTTCGGGTTGTAGGCGAATTCCGGCAGTACCACTGCTCCGGCTGTTGTACCCTGGGAAACAAAACGAGTACTCCTGGGAGACTCGGAATTTGTTTTAAGGGAAGCGTGTGTTCACGTGCCTCAGCCACTCTGCTTCTACTCCTTTCTTGTATTTTGGTTTATTTCAGTTGTATTGTTCTAGTATTTTATTTTTAGCTTTCCTTGTATTGTAATCAGTAATAAAATATTGTTTATTTTATTTATTTATGCGAACGGATCCTACAATCTTAAAACAAATTTTTAAAACCGTTCGTGTAATCAAAACCATTCTGTTTGTGATTCAAACCAGTTTTGATTTCACTCAGTTTGTGTTTTAAAAACAGATTTTTTTTTGTTTTCTTCTTTAAAGGAGCGACTTTGGTTGAAAACAATTTTGCTTACATCAGAATTGTCCTATAAATTTGCTAAAACTTTCTGACTTGGTCTTCAAAGTTGGACTTAGAAGCCAATCAGTAAGTTCTAATTATTAAAATTTTCTGTTTTGGTCTTCAAAGTTGGACTTAGAAGCCTAAACAGTAAATTTGTGGTAAAAAAAAAAAATTAAAATTTAATTGTTTACTTCTGGTTTTTGCGTAAATCAGAATATTTTGACTAAACTTTTAAAATTTTAATTTTTTCAGAATGTCGACCTCAAACAACAACAATACGAATGTTGTAGTTGGAACCCCTGCCAACACTGTGGGAGCGTCCACAGTGGCAAATCATGCTGAAAGACCTGAGAAGTTCTCGGGTCTACACTTCAAGCGGTGGCAACAGAAGATGTTCTTCTACTTGACCACCATGAACCTTGCGAGGTTCTTGACGGAAACCGCTCCCCAACCTGCGGAAGGGGAGACCGACGCTCAGGCTCTGAGCGCGGTAGATGCGTGGAAGCATTCGGATTTCATATGTCGAGGCTATGTTATCAACGGTCTCTCGGATGCACTGTATAATGTGTACTACAATATCAAGACTTCCAAAGAGTTGTGGGAGTCTTTGGAGAAAAAGTACAAAACGGAGGATGCGGGAACAAAGAAATTTGTTGTCGCCCGTTTCTTGGACTTCAAAATGGTTGATAACAAGCCGATTATGAACCAAGTCCAAGAGTTGCAAATTATACTAAATGACATCCATGCCGAGGGAATGGTACTTAGCGAGACATTTCAAGTGGCAGCCATGATTGAGAAATTACCTCCTGCTTGGTTGGATTTTAAGAATTATCTTAAACACAAGCGGAAGGAAATGTCGGTAGAGGACCTTGTTCTTCGTCTTCGTATAGAAGAGGAGAATAGGATCGCCCTAAAAAACAGCCTTGTGCAGCCTAGTGCTAGTGCAAACGTGGTTGAGCATGGGCAATCCTCTAAAGGCACAAAGGGCAAGGGGAAAAATGTCACACCCCAACCGATGGCGGAAACTTTTGGATGTGTGACGTTAATGGGGGTCGGAGGTTGGGATGTCCGGCGAAGTTCCGATCGGGTCCAACGGGTTGAACAGAGGCTATGGGAATGATCCGATGATTTCCGAAAGGTTCGGAATTGAGTTCTGTGTCTGTGATAACTCTGATTCGTGAGTCGGGATTGATGGCACTAATGACTTGAACACACCGGTAAAACAAAGGTGGCAATGGTGGTTGTGTGGAGATAGTAACTTGTGAGGCCAATTTCTCTTCTTCTTTTTTTTAAGCTTAGCTTTGATTATCAGTTATGAAAGTAATGGTCATTAATTTGGAGTTAAAGACTTTAATTATTTGACAACAATTGCCAAAAGAAAAAGTGAAATGGAAGCGGCGTTCGTTTCGATCTGAAACAATAGAATGCAATTGCAATTGAACATTTATGAGATTAATATCATGTTTTCACTTTGGCCCCTTGAGTTTTGATGACTATTTTGCTTAACCTTATAGTTTGACAAATTTGTCTAAATTAATTATGGCTTAACTCTATATATTAAAAAAAACTTTGTATTAATTAAATAAGAATGGCACATCACAAAATCAATAACAAAGAAATAAAGGAAAGAAATTAAGTTCTCATTATATACGTATAGGTTCCGGCTTACATAACAGGTTGGGTACTCCGGCTTACATAACAGGTTGGGTACCGTTGAGACCGTTTTTTAGCGGATGTTACAGTCTCCCCTACTTTAGGAGATTTCGCCCTCGAAATCTAAGAGGAAGGGTTGAAAGAGTTTTGGCACGAGTTGATTATTTAAAATTGCGAGTTTGGAGTTTGAGACGTTTTGAAAAGTATGAAATTTTTAACGAAGATGTAGGTTTGTAAAAGAATTTGTTTGGCTAAAATGGTTTTGAGGCATAAGCATGGTGGAACGTGTATAGATAAAGCGAGTTAAACAAGTTTTGAATAACTAAATTTGGAGTTGTTTTACAATTGCGTTGTATTTGCGAAAGGGATCTTTATATATAAAATGGTTTGAAATCAATAAAAGTGAGGTAGTTTGCGTAGGAAGTTTTAAGAATAGTATAAAATCACACATTTATAAAAAAAAAATGTTTATTGAGAGGGACGGGAAGGTTTGGTACTTTAAATAAAGTGATAACGGCCTACTAAGTATATTGCACAAGAATAAAGAATAGAAGGATAGTTTTAGAGGTAAGAAGATAAGTTAAGATTCAGACGTTTAAACAGACTTGATCGCGTACGAGGTTCGTATAGAAGAAAAAGAATCATGGAGAATAATTTGAGTATCAAAGTGAACGTTTGACCTTAAATAAATGAATGCAAGTATAAGAATCGCATAAATATTGGATAGACGAAAGTAGTGCGTTAAGAATGAGGTCTCGTCGTGGATAATCGGATATATAATGCGTTTGGGAGTTGTTAAAAGTTTGAATTAGGTCTAAAAGGTCTGCAAAACACTGAATTTCTCATGGCACGTTTTACGAAAGTTTGGTAACATGGTGAAAACACTTATATATAGGAAGTACCAGCGGCGTATCCACCATATTTTAACCATGTCATGTCTGTCTCGTATTCGGTGCCACGTTACGTTCCGTGTCTTACCATACACAGTAGTACACTCTATGGTTCTCATACGCCTATCATTATAATCCCGTGTGCACCCGCGATTATTTTGATCGTCGCATGATCCACATAGCTTGTACTAGTTGTGTATGAATCATGGTATACATAAAAAAATAAGAATGTATACGTATAAGAATATAGTATATAAGCAAGTCCATGCTTAAGTATGTATGGGACCCACGTAAGCGAATCCCTCGGATTCCACTCGCGTACGGGTACGAATGTATGAATCATGAGTATGTATGAAAGTATAAGCATAAATATAAGTTTAAGTATGAACATCCACGTAAGTATGAGTATAGACATAAAACGTACGAGTAGTATGAGTATAAGTATAAGTATAAGCATAAAACTCATGAGTATAAGTGTAGGTACAAACAATAAAAGTTACGTATATAGCGTACATTGGAGCATAACGAATTTGGACATATAAAACGCTCGAGCAATTTGAATATGTAGAACGAATGATATAAGTGATTTCGTCGCGAAGTATTGATTAAAACGTGTATGATGATATACATGTATAGTTGTGTAAGCGAAATGTTGAGTTTATTGAATCAAAATAGATCGAGTTTGATTTGGAAGGTAGAATATAGTTTGTAAATATAGAGAGCATAAAGTACTCATTGGTTATGCATAACGTATTTGGTAATGAATGGAAATGCTACTTTTGTTTTTAAAAAAAAAATTAGGTGTGTTGAAGGTTGTCGGTCCCCATGAAGTCTTCTAGCCCACGTGTTTGAAATTTGAATGACGGATTAAGTGGTGTGGAAAGAAGTTTTCGAAAATGCGGGTTTGTTTCATTTGCATCCAAACAAGAAATTTTGAATTTTGAAGGTTCTTATGAAAACGTTGATCCTTAGAAAAGAAATTTAGCAAAACGAACTTGGTAGTGATTGGGAAGAGTTTTAACAAATGATTTGTTGATGTCAAAAAAATTTCTTTGGTAAAACGATCGTATAATATCTATAGGATCTTTTAAGTATATGAGAAAGTTGGTTTGAATTCCGTTTGAGAATGAAAGTCTTTAGTGTGGTGATATAACGTGAGTGTGTTTTAGTGATTAAGTCGAATATGAAGTTCATGGGTAAGAGATTCATTGGACCGATTAAGTTGGTATGTAGCATTTCGTAAGGTTTTGAATATCGGGTAATAAAACATTTTAAAGTATGATTAAAAAGTTTGGTGTATGCGAGTTACATAAAAAAATAGATAGTAGGGTAAGAAATACGTTTGACAAAACAATAAACTTTGAAATTTGATATAAGTAGGTATTTTGATAAATGATAAAAGATTTAGTTATAAGACATGATCGGGTTTGCATAATAAAATATTTTGAGAAAAAGTTTTGGTAACGATTACATAGGTAAGGGAATCACCCCTAACCCGATGGTGAGGTCGGTTTACGTAAAGAAGGAGTGGAGCTAATCGTCAAGGTAAGAAAATCACTCCTATCTCGATGATATGTCTCCATTTTGGTTATAAGAAATATGCATAAAATTATATGAAATCTTGCATATGTATAAATGTATGAAAAAATTTAATATGTTGTGTGTGTGAAAAGAAAATATCGAAAATAAATTTGAGTTTGAAAGGTTGCATCGTATAAGATAAGTAATAGAAACACATGTTTGATTAAAATTTGGATGGTTCCAAAACGGAACTTTGACTAACCAAAGTGGTCGAAAAGTCTTTTGAATTTGAGGAGCATGCTTTGGCCTAATAGGTGGAATACTCTTGCCGACAAGTCGGTTAACGGTATTTACCCTTCCGGTTACTACATGTCCCAAATCAATCGAAATTCCGAGACTTGGCGGGATTTATGGAAAAAATAATCAAGGAGTGGAACTAGTCGACAAGGTGCGGGTTTCACCCCTAACTTGGCGATTTCGTTTCCTAAGTGTGGTTGGTACACGTCAGGTCAATATTTAATTTCAACACTTTGACGAGGGTCCACTAGAATTTAAATTTCTCCATCAAGGTGAGGATTTCACTCCTAACTTGATGGTGAATTTCCTGTAAAAAGCAAAAGTAGATGGATTGAGAGTTGTTCACCAAATTGTGGGTTTCACGCCTATTTTGGTGAAGTCGTCTCGTTTGTGTGATACGAGTGGTTTCGATTTTTAGTATAAACGAGTATAAGACGTATGTTCAAAATAATAATAACAAGTATAAGCACATAAAGCATTTCAAGAAAATGACACGTAAAAGACATTTCAAGAATAGCACATAAACATGTTTCATAAAAAAAAATAACATGTGAAGCAAGTATGGTCGAATTTGGTGCTTAACTATAGACTAGGTCAAAAGCATGACAATTTTCCTAATTCCCTATAGTTATGGCTCTGATACCAATCTGTCACACCCCAACCGATGGCGGAAACTTTTGGATGTGTGACGTTAATGGGGGTCGGAGGTTGGGATGTCCGGCGAAGTTCCGATCGGGTCCAACGGGTTGAACAGAGGCTATGGGAATGATCCGATGATTTCCGAAAGGTTCGGAATTGAGTTCTGTGTCTGTGATAACTCTGATTCGTGAGTCGGGATTGATGGCACTAATGACTTGAACACACCGGTAAAACAAAGGTGGCAATGGTGGTTGTGTGGAGATAGTAACTTGTGAGGCCAATTTCTCTTCTTCTTTTTTTTAAGCTTAGCTTTGATTATCAGTTATGAAAGTAATGGTCATTAATTTGGAGTTAAAGACTTTAATTATTTGACAACAATTGCCAAAAGAAAAAGTGAAATGGAAGCGGCGTTCGTTTCGATCTGAAACAATAGAATGCAATTGCAATTGAACATTTATGAGATTAATATCATGTTTTCACTTTGGCCCCTTGAGTTTTGATGACTATTTTGCTTAACCTTATAGTTTGACAAATTTGTCTAAATTAATTATGGCTTAACTCTATATATTAAAAAAAACTTTGTATTAATTAAATAAGAATGGCACATCACAAAATCAATAACAAAGAAATAAAGGAAAGAAATTAAGTTCTCATTATATACGTATAGGTTCCGGCTTACATAACAGGTTGGGTACTCCGGCTTACATAACAGGTTGGGTACCGTTGAGACCGTTTTTTAGCGGATGTTACAAAAAAGGACAAAGGGAAAGGGAAAGCAAAGGCTAGCAACCTTGGACCGAAGAAAGGGGTTGTGAAAAAGAAACCTCAAACGTTCCAAGGGACTTGTTACAACTGTGACGAGCCGGGGCATCGGGCTAACCAATGCAAGAAACCAAAGCGTGAGCGTGCGCACATGGTGGATGAAGACGGAATGCCTTTGGTGGCAATGATTTCCGACAAAAGCGCAATGATGGATGAGGTCAATACGGTGACCAATACTCCAAAAGGTTGGTGGGTTGATACGGGTGCGACCCGTCACGTTTGTGCAGACAAAAGTCTCTTTACCACCTTCAAGGCGTTTTCTGGAGAAGAGAAGCTGTATATGGGAAATGCAGCCACCGCTGACATCATGGGTGAAGGAACGGTGATCTTGAAGTGGACTTCAGGGAAGGAGCTCACTCTAAGCAACGTGTTGTATGTCCCAGACTTGCGCAAGAATCTAGTCTCGGGATGGTTGCTTAACAAGTTTGGATTTCGTTTAGTTTTTGAGAGCGATCAATTTGTACTAACTAAACGAGGAACGTATGTAGGCAAGGGTTATGCCCAAAATGGAATGTTCAAATTGAATGTAATGGCTGTCAAGAACATGAATAAAATTGCTACTACTTCTACTTATATGCTTGAGTTTTCTGAATCGAATAAATGGCATGGTAGATTAGGTCACGTAAATTTTAATTCAATACGCCGTTTAATCAATTTAAATTGTATACCAACATTCCATATTGATTCACACTATAAATGTGAAACATGCGTTGAATCCAAACTTACAAGAACATCATCAAAATCGGTTGAACGAATAACCGAACCCCTTGATTTAATTCACACTGATATTTGTGATTTAAAAGCGGTACCCACAACAGGTGGAAATAAGTACTTCATCACGTTTATTGACGATAGTACTAAATATTGCTATGTATATTTACTAAAAAGTAAAGATGAAGCAATAAGTAAATTTATCTTGTATAAAAATGAAGTTGAGAATCAACTTCAAAAGAAGATAAAAGCTTTGCGAAGCGATCGAGGAGGCGAATATGTTGCACCTTTTGCCGAGTTATGCGCAAAAAGTGGCATTGTACATGAGTGTACACCTCCTTACTCTCCACAATCAAATGGCGTGGCGGAACGAAAGAACCGCACTTTGAAAGAAATGATGAACGCCATGTTGATAAGTTCTGGGGTGAGCCACGAACTGTGGGGGGAAGCCATTCTCTCGGCTAATTATCTCTTGAACAGGATACCACTCAAAAAGAGAGACGAAACTCCATATGAGTTATGGAAAAGGAAGAAACCTTCATACAAATACTTGAAAGTGTGGGGGTGCCTAGCAAAGGTGACTGTACCACCTCCTAAGGCTCTTAGGATAGGACCCAAAACTGTTGATTGCATATTTATTGGGTATGCACATCAAAGTAGTGCACATCGCTTTCTTGTACATGAGTCCAAGAATCCTGATGTACACGTAAACACTATTATGGAGGTGAATTCTAACGTTGTGTCTTACTTTGAAAATGTGTTTCCTTTGAGAAGACAAACACATGCAACGTCATCAACACCCAATTTTGAAGTAGGTGAAAGTTCATCTACACCAGTTGATGAGGTGGTTCATGATAAGACACATGAACAACCTGAGGTTGAAGAAACCGATCGTAGGCGAAGTAAAAGGCCAAGGGTTGAAAAATCCTTCGGTCCAGACTTCGTTAGCTATATGGTTGAGGGCGAGCCCAATACATATCGCGAAGAGGTTTCCTCTTCAGAAGGATCTCAATGGAAAGAAGCAATAAGAAATGAAATAGATTCTATATTGCAAAATCATACTTGGGAGTTAGTAGATCTTCCACCTGGTTGCAAACCACTTGGATATCGCTGGATATTCAAAAGGAAGATGAAAACTGATGGAAGTATTGATAAGTACAAGGCTAGGTTGGTGATTAAAGGATTTAGACAAAAGGAAGGTCTAGATTACTTTGATACCTACTCTCCTGTGACGCGCATAACCTCGATTAGATTGGTTCTTGCTATAGCGGCTTTAAGAAATTTGGAAGTTCACCAAATGGACGTTAAAACCGCATTTCTAAATGGCGATTTAGAAGAAGAAATTTACATGGAGCAACCTGAAGGTTTCTCCGCCCCAGGTCAAGAGGGTAAAGTATGTAAACTCGTCAAGTCTTTGTATGGCTTGAAGCAAGCACCAAAACAATGGCACCAAAAGTTTGATCATGTCATGATTGACAATGGTTTCAAAATAAATGAGTGCGACAAATGTGTTTATTTCAAAGACATAAATGAAGGTTATGTCATCTTATGCCTTTATGTAGACGATATGCTTATCATTGGGAGTAATGATAAAATTATCAAAGCTACTAAAAGCATGTTGAAAGCGAGATTTGACATGAAAGACATGGGTTTAGCGGATGTGATTCTTGGAGTAAAGATCATAAGAACCCAAGAAGGTCTTGTGTTAAGTCAATCTCACTATGTGGATAAAATTCTTGAAAAATTCAACTCGGGAGATACGAGTGTCGCTCGAACTCCAGTTGATACCTCCCAACATCTCAAGAAGAATAAAGGAGTTGGAGTTGCTCAGTTAGAGTATTCAAGAATTATAGGCAGTCTAATGTATCTAATGGCATGTACTAGACCCGACTTGGCTTACGCGGTGAGTAGGCTAAGTAGATACACCAGCAATCCGTGCGCGGATCATTGGAAGGCTATCACGAGGGTGCTTAGATACATACGATACACAAGAGACTATGGACTGCATTATACCCGACAACCAGCAGTGATCGAAGGATACACTGATGCAAACTGGATATCGGATAATAAAGATTCCAAATCAACAAGTGGTTACGTGTTTACACTTGGAGGAGCTGCTATTGCTTGGAAGTCTTCTAAGCAAACGGTCATAGCGAGATCCACAATGGAATCTGAATTTATCGCCTTGGATAAGTCAGGCGAGGAGGCGGAATGGCTACGTCAATTCGTGGAAGATATTCCAAGATGGCCAAAGCCTTTGCCAGCCATATGTGTACATTGTGATAGCCAATCAGCGATTGGTAGAGCTCAAAGCTTGATGTACAATGGCAGATCAAGGCATATGCGACGTAGACATAACACGATACGACAACTACTCTCAACGGGTGTTATCACAATTGATTATGTGAGTTCAGCGGATAACATTGCGGACCCGTTTACAAAAGGCTTAAGCAGAGAGTTAGTAGAAACGTCGTCAAGAGGAATGGGACTAAAGCCCGTGGTTAATGGGAATATGAGGGAAACCTAACTTAGTTGACTGGAGATCCCAAGATCTAAGTTCAATAGGACAACTTAATCATATTACCAAAACGGAGTCACTGTGGGGGAGTACCCTAAACTAAATAAAAGGGAGTTACATATACTTCCTAGTCCATTCCAATCAGTGACATGAAGTGAGGTTAAGCATATTAAGGTTAATGATTGCGGGAAATCAAATAACCATGATGCTTTTAATGATTCATGGGAATCACCTATGTTAGAGAGAAGTGGGGTCGCTTCAAATGGATTTGTGGGGTGCGCAAATCCTAGAGCTCTCGCAGAACCAGGCCAGTGTTCCAGGACCATAATAGGACACGACAATGAGGAGTTGGCCAAACCAGGGAGAGTATTGTGTGAAGTGTATTGTCGTTTACACAAATGGGGGTATGTTCAAGGACATCGCGTCTACACACCGCTAGTAAGCTAAGTGCGCTTCACAAAAGAAGGTTCAAAGGCTTCAACCTACCTATCTTGCAATACTCAACTGTCGAAGTTTATCGTTGAAAAGTGTAAGGAAAAGATCCATTTCCATACATGTGGGGGATTGTTGGAAATTTGATGAAAATAACATTTTTCATGTGGGGGATTGTTGGAAAATAAGTGAAAATAGCATTTTTCACAAATATAGGAAAATGATTTTTTCCTATTTTGGACTAGAAATAAATATAATAAAATGAGCGGGTTTTATGTATTTATTTGCGGGTTTGTGTTCTATGTTGGAAGAGCTTCGCAACGAACTAAACCGCGTCCAAAACCGAGCTAAGATGAATGAGATATCGATGCTCAAAGTTGGGTGTTTGGAACATTCAATGTTGAAACTAAAGGGAAAGTAGCACCTTGTCCCACATAGGAGGAGAGATGGAACTTAAATGGGTATTTAAGGTGGAACTCTCCATCCTTATTGTTTCATGGAAGCACACACTAGTGTCCTCGCGAAGGGTGCGGAGCACCCTAACTCGCACTCGCACTCGCACTCGCACACGCTCGCGCGCGCGCGCGTGGCGTGGGCGATGAGGCGCAATGTGGCGCTTTGATGGCGCACTTTGCACTTCGCCCGCTTGAGAGCCGCCTTTGTATTTTTGACCGCGCGCGCGTGGTGAAGCACAAGGGTGTTGCAAGGACCAAGTGGTAGGTGATGCGGCGCATGACGTGGGCAGTCATGCGCATGCGCGCGCAGGTACACGAGGCGCGCGGTTGGGCGCATGGTGCATGGGTCCTGCTGTGCCGTGCGCGGCGCACCAGAGTGAGCCAATGCGGCGCGACTGTGTGGCGCGCACGTATAGACTCACAGGTGACGTGGCGCACGCCGCACCGCCGCATGGCAGTGAGCCATTATGCCGCACCGCGCATGGTCAGTGAGCCAATATGCCGCACCGCGCATGGGCGCGCGCAGAAGTGTGGCGCACGCGCGCATGGCAGTGAGCCAAGATGCCGCACCGCGCATGGGCGCGCGGCGCGCGCAGAAGCTTCCAGCATTGAATGACTAGGCAGTTTCAGTCCAGCTTCGTAACTGACAAGTTAATAGGCTTTGACTGAGAATTAAATAACGTATTAAATTGCATTGAAGACGTTTAATGCAATTTAAACCTCTCATTTAATTCATTTTGACTGTTTCAACCTAGGAGCTGTATAAATACAGCTCCATACCCACTTCAGAAGGACACCAGCAACAACAGCTATATGCAAACAATCTTCTACACTCTTCTGTTCATCTTCTTCTTACAAGCTTCAAGGTAACCTTCGGGTTGTAGGCGAATTCCGGCAGTACCACTGCTCCGGCTGTTGTACCCTGGGAAACAAAACGAGTACTCCTGGGAGACTCGGAATTTGTTTTAAGGGAAGCGTGTGTTCACGTGCCTCAGCCACTCTGCTTCTACTCCTTTCTTGTATTTTGGTTTATTTCAGTTGTATTGTTCTAGTATTTTATTTTTAGCTTTCCTTGTATTGTAATCAGTAATAAAATATTGTTTATTTTATTTATTTATGCGAACGGATCCTACAACATTTGTGTTGAACTATACTTTGAAACGTGTTGCAGGAATTTGAGGACGATGATGATGATGATGAAATCTAGTAGGATTGCCTAGAAACTCACTTTAGAATTTTAGTATTGTTGTTGTATTCGTTTCATGTACTTGTTGTATTTGTTTCTTGAACCTTCTTGTATTTCGTTTCCAGTGTTGTACTTGAATATTTATCAATGAAATGAAATTTGGTTTTGTTAAATATTGTCGTAAAATAGTGTTATGAAATCTCTTGCAATCTCGTTTTCGTCTCACTCTGATGTTTCCGCTATCGGTTGGGGTGTGACACCACTGTTGCGTCTATAGCCGCTAGATCCACCTCAATCCCAATTACTAGTTTAAGATCCATTTATTGGACACTTTCAACCCGTTTAAAATGTTCCTCTTTTAGACAACTTTTATTTGACCCATTTGAGATAAAATACAATCCGAATAACATTTTATTGAGTAAAGAAATAGATAATGGCCCTCTATTTTGCAAACTTGAGACACAAAAACAAACCTGTTCCAGGTCTAGGGGTGAAAGAACTGCAACACCACTCTTCTTGAAATTCCATCTGCATTCATTTCTAGGTAGAATTTCACATCATACAATCCTGCAACCATATATAATTTTATGTAAGAACATTACTCCAAAAGAAAATACAAATAAATAATATATGATGTAATTTATATACATACACGATATCATATATATATATATAATACCTTGATCTCGCCTCTCAATATTATTATTCGAACCATTATCTGCACGTCTCTAGAAACTGTTTCACTTAATTCCTCCCACGTACTGTAGTTGGGCCCAACATTCTTCAAAAAGCAAATGCTCAAATGGATAATTCACCACTTACTCGGAATAGAATTGTAAGAGTAACTCTAGTTATAGAATGAGAGTTTCAAATTTTAAAATATTGAAATGAAATGCGGATGATGATTCACCAAGATTTGAATTCAGAACGTGATTCGTAAGAGCTCCAGAATTAGAAGCCACTAACAACATCAGAAAAAAGAGAGAGTTATGCAAAGCTGCTGTTGAAGGATTTTGGTGGAAAGCACAATCCATATTGAAAAATAATAAAAATGCAGCCACAGAGGTCATCACTACAAATGGCAACACAATCCTTCACTTAGAAGTCAAAATGAGTTGGTGTCACGACCCCCAACCCCCTCCTGGCCGGAATCGGTGCCGTGAGCAGTCCAGTGGTACCGGTGATTATTTTGAAAAACATTGCAGCGGAAATTTCATCAGGACCGTGAGTTAGGAAAAATATCAGAGTTTAGAAACACCGGATTTTATTTAAATAGGTGGAATAAATTCCATGTTTTACAAAGGTAGCTTTTAATACGGGATAAACCCAAAAACAATATTTCTTAAGTTGATTTAATTAATAAAATAAGCCACTTCTTGATGCCTTCGGTGCCGGATCCAATTCTTACTCCAATATACTGTAATTACCTGAAACACGTTTTAAAAAGGTTTTGTCAGCGGGAAATAGTGAGTGAGTTCATTCAGGTTTTATAAAAACAGATTTGTTATAATTCACAGTATTAAGAGCGATTACAATGTCTCTACTATCAAACCAACTACCCACGGTACTTTACCACTCGACCCACTGGCCCACCTGTCCAGTGGTGTCTGTGATTATGGTCATATCACCCATTGGCTGCCCCAATGTTGAAGATTATCAAGTAATGTATACAAAACCCCACATACCGGTTGTAACTTGGTGATTACAAAGACTTAATCCCCGTAACTATAACTTTGAAAATAATTTGGAGTTTTGTAAAACAGTTGATAAAAAGAGAATGACTCACTTTATAAGCATGCAAGATTGAGTAAACAAGCTTCTTGATTCTACTTCTTCCGATAATTAAGCATGCACTTTATTATTCGAGATCTTCTGATGATTTAATAGTTTGTTTGATTGTGAGTGTGTAGTGGGAAGTATTTTCGGTAGTTAAACATATAGTTTAACAGAATGGAATACGTATTTGTGTAAAACCCAAATCAAACCTTAACGGTAGTCAAGAGATTCGAACCTTAATGAATTTCACAAAGTGTAACACTTTGGATTCCGTTTACCGAAATCACAAGGTATAGTACTTTGGCATCCGTTTAACGAACTCTCAAAGTATAATACTTTGGCATCCGTTTAACGAACTCTCAAAGTATAGCACTTTGGCATCCGTTAGTTGGTTCCTGAATCGATCGGACAGAGCATCGCATCGGTGATTATTGGTTAGAACACCAACGTATAGAGAGAAGAAGAAAAGAAATGAGCAAAGAAAAATGAATCCTAAGCTTCCTATTTATAGGTAGATTTATTCCTTAGCTAGGAAGTTTCCTTAACCATTAAGTTTCCTTAACTATTAAGTTTCCTTAATTATTAAGTTTCCTTAACTATTAAGTTTCCTTAACTATTAAGTTTCCTTAACTATTAAGTTTCCTTAACTATTAAGTTTGCTTATCCATTTAACTAAATAACTTACTTAGCTTAATTAATCTTGCTTAGCTTAATTAATATTGATTAACTGATTAATTAATCATACTAAACTTAATTAACAAATTAATTAATCTACTCAGTTAACTTAACTGCTAAGTTTGATATACTAGTTTAACAGCTTACTGATTGTGAGTTCTAATTTCTAGACACAAGAACTCGTATTAGTGTATTAACTCAATTCAACTTTAACGATAATCACGAGATAAAAACCCTCACAACGAATGACAGAGTATTCCCCGAGTTCGGGTGGTACTTAAACATCCTGTCGGAATCACGACTAATGACAAAGGATATCACTTAAACATCCCGTCAGATAGTTTCAGTCGATCGGAGATTGAATCGTAGCAGCGATTAGAGTTATTACCCTGATAACGAGCAGAGTTTAGGGATTTAGAGGGTAAAATCCCGAGCTATTATTTACAAAAATAAAAGCTGACGGAAAGAAAAGAATTGAACAGCGATCGAGTTAATACCCTGATTGCGGCAGCGTTTCGAGATTTGGTGTGTGGTGTGGACTGTTATTGATATAACTCGACGTACACAGAGATTCTGAGCGTCGTTTCAACTTCATTGTTCAAGTCCCAAGGTCGGCTATTTATAGTGATTTTTAGGACTCGCTTACGGACCGTATGCCATTTCCCTTACGGTCCGTAAGCTAAGCAGTCTAATTATAGGCTGCCTAGGCTCGGGACTAGCTTGGCTGAATCAACTAATTTGACCAATCAGATTTAAACAACGTTTTATTTAGATAATCGTCCAACTAGGGTTTGCCCCCCTTGAGTTTTAGGGGCCCTGATCCTGATTCCGATTGTTCTGAAAATTTTAGGGTTAATGCAGAATTACTTGGGTGTCTCAATTAGGGTTTCCTTATTGACTAATTATCATCCTAATTATTGATTTTTGTGAGAGTTGTTACATTCTCCCCACCTTAATAAAAATCTCGTCCTCGAGATTTGGACTATGATATTTTCTTGGGGTTATGTTTCTTCTTTTAACTAAGAGAAACAATGTATCGTGGAATGGAATCAAAAGATATTTGGAGGGATATGAAAAATAAAATGATTTATAGGAACAATTGGATTCAATATCCGAAATGAACTTACTTTGATCAATTTGAGGGAGATTCCGAATTGATAAATATCTATTTGTGAATGGAAGTATGGAAAATGATTTGTTTACTGATTATCCGAAAATCAATATCGTTTACTTAAATGGTACTGGACAATAGAATTTAGTGTATCGTAATCTGAGTACATAATTGTACCAAGAATATGACAAATCAAACGAATGACGAATGAATAGGGTTTATTATTAGCACAGGCTACAAATTTATACGGATACTGCAAGGTATTGTTATGATTGAAAGAGCTCAATAATTATGGTGACCGAATCAATTCACCGTTTTCGAAATTAACTGAGAGTTTCAAGGAAGTGAATCTGGATATTTCAAAAGATGAAA
The DNA here is from genome assembly GCF_002127325.2 of Helianthus annuus. Classification (NCBI taxonomy): domain Eukaryota; kingdom Viridiplantae; phylum Streptophyta; class Magnoliopsida; order Asterales; family Asteraceae; genus Helianthus; species Helianthus annuus. Next base: position 132,509,647 of record NC_035433.2, on the reverse strand, counting down.
TGTTCAAACGAATGAGATGAAATGATATAGTTTCCAAGGTGATTGGGTTCAAGCAAAAAGATATATGATCACTGAATGTGAAGGACTTTTAGAATCAATAAAATTCTTTGTCAAAAGAAAGCTTATTTTGATTGGCAACTGAGGAAGACCTAGAATTGACAGGTTTAAAATGAAATAAAAGCATGAAAATGATTTGTCAAATATTGAATTATGATATGAGAAAATCAATGTGCTGAGATGGGTGAAAAGGCAATAAAGTTAGTGTATTTTTGTCTTAATACATAATTGTATTCAGATGATTTTAATCAAACTGTTTGATTAAAGATAGGTGATATTTTGATTTAATACATTTTCCTTTTATGTTATCATAAAGTAGAATAATAAATAAATATAGATAGGTTTAAAATATCAAAACCCGTGGTAATTTTGACAAAATAATGATATATGTTTTATAAATAGGTTTACCTAATATCCTAGAACCCACGATTATCATTTTTAAAATCAAGTATGTTTAACTATAAAATTTTATAATAGGGTATTTTAAATCATAAGAGTAAAATAATAAATGTTTATTTTAATATTAAGCATACTTAAATATTGACTTGCGTAAATAACTTTTGATATTTTAATATATATATATATTATAAAAGAATATTTCTATAAATATTTAATAGTTTGTGAAATATTAATCAAGGTGAACATTTATTTATAATATGTCTTGTTCATAAATACTTAGACAATTATTTAGATAATTTTATTCGTCCCTTTGATTGTTTTATAAAAATACTAGTTTAAGATCCCGCGAGTTTCGCGGGTGGCTTAACACAAACATATAATATCTACCGGCATTGAAGTCCATGTATGAACTATAATATCCTCTCAATCCGACAGAGCCATATCCGACACATCGCCTTCATAAAGATCGGTTTTTATAACCTACTTTAATCTTTTCGACCCGTCAACCCCGCAGGCATGTTGCAACACGTTTTTTGCAGAATAAAAAGAGACAGGGGCTGGAACTTCTATCCAACTGCAAACTCGCCTCTAAACTTCCTTCGCAAATTCGCATTCAGCCAAAAGATGGTCTGAAGTCTCTTGCGTGTTTGCCCGTTCATTTGAAGTCGGAAACACTTAATGTAATGAAAATACATGAAATGCATATAATTGTAATACTTAGAATATAGCATTACTCCAAAACCTCTTACCAAGTATTGTGTCATCTTCATTCACTAAGCATGGTCCAATCTACCATTAAAGATTAGGAAAAAGAACAAAACAATCTAACTGCAGAAACAACAGAGCACGTAGCCGACACCGATCCCTAAATCACTGCTCAACGCTTCAATTCAAGACTCCAAAACTGCCATCGTTATCGGTTGCCACTCACCATCGCCCAAACTCGTCTGGTTCAATTCCTCCGCTACCACTCACCGTCATCGTCACCAACCGACCACTCTACTACCACAACATTCTCTTCCTTATCTCGACTCTCGTTCCTCCCTTCTACGTCTTCATCGAACTCTTCTTCTCTACATACTTTACTGCATATTCAACTAAAAGTCAAATTTTCTCATGCTAATAATCGTAATTGCTACTTCGAGGTAATGCACAAGTCACATATTAAAACACAATAGGTAGAACATGATTGCTGAACATAACATGTTGCGAGCAAACCTGATGAAAATAAGCTTGCTTCATTAATGCCATCCCAAAACATGACCTTTATCTCTCAAGGTTATTAAATAAAAAAGGATTTTTAACAACAAAATTTTTTTATTGATTTTTTTACTGGGTGTATTAGAAAAATTGATTGACTGATGACCTATTGATCAAACTTTGTTTGCTTTGAAAATCCATTTCTTATAGATTTGAATGGCAAAAAAACTATAAAAAGAAATTTAGCACAAGAAAGTGGTTTTTGTTCTTGATGTTTCTATGATAAGTTTTAAAAGTGGTCATAAATAACTAAAATCAAATGTGATAAAATTCATACCTGGCAGGAAATGACCACACTTAAATGAATATGACCAACACGAAACTAACCAGCTTCAACACGTCGCTCCGGTTATCTCATCACTGTTAGTTTTAAATATAAACATGTAAAGGGATCCAGAATACTTAAAGATATGTCTACTCATCATCTACCTTGAACAATAAACATGCAAAAAACACTCACGATTGAATAATTCCATATGGCTTTTAATTTTGTTGATATTTTATAGGATTATTTTAACTTTTTTATTAGTCAATACTATAGTGTTAACAACGTTGTTCCTGCTAGATAAGCATAAGATGGAGTGATGGACTAATGTATAGTGTTGCAAGAATCAGGTTCATGTAGTTTTCTGCGTTAGAATTGCTAACTGAAAAATAGAACAAATTTTATCACATCTGTTAAACTAATAGCAAATATGAAAGGTTCAAAATTAAAATTACAAAAGCAAAAATAGTGGCAAGCTGACTTTCAGATTAGTAGAGTTTATACAATTAAATTTCGTAAAACGGTCGGGACCGAGGTCGTAAGAGGCAACTTTTTAAGTGGATTACAGATTCAAAATGGACACTAATTTCAGTTAAAAATACGCAAAAGAATCAAACATACCTGTATGAGAAGATTAGATAGCAGACGTTGATCAACTCCATTAGTTGCGTAAATGAAAAAGATGCGACTTCAAATTTAAAAACTGCAAATTTCACCATACTAACCTCCGATATAAGTTGCGTAGGCACGACCATTGCAAATCGTTACCAATCACAACCCGATTCAAGCACCACAGCGCTATAAAAAATACGGCATCAATTGTCTTGTTTATCACTGCATCGTTGTTGTCGTTGTCTGTTGGTCGTCTCTTTATGACAAAGGCACATATATCCGAAAATAATAAGGCGGGTCTGCAAAATTTAACGGATCCTTACACCACGGGATCCAGAGGCAACCAGTGATCTTGAATTTGTAATATGAGACTCAATTAATAACAAAGTTCATACCAATACTTTCTAGTGGCTGCAAGGATTTTCATTAGGTGCCTTACTCCCTCTTCTTATTCAACAATGTAAGGATAGTTCCGGCAAAGACCTTCATAGGCTTCAAGATATGCATCATTGTCATGTTCGGATAATTATCAAAACAAAAACCTGGATAAAAGCAAATATCATGAAATAACACGATTTTGTAATTAAAGTAGAAACTACATGTTATATATAAAAGTTATGGGTCAACCAAACCTGACCCGACCAGTTTTGACCCATTACCCAACTTTCCCCCAGCTCGCACACTTTGCAACCCAGCTCGCACACTTTGCACCCTATACCAAAACACAACATTCGCAAATGAAGTGTCATCGGTGATCATTGCGTTAATGCAGTATATGTGGGCATAAATAAGTCAGTAAGTGCATCTTCTTTTAGATTGTGTACAATTTGTTACTTTCTTTTATACACTTCTTTATTGGAAAAGGTGAATCATAGTTGAGGTAAACTTAGTATTCTATATTTCTATTTAAGCCCATACAAACATTATATTCAAAGAACGTCTTTTAATCAGTTAAAGATTGAATTAGCAGCAAAGGGTTTTCATACAAAAGCTCTCTATACCACCTTTATTTGTAGAATATGTAATATTAAAAAGGTAATATTACTATATGTTAGGTTCAACACCCCATGTGACAGTGGGCTCAAAAACTATGATCAAACCTTGTTTGTACAAACAGTAGAAGTGGCTATTGTGCAGGTCTCAGTGTTTTTCAATGCCAATCGCTACCGAAAATACCCAGTATGGTACTGGTATTTGAAGGTAAAACTGGTACCAAAAAAGCAAAATGTCGGTGCCAAACCGGTACCGAAAATCAAGTCGGTACCGGTTCCGAATAGGTATCCGATACCATTTGCTCATCCCTACATAACACAAAACTTAAGGCGTGTAAAGATGTAGTCACTCCAAATTCACGAATATAGATTCAAAGATATAAGATAAATGACAGGATTCATGCATTGAACCGCTTTCATTCTAGCAACTATGATTGTGATTCGAGTTCTTTTTTTTTACTAAAAAAGATAAGATAAAATTCATATTAAATGTATCAATTTGAAAGAACTCTTATAGCTTTTTGTATATATTTTTTGATTAAACTGATTCCTAAATATCACTTCTGAATGATGTGGAGTAAGAGTAATTATATTTAAGAATTAAGATTTTCATACAAAATGTAGGTCACATAATACACATCCAAACACCCTGCAACACTTTTGGAAATAACATAAAAAGAACCCCAAATCAGAGGTTAACATAGCCATCAGAAAACAAAAACAAATTTAACATTGGCTTCACTCCTAAGTCCTAACACATTTACCATTTCATCAAAAACCTAGAAGACCTCACACAAAGTATATATATTTTTGAAACAAATAAACATCATATCAATTTTACATTTTGCTAGTTCTCAATCAAATATTGGAGTAGAGACCGCAAATCATAAAGAAACACACCTTATTCATATAAATAGTTTAACCTTGACTTGTACATTGGCAACAATAAGCAACACAAACCTAATAAGAACAAATATAAACACACCAGTAAACATAGATGAAAAAAAAACCCCGAATAATCAGATTAAAAACAAAACAACAACAATCTCATCATAAACGAAAATATCTAAATCGAATCACAACACCAGTAATCTACAATTGCGGTGGAAACATGAAAATATGGAATTTCAATCGAAATAAGAAAACGTATTCATTTAACTGAAACCCTATATCTGAAAGGATATTAAAATTGAAATAAAAAAAACCACAGTCAATACAAATCGTACCTATGATTTGAAAAACGAATAACGAACATGAAAATTTATGAGCGTACCTTTTTCTTGAATGATAAGAAGAGTCTGCGGTGGAATTGAAACTGACAAAAGGAAAAAAGTAGATGAAGAGATTGTTGATTGTCATCAAAGATAGATCTCTAAATCGTCGATTTGAATATTGCAGAGGAAAACGGCTCAACCATTTAGGGTTTGAAGAGAGAAATTAGAAACTAATTTGTCGCCATCATCCTCATCACATTGCCATCCTCAAAATCAGATGAGCACGTGATTTACTATCCTCTATTGAAAAGTATTCATCGTCGATATGAGATGAATCGCTGATGTCCATATGGCTAAGATTTAGGGTTTTGTGTGAGATTGATTGAGAGAAAATATGGAAAGCTTAAAGATTAGAAGAAAAAAAATACCTTTTGCTTGTTGCTTTAGACTGAGATCTAGGTTGTGATGGAAGAGATAGATACAACGATGGATGTAGAAGATGATGGGCATAGGAAAGATGAATAAAAATTATGAATTGTACCATGGAAGGAAGAAGGAGGCGTTGTTGTGTGAGATAAGAGAAAAGTTTTTCCCTCCTAAACCAAAAAAAGATGGTTTAAGCAAATGCCAGGTGGCAATTAGAGGATTAAAATAAGGCCAAGTGGCACCAAATTGTTTTGTTTTAATATAGATAATAGATGTCTTTTCTTTTCAGTACAAAGTATATATATTTCTATATATAATATAAAAATATTTTTATATATAATTGAAATTTACTAAATAAGTATGATGTCTTAATTTATATACATTAAATAGTTATTATCATGGTTGGATATTGGTTAGTGCTGCCTTGTTTAAGCATAGGTGATCAGTCCATGCCTAACTAAGGCTACGCTATCCAATACCTGTCTTGATAATAACCTTAATACCTAAAAATAATATTAATACCTACTATTATTAATATTTTATTACAAATATTTACCAAAAATAAATAATTTAAACGAGATTAGCGAAATTTTCAAATTTTGGGAAAAATGTCACCACAAGGTGATCGTAATCAAAGAAATGATTTGATGAATTCGAAGACTAAACAAGCATGTTATGGTTCAAGAGAATTGAAGTGCTTGTCAGGACTATTTTGGATATGATGGCTTCAATCCATCATATGGGACTTTGAATTGAATACGTAATGCGAGCAAGTTCAAACAATTGAACTCGGTGTAAGCAAAATGAGTTCATGTATCAATAAGAAATTTTGGATATGGTTACAACAAAACCATGTATGCTAAAGGAAATTGAGTTTTTCAAGAAACTTATTGACTCGATATCAAAGAGTCAACGTTTTGCAATAAACGTGGTTTATAAATGCAAAGATCAAGTATAGTGATACGATATTTGAACTTTTGATAAAAATAACAAATTGGAATAAAGCCCTCCAGTGGTCTTCATAAATCAAACGAACCATATGCGCAACAAACAGTGCATGTGTAAAGTGTGGATTTACCAAGAAATGAAATAGATCAATATTTGCTACCATGAAAGAAATCCTCATGGTATGATGACTATTAGAGGAAGTAGAAACACGAAAGTCAACTCTTTATAGGCAGAGTCAGAATTTCAACGAAAAAAATATAAGAACTTATCTGGAATTTCGTGTGATAACTATTTGTTAAATGACATTATCAGAGAATGTCGAAATGAAGTGAAATGAAATAGGGGATTTGCAAAAATATATGACTTCTTTTGTAGTGCTAATAATTATGACTCAGGTTAGACTATGCACCGATGTTTGTGAAATATTGTTCCAACATACCTCAGCGAGATTTTGATCGTTTGTAAGATCATGTGGCAAAGTGCCGCTTTTTGATTAGGAGTTCTTTTACTGACGGAATTTAGTATTGGTATCATCGTGCCTAAATTTATATTTTTCAAAGGTCTTGCCTTGGAAATTGTATGTGATACACTTTGATGTCTTGTGGACGTAAAATTTTTAGGTTTCTTGTGTTTTCTGGTGCATTAGCATAACTTTAGATGTTTCTTACTTGCGTTAATAGTTTATGATAACGTATTGGTAATTCTTATATTTTTTGGATGGTGTTCCAACTTAATGGGTTTCTGGTATTATTTTGTTGCACGAGTTACGAGGTAGATGATCAAACGAAAGAATGTTTGCCATCGAAATTAAAGATATATGTGAGAGATTCCTGATAAAGAAATCTATATTTATTATTGACACATATGCTTGTGCTTTATTCTTAATTGACTTTTGGAATTCTTTATAGATATACATATCTATATATTTATATATTTCACATGCTGTAATATACATACCTTTCATAAGGTTAAATGTATATAATAGATTTGTATTTCCAAAATAAGTCAGATATCAGCTCATGATATTATTTAGGGAAATCTTGTCACTTGTTTGACATACTATGTACCCCGTCTTATCCGGTTCGCGCCGGAGAGGTAATCTCAGTATATCCGGACAAGCTGGAGAGTCTGCTACTCTATACCCAGTTTTGCCGGAGAAAATTTTCTATTTCCCATAAATAATATCTTTTCAAGATTTTAAAAGTGCCTCTTTTATTAGGGCTTTTATCCAGAATCAAGGAAATTTATATTTCCATAACATATCTTTATTCTAAACCAAGTAATATTAATAAGCAAGAATTAATAGCAATTAAGTGCTATTACCTGCTAACCGTCATTCTTATAGCATACCACTATCCATTACATTATAAGTAATTTTATCTTGAAGCTTAGATTAAGGCAAAATTCTTAAGTTCAAGTCTAAATATCATTCAGAGTGCTATCAGATAATATTAAGTTTCTAATTCTCCGTTTAAACTTAGGTATTATTATAACACCTAATTGCGTAAACAAGTGGCTTAGCTTATACTAAGGCATCTTTTCTTATGTTCAAGTCTAAATACTATCAGATGTGCTACCAGTTAATAGCAATCTCCTAACTCTTTTATTTAAGCTTAGGTATTATTATCACAACACCTATTGGCTTAAAGTAGTGGCTCTGATACCACCTTTTACTGTCACGACCCCCGACCCCCTCCTGGCCGGAATCGGTGCCGTGAGCAGTCCAGTGGTACCGGTGATTATTTTGAAAAACATTGCAGCGGAAATTTCATCAGGACCGTGAGTTAGGAAAAATATCAGAGTTTAGAAACACCGGATTTTATTTAAATAGGTGGAATAAATTCCATGTTTTACAAAGGTAGCTTTTAATACGGGATAAACCCAAAAACAATATTTCTTAAGTTGATTTAATTAATAAAATAAGCCACTTCTTGATGCCTTCGGTGCCGGATCCAATTCTTACTCCAATATACTGTAATTACCTGAAACGCGTTTTAAAAAGGTTTTGTCAGCGGGAAATACTGAGTGAGTTCATTCAGGTTTTATAAAAACAGATTTGTTATAATTCACAGTATTAAGAGCGATTACAATGTCTCTACTATCAAACCAACTACCCACGGTACTTTACCACTCGACCCACTGGCCCACCTGTCCAGTGGTGTCTGTGATTATGGTCATATCACCCATTGGCTGCCCCAATGTTGAAGATTAGCAAGTAATGTATACAAAACCCTACATACCGGCTGTAACTTGGTGATTACAAAGACTTAATCCCTGTAACTATAACTTTGAAAATAATTTGGAGTTTTGTAAAATAGTTGATAAAAAGAGAATGACTCATTTTATAAGCATGCAAGATTGAGTAAACAAGCTTCTTGATTCTACTTCTTCCGATAATTAAGCATGCACTTTATTATTCTGGATCTTCTGATGATTTAATAGTTTGTTTGATTGTGAGTGTGTAGTGGGAAGTATTTTCGGTAGTTAAACATATAGTTTAACAGAATGGAATACGTATTTGTGTAAAACCCAAATCAAACCTTAACGGTAGTCACGAGATTCGAACCTTAATGAATTTCACAAAGTGTAACACTTTGGATTCCGTTTACCGAAATCACAAGGTATAGTACTTTGGCATCCGTTTAACGAACTCTCAAAGTATAATACTTTGGCATCCGTTTAACGAACTCTCAAAGTATAGCACTTTGGCATCCGTTAGTTGGTTCCTGAATCGATCGGACAAGCATCGCATCGGTGATTATTGGTTAGAACACCAACGTATAGAGAGAAGAAGAAAAGAAATGAGCAAAGAAAAATGAATCCTAAGCTTCCTATTTATAGGTAGATTTATTCCTTAGCTAGGAAGTTTCCTTAACCATTAAGTTTCCTTAACTATTAAGTTTCCTTAATTATTAAGTTTCCTTAACTATTAAGTTTCCTTAACCATTAAGTTTCCTTAACTATTAAGTTTCCTTAATTATTAAGTTTCCTTAACTATTAAGTTTGCTTTTCCATTTAACTAAATAACTTACTTAGCTTAATTAATCTTGCTTAGCTTAATTAATATTGATTAACTGATTAATTAATCATACTAAACTTAATTAACAAATTAATTAATCTACTCAGTTAACTTAACTGTTAAGTTTGATATACTAGTTTAACAGCTTACTGATTGTGAGTTCTAATTTCTAGACACAAGAACTCGTATTAGTGTATTAACTCAATTCAACTTTAACGATAATCACGAGATAAAAACCCTCACAACGAATGACAAAGTGTAATCACTTAAACATCCATCGGATTCACAACGAATGACAGAGTATTCCCCGAGTTCGGGTGGTACTTAAACATCCTGTCAGAATCACGACTAATGACAAAGGATATCACTTAAACATCCCGTCAGATAGTTTCAGTCGATCGGAGATTGAATCGTAGCAGCGATTAGAGTTATTACCCTGATAACGAGGAGAGTTTAGGGATTTAGAGGGTAAAATCCCGAGCTATTATTTACAAAAATAAAAGCTGACGGAAAGAAAAGAATTGAACAGCGATCGAGTTAATACCCTGATTGCGGCAGCGTTTCGAGATTTGGTGTGTGGTGTGGACTGTTATTGATATAACTCGACGTACACAGAGATTCTGAGCGTCGTTTCAACTTCATTGTTCAAGTCCCAAGGTCGGCTATTTATAGTGATTTTTGGGACTCGCTTACGGACCGTATGCCATTTCCCTTACGGTCCGTAAGCTAAGCAGTCTAATTATAGGCTGCCTAGGCTCGGGACTAGCTTGGCTGAATCAACTAATTTGACCAATCAGATTTAAACAACGTTTTATTTAGATAATCGTCCAACTAGGGTTTGCCCCCCTTGAGTTTTAGGGGCCCTGATCCTGATTCCGATTGTTCTGAAAATTTTAGGGTTAATGCAGAATTACTCGGGTGTCTCAATTAGGGTTTCCTTATTGACTAATTATCATCCTAATTATTGATTTTTGTGAGAGTTGTTACAGTTGGTTACCTTGAGCTTTACCTTTTGTATTAGCTCTTTGTTGAATAAATATTTTTGTTGATTAAATATGCTTGATAGAGAAGAGGTTTTCCGATTGTTATTACACGACTGTGAAGCTTGATGCTCAACAAAGCCTATTAATTGTAAACAAATTTAATTGTAAACAAATTTAAGCCACATATGTTTTAATGTTATTGAAATCATAATTAAAGTTGCTCACATCTAGATTCCTGAGATACCCTACCATATTTGGAGCAGTTCCACATCACCACTTGTTAGATGGATTCTTTGTTGATGCATTTATTGTCTATCGCCTTCGTCAATCCGAGTCGTAGTGAAAAGCCGGAAGGAATCAAGCGCATAATGTCGTATCTAGATAGAAATGGCAATGTGGCAAACTTGTAATTAATGATAACTATCATTAAAGTGCCTTGACCATATAAATAGGTGGTTCTGTCATGTCATTAGTTATTTTTGGAAGACTTCTCTCACATTTGTGTTGGTGGAGATCCAAGTTTAGAGAGAGAAAGTCTAGAGAGAGAAAGTGGTGTAATCGTGATTCTTGTATCGTACACGTCAAATCTTGCAATGGAATCACGTTAGTAGTACGTTATTGTATGTTCGGTCACGCACGTTCACGGATTCCGCACGTGAAACGTTCGTTACGCAATCGAACGGTCGAAAAACCGGTCCTACAATTGGTATCAGAGCTAGGAGCTCGATTGCTTGATCAAACACATCGTTCTCGTACAGATTTCAGCGATTTCAGAGCCAAATCAGATCCGATTTCGTCGATTTCTTCATCTTCTACTCATTTTTCACGTTTTTCATCGTTTTTCGTCAAATTGAACGGGTAAATACGGTCCATTTCGTCTGATTTTTGGATATGTTGTGCGCATAGACCCGATCTACAACCCTACCAAGTTTCAGATCGAAACTCCAAGTCGTTTTGGAGATATCGTGATTTTTTGGTCCGATTCGCATCAAACAGGTTGGTCCGCTCGTAATGCAGTGTTTTGGATCGCTTATTTGATCAAAATTGAGGATCGCTTTTTTGGTCAGAAGGTTGGTTCGCTCATAGGGCAAATGGTATGGTCTGCTGATTAGTCAGTCTTTGGGTCGCTCATAATTACATATGTTGTCTGCTTATTCAAACAGTTGAGAACCGCTTTTGTGTCAAAGTCTGGACCGCTCAAAAGATTTGGTTTTAGGGTCGCTTATTAGTCACCTTCTTCACAAGTTTGTCTGAGCATTACAGGTTGTCGGCCACTGTTACTGATTTCATATTGCATGTGAATGTTTGTTGGTTGGTCGGCTTAGTGGAACAAAAAGGCCAAATCACAGCTCATTAAGATGCTCACTAAATTCTAGAGGCCACCGTCCATTTAATAGTTTGATAAGTAACCATTTACTTGCACCGCCCATTACTAAAATTTGGGCCAAACAACCATTTAATTGCACCGCCCCACTATTCAAACTAAAAAAAACATAGTGGCAAAGATAAAAAATGAAAATGATGATGTTGTGAATTGGTGTGAATTGGTTTTCGTAAAAACAGTTTAAAAAATTAAAAAAAAGTGTTGACTTTGTTATGTGTTATTGGACAGATTTAAATCTGTTAAGGTTTTAGACAAGATTTCTTTTGGGCCGTATATCTTGAGTTTCATCTTAGTGGGCCAATTCTGTTAAGATAGTTGTTGAAAACCTGAGCCGAAATTTTTGGGGGACAGTTGAATTAATAGTGTGCATTCATTGGAACATTTTCGCGGATCTTCAACACGATTTCTATATCAATTTCATCAACACACACTTTTACGGTTTCAGTTCAGTTTAAACTGATTGTTTATTTGTGTGTTTGCAGGTAATTCGAAGTGATTTGTTGTCATAGGATTTTCAACAATCGGATATTCATCAAATTTTTGTGAAATTTTCTAATTGATTGAAAATCTGTTGCTGTGTATTTCTCATTACCAAGACATGGATTTTGCAATTTATACTGCACTGAACAAGTTCAATAATTTTTCAGGTATCGATGGAGAATCGATTGAAGAATTGATAAAAAGGTATGTCGAGCTGTATTGGATGATGGTGAGTTTGAAGATAACCAAGACAAATGAGGAATGGATTAACAAGTTAGCAAATGCGTTACCGGATGATGGGTGGAGAACGTATTTGTCAGATTGGAAGAAGATATACTTAGAAGTGAATTTGGGCATGTATATCGAGAAGATTAAAGAGCGAGAAATTGAACTACAAAAGATTAGTAATGCAGAAACTGATGAAGTCAAATGCAAATCTGAGGAAATCGTTCAAGAGGTAGAAGAGCAGGTTAAAGACATTTCAGCTATCAAGGTTGAGAAGAAAGCTGAGAATGTAAAGATGATTGAAAAGTGCTTAAACTGTGAAGATCTGAAAACTGAAAATGCAAACTCTTGAGGGATTTAGAGAGTTTGACATTAGAAAATGAAAATTTTAAAAAATCAGAAAATATTTTGAAAAATCAAATAAAAAATTCAGAAAATGAAAAAGTAAAAATGGAAAAAGATTTTCAAAATCAAATAAAAATTCTTGAAGATGGGAGGGATGTGTTTAGCAAAAACAACATCGAAAAGCAAAAAATGATAGATTCTCATCTTCAGAAGATTATTCAACTTGAAAAAGAAGGCGATCAAGCTCGAAAGAAAATAAATGAGCTTGAAAATAAATTGAAAGGTTTTGTGATTTCTTCAACGTATGTGAATATTTCATGTCCAAAACCGATCAATTCTGTTCCAATAAGTGACGATGTCACAAACTTTGACAATGTCAAAGTTGAAGATTGTGATGAGACATCTGATGATGTAAATGAAAACATTGAAAAACAAAAATTGTTTTTAAAATTAGAAGAAAAATTCAAAAATACTGTTTTGCAATCTACTGAAATAGGTGAATGCTCAAAGCAGAAACCTTTTAAGAAGAGTGTAGAACAAAAACAAAAAGTTAAAAATTTGAAATTGTTCAAAAAGATAATAAAAGCTCATCAGATCAATCATCCAATCGCAATCAAAAATCACAAAAATTGAAAAATGAAAACTCAAAAATTGTTGGTAATAAGTGGTGCAGGTTTGACCACAGTGCTCAAAAGACAAATCCAACAATCAAGAAGAGGAAAGAGTATCACTAAGCCAAACAGTGCTTTGATCTGAGCGTTTGGTATGACAATGGTGATTGGTACGATAACAGAATGTGCTACAAATGTGGATATCAAGGACACATTGCTGTTAACTGCCAGAGACAGAGATTTGAGAAGAGGAGATGCTATAATTGCCAAATCCAAGGTCACATTGCGAGAGATTGCCCAAGGAAATCAAGTGAAAGATTGAGGGTTAATTCTCAGAAGTTGGCAAAGAAACCAGTCACTGTCAAGCCCAAGAAACTGAAAGTTTCAGAATAGAATGTCAAAGAACAGAAGGTCCAAGAACCTAAAGTTCAAGGAAAGAAAGTGAAGTTTTCTCAAGGGCAAAAAGACAAACTGAGAAAGAAGAGGAAGAAGGCCAGAGAATATCTGGAAAAGATTTTGTCCTCGGGTTCACCCGACAAATCGAATAAGAGTGCTGATGAATCGATTCACTCGACAACAAAGTCAAGTAAACCGAATTCGTCAGATGCAAATCTGAGGACAAAAGAGGAGTTAAAGAAGAAGGAAAAGGTCGGCGATGAATCTGACGTGCCGAAGTCAGACAAGCCACCTTCAGGCGATGAATCTGGCTCATCAAAGTTAGACAAGCCACATTCAGGCAATGATTCTGGTTCGTCAAAACCAGAAGAGCCGGTTATTGAGGTAAAATCTGAGAATTCAGGTTTAACAATGGATGAGAAAAACTTTCCACCATTATTGAACAAGAATTCAAAATCACCCAAGGACAGTCAGGCTTGGGTGAAACTTTTCAAATGAAAAACCTTACTTGCCGGAGTTCCCAGGTTGGTAAGCGTGGAACATGAATCGGCATATTTCTTGAGAAATTTCACTCTGGTGATTTTTCGTCTTTCAAAAGATAAATCAGGGACATTAAGTTGTACTTGATTCATTTTTCCTACAAGTGGTAATTTGAAAAACAAAGTGATGAAACCCCGTGTTTATGAAATGTCACACAAAACTAATTTTCCGGAAAAACCATTTTGATTAAAACAAACTTAAGTGTTTTGAAATCTTAATGGGAATATAGTTTGTTGTGAGGGGGAGTTCTGATTGTTTATGCCAGGTGGATAGAGAATTGAAGTGATTCTCATCAAGTTGTCAAGTTTGTACAGTTTGTTTCAAATTTTCTCAGAAAATCAAAATTGAAACATATTTTGATTTTAGGGGGAGAAAAATTTTAAAAAAATTAGAAAATTTGAAAAAGTCAAAAACATCGAAAAAATCAAAAACGAGTTTTGTTGTGAAAAAAAGAGGAAATGATAGTACATCAGTAGACTATCACAACACGCTAAAGAAATGTAATGTCAAATGTAATAAACGGTCTCACTGATGATGTGACGATAGGTTTTTGTACATTTAGTAGATTTATTCGGGATATAAACCTAAAATTTCAAACTTGTGAAATTCGTGGGGAACACTACTTGGATATATAGGTAACCCCTGAAATCTCGTTTGAAAGGTCTCGTATTCTGATATACTAGGTGTTTATACTCTATGATGTCTGGGGTATTATTCCGGGACTTCTGTTGAACGGTAGTTCTGACCTAGTCCTTGGCTAATACTTTCCGCAAAATGCTTGAAACATAGCATAAAGCCCTCAGCTGATTAGACAATAAAATTGATAATCATCTGTTGTAGCTGAAAAGATCCTCTAAAGGGGACACACTGCTAAGTCGAAGCTGATATCTCTCTGCTGAACGGAAGTTCTGACCTGAGATCCCTCAGTTCTCGCATTTAACCCCTAATTTATGAACAGATATCATTGTAGTATTCTTGCCTGTAAGACTGAATATTGGGATTCTGGATACGAGAGTATATTCAAGAGGTGGGACACATGAATTGAACTAAGTTCATAAAACACTTAAATAGTATCCTGAATAGATTGAAAATTGTATGAAAATTTAAGAGGACAACTATATCGTCAATCAACGTGAATCGTTTAGAACTTAAAACGATTAAAAGCTTAACGGTGCTTGTGATGTGTCTCAAAACTGATATGATCCTCTTGCACAAACTCACAAAAATATGTTTGTACATATTTCATTTCTGCATTTAATTTCTGTTTTTGCATTTATGTTTCTTATTTTGAAAAATCCAAAAAGATTTTCGACAACTGATATTGAAAAGCTGACATTCAAAATCTCAAAGGCTAAACATGATGAACAGACAGGTTGGTTAATTGGTTTGAAATGTTTAAGATGATTCGTTAATTTGAATCAGAATTTGGAATGTTTCGAATTTTTAATCAGTTTTAAATATGAAAATTCTCAAATGTTTAGTTGATTCATTAAGTTGAATCACAACTTTATTGGTTTGTAATAGAGTGCTTGAGATGTGCAGGTTTCACCAACCGAGGCGGAGATTGGAGATACAACGATTGGAGTGCAGTGACCGTATTTGTTGCTACGAAAAGCCAGACTACGATCCCGACAGCTAAGTCTAAGGGGGAGTCTGAAGACGAGCTCAACGCTAAAGGAGCTTGTATCTGGAAAGCCAGGTGTCGATCCCAAAAGCACGGAAGCTTGACGAAAGGGGGAGCCTGAAGGGCCTGAAGAAAGAGAGCAACGGAAGCTGAAGAAAATACAGATCCACCAGGATTCTGTTCGAGCAAGAGTATTTGAAGACTCTCACTAAAGATTCCGTCAACATCCAAGGGGGAGTTTGTTAGTGCAGTTGTCTGTCGACTACATCTTCGTTCGAGTCTTAGAGAGAAAGAAAGACGAGTTTCGCTACGAGATTGACTACGGCAATATCCAAGGGGGAGATTGTTGATGCATTTATTGTCTATCGCCTTCGTCAATCCGAGTCGTAGTGAAAAGCCGGAAGGAATCAAGCGCATAATGTCGTATCTAGATAGAAATGGCAAGGTGGCAAACTTGTAATTAATGATAACTATCATTAAAGTGCCTTGACCATATAAATAGGTGGTTATGTCATGTCATTAGTTAGTTTTTGGAAGACTTCTCTCACATTTGTGTTGGTGGAGATCCAAGTTTAGAGAGAGAAAGTCTAGAGAGAGAAAGTGGTGTAATCGTGATTCTTGTATCGTACACGTCAAATCTTGCAATGGAATCACGTTAGTAGTACATTATTGTGTGTTCGGTCACGCACGTTCACGGATTCCGCACGTGAAACGTTCGTTACGCAATCGAACGGTCGAAAAACCGGTCCTACATTCTTGAAGTTGGTTAAAGTGGCGATACAACCCTTAAGATCAACTTCTAGGATATGGTAACAAATATGTCCAAGTACCTACATTGCCATTATCGTTTTCATTAGTTCATTGCCTATCCTTCAAAGGCTTCTAAGGAAACCTAAGCTTTAACTCTAATTGTAATGAAATAAAATAAACTTACATATGCGTAGTCACAATCAAATTTGGATGGCAAAGAACCTCTTGCTTGATAACCAAAAAAGTGGAAAAGAAACTTACACCATGAAGAAAAGGTTGTTCATGGCTCATATAATCCTACCTGTCGCTTGCTTATTTTGCCTCTAGAAGTTCAGCAAGAAGCTTATTTGTTTCAATATGAGACCATCGAATATAATGTTAGAATCGCATAATACCTGTGAAATAAGCATATCATGGAACCTTCCACAATGTTATGAGAGAATACCGTGTACCTGTGACAACTGGGCTGAGTCGTCAAATTCAGGATACAGGAGAAGCTGCAGCATGGTGAACTACATATACATATCATCTTACATGAGCACTACTAATACACAAAAGTTATCTACCTCGAAAAAAATTCCCATGTGCAGAGATAAAATGTAACAGACCTTCCAACGCCATAAGAGATGCCTTCCAACCTGAATCCCTAATTCATAGATTTCGACTGGTTCCTTCATTATCTCTCATTTGTAGCGCTTCCTAATCCTTCAATCAGAATCAATGTGAATATACCCGCTTAACTATTACATATATTATGACATGAACACCTAGGTAACAATCACATCATATACTTTCTTGCCCTAGCATGAAAGGAATCAATGTCAAATCCTCATTAGACACACACATGAATGATAATCTAATTTATCAAGTACCACAAATAATTAATCTAATTGTTATATAATATCCACATTCATAAATATATCAATGTCAAACCTTGTGAGACTAACAAAAATCATTAACAAATTTCAATATCAGGCCAAAATCAAGTCAAGAAACTTCAATGTAGGCTCAAAATCAAAAACCTATTGTTACCTTAATAATAAATTAAATTAACAAACTTTGTGCCCCAAATTGAAACTCAAGATCGAATCAACCAGCATGCTTATAACTCAATTACAATTCAAAAACTAATTAGACAATACAAAGAAATATAACTAACACCAAGCGGAAATTATAAACCAAAACGATAGATAATAATAATCAGATTGGATATGCACATGCGAATAAACGAAGATATATTTGAAAACTAAATAAGAAAACTTACGAATATAGAGAGCGAATGGTAAAAACCCTAAAATTTGTGGCGATGAATCGGAGATGGACGGCAATGATGGTTCTCCGGTGGTGGACGATGGGAAATCAGTGAGGGTTACAGATCGAGTGAGGGTGGTGGCATTGCAATGCTTCAACATAAACGAAATTGAGAACAAAATTACCGATGATTGAGTTTGTGTGGTATTGCAATGCGTCAAAACATAAACGAAACTGAGAGCATCAAATTGAAAAAGGAGATTAGGGTTTCATTGAAAGAGGCGTTTGATCGAATCGTGTGTGTGAGAAAGCGTGGTGTAGTTTTACCGGTCAAACGATTTCATCTAAGAGTATTATTTTGGACGGATTTCTAAAGCAAGAAGAAAGAGCGGTGGGTCTGAGTTGCAGAAACCCATCGATTTGAGGAATAATGAAAACTATAGATGGGTTATGAGTATTTATACCTAATCCGTTCTTAGATCCATATTGTTAAACGGGTCCTTAAAAAACCGGAAAATAAAGGATGGTTGTTTATGCAGGAGAAAAGAACCATTGTGGAGACTTGAAAAGTGTCATGTGTCAAAGTGTAGCCTAAAAAATGCCATGTGTGAAATGGAGGCTAGAAAAGTGTCATGTGGCACCCTAGGTATGTTCTTTATTAGGATGTATAGATATAGATTTTTAACTTACATTATATTTAAACATTTAACCAAAAATAATTTTTAAACATTTATAAATTTAACATTAAAAACATTAATATAAATATTTCAAAGCGTTACACAAATAAGAAAACAATACTACTTATCATCTCGTGTATGATGATGGATCCATTTATGTTCAACTAAATCCGTGATGAGAAAATTATGTGTTTCTCTGTTGCTTGCGTAGCTCTTGATGGATTGCTTGTTCCTCTTCGTAGCTGAGCACCACAACCGGCATGACTCCAAAAACGGTAGGCCATTCCTAGGTGGCACGCCTCAGGTCCGCTCAAAGCTTCCACTACGCATAGTCTAAGCTCCTGATGTTCGAAACCGATGGTATTAATTGTTACATGGATTACCTCAAACTATAGAATGCTAATTTGGAATGGAACAGGACGATTTGTTGGTTGGTATAAGTCAAATGTTTTCTCATAGAGCTTTTTACCTTTGAAAGTTTGTGTGTGAAACTGATTATGTTTACCTAATTTTTTGTACGATTTTGAATACACATAAAAACTATGTTGATGACGTTTTAGTTGGAATTTTGGAATTTCCAGTCAATATAACTAATTATCACATACTAATCACCACAATATAAGAGTTAATAACATCTAAATTCTCAAAATTCGTAAAAAGGTTATTTGAACACTTAAACCGTTAAAAATAACTGGCCAAACAAGTAACACATGCAAAAAAACCAATAAAATCATTGATATGTTACAACATTACGTTAGCTAAAATTAAAGTAAAATCATTACTAAGAATGTGTTAAAAGATACTGGGCTGTTCATTCAATTTGGGTTATACTGTTTTATTTATTGGGCCTAATATGTGGGCTGTGTCTACTGATCGTTATTATTGTTTAAGTTGTTATAACAGATTCATGGGCCAGATATTTTGGAGGTAGTCCGTTGTAACTTGCAGGGGTGTATTATGGACATTCTGATACTTCAAGGTGCTAAGTGAATCTGTTGATCAGCAGGAGTATAAAAGTCACTTTCTCTCTCATTCGATCATTATTCACTCCCAATTATTGTTACGTTTCTCTGTTTAGATCTAGGGTTTGTTATCTCCGGTTGTATCTCCGGTTGTACTTTGTCTTCTCTCATCTGTTGGAGAGATCTGCTGTACTTGTTGGTATAGATGATCATCAGTGGATGATCATCAAGTCTGGTTGTATCGTTCCTCTTTGTATTGATCTTACGATTGTAAGATCTAGGGTTTGGGGGGTACTTTTTTGGTTTGGGTTAAATAAGATTTTGTCACTTTGTTTTGTCGCTATTTTGTGTAGTTCTTGTTGTTTCTGTTATTGAATCATCACAATACCATAGTTTTTAACATGGTATCAGAGCCTTGAGCTCCTGTTGATGATCTGGTTGTATATCCGCTGCATTTGGTCTTGTGTTTTCTGATTAGTTTCTTTATTGTTGTTTGTTTAGGGTTTCTGTGCTCGGAAACTTGTGTTGATATCAGATCTGGTTAGATCTGGTTGTTCTTGGTGGTGATTGGACTAAACCCTAGCTAAGGGTTGGCTGGTTGTTAACAGATCTGGTTAGATCTGTTCACTATCTGAAGGATCTTTGTACCCTCTTCTTGTCAAGACTTCTGTGTTGGTCTCTAGATCCTTAGAAGATCTAGGGCAAACTGACCAGAAGGGTTTTCTTGTGGTTTCTTGCATCAGATCCAGTAGTTCTTGAAAACTACAGATCTGGTGATCTTCGAAGGTTTTATTGCACCCACTGTAAGCTGGTTCTATCTCTCTTTTTTATTTCTGTTGATTGGAGTAGTTGAAGTCGGGGTAGTGAGGACCGGCACATATATTTGTTCTTGATTGTTATTGATTGTCTAGGGTAGATTGGCTTCTGAGTAAAGGCTTGTCCAGGCACCTATTGAGTGATGAACCTGGAATCTGGTCCCTGACTCAGTTTCGCCATAGTGTTTTTTGGCTGTTTTGTCTTTTGTTCTGTGTGTTTGCTGTTGTTTACCTGCTGGTGTTTGTTTGTATATTTGGTGTTTACCTGCTGGTGTTTGTTTGTATATCTGGTATCTTATTATTGTTTGTCATTATGCCTCCTGAACCTGCTCCTAGTACTTCTCAGACTTTGATTGGTAAATTGGATATAGGAGATCCATTGTACTTACACCCTAGTGACTCCAGTAGTTTAACCATTGTTAGTGTTAAACTCAAAGGTACTGAGAATTATGCTGTGTGGTCTAGTGCTATGAAGTTGGCTTTAGAAGCTAAAAACAAGTATGGGTTTATAGATGGTAAGGTGGAAAAGTCTAAGGATGATGAGATATTAGCTGCTCAGTGGGATAGATGCAATTCTGTTGTACTTACTTGGTTATTGAATTCTGTTTCAGAAGAGTTGTTTCTTGGTCAAGTTTTTTCTAAACTAGCTTCTGAAGTTTGGACTGATTTAAAAGAGTCTTTTGATAAGATTGATGGTTCTGTTGTCTATGATCTGTATAAGAAAATAAACTGTATTGCTCAAAATGGTAGTACTGTTGCTGAATATTATAATAAGTTGACAACAATGTGGAAGCAGTTTGATGCAATGCTTCAACTGCCTTCATGTTCTTGTCAAGCTGCTAAGGACTATAATGACTTCTCTGCTCTTATAAAGTTAATGCAGTTTCTCATGGGGCTTGATGATATCTATCAACCTGTGAGAACTAATATTTTAACAAGAGAAACATTTCCATCAGTTAAAGTTGCTTTCTCTATTGTTTCTAGAGAGGAGTCACATAGACTCTCAAGTAGTGGTTCTAAGAGTCAAAGTGTCTCTTATGTGGCTAGGTCTAATCAATCTAATCAAAACACATCAAAAAGAAATTTTAGAGGACCTAATTCAAATCTAAAGTGTACTCATTGTAATATGATAGGTCATACTGTTGATAGGTGTTTTGAAATAATTGGTTATCCACCTGGTATGAAAAAAAGGGGTAATGTGTCTTTTGGTAAAAATAATGGTAATAATACTAGTAGGTCTGGTATGTCTTCTGGTCCTTCTAGTTCTGCTGTGTCTGCTTTGCCTTTTACTCCAGAACAGATTGCAAAGCTAATGAGTTTAGTTGGTGAAAAACCTGATGGGGATCAGGAGAAGTCCAATATGGGAGGTATGTCTGCTTGTATGTCTGGTTTTTTGAGTTGTTCTAGCAGTGTGTGTTTTAGTCATGAATATAATTGGGTTGTTGATTCAGGTGCTAATCAGCACATGATTAAAAGTGATAAGGACATGTTTAATTGTATAGATGTGTCTGAGTGTGGGTTAAAGGTTGGTCACCCAAATGGAACAAGTGTTAGTGTGTTAAAAATTGGTGATCTTAAATTGATTAACAATGTTATTATAAAAGATGTTTTTTATGTTCCTGGGTATAGTGTCAATTTATTGTCTGTTCACAAGTTAGCAAAAGACAATAAAATAGCTGTCTTGTTTAATGAGAACAACTGTATGTTACAGGATTTGAGGTCAAAGAAAATTCTGGTGATTGGTAGACAAGAGAATGGGTTGTATTTTGTTGGTAGAAATGGTAATTTTGCTAATTTGTGCTTTAATAGTTCTGTTAAATCTGATCTTTGGCATAGTAGGTTAGGTCATCCGTCTGATCAAGTTTTGGCTGTGTTAAAAGATAGTTTGGATGTTAAAAATGTTGAACATAATCCTTGTGAGGTTTGTCACAGGTCCAAACAGGTTAGGGTTCCTTTTCCTTTGAGTGATCATAAGTCAAAGGAATTAGGGGATCTAATACATTTGGATTTGTGGGGACCTTACAAGGTGTCTAGCTATGAAGGTTATAAATATTTTCTAACTGTTGTTGATGACTTTACTAGAACTGTTTGGTGTTATATGCTTAAAAGTAAAGTTGAAGTGTTTGAAAATTTGAAATACTTTTATGAACTTGTATTAACACAGTTTAAAAAGAAGGTAAAGATGTTTAGAAGTGATAATGGTACAGAATTTATAAATAATCAAATGAGTACATTTTGTAAACAGAAAGGTATTGTGCATCAGACTTCATGTTCATATACCCCACAACAGAATGGGGTAGTTGAACGTAAGCACAGACATCTTTTAAATACAGCCAGAACTTTAATGTTTCAGAGTGGCCTTCCTTTAAGATTTTGGAGTGACTGTGTGCTAACTGCTGTGTATATCATTAACAGGTTGCCATCTTCTGTGTTAAGTGGAAAGAGTCCATATGAGCTAATGTTTGGTTTTAGACCCTCTCTGTCTTATTTTAGAAATTTTGGGTGTCTTTGTTTCAGTACTATTTTGAATGAACCTGACAAATTTGCTTATCATGCTGATAAGTGTGTTTTGATAGGGTACTCTAATGTAAAAAAGGGTTATAAACTTTGGAGTATAGATGAGAAAAAGGTTTTTTTCTCTAGAGATGTCAAGTTTTATGAACATGTGTATCCTTTTAAGTCTAAACAAATTAATGGTGAAGTTAATATTGATAACAGTTTAAACTTGATAAACTTTTTTGATAAAAATGAAACAAATTCACCTGAGTTTTCTTTAACTCCCAATGATGAAGAGGGTACTACTGATTCTCACGACACAGTCAGTGATGATCAGCAGCCAGGTCCCTCTACGTCTGCCGCTCCTGGTCTAAGTAGTTCAGGTCATAACTTAGGTTCTAGTGTAGAAGGTAGTAGTAGTAGGGAGTCTGGCAGGGCAGAGGACACTGTTGTGTCGACTGATGAGATCAGCCCAGCTGAGGGAAATCTAGAAGGTCTTAGACGGTCTTCTAGAAATGTATCTTTTCCTAAAAAATTCCAGGATTTTGTGTTAAGTGGTAATGTGAAATATGATATTAATAAAGTTGTGAATTATGCATGTTTATCTGCTGAAAATGTGAGCTTTATTAGTAAACTAAGTAAGTCAACTGAACCCAGTTGTTATAATGAGGCTTCAAAGGATTCTAAGTGGGTTGAAGCAATGAACCTTGAAATGGAAGCCTTAATGCGGAATAACACTTGGGAACTTGTTGACTTACCTAGTGGTAGGAAACCCATTGGATGTAAATGGGTCTACAAGATTAAGTATCGGTCTAATGGTGAGATTGAGCGCTATAAAGCGAGGTTAGTTGCTAAAGGGTATAACCAACGGGAAGGGATTGACTTTGGTGAAACCTTTTCACCGGTAGTCAAAATGGTTACTATAAGATGTGTCTTGAGCTTGGCTGTTCAGTATAATTGGTCATTATACCAATTAGATGTAAATAATGCGTTTTTATATGGCTCAATATCGGAAGATGTTTATATGACTCTTCCTGAAGGTTATTATAGCAAAAATGAGTCTAAGGTCTGTAAATTAGTTAAGTCTTTGTATGGGCTGAAACAGGCCCCTAGAAAGTGGAATGAAAAGCTAACTGATGTTTTGCTTGGTATAGGATTTGTTCAAAGTTCTTGTGATCATTCGTTGTATGTTTTATCCAAGCCCTCTGTATTTGTTGTGTTACTTGTGTATGTTGATGACATAATTGTAACTGGTAATAATGATTTGGAAATCAATAAAGTGAAAACTTTGCTTAGTAATAATTTCCAAATTAAAGACCTGGGAATACTAAAGTATTTTCTTGGTTTGGAAGTTGTATATGATAAAAGTGGGCTGTGTTTGAATCAACGTAAATATTGTTTGGAGTTGTTAGCTGAATTTGGGTATCTTGGGTGTAAACCTGTAAATACTCCAATAGAGTTGAGTCATGTTGTGAATAAGAGGGCTGAAAGTGATAGGACTGAGTTGATTGATATTACCAATTATCAAAAATTGATTGGTAAGTTAATCTATTTGTCTATAACTCGTCCTGATATTAGTTATTCTGTTCAGTACTTAAGCCAATTTATGCATAAGCCGTTGACTGTTCATTTGAAAATTGCCTTAAGGTTGTTACGGTATCTAAAACTTAGTCCAGGTAAAGGTTTAATGTTCAAAAAGAGTGGTAGTTTTGATCTGTCCTGTTATGCAGATTCTGATTGGGCTAAATGTTTGGATACTCGTAAGTCTGTCACTGGTTTCTGTATATTTTTGGGTCAAAATCTTGTTTCGTGGAAAAGTAAAAAGCAATCCACGGTTTCAAGATCGACTGGTGAAGCTGAGTACCGTGCCATGTGCTCAGCTACTTGTGAACTTGTGTGGATTGTGAATGTTTTAAATGAGTTGAATGTCAAATGTAGTCTTCCAATACAAGTATTTTGTGATAGTAGTGCAGCTATGTCAATAGCTGCAAATCCTGTGTTTCATGAGCGTACGAAACATTTTGAGATTGATTTGTATTTTTTAAGAGAGAAGGTGTCGAATGGTTTCATTGTTACAACAAAGGTTGAATCCGAGGATCAACTGGCAGACATCTTTACAAAAGGGCTGAGTATTACTCAACATAATGGTTTTTGTGATCGTTTGGGATTATTGGATTTGTTTAAACCCAATTGAATGAAGGGGGAGTGTTAAAAGATACTGGGCTGTTCATTCAATTTGGGTTATACTGTTTTATTTATTGGGCCTAATATGTGGGCTGTGTCTACTGATCGTTATTATTGTTTAAGTTGTTATAACAGATTCATGGGCCAGATATTTTGGAGGTAGTCCGTTGTAACTTGCAGGGGTGTATTATGGACATTCTGATACTTCAAGGTGCTAAGTGAATCTGTTGATCAGCAGGAGTATAAAAGTCACTTTCTCTCTCATTCGATCATTATTCACTCCCAATTATTGTTACGTTTCTCTGTTTAGATCTAGGGTTTGTTATCTCCGGTTGTATCTCCGGTTGTACTTTGTCTTCTCTCATCTGTTGGAGAGATCTGCTGTACTTGTTGGTATAGATGATCATCAGTGGATGATCATCAAGTCTGGTTGTATCGTTCCTCTTTGTATTGATCTTACGATTGTAAGATCTAGGGTTTGGGGGGTACTTTTTTGGTTTGGGTTAAATAAGATTTTGTCACTTTGTTTTGTCGCTATTTTGTGTAGTTCTTGTTGTTTCTGTTATTGAATCATCACAATACCATAGTTTTTAACAGAATGTCAAAGAACAAAATCAAAACAAATCAAAAAACTTAGAATTAAAAATTACTAGTTGATTACATTAGAGTCCATATAACAACACTTACTATCCATAAATAATCACCAAACTGACATACTAAGTGATTTTAACTCAACACTAAAAATTACATAACAACACTACATAAAAATATAATCAAACATCCATAATATGGACTTAGAACTAATTAATAATTGGTCCTCATACTATGAATGATATACACTTTCAGCCCATCACTAATAATACTAGTCATAGTACTGGACTTGTAGTCGCATCGCCATCACCAACACGTAACCCTCGTTAACCAACGGTTAAATAGGAGGGGGGGGGGGGGGGTAAATAGATCATCTTAGAACCGGAGGGACCAAAACACAATTATTTAAAAATAGGAGGACCAAACAGATATTTCGAAACATATCTTTCAGTCTAGCCAAGATCAGGGACCATGAAGTTGTGCTCATCATCATCTTCAATATACGGTAGATCGTATCTAGGTCTCTTGTTATTCGACCCGTATAGCTTCGTTTGCCTGAATGAGCCGGTGTTGATCGGTTGTGACGCTGGAAGTTGAGGAACTTCGGCAGCTGTATCGCCAAACACATCGTAGTCGGTTAACCACTCGATATCCCCGAATTCGAGTTGTTCTTTCTGCACATCAATGGAATTAGATTTTAGTATTCATCATAGATTTATGTGAAATAACTTTCATATGTTTAATTGTTATAGGGTTATTTAATAAACATGCGACTTTGGCTCATTCATAAACGAGTGAACGAGGTGAGTCGGCTTGGCTCCGAAATTTGTAAATGAGCTGAGCACGAGCCAAAGTAAAAGCTCGTTTGTTGACTCACTCGTTAGCTACCTAGTTGACTCGCTCATTTGGTTCGTTTGATTTAAAACAAAAAAGTTAATATATATATATATATATATATAAATTATGGTAGAGGATCCTGTACATTAATCCAGAAGTGTGAGAAGTGTATTATAACACTATATATAACACTATATATAACACTATATAACACCATATAAACACCGGGTAACACGATGTAACACCATATAACACTTATAACAAATATAACACTATATTTTGTCTGATAGCATTTATATGATAGATGTATAGTGTTATATATTGTTATATAGTGTTACATAGTGTTATATGGTGTTATATGGTGTTACACAGTGTTATACGGTGTTTATATGGTGTTATATAGTGTTATAATACACTTCTCACACTTCTGAATTAATGTACACTATCCCTACCCTATAAATTGTAATTGTAAATTCTGTTAAAATTATTATCTTTTTTATATATATATCATTGTAAAAGAGCCAATCTATATGTGAGCTGCTCTGAGAGTGGCTCGTTTAAAAGCTCGAATCAAGCATGTGAGCTGCTCGAGAGTGGCTCGTTTATAAGCTCGAATCAAGCTGAATTTAAAGAGCCTAAAGCATTAAAATAAACTTGTTTAACAATGAGCCCGAGACCGAGACCATAAAAAAATCTAAAATTATTTATATATAAAGGAACTAATATATAATAAAAAAGCCGAACTCGAGCTTGATAAACCATTGATCAGAATAGAGTTCAAAATAAGGCGAGCTTTTGCTTAAGTAAGTTAAACAAGCCGAGTTCAAGATTAACCAAGTTAGTCTCATTTACCCCCTAATAATATCATGTAAAAAAAAGTTAAAAATAAATACATTTTTAGTGTAGTTACCTTATCAGAGGGCTCAAAATCATCAAACTGCAACAGATCATCAACACCCCACGCCGGTGAACCATACCCACCAACTTGCTGCACCGGAGTTTTCACCGGAACAATCTCCGGCACAGCCGCAATCTTAACCTCAGCAGCCGGCGGCAACGGTTCATACGTATTCTTCTCACTCCCCACACCCGAACAACCAGATCCAACCGCCACCCTTATTCCAGTAGCCAAAAACCGCTGATGATTAGCAGCAAGAGTACCCGCAGAATGAATTGGCTCGTCACAATCACGACAAAACAGAGCCCGATCTTCCACACAGAATATAAACGCCGTTTTCTCTTGACAGATATCACACGGCGGTAACTTATCGGAGAGTGTGTTGTTGAGTAGCAGCCTCTGGTGCTTGCTTGCTAGCTTGTTTGCTGCGTGAACTTCAACGTCACATCTCGCACACAGTGCTGCTTCATCGGCGCAACAGATTAGGGTTGCTGGGGATTTCTCGCATACGTCGCATTGAATCTTCATGTTGTAGATTTTGTGAATTTGGTTGGAGGGTGAAGATGATAAGGAGGAGATTTTTTGAGATTTTGAAGACAGTGGATCGCTCACACTTGGTACGCTGTGACTTTTTTTTGTGGCTAGGAGTGAGTTTGATTCTAGTGGTTCTTGATTATTTGGAATGTATTTTAATATTATTTTGATTGTATTTTAATATTAGTGGTTGTGAATTCACCTTATAAATACTATTTTATATAAACCTACAATAACAAGATACGTACTCCACGTGACTGTTTCTTTTTTTTTTAATCTTTTAGTGTCATTTTGATTTTCGTTTTCAAAACGAATTCACCATCGTGCTTACAACCCTTCAATTTTTTAAAAGCTTATAATCAATTTTTACGTGCTGCTTTTTTTTTTTTTTTTTTTTTTTTACGTATTGGTAAGTTGATTTGCGCTTCAGTCTATTTTTTTTAAACAGATAGGCTCAAATGTAATACGTTTTTGTACCATTTTAGTTGGTTTATATTTTGACATAGATTTTTTTTTTTTTTTTAAATTTGGAAACGGATAGGCTCAAATGCAATACGTTTTTGTACCATTTTAGTTGGTTTATATTTTGACATAGATTTTTAAAATAAGTCGGATCAACTATAATACATTTACATTAGATGGTAAAAAATTCTAGTTACTTTATGTTTCGATGCTGCCATAATTTTTTTTTTTTTGAGAAATAGGTAGTCTCAAACATAATACGGTTTTTTTTTTTTTTTTTTTTTTTTTACGTAAGTTAGTTAACGTTTCAACATAAATTTCTTTCGCGAATAAGTCAGATAAAATATAATACGTTTCCGTGCTTATATTTATGTGAGCTTTTTACTTTGTCTACGTTTTGACATAACTTTTGTTTAGAAACAAGTCGGGTCAAATATAATACGTTTTCATTTAGACGGTAAAAATTCGAGTTACTTTACATTTCGAATCTGCCACACAAGGCCGTCTCCGAGAATTATAAAAAAAATTGGGCCCCGGGCGAAACAAAAAAATTGGTATAATATAAACTCATCAAATATATATCAGGAAACCACGATATGACATGCTAATCATGGGGTTTGAACTCATGACCTCAAGATTATAACCCAAAACATTAACCAATTAATCATATAATTATCTTGTTAACAAGATCGAAGAGTCAATTAATTAAGTGAATTGATAGTTTAAAACAGTTTAGGAAATAAAAAATGCATGGGATTAACTGAAAATTGTTTAGGAAATAAAAATGTAAAGGAAGGGTTTAGAACTCATGACCTTGGTTTTCAAATTTAAGTATCTTAACCATTAATCTAGCTTCATTTTTTGTTACTAAAGTCATTTATTAAACATTTAAGATAACAGTGCTCATTTAAAAATTTTGACCCTAAATTTTTGTTGGGCCCTATAAACCTTTTGGGCCTTGGCGTCTGCCCGGGCTAGGGATGAGATCGGTACAATACCAGTACCGTACCGGTACCGATACCGTAAATACCGTTACCGAAATTGAGGAAATGTGGATACCGATTACCGTATCGTATTTATAGATTCGGTACCGATACGGTACCGGTATTTCGGTACTTTACCACATTGGTACCGCTTTGGTGTCATCCATTGTTTACCTAAAAGAATATTATGTGCAACCCATCCATCCATTATTAACTGCATTAGAGTAATATATAGAGGAATATAAAAAAAAAGTAAACATATTAAACATCCATGGGTTCGACTTTTATCCAATTCCGAGTCACCATCAAGTTCGACAAAAAGGGTTTCTTCAATAATAGTGTCGTCTCCTTACATAACCAAGCACAAAGATATTAAAAATCTAAAAATAAGAAAAGATATATTGATAAAATATAACCAAACCATTAAAAAATTAACTTACTTCAATGGATTCTATGCTTTTTACCGATGATTATTAAATTCGGTATTAATACCGGTATTTACCGAAAAATACCGGTACCGATACTGTTTTTTACCAATACCGAATTTCGAAAAATCTAATACCGATACCGGTATCGTTTATGATCGGTACGGTACCGGTATTTCAGTAAAAAATCTCATCCCTAGCCCGGGCTGCCCAGCCCACAAAGCCGGGCCTGCTGCCACAAAGCGCAAGGAATTTTACTAGTTTAATATAAAGTTAGAAGGGTTGGAGTTTAGTTAAACATAGTGGGTCGGTTGGAGTTTTGTTTGTGACAAAATCTTATGCGTATGTTAGGGTTTTTACTATAGTTGACTTTCAGGTAATGTGTTTTCCCTATCATTGATGACGGGCCGGATCACTCGCTTTGTCTGTGAACACGGACATGAGTGGCCTTTTGGCTTTGGGTATACCCGGGTTACCCAGGGGCGAAACTTTTAAAGGGCAAGGGGGTGCATCCGTCCCTGTCATTGTTTCGATTAATAGAGTAATTTTTTTCGACATTTTGTCCGAAATTTTTTAAATTATATAAGTCCGCCCTCTCCAATTATTTTATCTAAAAATTCTCTGCCCCAACCAAGTTTATCGTCCAAAAAAGTATACATATTTTCATATTGAGTTAAAAAAATGTGAAGAATTGGGCTTTTAGTAATTTTTTATAATTGTTTTTAAACTTGAAGTGAGGTTAAATAAAGTTTTAAACTAGTTTTTATATAACTGAAACTTGATGGTTCATATTTAGTTTTTTAATGTGTAAGAACGGATCCCTTGAATTAATGGAAATTATTAGCTTTATTTGGAGTTATTATTGTTTGACCCGGCCCGAATCGAATAGCTGACCCAAAACATGACGATAGGAAAAAATTGGTCTCATGACTTTCCACACCCGCGAAACTTTTGGTCGAGCTCTACCACTACGGGTTCCCGCTCTTTTCTTGGACATTCATAAGCCTATTGGTTTCTTATGGGTGATAAATAGGTGTAAATTATGGACCTTGGATTGGGCAGGTTTGCTTTCTTTTAATATTTTAGCTTTGTAATTCTTTGATTTATGTTCTGTTTGTTGCTTGTTCTAGCTTTTGGCTGGTTTCATTTAAATAAAATATCGTTGTCCTTCAAATAAAAGTTAAACAAGGTGAGGCTTAGGGCTGTTCAAATTGCTCGTCGCTCGTCGCTCGCTCGCCGCTCGTTCGGAAATTGCTCGTAAAATGCTCGTTCGATTTAACGCTCGGTTGTAAACGAGCCGCTCTGCTCGGTTCGGTTTGTAAATGAGCCAAGCATGAGCAAAGGTCCGTTCGGCTCGGTTCGGCTCGAATTATTATTTTAATTATATATATATACACATACATCTATAAACATGTATATACACATATATATGCACATATATATACACAAATATAAATTATACATATATATATACCCACATACACATATATATATACACACACACTTATACATATATATTTAACTATAAATTAAATTTATAGTTTTATATGTACCAATCTATTAGATTTTGGTCAACTATATACAAATTTACAACTATATATATACGTACTAGCACAACCATGCCAATAAAAACTTAAAATCAAAACTAAAAGTTAAACCCTAAACCAATAAACGACAGTCCATTCATCGCCTCAATGTTTCATGTCGTTACCCTAAGTCAATCTTCTCCTACTCTCAACGTAATTGTTTGTGCAATATAATCATCGCCTCGTCAGCCACAACATTGTTATTCATAAGAAAAATATTTTGCCATGAAATGTGAATGTTTTTAAAGACATAAAAACTTGAGACCCAACATTGTCACTATCTCTCTCAGCAAATTTAAATTGGGTGACACGGTTGTCCAAATCGCTCGAACTTCGCTCGACGCTCGCTTGGAATTTTTACTGCTCGAAAAATGCTCGCTTGATTTGATGCTCGGTTTTAAACGAGCCGCTCCGCTCGGTTCGGTTTGTAAACGAGCCAAGCACGAGCAAAGGTCCACCACTACGGGTTCCCGCTCTTTTCTTGGACATTCATAAGCCTATTGGTTTCTTATGGGTGATAAATAGGTGTAAATTATGGACCTTGGATTGGGCAGGTTTGCTTTCTTTTAATATTTTAGCTTTGTAATTCTTTGATTTATGTTCTGTTTGTTGCTTGTTCTAGCTTTTGGCTGGTTTCATTTTAATAAAATATCGTTGTCCTTCAAATAAAAGTTAAACAAGGTGAGGCTAAAATTTTAGTGAAGTCATGTGTTTATTTTATAAGGAAAAAGTTGAAATGTATTTTGTATCTAGCTTTTGGGGGTCTTTTCATCAAAAGTTAAAAAAGGGAAAGGCAAGCCGTGTTCTTTGAATGCAACCACTTTATGTGTGTACTGATACTCTTTTCCAGCAGCGCGCTGGGATTTTATTTTATTAATTTCTGCTTGCTATAAAGAAAAACTATTTTACTGAAATTTTGTGAAAATAATATTTTTTTACAAATATAGAAAATGTATATTTTCTAATTTTGGACTACAAATACTGCTTAACCTGTGGTATTCTGGAAACAAACGAGTTTTATTAAGAGACTCGAAATTTGTTTTAAGAGACCCGTGTCTAACACGATCCTTAGCCAAGAACTTCGATTTTATGTTTATGTTATGTTCGTGTTCTTCTTTATTTTAGTTGTAATTGTACTGTAATTTACTGCCTTCTTTTGCTTATATATTCTAAAGTGATTAATAAAAGTGTTTGTTTAACTTTACGTGAACGGATTCCTATAAAACATTTATTATTATTATTATTATTATTATTATTATTATTATTGTATTTGTAATTTCTGAATACTGATATGCAATAAAGTCAGGTTAAGCGACTAGTGTTTATGTAAACCCATGAATACGTAAGTGTCATGTTCGAGTACTTGTATTGATTTGATTTCCAGGTTCGTGTAATATTGTTGCCTCTTTAACTAGCTAAACAAAGCTAGCTTAGGCTCAGGCAGTCAGGCACGAAGTTAAACAAGCCAGTTCGACTTGACTCGTGTATCTTAACGAGCTAACATGTTAAGCTCAAGATCAGCTTATAAGAAACTCGAGAACTAAATTGCTTATTTTTTTTCATTTCTTTTAGTTAAGCATTAACATGTGATTAACTCTTAAAACATCTACCGACAAATAATTCATTTTATCATCGATCTCATGTCCAATAATACCTCATTCAATCATAGACCATTGTTTGCATATATTCAAGAATCAAGGGCAAAAGAATCCAGAGCAAAGAGGACCCGCTTATTAACATTGTTCAAGTTTTTTCGACAGTTTTAAAACTTGATTGATTTGTACGGCAAACTATTTCTAAGGCTGGAGGGAGTGGTATAAAAC
This sequence comes from Helianthus annuus, assembly GCF_002127325.2. NCBI lineage: Eukaryota > Viridiplantae > Streptophyta > Magnoliopsida > Asterales > Asteraceae > Helianthus > Helianthus annuus. Next base: position 132,476,593 of record NC_035433.2, on the reverse strand, counting down.
CCCTAAGGGATTTATCACGTCACCTCAGCGTCATGTCATGTCCACGTCACACATTGAGCTTTAAAGCCCCTTCCTTTAACATGCAGGGTGTGGTATAAAGCTCCCCCCCCCCCCTCTTTACACTATAGCGCCCCCTTTTGACCAACACCTTCATCGTTCAAATCAATTACCCCTCGTTAACGTGCTGGTGAGCTTACGATGGGATGACGCCCCCCTTTCACTGCCGTGGTGTGGTCGATGGGGCCTCCGGGGCGCTATGGAGGATGAGGTGACGCGGTAGCGTTAAGCCACACCCACCTAGGGTTGTTCACGAGCCGAGCCGAACCGAGCGGACCTTTGCTCATGCTTGGCTTGTTTACAAACCGAACCGAGCGGAGCGGCTCATTTAAAACCGAGCCTCAAATCAAGCGAGCATTTTTCGAGCATAAATATTCCGAGCGGGCGTCGAGCGAAGTCCGAGCGATTTGAACAACCGTGTCGCCCGATTGAAATTCGATAACAGAGCTAGTAACAATGTTTGGTCTCAAGTTTTTATGTCTTTAAAAAATGCACGTTTCATGAAATAATATTTTTCTTATGAATAACAATGTTGTGGCCGATGAGGCGATGATCATATTGCACGAACAAATTACGTTGAGAGCAGAAGCTGATCGACTTAGGGTAACGACATGAAACACTGAGGGGATAAGCGGCTTGTCGTTTATCGATTAGGATTTAACTTTTAGGTTTTGATATTAATTTTTTTATTGGCTTGGTTGGGCTAGCACGTATAGATATAGTTGTAAATTTGTATATAGTGGATCAAAATCTAATAGAGTGACATATATAAAACTATAAATTTTATTTATATTTAAGTATATATGTATGTGTAATGTGTGTGTATATATATGTATAATATATATTTGTGTATATATATGTGTATATACATGTTTATATATGTATGTGTATATGTGTATGTATATATATATATATATATATATACTAATTATTAGTTAAAATTAATAACTCGAGCCGAACCGAGCCGAGCAAACCTTTGCTCATGCTTGGCTCGTTTACAAACCGAACCGAGCAGAGCGGCTCGTTTACAACCGAGCGTCAAATCGAACGAGCATTTTCCGAGCAATTTTCGAACGAGCGTCGAGCGAGCGATAAGCGGCGAGCGATTTGAACGGCCCTACACCCACCGGCCTAATGACAATCATTGGTTTTAAACTTTTAATGATGATACCATCCTCTTTTGTAATAATGATTAATTAGTCAACTATAAATATCAATTTTTTAAACTAAAAAGGTGATCTTATCCGAAAATCTTTATATATCAATGTAAGATGATTGTCAACAGAAAACTAATCATATTTTAAATTTTTTGTAATAATCTTATGTAAAAATAATTATGATAAAACTAACTAAAGTTTATCATTATGTTGTCAGAGCTCTGGAACGGTGATGAATCGATAGAACGTTCGTGTATCCGTAATTTCTAAATAAATTAAGAAATTTTTATTAATTCGACACACAGTGGTGGATCTTGCCCGTTGAACGTGCCAGGGCCGAAAGACACGGGCACTAAAAAAAGCCCGGGCCAAACATAGTATATATAAAAAATTTCGATCGAAATGCGGAAAATTAGCACTACGGCCGAAAAACTTGCCCGGGCCGTGACCCTGCCACACCCCTACTAAGAACCGCCCCTGTCGACACATGAACATAGATAAAATGTTATTTTAAACATATTTTAATAAACATATCGCATCCGAAATACGGCCATATTATTAATTTTTCAGGATATCATAACACATAAATTTTAAGGCTCGTGACAATCGTTAAGCACCACAAATAACACACCTGCCGACATAATTTCACACCTCCTAATTTGTTATGTGTTTTCTTACTTTGTATAATTTTTTAAGAAGTTAAATTACACTTAGGGGTGTTCAAAAAACTCGTGGCTCGTAGCTGTGCGAAACTCGCTAGAAGAAAGCTCGGCTCGAAATTGGCTCGGTTGTAAACGAGCCGAGCTCGAGCTTGGCCTGACTCGGCTCGTGAGCTGGCTCAATAAGGTTTACATCCTTCATTTTTTTTGTCCCACTCGCTTAGAAAACAAAAATTAAGGGAGTATATCCCCTGTAAAAAAAGGTAAAGACAATGTACAAAATCAATTAACTATTTATACTTGCATATTTAGTCATATTGTTAGATTAAAGGGAAATTGACCTGTAATAATCTCATCTAGACCTTATTGGCCATTAATAATCCCACCTCAGAATAATTCCCCCACCAGTCCCACCTTTCACCTATTTTTCCTACAATGGTCCCCCGTTAAAAAAACTTAACGGAGTTAAGCTTTTTTCCAAATTACAAACATATTTTTAGGGCTTTTGATTAAAACGACGATACGAGTCAATTGATGTAAAACTTGCCTCGAAACGGTGCTCCAAACGATGAAACCGGCGCTTCAATTCGGGTGTTTAAATTTCTAATTAACCAAAATCAAGTCACTTGGAGCACTATTTCGAAGTAAGTTTTACATCAATGGACTCGTATCATCGTTCCGATCAAAAGCCCTAAAAAATCTGTTTATAATTTGGAAAAAAGCTTAACTCCGTTAAGTTTTTTTTAACGGGGGACCATTGTAGAAAAAATAGGAGAAAGGCTGTTAGGGAGAATATTCTGAGGTGAGATTATTAATGGCCAATAAGGTCAAAGTGGGATTATTACAGGCCAATTCCCCTAAATTAAATGCCAACTATGGCCCTTAGTCTGTAAAGAAATTCATTTTTAAGGGCTTTTTAAGTAGTAAATTTTGCGGTTCTTCGTAAGTTTAAGCTAGATCAAGCCAAGCCAAGCCGAGCTAGCTCGAATTCTAATCGAGTCGAGCTTGAGCCTCAAACCCCAGCTCAATTTGAAATTCGAGCTCGAGCCAAGCCAGCTCGAATCGAGTTTGAGCCGAGCTCGAGCGGGTCTAGCTCGGCTCGACTCAACTCGACTCGTTTACAGCCCTAATTACAATAAATCCGTCTTTGCCGAGGCTCAAACCCTTAAACTCAAAGGTTAAAACACCTTAATTCTAATGGTTTTATTAATTCCACCTAATCCCCCACCCTTGTATAAAGTTAAACCTACCAACTTATTTTTAATAAATATTTTACTTTTATAACGTATCACTAAGTTATATATTCGCTAGAAACTTGAATTTATTTTTAACTTTATCCATTTGGCGCAGTAACTATATACGTTAATATTGGAATTTCATCATTATAAAAGGTAAATCGTATTTTACGAAGCCTTCTAAAAATAAAAAGTGTGTACAGACATAATGGATCGCACAAAATAACACAATGTCGAGCAAAATATAACACAATGCCAAAAAATATAACACAATGTCGAGGAAAAAGACACAACAAGCCACAAAAAAGACACAACGACGTAAATATAGAAAAGACACAATGATAATAAATAAAATTTTCTAAAATCTACAACCTATAAATCCAAAAGTGAAAACCTAAAATCTAACAACGTAAAGTTCGATGAGACGGTTTCAATGCCGCTTGAATGAGGTCAACCGGAGTCCATTTGATCCCCCTTGTACGACTTCTTATTTTTGGAAGCCTTTATATTTGATCCTAAACCATATTATATATATATATATATATAGGGGAGGGTTTAAATGAGAACGCTAAATATTGTGAGAACCGTGAGAACAAATGAAAAAACCGCGAGAACTTGGTCAAAAACGAATCAAATTCAAATTTTTTAACATTTAGTTTTAACATTTAGTTTGGGTGGGGTGGAGGTTTAGGGTTTTTCTAGGTTTTTCTCGGGTGGGGGAGGGGGTGGAGGGTTTAGGTTTTTGGATAGTTTTTGGTGGGGTATAGTTTTTTTTAAGGGGCGGTGGGTGTTTAGGTTTTTGGGTGGTGGTGGGGTGGGGGTTCATTGTTTGTTTTGTTTTATTTTGGTTATGTTCACATTGGTTCTCGCCCTAAAGTTGGTTCTCGCATGAACCTTACCCTATATATAGGGGCAGGATCTGGAGAAAACGCTCTAAAGTGTGAAAACGGTTCCCATCCGTTGTATTAAAACAATCTATGAACTAAAACAAAGTGGTGACATTTTTGTAAATATCAATGGCTTTCGTAAAGTGCGGAGTTTATTAAGGGTAAAAGGGTCTTTTGACTGAAAAAAGGAAATGCCAAACATGCCACTCGTTGTCACATAAATGATAAAAGCCTCTGAAACGCCAGAATGATAAAGTCTCTGAAATGCCAGAGGCTTTATTGCTTTTCATTTATTGTAAAGAACTCCCGCCAAAAAATACGCGCCTAAAACATCATTATGCAAAAGGAACAATGTATCCCTTTCATTTATCATACTTGAAATAAACGCCATTCTCTACAAAACGCCAAACCCCAAAAACTTCAAAACACACAACAAAAAAAAAAATAACAAACATTATCTCTTAGAGGTTCAACGCATCAATCAATAGGTTTGCTATCAAATATTCGACGGCAGAAAAAGGGTAACGGTGAAAACTGTAAACGACATACTGAACATGGAAGAAGATGTTTAGAGGCGGATACTAGAACTTGGCGTTTCTTTGTATAACTTGTTTGACAAAACACAGACTGTGATAAGAAGATTGACAAAAAAATTTCAAGGGATTAATCAAAATCAAATTGTCGAGTCAATCATTGAATCATGGCTGTAACACCACGTAAAAACGTGTCCAATTATGTAAAGACACGTGTCCTAAACTCTAAATATGTGAAAGATTGAATTTAAAGGACTAAAGTTGTCAAACGACGAAAGTATGTATGCGGAGGGACTAAAAGTGTCAACATGCCAAACTTGTGCCTCTGAATGACCACACATGAAGAATATATTCTTAAATGAGTGATTAATTGGATATAAGAAGCCGTTTATGAAAATAATCGAAAGATTATAAACTACAGGGCTTAATTGTGTCAACATGTTAATTCTTACCTCTGAGTGACCTTTTAACGAACCCGAGGCTTCGTAATATTCAAATATACTCTCAAGAATAAGTGACATCAGTTTCACATGGTTTCGAGATCGTTACGCAAGTTTTCAAGACTTTGGGTTAAAAGCGTCAATGTATAGAAACTTATGCTACGGTGATCGTTTAACTAAATTGGGCCTAACGAAGTTTGGTTATACTCCCTTGAACCTCTACAAACTAACTACAAGGTCCTTTTATGCCAATAACGAGGTTATATAAAGTTTTAAAGGATCAGGGACAGAAACTGCCAAAGCTGAAATTGTTTTAACCTAATCAGAGGGTTGTTGCGGCCCGCGTAGACTCCCTTTGAGTCTTACGCGGCCCGCGTAAAAGTGCCCAGCGCAGAAAACTCTTGCCAGCTGCAGGTTTCAGCTCAGAACCGACTTAAACTCATTCAAATTGATACCATGGGCTGATTGTCGGACTTGTAATACCACTAGGACACCTGGGGTGATCCTAGATACCTCCTAAACACCTGCCTTGATCTTGTTTCATGGCAATCAACTATATAAAGACACTTAAGTGTCATGTTCTTTTGCTCATTTCATTTGCATTCACTCCTACACTCTCATCTGGAGATACCTGGCCTTAAAGGGAGCTCAAGTTTGTAGAAAAGATAACTAGGACCCTTTGTAAGTGTCCTAGCCCCCTTCCTTAGTTCAGTTTTTAGTTTAAAAACCGAAAAGTCAAAGTTATCGTAAATTGACTTTGACTTTCGGTTTAATCACAAATGGTCCAGCCACTGTCCGAATTAAAAGTGGTTATGTGACCATATTAAGGTAGGTGATTAACCCTTAAAAGGGCACCTCCTAATTATTTCGTTTGCCTAGTTAATTGTCGGGTCAAACTAATAAGTCAAAAAGTCAAACTGACTAGAATTTTAAATAATAATTATAACTAACAATGCAGAGGTTATAAATCATATTTTATCATTCTAATAACTTGGTAATTAGTATTTGAACATGTCTAAGCATGTTCAATCCGACAATTATCAGTTTAGGGGTCGGTTCACAATCGAAAGTCACAAAAGCTTGACTTTTGCTTTGACTTTCAGTTCTGACCCGATTAAGCTTAATCCTTCCATGTTTTAAGCTTCCATTAGGACCACTTTACATTGTAGTATAACCCCCTGGAGTTATATTACCTGGTCCTTAGTAGTTTGAATTATATACTTATGTTCGTTATTATGCTTATAAATGCCATTTTGCCCTTTTGACATATGAACAAGATTTTTAGAAATGTGAGAGGACAAAAACCTTTGTTACTGATATATAAGTATGTCCCGAAAATTTGACATCACTTCTTGGTCTCAAACAGGAGTTATGCTCGATATCGTAAATAGAAGCTTTTTATTAATTTAATGGCGATATCTTGCATAAATCATGTTTAAGCATAGGTTTTGACCCAAAACTCATCACCTATGTTAATGTGATACCCGTTTATTTTATTTAGTTTTGAATAATTTATTTTATTATTGTTTGTTTTATTTTGTTTTGAAATTTAAAATAAGTAAAGTTAGGATTTATATGCTGGCACTATTTAAATTTATGATATAGTTGGTGTTTATTCAATTTGAATTTTTCTATATAGAGATACACATAAACGTGTTTAAGGTTTTATTACTTGATATTTATTATTTATTAGTTAAAATTAATTATATAATAAAGGGAAGAATGATGATAATATGGGAATGGAGATAATCTACAAAATCGTTAGGAAATCATTCCTTTTCTTTTCCTCTCACGTCAAAGCTTGCACTCCAAATCCATCGGGATTTTTCGACTACATAATCGCAATAGTCATCATGATGAGGGTTACCAATATAGTTAAATAGGAGAGTTGTGCATCTGAGAAGGGTCACGCCCAAGGGCGGACCCAAGCATAATTCAAGGTGGGCGGGCGTACCCCCGGGGAAAAAAAATTTAGTGCTAAGTTCTGTCGAAAATTCCGTCCGCACCCCTTGAAATTTTTCGTCCGCACCTCATGGAATTTTTCGACCGCACACTTGAAAGTTTTCGTCGGCACCCCTTAGGTAAAAAGTATTATCAATTTATATTTTAACTTTTTTAGTAAACTCTTATTTTTTAAAAAAATACTACCTAAATTATATAACTTTTAATACCTAACTAAACCCAAATACCTATACCTTTACCCACTTATAATTCCTAACTAGCTAGCCCACTAAGTCTTAGCCCATTAACCAAACCCTACAATATTTCAAACTATATTAAAATAATTAAAGCCCAAAACCTTTAGAAATTCTCTCCCGCACTCTCTCTCTTTCTCTCTCTCTCTCTTGCGTCCCTGCACTGCCAACGAACAAGTGAACAACATCACCCAGCGACAACAGTCCAGCAGCCGGCGACCACCGTAATCAGCCTCCATACCACCGTTGTTTGACACCACATCTAACCGGAATCCGAACACGGGTAAGTTTCTTTGTTATTTTGATGATTTTGGTTGATATTATAGGAGAAAAAAGGGTAATAAAGTTGTTAAATAGGTTTGAAATTTTGTGTGTTTTGACGTTGTTTATGGTTGTTTAGATGATTTTTAGGGTGATTATGTTGTTTATATATTTTTATGGTGATTACAACTTACGTTATGATTTCAAGGGCTTGAATAGTTGAAAATTAAAATTAAAATTGAAACATTATGTTATAGAGTGATGAACTTATGTTATATAGAGAAAGAATTGCTTAAGAAATTAGCTTTAGATGATGTTTTGGATATATTTCAAAAAATGAAAACCCGTAGGGCGTCGACGTTTTAGTTATGTTTGTAACAAGGTTTGACATGTTTTTGATGATTATATAAATTTAGTTTGATGTTCATTTGTTTTACATGACCCGACCCGACCCGATACGAACCGATTTTTTTACTTATGTACCTAGGGGCCTAAAATTTTTAAAAATGTTCCGCACCCCCATAAAAAAATTCCTGGGTCCGCCACTGGTCACGCCCTTCTTCTACCCTACTTTGAATCGCCACCACAAGTTGCGCATCTGGTTCAAGCCGAGGTTCCGGTGATCAGCCACATCCGCGAGTCGCCATCTAAACTACTAATCATCCCAAGGTAAACGATGTTCCTTAATGCCATTATATTCTGCGTAGAATCTACTTCGGGGCAGTCGACGAAGAATCCGACGACTGCATCTTGTTCATTAATACCCTCTTTTATTGAAGGTTCACCATTGTCATGACAATTCTTTTGAAATCACTTGTACTATATCAGTTAGTAAAGATTTTTCCATAAACTGAATGATGAGTTAGTTATCTGTAAATAGATTTAAGAATATGTATTTTCCTGATTAATTAACCATCATGTTACGGTTCCTGTACTAATTACTTAAAAGTGTTCGACTGGTCAAGTTTCTCGGACTGGTAATCATACCATCGTGGTGTTGTCGTAATCGAGTATATATTAAATTCCACATAGGATCATGTAGATTAATTCAGTTTAACGTAAATAAGGATTATGATCGAGATCTATATAGAGATAATGGAAACCATCTGTTTCTTTTTACTATGAAGTTTTATGAATTGTTTTCTTTTTATTTTGATTTTTATTTTTTTCATGCGTATAATAGTAAATCAATGCCTTCTGATACAAAGGTAATGGTGATAATCTACTAAATCTAATAATTCCAGTACTGGCCATATTTTATGATCAAGTATACTAGCAACATATTTTTATCGTTACAATTTTATAACAAATATTATACGTTTATTATTCGGTAACATCGAGTAATTATTCTTATCTAGCATCATACTTGCTTGTAGAGTTGAAGATCAACAAGTTAAAGCAAAACACATAATTAGGGGATTAACGTGTTTCAGAAACTCAACTAGTCGAATAGGGACTCAATTTAGATAGCGAATCATTTCTTTTAACATATGATCTTAGTACGCGTTATTCATATAAATGTAGGCGTTGTCGTGAGAAGCGATTGTAAAGTTGTTTGACTAGTGAGCCTTGTTCAGGTAAGATATTGTTTTCTGAAATCACGGGTACACATCAAAACTATTTTACTTATTATTGCAAGTTAATTTTGATTCATGTGGGTATTATATGCACATGATCTAATATGGTGGGTCAGGTTACGGGTGTAGTATTTATTTGTACTATTGTTCGCATGATGACTTTAGTTAGTTGCTTGTGTGATTATTATACTTGCCAGTGATGAAAATCGCCTTTACATAATACGAAACGATGTAGACGACACTAGACTTTGAATCTCTAAGACACATGCACGCTAAGGATCTTAAAAGAATAAAGATTAAAGAAAGACTTAGAAAAGAAGATAAAGAACTAAAAAAAAAACGAACATGATTGAGAGGTAATACTCTCTGATGGATCCATCCCAAGATTTGGTGTGCATACACCATGAGCGGTACGTGGCAACTAAGATTTTAAAGACACGCCCAAGAGCCACATGCGTGAAGTACTTGCTTGCTATTGTCTACGGACGATGGCTAACGACAACAGTGAATTGCTTTTGTGCTCCTTCACTTAGTCGGTTGTAGTGGACTTTCCCCCGACCGGTCTACCCGATACGCATGGTTTACCATGTGTAGTTCTGGAGACCTAAGGACTATAAGGACTATCCTCCACGTGGTTTTTAACGATGAAAGATGAATGTTGAAAGATAACGAATAAAACCACGTGATACGATAAAGATAAAGGTTTATGATATGAATGCGATAAGATGAAAAGATAAAGATTAGATAAGATGACGATAGGCACGATCTTAGGGTTGTTTGCTTGATCATGTTGTGGTGTTTGGATCATAAGTTGCAATCACATGAAACGAATGATTTAATGAACTAATGATATTTTACTTGTTTATGATTTAACCTTTATCTTACTCGGCTTTAAAAAGCTGACACTTGTTTTCGAAAATCGATGTGTATCATTTTCAGGTTAGTTAACATTGTTAGACATGAAGCTAGTGAGGAACGGGTAGAGAAACTTTCACAGGTCGTTTATGTTCTTAATTATATGTAAAGGTTCGTTTATGATTCTATTGCTATGAATGACGAGTAACACCAAATTTTTTTTTGACAATTAAATCATTTTTTTAAATGTTTTTATGGTTTAAATATATGACTGGGAGTTTCCGCTGCGAAAGAAAATTTTTGGGAACTTAATATTTTATTTAAGAAAATACGGGGTGTTACAGTTAAGATATTATTTTTAAGGATTTTTGGAATTTTTTATCAGATTATAATCTGATCATATCATTGAGTTCTTGTATAATTCGGTAAATGACGATAATACCTTTTTTATGCATAAAATGAGATTAACAAATGATTTGAATGCCAAACCTTTTCCTACTAATTTTATACATTAAATAAATTATTTTGGACAATTAAAACTGATCAAAATCTCAGATTTTCATAAAACACTTTAATTATCGTCAATTAGCGATTTTACGCTAATTAGGTGCATAGTATGGTTTTAAACCATATTTAACACCTAAGACTTGTTACCTACTGAACTTTTAAGTAAATTTTAATATAATTACAGTAAGTATAAGTCATGAACTCAGACTTCCAAAAATGTCCTTAAAAGCATATGTGAAATGACCAAAATGCCCTTTCGGGGCATAGTTTGGCCATAAATGGTAATTATCACACATGTATAATATCTTACTGATATGATTTGATTAAATAAATATTTTTACTGATTACCAAAGAGCAGAACCTCAGTTTATTATAAAAATCTCTTTTATAATCTTTAAAATGACCAAAATGCCCCTACGGGACTTAAATTTGGTTTTAAATACTTTTTGGGCATATATGTTAACATCCTACTGATGTATTAACATATTCTAAGCATAGTAACATTTGAGACCTGCATATAATTCATTTGGTTACCCTATGCGTTCGGATCGGTTTATGTGACTAGTTTACGTAAAATAGCCGAAACGGGTTTAACCTTATCATTAAATCTTCAAATTCCAGAATGTGTTTAGTTTACCCATATTATACAAGTATCCTATCGGGTCTAAACCACATTCTATTCCGGTCTCCGCTTAATCTAGCGTGTAGAACCGTAAAGTATCCTTCCAACTAACCGGTCTAAGTCTTTGACTTAAATAAAGGCCCGTTAGTATCCTAATAGGTTATTAAACCTTCCATATAGATTGAGTAGCTTCAGTAGAAGGTATTTCGTAAGGCTTTAGGAATATACGGCTGAGTTACTTCTTCACATCTAGCTAAGGTAAATACTTTTAACTTATTTTCCCTTATACGGGCTTGGGATACGGTATTATTATAATACTGCTTGGTCGGGTATGAAATCATTTAATCAGATTGTGACTAATAAATTTACATAACCCATTTTAATCTGTCTTGTTTGATAGCATAAACATTGGGGGTTAATACGACCGTGTCCTGGATATCCTCGGCTCATTTCCTTTGAAAATGGCCACGACCTATGCACGGGGTGTAGGCATACACCTGACAAATGCAAATGCTAAAATAAACCCACATGTTGGGAATAATTCCTTTGTGGGTTCTATAAGTGGTGAGTCGGTTAATCATGACCGACTTCCAAACCGGCCCCAATTGTATGACAAACATGTAAATCTGTATACAAGATTATTTTAAATAATTGTCCCAAGTTATAAATGATTTGTGCCTTGTGCACTTAAATCAATTTTCATAAATATTTTTAAAATGAGTCAGTTAATTGTATTTACCAGTGAAAACCGACGTATTTTCCAAAGACTGATTGACAGGTACCTCACCTAAATAGGATGGAGCTACTAGGTGTCTAATAAGAGGATATTGCAAATCCCTAGATACCTGAAGTCTATTATTTCAGTTTCTTGTATTTTATTTTATGATCCGCCTGTGGATCTCTATTACAACCAAGTCTGTATATTCTTTTATTTGGACACTCGGGCACTATGGTTTGTAATAGTAATTATTCACCAAGCCTTCCGCTGTGCTATTATATTGTGTGTATTGACTATGATGATATCAACTACATCACGATACTCCCCGCCGGGCCCACCGGTAATATGTGGAAATATCGGGGTGTGACAATTGCATTACGATGAAGATTATGAATTGGTAATGGTTGTGTGGAATGATGGGTAGGAAGATGACCACATAGTTGATGACATACTAACCAACGTGAGACTTAGGTTTATAGAACAGTTATGCAATGCAAGATGATTAAACGCTGAGATAACCCCGACAGTGGCTTCGTTGGAGGTAATGTTTAAATGGAAGCACTTGGGGACAAGGACGCCGTTAAAACTGAAGATGAAGATGAGTACATTGAACAAGAATCGGAAGAAGAAGATGAGGGGAGTGATGGGTACTTCTCAGATGTAATCCAATCGGATGATGAGTTCTGAATAATGTTTTCATGTGTTATGGTGTTTTATGTTTTATGTTTCCTTCTGTTTTAACTTTGATGAATGCATAAATTATTAATCTATGAAACGCCAATAATTGTGTGTTAAGTGGTTTGGGGTAATTTCAATAGTTAAAAAGGGAGGACTAAAAGTAATTAATAACAAGTAAAAAGCCAAAAATAAAATAAAAATAAAAATAAAACCTCAGTTTAATATTAACGCCAAAATTCTGTTATTAAAAAATTAAACCTCGGTATAATATTAACGCTAAAAAAATAAAACCTCAGTTGCAAAAAATAAAATATGAGGACAATTTCTTTAAAGAAAACACCAAAGCTATTCTTCGCTTGTATCTGCTCTGGAAGACCATGTCATCTTCTTTTGATTATCGGCTGTGTGCATATGGATGCATAGTGTCCGAATTGTTTACCATTCTTACACTGTCTTTCTTTCGCCCCATCTTCTTTTTTGTCTTTTCAGTTGCCTCCTCGTGATTGGATTTTAATCGCTTACGAGATCCAGATCCTTTAGACTTGTAACCAACAGAACTCTTATGGGATTCTTGTCATTTTGGTAATGCCTTGTTATCTCGACAAATCTATCCCTCGTGCTAGGAGCTAGGGCAACAAACTGCATATCATGAACCTTCTTCATGTAGGATTGGACATGATCCTTGTACAAGGAAATATCCTCTTTGTTGCTCAATAAACGATTCAAAGTATACACGGTCACAAAAATAATTTCTCCCATCACACCTTGAAAATAAGCATCAAGCTTAGTTATAAAATCACGGCTCATTGTGTAATTAGTATGACGATTTGGAGTAGCATCTTTATTCCATCTGTTAAGAATATATTGTTTTGGAAATTCCCAAATGTCCACGCTACTCAAAACGTAAAAGTCATGTCTACATAACAAACCAAACTGCTCGAAACGCTTACATGAATAACTGCTGGTGCAATCAGACTTTCGAAACATTACCTGAACACGCCATGATATAGTCAGACTAACACCAGAGAAAAAAACATGCAGGCTGAAATGTATTGATAAAACGCCATAGTATATCAAGTAAAAGCAGTGGCGGACTGTTGTTTATGGTAAGAATAATATCAGGAACATAGATGAGTAAGTAGGCGGTCTATTGTTTGTGGTAAGAATTATCACACTTACTTTGATGAAACCCTAATGTAAGTACAAAATCCGTGAACCTTTGATACCATGCTCATGGTGCCTGTTTTAAACCATAAAGAGATTTCTTTAATAAACACACATGGTCCAGAATATACCGTCGAAATCCCATTGGTTGGTATATATAAACTGTCTCGTTGAGGTTATCATGAAGGAATGCATTGGTAACATCTAATTGATGGATAGGCCATTACTGAGATAATGCAAGGATGAACACGGTACCTATACCGGACTAAAAGTCTTACCACAATTAACCCTAATATGTTAATTACTCTCGTCACAAACTAATCGAGCCTTATAACATTCCAATGTACCCTCTGAATGAAACTTATGAAAAAATAACCACATGCTTCTAATAACATTCATGTGTGCATTGAATTCAATGGTCATGGCACTATGCCATTCCGTGGTGGACAAGGCTTCCTTAGGATTTCTAGGGATAGGGACAACTGTAGATGAGTAGAGATTAAGAATATGCTTTGGTTTCAAATTACCATCTATAACACTCGTACGAATGGTTCGAGAGGGAGGTGAAGGAGGAAGGGACAGTACGAGAGGTGAGTTTGACTCTGTGTGTGTGGCTGGTGATGGGTCGGGCTCTAGGTATGTAAGTTGGTTTTGTTTGGGTCGACGGTGTTGTGGGTAGGTGTTGTTGTGAGGTTGGAGTGGTCGGGTGGGCTACAAGGTTGGGCCGCTGGGGTGGGCCAGGTGTAACACCCCGACCGTGTAATACAACAAACCGCGACGGAAACGTTGGGGAGTCATGTCACAAAATCATTGTTTCACAACACATGGTATTTGAAGTTTCGTTTTATTTCGTTAATAGACTCATTGTTTTGATACAAACCAAATAAATATAAACAATTGTCTTTCAAGTTTTAAAGTCACTAAGGCCTGCGTCCATCCTATGTGAAGCAAGCAATCAATAATCGTCACATAATAGAACCTGTAACATATGTGAAAAACAGTCAGCATAAAAAGCTGGCGAGTACATAGGTTTTGTATGTCAAATTCATGGATTTGAATTCATATTGCAATACCTCGTCCAACTTCGAGAGTCGACGAGTATAAATCTTGAAATTAAAAAGTGTTTGATACTGCAATATGTTTTTATCAACTTTACAAGTTGATATAAGTAAAACAAAACCTTGTAGCCATGAATCTTGACCGAAAACATTTGTTTTGTAAAACCAAGTAGTAAATCGTCTTTGAAAGAAAACTTCATATGGTTTATATCTTTATGTAAACATCGTTGTGTGACATCATTTGAAAACATTCGTTCAAGTGATCTAGATAACGCTACGACATGTAATGTGATAAAAGCACTTATATATAGGAAGTGCCAACGGCGTATCCACCATGTTTTTATCGCATTACACCCGTCTCGTTATCTAATCACTTACCATAAACCCATCGTCCAAATCGTCCACGTTATAAATCAATTGTCATTCGTCCGTGTTATAAACCAATCGTCATTCGTCCTTGTTTTAAACCAACCATCATTCGTCTTTGTTTTAAATCAATCGTCAATCGTCCTTGTTTTAAATGTGAAAACTTTTGGTCGTTCTTTAATGAACACATTCAAACCTGTGTGACTCGACTATACTACCCATGGGGTATCTTTAATAGACCCTGAAAGGCCTCTTTAACTCGACTAACAAATCAACACATGATTTGTTAAAATAACAGATTCTGTTGTTACCCCAAACTATCCACCAAATCCAGTGAATAACCCAATAACGGGATTATCAGTCCTATTGTACCATAACATACTACTGGTTGGCTTGATCAAAGCTAATGAATGTCATTCGTGTTATGAACTAACGCACCAACAAGTTCGTTCACATTATTGAAATCATCATGTTTAATATAACCATAGTCTTTGTTTTGAAAACTTGAAAAGCATTTAGCACATATGAGTCACCCCAAAACAATTGAAAGCATAAAAGAGGGGGAGCTATGTACTCACTTGGGATTGCAAAGTATCCTTGAATCAAGTGAAATATCAAAGCTTCGTACGTGTCCTAATGTGTCCTAACATCGGGTAACTATATTAAAGTAACGGTACATGATCGGAGGAATCGGATAGAATGAGGTCTTGTAAACCAAATGAGTGTTGGAACTCATGTGAAATGGTTTAACAAAGTCTACATTCTGATTTGAAAGTAATCCTAAGTGCTTTTGACCCGTTACGACCCATTAAGGTAGCTTATGCTATGTTAACGTGTCATTTGTGTAACTACGCGTTCGGATGGTTAAACAAGTCCTATGATAAGTCTTAAATGCCAACATGTTTGAAAATGTTATAATATCAGTTTAGGTGTCAAAAGTTTGGTCACATATGCTTAAATCAGATTTATGCATGAAAAGGGCATTTTTGTCATTTTCTAAGGGCATCTAAACAACCTATCATACAACTAACCAAACGAAGTGACCATAAGGTATAACTGTCACACCCCGAATTTCCACGTGTCAACCGGTGGGCCCGGTGGGGAGTATCGTGACGTAGTTGACACAATATTTAAATGCACAGCGGAAGCAAAAGATATATATATTACCATCCGAATAAAAGTAATATCCAAGTATTACAACGGAAAGTAAAAAGATCCACAGGCGGATCAAATAAAAGAAAACTATTCAACAGACTTTAGGCGCCTAGAACTTGCAAGATTCCTTATTAACGTCCTGAGCAGCTTCCTGCCTATTACGTACCTGTACCTGTCACTTAGACTTTTGAAAATACATCAGTTTTCACTGGTAAATACACTCAACTGACTCATTTGAAAAGAGTTTAGGAAAATTGATTTAGATGCACCAGGCACAAACTATTTCGACACTTTGATTAAAATGCACAGAGGCAAGATTAATCTTTTATAACTTGGGGCAATTATATTTAATCTTGTATACAGATTTACAAGCTCGTTGTACGTTCAGGGCCCGATGTAGAAACCGAGTCAAGATTAACAGACACGTCACAAGTATAGGCCCACTGAGCGTGAGATACTGATGTGCTGAAAATGGGTCAAATAAAACTAACTAAATTACCCTATTTCTAGACTCACTAAGCTTTAAATTTATAAAACTAAGACTCGACCTAAACCCTAAATCACGCAACCGGCAAGTGAACCGATCGACGTAGTAAAGCTAAAGTAAGTCCGAGTGTCGAACCCACGAGACTCTACTGACTACGCTACGACTCTATCTAGACTCAAACTGACACGACATACTAAATTGTTTATTAATTTGGGGGGGGGGGGTTTCTAAAAATCCTAAATAAAATAATAAAATAATACTAGAAAGCTAGACACGAACTCAAACGAAGGGTCTGATCAGTGAGAATGAAGACTACCTAGGCTAGACGCAGGCTAAACTCAGAATGGATTCCTATATGATAATGATGTGGTGTGGAACCGGGATCTTCTAATGCTAAACCTATTAAGATACCACTAAGCCCCTCAAACACTCTCGAGGCGATTCTTGTGGCACTACCTAGGATGTTACGCTTACCGGTTTTCTAGATTTCTTGTCCGTCCTCTAGTTTCTTGAAAGTGCTTATGTAAGACGCTCTACTTTGCCGCGCGAACGTCTAAAGCAACTATGGGTTTAATCTTGGCTTAATAGACAATGGGTGGTTAATTCCTTATAACTACTCCGAGACCTATTAATATCCTCGAGCCTTTCCGCGACGAGTCTAGCAGCACACTTGATTTTAATTAATTACCGAATATTGTTCCTAAGGTTACTAGTGCACTTTTTCACCCTAAAGAATTAATGACCTATTATGTGATATAGACACTCACCTAAGTCAAGAACCCTAATTCGACTCTATTCCGTGATAAAGACCGTCACCAAGAATCGAATGGAACAAATAACCAATAAATAAATAATCACAAGCACACATATGCACCAAGACAAACTATCATAGTGTTTACAATACAAGAAAAGTCCACAACCACATCAATAATCAAATAAAAATCCAAACTTTGTCATGCCATAGTCATCGCCTAGGTAGTTTATGGTTTTAGCCGGAAAACATCATCAAAAACAAAGTCAAAAACATTGTATCAACTGAATTCATTGGTAACAAAATCTAAACAAACGAAGAACGAAAGAAAAAGGTATGTAGAACCCGAATCTTCACTCCCGACTGCTCAAAAACGCTATCCCAATGATTCCAAGCTTCCAAGATGCTTCAAGCACGTCCACAGCCTTCAATCAGCAGCCAATTCTTGCCCAAAGATGCCCAAGTTCGTAATAATCCGGCTGTGCACGCGTATATGTTATTATATAACCAAAAACCCTAACTTGCCATGCAATCCGCAACCTTCTGCCGACACAGACTCTTCAGGCGGCCCGCGTGAAGAATTGGCTTGAGCTTACGCGGGTCGCCTAGGGTTTACAATCCTGATTCGCTTTACAAATCTCTCGCGGCCCGCCTAAGATATCTGACTAAGTTCACGCGGGGCGCGAGAGGATGTTATTCCTCTATTTCTCCTTTAAGTCAATGCGGGGCGCGTGAAGTTGACTGTTAAGTCTACGCGGCCCGCCTGGGAGCCCCAGAACTGCAAATTTTCTGCGTTTCAGCTCCCGACTTCCTCGGTTTCCGTGCCAGCCTTCCGCCATTCCAGATTTCTGCTCGTTTTCGCTCCTTTTGGCTGTAAAGACCTGGAAACACAAATAAATCAATAGTATGTATATTCTAAACTAAACCGACACTAAAACTAACTAACTAACGACTAAAACCGACGCGAATACCGATGTATTTTGCAATACATCAAATATCCCCACACTTATCTTTTTTTTTCGTCCTCGAAAAAGAATAATGCAAACGGAATCATAGCCAAGATAGTCGATCGGGATAAAAGCTTAGGTTATTTTATTAAATCGATACTCGTGTTAGCCGCGATTGCAAGTATAATGATCCTCTTAAACCCAACCCGGTTTCAAGCCCTTATCATGCAATTTAGGTTCAAGTTCGGTCAATCCACCTAGGGTCTCACGCTACGAATTGCAAGTCCACCTACTCCCCCCTCAAGCTTATAGGACAAAAGGAACCACCACTGGGTTATTTCCTAACCGCCTTATACCAAGATCAAGAGAGTTTAAAATCAAATCTATTCTTCCCATTTTTTCATTTCATTTTTTTTTTCACATTTACGAGCGTAGACGTTGCTTTCCCTAATCCTAGAGGTATTCCGGCTGTAGAGTCGCTATCCCCAACCACAGATTACATAGGCCTCGGTACTTTTTATTTATTTTGCAAGGTCGATTTCACACATTCTAGCGGTATTCCGGCTGTAGAGTCGCTATCCCCAACCACAGATTACATAGAATGGCTACTTTCATTTAGTTTCTAGCTCGCTTATTTATTTATTTATTTTTTTTTCAACGAGATAATGACCAAAAACTCTAACGATCTTAGCTTATAACGGCATCCCTTATACTATTATTGGCGGTTTCAATTTCCCCACTTTCCCTAGATGAGAACCCACTAGTAGACCGACAATTAGGTATAATTAATATCAAAGGAACCCGAAACCGAATCAAGCCTACCCGCGCATCCCAAACTAGACACAAGCACGATTTTTTTATCTCATATTATTATTATTTGAACCCGATCAAAAACCCGACTTTTCTATCATTTTCCGTTTTTATTTTGCAAATTTCTTATTTCAAAAGACATTTTCTATTTTTTTTTATTTTTTTATTTTTTCAAAAATTTTTTTTTTCGACTCAAGACTCACTAACTACAAGTTCCCATCCCCACACTTGAATGTTGCATTGTCCCTAATGCAAGGATGTAAACCTGAATCCTAAAACCTAAAAACAAAAATAAATAAATAAATATACAAGTATACAAGTATACAAGTGGAACGACTTAGCTGAATCATATGTGAGACTGTCAGTATGCCAGTCGATACCACACATGCCCTCCAATCCAAAACGCGCTCAGCAAACTGTACTAACTCGGACACGCGAACGGAAGCGGCAAAACAACCTAACAATCATAATCAATCCACCAAAATAATATAACATAATAAGATCAGTGTCACATCCATCAACCAAACCCAACCCTACCAACCAGTATATCATATCAAATACAGACCAAAATATTAGGATAAAAACAGCAATAAATAAAAAACCAAAAGATATAATCTCCAAAGACCCTGCTGTGTATCCTCAATCTCCTCCAGCTGCACCCTCCTGATCACCTGCAGGATCCTCCTGCTGTGGCTGCCAAGCTGCTGGCGCCTGCAAATGGAAGTGATCATATATAACCTGCAAACCCTCTCGTATCTCCTGTCTAACCTCCTCCACTCTATCATACAAACCCTCCAAAGTCAGCGGCACTGGCCGCGGCTGCCTGAAAGGATACTCCCGTGCTGGGAGCTGATGTCTCTGAAGTGGCACCTGGTACCGCTCCGGAATCGTGGTGGTCGCTGCCTCCTCGGCAGTCGGATCCGGAGACGGTGGTGCTGGCAGAATCTCTGTCCATGCTAGCGGCTCGATAAACGTGACGATCCTAGCTAGCTGTAAACTCCTCAACTCCACGAGAGATGGAGCGGGTCCCTCAGTCATCCTCTCCGCCGGAAACTCAGCAAACACACCCAAATTGGCTGCCAACATAGTGATATACGGCCCACCATACAATCTGGCCGTACCACCCCCCTTCTTCGGCCTCGCTAAGGACCATGCCAAAATACTAGCTAGGTTGGCCGGCCGCCTCTCAACCATGCACATCAAACAAAACAAACTGTGCTGGTTTACCTTGTCTCCCTCGTGCTTTCCTATCAAAGTAGAACATAAAATCTTGTGCACGAACCTGTAAACCGGATCTCTAATGTCTGACGCCACCAAATTGCTAGAATATGGTGAAATAGCAATGGTGTGCCAGAAACGTGCCAAATCCTCCTTCACGACACACGCCTCTGCCGGGTCTCTCAAAACCTGCCTCAATAAACCTCTAAACTCATCTGACCCAACCTCCTCAGCCGAATACAACCCTGTCGCCTCTGCAAACTGCATCAGACTCATATTGTAAACCTGTTTGCCCAACGCAAACGAAACCACATCCGGCTGATCGAACCCCCCGGGTGCCTATAAATGAATGTGGAGTGAAACTCCATAGTCAGCTCAAGATACTGCGGCAACTCACACTCCACCGCCCACCTAAACTTATCCCCTAGAAGCTCCTGAACTCTCTCGACCTGTCCCAACTTCCTAACCAAATCCCAGTCAATCCTTTTACTCTCTAACAACTTCACCTTCTTAATTGCCTCGAATTTCATAAACTCATATGACCCCACCGTAAAACGCAACAACGGGCTCTCAACCAGCCTCTCACTCTGCCCGTGTGGGGTCCCAGCATCCCTGTATGTGATCTCTCGAAGTACCGGAGCATCCGGCTGCTCCTGTGCAGCCGCCTGAGCACGAGTATTGCGCCTCTTGCGCTTCACACCCGAAGATGATCCTTCACCTGACATCCTGTTCACAACAGATCAAATAAACATGCAAAACAGGTGAACCGTTAGTAATCACAAGCTATTTTTGGTATTTTTGAATTTTTTGATTTTTTTGGAATTTTTCTGTTTCTTTTTTATATCTATATATATATAATAAAATAATATTATAATAATGTACAATCGGACGACGGCCGTATAGCATTTCATTCGCGGCCGTTGTTCGATATAAGTGCATATCACAAAAACAACCCGAAACTAGGCCAACCTCGCCCGAATGGAGATTGAGTACGGGCGACGCGACCTAAAATCGAGCGATGCAATAGTACGCGCACGACACGACACTAACATGACGCAACTATGACTCGAAACACACTAACGGACCCCTAAACGACACAAAACGACGCACATGACCCTAAAAACGACACTTATGACTCATTTTACAAAAATTTACACTTTTACCCCCTCCCGGCACCTTGCTCGCCCTCGAGCAATCCTAAGTGCCGAGAAATCAAAACAATCCAAGTGCGGAAGCAACGGAAGCGAATGCGCGCAAATTTTGTGAAAAATGGAATCTTTATGTGAAAAGTGCGCGCAATACCTCCCCACACTTGAAGTTCATCATGTCCAAAAACAAACGCCCAAAAATTTTTCGCGGACAAAACCACCCCCTTTGATTTCCCTATGTCACATCCCGTTCGCACGCCTCTCAAAACAAATCAACCAATACAAACAAACCAACCCAAACCGCCCGCACCCTGGCAAATATTCAACAACGCAGAACATAGGGACTCGATGTAACCACCTGCGGACTCAGTGACCTAAACATACCGACACTGACTGACCCGAACCATAATTACGTACAAGACTGACGAAATGATACTTACACAAGACCTGACCCAAACTTAAAACCTACTGACCCGACTAAGACACAAACTGAACCGACTCACACACAACCCTGCGGACTCAAAACAACAACTAACTAGACTCGATTCGACTCGACACAAACTGAATGACGAAGTAATCCAGCAGGAAATCATAGCTGTAGCGTAACCGAACCGAATGAACAGACAAATCTGATGTGTGTCAACAGTGGTGTCCACGGTGGTCTGGTGGTTGGCGATGAGGTGGCGATTGACGGGGGTTGCAGGCAGTGGTGAACAGGTGGTGGACGTGATGACTGTGGTGGCAGGTGGTGGTTAAAATGGACGGGGTGATGGTGGTGTTGTATGGCAGTGGTGGAGGTAATGTGGATGGTGGTGTTCGGGGAGATGGGTGGTGGTGAAACGGTGGTGAAGGGAGGTGGTTATGGGTGTGAGTCGCCGGAGGGGGTTGTCAAAGATGGTTAGGGTTTCAAATGAACGTGATTTGGGGGTTTTGAGGGGACACCGACTGATACTGTTCACGCGACCCGCGTGAAATTCCAAGCCAACACAAGGCGGGTCGCTTAAGCTTTATTATTTATTCAAACTCTTTAACCCTCAGGCGGCCCGCGTAAAGTGTAATGGTAAGTGAAGGCGGGCCGCGAGTGTTTGTTAAATCTGCACTTCCTTTTAAGTCCAAGCGGGCCGCGCGAAATAGGGAAGAACCCTACGCGGGCCGCCTGGACAGCAAAAATTTGCTGTTTGGTTGACAGCAACAGCAATGTGCAGCAGAATTTTGTTTTTTTATGAATCCCCATTTTACCCCCTGCGTTTATTTTCTCGTTTTCAGCGTTAAACATACCTGCACAGTTGTTCGGTGATCGATCTCGGCTCCGTAAAGGCGATGAAACCTGCAAAAATACTCACGACACACACACGACGCAAAAACACACAAAACGACGAAAATGACGCAAAAATTCACAAAAACTAAACTAAAGACACGTCACGGACAACGACGCAATATACAAACTCTACACTTGAGTTTTCACTCAAGAACCTACGTGGCGGTGCTAGGCGGGTCCGAAAGAGGAACGGTTTCCTCTTCGGCGGTATCGATGGGACCTCCTATGTAGTGTTTCAACCTATGCCCGTTTACCTTCCACACATGCGAACTCTTCTCATCAAACAACTCAACGGTACCATACGGGAAAACCTCCTTCACGACGTACGGCCCGGACCATCTCGACTTCAATTTCCCGGCGATCAATTTCAACCTCGAATTGAATAATAGCACCCGATCGCCCACTTTAAACTCCTTCAACTTTCGCAACTTCCTATCATGCAACGCTTTCGACTTCTCCTTGATACTCCAAGAACGATCATACGCGGCGTCACGAAGCGCCTCTAACTCATGGATTTGGAAAAATCGTCTCCTAGCGGCCTCGGTCAAATCTAAATTCACCGTTTTGAGCGCCCAAAGAGCCCGATGCTCTAACTCGACCGGTAAGTGGTACGCTTTCCCGTAGACGATCATAAACGGTGTCGTACCTAATGGCGTCTTGTAGGCGGTTCGAAAAGCCCACAACGCATCGTCCAACTTGTCGGACCAATCTTGCCTACTCTTCCCTACCGTCTTCTCTAAAATTCGCTTCACTCCTCGATTTGCGTTCTCCACTTGACCGCTCGTTTGTGGGTGATACGCGGTGGACAAGCGGTGCGTAACCCCATATCTCTCCAACGCCTTCTCCATAACCGTATTGCAAAAATGCGTGCCGCGATCACTAATAATGGCTCTAGGCGTACCAAATCGCGTAAACAACTTCTTCAAGAACCTCACCACCACTCGTGCGTCATTCGTGGGCGAAGCTTGAGCTTCCACCCACTTCGAAACGTAGTCAATCGCAACGAGGATGTACCGATTTCCACTCGAAGATGGAAATGGTCCCATGAAATCGATGCCCCAAACGTCAAAGACTTCCAACACTTGAATGGGATTCTGGGGCATCTCATCCTTGGATGAGATGTTGCCGGTCCGCTGGCACCGGTCACACTTCCTAACAAACTCGGCCGCATCATCTACCACTGTCGGCCAATAGAAACCACAATCAAACACCTTCTGTGCGGTCACATGCGCACCATGGTGTCCTCCAGTCAAACCCTCATGCACGTGCCTCAGGATCCCCGTACCTTCTTCTCTACTAACACACCTCCTCAAGACTCGATCACCGCCTATCCTGAAGAGATAGGGATCGTCCCAAATGTACTTCCTAGCGTCCCTCGTCAACTTGCGCTTCTCCTGCAAACTCAAACTCTCCATCATAAACCCATCGGCCAAATAATTGGCTATATCGCTGAACCACGGGAGGTCCACGGCTCCAGCCGTGACAGCATCAATAGACTCGTGAGGGAATCTATCTCCTATCGCCTCCTCACGAATCTCCTCACGCTTCGGATCCTCTAGGCGAGACAAGTGGTCCGCCGCCACATTTTCTGCCCCCTTCTTATCCTTAATTTCAATGTCGAACTCGGAAAGAAGCAGAATCCATCGTATAAGACGCGGCTTCGCGTCCTTCTTCTGAAACAAATGACGCAGAGCAGAATGATCAGTGAACACGACGGTTTTCAAAAGAACGAGATATGATCGGAATTTATCGAACGCGAACACCACCGCCAACAACTCCTTCTCCGTAGTGGTGTAATTTTCCTGGGCATCATTTAGCGTTTTACTCGCGTAGTAAATCGGGTGAAAATGCTTCTCCCGTCTCTGCCCTAACACCGCACCAACTGCGTAGTCACTCGCATCGCACATCAGCTCGAATGGTAAGCTCCAATCAGGCGATACGAGGATCGGTGCACTCACTAATCTCTCCTTCAGAAACTCAAACGCTCGAAGGCACTCCTCGTCAAAGACGAAAGGAACGTCCTTCTCCAGCAATCGCGTCATGGGGCGAGTGATTTTGGAAAAATCCCTAATGAAGCGCCTATAAAATCCCGCATGACCGAGAAAAATACGAACCGACTTGACACTAGTCGGCGGAGGAAGCTGGCTAATCGTATCTATCTTCGCTCTATCAACCTCAATACCTGCTCGCGAAATCTTATGCCCTAGCACAATCCCCTCAGTCACCATGAATCGACACTTCTCCCAGTTCAGCATCAACTTCGTCTCCACGCATCTCTTCAACATCCTCTCAAGATTCGCTAAACACTGATCGAAAGAACTACCATACACTGAGAAATCATCCATAAAAACCTCCATCGAACTCTCGACCATATCCTGAAAGATCGCAATCATACAACGCTGAAATGTAGCAGGAGCGTTACATAATCCAAACGGCATGCGTCGGTACGCGTATGTGCCATAAGGACATGTAAAAGTGGTTTTCTCCTGATCCTCTGGTGCAATAGGAATCTGGAAATAACCCGAAAACCCGTCGAGAAAGCAATAGAACTGCTGACCCGCGAGACGCTCAAGCATCTGATCAATGAATGGGAGCGGAAAATGATCTTTACGAGTGGCGTCATTTAACTTTCGATAGTCAATGCACACATGCCAACCCGTAACAGTACGAGACGGAATAAGCTCATTCTTCGAATTCAGAACAACGGCATCCCCCCTTTCTTCGGGACAACCTGCGTAGGACTCACCCAAGCTGAATCAGAAATGGGATAGATCAACCCAGACGCTAACAACTTCATCACCTCCTTCTTCACGACCTCCTGCATATTTGGATTCAACCGACGCTGCGGCTGCACTACAGGCTTGAAAACGTCCTCCATCAGAATGCAATGCGTGCAAAAGGTAGGGCTGATGCCCTTGATATCGGATAGCCTCCATGCAATCGCATCACTGTGCTCTCTAAGCACCTCAATCAGCCTTGACTTCTCCTCCTCTGTCAACTTCGAAGAAATGATGACAGGCATACTCGGCTTCTCTCCTAGAAACGCGTACTCGAGATGGGATGGAAGAACCTTAAGTTCTAAAGGCGGTGGAATCTCTACCGGAGTACTCTCATCACTAATCGCATCGAGCCCTAATGGCTCAGCACTAACCTCATCGCTCTCATCTAAACACTCCTCCTCTACCTCCTCTACCTCATCCTCAGAATGCTCGTCAACAACTCCCTCACCTACCAGATCGGCTCCACTAATGTACTCGAAGCACGTGTCGACACAAGATATGAATGAATTGAGAAAATAGACGGAATGACACGGCCCACTACAATCATCTCCACAACTAGGATGCTGCATCGCCCTATCGATCTCGAATGTGACAACCTCGTCACCCGCACGAAGAGAAATCTTACCGTCAAAGACGTCAATGATCGCCTTTGCGGTTCGAAGGAATGGACGGCCAAGAATAATAGGAACTCTCTCATCGGCCTCCATATCAAGCACAACGAAGTCTACTGGGAACACAAACCTATCGACCTTCACCAGCAAATTCTCTACTACCCCACGAGGATACTTGACTGATCGGTCAGCCAAGGACAATGACATGCGCGTGGGTGTAAGCTCTCCTAGACCAAGACGCTCATACAACGAGAATGGCATCAAATTGATGCTGGCCCCTAAATCGGCTAAGGCGTGAGAAGGGGTAGTGGCTCCCCCAAAGAAACATGGGATCGTGAATGTGCCAGGGTCGGTCAACTTCTCTGGTAGCTTATTCAAGACTACCGCGGAACAACCCCCTGTCAATGGAATGTTCGAAAGCTCACCGATTCTCTCCTTACGCTTCAAAAGATCTTTAAGGAATTTCGCATACTTAGGCATAGACTGAAGCGCCTCGATGAACGGAAGATTGATCTTCAACTGAGTAAACATCTCGAGGAATTTCCCGTACTCCTGAGCATATTTCTGCTGCCTGGACGGGCGGGAAATGGGAGGCGAGAATGATCAATCACCGGTGCCGGCCGACCTCTCGTCGGCTGCCTCTCCACTCTCTGCTCTACTGGCGACTCCTCGGCGTGTGCGGTACTTGTTGGGGCTAGCCTCGTGTGCACCTTGCCTGGAGCCTCCATCTCGATCTCCTCATCGACCTCCTCCTCTACTTCTTCAACCTCTCTCTCTCTCACTACCTCTCCCAAGCTCTTCCCACTACGGGTCGTAATCGCCTTTGCTGACTGATTTGCGGGATTCGGGAAAGTGTTTCCCGAAAACTGACCCGGTGGGTGCTCCTGTAACTGCTGAGCAATTCCGCCTACTGTCCTCTGAAGATCGAGGAGGGCGGCCTGCTGATTCTTGAACTGAAGGTCGTTATTCTTGTTAATCTGCTCCTGATTTTTCATGAATGCATCGCTCCGCGTCATCATCTGAGCAAACATCTCCTTTAACCTACTCGTGCTAACCTCAGGAGCTTTCCCACCACCTTGACTCTCCTGAGGTGGTCCCCTACTCGAAAACTGACCACTAGACCCCGACCCACTAAACTGCCCTGAACTAGACTGCGTGTAAATACCGGGCCCTCTACTCTGATACTGACCAGATGAAAATCCAGGAGGATTTCCAGACGAACGATACCCACTCGAATTACCACTACCGCGCCAGTTGGAACTAGAATTATTGAATGGATTCGTGGGACCCCTAGGCTGACCGGCTATATACTCTACCTGCTCAAGAGTGAGCGTGGGGCAATCTATGGTATCATGTCCTCCTCGACAAACTTCACACCTATCGACTTTCTTCCTTATCTCACTCAACTCCTGCCTCATCTCCTGCCTAATCTCCTCTTTCGCTCTCTCGACTGCAGCAGCTACCGATGAATCCAAGCTAACTTGGTTTACCCCTCGACCGGCCGAGGTGGTACGCACAGGAATGGAAGTCCTGCTGGTAGTGCTGTAGTCCATATCGGAGTGGGCAAAACTCTCAAATAAATCATTGCACTCCGCCACTGTCTTCTTTCCCATAAGCTGGCCTCCTGCTGAAGTATCGAAACGAGCCCTAATCTCAGGAGTAAGTCCATTGTAGAACTTCTCTACTAACGCCCAGTCAGATAGACCATGCTGAGAACAACGGGTAATCAGGGTCTGAAAACGCTCCCAAGCTAAGTGATAAGGCTCATCTGGCTCCATACGAAATGAGTGGATCTGGTCACGAAGGCGAGATGCTTTGGCTGGCGGAAAATATTTGGCTAAGAATGCATCGCGAAGGCCTGCCCAAGTACGGAAAGTGCCAGCAGGCTGGGAATCGAACCAGACGGCTGCGCGTCCAGCAAGTGAGAACGGAAAAACCTGAAGATACCTAGCATCAAGATTGACACCCTCAATGGAGAAGGTGCTGCAGAGACGAGTGATGCGATTGATATGGGCGGGGGCATCCTCGTTGTCACGACCATGGAACTGGCAGGAATTGGTGATGGCGGTCATAATGTAGGATGGTATCTGCCACGACCGATCGTTCGGGATCTCAGGAAGGGTGATGGGGGAATTACCACCGGCGAAGCCGGTGGTAGCCTGGTCGTAAACTGTCCTACGGGCCATGTGAGCTACGGGTGGTGGACTAGGTGGGCGGGTGGGTGGGGGGGAATTGTGGGGTGAAGATTTTGGTGTAGAATCGAAAACTGGGGTGGACTGAGAAAATGAAGTAGAGCTAGAAGCACGTACCTCGGACGTAGACGACGAGAAGGAAGACTTGAGTGCAAACGGCAACGGCGGCGGTCCCTGCGAGCGCGTATGGGGCATCCACTGCAAAAACCGAAAACAAACAAGTAAGAAGACTCTACTAAACGACTCGACTAACTATAAAAAGATACTAAAATACTTAGACACCTACGACTCAAACAAAGAAACAAAATAGCACGTAATATGTCAAGTAAGTCCAAACAAAGTAATCAGCGCAATCGCCAAGAGTCCCCGGCAACGGCGCCAAAAACTTGATGTGCTGAAAATGGGTCAAATAAAACTAACTAAATTACCCTATTTCTAGACTCACTAAGCTTTAAATTTATAAAACTAAGACTCGACCTAAACCCTAAATCACGCAACCGGCAAATGAACCGATCGACGTAGTAAAGCTAAAGTAAGTCCGAGTGTCGAACCCACGAGACTCTACTGACTACGCTACGACTCTATCTAGACTCAAACTGACACGACATACTAAATTGTTTATTAATTTGGGGGGGGGGGGTTTCTAAAAATCCTAAATAAAATAATAAAATAATACTAGAAAGCTAGACACGAACTCAAACGAAGGGTCTGATCAGTGAGAATGAAGACTACCTAGGCTAGACGCAGGCTAAACTCAGAATGGATTCCTATATGATAATGATGTGGTGTGGAACCGGGATCTTCTAATGCTAAACCTATTAAGATACCACTAAGCCCCTCAAACACTCTCGAGGCGATTCTTGTGGCACTACCTAGGATGTTACGCTTACCGGTTTTCTAGATTTCTTGTCCGTCCTCTAGTTTCTTGAAAGTGCTTATGTAAGACGCTCTACTTTGCCGCGCGAACGTCTAAAGCAACTATGGGTTTAATCTTGGCTTAATAGACAATGGGTGGTTAATTCCTTATAACTACTCCGAGACCTATTAATATCCTCGAGCCTTTCCGCGACGAGTCTAGCAGCACACTTGATTTTAATTAATTACCGAATATTGTTCCTAAGGTTACTAGTGCACTTTTTCACCCTAAAGAATTAATGACCTATTATGTGATATAGACACTCACCTAAGTCAAGAACCCTAATTCGACTCTATTCCGTGATAAAGACCGTCACCAAGAATCGAATGGAACAAATAATCAATAAATAAATAATCACAAGCACACATATGCACCAAGACAAACTATCATAGTGTTTACAATACAAGAAAAGTCCACAACCACATCAATAATCAAATAAAAATCCAAACTTTGTCATGCCATAGTCATCGCCTAGGTAGTTTATGGTTTTAGCCGGAAAACATCATCAAAAACAAAGTCAAAAACATTGTATCAACTGAATTCATTGGTAACAAAATCTAAACAAACGAAGAACGAAAGAAAAAGGTATGTAGAACCCGAATCTTCACTCCCGACTGCTCAAAAACGCTATCCCAATGATTCCAAGCTTCCAAGATGCTTCAAGCACGTCCACAGCCTTCAATCAGCAGCCAATTCTTGCCCAAAGATGCCCAAGTTCGTAATAATCCGGCTGTGCACGCGTATATGTTATTATATAACCAAAAACCCTAACTTGCCATGCAATCCGCAACCTTCTGCCGACACAGACTCTTCAGGCGGCCCGCGTGAAGAATTGGCTTGAGCTTACGCGGGTCGCCTAGGGTTTACAATCCTGATTCGCTTTACAAATCTCTCGCGGCCCGCCTAAGATATCTGACTAAGTTCACGCGGGGCGCGAGAGGATGTTATTCCTCTATTTCTCCTTTAAGTCAATGCGGGGCGCGTGAAGTTGACTGTTAAGTCTACGCGGCCCGCCTGGGAGCTCCAGAACTGCAAATTTTCTTCGTTTCAGCTCCCGACTTCCTCGGTTTCCGTGCCAGCCTTCCGCCATTCCAGATTTCTGCTCGTTTTCGCTCCTTTTGGCTGTAAAGACCTGGAAACACAAATAAATCAATAGTATGTACATTCTAAACTAAACCGACACTAAAACTAACTAACTAACGACTAAAACCGACGCGAATACCGATGTATTTTGCAATACATCAGATACCGTTTCCCTTATGCAACTGTCAGGTGTATGCCTACACCCCGTGCATAAGACGTGACCATTTTAAAATACAATGATGTCGAGGATATCCGGGACATGGTCATTAACCCCTAAAGGCTTTTATTTCAAACAATACAGATCAAACCGGGTTACCTCAATAATTTAATCACAATCCGATTAAATATTCAATACCCGACCAAGCGGTATCATTATACCGTATCCCAAGCCCGTATAGGGAAAATAAGTTAAGAGTATTTACCTGAGCTAGCTCCTGTCTTAATTTGCAAGAATAATAACTCAGCCGTATTCACTTAAGTAAGCGTAGGTACAATTTACCGGAAGGCTCTAGTCTGGAATGAAGGTTTTAAAATAACCTATTAGAATCCTAACGGGTCTTTATATTGGCCGTAGCCTAGGCCGGTCAGTTTCAAAGGATAGATATGGTTTAATCGCGTGAAAGGCGAAAACCGGGAATGGAATGTGATTTTGACCCAACAAGTTTGAAGACTTGTTTTATAGGGGTATAATAATCACACTCTGTATTTTGAGGTCGAAACAATATCGTTTGACCCATATCGGCTAATTTATGTAAACTAGCTACATAAGCCGAACCGTGCGCGCAAAAGGCGCAACGGGTAACCGTTAGAGTCCTACACTATTTTCCTAAGTCAATATGCTCTAAAGAGGTTGTGATATCAGTAGGATACCTTCCGTAATGCCCGTAACGAGTTTAAATTGA
The DNA here is from genome assembly GCF_002127325.2 of Helianthus annuus. Taxonomy (NCBI): domain Eukaryota; kingdom Viridiplantae; phylum Streptophyta; class Magnoliopsida; order Asterales; family Asteraceae; genus Helianthus; species Helianthus annuus. The sequence continues at coordinate 132,445,306 of NC_035433.2, read as the reverse complement.
TATTATGCCCCGTAGGGGTATTTCGGTCTTTTTAAAGATTATTAAAGAGGTTTTAGAGTTCTACAGGGAATCTGAGTTTCCCGATCAGTTTATAAAGTCTAAAATACTTTATTTATTATTTAAAATCAGTAGCAACTGGAATCGGGTCAAAAGACCTTATAGAACTCGATTTATGGTCGAAAAGGGCATATTCGGTATTTACCGAACCGTAGCCATAACCGCAGGTTATGAGCAAGGTAAAAATAATTAAAAATCTTTAAATATCCCAAAATATTATTTTACATCAGTGAGTAAAAGGTTTGGGGTCGAAATCCGGGTTTAGATAGGCGTTATGCTAATTGCGCTATTTAATTACTAAAGTTTCGCAATTTGCGCTAATTGGCATAACTCTTATTCTGGACCTCGGATTGACATGAAATTTTAGGGACATGCTTAGAATTCAGTAACCAAGGTCATGATCCGTTCACATGTCCAAAAATCTCGTTTAAATTTATAAAGGGCGTTACGGTCAACTTTTAAGTAATTAACGGAAATGTGTAAAAGACTCGGACAAACAACGAACCGGTTACAGAGGTTTATACTATCATGTAAACTGGTCCTAATAGAGTCCTAAGGCATATCTAAATCGAACTTTAACGGGTCAGAACTGAAGTCAATGCAAAAGTCAAACTTTTGCGACTTTCGGTTCCGAACCGGGTCAATATAGCAAATGGTCGGATCAAACATGCGTAGACTAGTTTATATACTTATTATCATGTTTTATGATCATCAAAACAGGTTTCATAGCATCTATATTACAGATTATGTACAAAATCGCAAAATGGCTTTCTGTTGACTTTTTAAGTGCACGTTTGACTCGACATTTGAACTAGTTAGAGTGGTGATCAGGGGGAACCCTTAGGGTTTATTACCCACATAAATACCAACACATAACTACTTTTGATTCAACAATTCACTGGACCATTCGTGATTTATCGCAAAGTCAATCGTTAGTTACGACGGATTGACTTTTGAGCTAAACTAAGCAAAAACTAAACCACAAAAGGGTTAGACAACTTACAGAAGCTTATGCACGACTTAGGAAGTTAGAAGAATAGCTTGAGAGCTCCAGGAATGATCAGGAGATGTGTTTTGAGTTGTGATTCATTTGTGAACTTAACATGGCCTTTTATAGTAAAGTTTTCACCACAACTCTTTGACACACAAGTCTACCAACTGACCACAACCTTCCAACATGTGTTCCTAATGCTTAGGGGTTGTTTAGGGGCCAATTGGAAGGGTTTAAATGCATCCTATGGCGTTTAGAAGTCTGAACAGCCAAGTTAAGTATTTTTCTGCATCTGGGACCTCCACGCGGCCCGCATGGGAGATCAGGCTGCCTTGTACGCGGGCCGCCTGGATCCTCAAATCAGACACGTAAATACAGCAGGCTCGCGGCCCGCGTAAACTAACCCAATTTCTTTACGCGGCCCGCGTTAGATCAGTTTTCCAAGATTTTTGAATCTTTTATAATCATGACAAAATCCTTGTAATTAATAACGAAATCTTCGGTATTTAACAACCTGACCTTTCGGGTTTGAAGGGGTAACTTTGCGATTTGGCCCTTGATTATTTACAACTAAGGGCCTCGTTTTATTTACCCGCATTGTTAAGTCCCGGGTTAGTTTGTTAATTATTCGGAAAGCATTAACTTTCATTGTTGACGCTTTTAACCCTTTGCATACGAATTTGATCATAACTTTCTCGTTTTAAAACGAAACTTCGCGAAATTTATATAGTACCTTCTAGTGAGCGTATTTTACTGTTACAAAGCCTCGGGTTCGTCAAAGGGTCACTCAGAGGTATAATTAAACATGTTGACACAGTTAACCCCTGCAGATTGTAATCTCTCACTTTCTTTCGCGTTTCGCTTCCGTACGATCCATGATTTATTCGTTTGAAGGTACGAGCATCGTTTAGGGTTACTATACAGTATATTTACCCTTTGTTGACATTTTATAACCCTCGAATTTACATACTTTCAAGGTTTGTCAACTTTAGTCCTTTATTTAATATTAAATGCCACGTGTAAACTCAAGACACGTGTCAATAAATTATTAGACAAAAATTTCGAGGTGTTACATCCTCACCCCCTTAAAATAAATCTCGACCCGAGATTTGTTAAGGTAAGATGGTTATTCCAACCATTGCTTAAACAAATTTCAGGGAATAGCTAATCCTTATCCTTAGTCGAATAAATCGACGATCTTGGGTAGTTGATGGACTTCCCTGATCGATGCCTAATTAGGGTTGCGGTAATTATGCATAATCAGAATGAACAGTCTTACTTAACTAATTATATCGAACTCTCGGAATATTGAGTTAGGCTATATGAATCCTCTATTTCAAAACTTACTTAATCGGGGTTCCGACCCTTTCCAATAATGGTACTAGCTGTCTTGGAGAATTCATATTAATGATGCAGCCCTAAATGGGATATAAATCTTAACTCTACTCGCCACTTGTGAGGTAAACAGGGTAGTCTTAGGAGAAGATAATCAAGATACGTGGAGATTACAGAGATTTTCCGAATCTCAGGTTCCAGTTCATCCATCCTTTTCTGTGTCAATTGGGTGACTCATGTACGAGTCCACAAATCTAATCAAAGACACTTGTTTGAAAAGAAGATCCTCCCTTTTTTATAGATATCCTCTTTGAATACTACTGGTTGACTTTGGTACCATGTGCATATTTGGATATCCTCGTGGTCCCATGCATTAAACACCCATACTGATCAGGCATGGAAGCAATCTATGGAACATACTAAGATACACGAATCCACATATGGCGCTTTAGTCCTACCATTTGGTATTCGAAATCAATGGAGACCAAAGGGATATGAATTTTTATAGGATGTTGTACTTTATCTGGAGAGAGGGTACATTAGGACATTATGATTTAAGATTTCCGACACGAATAGAAGAAATGGTTCTTGTAAATTTTCTACCCTTAGGTTTTTACCTTATGCTTAATATATAGTGTTTTATGAAACGTTTTTTTTAAAAGCTTGCTATACCTATCATTTATGAAGGATTTATTGTTATCCGAACCAAAATAAAACTCTTAGTATTTAAATCTTTGATAAAAAGAATTAGGGAATGTACCTGAGGCCATTATTTATGAACTAGCTCAGGTATTTAGGCGCTTTCATTTTTAGGCTTTCCTTCTTTAGCCGCATTTCCTTTGACATATTTAGGGCATGTGGTCTTGATGTGGCCCTTCTCATTACAGCCGAAGCAGATTGCATTCTCCATGCCCTCGCAGTCCAACGTTTTATGTTCCCGTGATTTGCAGATCCCACAAACCATTGATTTTGATTGGGATTTTGGTTCGAACCTGCACTTCCCATAATGGCACTTCTTGCAGGTCTTGCATACTGGTTTCTGGTTGGACTTTTGTTTGTTCTTCCTCGTAGGGTTCTGGGAGTTATTTTCCTCCCTTTTCCTTTTTAGCTTACCTTTTGCATTTGAGGTAAGAATAAGGTCCTCCTTACTAGTAGGGAAATGTGGTCCTAGATAACATTTGGAGTGGGTAGCATGGGGCTCCTTGAACTTTTTCACAGCCTCCTTCACAGCCTTCCCAACCGCTGCGTTTATCATTGTTTGAAGAACATCTTTGGAAATTCTAAGGCTCACAATCGTAGCATCATCTGCATGTGTCACATCATTCATAACACGATCGACGGCTGTCTCATCTGAGTTTGCCATTTTCGATATTGGTCCCTAATACCAATAAAATAATTTCTTAGTTGCAATCCAACAACTGCTATTCTTTATCCTGATGGCCTTAACATATATCAACCATGGCATTTATAGACCATATAGGTTAATATAGTACTAACATTCTCAATGAATGTTATTAAATATATATTCATTATGTTTAGCCTAGGTCACGAAAGACCATCAACGACATTTAAGGTTTGGGCCTAGTTCATCATCTTTTTGACAGGGGATCAAAACGTCACATCTGTCTTTGTTATATTGATGAATTTTGGATAGCTCGAAAGCTCGCCACAAGGATATTAGAAAAGAGTGATTCCTAATAGATACAGACATCAATCTAGGATTTGTTGGAGCGTTTTCTTAAGTATCAACGACAAATTTTCCATCTCGTATTAAATGATCAGAGTCCTAACAGGCGGAGACAACAGTTCTCAACAATTATTCTTCATTATAGAATTATATGTGCCAGTAGTAATTAATTTCTGCATAATTGCTTGATAAGGAAGGTACCTGCTATATATTTATCATACTGCACCATCTCCTGGGCGTTCATCCTGAAGGCTCATGCTTTTGTTCTTTTGGCTTCTTCGGGCTTCTTCTGATTCCTAGGGCAGTTGGTCTTGATATGCCCTTTTTCGTTGCATCCGTAGCAGGTTGCATCCTTCAACTCCTTGCATTCCAAGGTTTTATGTTCCTGAGACTTGCAAATTCCACACGGTAGAGGCTGAGATTCGAATCTGCATTTCCCGAGGTGGTATTTCCTACAGGTTTCGCACTTGGTCTTCTCAACCGACTGCTGGCTGTCTCTTTTAAACCCGGAACTTTTCTTATCGGAGCGATGAGAATTTTCATCCTCCCTTTTTCTCTTTCCATCTTCAGAGGCCTTGGCAGCCTTGTTTCTAACCACATCGAGTGTGAGAGATAGCGACAGATCTGCCGTTGACCTGAATGTAGTAGGTCTCGAAGCCTTAACACTGGCTTTGATTTCTGGGGCTAAACCCCCAATGAAGCGAGCAATCCTCTTGGGTTCTGGTGTTACTAGGTAAGGAACCAGTCTGGACAGGGTATTGAAATTGGTAAGGTAAGCTTGACAATCTAAGTTTGTCATAACCAATGATAAGAAATCCGATTCGATTCTTTCGACCTCATGTTGAGGGCAGTAGTTCTCCTTAATGAGAGTAACAAACTGCTCCCATGTCATGTTATAGAGCGGGATCTTCCTAGCAGCTTGAATGAGAGACCTCCACCATGCCAGTGCCTCTCCTTTGAACGATTGGGATACATACTTTACTACATCCCTTTTAGCACAACCGCTAATGTCCACTACCGTGTCCATTTCATCCAACCAAGTCATACAATCTACTGCTCCCTTTTCCCCTGTGAAATCTCGGGGTTTACAGGAAGCAAAGTATTTATAGGTACAAGACTTGGTACGTGGTTCATTATCGAACACTTGCTTTTTGGATGGAACACTGTGTTCATTTGATGAATGACGATCGTCATCCTTCTTTGGTCCTTCATTCTTAGAGGGCGGCTTGTTATGGGGTTCTGAATGAGTTTTAGAGACAGATTCAGAGTGGGGCATAGATGAGGCTCGACTATGTGTCTCACTATACTCCTTAAATCGTTCTTCACAGCTTTAGATACAGCTGTGTTAATCAGTGAACGAAGGTCTCCTTTGGTTATATTAACCCTTTCATTATCATCGCGGTTTTCCAAAGAATGACTGTTTATCTCATCAGAGTCAGCCATGTAGTCTTTGTTGCTACAAAAGAAAGTAGGGGCAAAGTTTATTTAGAGTTTATTATAGAATTGTCTTTTATGGCAATTCATTAACCATGGTAACATAGACCATATCTGGTTAATTTGTTACTCACATTATTTTAGGATTTGAATATAACTTATCCTAATTACAAACAATATTGTTAGTGGCATAAAAGTCTAGTCATGAGGACGTTTTTATAATATTAGCCGGGATTACAGAGAATCAAGGCATGAAGGTTTGAACCGTAGTCCTTGAACCTTTTCTGATAGGGAGTCATAGACTACAACTGCCTTTTGCTTATATGACAATAAATATGGCCCGTAGGCACTGCATCTCTAATGGATGTTTAATAAGTTTTGGCTCGTAGGCCCTACATCACCAATGGATGTTTAAATAAGTGATCATCTTTATTGACGATTTAACCCACTATTACAAATCATTAATTTGGGCTTTGGAATCCTTAGAAGGATTCTTATATAAGAATGACGCGTGCGATTTTAACGAATCACATCTGCCAAGAATGTTAACATGTTACAAAGGTTAACTGGGAAATCTGAATCTTTTAATCAGGTCTTACCATCTTGGCTGGGTCTTATAATGACACCTGGCTAGGTTTCACCCTTAAGATTCTTTAATTTATAATTATCGTAGAACAATCCTTAATTGGAATGTTAATGAGGATCTGAATCTAATTATGGAACTACCATCTTGGCCCTGCCTTAAAATGACACATGAGCTAGGTCTTGCCCTTTTTAGATTTTGCCATCTTACTATAATGGTAGATCATATATAATATAGGAATGATATCTTAACGCAATCGTTCCCTTAAAAAAAACTTAAAACAAGTATACGGTTGCCCTAAACGGGACTTCTTAAGAACATGACTTGCCCATGCAAGGGCTAATCAGAAAAATAACAAGGAAGTAATGAAACGAATTGGAATTCGTCCTATGTTCTTGTCTAGACTCAAAAATGTGCAATTGCGTAACTGAGATTAAACACAAAGGCTAGTGTTTAATTCACTCAGTTGTTGGCTCTGATACCAACCTGTCACACCCCGAATTTCCACTTGTCAACCGGTGGGCCCGGTGGGGAGTATCGTGACGTAGTTGACACAATATTTAAATGCACAGCGGAAGCAAAAGATATATATATTACCATCCGAATAAAAGTAATATCCAAGTATTACAACGGAAAGTAAAAAGATCCACAGGCGGATCAAATAAAAGAAAACTATTCAACAGACTTTAGGCGCCTAGAACTTGCAAGATTCCTTATTAACGTCCTGAGCAGCTTCCTGCCTATTACGTACCTGTACCTGTCACTTAGACTTTTGAAAATACATCAGTTTTCACTGGTAAATACACTCAACTGACTCATTTGAAAAGAGTTTAGGAAAATTGATTTAGATGCACCAGGCACAAACTATTTCGACACTTTGATTAAAATGCACAGAGGCAAGATTAATCTTTTATAACTTGGGGCAATTATATTTATAATCTTGTATACAGATTTACATGCTCGTTGTACGTTCAGGGCCCGATGTAGAAACCGAGTCAAGATTAACAGACACGTCACAAGTATAGGCCCACTGAGCGTGAGATACCGTTTCCCTTATGCAACTGTCAGGTGTATGCCTACACCCCGTGCATAAGACGTGACCATTTTAAAATACAATGATGTCGAGGATATCCGGGACATGGTCATTAACCCCTAAAGGCTTTTATTTCAAACAATACCAGATCAAACCGGGTTACCTCAATAATTTAATCACAATCCGATTAAATATTCAATACCCGACCAAGCGGTATCATTATACCGTATCCCAAGCCCGTATAGGGAAAATAAGTTAAGAGTATTTACCTGAGCTAGCTCCTGTCTTAATTTGCAAGAATAATAACTCAGCCGTATTCACTTAAGTAAGCGTAGGTACAATTTACCGGAAGGCTCTAGTCTGGAATGAAGGTTTTAAAATAACCTATTAGAATCCTAACGGGTCTTTATATTGGCCGTAGCCTAGGCCGGTCAGTTTCAAAGGATAGATATGGTTTAATCGCGTGAAAGGCGAAAACCGGGAATGGAATGTGATTTTGACCCAACAAGTTTGAAGACTTGTTTTATAGGGATATAATAATCACACTCTGTATTTTGAGGTCGAAACAATATCGTTTGACCCATATCGGCTAATTTATGTAAACTAGCTACATAAGTCGAACCGTGCGCGCAAAAGACGCAACGGGTAACCGTTAGAGTCCTACACTATTTTCCTAAGTCAATATGCTCTAAAGAGGTTGTGATATCAGTAGGATACCTTCCGTAATGCCCGTAACGAGTTTAAATTGATATTATGCCCCGTAGGGGTATTTCGGTCTTTTTAAAGATTATTAAAGAGGTTTTAGAGTTCTACAGGGAATCTGAGTTTCCCGATCAGTTTATAAAGTCTAAAATACTTTATTTATTATTTAAAATCAGTAGCAACTGGAATCGGGTCAAAAGACCTTATAGAACTCGATTTATGGCTGAAAAGGGCATATTCGGTATTTACCGAACCGTAGCCATAACCGCAGGTTATGAGCAAGGTAAAAATAATTAAAAATCTTTAAAAATCCCAAAATATTATTTTACATCAGTGAGTAAAAGGTTTGGTGTCGAAATCCGGGTTTAGATAGGCGTTATGCTAATTGCGCTATTTAATTACTAAAGTTTCGCAATTTGCGCTAATTGGCATAACTCTTATTCTGGACCTCGGATTGACATGAAATTTTAGGGACATGCTTAGAATTCAGTAACCAAGGTCATGATCCGTTCACATGTCCAAAAATCTCGTTTAAATTTATAAAGGGCGTTACGGTCAACTTTTAAGTAATTAACGGAAATGTGTAAAAGACTCGGACAAACAACGAACCGGTTATAGAGGTTTATACTATCATGTAACCTGGTCCTAAGAGAGTCCTAAGGCATATCTAAATCGAACTTTAACGGGTCAGAACTGAAGTCAATGCAAAAGTCAAACTTTTGCGACTTTCGGTTCCGAACCGGGTCAATATAGCAAATGGTCGGATCAAACATGCGTAGACTATTTTATATACTTATTATCATGTTTTATGATCATCAAAATAGGTTTCATAGCATCTATATTACAGATTATGTACAAAATCGCAAAATGGCTTTCTGTTGACTTTTTAAGTGCACGTTTGACTCGGCATTTGAACTAGTTAGAGTGGTGATCTGGGGGAACCCTTTTGAGGGTTTATTACCCACATAAATACCAACAAATAACTACTTTTGATTCGACAATTCACTGGACCATTCGTGATTTATCGCAAAGTCAATCGTTAGTTACGACGGATTGACTTTTGAGCTAAACTAAGCAAAAATTAAACCACAAAAGGGTTAGACAACTTACAGAAGCTTATGCACGACTTAGGAAGTTAGAAGAACAGCTTGAGAGCTCCAGGAATGATCAGGAGATGTGTTTTGAGTTGTGATTCATTTGTGAACTTAACATGGCCTTTTATATTAAAGTTTTCACCACAACTCTTTGACACACAAGTCTACCAACTGACCACAACCTTCCAACATGTGTTCCTAATGCTTAGGGGTTGTTTAGGGGCCAATTGGAAGGGTTTAAATGCATCCTATGGCGTTTAGAAGGCTGAACAGCCAAGTTAAGTATTTTTCTGCATCTGGGACCTCCACGCGGCCCGCATGGGAGATCAGGCTGCCTTGTACGCGGGCCGCCTGGATCCTCAAATCAGACACGTAAATACAGCAGGCTCGCGGCCCGCATAAACTAACCCAATTTCTTTACGCGGCCCGCGTTAGATCAGTTTTCCAAGATTTTTGAATCTTTTATAATCATGACAAAATCCTTGTAATTAATAACGAAATCTTCGGTATTTAATAACCTGACCTTTCGGGTTTGAAGGGGTAACTTTGCGATTTGGCCCTTGATTATTTACAACTAAGGGCCTCGTTTTATTTACCCGCATTGTTAAGTCCCCGGTTAGTTTGTTAATTATTCGGAAAGCATTAACTTTCATTGTTGACGCTTTTAACCCTTTGCATACGAATTTGATCATAACTTTCTCGTTTTAAAATGGAACTTCGCGAAATTTATATAGTACCTTCTAGTGAGTGTATTTTACTGTTACAAAGCCTCGGGTTCGTCAAAGGGTCACTCAGAGGTATAATTAAACATGTTGACACAGTTAACCCCTGCAGATTGTAATCTCTCACTTTCTTTCGCGTTTCGCTTCCGTACGATCCATGATTTATTCGTTTGAAGGTACGAGCATCGTTTAGGGTTACTATACAGTATATTTACCCTTTGTTGACATTTTATAACCCTCGAATTTACATACTTTCAAGGTTTGTCAACTTTAGTCCTTTATTTAATATTAAATGCCACGTGTAAACTCAAGACACGTGTCAATAAATTATTGGACAAAAATTTCAAGGTGTTACAATAACCTCAGGAGGTTATTCCCTATACAACTATGGTCACAAATATGTGTTTGGTTGGATCCTAATGATCGACCAAACGGGTCGGATTCAAAAGTCAAAGTGGTGGTCAAACCGCTCGACTTACGACCCTAAATAAGCACCAAAATAGAAGTGACGAGTTAAACATGTCAAAACATGTTTAACTTGGTTGAAAAACTGATTTGGTATCAAAACAAAGTGTTTTGATACCCGAAAATAGTTTCGTCGTAAAATGCACATAATTGTGCATTTTAACTGAAACTTTGATTCGTCACTTCGACTAGTCAACGTGATAATCAGTAGGCATAATCGCAAGGAATTATAACCATCGTGATTACGATCACGTTGCAAAGTTCAATTGAACTTTGACTTGACCAATTCATGGTCAAAACCGAAAGTCAAAATTTTTTTGACTTTTAGCTTAAAATAGCTTAAAAATAAATAAACAAGACTAGGAAGAACACTCACTTGTGTTCTAGGATGAAAGAAGACTAGAAAACTCAAAGGGGAGGCATCCACAAGTGGTAGCAACTCCAACTTAGAGCATATGATAAGAAAGAAAATAGTTGAGCAATGGATGAATGAAAGGAGCTTGCTATTATATTTGTTGTGAAGTTGTAGGATCTTGACAAGTGTGTTATGTGTTCTCCAAGGATTAATCTCATCCATACATGTGTTTGGACCAGGTTGCAAGCCTTGGAGGATACATTACTTGGTCCCCAAACATTCAAAACCAAGAAAGAATACAAGGTGCAACATGCAGATGAATATTAAAAACAACAATTCTTCCTAGCAAGTGCTGTCACGCCCCGCGAGCCAGTACGGGCTGAGTTTCATTATTTGGCAGAAATGGTCCCTGCAGCATTTTAATGCGTTTTTGACGTGTGTAACCCCCGTTAACCTCAAATTCAGGCCTTATAAGGACGTTATAGCATAGGGATCTTGAAATATGCTTGGAAATATCATGGAAGTCGGTTCGTTCGGTCGTATGGTCGCGTTTTGCGCTTAATTACGACGAAAGCTCGAACGGACGCGAAAACGATCCAAATTACGCAACGAAGGACATTTTTGCATTCCCATCACTAAAATACAATATTTTAATGATTACAAAAATTTTTGGATGTGCGTATATGGACTGAATGCAGAATATACGCGAATTGGCATACTATCGCAGCTTTGACGCTTTTAGTCCTTGTGATTGCATAAACAGGATTTTGACATACCAAACCATTCGAAACTTATTTATAAGTAATATTAAGGGTATTTAGGGTATGTTTAACTTATGTTCTTGTTCTGGAGTGTACGTCGCTATGAGAATTGGCAGACTTTCGTAGTTTGTTGTAAATAGTCCATGTGATCGAATAAAGTTGTTTTTGCTATACCGAACCCTTCAAAACTTATTTCTAAGCTATGCAAAGGATATTTAGGGTATATTTAGCTTATGTCACTGTTTCGGAGTGTATGTTGCATTAAATTGATTACGTTTGCGTAATAGTTTACGCATAACTTCCAGAAAAGCTTCTCAAAAGTTCGAAATCATACAAGGATTGAAATGTGTAATTGTCACATGTAATCGTACAATCCCGGATATGAAATACAAGATTTCATTAGATTTGAAAATGCTCAGAATTGTACAATGGTTGTAAAGGCACAAATGTCAAACCAGGTTTGTTAGATGGACCTTGGGCCGACGGGTCAGAATGGGGCAGGTGTCACACCCCAACCGATGGCGGAATCATCGGGGTGCGGCACTGAGCGAAACAGATTGTTCAGAAGTTTCCATAACAACTATTTATATAATCCAGTTAAAGATACGTCCCATACCGTATCCCGAATAAACAAACATGTCATTACAGATAATCATCCAAACAAGAAATTCCGTTCCGACAACTCAGATTCAAATATTATTACAGCAATTGTTGATCTGCTTCTAGACCCCTATTCTGTTGACTTTCTGGCTGTAATGCCAGAGGACAAGATCTACAGACAACTATGCCTCAGATGCTTGTTCTTGGCAGACAACTATTTGTTGGGGGCTTCTAGAAACTTATTCTAGCCTCGCTTCCCTAGCAAATAAGCATCCTAATTACCTGTCACATACGTTAAAATAAAGTCAATACATAAAATGTAAAGGTGAGCATACAAGTTTGATAATAGCATATAGAGTTCGAATAGTTTGCGCATAACCAGCACGTACACAGAGGAAAACGAAGCATGTTAATTATCGACATGGACCTATCGATACCAATGACTGAGGGTTGACCGTCCGAGACGGTTCGCAATACATGATTACCACCGTAATCCATGCAAGTAATTGTCCTTAACAACCCCCGTGTGAACGGGTGCTGAGTCCAAACTATAGTACTACGTCGTTAAGGCAGGTAGACCGTATTCCACGTGTAAACACAATCAACAAGCATTCATTAAGTCACGTAATACATGCATATTGGTTAGCGTTCAAGTAGTTGAGTAGTGTGATCGTTTGTGTTTTGATATAAGCAACGTATGTAACACCCAAAAGTGCTAAAAGCAAAAAGGGATCGAGTATACTCACAATGATTGATTATGGATTGAAGGGAGCGCTGAGAGTAGGGTTAGCCTGAATAGTTCGATAGCACAACAATGAGTAACGTGGAAAATAAGACAAGTGTGAATGGATCGAATAGGCTGGTCGGTCGAACGGCAGGTTCGATCGAACGGGCTGTTCGGTCGGCTGGTATGTCCGTTTGGACAGTCCTGTTCGATCGGCCGGTAGGCTCGATCGGCTGGGCCATTCGAGTAGATTGTTTCTTCCTCTGGTGTGTTTGTGTTTGAGGATCTGAACTTTTGAAGTTTTCGTTGTAGTATATGAGAACACAAAAATGTCCTTACCTTTCAGGTCGATCGATCGAACGGTCCGTTCGATCGGCCGGCTTAACCGATCGGCTGGGAACTTTTGAAGTGGTTCTCAACAGAATGTCGCTCGATCGAACAGTCTGTTCGATCGGCTGGCATTCCCTACTACGAACGAGTTGTGAAAACGATTAAGTGTTCGATCGGCTGGCATTCCCTACTATTATATCCTCTGTTCCTACTTGTTTCTTCGACTCGGACAGGAATCACCAAAGTCCGGCCGGTGAACGGTGCGGAACGTCGGTTTAGAGTTTAACCCATCGTCGGTGAACCTAGTATATAGAATCCGAATCTTGAACCTCTTAACTGTTAGAATGATTAGTTAGCCGGTTCAAGCTCCGTTTCTACCGGTTTTAAGGTTTTGAGTGTAAAAGGTTGAAGAAAATTGGAAATTATTCATAAAATGTTAAGATTTATAAGAATTTTAGTTTGTTTATGTGGAAATCGTTCAGATCCAAGCTATTCACGGTTGAATGAGGCCAAAGTTTGGTGTTCTTCAAGAACACCATGATGACATCACCCAAGAACACTTAGATCTGGGTGATTTCACGGTTAAAAATCAAGTTTTGAAAAATAGAAAGGTGTAGAATCATGCAATGATCAAAATCGTACAAGAATTATGGTGAAAACTTACCGGAGTTGAGAGAAATCTGAGAAAAAGTGAAGAAGAAGGCTGGTTCGGTCAGAGCTTTCCAAAAATGGAAAGTGTGACAATGACAGCCCTATTTATAGGCTCCAAAAGGGGAAAGTGGCAGCCGATCGGCCAGGAGCTCCGATCGAATGGGCTGCTCGATCGGCTAGGAAGATGCTAGCCAATCGGCTGGCCTGTTCGATCAGGATGCCTCCTGTTCGATCTGTGACGCACTTTGAGTATTTCGTGACGATTTTCGATGTTTCGATTTCGATGGACGATGGTACGAATACGATAGGGTTCCTAGTCAAATTACTTTCAGTAGTTGGGACTATATCTAACATACAATCATCTATAAGTCACGTTTCGATGTCGGTTTCGATTGAGTTCGATTGCTTTTCGAGTTTCGATTCGATTTTCGATTAATTCGCTTGAATACCACACCAAACATATAAGTAAACACGCACAAGTAACACATAAGGCACACACACACGTATAATAACACCAGAGTTCACATAATTCGAGTCTCGAGTTCGATTGATGAATCGATTAGCTTGATTATTGATTGATTAACTTTATCGCATTGTTACTTCTTACTATTCACAGTCGTAAATTGGTCGTATTGATTGAACATTCGATCTTTTCATTAGACAACACTTACTCCACATAATACAAAAAGGTAAAAAGAAACATTAACAGTCAAAGAAGTCAAAGTTGACTTGGACTTTGACTTTGACTTTGACATTCGAAAACACGGGGTGTTACAGCCTCCCCTTGTTTAGGGAATTTCGTCCCGAAATTAGGTCGAAGGCTACACAACGCCGTGATTTACCAATTTGATGCTTCAGATCTATTTATTTAAACAACTGCGGGTACTTGGCCTTCATGTCGCTTTCGAGTTCCCAAGTGAACTCCGCGCCTCGTTTGCCTTCCCATCGGACCTTCACAATCGGGATGCGAGAGCGCCTGAGTTGCTTGGTTTGGCAATCCATGATTTCGACAGGCTTTTCCACGAAGTGTAACGTTTCATTGACCTGAAGATCGTCGAGTGGTACGATTAGATCATGATCAGCAAGGCATTTTTGGAGGTTAGAGACGTGGAAAGTCGGGTGGACGTTACTGAGTTCCTCCGGTAGTTCGAGTCTGTAGGCGACTTTTCCGATCCTTTCCAGAATCCTAAAAGGTCCAACATATCGAGGCACGAGTTTCCCTTTCTTGTCGAATCGGACTACACCCTTCCAAGGTGATACCTTTAGGAGTACGTAGTCACCAACTTCAAATTCCAGGGGCTTGCGTCTTCTATCGGCGTAACTTTTCTGTCTGTTCCGAGCTTTAACCAAGTTGTCTCGAATCTGGTGTATTTTGTCAGTCGTTTCTTGTAGAATCTCGGGACCGGTTAGTTGCGAGTGACCGATCCCGTGCCACACAATAGGCGATCGACATCTTCTACCATACAAATCCTCGAAAGGTGCCATTTGAATGCTGGCATGATAGCTGTTATTATACGAAAATTCCACCAATGGCAGGTGCTTGTTCCAACTACCACTAAAATCTATGACACACGCTCGGAGCATGTCTTCAAGAGTACGGATCGTTCTTTCAGTCTGTCCGTCGGTTTGAGGATGAATGTAGTACTCAGATTAAGCGACGTACCAAGGGCCGCTTGAAACGTTTCCCACAATCGCGAAGTGAACCGAGCGTCATGATCTGAAATGATGTCACGAGGCGTACCATGATTACGAATGATCTCGTCGGTGTAGATTTGGGCTAGTCGTTCCACCTTGTAGTCTTCTCGTATAGGCAAAAAGTGGGCTGATTTCGTTAGACGATCGACTATAACCCAAATACTGTCGTGACCTGATGGCGTGGGCGGGAGTTTCGTTATGAAATCCATAGCTATACTCTCCCACTTCCATATAGGTATCGGCGGTTGTTCGAGAAAGCCAGAAGGTCTTTGATGTTCAGCCTTGACTCTTGCACATGTTAAGCAACTTCCAACATAGAGGGCGATATCCCGTTGCATGCCCGGCCACCAGTACTTATAGCGAAGGTCCTGGTACATCTTGTCAGCGCCGGGATGAATGGAGTATCGGGACTTGTGGGCTTCATTCATGATAATCTTTCGCAATTTGGTCCGCTTAGGGATCCAAATTCGATCCAGATAATAGAATATCCCATCGGATTTGCTTACCAACTGAGCTCCATCGTGATAGATTCTCTCTTTCTTCAATGTACGCTCGTTAAAGCAAGCATGTTGAGCTTCGCGGATAAGGGTTTCGAGGTTGTGCTGGGCTTGGATGTTTCGGATACTGAGCACGTAACTCTTTCTGCTGAGCGCGTCGGCAACCACATTCGCCTTGCCTGGGTGAAAACGAATCTCACAGTCGTAATCGTTGAGAAGTTCTACCCATCGGCGTTGACGCATATTAAGCTCTCTCTGATTAAACATGTGTTGTAAACTCTTGTGATCAGTGTAGATCGTACACCTAGTGCCATACAGGTAGTGTCGCCAAATCTTCAATGCAAAGACAACCTCGCCTAGCTCGAGGTCATGGGTTGTATAGTTCTTCTCTTGGATCTTGAGCTGACGAGATGCGTAGGCTATAACCTTGTCTCGCTGCATGAGGACACAGCCGAGACCAAGGTTAGAGGCATCACAGTAGACAATGAAGTTGTCGCTTCCGTCGGGCAGCGTAAGAATTGGAGCGTTGCACTGCATATGCTTGAGGGTTTGAAAGGCAGTCTCTTGTGCGTTTCCCCACACAAAAGGCTTGTCCTTATGAGTAAGAGCGGTAAGTGGCACAGCGATCTTGGAGAATCTTTTAATGAATCGTCGATAATAGCCCGCTAGTCCGAGAAAAGAACGAACTTCTAACGGGTTCTTAGGTGTAATCCAGCTTTTGACAGCTTCAATCTTCGCAGGATCGACATGGATACCCTGACTATTCACGATGTGACCCAGAAACTGAACCTCCTCCAACCAGAATTCGCACTTGGAGAACTTGGCATAGAGTTGGTTTCCCTGGAGTAACTCGAGAACCAAACGTAGATGTTGCGCGTGTTCGGTTTTCGTTTTGGAATAAATCAAGACATCGTCGATGAACACGATGACGAAACAGTCAAGATAAGGCTTACACACGCGATTCATCAGATCCATAAAAACCGCGGGTGCTTTGGTTAGACCAAAGGGCATAACAACAAATTCGTAATGGCCATAACGGGTTCGAAAAGCGGTTTTAGGAATGTCTTCCTCTTGAATCCGTAGCTGATGATATCCTGAACGCAGATCGATCTTAGAGAAGCATGCTGCACCTTGTAGTTGATCAAACAAATCGTCGATTCGGGGCAAGGGGTATCAGTTCTTGATGGTTAGCTTATTCAATTCCCGATAATCGATGCACATCCGGAACGATCCATCCTTCTTTTTGACGAAAAGGACTGGCGCGCCCCAAGGAGAGGTGCTTGGGCGAATAAAGCTTTTTTCGAGTAATTCCTGGAGTTGGTTCGAGAGTTCCCTCATTTCGGATGGTGCGAGTCGGTAAGCGGCTTTGGCAACGGGATTAGCTCCAGGAATGAGGTCGGTGCGGAAGTCGATATCACGACTTGGTGGTAGTCCGGGAAGATCGCCAGGGAACACCTGAGGAAATTCACGAACCACTGGAACGTCTTTGACTTCAACTTTCGTTTTCTTTTCCTTCTCCGCTACTACAATGTTGGCCAAGAAGGCTCAGTATTCCTTGCGGAGATACTTGCTGGCTTGAATACAAGACATGAGCTTGAGACCTTTCGATGCCGTTTCCCCGTACACACACAATAGATCACCATTCGCGAGCGAGAATCGAATCATCTTTTCGAAGCACACAACTTCAGCATGGTTTTCGCGAAGAAAGTCCATGCCTATTATGACGTCAAAGCTTCCGAGTTGCATTGGAATTAGGTCAATTGGGAAAATGTGATTGTTGAGTTCGAGAGTACAATCACGGAGTACTGAATTAATGGCAATAGTTCTTCCCGTAGCGACTTCGACTTCGAATGACGAGGACAGATAAGAGCGCTTACGACTAAGGAGCTTCTCGAATTCAAACGACACAAAGCAGTTATCAGCTCCAGTATCAAACAAACATGATGCATAAATACCATTCACAAGGAACGTACCGTTAACCACATTGTTATCCGCCTGAACCTGACGGGCATTGATGTTGAAGGTTCGGGCATGGGCTGCTTGCTGCTGTTGCTGAGGCTGCTGTTGCTGCTAAGGCTGCTGTTGCTGCTGGGGCTCTTGCTTAACCACCCTGTTCGGGCACCTGTTTGCAAAGTGGTTAGGGTCACCACACGCAAAGCAGACTCGAGCGTTGACTGCAGGTGCTTGAGCTGCTTGTTGGCCTTGAGGGGCGGGAAGTAGAGCTTGGTTGATAGTAGCTTGAACTGGGGCTTGACGGGGACCATAGCGACAGTTCGCAGTGAAATGACCGTAAAGGTTACAGTGAGCGCAGAAACGACAAGCCAGACCCACTGGGTGGTGATAAGAGCATGTCGGGCAGAGTGGGTGAGGGCCTGTGTATGCACGCTTCGCTGGCGGTGCATTGATCACTGGAGCTGAGCGCTGGTGCTGCTGCTGTTGAACTGGTACAGCTTGAAGAGGAGCAACGGTGGTTGCGGCAGCACAGCTCTTGTTGCTGGAGCTGTTGTTGTTGTGCTTCTTCTTCCTTCTCGACGACTTGGAGGGTTGAGCAGATGAGTCGGTGGGCGTTGCGGTGGCTTGGTGCAGAGACTTGGTTTGCTTATCCCGAAAACCAGACTTAACTCGCTTGTCGTTAATCTCAGCGGCGAGTAGGTAGGTTTCTTCGATCGTTGCTGGCTTGGAGGCGTGAACAAAATCTGCTACACAGTCTGGCAGAGCTCGGATATACTTCTTGATGGTCATTTCTGGGGTCTTGACTTGATCGGGACAGATGATACTAAGCTGCTTGAAGCGAGCAGTGAGAGCAGCGTGTTCTCCGTCCTTCTGCTTGATTACCCAAAATTCATCCTCCAGCTTTTGGCGTTCATGAGGAGGGCAGAATTCATCGATCATAATTGCCTTCAGTTCCTCCCATGTCAGCTCGTAAGCTGCATCATTCCCACGCTTGTTTCGTTCAGCAGTCCACCAGTCTAGAGCACGGGACTGGAAGACGCCAGTAGCATTGAGAGTGCGGAGATTTTCGGGGCATCCGCTTCGTCGCAGAGTGACTTCGACTGAGTCGAACCAATGAAACATGGCGGTAGGGCCATCCTCACCGGTGAACTCCTTCGGTCCGCATGCTTTAAACTGCTTGAAGCTAAAAGCAGTCTTGCTTGAATCCTTAGGGTTCTCAGCTCGGGATTCTTCAGACGTTTTGCTGGCATTTTCATACACCTCACTCACGGCTTTTGCCACTTGTTTGGAGATGATAGCAGCGAGACGCCTGTCTCTTTTCTTGGCGAGTCAGACGGTGTCGGCATCCAGACGATGACATGGTCTGCAATAGACATCGTCACAGGACTCAACACAACGTAATCGGTTCTCACCTCACACGTCTACTACTATCTAAAGCTTAGAATCACGCCGAATCACGTAACATATAAACACAGATTCACAGATATACCTAATCATGGAGCACATAAGCACATAGAGCACATAGGTCACAGAAGCACATAAGCACGTAGATCACAAAACACAGGAGCACATAAGTACCTAGGTATTTAATCACAGAAGCAGTTATTGTCACGTAATTCTCCTATCGGTATACAGTAGCACATTCAGTTTCCTGACTGCTTCTAAGTTTACGAGCATTTGAATATAGCGATCGAGAATAGCACATCGAGTAGCATAATATAGTATAGCCTAACTTAGTCGTATAGCATAACATAGCATAATATTGTCTGGATTGCAGCAACTGGAGATCGGATGAGGATAGAATAACAGTACGATTCGTGTGTGTTAATTGAAATGACAGCAAAATCGAATAACATCCCAAAATATAAACACAAAAACAGAGGAAGCACACATAAACACATAAAAATCAACGAGTCATCAGAGTGCACGGTTGCGGTTCTCAGAATCGAAACACATAAAATCGAAAGATAGATTGTCTGCGGCTACTAGACATAGACTACCCAAGGCAACTCGACTATTCACAGTAGACTTGTCATCATTTTCGACTCTAGAGGTCGTGTTCTGCCTCGATTCTTGGGCATTCCACACGCGTTCCCTAGGTCATACTTGTGAGTTCAGGTCGTTGGAGTCCGTCGAATACTTTGGTGAGATAAAGTTCGGAACAAATTGTCAAGGTTTGGGTTTCACCCTTGACTTAACGACCTCTGTTCCTGAGCTTTTAATAAAATAAAGGAGATTATTCATCAAAATATGGATTTCACTCCTGATTTGGTATAATCTCCCTTGTTTGTTGGTGAAAATAATGAGATAAGCATGAATAAATGAATAAAATCAACATAAGTCAGGCAATTTGGTCAGGAGTTTGCGGCTTTCACACCTATTCCCAACCAAATCGCTGAACTTTAATTGGAAATTCGGGTGCAGTGGTAGTGAAGAATTGCAGAATAAGGCACATAAACTGGGTCTGTTGGTTCCTAACTATAGTCTAGGTTTCTAAGACAGCGACCCGGACTAGGTCGTGTCTAACCTAATTCCCTATAGTTATGGCTCTGATACCAATCTGTCACACCCCAACCGATGGCGGAATCATCGGGGCGCGGCACTGAGCGAAACAGATTGTTCAGAAGTTTCCATAACAACTATTTATATAATCCAGTTAAAGATACGTCCCATATCGTATCCTGAATAAACAAACATGTCATTACAGATAATCATCCAAACAAGAAATTCCGTTCCGAAAACTCAGATTCAAATATTATTACAGCAATTGTTGATCTGCTTCTAGACCCCTATTCTGTTGACTTTCTGGCTGTAATGCCAGAGGACAAGATCTACAGACAACTATGCCTCAGATGCTTGTTCTTGGCAGACAACTATTTGTTGGGGGCTTCTAGAAACTTATTCTAGCCTCGCTTCCCTAGCAAATAAGCATCCTAATTACCTGTCACATACGTTAAAATAAAGTCAATACATAAAATGTAAAGGTGAGCATACAAGTTTGATAATAGCATATAGAGTTCGAATAGTTTACGCATAACCAGCACGTACACAGAGGAAAACGAAGCATGTTAATTATCGACATGGACCTATCGATACCAATGACTGCGGGTTGACCGTCCGAGATGGTTCGCAATACATGATTACCACCGTAATCCATGCAAGTAATTGTCCTTAACAACCCCCGTGTGAACGGGTGCTGAGTCCAAACTATAGTACTACGTCATTAAGGCAGGTAGACAGCATTCCACGTGTAAACACAATCAACAAGCATTCATTAACTCACGTAATACATGCATATTGGTTAGCGTTCAAGTAGTTGAGTAGTGTGATCGTCTGTGTTTTGATATAAGCAACGTATGTAACACCCAAAAGTGCTAAAAGCAAAAAGGGATCGAGTATACTCACAGTGATTGATTAAGGATTGAAGGGAGCGCTGAGAGTAGGGTTAGCCTGAATAGTTCGATAGCACAACAATAAGTAACGTGGAAAATAAGACAAGTGTGAATGGATCGAATAGGCTGGTTGGTCGAACGGCAGGTTCGATCGAACGGGCTGTTCGGTCGACTGGTATGTCCGTTTGGACAGTCCTGTTCGATCGGCCGGTAGGCTCGATCGGCTGGGCCATTCGAGTAGATTGTTTCTTCCTCTGGGGTGTTTGTGATTGAGGATCTGAACTTTTGAAGTTTTCATTGTAGTATATGAGAACACAAAAATGTCCTTACCTTTCAGGTTGATCGATCGAACGGTCCGTTCGATCGGCCGGCTTAACCGATCGGCTGGGAACTTTTGAAGTGGTTCTCAACAGAATGTCGCTCGATCGAACAGTCTGTTCGATCGGCTGGCATTCCCTACTACGAACGAGTTGTGAAAACGATTAAGTGTTGAAGCATAGTATCTCATGATCCGAAGAGTAATGTTTACCAATCGAGTAGCATACTCGATTGAACATCACTTCGTCAATACCATACCTCAGGAAGTTTGAAAAGTGAGACCATGTGCTAGCCGATCGGCTGGCCCGGTCGATCGGCTGACACGATCGGCTGGGCTGTTCGAACAGCCTAGCCGTTCGGCCAGCAAGTCTGACCTGGTCGGCCTTTCGTCTAACTCTTGGATGTTTAATTACTTGTCGTCATATCGAGGTAGTTTAGATAACGAGTTGAACTATGATATCCTCCGTTCCTACTTGTTTCTTCTACTCGGATCAAAATCGTACAAGAATTAGAGTGAAAACTTACCGGAGTTGAGAGAAATCTGAGAAAAGGTGAAGAAGAAGGCTGGTTCGGTCAGAGCTTTCCAAAAATGGAAAGTGTGACAATGACAGCCCTATTTATAGGCTCCAAAAGGGGAAAGTGGCAGCCGATCGGCCAGGAGCTCCGATCGAATGGGCTGCTCGATCGGCTAGGAAGATGCTAGCCGATCGGCTGGCCTGTTCGATCAGGATGCCTCCTGTTCGATCCGTGCCACACTTTGAGTATTTCGTGACGATTTTCGATGTTTCTATTTCGATGGATGATGGTACGAATACGATAGGGTTCCTAGTCAAATTACTTTCAGTAGTTGGGACTATATCTAACATACAATCATCTATAAGTCACGTTTCGATGTCGGTTTCGATTGAGTTCGATTGCTTTTCGAGTTTCGATTCGATTTTCGATTGATTCGCTTGAATACCACACCAAACATATAAGTAAACACGCACAAGTAACACATAAGGCACACACACACGTATAATAACACCAGAGTTCACATAATTCGAGTCTCGAGTTCGATTGATGAATCGATTAGCTTGATTATTGATTGATTAACTTTATCGCATTGTTACTTCCTACTATTCACAGTCGTAAATCGGTCGTATTGATTGAACATTCGATCTTTTCATTAGACAACACTTACTCCACATAATACAAAAAGGTAAAAAGAAACATTAACAGTCAAAGAAGTCAAAGTTGACTTGGACTTTGACTTTGACTTTGACATTCGAAAACACGGGGTGTTACAGCAGGGATGGACCTTGGGCAGTAGAGTTGGTCACTGTAGGATCGTTTTGTGACCCAAACGAGTCATTTAGAAGAGCTCTTATCAATTCAAAAGGCGGAAACAGATGAATTGACTTGAAAAACAGCTTGTTTCACACTTAATTGTCTTGTATTATTGATTTGACAGGTTTACAGATCAAACGACACGTCGGCAGCGCTTCGGTACCAAAAATTACGAAAGTTACAAATGATTTCGCATCTAGCCTATTTATACTATTCTGATTTCGCATGAAACTGTCTCAAACGAAATTAGATTTCAAGCGAAATCTAATTTCGCACGGAATTGCCCATGTAACCTTTCAAGCGAAATTACATACTTCATGCGAAATTACCTATCAACTCTAATTTCTCGAACTATGTGCCCTGATCTAACATTCTTAATACAAGACTCGATACAAGACGAAGTCGACAGACGTATGCACCAACAGACTCCCCCTCGGATGTTGACGAGTCTTCAGTGTCGAGTCTTCACAGTCTTCAGTCTTTAACAGTCTTCGGGCTTTTCATCCTTAATCTTTATCTCTTCTCTTTATCAACTAATTTCCCCCTTGGATGCACTCTCTTGTATTTTCCAGGATCAAATTCCTAGCTCTTGCATCTTCAGACTCTTCTTTACAATCAAACTCCCCCTTGAATTGTGATAGGATCGTAATCTAACTTTCACAAGATCAGGATTGTGACCTGGCTTTCTTCTCAGAAATATACTCCAGGCTATCCTGCACGTCCTCTACCTCAAAATAAGATTTTCAAATTTGACAATTTGACAAATTTAATTCTTTGCTCACCACTTATAGAAATACCTCTCAAAATGATTTAACAATTTTCAAAACAAACTCTGATATACCACATGTATTAAAACATCTTTTTCAAACACACTTTTCCCAAACCTGTTCGTCATGTTTAGCACTTGAAATTTGAATATCAGTTTTTCATCATCAGTTGTCGAAAATCTTTTTGTATTTTCAAAACTTTATGCTAGAACACGCTGAAAATCTTTTTGGATTTTTTTTATAATGAAATGCAATAAAGAAATATTTACAGACACTATTTTTGTGAGTTTGTGTAAGAGGATCATATCAGTTTTTGAGACAAATCACTAACACCGTTAAGCTTTAAACATTTTAAGTTCTAAACGGTTCACTTAGATTGTCAGTATATTGGTCCACTTTAATTTTCACACAAAGTTCAACTGTTTCGAGACACGAATTAGTGTTTTAAGCATTTAAACTTATTCGCGTGTCTCACCTCAGAATATACTCCCGTATCCAGATCCCGATATTCAGTCTTACAGGTGAGTATACCTAGATGATTTCTTTAAAAGGGTAAATGCGAAACCATGAGAGCTCAGGTCAGAACTTCCATTCGTGCAGAGAGATGATGGCTCGACTTTTGGTGGGTTCCATTTAGAGAATCTTTTTACAACAGCACATGATTAGCATTTTGCAATGTTTCATCATTTTTTATGCTGGGGTAGTGCTTTTATTTCAAGCAAGCGAAAAGTATTATACGGGGACTAGGCCATTGCTTCCGCAAAATCAGAAGACCCGGGATAATACCCCAGATATCACTAAGCATAAAGACCTAGTATCTTAGAAAGAGGGATCTTTCAAACAAGATTTCGGGGGTTACCCATATATCCGAGAGATGTTCCCCACGAGATAAGCAAGTTTGATTTTTAGGTTTATATCCCGAATACAATCTACTGAATGTGCAAAAACTTACTGGCACATCCTCAGTGAGACCGTTTATCACATTTTAACTTTCCAATTCTTTAGCATGTTGTGATAGTCCACTGATGTACTATCATTTCCTCTTTTCTCAACAAAACTCAATTTTTGATTTTATCATGTTTCTGGCTTTTTCAAATTTTATCATGTTTTTGGATTTTCTGAAATTTCTTACTCCCCCTAAAATTCAAAACCATCTAAAGAAATTTGAAAACAAACTGTACAAGTAAACTGACAACTGTTGTGAATTGCTTCAAATCGCCATTCACTCGGCTTAAACAATCAGAACTCCCCCTTACAACAAACTATTTTCCCATTATGATTTCAAATGGTTTTTCCGGAAAATAAGTTTTGTTGATTTTACCCCTTGTAGGTTGGGGTTACTTCATCACCTTGTTTAATCAATCATTTTGAAAATTTTAACAATTTTAAATTTTATCAACAAATACCACCTGTAGTAAATCAAGTACAACTTAATGTCCCTGATTAACCTCTTGTAAATCGAAATATCATAGATGTGAATTTCTCAAGAAATGTGCCGATTCCTGCTCCACTCTTACCAACCTGGGAGCTCAGGCAAGTCAGGTATTTATGTAGAAAAAGCTGTCACCCAAGCCTGACCAGCCTTGGGTGATTTTGGGACACATCTATCCCACCATCTTTTCAATTCATAAAATTCTTTGGTACCTTTAACCTTCCCATCGACCATCTTCCCAAAAATATGTTTAACATTTCCATTAAACACCTTTTCAGCATTAAATTCTTTCTTACCAACAAAGAATTGATCTGAAATTTCAAACCTACCTTTTGATTTCAGATTTTCTGCCCTTAATGGTGGAAAGTTTTCATCGTTCAACACTGGAACGGAATTCTCATTCTTTTTCTCAACAAATGACTCCTCTGATTTTATGGAATCAGATTCATTGTCCGAACTACTCTCAGATTTTACAACCCATCTTTGTTTGTTTTCATCGACTTTTCTTTTGTAAAAACGTTTCGAAGTTTCACCAACTTCAAAAGTCGAATTTTCAAACACCTTAAATTTCTCAATTGGTTGTTTTTTTTTCATCAACACATTTTTCTCTCAATTTTGAGTTAAAAGTTACTCCCTGTTATGTGTTGTTGGACTGCTAGCAATTCGAAGCAATGTGTCCAATCTTGTGACATTTAAAACAGGTCCTTCTGTCAACTCTTGGAACAACTTTCTTCAAATTCTTCTTCCTTTCAGCAAGAAACTCTCGATTTGACTGTCTCCAAAATGGTTTCTTCTGCTCTTCCTCAAAACTTCCTCCTGCAACAAATTTTGTTTTTGGTTTATAAGTTTTCTCATTTTTATAATTTTTTGGAGAACTAAAACCTAAACCTTTCTTTTTAAAATTATTGTTATGGTTTGGTTTCTTTTGAAAACCATAACCAGAACCGTAACCCATTTTCTTGTTTACTCTTTGTTGGATTCTTGAAGAAGTATACTTATTAGGTTTTCCATCAAGATTTAAATCTTTTATTTCAGAAATATTAACCTCTGTTAATTTGAAAACCTGTTTGATCTGTTCAGTTTTGACACTTCTTATTGGAAATTCCTCATCAGAATATAACTTGTCTGAATCACTCAAATTAGATTTTGATAACTAAAATTCTTTATTGTAAACCCGCTTGATTGGTGAACTTGGACTCTTTTCTGACAAACTCGGACTTTCAGATTTAGACTCCGATTTTGACTCTTCATCCATATCCAACACCTGATCGACCACTTTCTTTAACAACTCAGACTCATGATCAGTGTCAGACGCTGTGAATGTGACATCAATGTTATCTGGTAACTCATCAATAGTTTCAGACTTTAACTTGATGTTGAGAGCCTTATTTAAACGTTCCTCATTTGGCTTTCTGGGAGAATAAATTTCATAGATCGGGGGCGGACACTTGTTATACTTGACACTTTGTTTCTTACCAGTATTCTCTTTCTTCTCTTTATCTTGAAAAGCTTCAAGACCTGCAACAGTAGGATAAACACGATCAATCAAATAATCACATGTTGTATAACTCAACAACAAACGTTTAATTCTGTCACTTTCAATCTTCTCAAGTTCCAAATCCTGCTTCAGCTTAGCACAATCTTCGATATACTCATTGATGACTTTCTGCTTTGTCATTAATGTCGAGCTCATCAATGTCATAGCAGCATCAACTTCTCGATTTGTTTTGTTCAACCCATCAACCGTCTTGTTCAAAACATCATATGACTCCTTCACATACTTCACATCAGACAACAAATTTTCTTTTATTTTTTCTAATTCAGCGATCTTCTTATCTTTCTCATCACAATCATTGCAAGATTCTAAACATTTCTGACAAGGTTTAATGACTTCAACTAACTTTTCAACCTCGACAACCTTTTCAACTTCAACAATTTTTTCTACCTCGACGACTTTCTCAACTTCGACGAGTTTTTCAACTTCGACTATTTTTTCAACCTCGACAATTTTCTCTACCACTTTCTCCACTTCAACGATTTTTTCTATCACTTTCTCAGTCATTGGTTCAACATTTGTTTCTTCAACTTCCATCTTTGCCTTGTTATCAGTTATTCTTATTGCTTCCAGCTCTCTCTTTAATCTGGCAATCTTTTTGTGATTCAGCATCTCAACTTTATTTGCAAAAAACAAATTAAAACTATCAGGATCAATACCCTTTCTAGCTTTGTTAAGGTATTCTTCTTCATCATCAGTATCTACATCACTTCCAAGATCTGGAAAATTGGTATTCTTTTCGAACTGTATTTGATTTCATCTTCTTCCAGAATTCTAGCAACAAGACCTGAACCAGGTGGAATGTATTTATCCCAGCTAAAACCCTCTGCGACCTTTTCATCGTCTTGATCAATTATACCATAACAAGCTCTTTTTTCTTTTTCTTCAATGGCTCGTGCATGTGCAGTTTGTGGTTGTTGGGTAATCTGGTGAAAAATTGACTTTTGATAATAATTGTTCTTTCCTGATTGATCTTGTCTTCCATCAGCTTCTTTGTTTTTGCACTCACGCTTAAAATGACCTTTTTCTCGACACCTGAAACATGTAACCTTTGATTTGTCAAACCTAATCTGAGATTTAGACAATTAACTAAGGTCATCTCTTCCAGTGATTTGTGTGAATTTTTCTGCTCTTCGAACAGCACTAGCTAAACACCATTTGAT
This sequence comes from Helianthus annuus, assembly GCF_002127325.2. NCBI lineage: Eukaryota > Viridiplantae > Streptophyta > Magnoliopsida > Asterales > Asteraceae > Helianthus > Helianthus annuus. Next base: position 132,417,681 of record NC_035433.2, on the reverse strand, counting down.
GTCCATCAATTCAACTTCTTCAGCATCAATTTGGTCATAATCCTCTTTGGTAAGCATCGGATTTCCAATTTTGCCACCAATTAAACTTTCATAAGATTCCAACATAGCAACGAGTGAAGCCATATGTTGCTTAGCTATTTCTGGAGACAGATTTTGACCATTTTGGATGTTCAAAGTGACATTGCATTGAAGATTTGTAGCATTCTGTCGTTGAGGATTTGGTGTTGTATGATTTGGATCAAAGCTTGAATACGAAGATGAAGATCCACCACTCTGTGTCACAGTACTGCCTTTTGTACCAGAAGAAGTATCAGCACTGAAACCAGTTTGAATCTTTGGGCTGGGAGTAACTGATGTGTGTAAAATGCAACATATAAAACACATCAATTAAGGCATAAAACTAACCCTTTTTAAGTACTAATGTTGGAAAAAGAGTGTTTTTGTCTTCCTTTTGTATTTTCAGGATGAAATGAGCTCAAAATCACAAAAGAAGCAAAAAGACCACTAATTCTACCATAAATACAAGAAAAGGAACAAAAGTGGACTGCCCGGACCCTCAACGGCACCTCCCAAGGCAAAAAGAAGGAAACAGAGTCTGAACACGCCCCGTGTCCAGCGAACACGGGGGCGTGCCCAGGAAGCAGCAGAAAAGACAAACCAGTAGAAGCTTCCATTGCCCACCACGGGGCCGTGTCCAGCGAGCACGGGGGCGTGGTGAAAGTACAGCAGGCGCATTAATTGTAATTCGCAATTACAATTAATGAGGAGAGAGAGTGTCAGGCGGGCACGGGGCCGTGTCCAGCGGACACGGGGCCGTGTCCAGCCTTCTGTTCAGCCTATAAATAGAGGAGCTTGGCTTCATTCTCTCTCATCCCTTGGCACACCACCTCTCTCACACTTCATCCACCACCCACCACCACCATAACACCATCATCCACCACCATCATCCATTGTCCATCATAGAGTGTGTGAGTCGTCTCGGGATCCAAGATTGATCGTAAGAGTTCTTGACAATCAAGGCCATGTTTGCCTAAGTCTTTTACATCACTTGGTGAAGACAAGTGTTTAGTATAATACTTTTTATTTTTAATCTTTTGCACTTTTTATTTGGTTTTGTATTAATGACTTTAATAACTAGTTACTTATGTTGAAGGTGATCTTTCCTTATCGTTGTCCGTGGTGTCTTGGCGTTATTTTACTGTCTATATAAAATAAAAGATTTTCACCATTCATATCTCCACGGTCTATATGGAGGTATGTTGGCTACCTGGTCGGGGGTTAAGGGAACGGTTTGGTAAGGGTCTTGCCCTTGTTCAGCGTTTAGAGGTCCTGCTTGGGACCTGGGTCAAATTTAGTAGGATCTCCTTCAATGCCCATAGGTATTGGATGGCGGGGATCCAAACTCTTTGACCCCCTCATAAGTTAACTACTATTAATACTATAACCCGGCTATTTAGGACTGTATCCCTGCTGACTCAGACTACTTAGCCGAGGGTAACGTCACCGCCAGAAGCGGGGCCTACCACAATTTGCATTAATAACTTAATTCATTATCTTCCAATAATCCGACCCTTTAGGATTGTATCCTTGCTGACTCAAACTACTGGGTTGAGGGTAACGTCGCCTTCAAAAGAGGGGCCTACTACAATAACTAAGATAATCTCTTAAACAAGTGCAAAAGTGCGAAAATAATCAAAGGTTATACTAATACACGTGTCGGATCCAAGTGATTCATCTTGTCTATCTGTTTTTATTTTTATTTTTATTTTCAGCATTTTAGTTAGTTTTTATTTTTCTTAGTTTAAAACATTTTTCTAACTTTTTGATTTGATTAGACGTTGAGGATAAACCAGTATTAAAAGCTCTTGTGTCCTTGGACGACCTCGGTATCTTACCAACACTATACTACGTCCACGATGGGTGCACTTGCCCATATGTGTGTTTAGTGTTAGTAAATATCGTGTTTTATAAATTAAAACTTGGCTAAAAGTGTAAAAAGGGCTTAAATATATATTTAAAAACATATATACACTAACACGCATCAAGTTTTTGGCGCCGTTGCCGGGGACACAAGGATTTTAAGAAAGTTAGGAATCAACGGCCTAATCATATTTTTATTTTTCTTTAATTTTTTTAGGATTTTTTCTTAGATTTTTAGCTTCTGCAGAGCTCAGCACGGGGCCGTGCCTGGTCGGACACGGGCCGTGCTCAGCAAATTGTTTTTCATGTTACAGAAGGCTGACCACGGGGCCGTGCCGGTGCAACACGGGGCCGTGTCCAACTTCCAGTAACTGGGATCTGGAAAACAATCACTGTATTTCCGACCACGGGGCCGTGTTCGCTCAACACGGGGCCGTGGTGAACCTTCTGACCGACATTCTTTTTTTGTTTTTATTGCAGGACTTGGAACCCGACACCATCCTCACGTAGTGTATGAGCTCCAGTTCCAATAAAGACATAAAAGAACCGCTAGAAGAACCCGAACGCTTTCTCAGAAAAAGGTTAAAAGCCAAAAACCAAGAGAAGGTTTCGGGTGATCCACCCCCAATGGCGGACCAACGTACCCTTATGGATTATCTACGGCCCACCGTAGGTAATCTAGGCGCCGCTATCAATGCTCCAAATGTCGAAGCCAATAACTTCGAGCTCCGACCGCATTTGATACAAATGCTCCAAAACTCCGCAACCTTCCACGGGCTTGCGGACGAGGATCCTCATCTACATATAACTAATTTCTTAGAAATATGTGATACCTTTCGGATCAATGGAGCATCAAACGACGCCATACGCCTCCGTATGTTTCCGTTCTCACTGAAAGACCGAGCGAAAGCTTGGCTCAACACCCTCCCAGCTGGATCGGTAAACACCTGGGATGAACTAGCCCAAAAGTTTCTATATAAGTATTTCCCTCCTTCTAAAACTGCTAAATTAATGGCTGAAATTAATACATACTCACAAGAGGACGGGGAATCCTTATATGAAACATGGGAAAGGTTCAAGGAGCTATTACGCAAGTGTCCCCATCATGGCCTCGCAATATGGCAACAAGTATCCACTTTCTACAATGGATTGTTGCCACACACTAGGCAGACACTTGATTCTAGCTCCGGGGGACTTTTAGGTAATCGACGCCCACACGAAATATATAATCAAATTGAGGAAATTGCTCAAACCAATTTTCAATGGCACACTCCCCGGGGAAATAAGTCTATCGCCCCGGGCGCCCATAAGGTCGACGAAAGCACCTCTTTACAAGCCCAAATCGAGGCCCTTTCTTCAAAAATAAAAAAACTAGAAATGACAAAAACAGTCTCGGTTATGGCTTGTGAAGGGTGTGGTGGGTCACATGAAAATTGGAGTTGCATGAAAGAAACGGACGATCAACAAGAAATGGTAAACTACATTGATAATAGACCTAGGCCGTCGGGTCCTCCAACGGGAACTTACAACCAAGGATGGCGAAACCACCCAAACCTTGGTTGGAGGGAAACCGGCAATAGTAGTAACCAACAAACCCAACGAACAAACTTTCAGCAATCAAGAAATGAGTCACAAAATTTCACTCAACAACAAGGTGGACGAGAAAGGCTCGAAGATACTATATCTCGCCTCGTCTCCGACACTGATAAGAAAAACTCGGAAAGATTTCTACAATTAGAATCTAATTTTAGGAATCAACAAGCTAGCATTCAAAACATAGAAAAACAAATAAATCAACTAGCACAAAATTTTTCCGAGAGACCGCAAGGCGCATTACCTAGCAATACCGAAACAAACCCAAAGGCGCAAGTTCACCTCATCACACTACGAAACCGCACCGTAGGGCCTGCAGAAGTACCTCAACCAACGGAAGAAACAATGCCAACACATCTGCGGGAAAAGAACTCTCCCCCATCACCAGAACCTACCAAGGCTCCTCGAGTTCCATACCCCGGTAGGTTAATTCGTCAAAAAACCAATGAGCAATTCGCAAAATTCGAAAGTTTGTTAAAACAATTGCATGTCAATATTCCTTTTATCGAAGTCCTAACCCAAATGCCCAAATACTCTAAATTTATGAGGGACTTCCTTACACATAAAAAGAAAATTGAAAATTTGCAATTAGTTAATTTAGGCGAAGAATGCTCTGCCCTCGTACTCAATAAACTACCCCAAAAGAAAATCGATCCCGGAAGTTTCACGATTCCATGTTCAATAGGGGAATCACCCGTTCGCAATGCCTTGGCCGACTTAGGGGCTAGCATTAACCTCATGCCCTCATCAATGTTCAAAAGGCTTGGCTTGGGAACCACGAGCCCTACAAAAATAAGCATACAACTCGCTGATCGATCAGTCAAATTCCCACAAGGTGTCATCGAAAATGTCTTGGTAAGGGTAAGCAAATTCGTTTATCCCGTTGACTTTGTCATACTCGACATGGAGGAAGACACCGAGGTCCCCCTTATCCTAGGGAGACCCTTCCTTGCCACAGCACAAGCAGTGGTAGACATGAATGAAGGGACACTGACTTTGAGGTATGGGGACGATGAGGTGAAGTTCGGAGTTGGGAAGAAAATAGAGGACGACGACCCAGTCAATTACATGAAGGTTATTGATTCAAGCTTGGATGCCGCTCTCCGACGGTGTAACTTGGGAAGCAAGGCACTCCACTCAGAAGAGATATAACCAGAAATCGGGTCTAGCCAAGGACCCTTATAAACGTGGCGCACCACGGAGGCATTCCGCGGATCTATCCTTAGTTTAGTTTAGTTTAATCTTTTAATTTTTGCAGAATAAAACACACTCATGGTGGTAATGGATGAAAAAGGGAACGAGAAAAAATGGAACCATGCATGAAGAACAGAGCAACCCGACAAAAATCTCCACCACAGAAGGCTCAACACGGGCCGTGCCCAACCAACACGGCCCCGTGCTGAGCCCCTGCAGAAAAATCACCCAGTTCAGGTAACTGGACACGGGCCGTGTTCAGCGGACACGCCCCCGTGTCCAGGCTTCTGTTTCAATTCTGAAATTTTTGTTACTGGCACTTGACCACGGGGCCGTGCCCGGTGAACACGGGGCCGTGTCCAGAGTGCCAGTAACATAAATATTTGCTTTTTAACACACTTTTATACATTTTAATCAACCAAAAATATTGTTTTTGGACACATTGAGGACAATGTGTAATTTAAGTGTGGGGGGATGCTAAAACCTTGAAATTTTGCAAAATCCTAAACACAAGCCTTACACAAAACTCTATTGGAACCGCTAAACACCCCAAATTTTTTCAAAAAACTTTTTCTTTTTTTATTTACTTGTCTTAGTTTAAGTTGGGAAGAACAAGTTCTAAAAAGGTTATATTTTTACAAGTTTACAACCGATAGCGTCGTGATAAAAAAAGGAACCAACATAAGAAAATTATGAAACGGCATAACAAGTCTAGTTTAAAATTCGATTATATATGCTTGGTCACATTAAAAACCCATTCCCACAAAAGTGAGTTTTGAGCCTTTATTGAGCATAAAAATACACATATTTAGATTAAATGCTCATTTTTCGTTTCTTGTGTGAATAGCCGCTCGGTCCTTACAAATCTAGAACTTGCCACGACGATACATTCCCGGTCCTTACCAACTTAAACCCAAGTAAGTAAATGATGGAGGCATTAGGACTAACTATTTTTCTTTCAAAACCTTTATTTTTCATTTTTTTAACCTACCCAAAATCCCCCTAGATAGCCCCTTTGAGCCTAAACCTTTCATTTCATTACCCCAAAAACCATTTTTACCCACCAAAAACTTTTTTCATTTTTTTTCACCCTTTTAGTAACAAGCTCGGTTTTTCGTCAACTTGCCCTTTCATGTGACAAAAAAAATAAATAAATAAATAATGATGATGAAGTCAAAAAAACAAACAAAAGCTATAAAAAGCTTGTTTGGAGAAATACTTCAAAAATAATAAATCACTAAAAACAAGGTATTTTACGAAAACCGACGCTTGCTACGATTTTCGCCTTTTTACTAACCACTAACCAACCACCCACCTTTAAACCCAAGCCTTCACCCAAAAAGTCCTCTTGATATTTACAAAGGTAAAAAGTTAAAAAGGAGGAGGATTGATTGCTTGACAAGCCTATGGAAAGACGTAAGTTCCGTGCCGCTCTCGAGTGATTCACTAAAATATACACCTTCGGCCGAGTGTTGAGTGATCTCCCGTGAGGTATGTGAACTTGTATATAAATGGAATTTTAATAAAACATGTTATGCCCGAATAAGTAATTTATCTTGTGAAAAGTTCAAAATAAATCATAACGAATAGGATTGTAAATAACTTAAAATAAAACCTATAAAAACCTTGGATTCCCGACACTCTAGGACAAGCTAAAAAACTTCTCTTCTACCTATTCCATTTGGGAGTGTAAGCCACATTTAAAGAGTTTTGCTTGAGGACAAGCAAAAGTTCAAGTGTGGGGGTATTTGATGTGTGTAAAATGCAACATATAAAACACATCAATTAAGGCATAAAACTAACCCTTTTTAAGTACTAATGTTGGAAAAAGAGTGTTTTTGTCTTCCTTTTGTATTTTCAGGATGAAATGAGCTCAAAATCACAAAAGAAGCAAAAAGACCACTAATTCTACCATAAATACAAGAAAAGGAACAAAAGTGGACTGCCCGGACCCTCAACGGCACCTCCCAAGGCAAAAAGAAGGAAACAGAGTCTGAACACGCCCCGTGTCCAGCGAACACGGGGGCGTGCCCAGGAAGCAGCAGAAAAGACAAACCAGTAGAAGCTTCCATTGCCCACCACGGGGCCGTGTCCAGCGAGCACGGGGGCGTGGTGAAAGTACAGCAGGCGCATTAATTGTAATTCGCAATTACAATTAATGAGGAGAGAGTGTGTCAGGCGGGCACGGGGCCGTGTCCAGCGGACACGGGGCCGTGTCCAGCCTTCTGTTCAGCCTATAAATAGAGGAGCTTGGCTTCATTCTCTCTCATCCCTTGGCACACCACCTCTCTCACACTTCATCCACCACCCACCACCACCATAACACCATCATCCACCACCATCATCCATTGTCCATCATAGAGTGTGTGAGTCGTCTCGGGATCCAAGATTGATCGTAAGAGTTCTTGACAATCAAGGCCATGTTTGCCTAAGTCTCGTACATCACTTGGTGAAGACAAGTGTTTAGTATAATACTTTTTATTTTTAATCTTTTGCACTTTTTATTTGGTTTTGTATTAATGACTTTAATAACTAGTTACTTATGTTGAAGGTGATCTTTCCTTATCGTTTGTCCGTGGTGTCTTGGCGTTATTTTACTGTCTATATAAAATAAAAGATTTTCACCATTCATATCTCCACGGTCTATATGGAGGTATGTTGGCTACCTGGTCGGGGGTTAAGGGAACGGTTTGGTAAGGGTCTTGCCCTTGTTCAGCGTTTAGAGGTCCTGCTTGGGACCTGGGTCAAATTTAGTAGGATCTCCTTCAATGCCCATAGGTATTGGATGGCGGGGATCCAAACTCTTTGACCCCCTCATAAGTTAACTACTATTAATACTATAACCCGGCTATTTAGGACTGTATCCCTGCTGACTCAGACTACTTAGCCGAGGGTAACGTCACCGCCAGAAGCGGGGCCTACCACAATTTGCATTAATAACTTAATTCATTATCTTCCAATAATCCGACCCTTTAGGATTGTATCCTTGCTGACTCAAACTACTGGGTTGAGGGTAACGTCGCCTTCAAAAGAGGGGCCTACTACAATAACTAAGATAATCTCTTAAACAAGTGCAAAAGTGCGAAAATAATCAAAGGTTATACTAATACACGTGTCGGATCCAAGTGATTCATCTTGTCTATCTGTTTTTATTTTTATTTTTATTTTCAGCATTTTAGTTAGTTTTTATTTTTCTTAGTTTAAAACATTTTTCTAACTTTTTGATTTGATTAGACGTTGAGGATAAACCGGTATTAAAAGCTCTTGTGTCCTTGGACGACCTCGGTATCTTACCAACACTATACTACGTCCACGATGGGTGCACTTGCCCATATGTGTGTTTAGTGTTAGTAAATATCGTGTTTTATAAATTTAAAACTTGGCTAAAAGTGTAAAAAGGGCTTAAATATATATTTAAAAACATATATACACTAACACGCATCAGTAACTTCAAATTTGTTTCCTCTGTAGTACAAACTAACATCTTGTTGAGCATTTGGATTCTTCATGATTGCCGTTTTCTGAGTATCTAACTCGTGCTCTTCAATCTTCTGAATAAACTGTGCCAGATTCATATTCTCAGATTTTCTCATGTGTTTTATGATCAACAAATAAGTTCCCCATTTCTGCTGTGGTAATGCATCAATAAGTTTATCAACCCATTCATCGTCGTCCTTCTTTATGTCCAATCTTCCCATTTCTAAAACCAGATGACAATATCTATCAATGGTCATCTTTGTAGTTTCATGATCGAAGGCTACAAACATGTCAAATGATTTTTTCAATAAAGCCTTTTTGTTTTTGATCATATCTGCGGTTCCTTTGAACTTCTGAATTAATGCATTCCAAATTGACCTAGCTGTACCATCATGTTGATGCAAACAAAGATATCTTCTTTAATCGCTTGTTGAAGAATACTGATCATCATTTTCTCACTTGTGTATTTCAATTTATCAGTTTCTGAAAAGTCACAAAAAGCTTTTTCAAGCCCACGCTCATTTTTCGGTTTCTCGTAATCTTTCTCTAATGAACACCACGCGTCAAACTTATAAGCTTGCACCCAGTTCTCAAATCGATTTTTCCATCCTTGAAAATCTTCAATGTACATAAGTTTCGGTGGTTTCCGATAAGTTCCCGTCTCATTTTCACTGTAAAGAGTTTCAGCAGCAGTAACTGGAGCAAGTGGTGTTGCAAACGCATTGTAAAATTCTTCTTCCATGATTCAACAACCTGTTTTATAAAATCACCAACAATGTTCACACAACAATGAGATTTCACACGAAACAAGACTTCAAACGAAAATACACACTGATGCGAAATCAGTTTGGTGCGAAATACCAATTCACACGAAATACCACTTTGGAACGAAATAACCTGATTTCGTATGAAAAGAATGATTTCGTACGAAATTACAAACAGATTTCGTGCGAAATTACACTTCTGAGGTAATTTCGTGCGAAATTAACCAAATATAGTAATTTCGTGCGAAATTAACCAAATATAGTAATTTCGTGCGAAATTAAGTATATCTTTCAAGCGAAATAGCAATTTCAAGCGGAACTAATTGCTGATTTCGTGCGAAATACCGCTGACGTCATCATGATCGATCTGTTGTTCAAACAAAATTACCAATTTTATCAGTTTTATATCGAATTAAGGTCCAAATCTTTCAAGGATTCGTTGAAACATTGTTTCGCATGATATGTTTGAAATTCAGTCCATTTTGACCATTAAAACTTGTGAATTTTAAAAAGAAGGTGTAGAAGTCAGAAATTATGACTGTTTTGGCAAGAACTCTTCCTCCTGAGCTCTGATATCACTTGTAGGATCGTTTTGTGACCCAAACGAGTCGTTCAGAAGAGCTCTTATCAATTCAAAAGGCGGAAACAGATGAATTGACTTGAAAAACAGCTTGTTTCACACTTAATTGTCTTGTATTATTAATTTGACAGGTTTACAGATCAAACGACACGTCGGCAGCACTTCGGTACCGGAAATTACGAAAGTTACAAATGATTTCGCAACTAGCCTATTTATACTATTTTGATTTCGCACGGAATTACCTATGTAACCTTTCAAGCGAAATTACATACTTCATGCGAAATTACCTATCAACTCTAATTTCTCGAACTACGTGCCCTGGTCTAACATTCTTAATATAAGACTCGATACAAGACGAAGTCGACAGACGTATGCACCAACAGTCACTGATGTGGGGGTAGAGGGAATAGGACTGATGTGAGTCACGAGGGTTGGGTGTATACGGGCATCCAAAAAATCGTAGGTGTGTGGAGAGGGTTTTAGGTGATCTGCGAAGGGGAACGTATACTCATCATAAATCACATGTCGATTAATGATGATTTTATGGGTAGATAAGTTTAGACATTTGTATCCTCAGTGATTTGACGGGTTACCAAGGAATACATAAGGCATAGAATAGTAGGTGAGTTTGTTGATAGTGGTATGGGGAATGAGTGGGATGCACAAGCATCTAAAAACTCGTAGATGAGTGTATGATGGGATGCAAAAATATAAGGTTTGCGTGGGGGATTTGTTTTGAAGAAGTTTTCTGGGTAGAATATTGAGAAGGTATGTCGCAACCTTTAGGGCATGATGCCAACAAGTGTTTGGTAAAGACGAATGAACCAGAAGTGTCCGAATAATATTGTTAATGGACCTTATTTTACGCTTGGCTTTGCCATTCTGGGATGACACGTGGGGGCAAAAAAACGAAAGGGCATTCCGTTTTGTTGGCAAAAGTTTTGGAACATTGAGTTTGCATTTACCTATCATTATCACATTGAAACTGTTTTATTTTGCGTATAAATTGTGTGTTAATGAGATTAGTAAAGGTAGTGACTATAGAGAATACTTGTAATTTATTTGATAATGGTATGTCCATAAAAAAATCATTGAAGTCATCAAGAAAAGAAATATAATAATGGTGATCACCCGTGCTTAAAACAGGGGAGGTCCATAAATCACTATATATAATATCAGAAGGTAAATGGTAGCAAATCAACAAACGAAAGTTGATATGTTTACCAAACACACTTGATTCACAAGACTTAGGTGTTAAAGTGCCACAATTAATGAAATTAAAATTTTTAAGTGAATGCAATAAAGTAGAACTTGGGTGCCCGAGACGTTTGTGCCAGGTGTCTTGAGTTATAGAGGTAAGAGCGGTAGGAGAAGTGAGCTTCGAGACTTGTGTAGGATCAAAAGTGTAGAGGTCCCAGAGCTAATGCACCGTAGGATAGGAGTCCGGGTCTTGAGATCCCTCACCAAAAAAACCATAAGGATCAAACTCAATAGATAGTTTATTACCAGTAGTTAAACGGCGAACGTATAATAAATTTTTAATTAAGGAAGGAGCTAAAGGACTTGGTTTAATTTAAAATGTGAGAGAGGGGGAGGTAGAGTTAGGTCGTCTTGTCAGAATGGTTTTGTCATTACCCACAACAATATTACGAATAATGTCATTATTACAAGAAGATGAAAGAGTAGAGTTGGAAGTCATATGACATGTGGCTCCCGTATCCATGGTCCAATTTTGATCCTAAGGATTGAGAGACATAGTATAAAGTGCCTGATCTATGTCAGTTGGAGCGTAGCATAAAAAAGGTCCTATAATCTATTACTTTTTTTATGAAAAGGTCCCTATTTTAGAATTCATTTTAGCCTCTAAAAAGCTTAGGCAGGGCATGGCCTGACTCTCTAGATATTGGTAGAAATATAGAGGCGAGAATTCCTAATACGATCTAAAAAACGAGAGAACATGATACGGAAATAATCAAGTTTTGTGTTCACTAATAAGACTTGTTTATTAAGCAGGTTAACCTGTTTAACTCTAAAACATGTTAAATGATGCATATTTAAATTTAGAGAAGGTTATATATATAAAGTACTACATTTAGATAATTTGACTTTCAGTTTTCCACTCTTTGGAATTTACTTCCTCTCTTGAGGTTTGATCAAATCTTTATTTTCAATTTCATCAACTTAATTTATTCATTAGTTTTAGCTACTCGTTCTCCAATTGTTTTTATCCGGTTCCTTTGATCGTGGTCTATATATATGGGGAAGGATCCACTAAAAAGTGGATTTTGCCTAAGTAGCCTAAGAAGGATTGTGATGATGACATGTGGCACTCCTAATAAGTAGGAATGAACGGCACTTTGATCCTTATAAATAGGAGTAAAAATGATATGTTGCACCCTTTTGTTTTCTAAAAATACAACAAAAAAATCTAGTACAAAAAAATCTAGCACAAAAAATCTAGTACAAAAAATATAGTACAAAAAATGTAGTACAAAAAAATATAGCACAAAAAAATCTAGTACAAAAAATTATAGCACAAAACAATCTAGTACAAAAAAAATATAGCACAAAAAAATTTAGTACAAAAAATATAGCACAAAAAAAATCAGCAAAAAATGTAGTACAAAAAAAGCCAGCACAAAAAATTAAGAAAAAAACAAAAAATTCAGCACAAAAAATTTAGCACAAAAATATAGTACAAAAATCCAGCACAAAAAATATTATACAACATAGAAATACAACACATTTTAGTGGTTTTTTTAGTTTTCATATTTTATATAGCAATATGGTACTCAAATTAAAGATAAAAAGACGCTTAATTTTACGGTGAAATTTTTATGAAAAAATAATGTCGTATAAAAAAGTTATGAACGTTTAAAAAACGGGGGTGGAATATGCATGTGTCTTGCATGTGGAGAGAGAAAGTCCATAAATAGGATTTTCCCAAGATACTCTTGCACTCCTCCTTTCTCCTACACTTTCATCTGAACCATTGATTGAAAAATGAATGGTTAAGATTTCTTCTCATCCTACTTAGGCAAAATAAACTTTTTATTTGATCTTACCCCCTATATATACATCCAAGTTTGTTAACCGCGAATGAGAGATAAGATAAAAATAATTAAAATACACCAATTAAATATATATATATATATATATATATATGGGAGGGTTATCTTCAGAACGCTAAATATTGCGAGAACCGTGAGAACGAATGAAAAAACCAAGCAAAACCATTTTTTTAATACAAAACTCATTTTAATTAAGAAACAACATCAAAAAAAGAATTTACAACGTCAAATAATTCTTTTTCACCTTTCAAAATCACTCTTTTTATATTTTTTACACATGTGTAAATATACCATATTTACACATGTGTAAATGGCAAACTTACACATGTGTAAATTTTCTTTATTTAAGAATTCACGTAAATTTAAACGTGTAAATTAATTTCTAACAGTGTATTCGAATAAGTATTCGAATAATAATGATAAGTGTAGAAAAAAATTTTGAATTCGAATTGTTTTTTACCAAGTTCTCGCGGTTTTTTCATTTGTTCTCACGGTTCTCACAAATATTTAGTGTTCTCATTTAAACCCTCCCCTATATATATATATATATATATATATAGAGAGAGAGAGAGAGAGAAAGTATATCGTACAATATAGCTTAACGTACTTTACGTACAACAACGTGCGTAATTTGTTCTATAACATGCGTGATTAATATTTTCAATATGCGTGATTATTGTGTTTCAACATGCGTGATTTTGGATTTTTGAGTTATAACGTGCGTGATTTTAAAATGAACGTGCGTAATTACCTGTCGTACGTGATGTACGTTAAGCCGTATTGTACGTTAACCTTCCTCTATATATATATATCGGAGAAGGATCCGTTAGGAACCACCCTTATTGCGAGAACTAATGTGAACACAACAAAAAAGTACCTAAAAAAATCTATAAAACACTCAAAATTTTTTTTACTATTTTTTTTAAAATCACTATATTTCATCAATAACAAAAAACATTTTCAATTTTTTTTTCGAGTAACAGTTATCCATGCACATGTGCATTTGTATCATTTCTTTAACAAATTCCGTAATTCATTACAAACATCAGACAATTGCACTTTTATTTACACTACCATTTATAATACACTACTTTTTACATTAACAATAATAAAAATGGACATGTGCTTCTATATGTATGAACTTGTTATAACATTAACAACACTAGAAATGCATATGTACATCTATATATATATGAACATGTTATAAAGTGTTTTAGTACACCACTTTGAATACACATTCCCTTTCATCTATTATACCATCCATACTATACTACCATTACCTCCTACCATCCGTAATACAATACCATTGCTTTTTATCATCCATAATACAATATTATTACCAATATTTCACTTTATTATATGTACATCAACACCCTTTATACCATCCAAACAACATATTACATCATAAAGTGACAAATATAATCAAACCATCAACCACTAGATATAACTTACCAAAACACATGTATATGGGCCTACTTCATCATTTAAAATCACAAACTTTTTGTACCAGAACACCTTATTTCATATTGATGCATATAGATGCACATGTGCATTTCTAATATTGGTAAAGTAAAAAGTAGTGTATTACATATGGTAGTGTAAATGAAAGTGCATTTTTCTACTACTGGTAATATATTATGAAATTTGTCCAAGAAATGATACATATGCACATGTGCATCCATAACTGTTACTCGAAAAAAAAAACGTTTTTTTTTTTTTTTTAACAAAATATAGCGATTTTTATTAGAAAAATATTAAAAAAATAAATAAATAAATTTTTGTGGGGTTTTTGGATTTTTTTAGGTATTTTTTTTGTTCACATTGGTTCTCGTAATAAGGGTGGTTCTCAAATGAACCTTACCCTATATATATACACACTTTTGAGCTAAAGTAGATTATTTAAATTCTTACTAATTTATCATGTAATACTCATGTTTAAAGATAGAAGTTACAGAAGAAGAATGCCATAGATTCTGTACCATATATATAACAATAAAAATTTCTTAAGATATTGTGTATTATTGATTCACTTTTTATAGAACTAAGTTATAAAATGAATGAAATTTGTATTTATAATAACGAATAATTATTTAATAGGGGCAAATATTTAAATTAAAGTGACATAGGTTTGGCTTAAAATAAGCATGCACATAAAGTTAAACAATGAAAGAAACGAACGAACAGTTTAAACATGGAAAGATATTATGAAGTCATGCAAGATGAATAAAATGTAGTAAAGTGACATAGGTGAATCACATGATCAACAAAAGACAACCTAAACTCAACCAGTATATAATTTCACGACAAGTGCATGCAGTTATCCAACAACATAAATCCATGCTTTAATACCCTTTACAAACTCGTATCACATTCTTCATTCTCACCCTTTTGTGTCCCTCGAAAGGCCGACACCGTGACCGTTGGGGTTCTTATTCACTTATGGAGAAGAAAACCAGATTAGAACATGAAGATGGTCGCTTGCAACAACATTTGGTTCTTCTCAGTGCTGTTGTTTTAGGGTTTGTGATCATGGATCCTTTTAAAATGAGTCCGGTTGGTGAACATGATTTCACACCGGTGAAACATGATATTGCGCCTTATGACCAAGTGATGGCGAGTTGGCCCCATGACAATCTTAGTCGGCTAGGACTTGGGAACTTAGAGCATGTGGATCAAGTGTTTGGACCCGAGTCATTGGAGTTTGATCCCTTGGGAAATGGACCCTATAGTGGCTTAGCTGACGGTCGGATCGTGAAATGGTCAGGTGAAGATCGAGGATGGGAGACATTCGCTCTCGTCTCGCAAAAGTGGTATGTTTTCCCTATAAAAACACACATTCTTTACTAACAAAAATAAATACATATGCACACATGTAACAAAACTCTATTTGCAACATGAAAAGGTCCAAAAAAGTATGCGCGACAGGAAAAGACTCGACGACATACAAGCAATGGAAAAACGAGGAGATATGTGGGCGGCCGCTTGGATTGAGGTTTGACAAAAGTACTGGAAATTTGTACATAGCTGATGCATATCACGGACTTATGATGGTTGGTCCAGACGGTGGATTGGCCCAACCGTTGACCACCCAGATTGACGGGAAGCGAATACTCTTTGCAAATGACCTTGACATTCATACCAATGGTTCCATCTACTTTACAGACACCAGCATGAAGTACAATAGAGTGTGAGTTCCACTATTAATCCTGTTATGGGCGCCTTCGCGTTCGCGTTAGACTCGTTTAAGGTTGTTTGTGTTGCAAGAAGTACCATGAATATTGTATATGACGTTGGTTTTGTTTTGTCTTAGGGACCACTTCTTTATAATGTTGGAAGGAGAGTCAACTGGAAGACTCCTTAGATATGACCCTCCTACAAAGTCAACTCATGTTGTATTAGATGGCTTGGCTTTCCCAAATGGAGTTCAACTGTCTAAGGACCAGTCATTTCTTTTATACACAGAAACTACCAATTGCAGGTATGTCGTAAACTAGTCGGGTTAAAATGTCCCGTATAGCGTATAAAGATAGATTTAAAAAAAAAATTATGTTAGAATTATTAGAAAATTGACTTTCAGCGAAAAGAAAATAACAAACCAAATATATATATATATGTTTATGTATTTTCAATATGATCCATTGGTAATCCCGAGGTGATCAGCTACGCTCATTGTTATTTGCGACGGACCCCACTTTTTAATGGAGGATTTCCGACGCGTATTAGCATTGTTAAAAGTCCTTTTCTTTGTAGCGTTTGAAATGACAATTTTCTCAAATATGTTTTAGGCTAATGAAACTATGGATCGACGGCGAAAAGAAGGGAAAGGTTGAGCTTGTGGCGAACCTGCCCGGGTTTCCTGACAACATAAGAATAAACGAAAAGGGCCAATTTTGGGTGGCTATTGATTGTTGCAGGACTAAAGCTCAAGAAGTCTTGATAAACAACCCTTGGATGAGGAGTGTGTATTTTCGGTTACCTTTTAGGATGCAACATTTGGCTCGCGCTATGGGAATGAAGATGTATTCGGTGATTTCCCTTTTCGACGACAAAGGGCAGATTTTGGATGTTCTCGACGATAAGCAAGGCGTCGTGATGAAGTTAGTTAGTGAAGTTAGGGAAGCAAAAGGGATGTTGTGGATTGGTACTGTGGCTCATAATCACATTGCTACTCTACCTTACCCTGGATGAGGGTTCCTAACATGTCGATTGTAATAAGCCATTTTCATGCATTCCTTGATTTGTATTTGTCTTTTCGCTCTAAATGCATTGAATTTTTAAGTTTGACTATATTTGGGATCGAAAAGAGAAAATTGGGGAGAGGCCACTTGTACAAGTATTAATACCAACATTGTGAAGACCAAAAGCGGAAATTATTGGTGTTTAGACTGTCATGTGCCCGCTTGGTTACCCGTTAAAATTGGTCAAACTCTAAAGAAAATAGAGAGAAACAAGATGAAATTTAGAAAGAATTTGAAACTTATTATTTTTCATTCATCATAGAACACTAATTCAAAATTTAGAACATTGTACAAATTCGAAATTTAAGAATAGAACTCAAAACCTATGGTTCAACTAGAGTGTAAAGTGAAGTTAATAGCCAAAATGGTCCCCGAGGTTTGCTCACTTTTGCCACTTTAGTCCAAAATCCAAAATTTTTAAATCTGGGTCCCTGTGGTTTGCATTTTGTTGCCATTTTAGTCCAAATTTCAAATTTGGCCAGATTTCCCAACTTAAACCTTGGTATTTTGTCTTTATCTGAAGGGTATTTTGTCTTTATCTGAAGGGTATTTTGGTCATTTTAGATTTATTATAACTCAATTATATATAATACCCTAAAACAATTATATATATATACACACACATACAGACAACTACCACCACTCTGCTCACTCTCTCTGAACTACCACCACCACACCACCTCCACCCCCACCACCGCATCATCCCTACTGCCGCCAACACCACCATCCCACTGATCAACCTTCAACTTTAGCCCCTCTGCAACTCTCTTCTATCTCTCTCTCTCTCTCTTCTCTCCCTCTGTCGTTCATAAAACCCAAACCCTTTCCAAATTCACCCCAAACTTCATCTTCCTCACATAAACCCTAACCATAAATTCCCCTCAAAAGCTTCACGACTCGACATGGCACTCGATGACATCATCAAGAACAACAAGAAATCAGCAGGATCTAACACTAACACCAGTTTCAAAGGCGGTGGTCGTGGCCGCCCCGTGGTCTCGGCTGGAGCCATGGTCGCGAACCGGACCTACCAGACGAGTTGACAAAAAACCATGGCCGCACCCGTGGTCTCGCAGGTGATAATTTAGGGTTTATTCGTGTATGTGCGATTGTTAATGTTGGGAGGATGTGGAGGATCTGTCGGAGCCTTTACAGCAGGGACAACGGCGGTGGTGGAGTTCGGTGGAGGTGGTGTTCGAGAGAGGAGAGAGAGAAGAGAGAGATAGAGGGGTTAAAGTTGAAGGTTGATCATTGGGATGGTGGTGTTGGCGGCAGTGGGGATGATGCGGTGGTGGGGGTGGTGGTGGTGTTGTGGTGGTAGTTCAGAGAGAGTGAGCAGAGTGGTGGTAGTTGTCTGTATGTGTGTATATATATATAATTGTTTTAGGGTATTATATATATATAATTGAGTTATAATAAATCTAAAATGACCAAAATGCCCTTCAGATAAAGACAAAATACAAAGGTTTAAGTTGGAGAATCTGGTCAAATTTGAAATTTGGACTAAAATGGCAACAAAATGCAAACCACAGGAACCCAGATTTAAAAATTTTGGATTTTGGACTAAAGTGGCAAAAATGAGTAAACCTCAAGCACCATTTTTGCTATTAACTCGTGTAAAGTGACAAGAATTTTATTACTAAGTGGTTGATTAAAGTGAATTGTCAAATGATTCTTTGGATCGGGAAAGAATGAAAGGTTTACCACTTTCAGTAATTAATTATCATTTTCATTTATTAACTATTCTTTGGATCGGGAAAGAATGAAAGATTTACCATTTTCACTAATTAGTTATCATTTTAATTTATGAACTATTTTGTTAATAACTTCGATCTTTTAAATTAAAAATATTTTTTTCTAAAAGAGTAAACTTCCGTTTTGCTCCCTGTGGTTTGGTCGTTTTAACGGTTTTGCCCCAAACCTTTAAAAATAGTCATTTTATTCCCTGATCTATGAAACCCTTCATGATTTCACTCAGTGTCTCTAACTCCATCCAAATTGTTTATTAACTGAAAAGGTATTTTGGTAAATTCAAATATAAAACTAAGGGTATTTTAGTAAAACTACAAATAAAAGATTATATTATATATAATAAAAACTCCAAAAAATAATAAAACCATCATCTTTCTTCTCTCTCTCTACCCTCTGTGCACTTTCTTTCTCTTCTCTCTCACCCTTACCCAGCCACCATCAGCTCTATCATCACCGTCGGCGACCGCCCACCACCATCAGACACCACCTTGAAATCAGCACAACCACCTATCTTCTCTCTCTATACCCTCTCTCTTCAACCCCAACAACCACCGAAATCAGAAGCCCAAGTTTTAAAACCCTTTGTCACAATCTTATCTTCTGGAAACAAAATATTGGCTTAAAAATCTGTGTTCACCCGCAAACTTAAAAATGTCGGTGATAAGAGAATCATGGTGACTCAAATCATTCACAGACTCATTTAATCCAAAGCATGTTATTGCAGCCTGAGTTATGGAGACAACATAGCACATATGAACAAGAGGAAAAAATGTTTTTTCAGATATCATAGAAGGCACCGGAAGACAAAATAGGATCCACATTAAAGTCAAGAAAGCATCCGATGCGAGAACAGGGTACGATACCATTGCACAAAACTGAATATCTGGGAATCGTTTGCCTACATCAGCATTTTCCAACATACTCATCATACTTTCTTCAACTCATCTTATCTTTTGGAACCCACCTCTTGATTTAATTAAGGTCGTTTGATTTTCCTAGAACTCGACTTTGATTACATCATCGCTACTTGATTCGTTGTTTGGGGTCTTGATTTGCGGCTGGATTACTTTGCCCTTCATGATTAATCACCACAAACCCACCATCGCTGCAAATCAGATATGAGCACGGAGACGATGTCTAACCCTTGTCGCCAAATCAGATCTGAGCAACACTCAACCAACGCACTCGAATCAGATCTGGGTAGAGAAGGTCGACTTAGAGAAAGAGGGAGAGAAGACAATCGGCTTAGAGAGGGAGGCACGGTGGAGATGGACAGATGGTACAAATCTGATTGTGTTGATGGCGGTGGTATGGAGTTGCAGGTGGTGGTAGAGAGAGACAAAGAGGAAATTGGTGTAGATGATGATGTGTTTCAGTTAGTGAAGATGGAGTTGCAGGTGGGTTTGGAGGAGATGATGATGTGTTGTTCATCATCGCTGTCATTTACTCATTTGTCGGAGATTTGGGCCTTTGGGGTAGTAGTATAATTAAATACAAATTAAATACAAATTACCAAAATGCCCTTACTTTTATCTTAAAATTACCAAAATGTTCTTTAAGTTAACAGATTTTATGGATGGAGTTAAGTCCGTGGAGCAAAATGGCGACAAAACCAAAACATCAGGGAGTAAAATGGCTATTTTTAAAAGTTTGGTACAAAATCGTTAAAACGACCAAACCACAAAAAGTAAAACAAAAGTTTACTCTTTCTAAAATTTAATATAATGTATAATGTATTTTTGAATATGTCAATGCCATGTGTTATTTTGATATAAACTTTATTACAAACTGAATCGTATCCATATCAAATATAACTCAGTTTCTAAAAAAAAAAACGGATAGGTATAAACAAAGGATATTCAACTTTTAGAACAGCATTATATATTAGAATAAAAATAAAAACAAGTTTATATTTTAAATAAATAGCATAAAAACAGAAAAACTAATATCCTTGGATTTTCTAAAAAAGGATAATAACATTGTCATTTGACTAAACTTATGACAAATGACAATTAAACTAAACTAGTTTTTTGCTATCGCCGCGTTGCAGCGAACGTCTTTTGTTATTTAGTCTGTGTTTATATGTGTTTTGAAATCACTACGAGTACGTTCCGTACGGAAACCGCTGACAAAATAACACTAAAAGATAACCAAAAGAAAATCAACCAATAAAGTTGTATGGTAATAATGTTGTTCGTATGAAACCTGTGGTCAGAGATGAGTAAATGATATTGGTACCGGTACCGAATTTCCTGAACCGAAAGATCTTAAGTACCAATTCGGTACGACTTTTGGCGTTCCCGATACCGGTTCGATACCGTTTTTCACCTTCATATACCGGTACCGTAACTGGTATTTTCGGTACCAGTACCAATTCGGTATTGGTTGGCACCGAGCTCATCCCTACCCCCTGAAACTAAAAAAGAAATCATTAAAAGTCAAAGAAAATCAACAAAAAAAAGTTGCACGATACCGTTGTTGTTCGTACGACACCCGTGATCAGGGATGAGCAAATGATATCGGGTACCAGTACCGAATTTCCCGAACTAAAAAAAAATTCAAAATCAATTCGATGCCGACTTTTGGTGTTTTCTGTAGTAGGCTGGTGTCGGTTTTTACGTTCATGTACCGATAACCGTACTGGTATTTTCGATACCAATACCAGTTGACACAAGCTTATCTAATTTGAAAAGTAAAGAAGATAATAAAAATTATTAAAAAATAACTATATATACACTGTTCAAAACTTTGGTAGGAGAATTTACATCAGTGTTGATTGTTACACATCCAAACATTCCCTCAAGAGTCAAGTCGCAGAATCCATATACATTATATTATTATATTCTATAGTTGTGGAAGAAAAAGAGAAAAAAATAATATGAATAAAAAAAAAGTAGATTCTAATTTTTTTTCTTCATTCTAAAATGAAAATGAAAGGAAAAAAATAAATAAAACTCGAAAATGCAAATATTATTTAGTTTTTGTTCATTTATATTTTTATTTGAGTGAATCGTAGTTCTACACCATGTAGCAGGCGGGATCAAGTTTACACCCTATTTAAACTTATGACAAATGACAATTAAACCAAATTTACATCAGTGTTACATTCCCTCAAGAGTCAAGTCCCAGAATCCATATACATTATATTATTATTCTATAGTTGTGGAAGAAAAAGAGAAAAAAATAATATGAATAAAAAAAAAAGGAGATTCTAATTTTTTTCTTCATTCTAAAATGAAAATGAAAGGAAAAATAAATAAAACTCGAAAATGCAAATATTATTTAGTTTTTGTTCATTTATATTTTTATTTGAGTGAATCGTAGTTCTACACCATGTAGCAGGCGGGATCAAGTTTACACCCTATTTAAACTTATGACAAATGACAATTAAACTAAATTTACATCAGTGTTAATTGTAACACATCCAAACATTCCCTCAAGAGTCAAGTCCCAGAATCCATATACATTATATTATTATTCTATAGTTGTGGAAGAAAAAGAGAAAAAAATAATATGAATAAAAAAAAGTAGATTCTAATTTTTTTTCTTCATTCTAAAATGAAAATGAAAGGAAAAATAAATAAAACTCGAAAATGCAAAACTTATTTAGTTTTTGTTCATTTATATTTTATTTGAGTGAATCGTAGTTCTACACCATTATAACACCTCAAAATTTTGTGTCCAATAATGTGTTAACACGTGTCATGAGTTTACACGTGGCATTAAATATTAAATAAAGGACTAAAGTTGACAAACCTTGAAAGTATGTAAATTCGAGGGTTATAAATGTCAACAAAGGGTAAATATACTGTATAGTAACCCTAAACGATGCTCGTACCTTCAAACGAATAAATCATGGATCGTACGGAAGCGAAACGCGGAAGAAAGTGAGAGATTACGAGCTACAGGGGTTAACTGTGTCAACATGTTTAATTATACCTCTGAGTGACCCTTTGGCGAACTCGAGGCTTTGTAACAGTAAAATACGCTCACTAGAATGTACTATATAAATTTCGCGAAGTTCCGTTTTAAAACGAGAAAGTTATGATCAAATTCGTACGAGAAGGATTAAAAACGTCAACAATGAAAGTTAAGGCTTTCCGGATAGTAATTAAATTAACCGGGGATTTAACAGTGCGGGTAAATGGCACGAGGCCCTTAATTGTAATTAACCGAGGGCCAAAAATCAAAGTTACCCCTTCGAACCCGAAAGGTCAGGTTATTAATTACAAAGATTCGGTTAATCATTACAAAAGATTTAAAAATCTTTGAAAACAGGCCTCAGGCGGTCCGCCTGAGTGAAACACATAAGTTAACGCGGGCCGCGAGCCTCCTGTAAATACGTTTCCTGACATGAAGATCCAGGCAGCCCGCGTACAGGTTGTCTGATCTCTCATGCGGGCCGCGTGACAGACACAGATGCAGAAAACATGGGCAGATGCACTAATTGAGCATGTGAACGATCATAGAGGCAATTAATGAAGCATGGGCGCCCTCTACATGACCCCTAGCATTCAGGGCCACCTGCTGATCATCCATGCTCCATTGTAGGTTGATGTGTAATGATCTAGAGGCCATTCTTTCACTATAAAAGGCATACATTGTGCATAAGTGAAAACACACCTCAAAACTTACCTTCTGATCATTTCTGGAGCTCCAAAGCTTTCCTCTATCATTCTAAGTCGTGCACTAAGCTTCTGTAAGTTGCCTAACCCTTTGTGGTTTCATTTTTCAATAGTTTTAGCCTAAAAGTCAATCCGTCGTAATTAACGATTGACTTTGCGATAAATCACGAATGGTCCAGTGGTTTGTCGAATCAAAGATAGTTATATGATGGTAATCATGTGGGCATTAAACCCCTAAAAGGGCACCCTCTGATTCCCACTCTAACTAGATCAAATGTCGAGTCAAACGTGCTTAGAAAAAGTCAACAGAAATGTCATTTTGCGATTTCTTGCATAATCTGTAATGTAGATGATATGTAACCTGTTTGAGCACTCATAAAACATGATAATAAGTATATAAACTAGTCTAAGCTTGTTTGATCCGACCATTTGTTGTTTTGACCCGGTTCGGAGCCGAAAGTCGCAAAAGTTTGACTTTTGCATTGACTTCAGTTCTAACCCGTTAAAGTTTGATTTAGATATGCCTTAGGACTCTCTTAGGACCAGGTTACATGATGGTATAACCCTCTGTGACCGGTTCGTTGTTTGTCCGAGTCTTTTACACATTTCCGTTAAATGCTTAAAAGTTGACCGTAAGGCCCTTTTTAATTTAAAACGAGAATTTCGGACAAGTGAAAGGATCATGACCTTGGTTACTGATTTCTAAGCATGTCCCTAAAATTTCACGTCAATCCGAGGTCCAGAATATGAGTTATGCTGATTAGCGCAAATTGCGAAACTTTAGTAATAAAATAGCGCAATTAGCATAACGCCTATCTAAACCCGGATTTCGACACCAAACCTTTTGCTCACTGTTGTAAAACAATATTTTGGGATTTTTTAAAGATTTTTAATTAATTTTAACCTGCTCATAACCTGTGGTTATGGCAACGGTTCGGTAAATACCGAATATACCCTTTTCGGCCATAACTTGAGTTCTACAAGGTCTTTTGACCCGATTCCAATTGCTACTGATTTTAATAATAAATAAAGTATTTTAGACTTTATAAACTATTCGGGAAACTCAGATTCCCTGTAGAACTCTAAAACCTCTTTTATAATCTTTAAAAAGACCAAAATACCCCTACGGGGCATAATATGAACTTAAACTCGTTACGGGCATTATGGAAGGTATCCTACTGATACCACAACCTCTTTAAGGCATATTGACTGAGGAAATCAGTGTAGGACTCCTACGGTTACCCGTTGCGCCTTTTGCGCGCACGGTTTGGCTTATGTAACTAGTTTACATAAGTTAGCCGAAACGGGTCAAACCATATTGTTTGGACCCCAAAATCCAGAGTATGATTATTATACCCATGTAAAACAAGTCTTCAAATTTGTTGGGTCAAAATCACACTCCATTCACGGTTTTCGCCTTTCACGCGAATAAACCGTAACTATACTTTGAAACCAACCGGTCTAAGCTACGGCAAATATAAAGACCCGTTAGGATTCTAATAGGTTATTTTAAAACCTTCGTTCCAGAATAGGAGACCAGTAAAAGCTATCTGTGATTTACTCAATTAAGGATTATACTTGCAAAGGTAAATACTTTTAACTTATTTTCCGTTATACGGGCTTGGGTTACGGTATCTAAAATACCGCTTGGTCGGGCAATTGACCCCAACTCATTAGTAGTTGGGTATTATCAATGTGACCCGTTTAAAAACTGTTTTGTTGGCTTAAAGCCTTTGGGAGCTTAATGACCATGTCCTGGATATCCTTGGCAGCGTTTACGAATGGCCACGACCTTGACATCCCGGTGTAGGCGTACACCCGGCATTATGTCTATAACTATAAAAGTGTAGCCGTTGGTTACCCGCCACGGTGTTATATGCTATGTGGTGTGTCTATTAAACTTTAACCCGATACGACTCGGGCGACCAAACGCATAGTAACATGTAATTCTTTACAAGATTTGATTATAAATTATCCCAAGTTATAAAGAGTTTGTGCCTTGAGCATTTAAACCAATTTTATCAAACATTTTACAAAAGTGTCAGTTAAATGTATTTACCAGTGTAAATTGACGTATTTTCCCCAAAAAGACTAAATGCAGGTACTAGGCGTAATTGGCTGGGATTTCTCCTTAGCATCATTAGAAGTCTCGCAAGCTTAAGATGCCTGAAGTCTGTTGAACAATATTTTTGATATTATTATTTGATCCCCTGTGGATTATTATTTCAACAATGGTGATACATTGATATTACACTTAATGTTGAAATATATTATCTTATTGCTTCCGCTGTGCATTCATATAATTGTGTGGTTTGACTATATTGTTGCCAACTACGTCACGGTAATCCCCCACCGGGCCCACCGGTGATACACGTGGAAATCGGGGTGTGACAGGTTGGTATCAGAGCCAACACTGAGTGAATTAAACACTAGCCTTTGTGTTTAATCTCAGTTACACAATTGCACATACTTGAGTCTAGACAAGAACATAGGACAAATTCGAATTGCTATTCCAAGTTTGTCTTTTTATTGTTATTGTTATTTAAAGTTTTGAAAGCAGGAATATGCCACCTGCAATCAGACGAGGAAGAGGACGAAGAGGCAGAGGAACGATCATTACTCATAATGATCACGAAGCTGGACCTTCGAACACGCGAGCTCCTTCCAGTACAAGGAGTGAAGAACCACAGAGATGAAGAAACCTTTTTGAACCTGCGAGACATTCCACCTCGCATAGCTCAACACCCTCATACCGCCATTCGTTTGGACCAGATTCGGAAAATAATCCCAATAACCCTCAACCATCCTTTTTACCTCTACAGCGATCTGCTTCACAGCGATCTGCTTCACACCATTCTTACGGCGATCCATCACCTTTCTTCGTAGGACAGTTTAACCCGGCAGATTATGTCCAAGAGCCTATAGGGTATAACCCTCTAGGACCAGAGGATCACTTTTCTGAAGATAATGCAGTGGATATGGACGAGGATACAGACCCCGTCGAGCCTGCTAGGGGAACTCCCACTCATCCAATCGAGATCTCGGATGGGTCATCCTTCCATGGAACGCCCTATCAAGGTCCCGATAGTTACCAGGCGAGGTTCGACCAATGTAATTGGTACTTTACACCTTCACATCATTACTTGCCTCATGATCAACAGCAACAACAGGATCCTTCTGAGGATTCGCGGTTTGTGGCCGTTACGCCACCACCACCGCCACCGGTTCAACCAGTAATTCCAGATCCGCCAAGGCGTAGAAGATCAGGAGCACGGATGTCTACCCAAGGAGGGGAATTCCATTTCAGCACCCCTTGCCACTCGAGTGCTAGTCACTTTCCGTCAGTACCTGAAGAAGGACCTTCAAGTCCAGTACAGGAGGCGAACTCCGCACCAGTTACACCATCTTCGCCACCATTTGGGTATGACCACCCAATACCTGCATACACGGGTCCAACGGCATACAACCCGTTCGAACAGCCGTCGCACGCGCATTACAAGTACAACTATGATCGCGACCCATATGTGATAGCGGCTAGGTATAATGCCCGCTATCCCGACGAAGCTTTTGGAAACCTAGGGATACCGGACTACTCAGCTCATGGGTATCCAGCACCTCCTAGACCTCCAGTTCCGCAATCGGTGCCACAACCACGTTTCTCTCCTCCTGAGCAAGAAGAGATTCTCCACCGATTAAGTCGTGTGGAACAAGATTTCGAGGAAGAACGAAAGAACAACAGGGGATTCCTTAAGGGTCTAGCGAACCTGTTGAAGGGCAAGAAGAAGAAACGAGACCATTAGTCTCCTTATGTAATGTTGTATTTTCAATTTAGTCCCTGCGTGGACATTTATCGTATTTCAGTCCCTACGTGGACTTATCTTTTAGTCCCTGCGCGGACATCTATCTTGTGTTGGTCCCTGCGTGGACTTGTTTTTCTACAAACCTCTGTGTAGGTACTTATTTAATTATAAAGTCCCGTTTAGGGCAGCGTGTAATCGTATTTGAAGTTATGGAATGTTTTTATGTTATAAATTTCATTTTTGTGATTACTATATATATGAAATAAATCAAAATCATTCCTTTTAAATTTAAATCTGCCTAAATAAAGAATCTTAAGAGTGAAACCTAGCCAAGTGTCTTTTTAGA
Organism: Helianthus annuus; assembly: GCF_002127325.2. Classification (NCBI taxonomy): domain Eukaryota; kingdom Viridiplantae; phylum Streptophyta; class Magnoliopsida; order Asterales; family Asteraceae; genus Helianthus; species Helianthus annuus. Next base: position 132,390,321 of record NC_035433.2, on the reverse strand, counting down.
CCCGGCCAAGATGGTAAGACCTGATTAAAAAGATTCAGAATTCCAGTTAACCTCTGTAATCATGTTAACGTTCATGGCAGATGTGATTCGCACGCGTCATTCTTATATAAGAATCCTTCTAAGGATTTCCAAAGCCCAAATTAATGATATAATAAATCATGGGTTAAATCATCAATAAAGATGATCAATTATTAAACATCCATTAGCGATGTAGTGCCTACGGGCCAAACTTGTTAAAAATCCATTAGCGATGTAGTGCCTACGGGCCGAATTATTAAGCATCCATTAGTGATGTAGTGCCTATGGGCCATAATTGTTGTCATAATAAGACAAAAGACAGTGGTGGTCTATGACTCCCTGTCAGAAAGGATAAAAGGACTACGGTTCAAACCTTCATACCTTGATTCTCTGTGATCTCGGCTAACATTATAATAACGTCCTCGTGACTAGGCTTTTATGCCACTAGCAATATTATTTGTAATTAGGATAAGTATGTTCAAATCCTAAATAAAAGTGAGTAACAAATTAACCAGATATGGTCTTTGTTACCATGGTTAATGAATTGCCATAAAAGACAATTCCATAATAAACTCCTAAATAAAATTTTCGTTATCTTCTGTAACAGATTCAAGTTACCATGGCTGACCCTAGTGGAGAAAATAGCCACTCGAAGGAAGACGAATATGATAACGCCCAAGTTCATCTGACGGGCGCAGAGTTAAAAGCTCTTGTCGATAACGCTGTCAAGGCAGCTCTGGATCGACAATATGAGGAATATACTGAATCTCGGAGCCAAACTATATCCAAACCACACTCCAAGCCGAAGACCCACACAAAATCTCACAGCAAACCGCTGTCCAAGCCTAAAAAGGACGATGATAATCATTCGTCCAATGAAAACAGTGTCCATCAAGAAAGAGTATATACTGACGCATCTCGCGCCAGAGGCTGCACCTACAAATACTTTGTATCATGCAAGCCCCGAGATTTCAACGGGGAGAAAGGAGCGGTCGATTGTATGACATGGCTTGACGAGATGGACACCGTGGTGGACATCAGCGGCTGTGCGGAAAGAGACGTGGTAAAGTTTGTGTCTCAATCTTTCAAGGGCGAGGCCCTGGCTTGGTGGAGGGCGTTGGTTCAGGCCTCGGGAAAGGCTGTTCTATACAGCATGACATGGGAGGAATTCGTTTCTCTCATCAAGGAGAATTACTGCCCTCAACATGAGGTGGAAAAGATAGAATCCGATTTTCTATCATTGGTGATGACAAACCTTGACTGCCAAGCTTACCTAACGAGCTTCAACATGATGTCTCGGTTGGTTCCATATTTGGTAACCCCGGAGCCAAAGAGAATCGCTCGTTTCATCGGCGGGTTAGCCCCCGAAATAAAGGCAAGCGTGAAGGCCTCTCGGCCAGCGACCTTTCGATCAGTAGCAGACATATCTTTGTCCCTTACTTTGGATGCGGTCCGACAAAGATCGCTAAGGAACAAAGAAGTTGAAAAGAGAAAGCGTGAAGATGAAACTTCATGGAGGTCGAGCAAGAAACACCGTGGAAACGGTGATAACAAGAGAGGGTCGGAGTCAAGGAAAGATGGGCAACAGACTGGTGAGAAGCCCAAGTGCAAGACTTGCAAGAGACATCACTTTGGGAAGTGTAGGCTCGAGTCAAACTCGCAGACTCAGTCGAGGTCGTATGCTTGCGGGTTGTGCAAGTCCAAGGACCACAAGACTGTGGACTGCAAGAAGATAAAGGATGCAACCTGCTATAACTGCAGCGAGAAGGGGCACATTAAAAGCAATTGCCCTAAGTATGCCAAGAAGCCTGAAGAAGGCAAGAAGAACAATGCTAGAGTCTTCAGGATGGAGGCGAAAGAAGCAGTGCTGGATGACAACGTGATCACAGGTACTTTTCTCGTAAATCATATATTTGCAAGAGTACTTTTTGATTCAGGCGCTGATAAGTCTTTCGTAGATCATAAATTTTGCAAATTGCTGAATATGCCTGTCAAAACCTTAAATTGTAACACCCCAAAAACGAAAAACGCGATAATTGACAATAAAATATCATAAAATTTAAGTTAATGGTAATATGATGCTTAATATGATGGTTTTTAGGTTATTGTTTATAAATACATCAAAACTAAAAGGGGGTAACATGTAAATGTACAAGTAGTAAGGGTTAATTAAGTGGGAAAACCCAAATACAACCCCTGTACGTGCGTTGGGGTCGAGCTAGGGCAGGAGGAAACAAGGGTCTTCCTTGTTCTTGCAAAAACTCATCAATTGGCAAGGAGAAACCAAGATTTGTCTATTGCATGTTCTAAAAATCCAGCCATCTAAGCATATCTAGTAGATTGGTAAGTCGAATTTTTGAATTTGGTGAATTTTAGAGAAAAGGGGTTTCGACCCGAACAAGATCCGTGGCATGATTTGTGTTGTTTAGATGATAGGGGCACTCCCTAGTGTAGGAATCATGCTTAATTTTAGTTAATTGAAAGAAACCCACTTGGTGAAATTGTGTCATGGTTAACAAGTATCATAGTGATTATGAATTCATGTATTCTTGTTGTATGATCTTGTTTGAATTACTTGAATGCTAGACAATTTGATGTAGAGTAAAGAGTTTTAAGAAAATTGGATGAATAATGATGATATATAGATGAATTAGTAAACTATGCTTCAAATAATTGTACATTATGCTTATTTAGTGTAACGCACACAAGGTGTTTGATGAAATGCTTGAAAGAACAATTATGTGTAATATAGAGGAAATAACGAAATGAAATCGGGTACTAAAAGAATGAAATTATGTATTGGTATAGGCGTGAAGGAAGAAGGCTCAAGTGCTAAGAAAACGGAAGGTTCACAAGATCGAGGTATGTTCCGTTACATACAAAAGTTTACATATAGATATTAATACTTGTGTTGGGCAATTTTCATTATAGTGTCATACTATGTTGTAGTAATTATGGTGCTAGTAGATAATGATAAATCCCTTGTGGATTGTTAAAGCTAATAAGGAAATATGCTATGCTATGCTAGTCGACCGGTTCATGTAACCGGGTCGAAGAAGAATATGAGATCACCCGCCTACGGTGGGTGGTCATGTAAGCGAGAAGATTTGAGGTATGAAGCTCAACCCGCTATGCGGGGGAAATGTTAGGCTTATGGTGAATGCAATCCAATCCGTTGATATCGGGTTGTGATATGTATGCTTGAATCTCTTCATGAGGTTACAAGTTACCCATTTAATGGGTAAGTCGAATGCTTAATGATAGTAACGATATTGGAGAAAAGCGAAAAGTAAATGGTATTGTAAGTGTAATGCTTAATGAAACTAACTTTTAAATTTATTGTATGTAGGTAAATCCTCGACTTAGGCATAAGGATGGCTTGGAACGTGCGCACTTGGATTACGCCTACCACACGCTTCCGTTAATAAGACTTTGTTTTGAATGGGTCAATTGTGGTGTTTTGTACTTGTCGTTGGAAAATTTTTAGTAGTAATAGTCGTGTTGTGTTCTATGTAGTCTTTTGTTTTTAGAAGTTTCGTCATAACTATTAAACTTGGAAGTTTGGTTTGTAAAACAGGTTGTTGTGGTTTGAAACGAATAGGTCATGACGAAATTTTCAAAAATTTTCTTAACTTATGTTATACGTCGAAATTAGTAAAAATGGGGCGTAACAAGTTGGTATCAGAGCCAAGGTTTGAGGGATTCGAGCGGGGATGATAATGCTTGAACTCAAACCTCTGGCTCACGCAAAAGTGTGCTCGCTCCGAGATCGTCAACGAGGTAAAGCTTTGACTATACGTCTAGTATAAGAATGTATAACTTATTCACGGTTAATGTTTTAAGCTATGTATGCTATAAAATGATGTTGGGGTGGAATAAGAGGTCACGAGACCAGTGCAGCTGGAAATTGGACTCGAGAAAGAGCCAAAATGATAAAACAAAGAACTGCAGCGTTTTTGCAAAAAGGAAGCCCGTCGCCGACGGGTTAACCCCCGTCGCCGACGGCATCATTTGGTCCGACGCCCAAACTACCTGCCGACGGGAAAAGATGTCCGACGGCCATCATTCAAGCCCGTCGCCGACGGGCACATAGCCGTCGCCGACGGCTTACATAATGCCGAAACGCTGAAATTGTTTTATTTTTCATGCTTTGTGTTACCGGTTTGTCCGAAATCTTATTTCATGGTTACGTAGTGTCTATATTAGATTTAACAAGTGTATGTAATCACAATTAGCGATCACAACGAGAATGGATTCGTAAGAATCAAAAGAAATGAAGCAAATGACATGAAATGGAATAAGTAAATGCTGATTAATGAACAATGATATATACCGAAAGTTTGTGATTTGTATTAAACGAAAATATGCTATTGTATAGATGGCTGATGCAAGCAACGTTAATGATAATGACGATGTGGCTAGACAAGAAGCGTTCGAGAACAAGGTTACGGAAGTAGCGGAAGGGGTTATGCAAGCCAATCTTCCACGGTTGGCTCAAGAGGTAGAAAGCCGAGTTCTGGGGGTTGTGGATGCTATGATGACCAGTAAGATCGAGGAACTGAAAGAACTAATTGAGGGGTCTAGAAGTAAAGGCAAGGAACGACGATGCACGTATAAAGACTTTATGGCGTGCAATCCGGCAACGTATGATGGTAAAATTGATCCGATCGCATGCCAAAGATGGATTTCAAATATAGAAGCGGTTTTCATTCGAAGTCGTTGTGATAACGAAGATAAGGTGATGTTCGCCACCGGCCAACTCACTTTTCAGGCAAAAGATTGGTGGGATGCACACAATAAAGAGATAGGTGAAGAAAGGCTCCAAACAATGACCTGGCAAGAGTTTAAGGATCCTTTCATGAAATATCACTGCCCTCAGTCCGCCGTTGATAAGATTCAAGAGGATTTCTTACGCCTCCGACAGAAGAACGAGACGATAAATGAGATATCAAACACCTTCTTGGATAAGATAAAGTTTTGTGGAGAGTTTGTGCAAACTGAAAGGATGAAGATTAACCGCTTTTATGGCGTGTTAAAGGCAGAATTTAGGGAATTCATCACTCCCTCGAAGTGTGAGACTCTTGATGAGCTCATCAATCTAGCGCGGGATAGAGAAATCGAGATCAAGAGGCAAGAAGAGCGTGGAGAAAAGAGACCCAATGAAAAAGGTGGAAATTCGACCCCGACCAAAAAGGGGAAGTATCAAGAGCAAGGAAGAAAGGATAAGTCGAAGAGTGGTATCACGCCGTGCAAGACTTGTGGAAAACTTCATACGGGGGAATGTTTGTTAGGCAAGAAAGGGTGTTACAAATGCGGTAAGGAGGGACACTCATCTTATCAATGTCCGAATAGCCCAAAAACTTGCTTCAACTGTTTCGAAAAAGGGCACATCAAATCTGAGTGCCCGAAACTCCAGCAAGAGTCGAAGAAGGAAGATAAGAAACAAGAAGGTTCTAGGGCCAAGGGTAGAATGTTCCAAATTACATCCGAAGAAGCCAAGTCTCACCCGAATGTGATTTCAGGTATCTTTTTACTAAACTCCATACCGGTTTATGTGCTATTCGATACTGGAGCTACTATGTCATTTATTTCGAATGAAATTATACAACATCTGTCCTTTAAGATCGAACGAATGCCAATACCTTTAGAAGTAGAAATAGCCGATAGCAAGATGTATATGTTACATGAGGTTTGTAGAAATTGTAAATTCACTATAGAAGATGAAGAATTTGACATCGACCTGATACCCATGGTTTTGGGGGAATTCAAAATGATCGTGGGGATGGATTGGTTGGCGCGACACCATGTGGAGATTAACTGTGAAACCAAGGTAATGGTTATTCAAGCTCCAAGTGGAAAGCAATTAAGTATTCAAGGAGAGAGAAACGTGGAAACCAAGTTGTGTACCTTGGTCCAAGCTTATAAGTACGTACTTAACGGGAGTAGAGCATACTTAGCTTATGTAGGAGATGCCCAACAAACTCTCCCGAAGCTTGAAGACGTTGAGGTCGTGAACGAATTTCCGGATGTATTCCCGGAAGAATTGCCGGGACTTCCTCCCGAAAGGGAGATAGAGTTTCGCATCGAATTAAACCCGGACGCGAAGCCAGTTGCAAAAGCTCCCTATAGACTTGCTCCCACCGAGATGCGAGAACTGATGACACAGTTGCAAGATCTTCTAGATAAAGGCTTTATACGCCCAAGTGTGTCGCCTTAGGGAGCACCCGTCCTTTTTGTTAAAAAGAAAGACGGGTCGATGCGTATGTGCATCGACTATAGAGAATTAAACAAACTGACCATAAAGAACCGCTACCCTTTACCGAGAATCGACGACCTTTTCGATCAATTACAAGGGGCGAGCTGGTTCTCCAAGATAGACCTGCGTTCGGGGTACCATCAAGTTAGAGTACGGGAAGAGGATATTCCAAAGACTGCATTTAGAACCCGTTACGGGCACTATGAATTTCTAGTCATGTCGTTCGGATTGACGAACGCGCCGGCTGCGTTTATGGATCTTATGAACCGGGTGTGCCGACCCATGTTAGACAAATCGGTAATCGTGTTCATAGATGATATCCTAGTCTACTCGCGAAGCAAAGCTGAGCATGCAAGGCATTTGCGCGAAGTACTCGAAATTCTCCGCAAGGAGAAACTTTACGCAAAATTTTCAAAATGCGCCTTCTGGCTCAGGGAAGTGCAGTTTTTAGGCCACGTGATTAATGCGGAAGGTGTTTTAGTGGATCCATCAAAGATTGATGCTGTAGTGAGATGGCTTTCCCCAAAAAGCCCGACTGAAATAAGGAGTTTCCTAGGCCTCGCGGGATACTATAGGCGGTTCATACAGGATTTCTCAAGGATAGCTCTACCCTTAAGCAGGCTGACGAGAAAGAAAGAAAAGTTTGTGTGGGGTAAGGAACAGGAAGAGGCCTTTCGTATACTAAAGGAGAGGTTGTCGAGTCCTCCGGTCCTGACATTACCAGATGGAACTGAAGACCTGGTTGTTTATTCAGATGCTTCACACCAGGGGTTAGGTTGTGTTTTGATGCAAAGGGGAAAGGTTATTGCATATGCTTCGCGGCAATTAAAGCCTCACGAGGTAAACTACCCAACACATGATTTGGAATTGGCAGCGGTAGTGTTCGCCTTAAAAGTCTGGAGGCACTACCTATACGGTACGAAATGTACGATTTACTCGGATCATAAAAGCCTCAAGTATTTCTTTGAGCAGAAAGATTTGAATATGAGGCAACGAAGATAGCTGGAACTTATCAAAGATTATGATTGTGATATCCTCTATCACCCGGGGAAAGCAAACGTGGTAGCCGATGCGTTAAGCCGAAAAGAGTATCCGTCTCCTCTCCGTGTAAAGTCCATGAAGATGATAGTTACGCCACGATTGTTCGAAACGATACGTGAATCTCAAATAAAGTCTCTTGGAAAAGAAGACTTAAAGAAAGAAAGATTAAAAGGCGTAATTGATAAATTAGAAGAAGATTCGACCGGACTCAAAACGCGATTCGGCCGAATCTGGATACCCCGATTTTATGAAGTCAAGGCCGCACTACTCGACGAAGTACATAAGTCACGTTATTCAGTCCACCCTGGGGCTACAAAGATGTATCAAGATCTAAAAACCAATTATTGGTGGCCGGGCATGAAACGCGATATCGTTAAGTATGTCGCAAAATGCTTAACGTGCTCTCAAGTGAAGGCGGAACACCAAAAGCCCTACGGGGAATCACAACCCTTGGGGATACCGTTGTGGAAGTGGGAGGAACTAACAATGGATTTGGTAACCAAGCTTCCAAGAACGAAAAGGGGGCATGATACAATATGGGTAATCGTAGATCGACTTACGAAAAGCGCCCATTTCCTACCCATTAAAGAAGCTTATTCTTCCGAAAAGATGGCGGAGGTCTACATGAACGAAGTCGTATCTCGACACGGGGTGCCCGTATCAATCATCTCGGATCGTGATACTAGATTCACCTCTCGCTACTGGCAAAGATTTCATGAGAGTGTGGGAACGAGGTTGCACATAAGTACCGCCTACCACCCTCAAACTGACGGTCAGTCAGAAAGAACCATCCAAACACTTATCGATATGTTGAGGGCGTGTGCTTTAGATTTTGGAGGAAATTGGGATGACCATTTACCGCTAGTGGAATTCTCTTATAATAATAGTTATCATAGTGGCATTAAGATGGCCCCTTATGAACTCCTGTACGGAAGAAAATGTAGAACTCCTGTATGTTGGGGTGAAGTGGGACAAAGGGAGCTCGCGCCAAATGACTTAATTGCCTTAACAAATGAAAAGATTGAATTGATAAGGGCTCGTCTGAAGGCAGCGCAAGATCGACAAAAAGCTTATACAGACAAGAGGAAGCGCCCTATCGAGTTTCAAGTTGGAGATTTTGTTCTATTAAAGGTGTCGCCGTGGAAGGGCATTATTCGTTTTCGTAAACGGGGTAAGTTAGGCCCTCGATATATCGGACCGTTTAAAATCTTGGCTCGAGTTGGGAGGGTTGCATATCGATTAGAATTACCGCCTACCCTAGACGGAATTCACAATACCTTCCACGTATCACAGTTGAGGAAGTGTCTTGCGGATGAAACTGCATTAGTACCTCTCGATGACATCGAGTTAGACGAGGGGTTGAATTATGTCGAAAGACCAGTAGCCATTAAAGATGTCAAGGTAAAGAAGCTCCGCAACAAGACTGTCCGGCAAGTGTTGGTACAATGGCTGCACCGTAAGGGGTCAGAACTCACATGGGAACCGGAAGATGAAATGAGGAAACACTATCCATTTCTCTTTGGTATGTACACGCTTAAAATTATTATATGTTCAGGTTTCGGGGACGAAACCTCCTTTAAGGGGGGTGGACTTGTAACACCCCAAAAACGAAAAACGCGATAATTGACAATAAAATATCATAAAATTTAAGTGAATGGTAATATGATGCTTAATATGATGGTTTTTAGGTTATTGTTTATAAATACATCAAAACTAAAAGGGGGTAACATGTAAATGTACAAGTATTAAGGGTTAATTAAGTGGGAAAACCCAAATACAACCCCTGTACGTGCGTTGGGGTCGAGCTAGGGCAGGAGGAAACAAGGGTCTTCCTTGTTCTTGCAAAAACTCATCAATTGGCAAGGAGAAACCAAGATTTGTCTATTGCATGTTCTAAAAATCCAGCCATCTAAGCATATCTAGTAGATTGGTAAGTCGAATTTTTGAATTTGGTGAATTTTAGAGAAAGGGGTTTCGACCCGAACAAGATCCGTGGCATGATTTGTGTTGTTTAGATGATAAAGGCACTCCCTAGTGTAGGAATCATGCTTAATTTTAGTTAATTGAAAGAAACCCACTTGGTGAAATTGTGTCATGGTTAACAAGTATCATAGTGATTATGAATTCATGTATTCTTGTTGTATGATCTTGTTTGAATTACTTGAATGCTAGACAATTTGATGTAGAGTAAAGAGTTTTAAGAAAATTGGATGAATAATGATGATATATAGATGAATTAGTAAACTATGCTTCAAATAATTGTACATTATGCTTATTTAGTGTAACGCACACAAGGTGTTTGATGAAATGCTTGAAAGAACAATTATGTGTAATATAGAGGAAATAACGAAATGAAATCGGGTACTAAAAGAATGAAATTATGTATTGGTATAGGCGTGAAGGAAGAAGGCTCAAGTGCTAAGAAAACGGAAGGTTCACAAGATCGAGGTATGTTCCGTTACATACAAAAGTTTACATATAGATATTAATACTTGTGTTGGGCAATTTTTATTATAGTGTCATACTATGTTGTAGTAATTATGGTGCTAGTAGATAATGATAAATCCCTTGTGGATTGTTAAAGCTAATAAGGAAATATGCTATGCTATGCTAGTCGACCGGTTCATGTAACCGGGTCGAAGAAGAATATGAGATCACCCGCCTACGGTGGGTGGTCATGTAAGCGAGAAGATTTGAGGTATGAAGCTCAACTCGCTATGCGGGGGAAATGTTAGGCTTATGGTGAATGCAATCCAATCCGTTGATATCGGGTTGTGATATGTATGCTTGAATCTCTTCATGAGGTTACAAGTTACCCATTTAATGGGTAAGTCGAATGCTTAATGATAGTAACGATATTGGAGAAAAGCGAAAAGTAAATGGTATTGTAAGTGTAATGCTTAATGAAACTAACTTTTAAATTTATTGTATGTAGGTAAATCCTCGACTTAGGCATAAGGATGGCTTGGAACGTGCACACTTGGATTACGCCTACCACACGCTTCCGTTAATAAGACTTTGTTTTGAATGGGTCAATTGTGGTGTTTTGTACTTGTCGTTGGAAAATTTTTAGTAGTAATAGTCGTGTTGTGTTCTATGTAGTCTTTTGTTTTTAGAAGTTTCGTCATAACTATTAAACTTGGAAGTTTGGTTTGTAAAACAGGTTGTTGTGGTTTGAAACGAATAGGTCATGACGAAATTTTCAAAAATTTTCTTAACTTATGTTATACGTCGAAATTAGTAAAAATGGGGCGTAACATAAATGTGAATTACGAGGTAGAGCTAGCAGATGGCACCATAGAAACCGTCTCCACTGTGTTAGATGGATGTGTGATATCCATTAAGAACCACTCTTTTCCTCTATCTCTACTTCCCTTTAAATTGGCCGGTTTTGACCTAGTATTGGGTATGGACTGGTTATCTCACAACCAGGCCCAAATCGTCTGCAACAGAAAGCAGATAGTGATAAAGACTCCGGCTGGTGAATCGCTTACCATTCGGGGAGATACCCAGTACGGATTGCCTGAGCAAGTGACTATGCTCAAGGCTTCAAAATGTCTAAAGAAAGGTTGTGTCATTTACATGGCACAGGTGATTATTGAAGAGTCTAAACCGAAGATAGAAGACATTCCCGTCATTTCGGAGTATCCAGAAGTTTTCCCTGAAGATCTACCTGGGTTGCCACCAGATAGGCAAGTGGAATTCAGGATCGATATCATCCCTGGAGCGGCACCTATTGCTAGAGCACCTTACAGGCTAGCACCAACCGAGATGAAGGAGTTAAGGACCCAGCTGGATGAACTACTGGCTAAAGGTTTCATCAAACCTAGTTCGTCTCCCTGGGGAGCACCTGTCCTGTTTGTTAAGAAGAAGGACGGATCGATGCGTCTGTGCATCGATTATCGCGAACTTAATAAGGTCACGATAAAGAATAGATATCCCTTGCCGAGGATCGACGATTTGTTCGATCAGTTACAAGGGGCAAGTTATTTTTCGAAGATTGACTTGAGGTCAGGCTACCATTAACTGAAAGTCAGAGATGAAGACGTACATAAAACCGCATTTAGGACTCGCTACGGTCACTACGAGTTCCTAGTGATGCCTTTTGGGCTCACAAATGCACCGGCTGCGTTCATGGATCTCATGAATCGCGTCCGCAAGCCGTACTTGGACAAATTTGTCATCGTTTTCATCGAAGACATTCTTATATACTCGAAGAACCGAGCTGACCATGAGAAACACCTTCGCTGTATTCTCAAGCTGCTACATCATGAGAAACTCTATGCCAAATTCTCCAAGTGCGAATTCTGGCTACGAGCAGTCCAATTTTTAGGACACGTTGTCAGCGAGCGTGGTATCCAGGTGGATCCTGCTAAAGTAGAGGCTGTCATGAATTGGCAGAGCCAAAGACGCCTACTGAGATTCGTAGTTTCCTGGGGTTAGCAGGATACTACAGGCGATTCATTGAAAATTTTTCAAGGATTGCTGCGCCCTTAACTTCCTTGACCAAGAAGAAGGAAAAGTTTGTTTGGGGCCCTAAGCAACAAGAGTCCTTTGATATTTTAAAGCAAAAGCTGAGCAACGCCCCTGTGTTGACACTACCGGAAGGTACCGAGGAGTTCGTAGTTTACTGCGACGCATCACACACTGGCATGGGATGTGTGCTCATGCAGAAAGGCAAAGTCATTGCCTATGCTTCAAGACAGTTAAAGGTGCACGAGAAGAATTACACCACCCATGACTTGGAGCTGGGTGCCGTTGTGTTCGCACTAAAACTGTGGAGGCATTACCTGTATGGTATCAAGTTTGTGATCTACTCTGATCATAAGAGCCTTCAACATCTGTTTAATCAGAAGGAGTTAAACATGAGGCAACGCCGTTGGATGGAAAATTTAAATGATTATGATTGTGAAATTAGATATCATCCCGGTAAGGCGAATGTAGTCGCTGATGCCCTGAGTAGAAAGGAAAGGGTGAAACCCATCCGAATCAATGCCAAGAGCATTGAAGTGAAGAATAATTTGATTGAAAGGATATTAGCTGCACAGCGAGAGGCTGTGTTGGAAGCTAATTATCCTAAAGAAAAGTTAGGAGTAACTGAGGAGCAGTTAACTCTTAGCAAGGACGGAATTTTACGTTTGAATGGACGAATATGGGTTCCGATTTATGGAGGACTACGAGATGTTATCCTCCAGGAAGCCCATAGTTCCAAGTATTCTGTTCACCCGGGAGCTGATAAGATGTATCAGGATCTAAAGGCAAATTATTGGTGGATAGGCTTGAAAAAGTATGTAGCCGCTTATGTAGCTAAATGCTTAACTTGTGCGCAAGTCAAGGCTGAGCATCAAAAGCCATCTGGCTTGCTACAACAGCCTGAACTTCCTGAATGGAAGTGGGAATGTGTAACTATGGATTTTATTACCAAGTTACCCAAGACGAGGAAAGGAAATGACACAATATGGGTTATCATTGATAGGCTGACTAAATCAGCGCATTTCTTACCCATCAAGGAGACTTATAGCTCCGATATGTTAGCCCAGTTATACGTTGATAAGATTGTAGCCTTGCATGGCATACCTGTGTCTCTTATCTCCGACAGAGATACTAGGTACACGTCACATTTCTGGAAGAGCTTCCAGCAATCTTTGGGCACACGTTTGAATTTTAGTACGGCTTACCATCCTCAGACAGACGGTCAGAGTGAGCGTACTATTCAAACGTTGGAAGACATGCTGCGTGCATGTGCTATCGATTTGGGTGGTAGTTGGGATAAGAACCTACCACTAATCGAATTCTCCTACAACAATAGCTACCATACCAGCATTAAGGCTGCGCCTTTCGAGGCATTATACGGTAGAAAGTGTCGATCGCCTGTTTGTTGGGCGGAAGTTGGAGATGTCCAGTTATCAGGACCAGAGATAGTCTTCGAGACGACGGACAAGATTGTCCAGATTCGAGACCGTCTCAAAGCTGCCCGAGATAGGCAGAAGAGTTACACGGATCCAAAGCGTAAAGATTTTCACTTCGAAGTAGGTGAAAAGGTGCTACTTAAAGTATCACCCTGGAAGGGGGTGATGCGTTTCGGTAAGAAAGGCAAACTAAGCCCGAGATACATAGGCCCTTTCGAGGTTATTGAACGGGTCGGGTCAGTTGCCTATAAGCTAAACTTACCGGAGGAGCTCAATGGAATTCACAATGTGTTCCACATCTGTAATCTAAAGAAGTGTTTCGCTGATGAGTCATTGGTGATCCCACACACAGATGTGCATATAGATGAGAGCTTAAAATTTGTGGAAAAACCTTTGTCGATTGAAGATCGATAGGTAAAGAAGCTTCGAAGGAAGCATGTACCTATAGTAAAGGTCAAGTGGGATGCCCGTAGAGGTCCCGAATTCACGTGGGAAGTTGAAGCCACGATGAAAGAGAAATACCCTTATTTGTTTGAGTAAATCTCGGGTCGAGATTTATTTTAAGGGGGTGAGGATGTAACACCTCGAAATTTTGTGTCCAATAATGTGTTAACACGTGTCATGAGTTTACACGTGGCATTAAATATTAAATAAAGGACTAAAGTTGACAAACCTTGAAAGTATGTAAATTCGAGAGTTATAAATGTCAACAAAGGGTAAATATACTGTATAGTAACCCTAAACGATGCTCGTACCTTCAAACGAATAAATCATGGATCGTACGGAAGCGAAACGCAGAAGAAAGTGAGAGATTACGAGCTACAGGGGTTAACTGTGTCAACATGTTTAATTATACCTCTGAGTGACCCTTTGGCGAACCCGAGGCTTTGTAACAGTAAAATACGCTCACTAGAATGTACTATATAAATTTCGCGAAGTTCCGTTTTAAAACGAGAAAGTTATGATCAAATTCGTACGAGAAGGATTAAAAACATCAACAATGAAAGTTAAGGCTTTCCGGATAGTAATTAAATTAACCGGGGACTTAACAGTGCGGGTAAATGGCACGAGGCCCTTAATTGTAATTAACTGAGGGCCAAATCGCAAAGTTACCCCTTCAAACCCGAAAGGTCAGGTTATTAATTACAAAGATTCGGTTAATCATTACAAAAGATTTAAAAATCTTTGAAAACAGGCCTCAGGCGGCCCGCCTGAGTGAAACACATAAGTTAACGCGGGCCGCGAGCCTCCTGTAAATACGTTTCCTGACATGAAGATCCAGGCGGCCTGCGTACAGGTTGTCTGATCTCTCATGCGGGCCGCGTGACAGACACAGATACAGAAAACATGGGCAGATGCACTAATTGAGCTTGTGAATGATCATAGAGGCAATTAATGAAGCATGGGCGTCCTCTACATGACCCCTAGCATTCAGGGCCACCTGCTGATCATCCATGCTCCATTGTAGGTTGATGTGTAATGATCTAGAGGCCATTCTTTCACTATAAAAGGCATACATTGTGCATAAGTGAAAACACACCTCAAAACTTACCTTCTGATCATTTCTGGAGCTCCAAAGCTTTCCTCTATCATTCTAAGTCGTGCACTAAGCTTCTGTAAGTTGGCTAACCCTTTGTGGTTTCATTTTTCAATAGTTTTAGCCTAAAAGTCAATCCGTCGTAATTAACGATTGACTTTGCGATAAATCACGAATGGTCCAGTGGTTTGTCGAATCAAAGATAGTTATATGATGGTAATCATGTGGGCATTAAACCCCTAAAAGGGCACCCTCTGATTCCCATTCTAACTAGATCAAATGTCGAGTCAAACGTGCTTAGAAAAAGTCAACAAAAATGTCATTTTGCGATTTCTTGCATAATCTGTAATGTAGATGATATGTAACCTGTTTGAGCACTCATAAAACATGATAATAAGTATATAAACTAGTCTAAGCTTGTTTGATCCGACCATTTGTTGTTTTGACCCGGTTCGGAGCCGAAAGTCGCAAAAGTTTGACTTTTGCATTGACTTCAGTTCTGACCCGTTAAAGTTTGATTTAGATATGCCTTAGGACTCTCTTAGGACCAGGTTACATGATGGTATAACCCTCTGTGACCGGTTCGTTGTTTGTCCGAGTCTTTTACACATTTCCGTTAAATGCTTAAAAGTTGACCGTAACGCCATTTTTAATTTAAAACGAGAATTTCGGACACGTGAAAGGATCATGACCTTGGTTACTGATTTCTAAGCATGTCCCTAAAATTTCACGTCAATCCGAGGTCCAGAATATGAGTTATGCTGATTAGCGCAAATTGCGAAACTTTAGTAATAAAATAGCGCAATTAGCATAACGCCTATCTAAACCCGGATTTCGACACCAAACCTTTTGCTCACTGTTGTAAAATAATATTTTGGGATTTTTTAAAGATTTTTAATTAATTTTAACCTGCTCATAACCTGTGGTTATGGCAACGGTTCGGAAAATACCGAATATACCCTTTTCGGCCATAACTTGAGTTCTACAAGGTCTTTTGACCCGATTCCAATTGCTACTGATTTTAAATAATAAATAAAGTATTTTAGACTTTATAAACTGTTCGGGAAACTCAGATTCCCTGTAGAACTCTAAAACCTCTTTTATAATCTTTAAAAAGACAAAAATACCCCTACGGGGCATAATATGAACTTAAACTCGTTATGGGCATTATGGAAGGTATCCTACTGATACCACAACCTCTTTAAGGCATATTGACTAAGGAAATCAGTGTAGGACTCCTACGGTTACCCGTTGCGCCTTTTGCGCGCACGGTTCGGCTTATGTAACTAGTTTACATAAGTTAGCCGAAACGGGTCAAACCATATCGTTTGGACCTCAAAATCCAGAGTATGATTATTATACCCCATGTAAAACAAGTCTTCAAACTTGTTGGGTCAAAATCACACTCCATTCACGGTTTTCGCCTTTCACGCGAATAAACCGAAACTATACTTTGAAACCAACCGGTCTAAGCTACGGCAAATATAAAGACCCGTTAGGATTCTAATAGGTTATTTTAAAACCTTCGTTCCAGAATAGGAGACCAGTAAAAGCTATCTGTGATTTACTCAATTAAGGATTATACTTGCAAAGGTAAATACTTTTAACTTATTTTCCGTTATACGGGCTTGGGTTACGGTATCTAAAATACCGCTTGGTCGGGCAATTGACCCCAACTCATTAGTAGTTGGGTATTATCAATGTGACCCGTTTAAAAACTGTTTTGTTGGCTTAAAGCCTTTGGGAGCTTAATGACCATGTCCCGGATATCCTTGGCAGCGTTTACGAATGGCCACGACCTTGACATCCCGGTGTAGGCGTACACCCGGCATTATGTCTATAACTATAAAAGTGTAGCCGTTGGTTACCCGCCACGGTGTTATATGCTATGTGGTGTGTCTATTAAACTTTAACCCGACACGACTCGGGCGACCAAACGCATAGTAACATGTAATTCTTTACAAGATTTGATTATAAATTATCCCAAGTTATAAAGAGTTTGTGCCTTGAGCATTTAAACCAATTTTATCAAACATTTTACAAAAGTGTCAGTTGAATGTATTTACCAGTGTAAACTGACGTATTTTCCCCAAAAAGACTAAATGCAGGTACTAGGCGTAATTGGCTGGGATTTCTCCTTAGCATCATTAGAAGTCTCGCAAGCTTAAGATGCCTGAAGTCTGTTGAACAATATTTTTGATATTATTATTTGATCCTCTGTGGATTATTATTTCAACAATGGTGATACATTGATATTACACTTAATGTTGAAATATATTATCTTATTGCTTCCGCTGTGCATTCATATAATTGTGTGGTTTGACTATATTGTTGCCAACTACATCACGGTAATCCCCCACCGGGCCCACCAGTGATACACGTGGAAATCGGGGTGTGACAACCATGTAGGAGGCGAGATCAAGTTTACACCCTATTTTGACAATCGATTAAATTACACCCCCTCGTTTCCAAAATGAATCAATGTTGGACTCTCCACCTTTAACGTTGTTCAATGTCAACGTTTATCATTAACAATCAAAGGGCAAGAATCTCATCATTTTTACTTAACCCAATCAATAACCAACCCCTCCTTTTCTTAAACCATTTGGTTTTACGCTCTACCATTCACACACCAACGACAAACCTCAAACCCACTTCTCTGATGACCGGAGCTCCATCAAATCGTCTTCTCCATCAAAACAAAAAGGATGCCGATCAGAATAATGATAATGAATCTAATAAGAGGGAGTACATGTATATGTCTACTTCAAACATTATGATTAAGGTTATGGATTATTACGGTTAACTCATTTTCATATAATTGTGGATAAATGTGATGATTTTGGATCTAGTATTAGCTTGGTATACTGATTTTGGGTGATTATCGTATCAACAGTATCAGGGTTTACTATAGGTTAAGAACTTTAGCAGTCACTGTTGATTAGTTGATTGATGTTGTTATTGACGATGATACTAGGGTTGACAATTTCTACACCATAACATGACACGAACACACATGAAGTTAACATGTTTTGTGTTTAACCTTGACAGGTTTCATGTCTATAACAGGTCGACACATTAAGACATGTTTAATTTCATGTCTTAACATGTTAAATACATGTTAACCTGTTAAGACCCGTTAATGGCACGTTTATAATTTTAAATAAACAAAATATGTGGGACTCTTAATTTTAAATAAAAAAATATCTAGAAGTAAAGTTTATATATTTAATAACAGGTCGTGTTCATGTCTTAACAGGTCTAACAGGTCAATTCGTGTAACTTGTTTATTATCAGGTTCGTGCTTGTGTTTGGAAAAACTGACACAATAAGATACCGTATCGTGTTCGTGTTTACTTGTTTTGGGTTCATGTCTTATCATGTTCATGTCTTAACAGGTTGGGTTAACACAATATGCCAACCTTAGATGATACATGGTTTAATGAAATGTGATCACAATTAAGAATTTTGATTGTCACTTAGATTGATATATGGGTTAATGAAATGTGATTAACTTTCGACCCTGCAATTAATTGATTTTGTGTATAGGGGGCACAGTCAAATGTGTGTGTTTTTTATACAATGCTTAATGAAATGTGTTAACAGTTTAGTTAGATTGTCACTTTTGATGCAGGGCATTAATGGTCACAATAAACATCCATTTTGTGTATAATAGACTAACATTGTCATGGTTTTTTGCAGTTGAAGTGTGGGTGAACTTTACCCTCACAGTTGTGATGATCCATGTGGTGGTCATGGTCTACGGTAGCCCAATCCTCAACCTGCGGTATCCACTTAGGCATCAAAGGATTGACTAGTCACCACCAAGAACATAGCATTATATTACATAGGATAACTAAACTATAAGTATTAGGGAGTTTTTGATGATCTTGATGTTAAAAAGTAACTAATTTTTACTAAGAGCATGGGTTGACTGTGTAATTCAAACACTTAGAATGTGTTGAATATTTAATTAGTTGCTCTGGTTCATTGTGTAATTCAAATGAGATTATGGATGACTTGATTATGCTTAAACAAAATGCCCATCTATAGGCCAAACAGAATATTCATTGGCCATTTTACTTGAAAGGTCAAACAGATATGTTCCTTATTTCCCATCTGGCTTGGCAAGCTCAAACAGATCATGCTCCTGTGGTGATTCAAGGGTTGAACTTGCCACTTGACTTGGCAAGGTGAAACAGATCATGTTCCTTATGTTAGTCAAAGTTTGCATTTCTGAACAGGGTTAGTGACACAAGTTTAGTGTTAGGAGACAGCGTTCGACTACAAAAGTAAAGTGTTTGTGAACAATGTTTGTGTTTGTGCATTACAAGAAATGTTTGTGCATAATAGAATATTTAAATTGGTCATTAGGATATTGTTCCTTATGTGAATCAAGGTATAGGGTGTGAATCAAGGTATGGGGTGTGAATCAAGTCTTGAATTTGCCATTTGACTTTGCAGGGTCAACCTTAAATGGTCATTTGACTTTGGAAGGTCAAACAATTTAGGCGTGATCATTAACCTAATGCTAGGACTAAAAAAGTCAGTTGTTAGAAACTACAGGGTGTAAAACGAAAGGGTATAAATGTCATTTCACATAACAGCTAATATAAATATGATGTCATCAGACAGCAGGGTCCAAGATTGACGCATTTTGAAAACGGGGGGGGGGGGGGGGGTGTAAATCTGATCGATTTCAAAATAGGGTGTAAACTTGATCCCGTTTGCTAATCACAGAGTGTAAAACTCGAGTTTACTCTATTTATTTATTTATTTATTTTTAATAACTAGTGGGGAACCCGCGCGTTGCGGCGGAGTCAATAATTTACACCGTTGTGCATGTTTCTGTTGTTTTATCAATCGTATTCGATCAAAACCTTGGCGAATGAACAAGATGATAAAATAGTCTAAGGATTAACACCCATTATAAACCATAATTAGGAAAGTGAAGGTGCAGACAAATATAATAATAGTTAGCTTACATAATTCATGTTCGGCTCCAGTCTTCAGTTGGTGCTTTTGTTTTTTGCAAGTTATAGATGTGGATAGTGGATAAGAATGAAAATTTCATGTATACTTAACAGTTTGTATGCATATTTACATTGACTATTATAAAGTATTACAATAATATAATCATTTAAAACACCAATCAAATTAATACTTGCATATTTCATTAGATACAAAACAACCCTTCAATGTAATCACTCTTTATAATAAATACAAAGCATTTCAACCTCCTATGATATAACTCTAAAGTCATGTATTCAAGCGGGTTAATTTAGACTGTAGTAAAGCTAGAACATGGCAAACACATAATATACAAAAAATAAGCAAAACGTGTAACAGATGCAAATATTGTAGACCAGAATCAACCAATTCGACACATACGTCTTCAAGATATGACCCACCAGCATGTGTGGCAGCCTCGCGAGATTTCCAATCAGCCTTTAATATATTTTTTTAGCACAAATGACCTAACCAAAGGAATACCAGCATCATCTACAGTTCTAGCAACAAGACCTAAACATGTCCCTCCAGCCACTGCAAGATTGCAGACATCATCCTTTTTATCATGATCTTCGTCTTACTTATATAAAGTTTCAAGCAACACAGAAACCAACCATGATAAAGCCGTTTCAATGAAAAGAGAATGAGGATCTGAATCACTGGTTTCACCAGGTTTAGAACCCTTATGATCAATCTCTTCAGAACTCCAGAATACAATTGCTTGCAGAGCAACGCCCTTTTCATCTCCTTTGGCCGCATTTATAGTAAGACCAAACAGAGTCTGCATGTAAGTCTTTATAACATCATATTAAGTTGACACAGATGAAAAAAACATTCAAAACCAACGTTCATAATGTGGTTCCTCTGAAGCTCGATTCCAAAATTGGTTTGTGCAAAATTAAGAGCATCATATCAAAGCATTATTTTAGTTTAAAATATGTATTTCCAAACATGTATGCTTGGCTCTATAATATGATGTTTTGGACAAAATGTCCTATTTGAGTGGTAAACAATGATAATGGTAAGTAAATTTTGCCTTCCTTTGATTCCGTCAAGCTGTTAGAAATGATTTATCTAACTACTAATCTCAATAGTGTTCGTGGTTATGGAAAGAATTTTAAAGAGCTGGGCTGGTCAAATTGGGGTTTTGATTTCCTCGATTGATGCCATTAGAGAGTAAAGATTAGCACTTAATATTGAATTTTTAAAAACCAGTTCAAACCGGCAGCTTGTACCGGTTGAACCGTCCGGTAGAACAGGTTATACCGCCCGTTACACCCGGTTAAACCGCCCAATACACCCGGTTAAACCGTTTAAGAGCCCAATCCGGTACGGTATAAAAACCGTATTTTAAAACATTGATTAAATACGAATGTTATTGAATGAGAAGAATTCTATAAACGTGGAAACAAAATATGTTATTATGAATAATTTAAAACATTGATTAAATACGAATGTTATTGAATGAGAAGAATTCTATAAACGTGGAAACAAAATATGTTATTATGAATAATACTAAACCTGTCAAAGATTGTAATCATGTTATCAAAGTCATACCTGGTAACCTTGCCAAGATAACCATTCTTTTTTTACCAGCAATAAAGAGCTTCCTTAAACAACTGAGCATACAAAGTACCAGCCCAGCAAAGTGTTGGCTGTATATAAGCACAAGGGATCTGCGTCATACAAGACCACCAAAATAGCACCCTAGTAAATCACGTAAAAACAGAATACCTTGAATCATAACAAACTTTTACACACACCATTTACCAAGGCAGACTTAAAAATACATAAATCAACAGAGGGGTATTCGTATACCCATCCCTGAGAGAACCATCCATTATTTGTTTGAGTGCACCCGTAGAGAATTAATGAAACAGTTGTAGCGGCACTTAGTCGACCAGATTGCATCCAGTCTTCTTGTCTCGATAGTCCACCAAAGATAACCTCGCGCCCACTGAAATCCTCATGCCTTGATTCCAACCGCTCAATTAGCCCCACGGAAATTTGGATGATACAAAACCTGACCCATATAATATGTATGTGGACATTTTGGACCAGACTACTTACTTTGGAAGGCGTTGATCATATTCCACATGCTCGGTAGATGACGACTCTCTCCACTTCGAAGCTGAAAGTAATACTTTGAATAAAAATTTTTCTCGAAGTCTCCATGTGATTTGAAACAAAGCATCATCTAGGAGAGCTAAGGGGTTGGCGGCGGTCAAGTAGTCAACGTTGGCCACAGCTCGGTAACACCGAACACTTGCTAAGCTTAGCAAGATATCTTATTTATAAAGAATCTGCTATAAAGTACAGAGTGTTAGCATGACTGTTGTATGCGGTCATTAGCTCTAAAGTGTTATGTATGCATCTAAAATTTGGATCTAAGCATAAGTAAAATCGGAATATGAATTGTTGTGTGAATAACTATTATACATTTTTCCTCTGTTTCTTCATCAGCATCCTCTTTCACAGGAACAGGGACAACTTTAACAGGCAACGGATCTGCGGTCTTAAAACTTCAGGGTGCAACTCCAAAAAACTATTATCGGTTTAATAGTGCATCCAAACACCCCCCCCCCCCCCTAAAATTGCGTGTTATCTTTACACTAACACAACACAGCCTGCATCTTTAATTGACATAAATTACCAAATCAATTAACATATCCCATTAATAATTTCAATAAAACTCAAAACAAGTACTTGAAAATTAAGATTCTACTGGTTGCTTCACAGATACCACCATTAGGGTTTTCTTCCGATATCAATTTAAGATTATAGTAAAATATACAATGGAAAGACGAGCAATCGATCAAGAATTAGTGAAAATCTTACATCTTTTTCTATTAGAGGAACCCTGTCACTTCCAAGAGATAATCGATCGGCTGGTCCAAGTGCTGGAGAGGGAGAATTGATCGGATTTATGGGATTGAAATCGTAGGGTTTTGGTGGCTTTTGGTGTGATATCAGTTTCATCCATCAAACCTTAATGATGTTATCAGTAATTGATTTCAGTTTCGTGGGAAGAATTGATTTCAAAGTTGAATGTATTAGTAATTGCACTGACGTTTGCTTCTCCCCTATTCGACTGGTTGAATTCTTTGCAGCGGAGACATTGAATTGAGGGCAAAACTGGGAGAAAGGGTCGTGCTTTTAGGGAGGAACTAATGACCATTTGTCTGCCGTCTGAAAATTTTAAAGGAAATTACCATTTTGTACATTGGAGATGTATTATATAGTTATATAGATATTTCATATTTTTTTGTCTGCTTATTATGTTATGCTAACATTAATACAATTTTGTGGTGCACGATGTTGACCACGCATATGATGTAACTCATGAAAGTTTAATCGCAGATTTATGTGTTGCCCGATATTGACCAGTGGCCACACACATCCACGGCCCATGGGCTTATTGTTTATAGTTTACACTTTACACTTTCGAATTAATATATCTTTTTCTTTATTATTTTAGTCAGTCGAATTAATATACCTTCTTTTTATTATTTTAGTCAGTTATATACCTTTTTCTTTGTTTCTTAATCTACCTTCAACATTAGTGAGTTATAAACTTTTTTATTTATTTATTTATCCATAAACTAGCACGTGTCTTTAATTTTAGATTAGGTATAATAATGGATGGTTTATACGGTCGTTTATGAGAATCCTTGTGACGTTTCGAGTCCGGGCGAGTAAAAAATATCAGGCCTCTCCCTACGAAAATTCAAGTTTCAACTTTCAATTATCAAACATTAATACCTAAAATAAAAAATATTAAAAGTAAATAAAATAACTCATTTAGGGTAAGATTATATATCTATACAAAATATATTAGATGTTTGTCAATTTAAACAAAGTACATGACAATATTAAATCATATATTAAAAGTAACAAAAGGGACAGAACAAACAATTTTGAATGCATGAGAAATTAGAAACCAAAGAAAAGTTGGTCTTCTTCCTTAAATGCACTGTCATATAAAACTTAAACCCAGAATCTTCATCTTAAAATGTAAGCCAGTAGCCAACAAATCTACCTTGGTCTTTTGTCACTTTCCACAAAAAAAAAATTAAACATATATTAATATTTTATACATAAAATTTATTTCAAAAAATTAAAAATTCCAAGGCCTCCCGAAAGTTTGAGCCTTGAGCCATCGCCCGCTTCGCCCCAAAACCGGGCTTGATTGTTTATAAAAGTTTTTGTCTGTTATATATTATACAAAACTATTATTCTTAAGAAACCTATATAATTTTATAAAATATTTTCTCTAACCTTTTAAAAAATCAAATATACAGAAACCCATATAATTTTCATAAAATATTTTCTCTAAACTTTTAAAAACTCAAATATACAATATATGTTTTACTATTTGTGTTATAGCATAGTCGAACAAATGATCTAAAATGAGTTAAAACTATGAAGAATTGTTAAAAAATATACAAGAACACAAAATTCGATACAAGTCTGATGACTCCACTAGTGGAAGTCATCATCATCCTCCACCTCAGCAACATGTCAAGCATCCACTTTCATCATCCTCCTTCTCCCCTATCTAAGGGTGTGGTTATCTCTCCTTTGTGGCCATCGTGGGAATCTAAATGGGCTTCACAACCATCAGTGAAGGGGCCGTGTTCCACTAGTGGCCACGAATGCCACCTCAGCCCACGAAGACCCTTCACCACTCTATTTCACGCAGTCTAAATCATTAAAGAGAATAACACGAAGATAGAAGATTTCTTTTATCCTTCATCA
Organism: Helianthus annuus; assembly: GCF_002127325.2. Taxonomy (NCBI): domain Eukaryota; kingdom Viridiplantae; phylum Streptophyta; class Magnoliopsida; order Asterales; family Asteraceae; genus Helianthus; species Helianthus annuus. Next base: position 132,365,792 of record NC_035433.2, on the reverse strand, counting down.
CATCCTTTAAGCTTTGGTTAATTTCTATGGACTATTTTATGTTTTCGTTAACACCGTCATGATTTTTAGGCCAAGCGCATATATATAGGAATGGGATCAAATACAAACACTTAAGTTTGTAAGAACCGTAAGAACCAACAAATAATTGACAAGTGTCTATCAATAAAAAAATTAGTTTAAGGGTAATTTAGACCTTTTGACCATATTTATTTAAAACTAATTAAAAATAATTACAAAAAATATAATCAGCACAACACTATATAATTAGCATAACATGCTTAATCGTTCTTCATTATCAGCACATCATCCTCAATCGTTCTCCATTATCAACATAAACGACATCAGCACAACAACCTCAATTGTTCTCCATTATCAGCACACCAGATGTGCTGATTATATCTACTTTTGGTGTTTGGTTGTATTACTTTGTAATTAACACATAATCAGCACGTTATCAGCACAATTATAAAACACCTTTTGTTAACTTTTTTAAAAATCACTTTTATAAATACAAAAAAGTATAGCAATATGGTACTCATATTAAAGATAAAAAAATACTTGATTTTATGATATATTTTTTTTTAAAAAAATAATGAAGTATATAAAAGTTATTTTAGTTTAAAAACCTTGGTGGAATTTGTATTTAATGGAAAATGGTCAAATGACTAGCAATTTTACAAAATTACCCCTAATTTTTTAGTAGTAATTTTTAATTATAAGGGTTTTTTTATAATCAATATCAACCCTTGATTTAAATTATCAATGGTTCAGATCTGTTCTTACGGTTCTTATAATTAGCAATGTTTGTACAGGATCTCAACCCCATATATATATACACACACTTGGATGACGTGGGGGTTAAAAAACGATGTAGTGTGATTCTTATACTAGTTATATGGGTTATTCATGCATGTTCTAACTTATGTTTGTATGTGGATTAGTTCATATACGATTAAGTAACTAGTTAAGTAATTATAGCTTCCTAGCATAACTAGACAATAAGGTTTTGAACAAGTTTTTTTTTTCATGCAACAAAGTGAATCCAAATAAGTTTCTCCATAGTTCACAGTGCTTGTGGTAAGACTACAAACTTGTAAAAATTAGGTTATTATTGTTATTGTTAGATATTATTGTTTAAAACATTTACAACAATTAATACAAGACTTAAGAATAAATCGTTTATATTTGTCTCGCACATCTAAACACAACTGATTCAAACACACAAAACCAATCATGAACTGCTCAACAATTGAAGAAATCATAAACGCAACTTATTTTAACGAACTAGAAGATCAAGAACAATGAACTAGATTGTAAACCCTAGTTGTGTGAGAGGACGAACGAAAAATGAAGAATGAGTGTTAGTTCTAAATAGCTTCTGGCGACTCGCTTACATACTCTAGCAACTCCACCGCTTCACCAACTCTGGTCCTTGTATTTCTGATATAACTCTCATATCCACGTACCACACGATTAAAAACAAAACAAAAACACTAAGCAACTAACATAATTTGCAACATATCAACAAAATTAAATCACAATATAAAGTTGAAATAGTTTAATTCTTTAACACATTGTTATTGATTGCAAAAGAATATGAATTAACATTCCAATAGCTAAAGTTTTTAATATTGACATAATCATACTCAATTTTGACTTCACAATAAATTCTAGTCAATTATGTGCTTCATCTAATATTCTTCCCGTCAAGGTAAAGATGCTGTCTTCTGGTTATCTCTAAATTTTTACTTGCTTTAATACAATTCGAAGTTTATATTAGTTTAATCAGTTTATAAGTCCTGACAAGTTGGTCTAGTGGTTAGTCATTTGGTTTCTCTCCTTAAGGTCTCAAGTTCAACTCCCACTAGCATCACTTTGAAGGACATTGGTGGTGGCAATGAAGTTTAAAATTAGGCCTATCCGGAGGTTGCCAGTTCGAAACCGAGCCGAACCGGGTTTTACCGCAGGCCCCTGGGCCTTCGGGCGGCGGGTTTTCTCCGGAACTGGTGGCTTAGTGACTCGGGTATGCATCCAACTCTGACCGTTATGGAGGATGAGATGCATTTGCTCGATTGAGGGCATCCCAGAATGCTTATCCAGTGATTTAGTCTTAATTTAATACCCAATATATGTGTATATATTAATCTTCAATTATAAAGTAACACTTCATAGAGTGCCCCACAAAATTAAAAATCTAAAACTTCAATATGAATACCATCATTTCGGAAAATAACAATCTTCAAATAAAATTTTAATCCTCAATCTGTTATATAATATACCTAGGTTTACAATTTACTGATATTTTTATGAAAAAAAATAACTTTACATTTATTGAATAGGAAACATAATCTCTAAAGTTATAGCATTATCATACTAACTAACTAACTAACCAATCTCTCTAAGTTAAAATAGATTTTATTATTTCACAAAATTAACTTGTAGATGTTCTACTATGACCTATTTCAAAACACACGTTAAATCATAGGAAGAAATGATAAAAAAAAAAATATTTTTAATTATATACAATTAATGGAATGTGTATGGATCAAGAGGGAATGTCACCAATTAACTCTACATGCCGTTGGTAGGCTGAGCCAACGGGATAGAGCTCCTCAATTATAGCGTTACCGATTAGACTTAATCTTCATCCTCACCCCAAACTGGCCAAAGTAGAATTCTATGACAGGACCCGATGGGCTATGGCTTGGACCAAAACGAGACTGAATTTTATTAAGAACATGTTTAAATATTATGCAAAAAGTTGCGAGAATCATGTAAACACTTGTAGATGGTGCTAATATGAAATAATAAGACACGAAAAAAAAGTCAATGAGATGGTGGTGGAGTGGTAAGGGAGAGACTTGGTGTTCTAATCTAAGGGACCCGACCCAGGTTCGATTCCTACCTTTCCCATTATTTTCTACGACACCTGGTGATGATGGGAGACTACGCGAGTAGACGGAGATTGATTGTTTGATCCTTGAACTGAGCGGGTTTTACTTCACCGCACTGTCGTGTCTTCGGACAAGTGTTCACGGGCTTTGGCTCTAGGTAAGGGTTTTCTCTGGTTCGAAGGCCAGTGTATTCCAATATTAAAAATTTCACCAATAATCTATTTGAAAGATTTGTTAACCGTTAAAAAAATAGGAAAAAAAGTAGATTATGTAGTTTATTATATTCAAAACAATACGTGCAAATATTTTAGATGGATCTTGTAATTTTCCACTTAAATATACTTATATGTTTAAAGGCTGTCTCTCCTTAATCGAAATTTGTCATAAGGAATATATCATATAATTATAACCAAGTTTCTTTAGTGTTTTCCTAAAGTCACCTAATATTTTCTTTTTTGAGTTAATTACGTTTTTTTTTTTCTTGTGATTTGTCAAAAATTACTATTTCAGTCAACTAGTTTAAAAATTGTCAAAACAGTATAAGTGGTTTCACTTTCGTAACTATTACAGTTTATCCTCACTAACGTCATCCGGTTATTCTGTTAGTTTACTTGAAATAACCATAATATTAAAACTACGAAATAATACATAAAGAGTTAATTACGCTTTTCGTCCATGCGGTTTCTTGAAAATAACTATTACAGTTTATTAGTTTAAAAATTGTCAAAATAGTACCAATACCTTCACAACTTCCACCTTCAACTCACCAACAATGGCGGTTAACAACTTCATATATCTACTATCCTTTACTCTATTCTCCACTCTCTCTGTTTCCTGAAATCCAGCCGGAATATCACCTCCCCCGGCTCCACACCCTCTCCACTTCATCCATCTTCAACATCTCCCACCACAACACACATACACCTGAACAATGGCCACCTCCACCACCCATTATGCCTACCATCGTCATCAAGCTACCACCCACCTCAACCCCCACACCCCATGGTCATTCTCTTCAAACAAATCATCGGTCAACTCCTTTTCTACCGATGAATTCTACCAATTCCGACAACTACACAGGGCACCGCCCATACTTCATCTCCACCTTTCAAGTTTTTCGAGTAGGCCTCATGTATTCCTACTAACATCGAGTGTGATGAGGAAAATTACGTGGCCGACGATTCGATTGTGATGGGGAAAGTTAGGTGGTCGACGATTTCGATTATGGTGTAACCAGATGACGGAGACTGATCTGACGTCGGTGGAGGTGACAGAGGGGATCCAGTTGATGGTGATACGACGGAGGGGGGTGGTGAAACTGAGTGTGACACCTCGGAAATTTATGGCGAATAATATGGCAACACGTGTCCGATAACTCTCAAATATTCCCTATAAGTTGGACGAGAGGGGCCAATTTCATAAAAAATGTGGAAGGATGACAGTTGAGGGGTCAAAGGTGGAAAAATGCCAAAGATTTGGCTTTTGATGGTCCCTTACGATCCGTAAGGATGTTTAAAATAGTGGGTGCGCCAGAGGTCTCTTACGGACCGCAAGGCATATGCCTTACGGTCCGTAAGGCCGACGCTGGTAATTTGTTTTGTGCTGGTAGCTGCTGCAGCTGTTCTCTGCCACCTTTGATCGATTTGTACCACCTTCTACCCTCCCTAAGACATGTGTCCTGCCACTAATCACCTCCATAACACCTCAGTAAACACTTGTCTTGATTTGGGAGCTTGAATCCAACTATAAATAGGTGATCAAGTTCACCATTTTAACTTGCACCTTTTATTTCTCTCTCTATCAATTGAAGCAACTTCTGGATTAAGAGGCTTCCTTCTCTGAAGTTTAAACTTCTTCTTGAACACTTGCAAGTGTTCTTCCTAGTTCCTTTTCATTTATAGGCTAGTTATTAGCCGAAAGTCGAGCAAATTGACTTTTGCTTTGACATTCGGTTTTGACCATTTCGATCAAGCCAAAGTTTAAATCGAACATGGGTACGTGATCACAATAATGAAGGTGTTAATCCCTTATGATGGCACCTTCCGAAGATCACGTTAAATTAGTGAAATGACGGGTCAAAGTTTTATTAAATAAAAGTGAAAAACACAGATTTTCGTAAATTACGTTAAATGAACTTCTAAGCATTGAAAACTTATTTTTTGACATTATAACAATTTATACAACATATTAGGATATGATAGATCATGTTCAACTCGTCATTTCCTGATTAGAGCTCGGTTCGCAACCAAAAGTCAAACAGTTTGACTTCTGCTTTGATTTTCTGTCTCGTTTGAAATAGTTTAGAGATTAAATTAAGGTTGTTATATGATCATGTTATTGTATGGAATAACCCTTCGAGGTTATACCATTTGATCATATCATTTAATAGGTTTATTGCAAAGTCCATATTATATGCCCAAAAATGCCAATATTGCCCTTGTCGCCTAAAAAATGGTTTCAAAACCATATAAACTTGTAATCTGATTATAAAACTGATGTTATAATAAAAATGAAGTACATTTTAGCATTATAGACTTATCATAGACCCATACGACCACCCGGTGCCGCATATGCGCGTAAGGTTAACTTATATAGCATAATATATATAAGTTAGCCGAATCGGGTCAAAGCCTTTCTAAATCAGTTCTAATCAGAATGTGTGGTTGTTTGACCCATATTATACGATTCCTCGTACTCGGAAGGGTATAAACCACATTCTATCTGGTCTCCGCTTAATCTAGCGAACCGTACGTATTTATTAAAAGTTAACCGGTCAAAGTCAAATGACTTGCATAAGACCCGTTAACATTCTAACGGATCATAGTTCCATCCATACCAGACTACGAGCCTCCAGTAAATGGCGCCTACATTAGTTATTTTGATTAACGACCATGTTTAGCGCCTTTGATTTGTAAATACTAGCACATGTATATACTCTTAGGGGCTGTTTGGTAGCCTCTGAATGGTCATTAAGAGGCTACCTCTTAATGGAACCATTAAGAATTTTACTAGTGAGAAGGTAGAAGATTCTGACATGTGATGATTTATCATTCAGATGTTACCTCTTAACCATTCAGACTTGAGGTTACCTCTTATTCATTCAGAGGTTTTAAACCATTAAGAGGTAGCATCTGAATGGTCATTAAGAGGCTACCAAACAGCCCCTTAGCCTATTTTCCCTATACGGGCTTGGGATACGACACTAGCCGCTTGCTCGGGTATTAAATCAATGACGAATGATGTCCCAAATTTAACTAACCCGTTTTAATATGTTTTGCTTGATAACTTAAACATTGGGAGTTAATACGACCGTGTCCTGGATATCCTCGGTTCACTTAATTATAAGTGGCCATGACCTAAGCACGGGGTTTAGGCATACACCTGGCAGACGTTAATGCCATTATATATATATTATTATTGAAAATGTGGCGTGTCGGTTAATCATGTATCTGCTTTCATCTCCGTCGACAAACATGTAAACTGGTAACAAGAAACATTATCTTATTCCAAGTTATATTTTAAAATGATATACCAAATTGTATCCAAATATTTTTGAAAATATTTTCAAAATGTATCGGTTAATTGTATTTACTAGTGAAAACTGACGTATTTTCAAAAGACTAAATGCGGGTTATATAGCAAATACGGAATAGGCTGGAGCTGCTCGATCTAGGCGATTTGGAATTTACAACTCCACGAAAGACCTATTAGTCTTAAGTCTCTTTTCGTTATTTTCGATCCGCCTATGGATCTTTTAGTACAAGTCCGTCTGTATATTTATTTTTTAACTTTCGGACACTATATTGTACTTGTAATAATTTAATTTAAATCCTTTATTCCGCTGTGCTTTGTGAATACTGATATCAATCGTCATGCATAAACCCCAAGTCCCAACCCACCAGGAAATCAAGATGTGACACTGAGTCATTGGAAAAAAGTTGTGGAGTCAAAGCAGGTGATGTTCTGGCAGGATCCGAAGAAACGGGGAAAATGAAATGTAAAATGAAGGATACTGGTATTGTTTGGCAATTTTTAAACTAATGGACCATAATGGTTATTTTTAACAAACCGCAAGGAACAAAAACGTAACTAACTACTTACTTATTTTAAACTTAAATTTAATAACAGGGACATTATGGTCATTACAAATAAACTAACAGAATAAGAATAACTAGATGATGTTAGTATGGATGGACTGTAATAGCTACGAAAGTGAAACCATAAGGATTGTTTTTGCAATTTTTAAACTAATGGATTGAAATAGTGATTTTTGACAAATCACATGGATGAAAAACGTAATTAACTCCCTTATTTATTTTAATTTTAGTATTAATAACATGGGCATTGTGGTCATTTCAAATAAACTAACGGAATAGCTAGATGACATTAGTATGGGTGGACTGTAATAGTTACGAAAGTGAAACCATAAGGACTATTTGACAAATTTTAAACTAATTGACTGAAATAGTGTTTTTTTTGACAAACTATGGAAATGAAAAACCTAATTAACTCTATTTTTTTCTGACTATAAAGCCACTCAATTTTTCATGTCTCAGTTGTTGTGAAGTTTTTTTTTGAATGACAAATTTTTATCTCAACTAGACAATAATTCAGAAGAAAATTTAATAAATATGAGAAAAACCCTTTTAGAAATTGAACCCATAACCTAGTGATATCTAGCTTTATTTCACCCTTAAAATACCACTAGTCTATATTGCAATACGCAACTGAAAAGAAAAATGGTCACCAAAAAGTAATAATATCAAGTTTTATAATTGTTCTATTAAAAATGGTCACTAAAAAGTAATAATATCAAGTTTTATAATTGTTCTATTTATATCACTCAATTTAAATAAGCATAATAAAAATTAGGCAAATTGGATTTAAATAATCCCAACTCACTGTTATTGGCCAATAATAATCCCAACTCATTTAATCACCAATAATAATCCGAACTATTCACTTTTGTTTGTAAAATACTCCCAGTTAAAAAAACACTAACTAGGTTAAAAATTTTCTGATGTGGCTTGCCACGTCACCTGCCACATCAGTTGCCACGTCATCAAAAAATGTCACATCAACTGCCACATCAGCTGTCACGTCATAAAAAATGCCACGCAGACTGCCACATCAGCTGCCACGTCATAAAAAATGCCACATCAACTGCCATGTCATATGACACATCAGCTAAAAGGGCCACATCAGATGCCACATCAGCAAATTTTTAACCTAGTTAGTGTTTTTTAACTGGGATTATTTTACAAACAAAAGTGAATAGTTCGAATATTGTTATTGGTGATTAAATGAGTTGAGATTATTATTGGCCAATAACAGTGAGTTGGAGTTATTTAAATCCAATTAACAAGTGATTTTTATAGTTAAAAAAACAATTTATATAATCTTAAAAAGAATGGTCGATGGCTGTCATATCAAGGCCACCGACCGATTCTTTAATATATATATATATTAAAGTGGCTAGAAGATTTTTAACAAAAGCATAGTTAGATGAAGTGGTTAAGATTTTACTATTGTAACATATAGACATAGGTTCGATCCTCCACCACTCCATTTTCATGATAATTTTTCCATTCAAGAGGTGTCTCATACTTTTCCTTTTTTCTATCCATTGTCCTATTTTTTGTTCTTATACTTTTTCCCTTTTCTATTTTCTTTTCGTTTTTTATTTCCTTTTGTTCCTGCATACGTTACATGATAAATATAGGTAGCTATGAATGGAGTTGTTGAACTCAATCTGAATATATATAGATGAATATATGTAGGTATACATGTGGGTGTTCGTTTTTCGCGTACAACTATCTACTTTCTAATCTGTATTTTCATTATTTGAGTTAAAAGAAAAAAATTATGTTTTTACGTGGATATTTTTAGGCTAAATTGCACTTTTCGTCCTTTATGTTTCAGGGTTTTTGCAGGCGCTGTCCTTTAAGTTTAAAAATTACACTCTATGTCCTTTATGTTTGCAACCTATAACTAGAGGTGTCCTTTCTGGGTTTATGAAAAAGGACACCGCCTGTTATAGGTTGCAAACATAAAGGACACCGTCTGTTATAGGTTGCAAACATAAAGGACACTGCCTGTTATAGGTTGCAAACATAAAGGACATAGAGTGTAATTTTTAAACTTAAAGGACAGCGCCTGCAAAAACCCTGAAACATAAAGGACGAAAAGTGCAATTTAGCCATATTTTTATGTAAAACTTAAAAATATATCAAAAGCATGTTAAAAAAAGCATTTCGTTCTCAATAAGAACTCTTGAGTATAAAACACCAACTTCTCCCAAAGCACAAAATTAGTCATCTTGAAACTTAAAACTCTTCTTCAATCAAATACACAATGTTCAAAAAGATCATAACTTTCACCTCCAAATCAAAACCAAAAACCTTTGAATCCACATCACTTCATACCCTCAAACATTCACCACAATCTTCACCATCAAAACCCAATTCTCCCACACAAAAACCACTCAATATCATCATTCCCCCAAATCCATTAAACAGTTTTAATCGATCTTTTTCATCTGGGTATCACTCAAATTCGATCAACTATAAAGGGTCGAGTTCAATTCGAAATGGGTTTTGGAATTTGGGTCGGAGATTCAGCAGTGAAGCAGCTCGCGAGTGTATTGAGTACGACGTCGTTATTGTCGGAGGAGGGCCTGCTGGCTTGTCTGCTGCCATAAGATTGAAGCAATTGTGTAGGGATAATGACGTGGATTTGTCTGTGTGTGTTGTGGAGAAAGGGGCTGAAGTGGGTATGCTAATTGTTATCATCTTTTGTTTGAAGACTGTTTATACTTTATTTATGGAGATTTGTTATGGATTTAAAATTGATTGTTTTGAATAGTTTCTAAGTGATTTTGACAACAATCCGAAACACCCCCTAATTCTGTGTGTTTGGAAGTCAAAAAGTGTGTGTATGTGTGTGTTTTAACAGTAAAAGGGGCTGATGTGGTATGCTAATCATCTTTTGTTCAAACACTGTTTCATTTTTTTCTCTTTTGTTACAGATTTAATTTAATATTGGTTACCTGGTTATTGCTTATTTTTTAAGGTTAAGGTAATTTTGACAACAATCCTAATCACCCTTAATTCTGTGTTATTTTGAGGTTAAAAAGTGTTTTTTTACAGTATTAAAAAGTCAACACTTGGTTTTCTCATTCTTGATTATTTAAGAAAGTTTAAGCAATTTTAACATGTAATCCCAAACACCCCCTAATTCTGTTTTTTTTTTTTTTTTTTTTTTGAAGTTAAAAACTGTTTGTTTGGCAGTAATAGAAGTGATTTTTATGGATGTTTTGCCTTTTAAAAGGTCAACACTTGGTTTTTTGATTCTTGATTATTTAAAAAAATTCAAGCAATTTTGACAAGTAATCCCAAACACCCCTAATTATGTTTTATTTTGAAGTTGAATAATGTTTTTATGACGGTAAAAGAACTGATTTTTATGAATGTTTCGGCTTTTAAAAAGTCAACATTGGTTAAGCAATTCAAATTTTTATAATTTACAGTTTTTAAATCAGCATTGATGTTTTTGTATATTTTTTTCAAAGCATCGTGCTATTTACATAGCTGTTTTTGTCACAATTTGACTTTTGAAGTCAAACTCATTGGTTATCAAACTGTGAGGTTGATGTTTTATAATCTTTCACAGGTGCGCATATATTATCGGGAAATGTATTTGAGCCCCGTGCATTGAATGAACTTATTCCGAACTGGAAAGAGGAGGAGGTAAACTTTAATTTCTTTTGCCTTTGTTAATGTTCTTAGTTTTAATACTAACGTTTCCGTGCGCATATTTTATCCCATTTGTTTAATTCTGAACTTCATAAAGTTGTTAACGTTTTGATGGATAATGACTTGATCTTCAAACTGATGCATAGATATTTGAACACTTGTGCAGGCACCGATCAGCGTTGGCGTTTCTTCTGATAAGTTCATGTTACTTACCAAAAAACATGCCATCCCAATGCCAAATCCTTTCGATAATAAAGGAAACTATGTTATAAGGTAATAAAATTGCCATTATGACCTTGCTTAGTTCTTGCAAAAGTTGCGACGAACCGTAAAGTTCATGTATGATTTAATTAGATTTGTGTTTATATATGCATGTGTATAACACATTACACTTGATTCAGTTTAAGTCAGTTTGTGCGTTGGTTGGGACAGAAGGCTGAGGAACTAGGAGTTGAAGTATACCCTGGGTTTGCAGCTAAAGAGGTACCAATGGGTCGATTCGGGTTATGTCTTATCTCTGAAGGGTCAATTTGGCGTAGGGCTGTAATCGAGCCGAGTCGAGCTGAGCCAGGTTGAGCTCGAGCTCGAACTTAAACGAGCCAGCTCGGCTCGGATCGTTTATTTTATCGAGCTGAAAAGTCGAGCTCCAGCTCAGCTCGTAAAATGTTCGAGCCAAATCGAGCCGGCTTGTTATTTTTTTTACTCTTAGTTTTTTTTACAATTATTGATAACATAAAAAATAAAAAGTAACACATGTATCTATATGTATTATTTTATTTTTCTGACATTTTAAAGACCAAAGACATATTAAAAATATTTTGTGTATAATTTTTGTTTATTTTCCCATATTTTTATGTGTTTTTAATTAATTAAACTTAAAATGTTGACACTTCAACCCCCTCCTACATATTTTTTATTTTAATATATCTAAAATTAAAATTAATTTATATAAAATAAAGTAATTCGAGCAGGCTCGTGAGCTCTCGAGCCGGCTCGTGAGCTCACGAGCCGAGCCATGCCTAGCTCGAGCTCGTCTCGTTTACAAATTGAGCCGAGCCGGCCCGTTTACAAATTGAGCCGAGCCGGCTTGTTTACAACCGAGCTTTCTTTTAGCCCAGCTTTTTTCAAGCTTTTTCCGAGCGAGCCGCGAGCTACGAGCTTTTTGAACACCCCTAGTTTGGCTTAATTTAAAAAGAATAGCATTATAGGAAATAGGTCAAACGGGCCAAAAATAGCCTAAAGTGTTTTATAAAGTGTAAAATCTCCTAAATCTTTATATTACAAAACTTAGATTGTTTTATCTCTAAAGGGTCAAACGGGCATATTATAAAAAAATAGTTCAAAAGGAAACGGGTCAAAAACCTTCTAAGGTGTATTTCTAATGCGTAAAACCTTCTAGATCATTATATTCTAAAAATATGGTAATCATATTCGATACACTATAGGTTTATAAATAAACATGTAATAACGAGCTACCTAACTGTACAGGTTTTGTTTGATGAAAATGAAAATGTTATCGGTATTGCAACGAATGACATGGGAATTGGCAAAGACGGTTCTAAGAAAGATAATTATCAGCCCGGTGTAGAGTTAAAAGGTACCATCCATCCTAATGCTTCGTATTTTTATTCTATTTTATGAACATTCCGGAAGACGGGCCCACACTTTCTTTTCAGGGCGTGTAAATCTTTTTGCCGAAGGATGTCGTGGTTCACTGTCAGAGGTTTGCAGAAATAAAAAATTTCCTGTCTTGTCATGTTAACCTTTACTTGTTTATTCTGTAATATATAATATGTTGTATATTTTTATATACAGAAAATAATAAGAAAATATGATCTCAGAAAGAAAGGGCAGGGACAACACCAAACTTATGCATTAGGGATTAAAGAGGCAAGTTCAAATTATTATTTAAAGAAAGTTCTTATATATATATGTTTTTTCCAGCTTAATTATTTTTTACAAAATATTAATCTGTTAGGTATGGGAAATCGATGCCGACAAGCATAAACCTGGTGCTGTTGTTCATACGTTAGGTTGGCCCTTGGATCATAAAACTTACGGTGGATCGTTTTTATACCATATGCAAGATAGACAGGTCAGCAATTAGAAAACTCTTTTTGCCTTCTTAATATGTTTCATTATGGTATAAATTTTTGGGGCTAATATTTTATAAAATGTTTGTATGTTCAAATATATGTAGGTTTCAATTGGACTGGTGTGTGCTTTGAACTACCATAACCCCTATTTCAACCCTTACGAAGAATTTCAGGTAACGTTTTAGCAATGTTTTTATAACCGGATAGGTCATCGAACTGGCCGCCTTACTGGTCCACTAGACAAACCGGATGACGCCGTAAATGGTTCATATTATCATATATTATATGATAAAATTACAATATCAACAGGGAGTTTCGATTGATCTCAAAGGGGTGGTCTGGACGAGATCTAAAGTTGAAGGACTAAACGAGTAAAATAATAATTAAATGTATTTAGTTATTATTTGAATTATCTTTAGTATTAGATTTAATTAGTTTCTAATTGTTTAAGATAAGTATAAGTAAGAAAAGGATTCCTAGTAGGATTAAATTGTTTTCATTATTTATAGTCCTTGAGTCTTGTAATTTTATTTATTCACAAAAATTAATAGAAGTAATTTGTGGATCTCGTTTGTGTTCATCTCTGATCCCGTACCCAGATTTAACATTATATGTAGAGTTAACTTTCGTTTTGCTCCCTGTGGTTTGGTCATTTTAACGGTTTTGATCCAATAGTTTAAAAATAGTCATTTTCCTCCCTGATTTTTTCGAGTTTGTCGCCAGTTTGCTCCCTAACTTTAACTCGGTTAAAACGTTCAATTAAAAGTAGGGGTATTTCGGTAGTTTACTCCCTGGCTCTAACTCAATTAAAACGTTTAGTTAAAAGCCGCGGTAGTCGTGGTTGGCAGGTGGTAGTTGATGGTGGTGGCCGGTAGAAAGAGTGGTTGGAAAGATGGGGGATCAGAAAAACATTACTTATATACATGTAAATAAACAATTTATAAGTTTATTTAGATGAAAAGACTTACATGCCCTTGCTTTTATATATAAAATTACCAAAATACCCTTCTAGTTAATGGATTTTTTGGATGGAGTTAGAGGCGGGGAGCAAAATGACGATAAGTTAGAAAAATCAGGGAGGAAAATGGCTATTTTTAAACTATTGGGGCAAAACCGTTAAAATGACCAAATCACAGGGAGCAAAATGGAAGTTAACTCTTATATGTATATATAATTTGTTAGTTTCTAGTTGGTTGTATATTTCATTTAGTTTGTTATTTCTAGTAGTATGTAACACCATAGTTGTTAATAGCGGCTATAGTGACCGCTATAGCGCGCTATGTAGCCATGCGACCAAGTGTCGCTATATGGGTCTTAGCGATAAATAGCGAACTTAGCGACAGTTAGGTTTTTTTTTTTTTTTTTTTGATGTTAATATCAATTAGATATAGCTATAAAATAGCTGGATTTATAGGTTTTTGTTAAATATACATGTAAAATAGCATATATACAAGGGTATTTTGATGTAATATACATATAAAAATTTTCAAAATTCTTTTTCTAGTGTAATCGCTATTTATAAAATAGCCGTCGCTATTTGTCGCTATTCGCTACGTAGCCTATAGGTGCCTTGTCGCTATTTGTTGCTATTCGCCATCGACAACTATGTGTAACACTTTCTTCCTGCAGAATCTAAAACGTCATCCTGCGATCAGGCCTCTTCTCGAAAATGGGACGGTTCTTCAGTATGGTGCCCGTACTTTAAATGAAGGCGGTTTTCAGGTGCATTTTCACCTTAATTTGCATTGATGTTTAAATAAATTATCCAAGCTTCAATGCCATATTTGTCGAACAAGTATCGTGTACGTTTTTCTCTAATCATGTGATAAAAAGTGAATAAAAATATAATGCTAGTTAATTTTCAGTCTATTCCGTATCCAGTGTTCCCGGGGGGAGCAATTGTTGGCTGTTCAGCCGGCTTCTTAAATGTTCCAAAAATAAAGGGTACGCACACAGCGATGAAATCAGGTAAAAAGAATATATCATACGTGTGGATCCAACGACTCATATTATATATAATTGTAAATTATTCTTTTAATAAAGAAATCAATTTGTTCTATTATAGGAATGCTAGCGGCTGAATCCGCCTTTGGAGTACTTCACGAGGGCTCGAATATGAAAACGTATTGGGAAAGCTTGAAAAGTTCATGGATATGGGAAGAGCTTCACCGTGCACGGAATTATCGTCCAGTTAAGTATTGTTTTGTAATTATTTTTTCTGAATTTATTTTTTTAGATTTTTTTTATTTCTGCATTTTGTCCTTTGTCATCTTGATAACTGGTTGGTGATAATTACTACCATTTACCTAATTTCTACAATAGGTTAAAGAGGTACAAATAACCTCCCAAATTGCTTTCTTATATCTATATCTATATCTAGGGGTGGGTTATCGTACAATAGCCCCCTTAACGTGCGAAGCGTACGAAGTCCACATTTCGAAATTACACATGTTATATACATAATTACGCACATTATAAAATTCTAATCTCGCATGCCATCAAACATGAAAATTACGCATGGTTAAAACTCAAATCACGCATGTTATATACATAATTACGCACGTTATTTTAGTCACTTCGTACCGTCACACGTTAAAACCTATAACCCATTTGTATTTAAAACTTTCACTATATATATGTGTGTGTGTGTAAAGTTTTTCTTTGTAGTTAATCTTTTTTGATCATTTTTTCTGCATTCTTTTCTACTAAAATTTTAAGAAAATGGAAAAAAAAAATTAGGCCTTTTTCATCATTCATTTTCTAGCGCGTAATGGTTTATGTTTGCAGGCATTTGAATATGGGCTTTTACCTGGTATGGCTATAAGTGCCTTGGAACAGTAAGATCTAATTCCATTTTTCCGACATACATTTATGATTCATCATGTGATGATACGTCTTGACAAGGCTACTTTCACTTTGGCAGTTATATACTAAAGGGAAGAGTCCCGTATACATTAAAGCATGGAAAACCAGATCACGAAGCAACACATGTAAGGAGTTCATATGCATACGTTGTTCAAGTGATTATCCGATAATTAATAATCAAAACTCGATAATCAACAATAATAAAACTGGGCGTAGGAACTAAACTAGTGTTTGGATGTGCTTCTACCGTATAAATTTGCAAGGTTAAGATGGTAAAATGTTGAATATATAATCTTTTACAAATGCATCTTATATGCACACAGGAAGCAAGCAAGTGTTCCCCAATTGAATACCCGAAGCCCGACGGGATTGTTAGTTTTGATGTACCAACCTCCCTGTACAGGTACTTATCTTATTTCTGCTGGGCATATCGTTCGTCTTGAATATTAACTTTGAATAAATTTAATTGTTTAGAGTAAAGTACACGGATGGTCCCTGTGGTTTACCAAAATTTTGTATTTGGTCCCTGTGGTTTGCACTTTATAACGCATTTAGTCCCCACCCCAGCCAACAAATCTAAAGGTTTTTAGCATGTCCAAGTTAGGGACAAAACACGTTACAAAGTGCTAACCACAGGGACCATCCATGTACTTTTAGAAAAAAAAGCTAGGGACCCGCGTTACAAAGTGCAAACCACATGGACCATCTGTATACCTTTGAAAAGCTAGGGACCGAATCCAAAATTTTGGTAAACCACAGTGACCATCCGTGTTCTTTACTCTTTTTTTAATTACAAATTTATTTTCTTCCCAAAGTACCATTATAATTTGTTAAATATTTCATTAGCATAATATATGATAAAATTTTGCATGATCAAAGGACAGTTCATAACTACTTTTTAACTTATTAAATAGGAGCAATACAAATCATGATCATGACCAACCATCTCACCTTCGCTTGAGGGACCCTAAAATTCCCGAACTTGTAAATTTGCCAAAATATGCTGGCCCGGAATCACGATTTTGCCCTGCCCGCGTCTACGAGTAAGATTTGTATTCTTAGTATTTTCCAGCGTGTCCTTATTTTATTTTGTTTTTCTTACTTTGAAATTTATATAACTTTTCTACAAATTCAGGTACGTCTCAGATGATAACGGGCAAATGAAGCTGCAGATCAATGCTCAGAATTGCTTGCATTGCAAGGTGACGAGTTAAAACCGAGAATTTTTGTATTATGGGTTGGTTTGGTATGCACTTTGTTTGAAAATAATAATTATTTCTATTGAGCTGCAGGCTTGTGATATTAAAGATCCAAAGCAGAACATCGGATGGACGGTGCCAGAAGGCGGGGGCGGGCCCAAGTACTCAGTCATGTAAACCAGTTTTAGTCAACAAAGGCAGTAGCCTCATTCTGTGGAAAAGGAACACTTCTTGTTTAACATGTGCAGGACTTTCATGTGTACTATGGTCAAACAAATGATTCTAATTAATACAGTGAACCAAATATGTATCAACTGGTATACAGCAAAACTTCACCAAAAAGTAAAATATATACACAACATTAGAACACATGTCTCGACCGAAAGTATCTAATTATGGTTGTAAAATCCCGACTAGCCTCCGATTGGTTGCCGATTAATCGCTAGTCAGAGGTTCACTGGTTAATGTTTATCTAATTGACTAATTAATCAGTAGACGGACAACAGTGGTCAATTGGCCAAAAATCGGTGGCAATCTAGCGATTCTGGCCAGATTCTTGACCAAAACATGTAAATTCTGACAATTAATCCTATCTACTTGAAAATATCGGTCGAAGAAGAAGGTGTTAAAATATGTCTACTTTAAAAAAATACATATAAAAATGTGTGTATATACATATAAAACTGAAAATTACAATAAAATCTCAATCCGATTAATCCCTAGTCGGTATCCCACCGGCTGACTAGTGCCTAGCGATTCTTACAACTCTAAACAATGCCATCCAATTTGGCGCTATATTTTTAACCAAGATTTCGTTGTTGCTGTTTTTGCTGCTGCTGGAACTGGTGTAGTTGTGGCTGCTGCTGAAACCGGTGGAGTTGTGGTGGTCGAAATGGACGATGATGCTGGTTTCGGGACTGAATCTGGAGTTGGTGAAACTGTTGAGCGGTCAACATTGTGTGCACGGGTTGGTTGTTGGGGTTAAACCGCTGGTTCGGCCTAAATAATGGAGGGAAGTTGACCATTGGTCCACCGTTTGTGAGGTTTTGACCCGTAAGTAGGTTTAGATGATGCATCTCCTTCTTCAGTTCATCTGTTACAGCTAAGTATAACAACAAAGAAAAGAAAGGAACATTTCAGTTTATTAAAACGCGCCCCTAATAACATATGCTATTATATTTGAGGGGGCAACTAGTCAACAACTTACCATCTTGCAAGTGAACTTGTTGCTCCATGGTTTGTAATCGCAGTCTGAGTTCGTTGTTTTCAACCGTTAAACCATGTACATCTCGCTGTAAACAATACAACCAAAACAAAAACATTAAATCGTCGTCAACCACATGATCTTTACTTATTTCCACCGAAGATTAATTCTAGATATAGATAAACAATGTTGCATAATCGTTCGTTAAATCGTTATATGAATCGGCAAACCTGCAAAAGGGTCAACTGAGTAGACAATGATGTTGCTTCTGTTTGCAGTATTTGGACTTCCCTCTCAAGCTCAGCTATGTATCTCATCTTTCTTTCCTTTGATCTTGCAGCAGACTGCCTATTTGCCCATATCCTAATAATAAACGCGAAAAATAAATATTACAAATATTAATATTCATATACAGATCGTTAACTTTAGTTTCAATGAGACCCCGGCTCTAAAAACCTTCTTTTATTATTTACGTAAAAATATAGAGTGAATTTCAAGGACTGTCCTTTATCTTTATACCCAATTTCAGGCGCTTTCCTTTATGTTCAAAATTGACGAGTTTTGCCCTTTATGTTTTCATATCATACACGTTTTGTCCTTTAGGCCTAACCCAGTTAGTTTTTTCAGTTAAATTTGGTCATATGCTTTGCACATGAGGGCATTTTTGTCAATTCAAAGCTAAGTTCAACGGCATATTTACAGCTCAAAGCTTCTGCAACCTTTGAATTGACAAAAATGCCCTCATGTGCAAAGCACATGACCAAATTTAACTGAAAAAACTAACTGGGTTAGGCCTAAAGGACAAAAAGTGTATGATATGAAAATATAAAGGACAAAACTCGTCAATTTTGAACATAAAGGACAACGTTTGAAATTGGGTATAAAGATAAAGGACAGTCCTTGAAATTCACCCAAAAATATATATTTAAAAAACAAATGTTTTTGGAGCCCGAGAAGCGTATCTACCCCCGGGGACCCTACCAATAGCTCTGCTATGTGTGAAATTATACTGAGTACATTTGTTTGATTGTAACTTTAGTTTCAGTTAAGTGTTTGTTGCTCATTAAAACTTCTTGTCTGCTTATTGTGTTTTACAATACCTTTTTGCGCGCTTTGGATCAACAAGAGCGAGCTCATCAAGCTTGGCAGCAGACTTTGATTTCTTAGCATCAGTTAACGGTGTATCTTCGGCATTAAACGCGGTGGAAAAATCCATGGACATACTATGTAGATGTTTAACTTTCATCCAGTCACTACAACTATTTACATGATTTTCAGATGGCGGCATCGCAGGCGGTGTGGTGGTGGTGGTTCTTGAAGTCTGGACTTCTTCTACAACTTGAGAGCCAGACTTATTATCCATATCAAGGTACATTGAATACAAATCTTCTTCGGTTTCTTCATGACCATCGAAGCCACCCACAACACCAAGATCACTATCGAAGCTAATATCATCGGGTAGAGTGAAGATTTCCGAATGGGCTCGTCTATGGCCCGTATACTTGGGTGGGTCATCAGGCATTTTGCTTATATCATGACTGAAATGACTTGATTCGGTAGCAGTTTCGAGCCAATCTGTAGGTAACATAACTAACCCTGATGGCTCGGTTTTTGCATTTTTTTACTACCATTTAACAGAAAACCTGAATTTCAATCATGAGGTAATGAATAAACACTAAGTTTCAATCATTTTTTTGTATTTCATAAATTTTTTAAAATTGAAAAAATGAATAATTTATCTTTATTTTCCTTGTTCTCTTAAAAAAACATAACAAGCTTTTTTTTTTTTTTTTTCTTAACACAAAACGATGAACCATGCATGCATATTAATGTTAATCAAAGAAACCAAACATTGGTTTGAAGAGATATTAACATTGTTACATATTTAAATTGCAAACAGGTAAGAAGGAACCAAGACACATAGAATATGAAGAAACAGATACATAGAAAAAGGGGGGATTATTCTTACTTTCAGGGGTGACATGGGTTCCTCTGAACAGGGGAATGGGCATCAGAAAAACGAGACGAATTGAGCCGGAACATCGTTAACGGGAATGCACAGAGAGTTACCGCCGGAGGGGAGATATCGGAGAATGGAGATGGTAACAAAGGGTCCGGTGAATTGAGATAAAATAGAGGGAAATGTCATAAAGTTGTTGGATGTTTCAATTTAGTTATTTTACCTACAAACCTTAAACTCCTAAAGAGGGTTGGTTTTTTAAAATCTAACGTTTTAGAATGTGTATATTTACGGGTTGACCTCCATAAACCACTAAAAACTGAATTTACGTATCAGAATATAAAAAGTTACATTTATAATTCATAAATCTCGTGTAATACGTCTTTGTATCAGAATATAAAAAGCTACATTTATAATTCATAAATCTCGTAATACGTCTTTCTATATAATATTTGATATTCGATTTAATTTTTTTTTTTTTGAAAAGGGCAAAGTCCCAGCAAACATTTATTTAAAAAAATGAAAGAATTACAACCAAAGGCACTCGTGACTCATGGAATATTCCCCCAAAAATAACATACCTGAATATAAATTGGGCCTGAAGCCCGATTTGGACTAAACTTATGCTATCCAAACACCTATCTTATATGGGCCAATGCAGGCCCAGCGCATAATACAAAACGAATCACCTACATAAAACCCAACCATATACTTGATCCAATACAAACTTACCAAATGACAAACTAATAAAATATGAAGCTTTGGGCTTTGATATCAAACACACTATGAACTATCGTGCATTAGTAGCCTCCTTTGGATCCCTACAAGCCCATGCAAAATAAATTCCCCGTTGTCCACCAATTGAAAAGCCCAATATGCTATAGATGAAATAAATTGGTATTTAAAAAAATATTTGATATTCATTACCTACTCCTATGCAATAGAATTACAGAGATGAAATAAATTGATATTATTAAAAGAAATTGATATTTTTTGAACGGCCAACAGAATCAATCTCGAGCATTCTTGGGGCACCCACTGGACAAACGGAGTACTCCGAGAGTAACCCGAGTCCACCACCAATTCCGGGGAAAACCCGGTAACCCACCCGCCCGTAGGCACGACAGTGAAATTACCAGTAAAACCCGTTTGATTCAAGGATCCAACCCATGTTTCCTTGGATCTCCTAACATTGCCCACCAGTGCCTCACCAAGTGGGAGTTGGACTTGCATCTCTCAAGAGAAATGCAAGCCCTCCCCCCACTTGATCGGCAAGAAATTGATATTCATTACCTAGTCCTATCTATACATCATTTGCTTCCACAAACGAATTATTCGAACCTTGATCGTATAATCATATTTGAACACATCATGTTCGTTCAAAACGGTGATTTTTTTATTCCATTATTCTGTAGATGAGAAGAAAAATTAAGTCAACTAATTTCATGCAAGTAATGGATCAACAAAATAGGAAAAAAGTTAATCAACTAATTTTACATATAGTATTATAAAAATTAAATATCAGCTGAGAGGAAATAATATAAGAATTGTTAAAAAAAAGTATATAATCGAAGGAGGTGTACAAAATAACAACTCAAATTGTTAAAAAAAGTATATAATCGAAGGAGGTGTACAAAATAACAACTCAAGCCTATATATATTAGTTAAAAATTATGTGGTTTGAAATTTGGACCATTTGTTGCCTACAAACCTTTACTATGCTAACTTATTCTAAACATGAAGTTTGAGCAGCAAATAGTATATAAGCCTTGTTGTAGAATGATATTCATTACTACACTACAAGAAGAGTCCTTGTTCGTTCTTTTAAAATGTCGTATGTTTTATTAGAAAATTAGGTTATCACCCGGGATTGTTTTCCGGGGAGAAAAATTTAATTTTAAATACTCCCAAGTGTATAATTAAAATAAACTTAAATAATGTGTCGTATTAGATAAGTTAATGACAAAGTGCATACTTTGTTTTAGAGTATTCTATAAGCATAGAAGAGTAGCGGACTCGTGCCGTGGATTCAAAAGTAGATAAACGTAAAACAATAATGTCAATGATGTATTAAGTAAATCGGTTAATTTAGATTTATTATCCAACGGATCTTAATGGAAAAATTATTCTGGAGCATTCTATATGCCAAACGGTTCGCACTATCAGATCTTTGAGGGCTCTTGATGTTATGAGATAATTTAGAGATTAGTGAAGTAGGCTATGATCTAACAACATTGACATCATCATCATTAGCTTCTTTTGAAACTAATGTGACGCTTGGACCGCTTTTCAGTTGATAGTTTGATTGTAGTTGACCTTCAAAACTCTGAAGTTTGCTAACTCACGTTTGTAGAAGCTTAAAGTTCGGTATTACGCTTAGCCAAAGCTTCTTTCAACATCTTTGTTTCTTCTTCCATTGCCAATAAACGCTCTGTCAGCAAATCATTTTATTTTTGATATTTTTGTATATTGTTAATAGAGAAGTCGGGAACCGAAGAAAAGTGTGGACTATGTGGACTCGAGATCGGAGTCAGGGGTTTGACTAGAGACCTTTTGACTCGTGTTTCAACCTATTAATTTATGATTTTAGAAATGTATAAAATGGGTTAGCAATACTGAGGCATATCAAAGAAAAGTGCGGACTATGTGGACCATGGGTCTTGGCAACATTGTTAATAACAAACGGTTAGCAAAACTGATAAATACATCACGATCAAAACCCAAAAATCATAGTTTCATTGATTAAATGTTTTCTTCGGATATAAACAACTGACATACACAACATGTAACGATGTAGATAAATCAAAAAGTAACAACCACACACATATAACAACACTTTTTTTTTTTTTATTTCATTTATTTATCATATAGTTAGAAAGCAAAACACATTCTAAGATGAACCTTTCTAGTGGAAACTTAGTTGATACTTGGGCTGTTGATTCGGAGAAAAAAGACCAAAATGTCTCCCAGACTCTTCTCCAACTTTTCGATTCTCATCAAACATCGCAAACAAATACGTCTCAATACACCTCCCAGGCCTCGCAGGCGTCCCTGACGTCCGCTTCATATGTGCAATCAAATTCCTATAATAAGTTCCAGCATTCTCCACCGTCGCCCCCTTGTTCCCAGCCGACGGCCACCCAGTCTCCGACACAACAATCTCCACATTCTCACCACCAAGACGCGACTGAGCCGCATAATGAGCATCATACATGGCATCAAAAAGATTGGTATATTGTCGACCGTTATCATTCACAACCGTTCCTGGTGCTGTAAACAATGCATACGAAAGATCTATATTCGGGAATCGGGGTGCCCGCGTAAGCAAAGTAAGGGTATATGTTAGCCAGCATTGGCGAATTGTTTTCGACTAGAAATTTAATTATCGGCGCGATAAACCCTTGTACATTGCTACCAAATGCACCATCCCTCGGTGGATACGAGACGGATAAAAGACCGGTGTAGGTCGCGGTCGAGACTTTGATATGGTTAGCTAACCCTGCATCTCTAATAGCTTTTTGAACATTTTTCATTGCGGGAAGTACGTAACTGACATACCGACGGTTATCGTTGTTTGGATCAACTTCGTTTCCAACTGCGATGTAGCGGAATTTGACATCAGGGTGGTTTATAATGTTGTTTTGGACCCAGTATGATGCGGCATCTGGGTTTGTTAGGGACTGGAGAGAATCGTTTGGAACATCGAGGATGAGTTCGATATTGGTTCCACCGAGAGCTCGAAGGGTAGCTTGATTCGGGGCGTAGATTCGCATCTTGGTTATCCCGTTCCTCCTGTAAAGGTTTACTACATCTTGTTGGGATGGTAGACCATCATCGATTTGGCCGTAGCAAACGCCTACTGATCTGGCATCTGTGTTTGGAAGTAAACGACTACAGTAAGAAAATAAGAATAGATAATAATAGTAGTAAGCTGTGTTGTAACTTCTGAATGGTTAAGTGTTGAATCAGTAAGAGATCTCAACCATTAAGAGACAAAATAATACTTCAACGTTTAGCGGCAAATATCTGACCAATTAGATTAGAGGTCTTAACCATTCAGACTCAGTATAATGCTTAACCATTCAAAGACAAATGTCTAAACTATTCAGAAATCTGCTCGCGAAACAAACAATCTAAACCATTAAGTGTTAAACCAGTAAGAGTTCTGAACAATTAATAGTTAAACAAACAACCCTATTACTTGTTTGAAAGTTTGAGTAATTATGTTTTGAAAACTGCACCGAACCGCTTTTAGAAGCTGTTTTGTCAAACTAGTTCAGGATGAGATAGGACCATAAATAAATAATTTAATAATTCAAATATATGAAGAGGAACAAAATGCTACAACTAAATTTAAACATAGAAAAAGTTAAAATAAAATAAGTATAATAATTTATAAACTTTAGCAATAAATATAAATATTTTATATAGTATTCGATTATTATATATAAACTCACTAATAATATATAAACTTAGTAAAAAATGATAGATAGTATGATAATATTTTAGGAGTATTAGAGGTAGGTTAATTTATTTAAAAAAAAAAAGAAAAATAAACATAATCAAGTTAATGTACGAAATGGTAAAAGCCTTTAGCAATTTAGCTTTTAAGTTTTAACCAAGTGATCTAAGGTTCAAACTCACTAATGCTTCTAAAACAATTACATTGCTGACATATACGTTACTGAACCACTAAAATCCGGTTCTTTAAAAATATATATAAAAAAAATAATTATGACCCAACTACCGGCCCGAACCACCCAGTCCAAAAACATATGGTTTAAGAGCACTGGACCAGAACGGCGAAGAGTGCTTTTCCCGGCCCCACAATCCGGTCACAGTTGTTTTGTTGACCACACTAAAAAAATCAACTAGACAAGTAATTTATATCATAAATAGGTTTTAGGTAGCACTAATATGTGACCATACTAAAAAAAAAATCAATGAAACATTGCTATCAATTTCTAGGATTCCTTGACTATAAGAAACACAATAGGTACTAAGAGCATCCTTATTACATGTTTTAATCACATACATCAACTTGCGTCCCTAAATTAAATTTTTGGATGTTTGAGCCCCTGACCTTATAAATTCATAACACTTTGAGTCCTTGCCGTCAGTTTGACTGTTAGAGGCAGGGGTAAGACCGTCTTTTGACATATATTAATAACACTTTGCGTCCCTATGGTATGAGTGAAATATCAAGCTGAGTCCCTATATTTATTTTTTGCTTTTTTTCTTAAGAAATCTAATAATTCAAATTAAATTAAATTAACTCTTTTATTTTTTCGGAGTCTACCCCTAAATTCTCTCTCCCACCCTTTCACCTCTGTTATCCACCGTCACTACCGCCACCGCCCTCATCTACCACCACCTTCCACCACCGACCTCATCTGCCATCACCCTCTACCATTCTCCCTTGAACCTCCATTTTCTTTCAATCTGCTTTACAAACCCCAAAAGTTCATTTTCATTTTGAACTTTGAAAAATAAAAGTTAACAAATGGGAGCACTGGAGGATAAGTAAAAAAAGGCAAACGCATGTTCTATACATTTGTTTGAAGCATTGAGTAGCCTTCAAAACCTAAAGATTATATTGTTCTTCTGTGCAAAATAAAGGGGAATATACGTTGCTATCAAAGCTATAATTTTGGCCGGTCTAGATCGTTGTGCTTACATCTTTTGACACAAAATGGGTTTTCCATATTTTGGTATCATAAAAAGAGGGGTTTCAGATTTTGGTATCCCACCTCAACCACTCTTCAACCACCACCACCACCACCACCTCACCTGCAACCACCAGCCATCGCCCAACCTCAAGTTTTGAATCGATCTCTCACATCTCTCTTTTCATAATCAAACATAATCACAGATCTAAGGCTTCAATTTGTTATCTAGGGTTTGTAAGGGTAAGATGTCAATTTAGCCCCTTGACAAAAACGAACTACGTAGAGAGAGACAGATGTCAGGATAAGGCGGCGATGGTTGATTTGTAACGGTGTCTTCAGCGATGGTTTATTTAGGTTCTAGGGTGGTGGCCGCCGGCAATTATAAAGAGCGACGGGGAGGTTGTTGGCTGGAAAAATCCTGTATATGTCGACTGTGGATGATTATAATGAAAGTGGTGAACATTTAAGGGTAGATATTAAAGGGTGGGGGGTATTATGGACTTTTCACAACTGGCAAACGGTTAAACTGACGGAAGACTGACGGCAGGGACTCATACTGTTATGAAATTAATACCATAGGGGCTCAAACATCCAAAAATTTAATTTAGGGGCTCAAGTTGATGTATGGGACATACCACAGGGACGCAAATTGCATTTTTCTCTAGGTTTTAGGTAGCACTAATATGTGACCATACTAAAAAAAAAATCAATGAAACATTGCTATCAATTTCTAGGATTCCTTGACTATAAGAAACACAATAGGTACTAAGAGCATCCTTATTACATGTTTTAATCACACGTAATGAAGATAGGGGCTCATGTTGAGGAGAGAGAGGAAATGTATTTTTACTGAAATACGCTAAAATCGAGTTGTGTGAGAGGAGAGAGGGAGCTTTTAGAGCCGTGTTTTGCTATGAGATGGGCAAAGCCTAGACAAGGATGAGTAGCGGTGACGTAGATCCTTTTCTGAGAACCTCAAATAATGGACGCTTTAAGTAATAGAAAGCTTGACATTTAATAAATATGATAACCGACGGATATAGGGGTGTTCATCGAATCGAATGTCGAATTTTCGAATTATTCGAATCGAATTATTCGAATAATTTTTATTTTTTCTTGAATTCGTATTCGATTCGAATTCGATTAAAACTTATCGAATTCGATTCGAATTCGAATAAAAAACCCAATTCGTATTCGATTAAAAATTCGAATTCGAATCGAATAAATTCGATTTGATTTAGATTGTTTAAAAACATGTAAATAACTATCAAAATGAAACATAAATTTTAAAGCAACCATAAAACACGATATCACATTAAAAAGTTCCAAATAAAGTACTATAAGTCTAAAATTCAAAACGAGAAGTCGGAAATAACCCCTTCACATTACAGGATAATATTTTTAGGGTTAGAAATTTATTGATAGATTTGTTATTTAGGTTTTAATTATGATCCATGTAGTAGGGTTGGTAATGGGTAATTTTAATACTTGGAATAAATTTTGAAAATAATTTATAATATACCTAATATAAGTTATATATGTATTATATATAAAAATAATAAATAAAAATGTATAATTTTTATTCGAATTTCGAATCGAATCGAATTTGAAATTATAAATTCGTATTCGATTGGTATTCGATTTACTTGACTCGAATTGAATCGAATTCGAATTCGAATTTTTATAATCGAAACGAATTCTTAATAATCGAATCGAATTTAAATGAATTTCGAATTTTTCGAATTCGAAACGAATTCTGAACACCTCTAGACGGATAAACCAATATGTACATGAAGAGAGAGGGAGAGAGAAACCTGTGAAGATGAGAAGCTTAATTAGAAGGAGCAAGTAGAGTAGTAGGAGATTTGTTGCCATAGTATGAGTTTATGGAATTTGTTTTTGACATGAAACCATATATAATGAATAAAGTCTACCATAGTACCATTAACCAACTCAGTCAACTCAAATACAAAAACAAATACGGTTTATTTTTCATTTTTCTTCAAGAATTAAATGAAAACTGGTGTTGGACAAAATCTTAAGATTTTTATGAAACCAAAATCAATATTCAAAGCTGTGTATATATTTAACAGTAATTATTTGTTAACCATGAGTTTGGTGTTAGATAAACATATGATATCCTAATTGGATTTTATTGAAATTGAGCTTCTAGATCTAATAAAAATAAAAAAATTGTTTTTTAATTTTAAATTTTCAACTTACTTTGATTAGAAAGAGGGCATTGCTTGCCTCTTTTTGATTTGTAGGATACAGAAATTAAGACTGTTTATGTTTGAAAAAGATTTTATACAAAATATATAAACAACTATCACTACAAGCATTGTTTTGATAGCTAAGATTGTTGTCATCCATATAATTAATAAATTACTTTTTGCTGAGGGTGGAGGGTATAGTCAATCATCCTAGGGTGTTTGAGTAAAATCCTACCCAATAATATTATGTCATGTTAACTCCTCATTCCACTCCTCATTTTGCACTCAATCAGAGGGTATAATCAATCACCCTAGGGTGTTTGAGTTATATATTTTTTATTTTCTAAAAATTATAAACTATGCATAAATAAATAAAACATATTTTAAACTAAATAAAAAAATTACATTTAAAACTAAAAAAAACACATTACATTTAAAACTAAAAAAAAAACACATTACATTTAAAACTAAAAAATTAAACCATAAAATAAACCTAATATTTTAACTAATATTTAGAAATTGCATGGCCAATTATATTTTTTTGCGATATCTCGTTTCCTCGCGAGAATAAATGGCAACATCTCGGGTAGAGCATGGTCGTGTGGCTGAGTAAATTTCTCCAAATCCCGATCATACATGAGTTGTTTCACCGCTTCGCGTTGTTCCGCCACTAACGCTATGGTGTCTTCCTCGCGTTTCTTTCGTATATTCGTCAACTCTATCGCCCGTGCTTTTTTTTCTTCTTTCATAAGAGTGTATTGCGCGAGCTTCTCGGGGAGGGCCTCTTGGCTATCGTTTGATGATGTTGCGGGCCTCTTGTCTTTCCTTTTTTGTCTTGTTAGTGACGGGTCTACGTTTATGTCCTATCGATCGGTGACTCAATTCCCGGTGTACCCGAATCGGGCGACTTTCTTTTTTGTCCCGAACTTCCACTATCTTCACCCAACAATGGTACCGTTGCCCATTTGTCATGTTTACGAACGACCTCCCATGCCTCAATATGTTGAAAACCACTTGGATATTTTTTTTTTTTTTTGAAATCACTTAAAGCCCTATTCATGATGTCGAGGTCGCTAACCCTACTACCACGAATACGATCCTACATAGATAATAAATATAAAGTAAAAAAAAATTAAACATAAACAATGTTATGGAAAATATTTTTTAAATGTTATGGAAAATTAAACACATTACAAATAAAATATTACCGCTTGTTGCCAAAGACCGTTGAAGTGGTTTATCTTAGTCAACATAGGGATCCATTTTGAACGTACTTGATGAACTGTTCGAGTACTTCCGTCGACCGTTTCGTTATAATGGGCGAGAACTTTTTCCAAAAAATGTCCCCTTTTTGTGCATTTCCTTGTTTCTTGTTTAAAGAACAATGAACCCATGTCTTGGCTAAGGCCTCTTCATGTGTTTTCGCCCAACTTTGACGCTCCGCCTTGACTCCCTTTTGTTTCGGGTCACTTGCTTCACCAATATCATCGTCTTCATCCTCATATTCTTCTTCATCCTCGTCACTATCTACATCCAAATGTTGTGTTTCGGGGACAACCTCTAAATCATCGTAGATAGGAAGTGGGCGCTCAACATTCTCTCTTGGTGATTGAATTTGCGGGGTCCTAAATCCAAATGGATCGAACTCGTTTGTGAAGCTTGGGTGTGAAAATATTTGTGGTGGAAAAGTAGGTTGGGTGAAAAAAGATGGTTGAGTTTGAGGGTAAAAAAATTGAGGTTGAGTGGTTGGTGAATATCCGTAGGAGGTTTGAACCGGTGCACTTGGACC
The DNA here is from genome assembly GCF_002127325.2 of Helianthus annuus. Taxonomy (NCBI): domain Eukaryota; kingdom Viridiplantae; phylum Streptophyta; class Magnoliopsida; order Asterales; family Asteraceae; genus Helianthus; species Helianthus annuus. Next base: position 132,336,149 of record NC_035433.2, on the reverse strand, counting down.
TCTAAAATCACCTTGTCTCGTTTGCGAAACCTTTTTTCTTGAATCCGATCCTCGGCTAGCGGAACCTTTTTTCTTGGGTTCACCTTTGTTTTGTTTATCCATGTTGTTTGTGGGTCTAGAAAGAGAGATTTTTGAAAGAATTGTGTGTTTTAAATGAATTGAAAAAATGAGTTTATATAAAAAATCTGCAACGGTTATAAAATATAACGTTCAAAAAAAGAAACGGTCAAAAAATCCATCAATCACACTCAATCCAATTCGGTGAAAGTTCACCGATTTCACTACAAGAAAAAACCCCTATAGGGAGGACACCTATAGGGACAACAAAGGTCCTCTCTATAGATCACCCTATAGAGACGACATGTCGTTTCTATAGGGTTTTTGTGCCTTTTAAGATAGGCTACCTTATAGAGACGACATATCCTCTCTATAAGGTGAAAATATTTTTTTTTTGCTTTTTTTTTGTTGAATTGGTAACTTTAAAAAAACATTTTAACTTATAGAGACGACATGTTGTCTCTATAACTTTAAATATTTTTCTTTTAATTTAATTTTATTAATGATCAATATATATGAAAATTAAAATAAAACTAAAAAATAAAGTTTAATCTATAGAGACGACATGTCGTCTCTAAAAAGTTTCACTATTCAAAAAATTATTTAAATTTAGGCGGCATAATTTCCCACCATTCCAATTTTTTTTGGGAGAAAAAGCCTAACCTATAGAAAGGACATATCGTCTCTATAGGGAAACATGATTTTGTTTTGTTTTTTTTAGTTTTGGTTAATAAATAATTTCTTCTTTTTTAACTAAAAATATATATTTAACCTTATAGAGACGACATGTCGTCTCTAAAATGTTTGAAATAAAAAATTTAAAAAAATAAATAAACTAATCTTTAGAAAGGATATATCGTCCCTACAATGTTTGAAATAAAAATTTTAAAAAATAAATAAACCAACCTATAGAAAGGACATATCGTCTCTATAGGGAATTGTTTTGTTTTTTAATTTTGGTTAATAAATAATTAAAAATACAAAAAATGTTATTTAACTCTATAGAGACGACATGTCGTCTCTACAATGTTTGAAATAAAAATTATAAAAAATAAATAAACTAACCTATAGAAAGGACATATCGTCTCTAAAATGTCTGACATAAAAACTTTAAAACATAAATAAACTACCATATAGAAAGGATATATCGTCTCTATAGGAAATATAATTTTGTTTTGTTTTTTTAGTTTTGGTTAATAAATAATTAAAAATACAAAAACTGTTATTCGCATATAGAGACGACATATCGTCTCTATAAACCCAATTAAGTTTATTAATTTATTCTTGTTTTTAACTAAAAATATATATTTGAACCTATAGAGACGACATGTCGTTTCTAAAACGTTTGAAATAAAAATTTTAAAAATAAATAAACTAACCTATAGAAAGGACATATCGTCTCTAAAATGTTTGAAATAAAAAATTAAAAAAACAAATAAACTAACCTATAGAAAGGACATATCGTCTCTAAAATGTTTGAAAGGTAAAAAAAATTCATTTAGGAGGCAAAATTTCCCACCAATTCATGAAAATTTGAAAAAAAAAAATTTAACTAACCTATAGAAAGGACATGTCCTCTCTATAAGTAAAAATAGTTAAATTTTAATTTTATTCATGATTTTTACCAAAAAAAATAATATTCAATTATATAATTATCATTTTATTAAGTAATAAACAATTAGGTTATATAATAAAATTAATTTTGTCTGGTTTATTAGATGTATTTGAACTTATATATATATATATATATATATATATATATATATATATATATATATATATATATTTATATATTTATGAATACTACATAAATATAATTCTAAATAAAATACATAAACTTAAAAAGACCTACATAATAAAATATAAAAAACACGTAATATCAAACATAATAAGATATTTAATTCCATCAAAGGAGCAATCTGAATTCGATGAACACTCGTCTTCCTATTGATATGTGTATATGTTATGTGTTCGTATATATGTGTTAGGGGTACAAACGAGTCGTGCGACTTGCGAGCTGCACGAGATCAGCTCGAGATAAAGCTCGAAACGAGTCGAGTCTTGTCGAGCCTGTGCCAAGCATGAGCATAAAAATAAAATAATGCTCGTTTATCTATCGAGCCTGTTAGGTGAAGCTCGTCAGGCCTGTTCTTGAGCCTTAGTGTAATATTTGTTCTTTATAAATATTTAATTAAGCTTGATAAGCTACCAACGAGCCGAGCTCGAGCTCTCACAAGTTAATTGAGCTCAAGCTTTGTCCAGCTCGGGCTCATGTACGTGTGTACGTGTTTGTGTGTCTGTATATAGGGTTATTGGATTTGATCACCCCTAACTATTGGCTATTTTATCACCCCTAACTTAACACTGAGTATGTTCTGTCACCACGACGTTAACTGATCACTAACTTTTGATCTTGTTACTATACTTTTGGGGGTGTCATAGGGATCTTAGGACACCCTAAAATTATAGTAGCAAGATCAAAAGTTAGTGATTAGTTAACGACATGGTGACATAACACACTAAGTGTTAAGTTGTGGGTGACGGACGTCAAAGCGATGGTTGAGGGTGGAAGCGGGTAATAGCCAATAGTTGGGGGTAATAAAATCCAATAACCCCTGTATATATGTACGTGTGTATGTGTTAGTGTGCGCGTGTGCACGTGTGTATATGTAATCGTGTACGTGTGTGTATGTGTTATTGTACGCGTGTGTGTATGTGTATATATATTTATACCTTTATAATTATTTGTTAATATAAACGGGCAAGATTCATATGCATAGGCCAAGCCCAACGTAACTCCACTACACCCTAAACCAAAAAATGTAATACCTACATACCTATAAATATTATGTCAGTGTGTACATATCTGATGTATGTGTATATGTATATGTGTGGTTGTGTATGTGTATCTATGTGTGCGTATGTATACACGTGTATGTGTCTCTCTGAACATCTGTGTATGTATGTTTAATAGTGTACGTACGTATGTATATGTGAATGTGTACATATGCGATGTATGCGTGCACGTAAATGTAATTGTGTACGTATGAGGGTACGACTATGTGTGTGTGTACGTCTTTGTGTAGTGTGTGTATGTATGTATATGTGTACGCGTGCGTGTGCGTATGCATGTATGTATATTTAATTGGATATGGATCTGTTTGTGTTTACCCTATATTGATTTGTGTTAGTGTACGTTTATGTGTATATGTCTACATGTTAGTGTGTGCACCTGTAATGTGTTTGTGTATGTGTATATGTAAGTGTGCACGTGTACGTGTACGTGTGTGTATGTGTTAGTGTTAGTGCTAGTGCGCACGTATGCGTGTGTGTATGTATTTATGTGTACGTATGTGTGTAGTGGTGAATCTTGAGATTTCCGATTGAGGGGTGGAAAACGTATATACCTAAAAAAAATTATAAAATCAAGGGGTCGAAAACGTATATACCTAAAAAAAATTATACGATAACTACATACCGGGTCGAAAACTATATATCTAAAAAATTCTACAAATGAAGGGCGGAGAAATGATTGCTAAATTGATTATACCGTGTGGTTTCTAAACGATCATGGATCTTCATACTGAACAACTGCATCACAAATTCAATCAGATCCTCACTCCCTTCGGTTATTAATATATAGGAGAATTATTTTTATTATTTATAATATCATACTTATCAATATTATTTTCATTAATTATATTAGTTACAAAATATTCCATTATTTTTAACAAAATAACAATACTTATTAGTTATTATTAACTATATCAGTAACAAAATAGTTATTTTTATTTTTTTACCATATAGAAAAATAAATTTAATAAAACTAAAAAAAATAATTAAACTATTAGAGAGGACATGTCCTTTTTATAAGATTTTGGCTAATAAAATAATTAAACTATTAGAGAGGACTTGTTCTCTCTGTTGAGGACATAAAAAAACATCATTGGTTAACTGTACTCTCTAGAACCCGAAACGTTGCCGGCGCCGGAGTCTGCCTATTCGAAATAGTGTGTGAGGTCCCGATCTTCTCCTTGAAGGTTCGGTTTGCACCTTCCATCCTATCTTGCCTTAGCGTCTCTCTCTCCCGGCCGGGTTCTCTTCCAATTTTCTCGGCAGTGGGAACGTACCCTCCTCTACCCTCACTTCCCGCAGTGGTTGCTGAATTTTCTTCGGGGCTTAGTGGGTCTGATATTGGTCGCGGCTGTCTGTGTACAGTTTAGCTAGATCGATTCGAATCCCATTAACACCCTTAGGGTTGAGTTGCCATTGCTTCTTTTGTTTGCTCTGGAGGGCTGAGGGGTGTTACCTATCGGTGTTAATCAACTGTTAAAGATGGAGAGGGAAGAAGGAGAGTGTTCAGAAAGGAAAAGTAATCAGCCAAGGAACGGGGAGAGTTATCAGGCCTACAGTTACGAAACAAACAATCAAGGAGTTGAGAAGCAATATACAAGGAAAGATGCTATGACGTTTTATATTTCTAACATCCATCCAAGAGTATCAGACAGTGAATTCTGGATTGAGTGTAGAAATTATGGTCATTTGGTGGACGCCTACATAGCGAGGAAAAGAGACAAATGGGGAAAATGTTTTGGATTCCTGAGATTTGTCAACATAAAAGAGGGGGAAAGAATGGCAAAGACACTGAATAACATTGAATTCAATGGATGGAGAGTAAAAGCCAAGGTGGCAAGGTTCGTCAAGGTAGAGAAAAGAACAACGGTAAGAAATAGACATAATTGGGAAGGAAAAGAGATAGCAGAAACAAAAGTAATGAACGTATTCGAAGACCGGTCAAGAATTAAGGAAGGGATGTCATACGCAGATTCAGTGAGAGGGATAAGGCCACAGGTAAAGGAGAATGAGACAATGAGATTTGCAAATGAATCAGAGGCTTTTAAGGAATGGAAGAACAAAGCGGTCTTGTGCGAATTCCACAGCATAAAGCATCTGAAGAACGCCGATAAATGTGTTACGGAGCTGAGGATTGAAAAAGGTGTGATGAGATACCTGGGAGGACTTAAAGTACTCATAACGTTCAGCAATGCGAAAGATATGGAACAGTTAGCAAGTAAGAAAGATGAACGTTGGAAGGAATGGTTCCACACAATGGGGGTTTGGAAAGGCCAGTTACTACCATACCAGAGAATAGCTTGGTTGAAGATTCGAGGGGTACCGATTCAGTTATGGATGAGCGAAGTTATGAACGTAATTGCAGGTAAATATGGGAGAGTTATCCAAAACTCGGAAGCTGACAAGTTTGATCTAAACTTACAATTTGACGTAGTAGGTATAGTGGTCGACCATGGCTCCTGCATTAACGAAACATTCCAAATACAATGGAAGGAACAATCATGCAAAGTATGGGTGTCGGAATTCGAGAAAGGATGGATCCCTGAATGTATCAATAGTAGGAGAACAATTATTAGAGAGCCAGAAAAGATATCAGATGAAAATGTGCACGAAAATGAAGAGAACGAGATCGGGAATTCCTCGAACAGCTCACCGGAAAAAATGGTGGTTGAAAATATGAATAACTCGCCGGAAAAGAGAGAAGATCAAACGTCGGAAACCCTAGAAGTGGAAGAGACAAACGAAAGGTTGAACGAGCAAAGGGAAGCGGAAAAGGTTGACGGCGAGAAATCCATGGGAAACGAGGTAGCATTTAATAAGGTAAGTGATTCCAATGTGTCAGGAATAAACGAACAATCAAAGCAGGGGGACAAAAGTCAAGGTGGTGGGAATAACCAAGGTAGTGATGTTGGGCCAGACGTATGTGGGCCAGATAATACACAAGAGACTGGGCCAGCAAATACCCAACGGAAAAAAAGGAAAAGGAATAATATTGCAAAAATGAAGGCCCAAATCTTAAAACCCAACTCTAAAATTAACAAGGGGAAGGTTCCAGATCTGAATATAGAGGTGCCAGATGCAGCGACATTACATCACCGTCAAAAGTTTCCGATAAAAATAAAAAGAAAAAGTAGAAAGAACGTGAGGGTACAGGAGTTATATGAAGAAATATTTAATGATGGCGTAGGTGGTTCGGTACCGGAAGATGGTTTTAATTCTGAATGGGAGGAGGACTCGAGATCAGGGGAAACTCTGGTTGAGGAGACACAAGTAGAATTACCGGTAAATCAACAGCAGCAAATGGGAATAAATGAAGAGATCAACAAGATGAAGGCGATTGGGGAAAAGATTCAAATCGAGCTCGAAGGAAAGGAAGATTTAATCAGGAAAGCGATCGAAGAAGAACAGGTGGAAGTGGGTTTACAATGAATTTTGGGACTTATAATATTAAAGGGGCAGGAGGGGTGGGGAAAGCAAAGGCAGTAAGAGGGGTGATATCGAAGTACGGGTTAAATTTCATAGCGATACAGGAGACACAGTTCAGCGAATTACCGGAAAGGATTATCAGAAGATTTTGGGATAACACAGCAGTAGATTATGTAAAGGTAAACGCAAACGGAAGATCCGGGGGTTTGATATCGATGTGGAGCACGGGAACTTTCAAAAAAGAAATGGAGGTGACTAAACAAAATTTCATATTAGTAAGAGGTAAAGTAACAGGAGAACAAGAAGATATGGTGGTGGTTAATGTTTATGCTCCGTCAAATCTAAGCGGTAGAAGACAGTTGTGGAACGAGTTACTGGAACTGAAGCAAACAGTACAAGGAAAATGGATTATACTAGGAGATTTTAACGAGGTACGTTACCCCGAGGACAGATTTAATTCCCAATTTGATGCGGGGGGAGCTTTATGTTTTAATAATTTCATTATGAATGCCGGGTTACAAGAGTATAATATGGGAGGGAGGAGATTCACATACATGTCAGGAGACGGTAGGAAACTAAGTAAAATTGATAGAGTTCTAGTTTGTGGAGAGTTTATAATGAGATGGCCGGATGCAACTTTACTGGCTCTGAACAGAGATGTGTCGGATCATTGCCCATTGGTGCTAACAACTATCGCTAATAGTTTTGGACCAACTCCCTTTCGGGTATTCCATAGCTGGATGGAGGTCGACGGGTTTGATGAAGCAATCAAAAAAGGGTTAGAGGTACAATGTGAATCAAATTTCAAAGATGAGTGCATGGCGATCAAACTCAAAGCTATAAAGGAAGAACTGAAAAAGTGGAGAAAAAGTGAAAAAGCGAAAGAAGAAGAACAGTTAGCAATTGCAAATGAGAACATTCAGAAAATAGAGTCAGAGGCGGAACTGAGGCCGCTCACGGAACAGGAAATCGGAAATTGGCAAGAGTATAAGAAAGTGATAAAAGACTGGCAAGTGGCAAAAACAAAGGATCTGATTCAACAATCAAGAGTAAAATGGATTGCTTTGGGTGATGAAAACTCAACGTTTTTTCACGCAGTGGTAAATAGCCACAAGGTTAGGAACAAAGTGAATGGGTTATGGATTGATGGGGTTTGGGTCACAGATGCAAATGCGATTAAGGAGAGCTTTAAGTTAGCTTTCAAGGAGAAATTCAAGGAACCGATTCACTCAAGACCGAAGATAGGCATGGGAGGTTTTAAGAGGCTGACGGACGATGAGAGCTCAAAATTAGTAGAACAATTCAAGGAAGAGGAAGTAAGGAAAGCAGTATGGGAGTGCGGCGGTGAGAAGGCCCCGGGCCCAGATGGAATAACGTTTTCAGTAATTAAAAAATATTGGGAAGAGATGAAGCCGACGATCATGGGGGTGATGCAACAATTTTTTGTTCACGGTTCGATTCATCATTCTTGCAGCTCATCTTTTATCGCTCTTATTCCTAAGGTAAATGATCCGCTAGTGTTTTCTGATTTTCGCCCCATCTCGTTAATTGGGGTAGTAAACAAAATTATATCAAAGGTACTAGCTAATCGGGTGAAACTAGTTATAAATAGTGTTGTTTCAAACTCCCAATCGGCTTTTATATCGGGTAGAAACATTATAGATGGACCGCTTATAATTAATGAGTTGGTTGGGTGGGCGAAAAAAACAAAGAAAGAAATTTTTGTGTTCAAGGCGGATATCGAAAAGGCCTATGATACGTTAAACTGGAAATTCCTTATTTCTGTTTTAACACATATGGGCTTTCCGTCGAAGTGGAAAAATTGGGTTTTGGGGTTACTTTATTGTGGGAGAGGTTCAATCTTGATAAACGGGGCACCAACCGGAGAATTCCAATACAAAAGAGGATTGAGACAAGGGGATCCTCTTTCCCCGTTTCTCTTTATAATGGCAATGGAGGCATTGCATGTAATGATGGTGAATGCCAAAGAAGCGGGTCTATTCGTGGGAGTAAAACTACCAAGGAATGAGATAACAATAACTCACCTATTATTTGCGGACGACTCTATTTTCATGGGCGAATGGGAGGATAGTAATATACAAAATTTGAGAAGGATACTAAGATGTTTCTACCTAGTATCCGGACTAAAAGTTAACTCAAAGAAAAGTCAGATATTCGGGGTAGGGGTTGGCGAAGAAGAGATCGTCTCTAAGGCGAATAGTTTTGGGTTCAAACCGGGTAAATTTCCATTCACGTATCTGGGATTGAAGGTAGGAGCTAACATGAACCGGATACATAACTGGAAGGAAGTGATAGATACTTTCAACAGGAGGTTATCAAGTTGGAAAGCAAAGTTGTTATCTTTCGCGGGTAGGGCGATTTTGGTGAAATCGGTACTCGGTTCGTTACCAAACTATTTTCTTTCATTGTATAAGTGCCCGATTGCAGTAATAAAAATCTTAGAAGGTATAAGGAGAAAATTCCTTTGGGGGGGAAATAGCACGAACAGAAAAATGAGGTGGATAAAATGGGAAAAGATAGTAGCATCTAAAAAGTTTGGGGGGCTGGGTATAGGGAGCATAAGGGATTTAAACCTAGCGTTGTTGGTTAAATGGTGGTGGAGACTAAAATCGGAACCGAATCAGTTATGGGTTAAAGTTATAAACTCAATCCATAAAAACAAAAAAAGAATCACAAGTGTACCTGTCAAAGCGGAGCACACAGGGGCCTGGAAAACGATAGTGGAAGTTAGAAAAGACATGATGAAAAGGGGGGTTGTAATTGAAAAAAATCTCATAAGCAAAGTTGGCGTTGGGGATAAAACAATGTTCTGGATCGATGTATGGATTGGCGATGTGGCATTAAGAGAAAGGTTTCCGTTGCTTTACGATATAGTAAAAAATAAAAGAGCTATCGTTGAAGCATGTTACAAACGATATAATGGGGGCATCATATGGGATTGGGCTTGGAATAGAGTCCCGGCAACAGAAGACGAAAGGCTGCAAGCTGCCGAGCTAAAGGGTGTACTACAACAATTCAGGGTAACGGAAGTTAGCGATAAATGGGTTTGGGTCGGGGATAAAGATATGGGCTTCTCGGTGAAAAGCGTTCGGAAAACTTTAGAAAAAGATATAGATTTAAATGTTGTAGCGGATAATTACTTCTGGAACAATTGGGCAGCACAAAAATGTAGCATGTTCGTGTGGAGAGCTTTGAAAGGGAGGATTCCGACCGTAACCCAGCTAAGAGAAAGAGGAGTGCCGATTGCATCTGACTTATGCAGAATGTGCAACCGTCAGCAAGAGACACCGGATCACGTGCTAGTAAACTGCAGAGAAGTAAAAGAGGTATGGAATCAAATCGGTTCATGGGTCAAAGCCCCTTCAATCGTGCAGCAGGATACTTTAGGGGAGATTTTCAACGTACTTGAGGAACAAAGCTGGCCGAAGAAAAGGAAAAAGGCAGTACATGCTATCTTCGTATTGACAACATGGATCATATGGAAGAAACGGAATGAAAAAATATTTCATGGGAGATCCGGTGAATTGTTCAAAATAATAGAAGAAATAAAAGAAGAATCGTTTATATGGATGAAACACAAATCAAAGGTACAAATACCTTCTTGGGAGAGTTGGGTATATTTTTCTTGGTTTGGATAGTTAAAGTTTTTAGTTGCTGTAAGGTGTAGAATGTGCAATCCTGCAAATTTTGATGTATCTGTTTGGCTATCATAGCTCCTTGCTATGGGCCGGTTTTTGATTTAATGAATAAAAGTCCCGTGCTGCTTGTCAAAAAAAAAAAAAATATGCCCTAAAACACAAGCCCGCCAATCTGATCCTCATTACCCCAATTTCCCCCTTTTGATTTTCCCCAAACTTCACAAGCCCGCCAATCTGATCCTCATTACCCCCCCAATTTCTTCCCCTTTTCCCCAATTCGTGACACACCGTCACCAGCTGCTACTCCCCTCGATTGCACTACCTCCCTCGTCGCACCACCTCTGCCGTAGCTGTCCCACCTCCACCATCACCGACACACACTGCCACCTTGGGAGAGAGAGAGATTGACGACGATGGTGGCGAATCTCCGCCCTATTCATCACCACACTGCCACCTTGACCATCGCCCAACCCCCAGCGCACCTCCCCCGCCAACCCCTCGAAAACACCACTTTAAACCCCCAAATTGTCAGAGATTTTTGATTCAAGAAGCAAAAACTCATCTCCTATGGGCTCCAAGCAACCTGGCTTCGATGACGACGCAAGCCCCGGGTTCGTCTTCAGTTTATTTATTAATATTATTATTTTTACATTTAATTGATGATATAGGCTTGAAATTTGTTTGTTTAATTGTTACATGAAGATTTTAATCGGTGGTTTAGCAAAGGATACTACCATAGGTTAGTGTTTAGTTGTGTGTGTTTGTGTAGTTATGACAGTGCCATTGTTTGTATCATTGATTTGAAGTGTTTATTTGTTTAATTTTGTATAGGTACCTTAGTTAACTATTTTACAAAGTATGGAGACCTGATGGATTTGGTTATCATGAAAGATCGATAGACTGGTCGTCTAAGGGGCTTTGGGTTTATTAAGTATGCGGATCCTTCGGTTGTTGACACTGTTATTGCTGAGACAAATGTTATTAATGGGAAACAAGTAAGTTTTTTTTTAGGTTATCATGGTTATGAATGAGGAATTTGACTGTAACTATTTTCATATCTAATGCATGTTTTGTTAGCATAGTTGACTGATTACATGTTATGTGGTACTACATTGATTAAAACCTAAAATAGCGGCTAATTTATTAGCTATTAAAATGTGAAGTTGTTATCGGGCCTTTATAGATAACTATTTTTATTTCTTAAATTTTAACTACCTTATCACTATTACTAAACACGAAATAGCGGGCGCTATCTATCGCGACGTAGCGTATAGGTACGTTGTCGTTACTTAGCAACTGACCATAGACAGGGTGCTGTTGTGTGGGGTGGTGCTTCTAGTTTTAATCAACTAATCCTGAAACTATGTTCTTAACTATAGGTCAAACTTATTGACTTCTCTCTTGGTGAGAAATCTTTGGTTACTTGCAGCAGTCATGAACCAAGCAACCCTCGCGACCCTCATGTGAGAACACCATTCTTTTATCCATTTTTAGTGATTATTATAATATTTATTCGTTAACGACTGTATGGATCACTAATGATCAGAGAGTAGTGCTTAATTTGATGCGAGAACTGGAAAAATAATGAAAGATTTCAACGAAAGGGCAGATGAGTTTGCGTTTGGAGAAACCGGCGGTTTCACTGGGGTTTCTTGGCCTGTTTTCAGGTAATGAATTAGTACGATTAAGCTAATTTATGTTGGACGTTACTGAAGAAATCCTTCCTGATGTCGGCATCTTTTAGATTCGATCTGTTGTGTCATAGATTTGGCTAGTCAAAAACAATGATACAGTAACTTTTTGTTATGATGCACAGGTTTGTTAAACTCATACACCATTTTTTGTAATATTATAAATATATGCTTTCTGTTTGATAGCTGCCAAATGTTAATTGAAAGAAATAGTACCCAAATTTAACAAATCTTTACATCACTTAATGTACCTTTAGTGAACTGATGTATTGATATGAATTAAGAGGTTTCTTGCCTTACATGATGGCTTTTATATCATTTAATGTATCTAATTTGTGTTTAAAAACCTGGCCCGACCCGACCCGAAACCGTTCTGACCCGTGCCCGTTCCGACCCGAACCTGTTTCGACCCGAACCAAAACAACCCTTTTTATAATTGACCTGTTTTGACCCATGTCCCGACCCAACCCAACCCGTTTACCAGGTCTAAGTGGAGCCCTTGTGGACATTAACTATCACTCTGTTGTTTATAAGTGTCAGTTGAGCTGTTGCATACCTGGCAGATCATATGGCTCACATATCCACATTTTATGGGGAAAACCATATAGATCTTTGTTTTTCTATATCATTGTATATCGTATGTGATAAGTTTGCTTTTTTATTAGTTATCTCTATGTTTTTTTTCATGTTGGGTGTAACTTTGGGCGAAGCTATGGGAAAGAGAAGTTGAGTCTGGAAAGACAGGTAAAACTAGTCGTTAGTATGTTAATTTCTTGATTTTTGAAGCATTAAATGCAAGACTGATTGTATAAAGTATCTGATGATTTTTTCTTCATGCAGATCTACTGAAATGCTGTTGATTTTTAGTCCTAAACCACTTAATATTGCTGTACAGGTATCCTGTTTACTATGATTCTACTGTTAGGTCTCAAACTTGTATAAATTCTTTGCTCAGGTTAAACGGGTTAAAATCGCCACTTCTAATTGTGAGCTTGTTCCTTATCCAGAATGGTAGCGATCATGACACGGGTTTGATGGCAGATGTTGGCAGTGATCAGGAAGATCATTCAGTTGCTGTAGCGAAGCACATAGAAGTTGCAGATAAATATGACGTCGGGGAATACGGTGACTTTCTTTCATCCAAGGTTTCATTTATTTGGTTGTTTTATGTTTGACTTAAACAAAAATTCGAACTAGTTAACTTTTATGTACTTTTATGTGTATACATGTACACATCAGTGGTTTCGTATGTATTCGGGAAAATTGGTTATAGCACTAAAATGTAATTTTTTTTTACTATTTTTCGACTTTTAGTGGCGACAAATGTCGCCGCTAAAGATAAACATGTCGTCGCTAAAAGTGAACAACCTTTAGCGGCGACATGTGGGACTTTTAGCGGCGACTTTTGTCGCCGCTAATGCTCCGTTTTCCTGTAGTGTTAAACGGGTTCACGGATGATGTAAATGGCTTGCTAATATACCTTTTATCATTCTGTTTAACATGTTTAAGAGGTTTGAATCTATTTGATTGTTGAGATTTTTTGGTTTAAGAACCTGGAAAAACAATTTTTTTTTAAATTTTATAGGACCTATAGAGACGACATGTTGTCTCTATAGGTGAAAATGTTTTTTTTTTTAATTTTTGAAAGTAAACCTATAGAGACGACATGTTGTCTCTATAGGTGAAAATGTTTTTAAAAGGAAATCCTATAGAGACGACATATTGTCTCTATAGGGTTAAATTTTTTTTTTTAATTTAAAAAAAAAAGCTTATAGAGACGACATGTCGTCTCTATAGGTGAAAATATTTTTAAAAAGAAAATTCTATAGAGACGACATGTCGTTTCTATAGGGTTTAAATGTTTTTTTTCAAAAAAGCTTATAGAGACGACATGTCGTCTCTAAAGGGCTTCAAAATATTTGAAGAAAATGTTTTTTTTTTATTTGGTAAATATTAATTAATTTTTTATTATTTTTTAGCAAATACTTATAGAGGCGACATGTCGCCTCTATAAACAATCTATAGCAAGGACACTTATAGAGACGACTTGGGTGACCTATAGGGACGGAGCTGTAGAAACAACATGTTGTAGAGACGACATGTCCTCTCTACAGGTTAAAAAGGCTTATAGAGAGGACATGTCCTCCCTACAGGCCAAAAAAATATCGTCCCTATAAGATCTTTTTCTTGTAGTGTAATTTCCATACTCTCTCTCTTGGTCACCGCACATCTTCAAACACAAGGTATGGTTACCGATCGGTGAGTGTGAGTCACCGATCCACTCACCGCTTCCTATACCCTCTACCCTGATATTTTTCAACTTATACGCGAAGTTGACTCGCATAACCTGCATACCCCCCCCCCCCTCGTGTATCAACTTATACTATTCCTATTTATGCATTAAGTTTAGACATCTATAAACTATTACTATATATAACTCATCGAAACACTGAGAGAAATAGATATTAATATGAATCGGTGGTATTTTACCCATGTCGGTGTTCCAAGCATAACGGAGCTCTTTTTTTTTTGAAACTTAAACTTCATTAACAACAAGCCGGCCCAAACCAGGCCGACCACACACTACAAACAAACAAAAGGAAAACTTACATATTTACAAATGAACACCACTCCTCCCAACCTATCCCCTTATGTTTCGACCTATTCGAGAACCATATATAGCCCAAAGCCTTTATCTCACTAAGAATGCTTTCTATCTTGATCGGACAATTAGAAAAATTCAGTTTATTCCTAGCTCTCCACAAACTCCAACACGCAATTATCATTATACCATGAACCGCGTCTTTCTTTTTTTCCGAAACTCTAAGATTCTTGTGAACATCAAGGAGGTCTTTAAGCGAGAACGCAAATATATCTGGGATTTTACACCACTTGCTAATACCGATCCAAACATTGGAAGCAACGAAACAGCCAATGAAGACGTGATCTGCGTTTTCTTCGGCAGCCAACGGAGCTCTTTAAAATCACAAGATCAATCGTTGCTTTGCTTCATGTTGTTTGTAATGGTGTTGTGGAACGCTATCAACTTATAAAAAAAATCAGACTATGACTAATGTTACTTCATTAAGTAATGTCGTAGGTTTTCATGACAATTGGAAAATGATGCAGCATACGTCTGGTTTGCTCATCTTATAAAATGTTTAGTTTTCATTCCTTGTTTTAATAAACAAGTAGTCTCTCTTAGGTTTACACACCTCTTAAATCCTTTACCAGCAAGGAAACTAGGAATGGCGGTCAAACTTTGTCTTAAAAAGTTAAACTACCTAACTGTTCATTCCAATGAACATGTTTGTGTTTTTTTTCTTTTTAAACATTTGATGTTGTCAATGTTGCTTATATCTTCTAGTCTTTTGCTAGGTTGAAAACATCTAGACACTCTTTTCATCATATTAATTTAGCAACCAATTTTAACAATATAATAGGGTGGCACTAGTGATTTATACATTGTCAAAATATCATTGTACAGACACATGGTAAAGTGATCAGTACTTTACTTGAAGTAATTTCTTCTTTCATTAAAACTGCAACACTTTTGAACCCTCTTTTTTCTATCAATATCACATTATTTTGTTTGAACGGGTCGCTAAATTCATAAGATGGAAACAACTTCTAGATCGACGTTATAAACGTGACAGAAGACGAGTTGGTTGACCTTAAAAACCATGTCAACGTAAAATGCTATTATTGTCTACTTAAAAAGTTATATAAAGTCGGATGTGTAATTACGATACACTTAACTTGTAATGGGAAACAACTATTTTCCAATGCTTCCCAAACTGCTTGTAGCCTAGCGGTACCAAAGTGTGTAGTAAAGGTGTTCCTTCGAGTGGTTGGTTTAGGTTCTAGTTTCTTAGTGGACATTAATATAGATTTAGAAGTATGTTTAAAGAATTTGTGAGTTAATTATTCGAAAAAAAATTCTAATGTTTGATAGTTCTCATATCTCTCAATATATCATTGTTATGTTTTGTAGTTCTAATACTTTGAACAATGAAGTATTGTATGGTATCTAACAAATATATATGTAGTTCTGATGCCTGGAAGAATGTATTATCTTCCATAAACATTAACTTTTTAGCCAATATGTATTTAATACATATACAATTTCGATTTGTATTTGTTATTTACTTATAAGTTTTCTTCCATGAACTAGTAAAAAATTATATTCAGCATATCGCGTATGATCGCTTACAAATGTAATTCTATTGAGGACATTGTTGGGTGTCCATGGTGATCGGTCAAAATTTTATTTATTAAAAACCCGGTTCAATAAATAATAGATAATTAATTAAGCGAGTTAATTAATAAAACGCAGCGGAAATATAAACAAGTGATCAACAAAACAAAACCCGACAGGATCCGGTTACATGCAAATACGAGTACAGTAAAAATATATTTAACTACCGATGAGAAAGATATACCTCGGTTAATGACTAACCGGTTGAGACACCGAGGTTCAACGAAAAAGTGCCAGTGATACGAACTAACGAATGCGAGTGCGAACCCGTATAGCGGTGGCGGTAACCGGCGGTGAGTAGCAGCGACAACAAGGTGGGCTGGCGGCGGCAAGGCAGCAACGGCGGCCGATCCGGCGGTGGCTTCGGTGGCAGCGGCGGCCTCTCCGGCGGCGGCTTCGGTGGCAGCGGCGGCGGTCCGACGACGGCTGTGGCCGGTTTGGGTGTATGAGAGTTTTTAAGTTCTTGCATCTTTTGTCCATCTCTGGTTCAACAATGCAAGACCTAACATCTTAAAAGCCATGGAACCTTATGCATGCTTGCCAAGTGGCACACATGCATATTGCATGTGTTGCAATTGGCCAAAGTGTTGGTGCGCTACAAGTGGCGGTAGGTGGGTGCATGTGCGACATGTGGCGCAGCAAAGGTGCATGCGCGACAAGTGGCGTAGGTGAGTATACCCGTCTCACCCGGTCCATGTACCCGTCTCTCAGTTAATACCCGCATATCGTTCGTAATTACCAGTTAAACAGGTTACGTGGATTTTTAGTTCGTTGCCCAAGGTGTAACTCTTACGGGTCAAGACCCGGTCGGCAACGTTGACTTATGGAACTAGACATAATATCCAACAGCTCCCACTTGGACGGTCTCTGATAAGATCTCAACGCAGACAGCCAGCGGTGCTCTAGCTACACATAGCTGCCCCCAACAGGTCATGACACTTTAAAGTCATTAACCAAGGTATCTTCTCTTTAGCAACGGCTTGCTACATGAAGACACTTATGGCAATCTTCGTCATCTATCCTTTCTGTAATAGACATCAATTGAACAATGAGACATGGATCAGATTCATCTCACATGGCGTTCAATCATTATCGTTCTCGTTCAGGAATCAAAGTGATCCAATCAAACACACAGTAAGTTTGGGTAAGGCCTTACACTTCACCAGTTTGAATCAACGAGGAAGCCCCGATGTCTAATTGTTACATATAATGTAAGAGCATAGAATTCCATCTTGACTACATACAACTCCCACTGAACTTTAGAACCACTCCCAACCAATGCCTTTATGACTGGCAGTTACGCGACAACGTGTGACATAGATCCAGGGCCGGCCCAAGGGTAAGCCAAATGAGGCTTGGGCCTTGGGCCAGCAACTATAGGGCCTCCACAATTTGATAAACCACAGTCCATTTATAAAAGATTTAGGGTGTGGGTTATCAATAGATTGATGATTGGTAGTGTAGTGGTTTTGTGTATGTATGGATGTTGGTGAGACCCGGGTTCGAATCCTTGGTTCACCATTTTTTTCTTGTTTTTAAATTTTTGCACAATCTTTCAAATAATTACACTTGGGCCCTTCAAGTTTAACTTTCAATCACATACATTTTTTTTGGGAAAAAGGCCACAAGATTTTACTTCGCCTTAGGCCACCAAAATGGTTGAGCCGGCCCTGCATTGATCAAAGAACAGTCTTTAGTAAACGAAAGTTCTAGTATGTATCTCAGGTCAGAGGATACTAAATGAGTATACCTAAATCAAATACATCTTATGACCAAGATCCATGAAGATGATTTGATGCGAGTTACATCCAACGTCATTCACAATGAGGTTTGTGTTTGGAAGTCAACTCCTTGAGTCCAAAGTCAGAATAGTCTTAATTCAGAGTCGTTCCCACGAGTCTGACCGACTATGGATAATTTAGAATACAAGATTCATGGATTAAACGTATCAAAATCGAACACAGTTGTAAGATTCAAACTTTGCATTTAGCCAGTAAATCAAAGGTGAATTCAAAAGGTACAACTGTTTGAATGTTCGTACATCCAAATATTAAATCAAAACAAATGGTTATCCAATCTAAGACCGATAGCATTCCCATGCTTGTCCTAAGACATCGGTTTAGTGAATGGGTTTGATAAGTTTTGATCTGTGTCTATTTTGCTTATTAAGATGTCTCCTCGTTCCAGTATTTCCCGTATCTAGTGGAACTTTCTTGGAATGTGTTTAACCCTATGATCTGGGCTCCTTGGTTTGAGCAATGGTTCCTGTGTTATCACAGAACACCTAGATTGGTTTCTGAATACTTGTGTAACACCCGTTCTTATAAATTAAGGTTTAACATATCATTTACGAAAATCAGTCATGTAATTAAGATTACATATGCATTGGAAATTACGGGTTTATTAAAATTTTTTTTTACAATTTAAAAAGTATAGAACATATCATGTATACGTTCGTCGTTTAACATAATAACGATACATAGTGCGGAAGCTTATTTTGTAATCGTGTTCGGTTCTTGCTCGACGCTTGATCTTCATCCGTGCACACTTGGCATTCACCTATGATCAAAACCAACTTAAAAGTTAGTTTTGATAGTCAAATATTAAGTTCAAACAAGTACAGGGGTTAAAAATGACAAAATTTAAACATTTTCGGAGTTAGGGGGCGTCGCGTGAAGCCAAGGGGCGTCGCGTGACGCTAGGCCCCCTTTTTCACAGCATGTTGCTTAATCAGTTGCTGTACATACCCAGCTCAACCCGATTTCACGGAAACGGCCATAACTTCTTCGTTATTGATCCGTTTTACCCGATTCTTTTTCCTACGCGTCCGTAATTTAATTCTCCATCTAATAGAGTTAAAATCCAACATCCAGATTAGCAAAATTTCAGACTTCTAAGTCTTCGGCTTATCACCCTTTTTCCCAATTTTGACCCATTCGTGTATTTATCAAACAAACATATTTATTTGACTCCAATTTCTCATAAATTCCATAAAGTCATTGGTGTTTATCATAAGAGATTCAAAATCCCGGTTTACATACATTCTTGAACCCGTTTTTTTTACTTAAATGCTTATTTTGACCCGTTAAGGGTATTTATGTCCTTTTAGGCATAAATCTCGCTCATTCATTTTTAGCACCATATTTTCACATTAGTTCTCAAATGGTCATCCACCACAATTATATTTGTGGTGGATTTGATATAGTATACTATTTATGTCGCGTTTTACTTCTCGGTTTGTCATTTTACGAAAAGGTCCTATTCCTAGGCATTTGACCCACAAAGGTTTATGCCTATCACCTTGATGCTTATCTAAGGATTACATGATTATAATACGTGATTCCCAAACCACCCATAAGGGCCGTTTGCCCGATTTACCCATCAAAGGCATATTTATCAACATTAGTCCCTCATTTACGGCAAAAGACTTTCACTATAATTATGATCAATCGCACATTTAAAATATAATCTCATTGATGCGTACCTGGCTCGAGTTAACAAATAGACCCGATTTATACCTCGCTTTTATTATCACATATTCTATGGCGACACAATTATCCGAATCGCTAATCGTTCCTGTTAACACAAGGCTTGACAACCACATTAGTTGATGTTGTCAAATGGTGTTATCATGCCATTTGACCCGTTTGGCCTATATGACCAAGCATATTCATAAGTAGTAAAACATGGTTATTAATTACCAATTTGCTCATCCGACCCATTTCGGATTTTTGCCACTAGACCCCTTTTTAACTACAATTTACTTTAGTCGATACTTGACTAACTTTCCATCTTTACTCATTTTCTCGTTATTAATTGCACTTTAAAGTGATCTTAACGAAACTCATTAATTATTAGTCATTACATGACTAAATTACCGTTTCGCCTCTTTTTACCATGACCCATGGTTTTTATCATTTATGTTTGTTCCGACTCGTGCTAATAGCGTCGGAACCCTTATTTCGGATATTACACTAATCGCATTTGTAATTTACAAAATAATGCATATTCTACAAAAGGGATGTAAGCGCCGCTTACCTTGCATCCGGTTATGCTCTTTTTTTTCGCGTACCCGATCCGTTTGACCCGCTCCTTGCCCAAGCCTCCATCTAGCTTGTCAAGAGTCAAACTATCATCGTGATTCGCAAGACGGTTAGATTAGTCATCATTATTTTGACTATTTCATCTTACGGATTCTATGTCGAAACTTTTCTATTCGACTTCATCATTAGTTAACTTAACTTATCAAAGTTAACTACTTTCAATTACATGGTTTACACAATTATGTCTAAATCATCATGATATTTAGAACTCTTATCGTTTTATATTTCGCAAAATTTTCCATATTATTCGAATGTGTGTTTCACTCGAAATTTCAATATTTTAGCTTTCATTTAGGCATTTTAACAAACACCTAATGGGCATAATTTTACACATTTACTAACTAGTTCATAACTAGTCATTTTGACCAAGATTATCATCAAAATTCAACCTTTATCATGAATGATCAAATACTCAACTTGCAAATTGTTCAAGTTTCTTACTTCAACTATCATTTATGATAATTTCTAGCACTAACATATCATCACCTTCACTTCATAATCAAAACCCACTTGTCTAAAAGTGGTAAATCATCAAATTACTCAAATCATAGCAAATTTTACTTCAACTTTCTACTTAGGGTTTGTTCCTAAGCAATCATACTTCATTAATTCGGCCATAGCCTTTACGATTCATGCATAGATCGCATCATGCAAAGTTAACTAATTTTCACAACTTCATGAATGTTAGAAATTCGACATACCTTACGATCCCCTTGACTTGGTGATCGTTTCTATGTATTCAATTCCGAATTTGGCCTTCAATTGCCCCTCCAATTTGAAGAATTTGTTGTGTTTAGGGCTTGGCTCCATGGAGCTTGCTCCTGGTCGATCTCACACACGCGCAAACTATGTGTGGTGTGTTTTTATTTTTGTTTTTAATAACTAAACTTTTCCAAATATCTAACTTTGGTCCCTCACTTTTGATACTTTATTTGTTTTAACTCCTAAATACTTATAAGTGACCAACTAACTTGGTTAGTGCCACTCTTAGTCAGTTTATTTCACTATTTTATTCGCAACCATATTGCAAATTTAAGAATTCGCATTGTCGGGATGTTACAATTTATCCCTAGTTACTTAGTGGGTCCCGAGAGTTATAACCCGTTTTATTTTAAGTCCCGTTAACTCGGGCTCTTATAAACTCAATTCCTTAAAACT
Source organism: Helianthus annuus (assembly GCF_002127325.2). NCBI lineage: Eukaryota > Viridiplantae > Streptophyta > Magnoliopsida > Asterales > Asteraceae > Helianthus > Helianthus annuus. Next base: position 132,314,944 of record NC_035433.2, on the reverse strand, counting down.
TTGATTCGCTTGTATTTATTATTATGACTTCTTATTTAAATCCAAATATTCACCTGGTTATTTTTACTACTAACGGTACTTTACCCGTCTTTTAGTATTAATGGAGTTTGATTACAAAACCCGTTTTCGGGGTGTTACAACTTGAAACCACATTGAGGTCGTTGATGAACAACTTCATCCAAGCAGATTCTTTTACAGCATCTGATGCAGCTATTCATTCGGATTCGGTGGCTGAATCCGTCACTACACTCTGTTTGGAGCTTTTCTAATAGACAACTCTTCCATTGAGAGTGAATACGAATCCTAAATGTGAGCGAGAATCATCTTGGTCACTTTGGAAGCCAGCATCAGTGTAACACCTTACAGTGAGCTCCTCTTCCACTCCTCCAAACACCCAGAACATATCTTTGGTTCTTCTCAAGTACCTCAGAATGTTCTGTACTGCAGTCCAATGGGCAATGCCAGGACTATGTTGAAAACGACTGGTCATGATTAAAGCATACGAGACGTTAAGTCTGGTACACAGCATACATGATTGAACCAATCGCTGAAGCATATGGAACTACTTCCATTTGCTTAATTTCAATGTCCGTTGAAGGAGATTGCGATTTTTTAACACGGTTCCTTTAGTCATAGGAACACCTCCTTTCTTGGAGTTTGCCATCTTGAAGCGTGTCGACATTTTTGTCTATGTACGTTATTTGACTTAGCCCTAGAAGCCGCTTAGATCTATCCCTATAGATCTCCATTCCTAGAATGTAAGCAACTTCTCCAAGATCTTTCATTGCGAAGCAAGATCCCAAATGGTGTTTAACTTCGTTAATCATAGGGATGTTATTTCCAATTATTAGTATATCATCCACATGCAGGATGAGAAATGATATGGTGCTCCCACTAACCTTTCTATAAACACAAGGCTCATCTTCATTGTTGACAAAACCAAACTCTTTGATCTTCTGGTCAAAATGAAGATTCCAACTATGAGATGCTTGCTTGAGTCCATAAATGGACTTATTGGGTTTGCACACCTTAGTTGGATATTTAGGATCGACGAAACCTTCAGGCCGAACCATATAGACATCTTCAGAGAGATGTCTATTAAGAAAGGCAGTTTTGACATCCATTTGCCATATTTCGTAATCATACTACGCAACTATGGCAAGCAATATCCTGATTGATTTAATCATAGCAACGGGCGAGAAGGTCTCATCATAGTCAATACTTTGAGTTTGAGTGAAACCCTTCGCAACTAGCCGTGCTTTATAGGTGTGTACATTTCCATGCATATCGATTTTTCTCTTGAAAATCCATTTACTCCCTACTGCCCGAGATTCGGGGGGTAGCTCAACCAAGTCCCATACTTGATTGTCATGCATAGATTGCATCTCGACGTTCATGGCTTCTTGCCATTTCTCAGATTCCGGATCTAAGATTGAGATTTGTAGTTAGCAGGTTCGTCATTAGACTCAGCTATTAATAAGACTTCGGGACCTTTTAGATGCCATAGATATCTATCAGATTCTTTGCAAATTCTACTACTTCTGCGAACGCTTGTGTTTATGTCTGATTCATTAGCAACAACTACTTGTTGATCAAACGGTCCGACTACATTAGCGGTTGTTTGTGGTTCTCGAATTTCTTCAAGATCAACCACAGTATTTTCCAGTTCCTCGATTAAGAAGTTCTTCCTCGAGAAAGTGTCCCTTCTGTTTGATGGAAATCACATTTGCATCAGGATGGTAGAAATAATGTCCACTTCTTTTATAGTATCCAACGAAAACAACCTTTTCGCCTCGAGGATCGAGCTTATCATCAGAATCATTTGTGATGAATGCATCACATCCCCATACTCTAAGGTATTCCAAATCGGGTTTACGCCCATGCCATATCTCATATGGCATTTTTGTTTACCTTTTTTTCAGAGCTAAATTGACAATGCGGGAAGCGATCATAAGAGCATGTCCTCAAAAGGAGTGAGGCAAGTTAGTTCTACACATCATCGATCGAACCATATCAAGTAGAGTTCGATTTCACCTTTCACTCACGCCATTAAGTTGGGGTGTGCTAGGTGGAGAGGGTTGTGAAACTATTCCACACTCTTTCAGATGATTGAGAAATTCAAAGCTGAGGTATTCACCACCTTGATCTGATCGAAGTACTTTTATCTTTCTATCAAGCTGGTTTTTAGTCATGGTTTCAAGTCATGGTTCTGAAAGGGCCATATACATCATGTGAATGAGTTCTAGAAGACCATTGATCCATCTACCAACATCGGTGAAGGGGTGCTTTGTGAGTTTGCCAGCTAAGCAAGATTCGCAATCATCAAAGGAGTCCTGTCTAGTGGATTCAAGAATCCCCTCAGACTGGAGCCATTTTATGCATGCCTTACTTATGTGGCCAAGTCTGCAATGCCATAAATATGTTTCATTTATGCCAGCTTTGTTACGTTTAGAAAGATGATATATGTTATTACTTGCTTGAACATCAATCTCATAGATACCATTTCGAGGTTTAGCCTCAAAATAAAAGACATCATTCAAGTAGGCTAAAATAGAAAAAAACATTAAAACGTACTTGAATCCTTGTTCAAACAGTGAAGAAACTGAAATAATGTTTCTGGTCAAACCAGGTGCATATAAACAGTTATCTAAAGTAACTACAAGGCCAGGGGAACATGAAAAACAAAATGTTCCAGTTGCTAAAAACTGGAACTCTCTTTCCATTACCAACTATGAGTTCCAGGTGGCCTTGTCTCAGTTTCTTCCACTTTTCAGGCTCCTGCAAGACATTAACAATGTGGTAACCACATCCGGTATAAAATACCCATGTGTTGCTGTAACGCCCTAAAACGCTTTAACCTAAGATTCGCAGCGGACACTACATAACTAGAAATTTCCTTCATGATATTCTTTCTTTCATTTAAATACATTAATCTCTTTTATAATTTAATGCAAAAACTAACATACATGACTCAATTAAGTGACTACGTATACACCCACATACAATCCGTGTCTTGACTCGATCTTCAACCGCGTACGCTTCTAGATGAAACATCCAAACATGTATAGCCTGCAGTCACCACATTCAAACACATTATTAGCAACCGGTGACATAATACAAAAATCTTAGCACAAGCATAATAGCGCGTCAACATTTCATGCTTTTTCTTATACTAGCCCCTTCATCCATCCACTCGATTACTCGCATCAGATTGTGGAGTCAACCTTCACATCCTTTGTTACCATGCCTATACTACACATTAATTCTCAAGAGAAAAGCGATTAGTACATTAGCTTCCATTTACATGATCATGTCCTCAAATATACATAACTCATCTTATTCATTCAAGCATAATTTCATTATGTAAGTTCCCTTTCTTACCCAAACCAAATCGAATCTTTTCTTAACCACTTCTAACCCATTCCATTAAAAACTTAACTTACAACTTGCATCAAACCATATCTTCTTACATTGCATTCAACAATAATCACATATCATAAATACATTAACAACTAAAGAGTAAGTTCGGAGTGCACTTACCTTGCGCGTCCGTATTCTCGTTCGCTTACTTGATTGAGTTGTCACACCCCGATCTCCACGTGTCCCCGGTGGGCCCGGTGTGGGGTATCGTGACGTAGTTGGCGTCATCATAGACAAACAACACAATATATAAATGCACAGCGGAAGCAAAAGATATATATATTACAATCCGAATATCAAGTAATATCAAGTATTACAACGGAAAGTAGAGGAATCCACAGGCGGATCTTAAAACTTAATTATTGTTCAACAGACTTTAGACGCCTAGAACTTGCAAGATTCCTTATTAACGCCCTGAGCAGCTTCCAGCCTATTACGTACTTGTACCTGTCACTTAGACTTTGGAAAATACGTCAGTTTTCACTGGTAAATACACTCAACTGACTCATTTGAAAAGAGTTTATGAAAATTGGTTTAGGCGCACACGGCACAAAACTATTTTGACACTTGATTAAGATGCACAAGGCAAGATTAATCTTTTATACTTGGGACAAACTATATCTCATGTTATCAGTTTTACATAACTTGCTCTACATACGGGGCCCGGTCCTATGCCGGTTCAAGATTAACCGATACACCACTATTCCCCTATTGGGAATCCCATATTGGGTATAATCAAATAATAAGCATAAAGCATCTGTCAGGTGTATGCCTACACCCTGTGCTTAGGTCGTGGCCATTGCAATTAATGAGTCAAGGATATCCAGGACACGGTCGCATTAACCCCCAATGTTTCAGTCAAGCAATACGAATTAAAACAGGTTATTTGAATTTCCCGACACATTGGTCTTCGAATCCCATACCTGACCATGCGGTATTTATATTACCGTATCCCAAGCCCGTAATAGGGAAAATAAGTTAAGAGTATTTACCTGAGCTAGCTCCTGTCTTAAATAGCAAGAATTATAATAACTCAGCCGTATTCACTTAAGTAAGCGTAGGTACAATTTACTGGAAGGCTCTAGTCTGGAACGATGGTATAAATAACCAATTAGAATACTAACGGGTCTTTAATTAAGTTTAAGCTTAGACCGGTTAGTTTTAAGGAATTATACGGTTCAAGCGCACGATTAAGCGAAGACCGGATAGAACGTGATTTAGACCCGACAAGCTTGAATACTTGTATAATATGGGTATACTAAATACATTCTGGATTTTGAGACAAAAAATGATAACGTTTGACCCGTTTCGGTCAATTTACGCAAACTAGTTACGTAAACCGAACCGAACGCAAAAAGGGCGTTACGGGTAGCCAAACGAGTCAAATGCAAGTTCCCTGAGATAATATGCTTTAATATGATATAATATCAGTAAGTTATGTTCTATACTGCCCGGAATAATTTTAAACTCAATTTATGCCTTAGGAGGGCATTTTGGTCATTTAAAAGATTGTAAAAGAGTCAAATTAGAAATCTGAGTTGCGGGTCTGGTTCATACAGAAAATATACTTCATATAATATATTATAACAGTAGGGTATGACCCATATACCAAACTTAACATTTAAAATCAAACTGTGCACCGTAGGGGTAATTTAGTAATTTCACAAGGGCTGAAAATGCCAAAACTGGAAATCTGAGTTCATATACTTATACTTACTGTTTTTATATGAAAATATACTAATTACATCAGTAGGTAAAAGTCTTATATGTTAAAAATAAGCATAACGCTTACTATGCGTTAAAAACGCTAAAAATGCGATTTAAAAATAAGCATAACGCTTACTTTGAGAGTTCTTGCAAGTTGTGGGTGTTCATGTTACTATCACAAGTGCCTCAAAAAGTGATGAATTGATCAGATTTATAAGGGAAATCAGATGTTGTGAGAGGTCTCTAGGTGTCTATACTTGCATGTCCATCCATTGGTGCACTTAGGAGGTGATATTAGCTGTTATGCACTCAAATTTCGGACCAAAACAGCAGCTGATCGCAAAAAGCTGCACCTGGGTTTTTTGGCAGCTCCAAACTTTGTTAATTATTGGCAGTTTTGGTCCCTGTCCTTGCACGCAAGGTTTTGGCTATGAATCTTGACTCGTAAACCCTCAAATCTGGTTTTTAAGAACCTTGGGACATTTACCAACATGGTAATGTCCTCGTATAACTTTGCGCTCACCCGAAAAGTCATGAAATTCGACGTTGACGCTTTTAACCCCTCAAGTACGGTTTTGGCCATAACTTTCTCATACGATAACGAAACTTCACGAAATTTTTACCACATATTCTAGTGAGTATATTTTAGCATTACAAAGCTTCGGGTCTGCCAAAAGTTCACTCAGAGGTATAAATTCAACATGTTGACACTTTTAGCCCCTCAAGTACGGTTTTGGCCATAACTTTCTCATACGGTAACGAAACTACGTGAAATTTTTACCACATATTCTAGTGAGTATATTTTAGCATTACAAAGCTTCGGGTCTACCAAAAGTTCACTCAGAGGTATAAATTCAACATGTTGACACTTTTAGCCCCTATAGTTTGTAATTCCTCACTTTTGTGCAATTTCCGCTTCGTATGATCCATGATCCATCCGTTTAAGGTTATAAACATTATGTAGGGTTATTATGGAGTCTATTTAGCCATTGTTGACACTTTGGACCCTTATGTTCCATAGTTTCCACCGTTTGTCAACTTTAGTCCCTCTAAAGTTTGTTTTTGCATATGCAAAGTCTATGACACGTGTCAATACATCATTGGACGTAAATTTTCGAGGTGTTACATCCTCACCCCCTTAAAAGAAATCTCGACCTCGAGATTTACTGAAACAAATGAGGATATTTCTCTTTCATCGTGGATTCCACTTCCCACGTGTATTCGGGACCTCTACGGGCATCCCATTTGACCTTAACAATAGGCACGTGCTTCCTTCGAAGCTTTTTCACCTGTCGATCCTCAATCGACAATGGTTTTTTTTTCCACGAACTTCAAATTCTCGTCTATGTGTATATCTGTATGCGGTATAACCAGTGATTCGTCAGCGAAACACTTCTTCAGATTACAGATGCGGAACACATTATGTATAGTGCTAAGTTCTTCCGGCAAGTTTAACTTATAAGCAACTGACCCGATACGTTCGACAATCCTGAAGGGTCCTATGTACCTCGGGCTTAGCTTGCCTTTCTTACCAAATCGCATCGCTCCCTCCTAGGGCGATACCTTAAGTAACACTTTATCACCTACATTGCAGTGAAAATCTTTGCGCTTTGGATCCGCATAACTTTTCTGCCTATCCCTGGCAGCTTTCAAACGCTCTCGAATCTGAACGATCTTGTCTGTCGTCTTAAAACGATTTCTGGTCCTGATAGTTGGATATCTCCAACTTCTGCCCAACATATAGGCGATCTACACTTCCTACCGTATAAGGCCTCAAAAGGCGCGGCCCTAATACTAGTATGGTAGATATTTTTATAGGAGAATTCTATCAAGGGTAGGCGGTTATCCCAACTGCCACCTAAATTAATCACACATGCTCGAAGCATGTCTTCCAATGTTTGGATGGTACGCTCACTCTGTCCGTCCGTCTGCCAACCGTTATGTGATAGTGCTTCTTGACTTATTGGCGAAACATATCCTTTAATCCTTAGGGTGCAATACATCGCGAGCTCCACCAAGCTCCTTAAATAGGTTTTAGCTCATAAGTTATTTGATCTTGATATATTCAATTACCTCGAATGATTTCATATATTCAGAGCTTACTAGCCTGACAATTAACAGATTGGCACACCTTCCCAGGGTGATATCTTTTGTTGAACCTTATTTCTTAACAAGAACTTAGGAGGTTTGCTAATTCCATGAATCCTTGATTCTCTGCCGAATACTGGCAACTTATAGATGGTTATGGATTTGCTCGATCTTATTCGTTGTTCCCAAGGCAACTTTTAGATCCTGATAATTGGACTTACCAATTTTCTGTCTAGCAATAGATGTCTAACATCTTATCTATACAAGGTCTCCCAAAGGAGCAGCGTTGATACTTATATAACAACTGTTACCGAAAATCTTATCTTAAGGCGATATGGTCATTCCAACCACTGCTTGACTAATCTTAAAGAATAGTTGTTCCTTACACTAGTCGAATAAATCGACGATCCTGGCAGCAATTTGGGGACTCCTGGTTATTGCCTGAATAGGGTTGCGGTAATCAATGCATAAGCAAGATGAACCGTCTTTCTTATTAAAAAAAAATCGGAGTTCTTAGAACCTTGAATTTTTGGCTTTACGAAACCTTATCCAAAACTTATTTATTTGGCTCTTAGTTCTTCCTATTTCGTTGGTAATAACAGATATAAGATTCTTACAATAACTGCAGCCCTAAGCGGGATGTTTATCCTAACATCCTCTTGCCTCTCAGAAGGTAACCATGGTAATTCTTATAAGGAAGCTAATTATGATACATAGAGATGTCAGAGATTTACGCATTCTCAGGCTTTAGCTTATTTATCGCTTTCGGTGTCAGATAAACGACATATTCCCTTTACCATTGCAAAGATGCCCTAATCAAAGATACTTATAAGGACATTTTTATATTGGATATCTCCTTTGAATACTACTAGTCGACTTTAGTACAATATGACAATTGGGATATCTTCGGGGATCCCATGCATTAAACCTCCATACTGATCAGGCATGGAAGCAATCTATGGGACACACTAGGATACGCAAATCCTCATATGGTACTCTTATCAAACATAGTTTGGCATTCGCAGACGATAGAAAACAATGAGAAAAAAATAATAAAATAAAATAATTAATATATATTGTCGTACTCTTTCTGGGGAAGAGTACTCCAGATTCTTATGAAAGGATTTTCTTCGAGGATGGGAGAGAGGCCATTAAAGATTCCACTGGTAAGTTATACCTCATATTTAATATATGGAGTCCTTATGAATGTAATCCAGAGTTTGCTAAGCTTATGGTTTGCTAAAGATTTATTATCCCTTGCATCAATGCAAAAATACTTGGCAGTCATTATCAATGCTAAATGGTATAGGACGTACCTAATGCTATTATCGATGTGCACTGTCTCAGGTATTCAACCGGTAGTCCAGGTGGTTCCTTTCTTATCCTTTCCAGACCTAGCTGCTCCTTTCTTGGCAGCCTTAGGGCAATTAGTACTGATGTGGCCCTTTTCACCACAGCTGAAACAGTTTGCATCCTTCATGTCCCTACATTCGTGGGACTGGTGGCCAGTTCTTTTACAGATGCCACATTGCTTTATCTTTTGGCTTAATCGACACTGCCCCCAATGTCTTCTTTTACAGGTTTTGCATGTAGGCTTTTTGTTGGAATCCTGTTGGTTATTGTTGAGCTTGGATTTGCTCTTCTTAGGATTCTGAGAGTTATCCTCCTCCCTTTGTCTTTTGTCATTAGTTTCATTCATGAACGACTTTTGTCTCACTACATCTAGAGTGAGAGACAAGGATAGATCTACAGCTGATCTGTAGTTGGTTGGCCTTGAAGCCTTAACATCCCCTTTTATTTCTGGTGCCAAACCACCGATGAAACGCGCAATGCGTTTTGGTTCCGGGGTGATTAAATAGGGTACTAGTCTAGATAGGGAGTTGAAGTCGGTAACATATTGCTGACAATTTAGGTTTTTCATTGTGAGATTCAGAAAATCTGACTCCACCTTTTCCACTTCGTGCTGTGGATAGTAGTTCTCTTTGACAAGGTCCGCAAACTTGGACCATCCCATAAGGTATAGGGGAATTTTCCCCGTGGACTGCATCATGGCCTTCCACCATACAAGAGCCTCTCCTTTAAAAGATTGTGAAACAAATTTTACTACGTCCTTATCAGCACAATCGCTGATGTCTACAACCGTTTCCATTTCCTCAAGCCATTCCATAGCATCAATTGCTCCTTTTTCGCCATTGAAATCTCTGGGTTTGCATGAGACGAAATATTTGTAGGTGCACCCGCCCTCAGTTGAACGGGGCTTATCATAGAGTACTAATTCCTGAGGTTCGCTCTTTTCATCTGAAGAGTGAACGGAGCTCTCCTTTCGAGCTGATGTATGCGTTTCCGTATGGATCTTCGAGTGAGTGACACTCGGTTCCTTTTTGTTCTCAAGTACCTTATCCACAACTTCACTAATTGCTGCACTAATCAAGGCCTGAAGAGTAGTGCCATTAACATTTATATTTATACTTGCATCCTTGTTTTTAGCCGCTGCATTGCTGTGTGCTTCGTCGGAAACCTCCATTCTGGAGCTTTGGTACTAACACCAAAATAACATATGCTTAGATGCAAGTTATTATGGAATCATCGTAACGGATGATTTATAAAGTCATGGTATTACTAAACCATAATGGCTGTTAGGTTTGTAACTTCCTTATAGTATGCTATTAGAAAGTATGTCAATTATATTTAGCCTAGGTCAAAAAGGACCATCAATTGTGTTTATGGTTTGGACCGAGTCCATTACCTATTGACTGGGGATCACAATGTCACAAATGTCCTTGTCATAACGACAATCTTTAGATAGTTGGAAGGCCTGCCATGAAGGGCATTAATAATCATAGGCCCGAAGGCCTTGTCACAAAGGACATACAAAATATGGCACTTAAGGCATCAATATATAAGCTGCAATCCTATTGGATCAGAGATCTTAAGGTTCGAACATAGTTCTTCACCTTTGGACAGAGAGTCAAAGACTACAACCGTCATCTTGTGGAAGATAATTTATTTTGCCACAAAGGCTAGTCAATGTACATCATTCTGACTAACTAGATGATTGTGAGCCCCAGAGGAGTCAGCCATGGTGAAGCCTTGAAGGCCAACTAACCATGAAGTAATAGCTTACTTAATTATAGGGAATTGTCGAACTTGATAATTTAAATAGCCATGGTGCAAACAAACCATATAGGCCAATAGATAGTATTTAGTTTATTTGATCATGTTTTGCCTAGATTTTTAAATAAACCATCTTGGCATTTAAATGGAATAAATCCTTTATACTTACTAGACAGGGGACATAAGTCACGACTGTCAATGTCATAGCGACATCTTATATAGCACAATGGCTTGTTCCATAGGACTTTTCGATGGCCCAGATGCCTTGTCACTAGGGAAATTTTAAAACATAATCAATGATTCCTTTGGATCGGAAAATTTCATAATTCATTGTCTTGACAAGAAGTTATGAAATAAAACTATCGTTTTCATGTATGCATCTTTGCCCGTAGGTATACATCCCAGGTGGGTGTTTAGGTGTGTACATCACGTTCGACGTTTATTAGCCATGATTCCCATCGATCATATAGGCTACTTAAGGGGTTTGGAAGTTCCTAATATAAAGGTGACAATCGCGATTTTATCGCATCACTGTTGTCGGGAGTGTTAACACGTTTTCAAGTGTTAATCAGGATCCGAATCTCTTCTAAACAGGTTTTACCATCTTAGCAAGGTCTTCAATGACATTCAAGCTAGGTCAAACCTTTTAAGATTCTCCTTTAATACATACACTTAACAAAAAAGGAATAATGTTTATTTTATTCAGGATTTTTATCAAGAATCCTAATTTATAAGATAGTAATGGCACAAATGGCCTAGTCGAGAAGACAAGTTTAATTTATAAGTCATGATTTCTGAGAATCGAGGCATTACAATTTATCCTAGTTATAAAACATTACGGATATTGAGGTGGCACCAAGGCCTAGTCACAAGGACATTTATAAATTATAAGCTAGGATTTCAGAGAATCAAAGCCTTGAGGTTTGAACCTAGTTCATTACCTTTTCCTGACAGGGAGTCATAGACCACCACTGCCTTTTGTCTTATATGACAATTAGTATGGCCCGTAGGCGCTACATCACTATTGGATGTTTAATAAGTTTGGCCCGTAGGCACTACATCACTAATGGATGGCTATTTTACTTGCAGGGAATTTTAAATAAATCCCAATTTTCAAATTTATTACCCGTAGGCATCAAGTCATTATCAGACTTGTATACAGATATAATCTGTAGATAATTTATAAAAAGAGTGGCTTGTGTGATTTTACAGGTCACGCTTAGCCAGGAGTGTTAACATGTTTACAGATGTTAACATAGATTTGAATCTTTTCAACCAGGTTTCTACCATATTGGCCAGGCCTTTTATTAAGACATTCAAGCTAGGTTTTACCTTACTAAGATTCTTGTTAAATGGCAAATCAAATAAAAATTGATATTTTCCATTTATTTAATATTCTTATTTAGAATGAAAGTCCAAACGTAATCATTCCATTATATAAAAGTAAAAGTATAAAGTTGCCCTAAGCGGGACTTGAAAGGAATAATGTTGTCCTTGTAGGGACTGAAAGATAATTATGTCCTTATAAGGACTAATAAGGAAACGATCTTCAGTAAAAGGAGTTTCCTCTTCCTTTTATTTATGAATGCCTTCTCCTTGGATGTTCGTTTCATTTTGGCCGCGGTACGAAGCTCAGCATCTCGGGCTCCGGTGTGGAGAACTCCTATTACGGCCTCTTCGCTTGGCGACGTATCCAATATAAAAATATTTGGAAGCAGTAAATTCCGGATTAGAATCGGGAGTATTCCTATGTTAAGTCTAGACTCAAGTATGTGCAATTGTGTCACTGAGATTAAACACATTAGGATAGTGTTTAATTCACTCAGCGTTGGCTCTGATACCAATCTGTCACACCCCGATCTCCACGTGTCCCCGGTGGGCCCGGTGTGGGGTATCGTGACGTAGTTGGCGTCATCATAGACAAACAACACAATATATAAATGCACAGCGGAAGCAAAAGATATATATATTACAATCCAAATATCAAGTAATATCAAGTATTACAACGGAAAGTAGAGGAATCCACAGGCGGATCTTAAAACTTAATTATTGTTCAACAGACTTTAGACGCCTAGAACTTGCAAGATTCCTTATTAACGCCCTGAGCAGCTTCCAGCCTATTACGTACTTGTACCTGTCACTTAGACTTTGGAAAATACGTCAGTTTTCACTGTTAAATACACTCAACTGACTCATTTGAAAAGAGTTTATGAAAATTGGTTTAGGCGCACACGGCACAAAACTATTTTGACACTTGATTAAGATGCACAAGGCAAGATTAATCTTTTATACTTGGGACAAACTATATCTCATGTTATCAGTTTTACATAACTTGCTCTACATACGGGGCCCGGTCCTATGCCGGTTCAAGATTAACCGACACACCACTATTCCCCTATTGGGAATCCCATATTGGGTATAATCAAATAATAAGCATAAAGCATCTGTCAGGTGTATGCCTACACCCCGTGCTTAGGTCGTGGCCATTGCAATTAATGAGTCAAGGATATCCAGGACACGGTCGCATTAACCCCCAATGTTTCAGTCAAGCAATACGAATTAAAACAGGTTATTTGAATTTCCCGACACATTGGTCTTCGAATCCCATACCTGACCATGCGGTATTTATATTACCGTATCCCAAGCCCGTAATAGGGAAAATAAGTTAAGAGTATTTACTTGAGCTAGCTCCTGTCTTAAATAGCAAGAATTATAATAACTCAGCCGTATTCACTTAAGTAAGCGTAGGTACAATTTACTGGAAGGCTCTAGTCTGGAACGATGGTATAAATAACCAATTAGAATACTAACGGGTCTTTAATTAAGTTTAAGCTTAGACCGGTTAGTTTTAAGGAATTATACGGTTCAAGCGCACGATTAAGCGAAGACCGGATAGAACGTGATTTAGACCCGACAAGCTTGAATACTTGTATAATATGGGTATACTAAATACATTCTGGATTTTGAGACAAAAAATGATAACGTTTGACCCGTTTCGGTCAATTTACGCAAACTAGTTACGTAAACCGAACCGAACGCAAAAAGGGCGTTACGGGTAGCCAAACGAGTCAAATGCAAGTTCCCTGAGATAATATGCTTTAATATGATATAATATCAGTAAGTTATGTTCTATACTGCCCGGAATAATTTTAAACTCAATTTATGCCTTAGGAGGGCATTTTGGTCATTTAAAAGATTGTAAAAGAGTCAAATTAGAAATCTGAGTTGCGGGTCTGTTCATACAGAAAATATACTTCATTTAATATATTATAACAGTAGGGTATGACCCATATACCAAACTTAACATTTAAAATCAAACTGTGCACCGTAGGGGTAATTTAGTAATTTCACAAGGGCTGAAAATGCCAAAACTGGAAATCTGAGTTCATATACTTATACTTACTGTTTTTATATGAAAATATACTAATTACATCAGTAGGTAAAAGTCTTATATGTTAAAAATAAGCATAACGCTTACTATGCGTTAAAAACGCTAATAATGCGATTTAAAGGCGTTTCCGGGTTTTCAAAGGAGAGCTGAGATTTTTATATTTCCAGAATACTTAAAATAATTTATTTAACACATAAAATCAGTAGAAAAAGGTTTCGGGTCAAAAGGATGTGTAAAACTCATTTTATGGCTTAAACGGTCAAAACCGACATATACCGAAATAACTTAGCGATCTAAGATACGATCAGCCAAAAATTAAATAAAAATCATCAAAAATCCCAAAATATTATATAACATCAGTGGGTAAAAAGTTTTGTATCAAAACGTGGCCAGAAATAGGTTATACGCGAAAAGGGCCGTTTATGTAACTTAAGGACATAGTTTTACGCTAATGGTCATAACTCAAAATCTGGACCACCAACTGATCCGAAATTTTCGGTGCAAGTTTATATATTAGAAATAAAGATTTCTACTTTTTCACTTTTCCAAAAATCACGTTTTATATCAAAAAGGGCAAATTAGTCAACTTTAAGCATAAATCGGAAACATGCAAATGAATCGGCTAAGCATAGACTCAAACAACAAAAATTCCAGAAAGTTATACATAAATAAAAATGGTCAAAAATACACTCTAATACAGATCTCAAACATGCATGCACGGATCCGAATCGATAGTCTACGAAAAAGTCGTTTTATAAGACTTTCGGTTCCGATCCGAGTTTATACTAAAGATTGTCGAGTTGATTATGATAAAACACATTCTTATATTCATTATAAGTTATTTTTGATGATCAAACTGATTGCATGTCATCTACATTACCATTTATGCTATATTTCGCAAAAACGATTTCTGTTGACTTTTTAAGAACATCTTTGACTCGACAAATAGCATGCTTAGAGTGGGAATCAGAGAATACCCTTTTGAGGGTTTGTTCCCCACATAAATACCAACTTATAAGTGGTTTCAATTTGAGAAATGACAAAGCCAATTTCGTTTAATCGAAAAGTCAAACTTTATGAACAACGGTTTGACTCTTAACTAATAATCTATGCTAGAACGGATTTGAGGATGATATGAATGCTTACAAAGGTCCTAATGAAGCCTAGAAAACACTTGGAGGCTGCCTTGACGATCAGATTGCTCCTGGAAATGCTTTGAGAGTTCTTGCAAGTTGTGGGTGTTCATGTTACTATCACAAGTGCCTCAAAAAGTGATGAATTGATCAGATTTATAAGGGAAATCAGATGTTGTGAGAGGTCTCTAGGTGTCTATACTTGCATGTCCATCCATTGGTGCACTTAGGAGGTGATATTAGCTGTTATGCACTCAAATTTCGGACCAAAACAGCAGCTGATCGCAAAAAGCTGCACCTGGGTTTTTTGGCAGCTCCAAACTTTGTTAATTATTGGCAGTTTTGGTCCCTGTCCTTGCACGCGAGGTTTTGGCTATGAATCTTGACTCGTAAACCCTCAAATCTGGTTGTTAAGAACCTTGGGACATTTACCAACATGGTAATGTCCTCGGATAACTTTGCGCTCACCCGAAAAGTCATGAAATTCGACGTTGACGCTTTTAACCCCTCAAGTACGGTTTTGGCCATAACTTTCTCATACGATAACGAAACTTCACGAAATTTTTACCACATATTCTAGTGAGTATATTTTAGCATTACAAAGCTTCGGGTCTGCCAAAAGTTCATTCAGAGGTATAAATTCAACATGTTGACACTTTTAGCCCCTCAAGTACGGTTTTGGCCATAACTTTCTCATACGGTAACGAAACTACGTGAAATTTTTACCACATATTCTAGTGAGTATATTTTAGCATTACAAAGCTTCGGGTCTGCCAAAAGTTCACTCAGAGGTATAAATTCAACATGTTGACACTTTTAGCCCCTATAGTTTGTAATTCCTCACTTTTGTGCAATTTCCGCTTCGTATGATCCATGATCCATCCGTTTAAGGTTATAAACATTATGTAGGGTTATTATGGAGTCTATTTAGCCATTGTTGACACTTTGGACCCTTATGTTCCATAGTTTCCACCGTTTGTCAACTTTAGTCCCTCTAAAGTTTGTTTTTGCATATGCAAAGTCTATGACACGTGTCAATACATCATTGGACGTAAATTTTCGAGGTGTTACATGAGTCCTCTTAGCCCGTTAGCCTTCAAAGCTCCCATCCATCTTGACATGATTCCTATACACTCATGTCATTACATTCACATTCTTATTAGCATATATGCTCATACATATGAACAACCATATCAAATTCACATCTAACATACGACCCACTTGAAGCATACTCCACATCATTAATTCATTTAAACAAGCATAAGGTATACTCGACATCATCCCTAGATAATCTTCACATGAATTATATCTATTTACCCATTACTTGCATACAATTTCACTTGTTATTGTCTTTTAGACATTTCATCAAACACTTGGTGTGCGTACTACCTCCTAAGCATAATGTACAAGTATTTCATGTTCTTCTTCCTAGTTATCACTTCCATTCATCAATACAAGTAAACATCATACAATTATATACCATACTCAATCTATATGCATGTACACATCACATACTACACATTTTCACAATCAATTTCATACCCTTTCATGAATTAGACATAAACCCACTTAGCTAGGTGTAGTAAATCATCAAAATACTCAATTTATAGCAATTTACTCAAAATCTTCACTTAGGGTTCGTTCCTAAGCAAGCATACATTGTCAATTTGGCCATAACCTAAACAATTCATACATAAATCACTACTTGTGATGTTCATCAAGATTTCTCAACTTCATTAAACATCAAAATTCAACATACCTTATGATCCCCTAACTTGGGTGATCGTTAATTCATGTTCCTTCTTGAATTTGAGCCTTGATTCATGCTTCAATTGGTTGATATATGATGAACTAGGGTTTGGCTCTCTAGAGCCTTCCCTGATCACGTACAGAACACACACGAAAATGTGTGTGTGTGTGTGTGTGTGTGTTATTTTCATTTAACATAACAACTTTCAAGTTAGCCCACTTTGGTCCCTCATGTTTCGTTTAAATCAAATAAGGCTACAACTCTCCGCTTACTACTAACGAGACCAATACTCAACTAGGTTAATTATTCCTAGCTAATCCTCATTTTTCAGGTTAACTTTTCTCATTAACGGTACGTTACCCATTTCTTAATAGTAACCAGGTCTAAATTACAAAACCCGTTTTTGGGGTGTTACAGTTGCTAGAAACAGTGAAAAATCGATAACATAAATGAGAATATTAGAAGAAGTGCCAATGTTATTGGCCTTATTCATCTTCAGCTTGGCTAGATATTGAGGGTAGTTTCCCTTCCAGTGCCCATTTGGTTACTTTTAAAGCACTAACGCTCCTAGGAGGGTGTGGTTTTGCAACATGCTTGTTGTTGGTGGCATTTCTAGCAGCAACAACAACTTTTCTCTTGCCTTTGCTCTTATGTTTCCTTTTCTTGTTATTGGACTTCTTAACACCACCAGACTTGACCATTAGAACTTGGTTGGTTTTGTGGAATAACCAAGTTTGTTCATTTGGCAATCTATCCTTTCATCTTTAGCACATGAGTACTGATACATGATCCTTCCAGCATTTTACAGCTTATGAGTTGTTTCATGGTGTCACATCGCTCCTGTCGGGCTTGTTTCTGGAACATGCTTTTTAGTTGCTGGATCATGTCATAAGCATCCTTATCTTCCATGTTCTTCTGAAGTTCAGGAGACATGGTGGCTTTCATAAGGCAGGCTACCTCAACGGCATCCTCGTTTTGTTTCTCCAGTGCCTTGCGAGCAGAATTACTTTCAGGCTCGGTAGGGAATGGGCCATCTAAGATATACAGCTTCTCCTTCATCTTGAGAACTATTCTCAGATTGCAGTGCCATTCGAGAAGGTTGGTGTTATTCAAATTTTTATTTCTTTTCCTTTTCAAGTATAGACTTGAATATGAAGGAGTTGTTTTCATTAGACATCTGTTATATAAGCAAGGTGATTTTAATTAGTATTTTCGATATATATCTCCTTATTTCGTGAGGTGAGACGATAAGGAATGAGAATCCGGTTAGAAGCTCTTTCTAAAGGCAGCTGGGGCACGCAATATTAGCAAGAGGTTCAAGCGGACCGACAACGATTGTCAATTGTGAGAAAAACAGAACTCCCGAGGTTTATGAGGCTACGAGGATAACCTATTGTCCTTGCGTTGATATGTTTGGCCTCATCTATGCCAATTTTGTTCTCAAGACAGCTGGCGCACGTATACAAGAGAAGAAAAGTAATATTTGTCCTAAAACGGTCACATGTGGAAGGGTCGGATGTGTCGACGAAGCCCTTGCACCTTGGAAGGATGAACTAGACACCAAGTGTCGTGCTGTGGCTCCAACACTGATGGTTCGCATTATGCCCCAAGTGTTACTAGTAGTAGGATGGCATAGACCATTGATTTTAATTTTTACCAAATAGGGTCGTTATAGTCAGTTTTAATTTAGATATTAAATTTGCGACATAACCAAAAGGACCACCTCTCGGGACAATTAGTTTTAGATAACCTATAAAACTAAGTTTGTCGCGACTTGGAATAACCAATTTTAAGTTAATATGAATTCTATTAGGTTAATAGTTTTGGAAAATTAAAACTAGTTTAATTTGCAAAACTTAATTGGTTATTGTTTGTTTCAAAAACAACCTTTGTTTTATAACAAAAAATTTAACAAGTTGTAAAAACAATTTAGAACTTGTTTTAGTGTGATTGTTTTAATATTTTAAAACTTCTTTTAAAATCATGTTGGTATTTAGGTTGGTTATGTTATAACAACTTATAAGATAAAAGCAACCACAATAGCAAGACAAATGTGTAATCCATATGGCCAAAAAAATTGTTCGATCTTACTAGTGCCTAATAGCAAGATCAAACGGGTCACGGGGTCACAACACACAAACAACCACAAGGATGGACTTTAGTGCATCCAGTCGTCTCGAGCAACTCCCACTGACTTCATGACTCCTGTTTAGCGTCCTTGGTTTTGTCTCCGGGTCTTCGTTTATTACAATATTTACAAAAATACAATAAAGGAAAGAACCCTATCTATTACAACTTTGAACCATCTCGGTGGCCAAAAGCATTAATAACAAAACCGAATAAAAATATACAACTACAAAACAAGGTCGGGCTAGATTTACACATCGCACAACAATCACAAAATAAACCGGGCAATGTTTTGGTCAAGCAAAACAAATAAAATATTGACCAAAATAAAAGTGCCCTTAAAAAATACTTAGATCAGAAACTTTAAATAAATAAAGTTTGTGTTCTAATTCCGGTTAAAAGGACCGGTACCGACTCGTATGTTGTAACCAAGGCTCTGATACCACTGTTGGGTGTCCATGATGATCGGTCAAAATTTTATTTATAAAAAAACCCGGTTCAATAAATAATAGAAAATTAATTAAGCGAGTTAATTAATAAAACGCGGCGGAAATATAAACAAGTGATCAACAAAACGAAACCCGACAGGATCCGGTTACATGCAAATACGAGCACAGTAAAAATATATTTAACTACCGATGAGAAAGATATACCTCGGTTAATGACTAACCGGTTGAGACACCGAGGTTCAACGAACAAGTGCCAGTGATACGAACTAACGAATGCGAGTGCGAACCCGTATAGCAGCGGCGGTGACCGGCGGCGAGCAGCAGCGACAACAGGGTGGGCTGGCGGCGTCCGGCAGGCGGCGGCAAGGCAGCGACGGCGGCCGATCCGGCGGCGGCTTCGGTGGCAGCGGCGGCCTATCCGGCGGCGGCTGTGGCTGGTTTGGGTGTATGAGAGTTTTTAAGTTCTTACATCTTTTGTTCATCTCTAGTTTAACAATGCAAGACCCAACATCTTAAAAGCCATGGAACCTTATGCATGCTTGCCTAGTGGCACACATGCATAGTGCATGTGTTGCAATTGGCCAAAGTGTTGGTGCGCGACAAGTGGCGGTAGGTGGGTGCATGTGCGACATGTGGCGCAGCAAAGGTGCATGCGCGACAAGTGGCGTAGGTGAGTATACCCGTCTCACCCGTTCCATGTACCCGTCTCTTAGTTAATACCCGTCTATCGTTCGTAATTACTAGTTAAACAGGTTAAGTGGATTTTTTGTTTGTTGCCCAAGGTGTAACTCTTACGGGTCAAGACCCGGTCGGCAGCGTTGACTTATCGAACCGGACATAATATCCAACAAATATAACATGAATACGCGAACCAAAGTTGATATAAGACCACCGTGTTTTGTAATTACTAGCTTGCTATATACGTAAGTGATTTGTGGTTCTCATAAACTGTTAAAACATACAAACCCACCTAATTCGAAGCAAGTCAATCGGTTTGGCGGGGATCTATTCATCCAAATGATTTGGTGTTTGTGGGTTTAGAACTTGAAACATACCATGTGAATTGAACTTGTGGTTTAACTTCAGTCATTTACATATCTTTCTAAGTTTTGAAATTTGTTGTTGTAAATGTATTATAACATCATCACCATCTTAACCCCTAAACCCTACCACCACAAACTTGCCACCGCAACACCACCCCACAACACTACCACCACTACAGCATGACCACCAACGCTACAGTATTCAACTTTGTAACCATATCTTTCTTTATCTCACCTCTCTCTCTCTTTCTCTCGGAACCCTAAACTCTTCATATCTCTGTAGGATCACCGTTACAACACCACCACCGTGACCTTTTCCTTAATCTATCTTAAAATCCATATCCACCGCTTCCGACAACCATCAACACATGACAACCGCAACCACCACGACAACCATCCCCACAATCCACTACATCTGTCACACCCCAACCGATGGCGAAAATATCGGAGTGAGACGAAAACGAGATTGCAAGAGACTTCATACACTACTTGTGACAATATTTAATAAATAAAAATTTCATTTCATTACTAAATCAAGTACAGGGTTCGAAAGAAAATTACAACAACATATCAAGAAACAAAATATAACATAAGTACTAAAATTGAAAGGTGCGTTTCTAGTCTTCCTATTAGATTTCATCATCATCATCAATTTCCTGCAATACGTGTTAAAGTATAGATCAATACAAAAGTATTGGCAAGCATACAAGTTAAAATACTAGCATAAGTATAAAAGTTTAAACGAACCCACATGGCAAAATTCGGATACTAAGAACCTAACATGGCAATACTATCATGCAACTATAATTGTTAACCCAAAGATTCCCGCTAGCGTAATCCTATCATAGCAATGATAAGACCGTTTTGTTTACTTAACATAACCTCAAGAATATGGGCGGTGCGTTAATTCTATAGCGCTATACATGTTAAGGGAGGCTCGTACAAAGTTAATGACAAGAATAAAGCAACAAGTATCATGTATAAGTTCAAGTATATCGTATCAAGCATACATATTGGATTGTTTGTTTGTAAGCATGTTTATAAGTGTATGTGTGCGTTTTTGATAAGTTACACGTATTGCACCCAAAAGTGTTAAACTAAGAAGGGGTCATGTATACTCACAGTTTGCAAGCTTTCCAAGTTAAACCGTGAAGTTGATAAGTTGTTGGAGATGGAAACACCGAAGTTACCCTACATGGGGAAAACGAAGGTGTGTGAGTATTCGGAGTTGGAGGATAGTTCGGATTTGGAATTAAGTGTAAAAGTATATGTATTCGAAATTATATCTTGTTTTGAACACTTGTTTTGACACTATGTTTTATGTTATTTCATGGGTCCTAACTTACCCATTAGAATCAATGACGAGGAACAAAAGACAAAGATAATATAGCCTAACTTCATAACATCTAACCATAATTCGGCTAGTATTATAAATTCGGCTATATATATATATATATATATATATGTATATATATATATATTATAAGTTATGTAATATAGTCCATCATATATTATCATAGAATTCATGTAAGTCAAGCATGGGAGCTATGTATACCTTTTTATATGATTCACCAAAGCACAAAGTTCACTAACATAGTTGGTAAACCCGGTTGGTCATAATGATAAGAAAATACAACTAACTACCTAGTTTCAAACTTTATTAATACTCACTTCAAGTACTAGTGGGAATGTCCGCGCGTTGCAGCGGGTGTCCCGAATGATTTCATATTCAATTTGTTCTTTCAGTTATATACGTATAACTGAAAATGAGGCACTATGAATTATATATTAAAGATTAAGAGATGCTGACTTTGCTAAAGATGAAAAATAAACTACTTTATTTGGCGAGCGTCAATGTCTCGTATCCCGACTTTGCTAAAGATGATGCCGCTAATTCATGTCGGCTATTGATCAAAATGCTGATGCTAATACACGCGTCGCCGCTAATGCTCTTGAGTCTTGCCGGAAAATTTGCAGGGAAGATCCTCGGAGATTATACAAGCCATTTTCAAATTACATAACTTGTCGAACTAAGAATCTGTATATCAAAAACTCAAACAAAGGATTCTCATATCCGCTAATAACTTGTCGGAACTAGTAAATTTGAAGATTACATAACTTCTCATTCAAATCTCATATCAAAAATGGATTCTACGTAAAATTACACTATTCATTTTCTAAATAATAAAACAAAACTGGTCGGAGCTTGAGCTTGAGCTTGTCGACATTACGACGTTACAGTGGTGCTTGATAGAGCTTGTCGGCGGTAACGGAGGTTGTCGTTGGTAAGGTACGGAGCTTGAGCTTGTCCCCTTTGAAGGATAGTGGTCGTTATTGGTGTCACCGGTATTACTATCAAAATCGCTAAATTTAAAATACCACATAACCCAAAGCATCATGTTAACCAAACAGGGTTATAACTCATTAGAATCTTCAAGGCATTCTCCTTCATTCCAACATCAGTAACTATGGGACAGTGGGCCTTCATTTTAAGTCTTCCTTCATCAATATTCTGAAAAAATAAATATTTAGAAAGATTACTGTGACCATAGTTTAAATCGATAACTAATATAAGCCCACGAAAAAAAACATAAAACAAACCTTTGTAACATGAGTCATAGCATCAAGAATCTCATGGCAGTTACTTTGGCTCAAGTAAACCGCCATTCTTTCTCTCAAGTCATCCAAGCTAAAAACATCTCCAAGTGAAACCTTCAAATGGGAATACATTGAACCAGAGAATTTATTTTCCTTTTTACCTTTATCAACCCATAAAATATCCTTCCTACGCTTGGGCCCACGCCACTCTCGGTCAATGTCCACTCCACCATGAGACACACTATCACTCTTTGCACCCAGAAACACCCCATCCGATGACACATGAGACGATTCTTCGCTAATAAATGTCGATACCTCAACTCTACAATACCTAAAAGTTTACTTAATAAGTCAAATAAAAACTAATGACAAAGAAATCAAAGTTTTAGGGATGCAATATTGAATAATCATAATTAGCTAATTACTTGCAAATAATAGGTGTTACATGTGTTACTGATAGAGATGATTTTTCGGGAACTCGAGGTTAAAGTAAGCGACAGATAAACTAAGTTATGTAAGTAACTTTACTAAAGGTTTCATCATCTGATTAAAACTGATTATTTTATGCCTATATGATAAGATAATCTATGAATATACAACTAATCAAATCTTTTTCACATAAATCTAAAGAAAATGATTCACCTTTAAGGAGTCCACATCTGTATTCCAATACCTGACCCAAGGCTGCGAGAACCTCCATCACCATCACCGCCAGCGAGTTCCATCTCTATCTCCTCCTTATGCCGCTGCTCGATCATTTTCCGCTTGCAATGTCTCCGCCAAGCGGCCTGAATGAAACACACCGCCCATGTCCGCCACTGCTACGAGTAGAATTTGAAGGTGTGTTGCACCTGTAGGCTGTGCAGCCGCTCGAACTGGCCAATTGGATTATTTATCTTGTCCACGATCCTGTCATAGTTCATAAAAATGGGTCAAGTAACGAATATTAGCTAAAAGGAATTAAGTAGAACGTGTCAAACAAGTCATAGTCAGCCAAAGATGCTTTTTTATTTTCTTACCAATCACAGAGTCTAGAATAAACTATTTTTGCCAATGCATCACGACTCAAGGCTGCAGCCGCTGGATCCAGTGGTTTTGTAATATTTCCGTCTGGAGTTATCTTTTAGACATCGGTTATTTACCCAGATGGTAATTCAATACGTTTACTTTTGAGTGAGTTTACTTTTTCAAACTGGTCAACCCGTTTCATCATATTTGTTACCTGCTCATCTTGGTTGATTCCCACAACATCCATAGCATTTCGTGTTTCCAAATACTCTCTTCCATCGTCTATATTCACTACTTCATAGCAATTAGTCTGATTCAAATAATGAGACGTTCTCGGGTCTCCTAATTTGAACCTCTTGACATCCTAAAAAATAAAAATCGTATCTATACGTAAAAACCAGAGTCCACTCGAGACAATATTTTCAATAACCGAATTCACAAGTATTTCTAAAAAAAAGAAGTCACCTCGGGGGGTGCTGCACAGAGCATGTAAAAACAATGGTAGTTCTTTTCATGATCCGACACTGGCGAACTCGTGATCTCTCTAGAAGGTAAGTTCTAACCGCAGCTCCGGATATCTTCCCTTGCTTGTCGAATTGGATCTCTACAAATTTACCATAACGACTGGTACAAACACAAAGTCGTGTGAACTTTCCTGTAAATTAACTTTTAATTTACTAAACAAATGTATGTAAATGTGTTATTAAGCGGACTTTTAACGTGGAATTGCTGTTCTTCACCGTTTTCGCATTCCCAAAGGCTTCCAGAACTGGATTTGACTGTTAAATAATGTCATTAGTATCTATAAATTTTATAAAATAATCATTAATATTATTTATCACTCACCTCTAGAACTTGTTGTTCAACTGTTCTTCCTTCTGTACCTGATCGACCTCCCATGAACGCAAGATACAAAGAACAACAAATAAAATTCCAACTTAAGCACACAGTTATCACTATCTTTAATACCCACAAAACAAAAACACAATAAAAACCAATAATCACTACCAGATTGGCACTCCCCCTTTTCAAGATTTGCAAACCAAACACCCCAATATTCCGATCAAAACAATAACTTTCATCCAACCCAACTAAAGATATGAATCATCAACTCAAACCCATATGATAACACAACAAGAACAACACATCATGATTAGTAAAGATATGTGAAAAAACTCATAAAGAATCAAACTCAAATTCCAATTCAAAATTCAAGATTCAAGTTAAGATAATTGTAGAAAGAAAATTATAACATACAATTGTTGAAATTGTAGTCATGTTGAAGTGTTTCTTACCCTAGGGTTGTTGCTTGGATGACTATTGCAGTTATTATCGATACCATTGTGGTATTAAAGACATCGGAGTGATAGTCTGAAACTGCATCGCACCTCCACCGATTTCCAATGATAGCGACTCCAACCGCCATCGGTGACAGTATATCAACGAATCTGGATATAAACCCTGCAAACTTTTTCTCTAAATCAGTGTTGTTGAAACTTTGTGTCGCTCCGACATTCAAAATTAGTGAGATGCGTCTTGTGTGTTTCAACCATGATGAACTTAAGATGAAATTGAAACACACGATGCTTCATCTTGCAACCTGGAGACTCCCATCATTATTTGCATTCAATCTGCCTTTCTATCTTCACGTCTCAATTGCAAGAGGATTCATTTATAATTGGATATTAGGGTTCATGGGTGAAATCCCTAGCCAAGCGTCTTAAAAGGCTGATGAACTTCCACTTCTACAAGCTTGCAGTCGCTTGTACATACTTCTTAAAAATGTGTACCCCTGGTCAAATTACAATATTGTACATCACTTCTCCTTTTTATAGTATTATAGATAAAAACAATTATAAAAAATTACTAATAGCTATGTTCTGCACGTTTTTTTTCACTCTATACGAAAAATATGTATAAATTTGTTGGACAATAACCTTGGTAGGGGCAGTGAATTTTTAGGCAAAATAATTGGCGCGGACGGACCTAAATAATTTTAAAAATTTCGGACGATAAATCAGAAAAATTACACTACTAGTTGAAATGTTGGCGGGGGCGGGTGCACCCCATTACCCCTTAAAAGGTGCGCCCCTGTTAGGGATGTGCATGGGTCGGTTTGGGTCGGTTTTGACCAAAAACCATAATCATAACCGCGATGTCGGTTATTGGATAACCATAACCATAACCGATCAGTTATGGTGGTTATGGTTATTCGGTTTTGATGGTTATAGCGGGTCCGTTATGGGTGGTTAACCGTGTATTTAGCTTAGCTAAAAATAGCTTAATTTTTTTTAACATGGAACAAATTGTTATTGCATATTTGTATATATTAGTATATTACATAGTATTAAAAAATATATATAATCTATAATATTAGTACCAATTATTATCGAATATTCAAATAAAGTGATATGATACATTCCTTAAATTCAAATAAACATTCAACCAAAACCACAAAAGGATATGAAAAACCCATAAGTACTAAAAATCTTCAGTAAAAAACATAAAATATTAAAAATATGGTGAAAAGTCCTAAATCCTACAAAGATTTATTACATGTCGGTTCGGTTTGGTTATGGTGGGTATAGAAAAAATGATAACCATAACTGACCCGCTACTTTCGGTTTTCAAAAAAACCATTAACCAACCCACCGGTTTTTTATTTAGTTCGGTTTTGTCTGTTAATTCGGTTATGGTTCGGTTAATTCGGTTTTTTGCACATCCCTAGCCCCTGTAGATAAGGCCAACAATTTCCGATTTGTTTAAGATATGATAAGAGATGTTGAAGGAAATTTACACTATGTAATTTTATACCTTTCAAAAAATAATTAAAATTAAGAGGCAAGGTTTCATCATCTATCTTTCTTGGTAAAAAACATAAAATTGTGTTATACACATAAGTTATAAAGTAATTAATTAAATCGTATTCATGTTTGATACTTGAGTTAATCGCCTTGTCAGCCTGTTATATCAGCCATACATTTACGTTGAGTCCTAGAATTTCGATCAATATGGAAAACTCCTTTTAAGTCAACTAGCTTATGGTCAAGAGCAAATGGAAACGCCAATGTCCTACGTGTGTTTCACCACTTGCAAAATAATAATTAAAAAAACCTCTAAAACGAAGTGGAAGTTCTAAATTCTCGATGGCAATCAGCCAAACATTTCTTTCATCACATATTATTTCATTTTTCAAAAATGACAACCAAGTTAATGGACTAGAGGAATGTTTATATAACAGGTATACTATGTGCAAGTATGTATATATATGTAAACATGTAGTCATGTACCTAATTTATACACATATAGTCATATGCATAATACACATAAATGAATATAAGGTATAGTATGTGTATATAAATTAGGGTTGGCAACCTAGGCACGGGCCTAGGGTCACCAAAAATTTAGGCCCTCCAAGTTTTTAGAAAGTTTTTATATATAATATACTAGTTTACAACCTTGTGTATTGCACTGACGAAAAATATAAATTATAAACTTGTATATAATCCTTATTAATGAAATGACTTATTTAGATAAATTAGTAAAACAAAAGAATAATTATATTTTCGTTACTTGTACATGTGATTTGATACTTTATTAGTAATTATTGTTTATATCCAAATAATATATTTTATCTTAACAAATTTATATGGTTAGGGTAAAATGAAAACTTCTACAAGTTGTGAGAATTTAGAGAACTCAACCTTACAAAAGGTCTTTTGAATTTTTTACAGAGGGTGTGAATGAGCGGTTAGATACTCAAGGTGTTAAACCTTTTGATTTTGGATTCAAGTGGTTAAAACCACTAAAACATAGGGACTCAAAAAGTAATTTACTATTAATTAAATTTGAAATTATACGTTTGATCTCTAACTATATTAAATAATATTATACTAGGTTATAACCCCGTGTATTACACGGGTTAAATAAATAAATTTTATATACTAAATAATAAAACAATATGTCTTTAAAAACCTTCTTTATTGCACGAGTTGAATAAATATAATTTTATATATTAAATAATAAAAAGTGATATCTATAAGAACAATATTGTATGGAATGAATAACTGTAATTTCATATACCAAATAAAAAAGTTATATCTTTAAAATCACGTGTATTACACGAGCTGAATAGATGTAATATTTTTTTACCAAATAATAAAATAATACATCTTTAAAAAAATTCATTTATTACACGGGTTGAATAAATGTAATTTTATATACCAAATAATAAAAAATTACATCTTTAAAAATATGCGTATTACACGGTTTGAATAAATGTAATTTTCTGTACTAAATAATAAAAATATATATATACCCTAAAAAAACCTCGTATATTGTACGATTTGAATAAATCTAATTTTATACATCAAATAATAAAATTATGATTTTGGCCCCCGTAGTTATATCATTTTTACCGTTTTAGCCTAAAAAGGAACTTTTTAACATCTAAGCCCCGAACGTCTTTTTTCTAACCTTTTTGGCCCCTAACGTCTTTTTTTAACCCTTTTGGCCCCTAACATTTAATGGATGGGGTTAGTGGTAGGGGCCAAAAAGATTAGAAAAAAAGACGTTGATGACTCAAATGTTAAAAAATTCTTTTTTGGCTAAAAGGGTAAAAGTGATATAACCACAGGGGCCAAAATCATAATTTACTCTAAATAATATTATAAATGAGAAGAAAATTAAACTAAATAATAATTATCCATAAGATATTAAACTAAATAATATATGAGAAGAAGATTAAACTAAGTAATAATTATCCATAAGATATTAAACTAAATAATATTTAATAGGATTATCTATAATTAATTAGAAAATATTAAACTAAAATAATAATTATCTATA
This sequence comes from Helianthus annuus, assembly GCF_002127325.2. NCBI lineage: Eukaryota > Viridiplantae > Streptophyta > Magnoliopsida > Asterales > Asteraceae > Helianthus > Helianthus annuus. The sequence continues at coordinate 132,286,268 of NC_035433.2, read as the reverse complement.
AGAGATGTTCTAATATAATGACAAGTGTCCCTAAAGTGGTTTCTTTTATTATATAGTATAGAAGATTATAAGATACATTTATATTTGTTATAGATAATTGTTAATTAAATTTAAATTTATACGTTTGTCTCTAACTATATTAATTAATATTATATTATATTTTGTGTATAAAATTAAGAGTTAAATGCTTGGTTGGTCCCTGTGGTTTGCAAATATTGCAGACTTGGTCCTAGTGGTTTACTAATTACACGCGTGGTCCCAGTGGTTGCAAATTTTGCACTCGGGTGGTCCTTATCACTAACCTAAGTTAAATATTTCAGTTAAGTTTGTGTAAAATGTCTATAATACCCTAAGGTTAAAAAACAAATAGAAATAAGTGGGGCCCATCCCCATCCCACCCTTCTTTTTCCCCACTCCAGCCTTCAAGAACAACCCACCACCACCATCTCCTTAAACCACTACCCACCACCGTGCATCATCATCATAATCTTCCTAAACCACCATCACCATCTCCTTGACACAGTATCATCATCCTAACTAGACTGGAACTTGTGGTGCATTAGCCACTAAACCGCCATCAGAGTAAAAAAGGGCACAGGAAAAATCAAGCCTTTTGAATACCGACAATTGCACAACATCCGGTAACTGCAGTAACCGCCTCAAATCGAACGGGACTAAACCTCATTTGACAATCGGAACTGATAACGGTTCTCAATCAGATTCTGACTTGTCATCGATCAAGAATTTTAGTAATCCGGTGAGTTCCGATCGTGTGAAACCGGAGAAACCGTTCACTCTTGATCTGGATCTGAAGTCGCTTGAATGTAGTTTTTGTTTAACTTGTTGGAAAATAAGTGAAAATAGCATTTTTCACAAATATAGGAAAATGATTTTTTCCTATTTTGGACTAGAAATAAATATAATAAAATGAGCGGGTTTTATGTATTTATTTGTGGGTTTGTGTTCTATGTTGGAAGAGCTTCGCAACGAACTAAACCGCGTCCAAAACCGAGCTAAGATGAATGAGATATCGATGCTCAAAGTTGGGTGTTTGGAACATTCAATGTTGAAACTAAAGGGAAAGTAGCACCTTGTCCCACATAGGAGGAGAGATGGAACTTAAATGGGTATTTAAGGTGGAACTCTCCATCCTTATTGTTTCATGGAAGCACACACTAGTGTCCTCGCGAAGGGTGCGGAGCACCCTAACTCGCACTCGCACTCGCACACGCTCGCGCGCGCGCGCGTGGCGTGGGCGATGAGGCGCAATGTGGCGCTTTGATGGCGCACTTTGCACTTCGCACGCTCGCATCGCCGCGAGCCGCTTGAGAGCCGCCTTTGTATTTTTGACCGCGCGCGCGTGGTGAAGCACAAGGGTTGCAAGGACCAAGTGGTAGGTGATGCGGTGCATGACGTGGCAGTCATGCGCGCGCGGGTACACGAGGCGCGCGGTTCGGAGCATGGTGCATGGGTCCTACTGTGCCGTGTGCGGCGCACCAGAGTGAGCCAATACGGCGCGACTGTGTGGCGCGCACGTATAGACTCACAAGGTGACGTGGCGCACGCCGCATGGACGGACTTGAGCTGCACCGCCGCACGCCGCATGGACAGACTTGAGCCGCACGGCAGTGAGCCAAGAGGCCGCACGCCGCATGGCAGTGAGCCAAGAGGCCGCACGCCGCATGGGCGCGCGCGCGCGCAGAAGCTTCCAGCATTGAATGACAGGGCAGTTTCAGTCCAGCTTCGTAACTGACGAGTTAATAGGCTTTGACTGAGAGCCGCCTTTGTATTTTTGACCGCGCGCGCATGGACAGACTTGAGCCGCACCGCCGCACGCCGCACGGCAGTGAGCCAAGAGGCCGCACGCCGCACGGCAGTGAGCCAAGAGGCCGCACGCCGCATGGCGCACCGCGCATGGGCGCGCGCGCGCGCAGAAGCTTCCAGCATTGAATGACAGGGCAGTTTCAGTCCAGCTTCGTAACTGACGAGTTAATAGGCTTTGACTGAGAATTAAATGACGTATTAAATTGCATTGAAGACGTTTAATGCAATTTAAACCTCTCATTTAATTCATTTTGACTGTTTCAACCTAGGAGCTGTATAAATACAGCTCCATACCCACTTCAGAAGGACACCAGCAACACAACAGTAATCCAAACTTTCTCTCTAGAATTTTTTCTTGCAGCTTTCAAGGTAACCTTCGGGTTGTAGGCGAACTCCGGCAGTACTACTGCTCCGGCTGTTGTACCCTGGGAAACAAAACGAGTACTCTTGGGAGACTCGGAATTTGTTTTAAGGGAAGCGTGTGTTCACGTGCCTCAGCCACTCTGCTTCTACTCCATTTCTTGTATTTTGGCTTATTTCAGTTGTAATAGTAATAGTATTTCAGCTTTCTTATTTCTTTGTACTGTAATCAATTAAATAAAATTTGTTTTATTTTAATTATTTACACGAACGGTTCCTACAATCTTAAAACAAATTTTTAAAACCGTTCGTGTAATCAAAACCATTCTGTTTGTGATTCAAACCAGTTTTGATTTCACTCAGTTTGTGTTTTAAAAACAGATTTTTTTTAGTTTTCATCTTCAAAGGTGCGACTTTGGTTGAAAACTATTTTTGGTTACATTCGAACTTGTCCTAAATTTGCTAAAACTTTCTGATTTGGTCTTCAAAGTTGGACTTAGAAGCCAATCAGTAAGTTCTAAAAATTATAAAATTTTCTGTTTTTGGTCTTCAAAGTTGGACTTAGAAGCCTAAACAGTAAATTTGTGGTAAAAAAATTAAAATTTAATTGTTTAATTCTGGTTTTGCGTAAATCAGAATATTTTTGACTAAACTTTTAAAATTTTAATTTTTTCAGAATGTCGACCTCAAACAACAACAATACGAATGTTGTAGTTGGAACCCCTGCCAACACTGTGGGAGCGTCCACTGTGGCAAATCATGCTGAAAGACCTGAGAAGTTCTCGGGTCTACACTTCAAGCGGTGGCAACAGAAGATGTTCTTCTACTTGACCACCATGAACCTTGCGAGGTTCTTGACGGAAACCGCTCCCCAACCTGCGGAAGGGGAGACCGACGCTCAGGCTCTGAGCGCGGTAGATGCGTGGAAGCATTCGGATTTCATATGTCGAGGCTATGTACTCAACGGTCTCTCGGATGCTTTGTATAATGTGTACTATAATATCAAGACTTCCAAAGAATTGTGGGAGTCTTTGGAGAAAAAGTACAAAACGGAGGATGCGGGAACAAAGAAATTTGTTGTCGCCCGTTTCTTGGACTTCAAAATGGTTGATAACAAGCCGGTTATGAACCAAGTCCAAGAGTTGCAAATTATACTAAATGACATCCATGCCGAGGGAATGGTACTTAGCGAGACATTTCAAGTGGCAGCCATGATTGAGAAATTACCTCCTGCTTGGTTGGATTTTAAGAATTATCTTAAACACAAGCGGAAGGAAATGTCGGTGGAGGACCTTGTTCTTCGTCTTCGTATAGAAGAGGAGAATAGGATCGCCCTAAAAAACAGCCTTGTGCAGCCTAGTGCTAGTGCAAACGTGGTTGAGCATGGGCAATCCTCTAAAGGCACAAAGGGCAAGGGGAAAAAGGACAAAGGGAAAGGGAAAGCAAAGGCTAGCAACCTTGGACCGAAGAAAGGGGTTGTGAAAAAGAAACCTCAAACGTTCCAAGGGACTTGTTACAACTGTGACGAGCCGGGGCATCGGGCTAACCAATGCAAGAAACCAAAGCGTGAGCGTGCGCACATGGTGAATGAAGACGGAATGCCTTTGGTGGCAATGATTTCCGACAAAAGCGCAATGATGGATGAGGTCAATACGGTGACCAATACTCCAAAAGGTTGGTGGGTTGATACGGGTGCGACCCGTCACGTTTGTGCAGACAAAAGTCTCTTTACCACCTTCAAGGCGCTTTCTGGAGAAGAGAAGCTGTATATGGGAAATGCAGCCACCGCTGACATCATGGGTGAAGGAACGGTGATCTTGAAGTGGACTTCAGGGAAGGAGCTCACTCTAAGCAACGTGTTGTATGTCCCAGACTTGCGCAAGAATCTAGTCTCGGGATGGTTGCTTAACAAGTTTGGATTTCGTTTAGTTTTTGAGAGCGATCAATTTGTACTAACTAAACGAGGAACGTATGTAGGCAAGGGTTATGCCCAAAATGGAATGTTCAAATTGAATGTAATGGCTGTCAAGAACATGAATAAAATTGCTACTACTTCTACTTATATGCTTGAGTTTTCTGAATCGAATAAATGGCATGGTAGATTAGGTCACGTAAATTTTAATTCAATACGCCGTTTAATCAATTTAAATTGTATACCAACATTCCATATTGATTCACACTATAAATGTGAAACATGCGTTGAATCCAAACTTACAAGAACATCATCGAAATCGGTTGAACGAATAACCGAACCCCTTGATTTAATTCACACTGATATTTGTGATTTAAAAGTGGTACCCACAAGAGGTGGAAATAAGTACTTCATCACGTTTATTGACGATAGTACTAAATATTGCTATGTATATTTACTAAAAAGTAAAGATGAAGCAATAACTAAATTTATCTTGTATAAAAATGAAGTTGAGAATCAACTTCAAAAGAAGATAAAAGCTTTGCGAAGCGATCGAGGAGGCGAATATGTTGCACCTTTTGCCGAGTTATGCGCAAAAAGTGGCATTGTACATGAGTGTACACCTCCTTACTCTCCACAATCAAATGGCGTGGCGGAACGAAAGAACCGCACATTGAAAGAAATGATGAACGCCATGTTGATAAGTTCTGGGGTGAGCCACGAACTGTGGGGGGAAGCCATTCTCTCGGCTAACTATCTTTTGAACAGGATACCACTCAAAAAGAGAGACGAAACTCCATATGAGTTATGGAAAAGGAAGAAACCTTCATACAAATACTTGAAAGTGTGGGGGTGCCTAGCAAAGGTGACTGTACCACCTCCTAAGGCTCTTAGGATAGGACCCAAAACTGTTGATTGCATATTTATTGGGTATGCACATCAAAGTAGTGCACATCGCTTTCTTGTACATGAGTCCAAGAATCCTGATGTACACGTAAACACTATTATGGAGGTGAATTCTAACGTTGTGTCTTACTTTGAAAATGTGTTTCCTTTGAGAAGACAAACACATGCAACGTCATCAACACCCAATTTTGAAGTAGGTGAAAGTTCATCTACACCAGTTGATGAGGTGGTTCATGATAAGACACATGAACAACCTGAGGTTGAAGAAACCGATCGTAGGCGAAGTAAAAGGCCAAGGGTTGAAAAATCCTTCGGTCCAGACTTCGTTAGCTATATGGTTGAGGGCGAGCCCAATACATATCGCGAAGCGGTCTCCTCTTCAGAAGGACCTCAATGGAAAGAAGCAATAAGAAATGAAATAGATTCTATATTGCAAAATCATACTTGGGAGTTAGTAGATCTTCCACCTGGTTGCAAACCACTTGGATATCGTTGGATATTCAAAAGGAAGATGAAAACTGATGGAAGTATTGATAAGTACAAGGCTAGGTTGGTGATTAAAGGATTTAGACAAAAGGAAGGTCTAGATTACTTTGATACCTACTCGCCTGTGACGCGCATAACCTCGATTAGATTGGTTCTTGCTATAGCGGCTTTAAGAAATTTGGAAGTTCACCAAATGGACGTTAAAACCGCATTTCTAAATGGCGATTTAGAAGAAGAAATTTACATGGAGCAACCTGAAGGTTTCTCCGCCCCAGGTCAAGAGGGTAAAGTATGTAAACTCGTCAAGTCTTTGTATGGCTTGAAGCAAGCACCAAAACAATGGCACCAAAAGTTTGATCATGTCATGATTGACAATGGTTTCAAAATAAATGAGTGCGACAAATGTGTTTACTTCAAAGACACAAATGAAGGTTATGTCATCTTATGCCTTTATGTAGACGATATGCTTATCATTGGGAGTAATGATAAAATTATCAAAGCTACTAAAAGCATGTTGAAAGCGAGATTTGACATGAAAGACATGGGTTTAGCGGATGTGATTCTTGGAGTAAAGATCATAAGAACCCAAGAAGGTCTTGTCTTAAGTCAATCTCACTATGTGGATAAAATTCTTGAAAAATTCAACTCGGGAGATACGAGTGTCGCTCGAACTCCAGTTGATACCTCCCAACATCTCAAGAAGAATAAAGGAGATGGAGTTGCTCAGTTAGAGTATTCAAGAATTATAGGTAGTCTAATGTATCTAATGACATGTACTAGACCCGACTTGGCTTACGCGGTGAGTAGGCTAAGTAGATACACCAGCAATCCGTGCGCGGATCATTGGAAGGCTATCACGAGGGTGCTTAGATACATACGATACACAAGAGACTATGGACTGCATTATACCCGACAACCAGCAGTGATCGAAGGATACACTGATGCAAACTGGATATCGGATAATAAAGATTCCAAATCAACAAGTGGTTACGTGTTTACACTTGGAGGAGCTGCTATTGCTTGGAAGTCTTCTAAGCAAACAGTCATAGCGAGATCCACAATGGAATCTGAATTTATCGCCTTGGATAAGTCAGGCGAGGAGGCGGAATGGCTACGTCAATTCGTGGAAGATATTCCAAGATGGCCAAAGCCTTTGCCAGCCATATGTGTACATTGTGATAGCCAATCAGCGATTGGTAGAGCTCAAAGCTTGATGTACAATGGCAGATCAAGGCATATGCGACGTAGACATAACACGATACGACAACTACTCTCAACGGGTGTTATCACAATTGATTATGTGAGATCAGCGGATAACATTGCGGACCCGTTTACAAAAGGCTTAAGCAGAGAGTTAGTAGAAACGTCGTCAAGAGGAATGGGACTAAAGCCCGTGGTTAATGGGAATATGAGGGAAACCTAACTTAGTTGACTGGAGATCCCAAGATCTAAGTTCAATAGGACAACTTAATCATATTACCAGAACGGAGTCACTGTGGGGGAGTACCCCAAACTACATAAAAGGGAGTTACATATACTTCCTAGTCCATTCCAATCAGTGACATGAAGTGAGGTTAAGCATATTAAGGTTAATGATTTCGGGAAATCAAATAACCATGATGCTTTTAATGATTCATGGGAATCACCTATGTTAGAGAGAAGTGGGGTCGCTTCAAATGGATTTGTGGGGTGCGCAAATCCTAGAGCTCTCGCAGAACCAGGCTAGTGTTCCAGGACCATAATAGGACACGACAATGAGGAGTTGGCCAAACCAGGGAGAGTATTGTGTGAAGTGTATTGTCGTTTACACAAATGGGGGTATGTTCAAGGACATCGCGTCTACATATCGCTAGTAAGCTAAGTGCGCTTCACAAAAGAAGGTTCAAAGGCTTCAACCTACCTATCTTGCAATACTCAACTGTCGAAGTTTATCGTTGAAAAGTGTAAGGAAAAGATCCATTTCCATACATGTGGGGGATTGTTGGAAATTTGATGAAAATAGCATTTTTCATGTGGGGGATTGTTGGAAAATAAGTGAAAATAGCATTTTTCACAAATATAGGAAAATGATTTTTTCCTATTTTGGACTAGAAATAAATATAATAAAATGAGCGGGTTTTATGTATTTATTTGTGGGTTTGTGTTCTATGTTGGAAGAGCTTCGCAACGAACTAAACCGCGTCCAAAACCGAGCTAAGATGAATGAGATATCGATGCTCAAAGTTGGGTGTTTGGAACATTCAATGTTGAAACTAAAGGGAAAGTAGCACCTTGTCCCACATAGGAGGAGAGATGGAACTTAAATGGGTATTTAAGGTGGAACTCTCCATCCTTATTGTTTCATGGAAGCACACACTAGTGTCCTCGCGAAGGGTGCGGAGCACCCTAACTCGCACTCGCACTCGCACACGCTCGCGCGCGCGCGCGTGGCGTGGGCGATGAGGCGCAATGTGGCGCTTTGATGGCGCACTTTGCACTTCGCACGCTCGCATCGCCGCGAGCCGCTTGAGAGCCGCCTTTGTATTTTTGACCGCGCGCGCGTGGTGAAGCACAAGGGTTGCAAGGACCAAGTGGTAGGTGATGCGGTGCATGACGTGGCAGTCATGCGCGCGCGGGTACACGAGGCGCGCGGTTCGGAGCATGGTGCATGGGTCCTACTGTGCCGTGTGCGGCGCACCAGAGTGAGCCAATACGGCGCGACTGTGTGGCGCGCACGTATAGACTCACAAGGTGACGTGGCGCACGCCGCATGGACGGACTTGAGCTGCACCGCCGCACGCCGCATGGACAGACTTGAGCCGCACCGCCGCACGCCGCACGGCAGTGAGCCAAGAGGCCGCACGCCGCATGGCAGTGAGCCAAGAGGCCGCACGCCGCATGGCGCACCGCGCATGGGCGCGCGCGCGCGCAGAAGCTTCCAGCATTGAATGACAGGGCAGTTTCAGTCCAGCTTCGTAACTGACGAGTTAATAGGCTTTGACTGAGAATTAAATGACGTATTAAATTGCATTGAAGACGTTTAATGCAATTTAAACCTCTCATTTAATTCATTTTGACTGTTTCAACCTAGGAGCTGTATAAATACAGCTCCATACCCACTTCAGAAGGACACCAGCAACACAACAGTAATCCAAACTTTCTCTCTAGAATTTTTTCTTGCAGCTTTCAAGGTAACCTTCGGGTTGTAGGCGAACTCCGGCAGTACTACTGCTCCGGCTGTTGTACCCTGGGAAACAAAACGAGTACTCTTGGGAGACTCGGAATTTGTTTTAAGGGAAGCGTGTGTTCACGTGCCTCAGCCACTCTGCTTCTACTCCATTTCTTGTATTTTGGCTTATTTCAGTTGTAATAGTAATAGTATTTCAGCTTTCTTATTTCTTTGTACTGTAATCAATTAAATAAAATTTGTTTTATTTTAATTATTTACACGAACGGTTCCTACAATCTTAAAACAAATTTTTAAAACCGTTCGTGTAATCAAAACCATTCTGTTTGTGATTCAAACCAGTTTTGATTTCACTCAGTTTGTGTTTTAAAAACAGATTTTTTTTAGTTTTCATCTTCAAAGGTGCGACTTTGGTTGAAAACTATTTTTGGTTACATTCGAACTTGTCCTAAATTTGCTAAAACTTTCTGATTTGGTCTTCAAAGTTGGACTTAGAAGCCAATCAGTAAGTTCTAAAAATTATAAAATTTTCTGTTTTTGGTCTTCAAAGTTGGACTTAGAAGCCTAAACAGTAAATTTGTGGTAAAAAAATTAAAATTTAATTGTTTAATTCTGGTTTTGCGTAAATCAGAATATTTTTGACTAAACTTTTAAAATTTTAATTTTTTCAGAATGTCGACCTCAAACAACAACAATACGAATGTTGTAGTTGGAACCCCTGCCAACACTGTGGGAGCGTCCACTGTGGCAAATCATGCTGAAAGACCTGAGAAGTTCTCGGGTCTACACTTCAAGCGGTGGCAACAGAAGATGTTCTTCTACTTGACCACCATGAACCTTGCGAGGTTCTTGACGGAAACCGCTCCCCAACCTGCGGAAGGGGAGACCGACGCTCAGGCTCTGAGCGCGGTAGATGCGTGGAAGCATTCGGATTTCATATGTCGAGGCTATGTACTCAACGGTCTCTCGGATGCTTTGTATAATGTGTACTATAATATCAAGACTTCCAAAGAATTGTGGGAGTCTTTGGAGAAAAAGTACAAAACGGAGGATGCGGGAACAAAGAAATTTGTTGTCGCCCGTTTCTTGGACTTCAAAATGGTTGATAACAAGCCGGTTATGAACCAAGTCCAAGAGTTGCAAATTATACTAAATGACATCCATGCCGAGGGAATGGTACTTAGCGAGACATTTCAAGTGGCAGCCATGATTGAGAAATTACCTCCTGCTTGGTTGGATTTTAAGAATTATCTTAAACACAAGCGGAAGGAAATGTCGGTGGAGGACCTTGTTCTTCGTCTTCGTATAGAAGAGGAGAATAGGATCGCCCTAAAAAACAGCCTTGTGCAGCCTAGTGCTAGTGCAAACGTGGTTGAGCATGGGCAATCCTCTAAAGGCACAAAGGGCAAGGGGAAAAAGGACAAAGGGAAAGGGAAAGCAAAGGCTAGCAACCTTGGACCGAAGAAAGGGGTTGTGAAAAAGAAACCTCAAACGTTCCAAGGGACTTGTTACAACTGTGACGAGCCGGGGCATCGGGCTAACCAATGCAAGAAACCAAAGCGTGAGCGTGCGCACATGGTGAATGAAGACGGAATGCCTTTGGTGGCAATGATTTCCGACAAAAGCGCAATGATGGATGAGGTCAATACGGTGACCAATACTCCAAAAGGTTGGTGGGTTGATACGGGTGCGACCCGTCACGTTTGTGCAGACAAAAGTCTCTTTACCACCTTCAAGGCGCTTTCTGGAGAAGAGAAGCTGTATATGGGAAATGCAGCCACCGCTGACATCATGGGTGAAGGAACGGTGATCTTGAAGTGGACTTCAGGGAAGGAGCTCACTCTAAGCAACGTGTTGTATGTCCCAGACTTGCGCAAGAATCTAGTCTCGGGATGGTTGCTTAACAAGTTTGGATTTCGTTTAGTTTTTGAGAGCGATCAATTTGTACTAACTAAACGAGGAACGTATGTAGGCAAGGGTTATGCCCAAAATGGAATGTTCAAATTGAATGTAATGGCTGTCAAGAACATGAATAAAATTGCTACTACTTCTACTTATATGCTTGAGTTTTCTGAATCGAATAAATGGCATGGTAGATTAGGTCACGTAAATTTTAATTCAATACGCCGTTTAATCAATTTAAATTGTATACCAACATTCCATATTGATTCACACTATAAATGTGAAACATGCGTTGAATCCAAACTTACAAGAACATCATCGAAATCGGTTGAACGAATAACCGAACCCCTTGATTTAATTCACACTGATATTTGTGATTTAAAAGTGGTACCCACAAGAGGTGGAAATAAGTACTTCATCACGTTTATTGACGATAGTACTAAATATTGCTATGTATATTTACTAAAAAGTAAAGATGAAGCAATAACTAAATTTATCTTGTATAAAAATGAAGTTGAGAATCAACTTCAAAAGAAGATAAAAGCTTTGCGAAGCGATCGAGGAGGCGAATATGTTGCACCTTTTGCCGAGTTATGCGCAAAAAGTGGCATTGTACATGAGTGTACACCTCCTTACTCTCCACAATCAAATGGCGTGGCGGAACGAAAGAACCGCACATTGAAAGAAATGATGAACGCCATGTTGATAAGTTCTGGGGTGAGCCACGAACTGTGGGGGGAAGCCATTCTCTCGGCTAACTATCTTTTGAACAGGATACCACTCAAAAAGAGAGACGAAACTCCATATGAGTTATGGAAAAGGAAGAAACCTTCATACAAATACTTGAAAGTGTGGGGGTGCCTAGCAAAGGTGACTGTACCACCTCCTAAGGCTCTTAGGATAGGACCCAAAACTGTTGATTGCATATTTATTGGGTATGCACATCAAAGTAGTGCACATCGCTTTCTTGTACATGAGTCCAAGAATCCTGATGTACACGTAAACACTATTATGGAGGTGAATTCTAACGTTGTGTCTTACTTTGAAAATGTGTTTCCTTTGAGAAGACAAACACATGCAACGTCATCAACACCCAATTTTGAAGTAGGTGAAAGTTCATCTACACCAGTTGATGAGGTGGTTCATGATAAGACACATGAACAACCTGAGGTTGAAGAAACCGATCGTAGGCGAAGTAAAAGGCCAAGGGTTGAAAAATCCTTCGGTCCAGACTTCGTTAGCTATATGGTTGAGGGCGAGCCCAATACATATCGCGAAGCGGTCTCCTCTTCAGAAGGACCTCAATGGAAAGAAGCAATAAGAAATGAAATAGATTCTATATTGCAAAATCATACTTGGGAGTTAGTAGATCTTCCACCTGGTTGCAAACCACTTGGATATCGTTGGATATTCAAAAGGAAGATGAAAACTGATGGAAGTATTGATAAGTACAAGGCTAGGTTGGTGATTAAAGGATTTAGACAAAAGGAAGGTCTAGATTACTTTGATACCTACTCGCCTGTGACGCGCATAACCTCGATTAGATTGGTTCTTGCTATAGCGGCTTTAAGAAATTTGGAAGTTCACCAAATGGACGTTAAAACCGCATTTCTAAATGGCGATTTAGAAGAAGAAATTTACATGGAGCAACCTGAAGGTTTCTCCGCCCCAGGTCAAGAGGGTAAAGTATGTAAACTCGTCAAGTCTTTGTATGGCTTGAAGCAAGCACCAAAACAATGGCACCAAAAGTTTGATCATGTCATGATTGACAATGGTTTCAAAATAAATGAGTGCGACAAATGTGTTTACTTCAAAGACACAAATGAAGGTTATGTCATCTTATGCCTTTATGTAGACGATATGCTTATCATTGGGAGTAATGATAAAATTATCAAAGCTACTAAAAGCATGTTGAAAGCGAGATTTGACATGAAAGACATGGGTTTAGCGGATGTGATTCTTGGAGTAAAGATCATAAGAACCCAAGAAGGTCTTGTCTTAAGTCAATCTCACTATGTGGATAAAATTCTTGAAAAATTCAACTCGGGAGATACGAGTGTCGCTCGAACTCCAGTTGATACCTCCCAACATCTCAAGAAGAATAAAGGAGATGGAGTTGCTCAGTTAGAGTATTCAAGAATTATAGGTAGTCTAATGTATCTAATGACATGTACTAGACCCGACTTGGCTTACGCGGTGAGTAGGCTAAGTAGATACACCAGCAATCCGTGCGCGGATCATTGGAAGGCTATCACGAGGGTGCTTAGATACATACGATACACAAGAGACTATGGACTGCATTATACCCGACAACCAGCAGTGATCGAAGGATACACTGATGCAAACTGGATATCGGATAATAAAGATTCCAAATCAACAAGTGGTTACGTGTTTACACTTGGAGGAGCTGCTATTGCTTGGAAGTCTTCTAAGCAAACAGTCATAGCGAGATCCACAATGGAATCTGAATTTATCGCCTTGGATAAGTCAGGCGAGGAGGCGGAATGGCTACGTCAATTCGTGGAAGATATTCCAAGATGGCCAAAGCCTTTGCCAGCCATATGTGTACATTGTGATAGCCAATCAGCGATTGGTAGAGCTCAAAGCTTGATGTACAATGGCAGATCAAGGCATATGCGACGTAGACATAACACGATACGACAACTACTCTCAACGGGTGTTATCACAATTGATTATGTGAGATCAGCGGATAACATTGCGGACCCGTTTACAAAAGGCTTAAGCAGAGAGTTAGTAGAAACGTCGTCAAGAGGAATGGGACTAAAGCCCGTGGTTAATGGGAATATGAGGGAAACCTAACTTAGTTGACTGGAGATCCCAAGATCTAAGTTCAATAGGACAACTTAATCATATTACCAGAACGGAGTCACTGTGGGGGAGTACCCCAAACTACATAAAAGGGAGTTACATATACTTCCTAGTCCATTCCAATCAGTGACATGAAGTGAGGTTAAGCATATTAAGGTTAATGATTTCGGGAAATCAAATAACCATGATGCTTTTAATGATTCATGGGAATCACCTATGTTAGAGAGAAGTGGGGTCGCTTCAAATGGATTTGTGGGGTGCGCAAATCCTAGAGCTCTCGCAGAACCAGGCTAGTGTTCCAGGACCATAATAGGACACGACAATGAGGAGTTGGCCAAACCAGGGAGAGTATTGTGTGAAGTGTATTGTCGTTTACACAAATGGGGGTATGTTCAAGGACATCGCGTCTACATATCGCTAGTAAGCTAAGTGCGCTTCACAAAAGAAGGTTCAAAGGCTTCAACCTACCTATCTTGCAATACTCAACTGTCGAAGTTTATCGTTGAAAAGTGTAAGGAAAAGATCCATTTCCATACATGTGGGGGATTGTTGGAAATTTGATGAAAATAGCATTTTTCATGTGGGGGATTGTTGGAAAATAAGTGAAAATAGCATTTTTCACAAATATAGGAAAATGATTTTTTCCTATTTTGGACTAGAAATAAATATAATAAAATGAGCGGGTTTTATGTATTTATTTGTGGGTTTGTGTTCTATGTTGGAAGAGCTTCGCAACGAACTAAACCGCGTCCAAAACCGAGCTAAGATGAATGAGATATCGATGCTCAAAGTTGGGTGTTTGGAACATTCAATGTTGAAACTAAAGGGAAAGTAGCACCTTGTCCCACATAGGAGGAGAGATGGAACTTAAATGGGTATTTAAGGTGGAACTCTCCATCCTTATTGTTTCATGGAAGCACACACTAGTGTCCTCGCGAAGGGTGCGGAGCACCCTAACTCGCACTCGCACTCGCACACGCTCGCGCGCGCGCGCGTGGCGTGGGCGATGAGGCGCAATGTGGCGCTTTGATGGCGCACTTTGCACTTCGCACGCTCGCATCGCCGCGAGCCGCTTGAGAGCCGCCTTTGTATTTTTGACCGCGCGCGCGTGGTGAAGCACAAGGGTTGCAAGGACCAAGTGGTAGGTGATGCGGTGCATGACGTGGCAGTCATGCGCGCGCGGGTACACGAGGCGCGCGGTTCGGAGCATGGTGCATGGGTCCTACTGTGCCGTGTGCGGCGCACCAGAGTGAGCCAATACGGCGCGACTGTGTGGCGCGCACGTATAGACTCACAAGGTGACGTGGCGCACGCCGCATGGACGGACTTGAGCTGCACCGCCGCACGCCGCATGGACAGACTTGAGCCGCACCGCCGCACGCCGCACGGCAGTGAGCCAAGAGGCCGCACGCCGCATGGCAGTGAGCCAAGAGGCCGCACGCCGCACGACAGTGAGCCAAGAGGCCGCACGCCGCACGGCAGTGAGCCAAGAGGCCGCACGCCGCATGGCGCACCGCGCATGGGCGCGCGCGCGCGCAGAAGCTTCCAGCATTGAATGACAGGGCAGTTTCAGTCCAGCTTCGTAACTGACGAGTTAATAGGCTTTGACTGAGAATTAAATGACGTATTAAATTGCATTGAAGACGTTTAATGCAATTTAAACCTCTCATTTAATTCATTTTGACTGTTTCAACCTAGGAGCTGTATAAATACAGCTCCATACCCACTTCAGAAGGACACCAGCAACACAACAGTAATCCAAACTTTCTCTCTAGAATTTTTTCTTGCAGCTTTCAAGGTAACCTTCGGGTTGTAGGCGAACTCCGGCAGTACTACTGCTCCGGCTGTTGTACCCTGGGAAACAAAACGAGTACTCTTGGGAGACTCGGAATTTGTTTTAAGGGAAGCGTGTGTTCACGTGCCTCAGCCACTCTGCTTCTACTCCATTTCTTGTATTTTGGCTTATTTCAGTTGTAATAGTAATAGTATTTCAGCTTTCTTATTTCTTTGTACTGTAATCAATTAAATAAAATTTGTTTTATTTTAATTATTTACACGAACGGTTCCTACATAACTTTTTTCATTACAGAGCATATAAAACCTTAGCTCCATCGGTGATATCAATATAGTTTGGTTGCGATTTGACATGATAAAGTGGTTGGATCTGTGTTTTTTTTTCTGATTTGTATATCCAAGTGGTTCTGGCGCCACCGAGAAGCCACCACCAACACCCCTCGCCGTCAGATGAATTGAGATTTGAAGTGGAACCTTCGTTTTCTTCATCAGCTTCGGTTTCTGGATGATTTGGTGAGTGATTTTGGATCAGATTTGGATCGGATTGTGAGTGATTGTGTGGAGATTCAGGTTCCGGATCATCTGATAGTATAGATCTGAAGAAATCTATTGATGGTGGTGAAGGTAGTTGTAGGTTGTGGTGGGTTGTGAAGGTGGAGGAGATGATGGTGATAGAGTTCTGTTTTAGAGAGAGAGAAGTTGAAGAAGATGAGTAGTGGGCAATCTTCTTTATATATTTTTTTATTTCTTTTTATTGTTCAAGGGTAACATAGTCATTTCACATATAGTTAACTGAGAAATTTAACAGAGGTTAGGTCAGGGGACCAACCGAGTTCATTTTTGACAACTTTTGGAACCACGCGTGTAATTAGTAAACCACTAGGACTAAGTATGAAATTTTTGTAAACCACAGGGACCAACCAAGCATTTAACTCTAAAATTAATATGTAATACTATTATTAAAAGGGAGAAGGCACCAGAGAGTGACACGTGTACAAAAAGATTTTCATTTATTAGTATAGGAAGAGGAAGATGTATTAGGCCCAAATAAATATGTTTATTTCAAAACTAAACAAGTTTTCCATTGAAGGAGTCGAAAATAAATATTGTTTAGCAAAAAAAGGCCATGTTTCAAAACCCATTTCGCCTTGATTTCCAGCTATTACAACATAACCACCATCAACCTAATCATCATTATTTAGCGGCCTAAAGCCCCTAAATACAACACCAATCATTGTTCTCACTTCCCATCACAACCTCCTTTCAATTTCTAGGCTATCGGCTATCACTAGCTGAAAAAAGTAAGGATAATCACCCATGGCGTCGGGATTGAAGGAGAGCATATCAGTGAAATTAGGGCCCCCACTTCATAGTTTGCTTAGGGTCTCCAAAAACGTAAGAACGACCCTGGATTTGTATAAAAATATATGTTACGTTGTTAGTATACGTCATAGGATGTGTCTAAAGAGGCTATGACATTAAAGTGGAAGCAAGCTCACAACAGGTCACGTTTAGATAATCTTAACTGATATTTGACTATAAAAGTTTGTCTAATGCCCAGTCTAAAACCTGTCGCGTATCTATTAGGTAGTTTCTCGTCGGGTATTGCGCATACCCACATGTCTCGGGTCTACCCATTAGTTTATTAAAGGTACCCATTGAGTATCCTCACCCAAAACCCGTCAAGTATCTCGAGTGACTACTAATCAAGTGTTTCTTAAAAAAGAAATGGTTCAATGGTATAAATTATTTAGAAATAACTATCATACAAATGTTATAAGTTTTCTAGAGTCAAATATTTACACAAGTGTTTCAAGTTCTAGAAATGACATGGGAATTGGGATGGTGGAAATTGTGGGATTTGAGAATATAAACTTTAAAACTTAAAAAAAAACGAAAACATGCAGGGTATATAATCGGGTAAACGTTTATATGTTATCGGATAATCAGGTCGGGTAAATAGGCATGTCACCAGATTGTATACATATGAAAAATTTAAAAGTAATTCCATACCCAATTACCTGATCATATACCCATCCCAGATGATTGGGGTTTCGAGTATTCCTATTGGGTTCGAGTTTGATTTCCATCAATACGCTGGACAATGATGCTCATGCATGTCATAATAGAGACGCATTGTGTGTGTGTGTGGGGGGGGGGGGTACTATATAAGTGAGAAAATAAAGATTGTTAAAATTTGGTGAGCAAGTTGATAAAGATTAGTTGTTGATGGATTCATTGATAGAACCAAGTATCGGTAGATGTATGCTCTTTATCGTGTCTTATTTAAGTCATACTAGGTCATAATGGGTACTAATGACTTGAATTGTGTTGTGTTGTAATCAAACATATTAAGGTTTAATGTGTTATATTAAGTTGTAACATGTCGTATAGCGCTTATAATGGGTTGTATAGTCATAATAAGGTATATAATGGGCAATTAGGTTTTGATGTGGCATATTGTGTTATAACACAGATATATTGGAGTGTAATGGTTATTCATAACGTTATGTTCCGGAGTTTAATAAATGAAAGAAAAGAAGAGAAAATGATATAAGGAGAGAAAAGAAAGAAAGTGGAAAGTGTTGTGCATATTCTGTGACAACAACTTGATAGTTTAGTATTTGGATATCTTGTAACGAGCTTAGCATAGTGTTAATATGGTTAGTGAGGTTAGATACGTTTTTAGGCTTGGAGATGGGCCTAGCCCAAGTCGTGTGGTATATAATCCCATGTTTCATGTAGGATTATGTTAGCCCGTTAGACACTAGAGAGAGAGGGAGAGAGAGAGAGAGAGAGGGAGAGAGAGAGAGAGAGAGAGAGAGGGAGAGAGAGAGAGAGAGAGCAGTGTTGTAAAAATCACGACTAGTCGGTGAATAATCACAAGTCGGCCAGTAACTAAGTATTTTTTTGTTAATCCGTCCATTAATCGCCAGTCGGACCTAGTCGGGCCTAGTCGTACCTAGTCGGCCAGCCAAAAATCGGCGATTCCGGCCAAATTCCGGCAAAACAACCTGTATATTCCGGCCAAAACCTCTAAAATCCGGCCAGTTTCCAACCAAACCATGTGAATTCCAACAATTAATCTTGTATACTTAAAAAAATGAGTTGTGTAGAGTTAAAACCTAGCTACTTAAAATATTTACCTATAAAACGTGTATATGTATACATAAAACTAAAAATTACATATAAAAAACCCGATCAGATTAATCCCGAGTAGTCGCTAGTCCCCACCTCACCGACCGACTAGCGACTAGCGAGTTCTCCAACCTTGAGAGAGAGAGAGAGAGAGAGAAAGAAGGGGAGAGGGAGAGGGAGGGAGGGAGGGATAGAGAGTTGGAGATCTTGAGTAATTGTAGGTTAAGACAAGTTTGAGAGTGTTAGATAATCATAAAAGATCAGTTTGTGAATTCGAGTTTGCTATTTTACTAGTTTTAAAGTTTATTTCCAATTAGATTTTCATTGGAAATAAACTTTAATGTCAATATAGCACCTAGTTAGTTACAAATTACTAATTTTGTGTCAGTAGTCAGTGGCTAAATTCTGTCGGTGATTAATTGATACTTAGTTTTTGGTCATGAGTTACCAATTTTTCGCTAGGAGTTGATCTTTAATTTTTATTTTCAACAGGCCATAGATTACCAACGGATCAACTTATGATTTCTAATGAAGAAAAATATGTCAAATTACCATCGAGATCATGATTACAAAAGCTATCATGCATATGGGTGGAAGTGTCGCTATATATTTCTAGAATTCAGTGATCTAGAGATTTGATTTGTTAACAGCAATAAATAAATAATCATTCCAAATTTGGTCATAATTCCACAATGTTTTATAATAAGTTTGTTTTGAAAATATCCGACTTAACTACTGTCAGGGGCGAAGCATAGTGAGGGCAGAGGGGGCGGTCGACCCTCCGAACTTTTCGCTCATTAGTGGATAGTATGTAGTTTTCGTATAAGAAATTTTTAGGTATATACTTTTTCGACCCACCGTTTTATAGAAATTTTTTTGTTATATACGTTTTCGACCCCTTGGTCGGAAATCTTAATTCTTAAACTTCGCCACTGACTACTGTAACACGAGGCAAATACCATCGAGTGTAGAATCCACAAAGCTTAAAATTCCACAAGTCAATAACTTATGGTCGAGGTCTAAATTCTCAATGCTAAGTGGAAAGACCAGTAAAGATATATGCAATATAAGTCAATACTTATGGTCAAGGTTAAATTCTCAATGCTAAGTGGAAAGACCAATATCCCAAATATAAAGATATATACATATATGTATACGTACAAATAAGGTGTTGGGTACGCTTGTATAGTGGTTCATGCATTGATGAATACATATACACCCAATTCATAATTAAACTAGAATTAAGACCCCCAACGTTGCGACAGGGACGTAAAATTGTGCCAAATAGCACAAAATGTCACCCTATTGCCAACGAACACCAACATTGAAGTTGCGGCGTGTTAATACGAATAAATTAGACCGAAACGTAAAATATATAAAATAATAACTAAGTCGATACAGGACCGGGGCATTGTGACGAACTTGTCAAATGGGAAAAATAGACATAAAAGCGTTGAAACACACATGCATGTTGCGACGTGTTAACTCGTAAACTTTTTAACGAAATGTAAAGCGAAACGTAAAAACGTTTAACCCCACACGCATGTTGTATGGTGTTAACTCGCAAAATTTAGAACGAAACGTAAAACGAAAATTTGGGAAAGATGAAAAGTATAGGGGACCAAAATTGAAAGTAAAAAAGTTGTAAGGTTAAATTTCAAATTAGTAAAAAGTTTTGAGTTAAAAGTAAAAAAAACAAATTTATGAGGTTGAAAATTCCAAAAGGTGAAAACTTTTGGGTTAAAGTAAAAGAGTAAATTACGATTTTGGTCCATGTGGTTATTTCACTTTTACCCTATAAGCTCTAAAAGGAATCTTTTGACATATGTGCCTCCAACGTTAATTTTTCTAACCATTTTGGTCCTTACCACTAACACCATCCAATTTTCAGGTTAAAGCTTGGTAATGTACCCCTCATATGATGTCCATTTAAGTCATTTCACCTACCCCACTTAACTCTCTTTATAAAATAAATCCTTGCATCATTGACTTTACTTCATGTTCTTCAACTTTTCCACCCAAACCCTTGATGTGCTTAAAGTGGTCAATTAAAAACTAATTAATTTTAACCTAAACAAGACACGCTAAGTTTTAAATTTATAAACTAAGACTCTCTAAAACCTAGATCACATAACCAGCAAGTGTACCGATCAATGCAGTATAGCCTAAGTAAGTCCGAGTATCGAACCCACCAGACTCTCTAATTACGTTTACTAGACTCGACTAACTTATCTTAGTCTGACTCGACTTATTTATTTTGTTGATTGGGGGGGGGGGTTCTAATAACCTAATGCAATTTATTAAAATTAACTAAATTAACTAAAGCGGAAGGAGACACGAACTAAGACTGAGGACGAATTCAGATGATGGTGAAAGACTACCTAGACTGGAATCCTGGATTGTGCTAGTTATGTTTTATTAGGATGTTTGTTACTATGAAACCGGGATCTGATTATGCTAAACCTATCGAGACACCGAGTAAGACCCTCGACCCTTCTCGAGAAGACACTTATGGAGCTCTAAAGGCTATTATGGATACCAGTTAGTCTAGACTCCCTCATGGGTTATCTAATTAAGTGGTTTACAAAAGTATCCTAATTCGATCTACTCCCTCACAGGCTATAAATCTAGGATAGACTAATTTTTACGTGCAACTTTTTTATGTATGTGTCGGTATAAAATAGATTTGGTCTTTGATTCGACGTAAATTTTTTTATTGAAACAAGTTAGATCAAATATAATACGTTTTCGTTTAAAAAAACATTTTTACGTGCAAATTTTTATGTACGTGTCGATATAAATTACAGTTGGTCTACGTTTTGAGGTAAACATTTTTTAGAAACGAGTCAGATTAAATATAATACATTTTTGTGTTTTCTTGATGTATGTTTCATTAATTTTGTTCCGAGCCGAGTTGAGTCAAATTGTGTTTCATTTTTTCCATTTCTTATAAACTCTAATTAGTCCATTTTGATTATAGTGTCAGTTTTTCCTTTATATCTGTTACGTTTTATATGTATGAGTCATGTCACATATTATATATTACGATTATATGGTATAAATTTAAATTACTTTAAGTTTTGATTCAATCGCAATGCTTATATAGTTTACACCGAGTTAAATCGGATACTTCGAAACACGCGTTTTCATATGGCTAACGAATCACATAACGCTTGGACTAATCTATTCAATGTTTGCGATGTGCCCACGCCGCAACGCGCGCGGGTCTTATTGCTAGTTAGGGGTGTGCACGGTTCGGTTCGATTCGGTTTTTGGGTAAAACCAAAACCCTAACCGAAAGTTTGTTTTTGGTTTTTAAAAACCGTTTAGTTTCGGTTTTTTCAATTTCGGTTATTTCGGTTTTAGCAGCGGTTCGGTTCAGTTTTTCGGTTTTTGAAACAAATTATGTAAGATTCAAAACTTAAAAGTATAATTCATAGTTTAAGAATCTTTCTTAAATGTTTACATTTAAGTTAATATATCTAGTCTTTTAAATTAATATTATTCACATAAACCTAACCTTCTAATCTATTTTAATGTTTATCCAAATTTTTTGTTAAAACGTTTTCTTTTATAATACTTTGAAAACCATTTAATTTTTATAATAAACTTTGTTAGTTCTTGTAAACAATGGCTAATTTTAACATGGTAATGTTCTTGTTATAAATATTTAACAAACAAGAATAAAATTAATAATTCTTAGTAGCATGGGTAAACACTTAAAAAACTTAAACATAAAAATATATAGATTTGGTATACTATTAAAACTTATCGGTTCGCTTCGGTTATTTTCGGTTATCGAAAATGATTATCCGAAAAC
The DNA here is from genome assembly GCF_002127325.2 of Helianthus annuus. Taxonomy (NCBI): domain Eukaryota; kingdom Viridiplantae; phylum Streptophyta; class Magnoliopsida; order Asterales; family Asteraceae; genus Helianthus; species Helianthus annuus. The sequence goes on along the minus strand of NC_035433.2, from coordinate 132,264,131 downwards.
CGAACCGAAATTTTCGGTTATTAGAAATTCGAAAACCGAACCGCCGGTTTTTGTTTCGGTTCTGTTTTTTCGGTCCGATTTTTCGGTTATTTCGGTTACGGTTCGATTATTTCGTTTTTCTGCTCACCCCTATTGCTAGTATATACTCATTTCAGTAATTCATCTCACATATGAAATCACACAATAGGTCTTACTAATTAATTTTAATAATAATTAGGGTAAATTACACCTTTCGTCCTTTATGTTTGTATCGGATTGCAACGGGTGACCTTTAACTTCAATAATTACAATCAAAGTCCTTTATTTGGAAAACTCATTACACCCTACGCCCTTTGGCCCTAACCTTGTTAAAATTTTCAATTAAGTATGGCATTTACTATGCATACGAGGGGATTTACCTCTTTTTATCCATAATCTCTCTAAAACACCATTCCCCATTCCCCAATCCTAAAATACCATCATCCTTCCCTTGACCCCAGAATTGCACAAAAAACATATCCTACTACCATAATAATCTACTCCATAATAATCCTCGACATAATTGAACAAAAAACTTATCCCCTGTTCTTGTTGGTTCAGATCTACACATGCTCAGATTCAGCTCAGATTCAGTGGCTTAAACTTTGCTTTATATTCTTCATCTCTAATAATAAAATCTTCATCTCTTCCATTATTATCTTCATTTTCTTCTTCAATTGTGTTTTTTAACTCATCTTCTCCGCTAATTTTGTAATTATCCGCAAACGGATATATGTATGGAGCAGATCTAGATTCATCAACAAACCCACATTTCTCAGTGGCGGTTTTATAATCAGTTCATCGTTAAAAGCTCCGATTACATCTCCGATTCCACGTTCAACTTGATTCAAAATCATTTCTTGTAATTTCTCCGATTTTCTGCAGTTTTAGAGATAGAGTTGAGAGATCGAAGTTGGGGTTGTCTGAAGTTTTAGAGATAAAGTTGAGAGAGAAAGATGATTATTATATTTATATGTAATTTTTTAATTGTTTTAAATTCTTTTGTTAAATATATTTTCTTACTTTTAAGTTTACATCATCTGATTCTTAAAATAAGTAAGTTCAACTGGTTAGATAAGTGAAATAATAGGGAAAATTACCAAAATGTCTCTTGACCAAGTGTATTTTCAAAATTGTCACCTTCCTGCGTCTTTGGAAGGTCCTCCCAGCCTCGGAAGCGCCCGCCTTTCACGTTGAAGCGTCCGCCTTTCACGTTGAAGCGTCCGCCTTTCACGTTGAAGCGTCCGTTTCCTTTTAAGCGACACGTGTCCGATGTTGAAGCGTCCACCTCAGGCGCAATGCGTCCGTGAAGCTTCTGAAGCGTTGGCCAACGACTCAGGTTCCGTATCTTTGTCCAATTTTTTTATAACTTATAAACATTTCTAACATGGGATCATGTGTATGCTCTTTATAAAAACTATATGGGTCTGTTTGGTATGGGGTAATGGAATTGAGGAAGGAATGGAATGGACGAGGTAATGGAATGGACGAGGGAATGCAATGGATCATTACCATTCTATGTCTTGTTTGGTTACCATGTGAATGGAATGAATTATTATTGTGTATTGTTCGGTAGACAAGAAAAACGGAGTAATAAAATTAGCGGTGAGTGGTTGTGGTGGTCGGTGGTAGTGATTGTGAGTGGTTATAGGTGGTGGCGGTGGGTGTCGGCGGCGGCGATGGGTGGTGGTGGTGGCGGCGAGTGGCGGTTCGGCGGTGACGACGAGTGGTGGTGGCGACAAGGTGGCCGTTGGTGGTGGGTGGCTGCAAAGGTGGCGGTTGGTGGCGGCGGCTGCGGTTGGTGGTAACAGTGGTGGTGGCGTCGACGATGGTGGTGGGTGGCGGCGGCGAGTGGCGTTGGCGGTTGGTCGCAGCTGTGGGTGATAACGGTGGCGAGTGGGTGGCGGTGGCGGCGGTGGCTGCCGGGTTAGGTGGTGGCGGGTGGCGGTGATGGCGTCGGTGGTGGGTGGTGGTGGGTTGTGGCGAAGGTCGTGGATTATGGTGTTGTTGATGAATGGTGCAAGAGGGGATGGAATGGAAAAAAAAACATGAGGGGTGGAAGGAATGATTTTGAGGGAATGGAATGGCTTTTGGAATGGGTGATTCCATTACATTGACCAACCAAACACTCTTTTCTTCATTCCCTTGTAATCACTCATTCCATTCCACCTCTCATTCCTGCATACCAAACACTACCTATGTATGTTGACGGAGCAAATTTCAAACGATATAAAACATGTTATTTTTTAGTTAAAAATTTTTATATTAAACATCAAAACATAACATAATAAAAAACAAAAAAAAAACAAACAACACATAATATTATATCTAAAATCATATCCTAATAGCCTCTCACTCCCCGAGACATGTTTGAAATCATGTCTCTCTTCATGACGGTAGTTGATGAGGGGCACCTCCTTCTGATCGTCTTCACCAAGGTCCGACATTTCTGTCTCCACTTTCTTGAAATATCGATCAAATCTCTCACATTCCAACCGCAGCACACGGAACCTGGAGGATAGTGCGTCAGCGGTCCGGTTGTGTTCCGGACCACGTAGTTGGGCGAAATTCTGTTGAACACGGACCCAGAGCCCACCGTGTCCTCGAGGTGGAGGATCGATCATGGCCTGCTCCCATGCTTCGCACAGAGCAATGTCTTCAACATCAGTCCAGGAGGTGGCCATTGTCGGGTCGTTGACGGCGTCAGATTTTCTAGTGAAATGGCTGATTTTGTTTGAAAACGACGGGTGTTTTGATTTTGATAAGTGATAAGTGAACGGGTTATATAGTGGGGTAAATGTGTGCAACGGTAAAAGTTAAACGGCTTTTGAGTTTCCAATTTTTTTCGGAAGCGTCGGTCAAGCATCGGGGGAGCGTCGGGTCAAGCCTCGGGAGCGTCGTCCAGGAATCGGAAGCGTCGGCCAGGCTTCGGAAACGTACACATGGACGCATTAAAAAATTATGGTTATCATGCGTCGGTGACTGACGCAATTTCGTAACAGAACGGACGCTTCAACACGTGTCGCTTGAAAGGGAACGGACGCTTCAACGTGACAGGCGGACGTTTAAACGCGAAAGGCGGACGCTTCCGATGCTGGGAGGACCTTCCAAGGACGCAGGAAGGTGACAATTTTACAAATGCACTTGATCAAGAGACATTTTGGTAATTTTCTCAAAATAATATAGTTCAATATTTAAAACATAGGATGAAACAATATAAAAGGAATCCAATACTCCCACAAATATATAACATCCTTTATTCTGTTATTTATTATTATTCATGTGATTTGAAACCATACATCGATGTATTTTTCTAGTTAAAGCTTAGCTGATACTTGGATTGTTGATTCGGATAAAAGAGCCCAAAATGTCTCTCCGACTCTCGTCCATCTTTTCGATTTTCATCAAACATCGCAAACAGATACGCGTCGATATCTCTTCCAGGCCTCGCAGGCGTCCCAGTCGCCCGTTTCATATGATCAATCAAATTCCTATAGTAGGTTCTGGCATTGTCCGTTGTCGCTCCCTTGTTACCCGCCGACGGCCACCCAGTCTCGGACACAACAATCTCCAGATTGGCACCACCAAGACGTGACTGAGCCGCATAATGAGCATCATACATGGCATCAAAAAGATTGGAATATTGTCGACCGTTATCATTCACAACCGTTCCTGGTGCTGTAAACAATGCATACGAAAGATCCACATTCGAGTTGCCCGCGTAAGCGAAGTAAGGGTATATGTTAGCCAGCATCGGTGAATTGTTTTCGACTAAGAATCTTATTATCGGCGCGATAAACCCTTGCACATTGCTACCAAATGCACCATCCCTCGGTGGATACGAGACGGATAAAAGACCGGTGTAGGTCGCGGTCGAGACTTTGATTTGGTTAGCTAGCCCTGCATCTCTAATAGCTCTTTGAACATTTTTCATTGCTGGAAGTACGAAATTGACATACCGACTGTTACCGTTGTTTGGGTCGACTTCGTTACCGACAGCGATGTATCGGAATCTAACATTGGGGTAGTTTAAGATGTTGTTTCGAACCCAGCTGGTTGCGGCATTAGGATCTGTGAGGGATTGGAGAGAATCATTTGGAACATCGAGGATGAGTTCGATATTGGTTCCACCGAGAGCTCGAAGCGTAGCTTGATTCGGACCGTAGATTCGCATCTTGGTTATCCCGTTTCTCCTGTAAAGGGCTGTACATTCATCAAATGGATGTAAAGACAGCATTTCTAAATGGGTATCTAAATGAGGAGATTTATTTGGAGCAACCAGAAGGGTTTGTGATGCCTGGACAAGAGAACAAAGTGTGTAGACTTATTAAATCTCTGTATGGTTTGAAGCAAGCTCCTAAACAGTGGCATGAGAGATTTGACACCACTGTGACTGCTTTCGGGTTTCGACACAACAGTGCTGACATATGTATTTATACTAAATGCGAACCCGGTTATACAGTCGTGATTTGTCTCTATGTTGATGATATGTTGATCATCAGCACTCACCTTGAAGGTATTTCGGAAACTAAGAAATATTTGTCCTTGAACTTTAAGATGAAAGATCTAGGAGAAGTTGATACCATTCTTGGGATCAAGGTGAAGAGAACTGGAAGTCAGATTTCTCTTAGTCAATCTCATTACATAGAGAAAATTCTGACTAAGTTTCAACACTTAAATATTAAAGAGTTTAATACTCCATTTGATCCAAGTGTGAAACTTAATGTGAACTCTGGAAGAGCAGTGGCTCAACTGGAGTATGCGAGTGCTATTGGAAGTATGATGTATGCAACACATTGCACTCGTCCTGATATTGCTTTTGCTGTAAGCAAACTGAGTCAGTATACTGTTAATCCAGGGACAGAACACTGGAAGGCAGTGGGTAGAGTACTTGGATACCTGAAAAGGACCAGTAACTTAGAACTGACATACACGTCTTCTTCCAGAATACTTGAAGGTTATTCTGATGCAAGCTGGATTGATCGCACAAATGATTCAAAATCTACAAGTGGGTGGATTTTCACTCTAGCAGGAGGAGCAGTTTCTTGGGCGAGCAAGAAACAGACGTGTATTGCCCACTCGACTATGGAAGCTGAGCTCATAGCGCTAGCTGCGGCTGGTAAGGAAGCAGAGTGGATTAGAGATCTACTTACTGACATCCGTCTGTGGGATGTTCCAATGCCGTGTATTCCCATGTATTGTGATAGTGAGGCCACACTATCTAAAGTGTACAACGCAGTGTATAATGGGGGATCAAGACACATAGGTCTTCGGCACAATTATGTGAGACAACTGCTTGAAAGTGGTACCATCAAGGTTGTCTATGTCAAGACAAGTAAGAACTTGGCAGATCCATTTACTAAACCTCTGACGAGAGATTTGGTTGTGAATACCGCGAGAGACATGGGTCTAAAACCACAATAGAATCGTTAGTGATGGAAACCCAACTTGAACTTAGTGCTCCTATTTCTCAAGTTTAAAGGGTAACAACGAAGTCACTTAACGATAGAAGGTACTATCAAATTTGATAGATCCATGTGAGGTATGATAGTACGTCGTTGCCGAGAACAAGGGTGAGCTTATGCTCTTAACAAAGTTTTGGAGGCATCCAAGCAACGTGGATGATGTAAAACTTTGCCTATATGATCTAGGGGTGGTGCCGCCTCGAGTGAAGATTAGTGGTTTATCTTCTAAAGGGTCATGAAAAGGATTTATAGCGCACGGCCATATTCGCGCTCAGTGAGAACGCAAAGTCAACTGGTGATGTGTGGGGGTAAACCGAAGGGGGCTATCAGGTTAATGGTTTAATTCCATAGGACACCATCTAATCTGTCTCTTCTTGTTTATCAACATAAACTGGGTTTAATCTTCGTGACACCTAGTGACATCATTAGTCTAAGTGAACGGAAACATTCCAACTTGGTGGGGGATTGTTGGAAATATTATAGATAATATTAAAGAGGAACATACAAGTTGGTATGTTTCCTCCATCCCACATTGGTGGAGTGATTGAAGTTTGAGTGGTTTATAAGGGATTACCCCTTATGGGCCTCCAAAGTGTTAAATGGGTTGAGTAGTGGATGAAGCCCACACGCGCGCCGAGCCGAGCCGAGCCGAGCTGCGAGCTCGCGAATGGTCGCGTTTGAGGCGCGAATGGGCGCGTTTGAGGCGAACTTTGCACTTCGCACGTACGCATCGTCGCGAGGAGCTGAGGAGCTTTTATTTTTAGCTAAGGTCTGGTCAGGTGGGTCAGATTTGTGGATTGAATGAGATAGAGAGATATAGATTAATTCGAAACAGTGGGGGTTATCCCATACTGATTCGAATTCGTATGGGATAACTATACAGTAACCGAATTCGTGTGGATATGCATCCAGAAAAACGAATTCGTATGGGATTGGTATATCTCTCCCCGTTTTTCTCATTCTCTGGTATAACCCACAACTATAAATAAAGGCTTCCTGTTACCCATTCACATACTTACAATTTCGCAGCCTACTCTCCTCCATCTGGGTGTTCGTGTTTTTCGTTCCAGCTTCTGCGTTTTCTGGTTTCCATTGCTGTTGGAATACCAGATCAGTTCTGCATTAAATCCTGGGAGTTTACGCTGCAGCTCACAGCAATACGAGCGCGTAAAATCCTTTAAGGACAGGAGTTGTTCCGTGCAGTTCAAGGCTTTCGTTCAAGGATCTTCGTTCTCACTCGCCAGGTTGGTTTTAATTTACTTGTTCTTTAAATTCGTCCGACAACGGGACAGTCTCCTTCTACCTTTCTTTAATCAGTTTGCTTAAGTTGGAACAAACTGGTTTGGCTGATAACTCGGTAATTAATAAATTAATTGTTTGATTAAATTATTTTCAACAGATAGTGTATGTAATGTGTTAAAAAATCCAAAATAGTACTACTATCGAAATAATATATATTTCCCACGTATCTATCAGCGCATAAAATGTATACACATCAGTATAAATTGTTAACAAAAAAACTTAAAAGATTTTTTAAACATTTCATGTTTTCAAGCATGGACATTTAGTCGGTGTACTCACACTTACAAAAAACTTAAAAAGATTTTTTAAACATTTTATGTTTATAGCTAGTTGTATACGTAGTTTTTAGTGAATAAACTAAAAACGTATAAGATTATATAGTGCCCATAAGTTGATGGGATCTCCAGAAATCGTGTCGGGTCGGGTTGTAAAGTCAATAGGGTTGTAAATGAATTAAACGGTGGTAAATAAGATGTGATGTAACCGTGTTGTAATAACATTGTACATGGTTTGTCAGATCAATCTATTATAAAAGGTAGACATGTCAACCCAAACCGAACATGTTTATTTAATTTAAACATGTTAAACTAATCAACTTGGGACTTGATTGTTTACGTGTCGGGAATTAACATCACTAGTGTGTATGCATATACGTATCTATAAAAGTAAAACACACACACATGTATAGACTGAGAGGGAGAGGAATGAGGGAAAGACCTGTGGAGATGAGAAGCTTAATTAGAAGGAGCAAGTAGAGTAGTAGGAGGTTTGTTGCCATTGTTTGAGTTTATGGAATTTGTTTCTAACATGAGACCATATATATAATGGATAAAATCCCCATCGGTCAACTAAAACACAAATACTATACGGTTTGTTTTTCAAAAAAAGAAAAAAAAAGAATTAAGGTTAATTATATAGTTTTATGAAACCAAATCAATTTCCAAAGTTGTATTATATAGGGTTATTGGAGTTTATCACCTATAACTATTTGCTATTGGCCGTTGCCACCCAAGTTATCACTTTGACGCCCGTCACCCTCAACTTAACACTTAGTGTGTTCTGTCACCACGTCGTTAATTGATTACTAACTTTTGATCTTGTTACTATACTTTTGGGGGTGTCCTAAGATCCTAAAACCTTTCTAAGATCCCTATTACACCCCCAAAAGTATATTAACAGAATCAAAAGTTAGTGATTTGTTAACGACATGATGACGTAACACACTAAGTGTTAAGTTAGGGGTGACGGACGTCAAACTGATAGTTGGGGGTGGCAGCGACCAATAGCCAATAGTTAGAGGTGATAAAATCCAATAATCCTATTATATATAGAGCTTACTATTTGTTAAACTTGTAATAAAATAAATAAAATACCATTTGTTATCCTCTTGGTTAAATTTCAATCAAATTGAGCTTTTAAATCTAATAAAAAAAATAAACATTTGTATTCTATTTTAGATTTTCAACTTACTATAAATTTTGTTGGGTGGGGATAACGGATTCCTTGGAAACTCATCTACTTCCGCCTACAGATTTGGTTACGAGCAAACCAACAATACTTCCCTCGTTCCTTGTAGATTTATCAGTTTTAAGTCTGAATTAACTCGATAAATCACTCACTGAATTGTGACTTGTGAGAGCTATTTGCTTGATATCCGAAACATTGTTGAGTGGCTATCTGTTGCTAAACAAAATGAGCGTCTCTCATCATACCCATAGGCCATATCCCAGTTTACATAAAATAAAATAGTAAAATCAGTTGATAGATATTATAATTCAATAATGAGATATTACAATAATAGTGTGTACCGAAAGGTTTTAGAGTAACGGTTTGTCTTTTTCTTAAAATATATAAGATTACTAGTATTAAGCCCCTGCATTGCAGCGGTTGTTATAAAACTGTGTTAAGTAGTAGCAATACTATACAATTGTAAGCGATCACCAACACCGGAAAAGCTCGTAAAAACAAAATAAATAAAAACGGGAAAAAAATAACGCCGAGTGAAAAGCAGACGTAAAATCTTTGAATCACGCACGCTCGTTGCTGAGAAATTAAACCGAAACGTAAAATATAAAAAAAATAACTAAGTCTATTCAGGACCCGCGTGTTGGACGAACTTGTCAAACACAGAAAAATAGATGTGGCACAACGAGTCACTCAAACGGGAAAAAAATATATGAAAAAATGTTGAACCCCACACGCACGTTCGGTGCGTTAACTCACAAAATTTAGAACAATACGAAAAACTTAGGAAATATGAAAAGTATGGTGGACCAAAATTGAAAATAAAAAAAGTTGGGATTAAATTGTAAAAGATGAAAAACTTTGGGTTAAAAGTAAAAAAGCAAAGGGTCTAAATAGTAAAATTGAATTTATTTAGAGAAAAATGCCCGGATAGTCCCTGTGGTTTCGGCTTTTTTCACCTATAATCCCCAACTTTCTAAAATTACCTGAATAGTCCCCAAGTTTTCAATTTTTGTTCCCGGATAGTCCCTGTGTCTAACTTCAGTTTGTTTTCTCTGTTAAGATGGTGTGAAATGTCAAAAATACCCTTTCCTTAAAAAGACCAAACCACAGGGACTATCCGGGCATCTTCTTCATTTTTATTTATAAAACCCCACTACCACACTTCATCTTCAACCTCCACCCACCATCACCCTCCTCCACCCTCCACCATCACAGAGGTAATTAAAAAAAACTTTCCCTCCACCCGCAACCTCACCTCTTCTTCATCATCAGCAACTTCATTAAATCAACACACAATTCTTATAAATTATGAAGATACAATGAATGTTGGTATAAATCCTAGTGTTGTTTAGAGTACTGTTAGGTGAGGAAGACAACTGATAAATAGCAAGTGTCAATTTTGCATCAGATCCAATAACAAAACATACAGCAGCAGCAGCACGGCACGGCACCAGCAACAAGGGCTGAGGGCAACGACTTTAAAGCTTTGCCCTCAATGAAATAGATCCTCGTCGGAGCCGCATCAATTTCAGAACGGAATCCCGATCTTCAGACTACTGTTTGGGTTTCAAAATCATAATCGTCATCGTCACCTACGAGTATTGACAGAGCCCTATTATTGTTTCTTGCAGTAGCAGTTTGGTGGTTTTGGAAATGGTGATGGTGGTGGTGGCTGAGTGGTGATGGCGGCGGTGGAGGTGGTTCTCCGGTGGAGGGTGGTGGTGGTTGTAGTTGATGTTGGTGGCTATGGTGTTGTTCACCGAGTGCTGACGTGTGTTGTGGAGACGATATGCAGAGAGAGGCGGTGGACGGAAGCGGAGGAGGGAGGTTGTGCGGCGGAGCAAAGAGGAAGCCATGAATTCCGGTGAATGTACGAAATTTTGAGAAGCAACAGTGATGTGAGGTTGATTGGAGAAGAAGGGTTAGATTTTAATGCTAAAAACAAAATTACAAATAAGGGTATTTTTGTCAATTCACACTAACTTAACTGAGAAAACTAACCCTCTTCCGCGCCAGGGACTATCCGGGAACAAAAATTGAAAACTTGAGGACTATTCAGGTAATTTTAGAAAGTTGGGGACTATAGGTGAAAAAAGACGAAACCACAGGGACTATCCGGGCATTTTTCTCATTTATTTATTAATTTTAGATAAAGATAAAGATAAAAATAAGTGATATCTATATATTGGTTACTAATTAATTAATATTACTATTAAAAGAAATTTATTAAACAAATATAAATAAAATTTATGACGTTGAAGGACAGAATTTCATGTGTCATTATTTAGAGTGTTTTATTATAAGTTAGATTAGATATATACTAACCACGAGCAAGCTACCAATACTTACCTCATTCCTTTGTTGGCCAGCTTAGACCATGGGGTATGGTTTGGATAGTTCCTAAAAAGACTACCCGCCATGTAGGCGTTACGTCACCACGGGAGGAGGACCATCTCCTTGGGGACTACCCAAGGGTGTGGGGGACTACCCACTTTAATAAAAAAAATCAATATATATTCAAGGGGAGAGAGAAAAACTGAATGATTAATGAAGGGGGGCCCACAATTTTCAAACCTTTGGTCTGTCTCCAACGTCTCGGAGATGACGGAGAAGCTGCAACGGGCCCAGAGGGGCGGTGTGGGACGACCCACGACGAGGGGGACGGGCCGGCGACGTACCCCATACCCGGTGGTCTTATATTTGATGATGGAGTGTCATCCTTTTTTTTATCCTTTTCTTCATTACATTTTTTTCTTTTAATTTTTAAATATCACATCATAATAACTTGTTTAGGTAATTAATGCTGAACTTTTACATTTTACACGATTCATAAATCTAGTTCTAAAATTCATCTATTGCTCACTTTATAAGACTTGAATCCATACCATTTTGATAAGGATAAACACATAGTGTCATCAGATCATCAACACTAACTAAATGAACTTATTAATTATGTTTATTTTTCGAATATATCAAACGAAGGTTTATATAATCATGCATAGTTTTTGTTCAGTGAAATATGTGTGTGTTGTTATTGTTATCTTTATAGTAATTGTTATCATTAAAGTTTCGAACTTAGAACGGTCTAAATGGATTAAAATCACTCATCATTATTGTCTGCCGCCACCACATACATCTCTCTGCCATTACCATCACTACCACCCACACACCAATCACCACTACCTCGTGTGCCCATTATTGTCATTAATTAATCAACCATAAATTCTTATAGATTTTTTACAAATACGGCATGTTTTGATTATGATCAAATTAATTTTTTTTAAGTGACTTGTTTTAACTCTTAGACCACATGGTATGGTTTGGTGTCACCTGTCACCTCACCCATTTTAGCGCCCCGTGGTGCCATTACACCACCCCGTCTCCGTCAATAGGGGCACTATCCTTGGCCTCCGCCACCCCCGTCACTGCCACCCGCCATCGCCGCCGCTACCCACCACCGCCTCCTATAACCACCCACAATCACTACCACCGACCACCACCACCACTCACCGCTGATTTTATTCTTTCGCTTTTCTTGTTTGCCAAACAATACACAATAATAATTCATTCCATTCACTCATGGTAACCAAACAAGACATGAAATAGTAATGATCAATTGCATTCCCTCGTCCATTCCATTCACCCGTCCATTCCATTACCCCATACTAAACAGACCCTAGAGACGTGCTCGTCCATTCCATTCACCCGTTCATTCCATTACTCCATACCAAACAGACCCTAGAAACCCTAGAAACGTAAGAACACACCACCGAGCCTTACATTACATGCTCCAACTTTAGAGATGATCTTTTAAAACCAGAGACAATCTTTCAATATTTAAGTCACCGTACATCAAAATTTGTGCATTTAGGTTTTTCTTTCGAAAGATAAAAAATATGCATTTAGGTTGACTCCTAGAATTTGGATCAATGTGGAAACTTAAACAGGTCAATCAACTTATGGTCAAGTCTATAAGTGGGAACACCAATGTCAAATAACACCATGGCATTATAGCCTAGTGGTATCTTGGTGGTGGGATAAGACTTATGATTATTAGGTATGGGTTCGATTCCCACAAAGGGGGTTTTTCCCAGATTTATTGGGTTTCCTCCTGAATTGGTGTATAGGCATAAGCCTAGTGGAGATGGATATGATCGGGTGGTTCTGCTGGTGGCACGATGATACTCCAGTGATCCGTCAGTGATCCAAATTTGCCGTTCAAAAAAAAAAAAAAAAAACTTTCTAAGATCCCTATTACACCCCCAAAAAAAAAAAACAAGCAAATTCAAAAATTCTCAATGGTAATTGGCCAAACTTTCTTTTAATCGTATGTTGATATTTTTTTGTTGAAAAATATAACTAGTCAAGATTTTAATGGACAACTATTTGGACATCCATCCCGCTCTCTGTTATGGGTTTTCAATCGGTATCAATTCTGTTTGTTACACAATACTCGTTTTCTATTAGTTTATCAACCCTCTTCCAATATATATATATATATATATATATATATATATATATATATATATATATATATATATATTGTATAATAGTTTTGTTTGTTGAAAATACATGCGCGTTGCGACGGGCATTTGGTCAATATTAGTGTTGCCATGTTAATTGCATATTTTGGTTTTACGAATTTTTACAACGGGTCATCTATTTTTCGAAAATGGTACTGTAACGTCTCGCTTTTTGTAAGTTTCCTTATTTAGCAAGATCATTGTACTTTCCATTTATGGAAACTTGTATTCATTTGTATTCGTATTTCATTTCATACGTTTTAATCCGAGACTTGAATCATAATGAAAAACCTATCTTTTACATACTTGTGTTATTCGTTAATCATAAATACTTGTCGATTATTCTTGTTACATACATACTTAATACCCTTTTGCATGCAAATTCATGCGTATTCATACTTATTATACATACAAAATACATTATTACATTCCTTTATTTATGCACAACATTTATACATTGCAATTATACGCTTCAAACACTTAAAACCGTCGAAATCTAGCAAAATTGAACATTGGGCTTTTAGTGTGACAACTGGCACTTAACCATGTATTCCGTACAACAGAAACAGTAATTTGTACCTTAACGACTGTGCATGATTGAACTGATTTCATTTAATCTAGATCAAATCTATTATTCATTTGTGTATCTTGTTTGTATAGATAACTAAATCTAAATATATTAAATAACTCTTTTTTCTTATATTTATATCTTTTAGAATGTTAAAACAAATCACTTCTTGGATTAAAAAAGTAAACAACTTTGCTGACAATTACATATTTTTTGTTTGGTCAGAAGAAATGAAATGAATGATTTTCTGATTTCTGACATAGACATACAAATGCATTACATGTCGCATGATTGCTTATCATTATTACATGCAACCCGATATGGTTGAATTAGTGCACAGAACGAAACTAGCACAGTGATTAGATAAACTAGAAGTACTGACGGGAGTTCAGTACTCAGACAGACATGATATTAAGACACAAAATAAGCCCCGGAACCAAGAGTTACACTAGAATAGCATGTAGGAAAGTAGGGATCGTAAAACTGCCTTCCGAGTGATGATGTAAGTGCCCGCAACACACTAAAACTGCAGAATTCTGCAAAAAACAGCAAAATTCAGCATTTTAACCTCAAAAAATAATGCAGAATTATGGTTTAATTGTCCAGAATACCTTGATAAGTGTCGGGAATCAAAACTGTCATAAAAGACATCATATTGTACACTAAACTGCGTAATTTAGCACCTTCACAAACCGGTAACCAACCGAACAACCGGACACTACCCGAAACACCAAAATTCAACTAGAAGCATTGTTTTAATGTTACAAAGCTAGTTATGATCACTAAACATCATATTACCACTTAAAACATATAACACACTTAAACACCAAAATCTAACACTTAAATATGTAACCAAATGTTTAACTAGGAATTGAAATCCAACTAGACCCCCCCCCCCCCATTGACGGTTACATGTGGGGTCCCACACCCCACATTTCTTTTAAATTGTTCAAATAGATTTGTTGTTCTGATTTGGAACATATTACCCATTTTTTAAATTGATGTTGGAAGTAATTATAAAGAAACCACAAGTCCCAAACCTTCTCACTTTCAACATTTCAAAGCAACATAACCTCCGTCTTCTCCCTCCCAACTCACGGCCACACCTCCATCTTTATACATCTCCATTTTCAATCCATTCTCAAGCATTCTAAGGTGTTCTCAAGGTGTTTCAAGCCTAACTAAGAAGGTTGCAAGCATAGGGATTGGAAGGACCATCTCTAGGAGCTTTTAACCACCTTATTTCTTCATCAACTTGCTTCTTGTTCTTCCCTAGCCATAGTGCTAGTAGTAAGCCCCTTTGATCTTGTTTTTATTCATAATTTTAGTGGTTAAAGTAAGATGTAACTTGGTAAACAAAAGAATCTCAACAAAACATAAAGATGAACATGAACATAAAGCTTAAAAACATGAAGATCAAAGTTGTTTAAGTGTATGTAGTAGACTTGTTTATTGATTTCTTGTATGTATGGTGTTGATCACCATAAGAAGCTTGCTAGATGATAATTAAACACATGATCTAGCAAGTATAAGGATGGATCTTGAAAAATTCATGTTGATCAACCTTTATGTGAACCATGAACTTGAAGATGAGTTTGTTTTTGTGTAGGATGATGAATCCTACAAGATGTAAGTCTTGAAAGTAAAGGATTTCAAAAATAAAAATTTCAAGAAACTAAAAGTTTACTACAAGATTCAACATGATTTGGTTTTAAAGGAAAATAATCATATTTTAAGAGTTGAAATAGAACTAGTAAAGTGTATGTAACATGAAAAATGCAAGAAAATTGATTTTTGTAAAATCACTTTACAAGTTGTAAAGGATAAAATTTTATAATAATGAGTTTTATGAAACAAAAACCATGGATTTAGTGTTATTAGACCTTACTAAACAACATGTTAAAACACTACAAGGTTTTGTTAAACTTCAAGTTCATGACATATTGTGAAAATGCATATTTATGGCTTATGGTAAGTTGTGTGAAACTTGTTGATGAATTTTCAAAAGAAAAAGATATGCTATTAAGCATGGAAACCTCCATTTTTAAGGGGAAACTATGGCAAAATTTTTGTAAAAATTAAACACTTAGAAAAATATTTTTAAACAAGTGTTTACAAGTAAATTTTGATCATAGTTTTTAATATAAGAATTTGCTATAATTTTTATTACAAAAATTACAAATATTGGAGGTTGATTTTTGATAATAAAAACCACTAAGTATATATTTAGGAAAATATATATTTAGATGTCACAAAATTATGTGCTACTTGTATATTGATTGTATTAGTTATATTAAAATTAGGACTTGAAAATAATGCACCACACCAAAATACCAAAAATTGTAATAAGAAATATTACCAAATTCACAAGAAAATAAATATATATCTTATACCCGAATATCGGACAAATTGGACAACGGACATTAGACTATATTTATATATATATATATATTCCGGAAATAAATTCGTAACTTAACAAATGTGATAAACTTTAAGACCCAACTTGAACTAACAGAATTAATAATATATAACTTGCATTTAGTACAAAATTTACGAGTTTACAAAAAGTTTTCATGATTTTAAGACCCTATAAGGTCTTAATATTGTAGTCATCATGCTACTAGTTAACTTTAAAAACATAGTTTCAAGTGTTCACATATTTCTAAAACAAAATAAACAAAATGCGGAAGCTTCATTTGGTGCGTTCGGTTCTTGTTAATTGCTTGATCACCATCCGGATTAGGTCCATCTTCACCTACGGTCAAACCATTTAAAATTATTAGTTTGACACTTTAAACATCAAGTATAAGCAAGTTCCATACTCAAAGTATAAAAAAAAAACAAGAAAATCTCGGTTCTGGATGCTGGCGTCACGCGAGGGAGGCTGTGGCGTCGTGCCACCACCGTCGCGTCACGCGAGGGAAGTTGTGGCGTCGCGCCACGGCGTGATTTCGACAGATTGTTGCTTGTTGGAGTTGTGTATCAGTTCAGCACCAAATCTTAACGTTTTAAACTTTAAATTAACATAACTTTTGACTCGTAAGTCCGTTTTAAGCGATTCTTTTTCCTACACGTCCGAAATTTAATTACGGACCCGTTTACCATCATTATTCGCGTTAAAACCCGGTTTATAAGCAATTTGCTATTAAATCCATTTTTCAATTATTCGACCCGTTTGTTTGTAAGTCATACAACTTGTTTTATTGTCATCTCTTGTTTTCAAAGATTTTTGCCCATTCCCGGGCTTACCAACAATAGCGTTTCACTCTCTTACCGAGAGTTGCTTATGCCTTAATGACATGCTTGATTTTCGAGGATTTAAACATGATCCTCTTAACAATATGACAAGCATAATTTCTAAACTTTAATCCCCATACCAAGGGTTCATTTGCAACAAGTTTAGCGTGTCCGCTTCACGGCTTACGCTTTAATTATAATCAATCATCGAGTGATGCTTCAGTCACTTCAACAATTACAACTCGACATTGTTTTTGACCTGCTTAGATGTCGAATGGAGACCACCATTTCAAAGACATACTAACTCTATTTTTACCCAATGTTTTGAACCGTTTTATTTGTCAAGTGAACTTTGTCACTTTCGCGACATTACGGGTTTCCTCTTTTGCTACTTTTCACCACAACAAGCTAGGATAAATAAATAAACATAATGTAACGAAACTATAGTTCGCGTACCTTTAGAGCACACTCTTCAACCGTGTATCACCTCCGGCTTGTCCACTTGACGATCCGGATTCTTTACCTAAAGAGTTCCATTCACAACTAATTTAGAACCCTTTTTACAATCATTTATCATAATTCATTATGATATCCTAATCTGCGTTTTTGTCCAATTATTAACATTTTAATCCTCGCTTAGGCGTTTTAACAAACACCTAGCGGGTCGGATTTTTACATAATTGATACAAAATTCATGATTTGTTGTTTCCATCTAAATTAACTTCAATTAGGCATATTTACACATGTTTTAACTTCTATATTTCAGAATTTACCTCTTGGAATTCAGATTATACTAAAACAAGAATCACAATCCTAGTGTTCATCAAGTTTCTACAAACTTATTAGTCACCTACATTGGTGATTATAAACCTTACAAGCCTCATGCAAGATTTTGATAAGATATCATCTAGGGTTTATCCCTAGACACCATATTACTTCTAATTTCACCCATGCAAGACATAATCAAGCTCAATTTCAGTTCTTCACAATTAACCAAGAATTTGAGATGAATCAAAACATCAAGATTTTACATACCTTATGATCCCTTCGACGAGGTGATCGCTAATCTACATTCAGATTTCGATTTGGACTTGATTTGAGCCATCAACTTGAGGAAAATAACATGAACTAGGGTTTGAGGGGATCTCCTGGTCGCCCCTGGGTTTCAATCGGACCAGACACACACTTTTTGTGTGTGTGTTTGGGGTTTTAATTTTTGTTTTATTATTTCAAGTTTTCCTATTTAACACCTTTGGCCCTCCTACTAATGCCAAGTTAAGCTTTAGATGTTTTAATCAAGTTTCTTGTTATAACTAGACTTATGACTAACTAGGTTGTTTATTCCTAGTTAATTTATTTTCGTTTATTGTATACTTTATAACTTTAATATAAAGTTTTATATTTTCGGGGTGTTACATAAACGGTATTTTTGAAACTGAAGAAACGGTAAAATATGAATTTTTATAACTATTACAAAATATATCATATTTTGTCAAATAGAAAACATATTATTTTTGAGTGGAGAAAAATATATATTTTCTTAAACAATTCAAAAATATATTATTTTGATCAAAACTAGAAATATATATATTTTCTAAGTTTAATCTTAAAAATATATTGTTTTTAAGATATATATGAAAGTATACTTATTTTTGCCAAGTAAAGTTTATAGATACTTTTCTATAAAAATTCTCTTAAAATATGTATATTTTAAGAATATAAAGTGGTGATTTTTAGTATATAAAAATAATATTCTGGAAAATAATGCACAAATTAAGTATGAAATACTTAATAAGTACAAGAAAATACGTATTCCTATACGTATAAATACATACCGGAATACACTACCAATACTTGGCAAAATACACGAATACAAGTATACCTATACTTGGAAAATACATATGTGAGAAATACATGATAAACCAAGTTAAAAATATATTATTTTTAACAATATTCCAAATAATTGGATAAAAATAGTTTAAGTTAAAATATTTTTATTTTAACTAATAATTATATAATTTGGAATTACATAATACATATCAACCGTATAACTCAAAGAATACTAAATTCCCAAAAATAAGTCTTAATAAACAACTAAGACTAGGAGTCGTTACACGACCTAAACGTCTAATAAAACATGGCACGTGCGTGTAGGTAGTTGTACGACTCGTAAGAAGGATCTTTGAGTTACAAGACTGCGGACGCAAAACCGTGAGTTCCTGTCCCCCTTTTCTTTTAACTGTTTTCGGTTTTATAACTTACGGGGGTGAAATACATGTTTCAAATGTTTCAAATGGTATGGTTAGCTAAGGAATGAACTGTTAGATCATGTGAATGGGTAGGCACAACACTTAAGACCATTAATCTTTGTATAAAGACCGAGGGGCATGAGTGATAGATCTATTTGGGTGTTGCGAGCCCCACCCATGGGTCCGTGAGTTGGCCCATGTGGTGACTATGTCGTTCCAGCCGGGTGGCCCGGTACGAAATCCGTAAAGGTTTGAGCCTTCCTACACCATTGCACACATATTAATGTCCTTGCAAAACATTAATTGATCTGTTCATAGACGCTTTCATACCGGATTACAAAGGCATACTTACAAATGATTACAAGTTTATACGAGCTCACATACAAAACATATGAACTCGCTCAACTTTTGTTGATGTTTTCAACTTACATATATTTCAGGAAACTAATTGGATCTGGCGGCGTTAGAAAGATTTCAAGAAGATATTTCAAGTTTGATGTCATCCTTTTGGAAGGGTTTGGTTAGTATTAGACCGAGATTTTATACTCTATTTAAGTTAATGATTGTTTCTATTATTAGATTGTATTGTCCTATATATAGGACCTTCTTTGTACACAATATTCATTTAATATAATACACAATTACAATACAAATCATATGGTATCAGAGTTATACGCTCTTGGAATACCGAAACCCTAATCAGCCGTCACTGTTCGACTTTACTGTTCTCCTTTTGCTGTTTCTTTCTTTTTCTGTCGCTCTTTGTCCCATCACACGAGCAGCCATGGTTATTGTTTCCTTTACCACAGCAGACAAAACTGCTCACAATTCTCACAAATTCGGCTTCAAACTAAGCCCCACCAATCATGGATACTGGAAAACCATGATCAAACCCTTTCTTATCACTAATGGCCTGTACGTTTATATTGATGGCTCCCTTCCCTGTCCACCTCAGACCATTACTGTTCCCGCCTCCTCGTCTGGCAAAGACCTATTACCATCCACACAACAACCAAACCCTGACCACTCGACATGGGTTTCCAATGATGCCCATGTCCGCATGCTTCTGCTGTCCACAATCTCTGAAGCTTCTTTCAAACATGTTCACGGTGAAACCTCTCATGATCTATGGGAATCCCTGGAACGTGCCTACGCACCACACACATCTTCCCGGGAATACACACTAAGAACTCAACTTCTCAAGATAGAGATGCAATCTGATGAAACATCCGCTACCTATATTACAAGAGCCCAAGAATATAATGATGCACTAGCAAACATAGGTGCAGCCATGCCAGAAAAGGATGTTGTGATGTTGATCATTTCAGGTCTTTGGGAACAATATAACATCTTGAAACCCACCCTTGTTGCACGACACCCTCCGGTAACTCTCCTGGAATTACCTTGACTACTGGCTGATCACGAGTACATGACAAAGAAGGCTGATCCCATTATCCCTGCTGTCAGCCAGGCTTTCACGGCTACCACCAGCCGTGAATCAGCCCTGCAGGCCAGCCTTCAGCTGCCTCCTGAAACAGTCCAATCACTTCAAAATCTGATGACACAACTAGGCTTCAATATGCAGCCTGCACAGCACCAGAATCAGGCCAATTATAGCTCTCGTGGACAGCCTACTCGTGATCGGAACAACAACAATCGGCGCGGACGAGGCAACTACAACAACAACCGCAACACGGGCTCCTCGTCAGGTAACAATTCCAGATTTGCTTGGGCATCTAATCAGAATACCGTCTATGGTTCTTGCAACAGGTGTGGTATTGGACATGTCCCATCACAATGCCCAAATCATGATCCAACAACAATCCGTCCACCACGATACGCTCCACAAGCAAACTTTCCTGATCATCGCTCACAAGCATCAACATCTTGGCTGCCGGACACTAGTGCAAACAGTACTGCAGCACCTGATCTCACCAGCCTTGACAATGCTGAGCCATATTTTGGTAAGGACACTCTTCTTGTTGGTAATGGCAATAGGTTACCCATTCTCCATATTGGTTCCACCACTTTCAATTCACCAAACAAAACTCTTTCTATTAAAAACATCCGACACGTTCCACAAATTAAACACAATCTTCTTTCCGTACAACGTTTTTGTCAAGATAACAACGTCTTCTTTGAATTTCACTCTACGTTTTTTTGTGTGAAGGATTCGGTTACCAGAACTATCCTCCTCACGGGTCCAAGTAAAGATGGTCTCTACCCTCTTCATCTACCGAAAATCAACCCTGTCTCAAATGTTGCTTTTTCTACCGTTCGGGCCTCTCCTACAACTTGGCACCAAAGACTTGGACACCCTCACTTGCAGCTTTTACAATCTATGCTTTCTAAGAACTGTCTTCCTGTTAGTAATGACTCTGTTTTACCATTTTGTAATTCGTGTCCTATGGGAAAATCCTCGAAATTGCATTCATCTTCTTCAAATTATAAAAGTACTAATGTGTTGGATCTAGTATTTTGTGATGTTTGGGGACCGGCTCCCGTTGCTTCCTTTTATGGTCATCGTTATTTTTTACTTTGTGTTGATCATCATATTAGATACATGTGGATATTTCCCATCAAACAAAAATCTGATGTATTTGCCATTTTTAAACAATTTCACACAATGGCTGAACGACAATTCAAAACACAACTTAAATCAGTTCAAACAGATTGGGGAGGGGAATTTCGAAACCTATCCTCTTTCTTTGCAAACCTTGGAATTCTACATCGCCTATCTTGTCCTCATACAAGCGAACAAAATGGCTTTGTTGAGAGGCGCCACCGTCATGTGGTCGAAACCGGTCTCACCCTTCTAGCTCAATATGGTGTTCCAATGCGTTTTTGGAACTTTGCCTTTGAAACCGACACATACTTGATAAATCGCATACCATCACGTACCTCATCCCACGTCTCTCCCTTTGAGCATCTTCTCAAACGTAAACCCAATCTTTCTTTTTACGTGTCTTCGGGTGTCAATGCTTCCCTCATCTTCGTCCCTATAATCCACACATAATGGATTTCCGCTAATCACCATGTATCTTTCTCGGGTATAGTCCCTCACATCACGGTTACCAATGTCTTGATCTTACCTCGAATCGCATTTACATCGCCCGACATGTACGGTTTAATGAAACATACTTTCCTTTCCTTCATTCATCTTCCCCTATACCTACCCCACCCTCTCCTGAGCCTTATTTTTCATCCTATCCTTCACCACCTGAACAACCATTTCCTTCCAATCCAACTGAACCGTCTACACCCTTGGCCCAAACCCAACCGGTCCAACCATCCTCACCATCGGCCCAAACCAATCCGGCCCAACCACCTTCGGCTCACATCCATCATGTCCAACAACTAACCGAATCTGTTCAACCACCCAACCCATCCTCAACCGAACCACTTACTGTCACTTATAAACGCCGCTCAGCTACGGACACTCACCCCACCCTCCCAGCCTATCAAACCTACCAAAACACTTCACCACCAAACACATCCTCCACCATACCCATTCCACCACCTTCTGACCACACCCAATCCAATTCTACAACCACCAACACCGACACCCAACCTCGCCCTCGCCCTCTAAACCTTCGACCAAACCCTAAGCAAAGGGCTTCTTACAATGCTTCCGCTTTCCACACCTCCATTGATCCTTCCTCAACCGAACCCTCCACCTTTGCCATTGCTAACAAAAGCCCTCAATGGCGCGCTGCCATGACAAAGGAGTACAAAGCCTTGATGAGAAACGGTACCTGGACTTTAGTACCACCAGTTCCTAATGCTAATGTTGTTGATTGTAAGTGGGTATACAGGTTGAAACATGATGAAAACGGGAATATCAAACGTCACAAAGCTCGTTTAGTGGCCAAAGGTTTCAACCAACAGCCAGGAATTGATTATCATGAGACATTTAGTCTACTGGTGAAATCCACCACGGTTCGTGTAGTTTTGTCTCTTGCTATTACAAGACAATGGCCTCTTCGCCAGTTAGATGTTCAGAACGCCTTCCTTCACAGAGATCTCAAGGAAACTGTGTACTTGCGACAACCACAAGGCTTCGTCGATTCACAAAAGCCAGATCATGTTTGTCTACTCCACAAGTCCTTATATGGCCTCAAACAAGCCCCAAGAGCCTGGTTCAATCGCCTCTCCAGTACCTTATTACAACTTGGGTTTCACGGATCCAGAACAGATCCTTCATTGTTTATTTATTCTCATAATGGTCACTTATTATACATGCTTGTTTATGTGGATGACATAATCCTCACTGGCAATAATTCTCGGCTCATTGATCACATCATTCAACAGTTGGGTACCACTTTTGCAATCCAAGATATGTGTCGGTTGTCATATTTTTTGGGCATTGAGGTAATTTTTCAGGGCCATGACTTGCTTCTCTCACAAAGGAAATACATTGCTGACATTATTCAGAAAGCAGGTCTCTCCCAGTCAAAATCGGTTGACTCTCCTATGGCTCCTAACTCTGAATTGGCTCTTGGAGACAGTCCTCTATTTGACAATCCAGTGCAATTCAGACAAACAGTTGGGGCTTTACAGTACCTAACTCTTACCAGACCGGACATCACATTTGCGGTCAACAAAGTCTGTCAATTTATGCACTCGCCTACCGAAAATCACTGGTCAGCAGTCAAAAGAATTCTTCGGTATCTTCAAGGAACATCCAGTCTCGGGTTGCTAATTCAACAAAAATCAGCCCCAGTGATTCATGCTTACACTGATTTTCATAATCACTCTCTCACTGCCTTTACTGATGCAGATTGGGCTGGTTCTCTCGATGACCGGCGATCCACGGGGGGTTTTGCCATCTATCTTGGCTCCAATCTTATTTCATGGCGTGCTCGTAAACAACACATTGTCTCTCGGTTATCTATAGAATCAGAATACAAAGCCCTAGCCGACATTGTTGTTGAGTTAACATGGCTTGAAGCACTTCTAAAGGAGCTTCATGTTTCTATGGCATTGTCACCTATCATATGGTGTGATAACCTAGGTGCCACTTACTTATCAGCCAACCCTGTTTTTCATGCACGTACAAAGCACGTGGAAATTGATTTTCACTTTGTCAGAGAAAGGGTGGCTCGGAAACAACTCTTCATACAATTTATCAAGACGGATGATCAAATTGCAGATGTGTTCACAAAACCCCTTGCCTCAAAACGATTTCTATTTCTTAGGTCCAAGCTAAAAGTTGCTCCCCGGCATTAGCTTGAGGGGGGATATTAGACCGAGATTTTATACTCTATTTAAGTTAATGATTGTTTCTATTATTAGATTGTATTGTCCTATATATAGGACCTTCTTTGTACACAATATTCATTCAATATAATACACAATTACAATACAAATCATAGTTAGTATATTTTATCTTCGATAAGATATACGAACCAAAGCCTTAGTTTAAAAAGTCTTTTGTTTTAAAAAGTCCTTTATGGAACTTATTACTTTGAATGGTTTGTAAACTTAACTTGAAGTTTGTTGGTTTAACTTAACAACTTGGATTTGTAATATTTTGAAACTTATGTAGGGATGAACATCATGTTTTAATCATGTAGTTGTTTATTATAATTGAATGCAATGAAACTGATCAAGTCACACATCACACGCTTCCGCAAAAAATCAGGGTGTGGCATTTAGGCCTGGCACTTTCGTGCGAATGGGCCTGGCCCAATTCGTACGAAGTGCATCCGCACCAAAGTGCCATCTCCACTCTATAAATACAAGTCCATTCTTTCACTTCCAAATCTTCAACAACCGAAATTCTCTCTCAAGCTAACATTGAGCAGATCATTTGGAGCTCATCTCAATCACTTCTATAACTAGGAATATTGCGAGGTTGAAGAAGAAAGGTTTCAACAGCACGGATTGTCCATCAACTCAATTTTCAGACTTTTGGGATTGTTTCAAGTCGATTTCAACATTGAGGTTGAAGTGGAATTGTGCACAATAGGCACACCAACTATTTGTGTTCAGCTATCGATCAACTCCATTTTTAGACTTTTCGGGTCGGATCGGATTGATGTGAAGACGTTTAAGGTTGGGTCGATACCTGTGACGCTTTCATTTGAGATTTAGTGTTGTGCATACTTAGCTTTTATATATATTCTGATATACTAATAATAATCATATGTTGTATACGTGAGTTGCTATTGGATTCTGAGTGCATACTTAGCTTTTATATATATATATATATATATATATATATATATATATATATATATATATATATATATATATATATATATATATATATATATATATATATATAAAGATTTTTATACTTTCATATATAAAAATCTTGTTCGTTCAATTGTGTTCGTGAACGTTCGGTAAGGTGTTCGTAAACATTCGTTCATTTGCGTTCGTTTATGTTCGTATGTTCGTGTTTTAATTAAAGATTTTTATACTTTCATATATTTTATCTATACTTTTTATACTATTAAACTTTTATTTATATCATTACCCTAACAATTAAACTAGGAAACCCTCTTTCACCTTGTTTATGCACCATTTCCCTTTCTTTTCTCATTATTTACATCGACGAATATGATCTACATCCGTTCCACAATATGGGATTCAAGTTCTAGTGCTACTCTCTGGGTTATCCACCTTTATCCTTCATCGCATTCGCCAAATTTATTTGTGTTCGCTTGTGTTCGTGAACCGTTCGTGAACACGCTCATTTCCTTAATGAACGAACTCGAACATAAAATCTCGTTCGGTAAGTGTTCATGAACCGTTCGTGAACACATTTATTTCCTTAACGAACGAACACGAACAAGGCCCCGTTCATGTTCATTCGATTCGTTTACAGCCCTCACGAAATCACAAGAATCCTTTACAAGTAAAATATAAAATCAAACTTTTTTTTCGTAAAACCCCCCATGCTTGGGGTACAAAATCATAATCCAACAAAAAGTTGCTAATTTATAATATGAAAATAAGTTAAATAGATAATAAGTACAATAAAAAAGAACAAACTTATAAAAAGATAATAGAAAATATATTTGTTAAAAAAAGTTAACTTTATTAAACTTCAAGGTTGTATTATAACTTTATTAAAGTTTGGGGATCGAAACATAAATCATGTATAGAAAAAGAGTTATTACTACACTTCTGTATGATAAATCTATTAAAGTTTAGAGATATAAAAATAAATCATTTATAAAAAAAAAAAGAGTTCTTAGCGTTTAGGGTCGTTTGCTAGTTTTATTAAAGTTCGGGATTAGAAACGTAAATTATATATTAATTAAAAATTAATAATAACGTTATACCCTACAAAATTGGCCAATAAAACATTGGCACTCTTAACAATTGATTTTGTTGTTATATAGAAATTTATAAAAAAAAAGTTATTAGCGTTTAGGGTCGTACGCTAATTTCTATTAAAGTTCGGAGTTAAAAACGTAAATTCTATATTAATTAAAATTAATAACAATGTTATACCCTACAAAATTGGCCAATAAAACATTAGCATGGTTAACAATTGCTTTTGTTGTTATATAGAATATTAATAATACAGTGAGAACTAGCCAACCAAAGATAAAGTCACTTGGAAGTCTGAATCTGCGTAGTTAAAATGAACCGGAAGGGTGCCACAATGTGACCGGATGAAGCATGGAGGTCCACTACGTGGAACGAATAGGTAAAAAGCACCACATTGTGAAACTTCTTAAGTCTAAATCTAATAAATAAATATTAAAGAATACGCACGTTGATAATCAACAAGTGACTATTGTTTAAACATGATTACTATCTTTGATCAAATACACTAAAACACTACTGTATTTCTGAAATTCAATGATCATTCAGAGCACTCAAGATGTTATAAAAGACGTGTTAGTCAAGTATATGTAATTATTCTAAAATTTAATGATCGTTCCACAATGTTTTAAACTAAATCCGTGGTAGAAATATCCGCAGTAATTATTAAGTTAACATAGCACTATAAATAATATTGTATATGCTTTGTTTATTTAAAAATAGCTTAAAATCCACAATACACAATAAAAATTGATTATTAGAATAAATTCGTCACTAATTTTTTTTTAGGGTAAATTACACTTTTCGTCTTTATGTTTGTATCAAATTGCGATGGATAGCCTTTAACTTTAATAATTACAGTCACTGTCCTTTACTTGGTAAACTCAGGACATCTTTCATCCTTTAGCACTAACAAAGTTAAAACTTTTAGTTAAATATGACATGTGCATTGCACATGAGGGCAATTTGGTTATATAACACACTAGGTTAGAACCCCGTGTATTACACGGGTTGAATAAATGTAATTTTATATATTTAATTAAAACAGTTATTCTTTAAAAATCTCGTTTATTACACGAGTTGAACAAATGTAATTCTATATATTAAATAATAAAAAAAATTATATCTATAAGAACTCCATGTATTGTACTGAATAAATGTAATTTTATATACCAAATAATAAAAATCCGTGTATTGTACGGGTTGAATAAATCTAATTATATATACTAAATAATAAAAAAAATTATATCTTTAAAAACACTGTGTATTACACGGGTTAAATAAATGTAATTTTGTAACCTTGTATACCGCAAGCGGGGCGAATATATACTAAATAATAAAAAAGTTATATCTTTAAAAACACCATGTATTACACGGGTTAAATAAATGTAATTTTGGTAAATAATATGCTATTGGATTCGTCTAAAAAATCATAAATTTGGTTCGGTTTAATTCGAATCAAATCACAAACTTGGTTAAGTTTAATTCGAATTGATTAGAACCCCAATTTGAAAAATCAAAAACAGAATTATATTATTAGCTTATCTTCCTAATTAGTGTTTTTTTTAAGTTTGATCTAATGTATAATAAGTTATTTTGTATATTTTGTTTTTACTTTAAATTTTTTATATGAGCATATTATTGTTTTTTTAAGTTTAAGATTAATATATTATTAGAAAAAATAGAATGATTCTATCCAACATTCAAAGTAAGATAAGATTTAATATTAATTGATTATTTACTATTTAATTAATTGATATAAGATAAGTATGAAAATATAGGAAATTACAAATATAGACATCTTCAATGAATGACACGTGTCACTTATTGGTTTCTTTTATTATAGTAGATAGATATATTATAATAAATAAAATAAAGAAAATTAATTAATTTGTTAATATGTGTGTATAAGCATGTATTATTTAAAGATAACCTACACACCAACCACGAGCATCTCCATCTCCACCATCACCACCGCTACCCCAACTCTCCGGCAACCACCACCAACTTCGCAACAACCACCCTCACCACCACTTCAACCTATGAAACCCTATCTCAGATTTGAAACCCTTATACATCTCAACCATCTATTCCCGTATCCGAGTGCTAAATGAGTACAGACCTGAAATTACGGCCAGAAATTGGTGGTGGGGTTTAAAGGCCTGAAATTATGGCCGGAAAATGGTGACTTCTTGTTAACTTCCCCAGATCTGAAACCCTTGCAGGAAGAACTCTCTTTTACACATCCAAACTCTCTTTTCCATCAGTTGACTTTAGTCAATCAAGAACATTGGTTTTTCACCCTTTATTTTTTGGTGATCTTTGTTAATTTATTGTACTTTTTATCATATTTCAGATGCAATGGTTGCAAACAAATTGTTTAATGAAAGTCCTAGCATAATCTGTTATTTGAATATTTTTAATCTGTTTGAAACATCGGAGAAGGTCAAAGCGAGTAAATATCATCATAACTTTGACCATTTTTTGAGAAACAAGTTGTTAATTTATAAAATTGATCATTTGGGAATGTCTAGAATTGCTAGTTCTGGAATTTATTTCATTGATTTTGACTTTTAGTCAATATTCATCGCCAAAATATACATCTGTGATAAAGTGGCTGATACAATGTTGTCATGCCTGGTGAGGAATAAATGTGGGAAAGATGAGAAAGGAAGAGAATTGAGCTATCAGTTGCTTCTTTTATATGAGGAGTGTTGATTTTTAGCTGCATCCTTAAGTTCCAGTTGCGAAAAAGTAATTTTAATTTAGGTGTCTTGAAGGGGTATGGTCCCGGATCTCGCGTCAGCATCGACCGCGAGTGACCATTACCCTTATCAAAACCCCCACCAGCTAACAACCTACTTGTGCCTATGCGAAGAACGCGTCGACACAAGGGTTGAATCCAATCTATCTAGTAACAAAGGAGGACTTACATGGAACATGAGAACGGTAGAGTGATGCGACATAGCATCACATCTGGTGTATGAAAACGAAAGTATTCACAGCGATGCGGCCTCGCACCGCGTTCCAGTGAACACTTCTATCAATACAAGGAAGCTGGATAACAGCAACAGTCACCACAGGCGACGATGCGGCCAGCACCGCATCTCGCGTATTTCTTGATCACTAGCAAGAGACGCGATAACATCAGATGTTACCGCAGGCAGCGATGCGGCTAGCACCGCATCCTATACGTTCAACAAGTGGGACTGACACCACAGTGCAAGTGGAACCAATGGCAGTCACCTGTCAGATCTACGGAAGCGACAGACTGACGTGGCGTCGTCTCAACGACCGACATGTCTGACACACCTGCAAAGGTGCAGCATGCCGTCAGTCTATCCATCCACCTCCTCCTTCACTCCTCGGCTATAAATACCAACCCCAAACCAGGTTTGAGGTATCTCTTCACAACTCCCTCACTACTACTATAATCTTACTTTGCTTCCCAAGCAAACTACTGATTCTCACGCCGGAGAGTGGTAACAAGGAGCACCCCCCACCCCATCCTCCTTGTTACGAGTCACGGTTTGTTTCCTTGTGCAGGAGATCAACCCACCGGTGATCCAGCCAGCGATCCTCGAGAGGAAGGGATTAACCCTTCTTGACGAGACCAGTGAGTTAACCCTGCCCGGTTAACCATTGTTTCATCATTGGCGCCCACCGCTACTCTTAGCACTTTTTCGATCATCCTTTGTCCTCTCTCAAAATCATGACTGATCACCAAAACAATACTACAGGTGATAATCTATAGGGGTGTTCAAAAGTATCCGTATCCGAAAATCCGACCCGAAATATCCGATATCCGAATCCGAAATATCCGAAATTTCGGATATCCAAAATTCGGATATCCGAATTTTTCGGATTCGGATTCGGATAGTGATTTTCAAAATTTTCGGATATTTCGGATATCCGAAATATCCGAAAATTTAATTTTCATTTTTTTCGGATATCCGAATATCCGAAGTATCCGAACATATCCGAAATATCCGAAAAATATCCGAAAATATCCGAAAAATATCTGAAATATCCGAAAAATATCCGAAATATCCGAAAAATATCCGAAAACTTATATTCGGATATCCGAAAATATCCAAAATATCCGTTTCCGAATATGAAAAAAATAATAAAAAAATAAAAATTAAACAAAAAGTTGGATTTTCGGATATCCGAAATTTCGGATATCCGAAATTTCGGATACGGATTCGGATAGTGAAATATGGTATCCGAAAATTTCGGATATCCGAAATTCGGATATCCGAATTTTCGGATATCCGGTTTTGAACACCCCTAATAATCTACTCCCCACCAACACAGGAAATCTGGGGAGTACCCCACCGGAACCGAATCCGGGCCATATCGGCACATCAACGCAAAGGGGTCCATCCCTAACGTTCGGACACGACTTATCACGGTACGCATCTGTGATCCCCCCGAACATGGACCCCCACATCTGGTATGACCAACAGGCCACCCTGCTGGCCGCAACATACAACCGCGCTTGTGCGGAAGCGCACATACAAGCTGGGCCAACCCCAGCACCGCACACCCCTGCCGATCGTATTTTACAATACGAAGGCAGGGTGCATTCACGTCGAGCTTCGAGAAGCAGACGTGAAGACCGCGGATCCTCTTACTGTTCGGTCCACACAATCAACGAGGATGATTCCGCATACGGGTCCCACACCAGAGAACCAGTGCATACCCGCCTAGGTCCTTATGTTGAGGACAGACGACGATCCACATCCCGACATGGCTCTAGAATTCAGAGCCGGTTGGGCCCACAGCCATACACCGAAGGGTATGGTCGTACCGACCCGGACGACCGTACATATTGTGGGGATTCGCATGACACCTGCAGCAGACCGGGAGGACGCAATTATGTTCCTCCCACTCAACCCCGCAGTACATACCTCAGGGCTGCAAAACGCCCTGAGAACCAGCCCTATAGGCCGAAAGTTGCGGCCGAAAACTCCAAATTCGCCTCGCGAATAGCCCACGCCCATGTCACCACAACAAAATTCCCATTCAACGTTGGGAAATACAGTGGTTCATCCGACCCGGACGACCACATGAACATTTTCATCGGCGCAGGGTGCAATGGCCAGTGGGATGAGCCCACTTGGTGCAATTTTTCCCCCAGACCCTTACGGGTCTGGCCAGGGCCTGGTTCGATTCTTTGCCAGTGGCATCACTGGCCTCATTCGAGGATTTTCATGCAAAGTTCCTCGCTCATTTCAGCCAGCAACGACGTCACGCGCGTGACTCGTTGGATGTCATGAATATCTGGCGCAGAGACAACGAATCCCTAGAAGCATTCGTTGTCCGATACAATAAAGAGTGCCTAGAAATAGGCGACGTGGCAGATCAAATGCCACGAAACCATTTCATCAAAGCCGTGAAGGATAAGCAGATGGTTATGACCATCTCCGGCAAAGAAGGCTTGCCTAAAAAATGGGAAGATGTCATGGCCGCAGTCAAGACATACGCCCAGACACAGCGGTCTCTCGAACCGCATGTGGCAAAGGCAGAGCCCCAGGCCGAAACTTCCAACCACGGGTCCAAGCGTAACAATAAACGCAACCGGGACGTAGGGAATAGCGATATTTCCAAACCATACGTCCCGCGGACCAACCCGTTTGACCCGAGGAAACGCAGCCCTCAACGGGACAACCGGGCACCAAAGAAAGATCCTCGGGACCGCAACTGGACCGAGATCAACATGTCACCAAGCGAGTTCCTTCTTGCGGACCCGCAATTCTTGCGACCGGCCCAACCGATGAAGTCCAAGAAAAATCAGGACCTCACACTCTACTGTGAGTATCACAAGGACTCGGGCCACACCACCAACAACTGCATCAGTCTCCGGCTGGAGATTGAGCGGGCCTTAAAAGAGGGGAAACTGCAACACCTTTTGCCAGGTGGGCAAAAACCCACCAAGTGCATCACCCCTCATGGCGAAGGTACCTCCTCCGGAAAGAGAACCATGTACGTGGCTTCCACCCACATGATCAACGGAGGCAAAGGTAGGCCGTGCAAACCGGCGAGAAGGCCGGACAATGACTGGAAAGACGAGCAAGTCGTCTTTCCAAAAGTCCGAGGCGGTCCGCGCGACAGGCGCGCCGTCGTTATTACAGGCCAACTGGCACATTACTGCACCGAGCGTCTATTCATCGACCCGGGCAGTACGTCTGACATAATCTACGAACAATGCTTCAACCAGTTCGACCAGGAGGACAAAGATCGGTTGCAAGCAGTAGATTATCCATTGGCCGGGTTCGCAGGGGAAACTGTCTTTCCCCTGGGCCAGATCACTTTTCCTGTGCGTCTTACCAGCGGTAGACACACAAGAATAGAGGAGGTAAACTTCATGGTTTTACCTCACACCTCCAGATATGACGTACTCCTTGAGAGAGAATCCCAAGGCGATTTCAATATGATTACATCCGTCCCCCGCTCTGCTGTCGGTTTTCCAACCGAATCGGGGGTCGCGATAATCTACGCACGAAAAGACGTCATGATGACGGACGAACTACGTCCGACCAAGGTCGCAAGGCCTACCCCCAGTAACCAACCAGAGAAATGGGTTCTCAACGCGAGATACCCAGAACAAAAGGTTACATTGGGTCACGCCTTGTCCTCGACCACAAGAGCGCACCTGAAGCAGCTTCTCTTCGGGAACCAAGACATTTTCGCATGGACACCCGCAGACATGACAGG
This sequence comes from Helianthus annuus, assembly GCF_002127325.2. NCBI lineage: Eukaryota > Viridiplantae > Streptophyta > Magnoliopsida > Asterales > Asteraceae > Helianthus > Helianthus annuus. The sequence continues at coordinate 132,231,298 of NC_035433.2, read as the reverse complement.
GGTCCCGCGTGATATTGCGCAACACCACTTGAATACCTCACCAGGTATCAAGCCGGTTATCCAAGGCCAACGCCACCTTGGGTTCGCTAAAAACCAGGCGATGCAAGAGCAAGTCGAAGAACTGCTCTCCGCAGGCATCCTGCGAGTAGTCAAATACCAAACTTGGTTATCCAACCCAGTTATGGTAGAAAAACCATCCGGGGGCTGGCGCATGTGCGTCGATTACAAAGACCTTAACAAAGCCTGTCCCAAGGATTGTTACGCACTTCCAGAAATCGACGAAAAGGTCGATAATCTCGCACCATTCAGATGGAAGTGTTTCCTCGATTGCTACAAAGGGTACCATCAGGTCCAAATGGCGATCGAGGATGAAGACAAAACGGCATTCCGCACTCCCACCGGGAATTACTGTTATACAAAATGCCGTTTGGGTTGCGCAACGCGGGCGCAACCTATCAAAAGCTGATGAACGACACTTTCCGCGGCCAAATAAGCAAAAGTGTCGAAATCTACATGGACGACCTAGTCGTCATGAGCATGGAGGAAGATACCATGCTCACAGACATTGAAAGAACATTCCAGACTCTGCGAAGCGTTAACATAAAGCTCAATCCAGGGAAATGCTCGTTTGGAATGGAAGAAGGCAAATTCCTTGGGTTCATCGTGACAAAAGATGGATTCAAGGTAAACCCGGAGAAAGTTCAGGCGATCGAGCGCATGCCATCGCCTTCATCGATGAAAGATATGCAACGATTAGCCGGCAGGCTAGCGGCACTCAACAGATTCTTAGCCAACCATGCAGCTAAGTCTTATCCTTTCATCAAGACCCTGCGGAACTGTTTAAAGAAAGAACAATTCCAGTGGACCGCAGAGGCCGAAAACGCCTTCCGGGAAATGAAGGAGTGTTTGATACAACTCCCAACCTTAACCGCACCACGCAAAGAGTAGCCACTCATATTATACCTATCTGCCGCGGACAACGCGGTAGGTGCGGTATTGATAGTGGAGCGGGAGGGGGTTCAAACACCCATCTATTACATCAGCAAGATGCTCAACGACCCAGAAACAAGGTACTCAATAATGGAAAAATTGGTATTAGCACTAGTGCACGCATCAAGAAGGTTGCGACGCTACTTCGCGAACCATGTCATCACGGTGCTAACCAATTACAGGATCGGCCCGATCCTATCCAAACCTGACATTTCTGGGAGATTAGCAAAATGGGCAATAGAGCTGGGCGCGCACACGTTGAACTACAAACCGCGCCCCGCGATAAAAGGCCAAATCTTAGCTGATTTCGCTGCCGAAGTACCGGTGAATCGCATCCAAGAATGCGAACAAGCACAAAACCCTGCACCAACGCCATCTTCCTCAGAAACTTGGGCACTATTTACCGACGGTGCCTCCAACGAGGAAGGTGCGGGCGCAGGTCTGCGACTCGTCAGCCCTGATGGCCAAGAGCTTACATATGCCATCCGCCTCGATTTCAAAAGCACAAATAACGAGGCCGAATATGAAGCCCTACTGGCCGGACTACGTTTAGCAGTCAAACTCGGCGTGCAGCATCTGGAAGCAAACGTCGACTCTTTGTTGGTTGCAGGACAAATACGCGGCGACTATGCCGCAAAGGGGGATATCATGATCCTCTACCTCGAGCAAGCCCTGCAACTAACATCCAATTTCGCTTCGTTCAATATCCGACATATTAATCGAAGTGAAAACAAGTCCGCGGATGCACTATCAAAACTCGCATCCACCAGCTTCCAGCACTTGGCAAAGGAGATACGCATCGAAATTCTGCAAAATCCTTCGGTACCCCTGCGCCAAGTCAACGTCATTCAATACGGTACAACATCATGGATGACACCTATCATCGCATATCTACAATCAGGTGTGACTCCCGAAAGCAAGTCAGAGGCACGCAAGCTACAATACAAAGCGTGCCATTATCAAATGGGAGACGGTATCTTGTACCGCAAATCATACCTAGGACCACTACTACGATGCGTCAACCCCCAGGATGCCACATACCTCATCCGAGAGATACACGAGGGCATATGTGGCATACACGCTGGACCACGCATGGTAGTGGCCAAAATCATGAATGCCGGGTATTACTGGCCCGGTATGCACCTGGACGCCGTCAAAGAGTTGCGCAAATGCATCGACTGTCAACGTCACGCTCCAAAAACTTTGCGGCCAAAGAACAACTTAGTCCCCGTCACAACCGCATGGCCCTTTCAGAAATGGGCAATTGACGTTGTGGGACCTTTCCCTGACGCTCCGGGTGCGGTCAAATTTATCATAGTAGCGGTTGATTACTTCACAAAATGGGTAGAAGCAAAACCGCTCGCCTCAACCACTGCTATGATAACAAGAAAATTCATTTGGGAACACATCATCTGCCGTTTCGGTTTACCAATGTGCATTGTCACCGATAATGGCACCAACTTTGCTGCTGACGAATTTCAAAAATGGCTAAAAGAACTACATGTTGAACACATATTCTCATCCGTGGCACATCCGCAAGGAAACGGCCAAGTTGAGAGTATCAACAAAAGCCTAGTCGAGGGCATCAAGGCAAGGTTGGGAACAGCCAGGCGTGGCTGGGTCGATGAACTCCCAAGTATCTTATGGGCTCACCGTACTAGCCCAAAAACAAGCAATGGGGAAACACCCTTCAGCCTAGTCTACGGTTCAGAAGCGGTGATCCCCGCGGAAGTAGGTCTCCCCTCTCGTAGAATGTTGGCTATTGAAAAACTAGACAACATCACAGAACGCAGGATCGATTTGGACCTCTTGGAAGAAAGGCGCGAAAACGCGGCCATCAACGAGGCCAAATATAAATCCAAACTTGAAAAGTACTACAACACGCGCGTCCGCATTTGTACTTTCAATCCAGGAGACTACGTCCTACGCGACAACGAAGCATCTAATGCTGAGCGCCCAGGCAAACTTGCCCCCAAGTGGGAAGGACCCTACCTCATCAAAGAGGTCTTAGGGAAAGGCGCATACAAATTACAAACATTAGAAGGCGAACCTATCGCACGAACATGGAACGCACAACAGCTTCGACGCTGTTATATGTAAGCCATGTTCCTACATTTTCTATGTAACATATCGGGCCGCAGGCCATTGGCAAATAAATAAATAAGCAATTTTATACATTATTGTTTGTTACTACTATTACAAATGCGTGTTCCACTTTGCGGTATCCCAAAAACAGATTGGCAAAATTTTCATTCGCGATACCCATGCAAAGTGGTAACCACACACAAATATTGTAATAGGCCAGCAAAAGGCAAAAAGACTTGCATATTTATCCGGCCGGATAAACAGGTTTTGTTAACACTTAACACAATTCCTGAGCCCAAAAAGGCAAACAATGGAATTGACGCGTACTCATACGACAAAGGTATGGAATATACTTGACCCCATTCACAAATGGGTAAAGGTCCGAATATATAAGCTTTTACAAAGCTTACACAATTCTAAAACCCTAACGGGGTAAACAATGGAATTGACGCGTACTCATACGACAAAGGTATGGAGTATACTTGACCCCATTCACAAATGGGTAGAGTTCCGGATATATAAGCTTTTACAAAGCCTACACAATTCTAAAACCCTAACGGGGTAAATAACAGAATTGACGCGTACTCAAACGACAAAAGTATGGAGTATACTGGACCCCATTCACAAATGGGTAAAGTTCCGCATACATACGTTCAAACATGCAAGAATTAAAAACACTTGTACAAACTGAACAAAAAACTTTATATTCAAAAAATTCAAGCACTCACGCGATGCTTAATGGATTTACATAAAGTTCCTAGTATATACAAGAGGAAAACAAAAAGGGGGCACACTTGCCAACCTAAACCCTATTTCGTACCGCTGGTACCCGCGTCATCTCCAGCACCACCAGCGGGATCCTCCTCTTCGGCATCAGCATACAGCATCCGCAGCCGGTCAACGTAATCCGCAGCCTCTAAGCAGTCGTCCAACTTCTCCACACAAGAGAGGGACGTATCATAAAAGGAGGCTACGGCCGCGTTCAGGCGACCTTCGGTATCCACGTCCCGAATGCCGGATCGCTCTGCGATAACACCGCCTACAGACATGACGTTCATATGGGAAATGCAGCGGTTATAACCAGCTTTAAAACCAGCGTCACGAGCACGCTGCTTGACCAAGTCCAAACCAGCTGCGGTCTCAGGCGCATCCATGATAGCCTGAACAATCTGTAATAAACAAAGGATAAGTCTCGGATACTAATCCAAGCAAATATAAAGGCAAGGGATACTTACACGCGCGATACCGTGACTCCGCATCCACTCGCGGTCACTCTCAAGCTGGTTAAAAGAAGAGGTCAAGGCGTCCTTGGCCTCAACAGCGGCATTAGCCCGCTCTTCCGCAACCGATACGCGGGCAGTAAGGTCTTTAACCGCGTCCTCCCGGGCCTTAACATCAGCCTTTCAAAGAGCATAAAATAGTTTACTCAAAATCCGTAAACATCCTCAAAAACCAGGGAAATATAAAACAAAGGTAACAAGTCATACCTGAAGGCTGGCAACAACTTTATCCAAACGAATGCGCTCAGCATTCGCCTCTTCAAAAGCCTTGGAAGAACGGCTCTCCCTCTCTTTGGCCTCCTCCAGGGCCTTCGCAGTACGGGCCCCCGTTTCCTTGGCCTCTTCCAGCGCTTTAACAGCCAGGGCCTCTGCCTGCTGCGCCTTAACCGCAATTGCCTCAGCTGCAGCTTTCTCTTTGCCCAAGGTAACGTTCGCTGCCTTGGCATTCGTCAACTCCTGACGAGCACGAAACAGATTGTCATTCTGCTTCGCCCAAGATTCATTCCACTTCTTGCGCTCATTGGAATACTTTTCATTCCAACTCTTGCGTTCATCAGAAAGAAGTTTGGCAAGAGTACGAACCTGTTTCAGCTGAGCAGTGGCAGCCCACTCCGAGGTCTGCTTCTGCTTCTCAAAAGCAGCCTTATCCTTCTCAAGCTGCTCCGCACCCGCACGAGCAGCCTTTACCAACTCTTCCGCTTCGGCCCGCAAGCGAGCAGCTTCCTCCTCCCTGCGGCCTAACACCCTGTAGTCTTCCAAAATGGCGTTCGCCACTATGGAACTTCCTACTAGCATGGTAGAAAGTTGGTTGATCCGCAGCTCACGGGGTGCCGAACGGGCACGTTCAACTTCAAATGGGGTGCCCAGACCACCCAAAATCTCCTTGCACGCAGAAGGATTGTTGGAAATATGATCCCCCTGCATAACAGTCCAGGGGGTCGGTGATAAACAGTACTTCGACCCTGGGTATAGGTGCGGTAATAATACTCCAATTCAGACTCCCCAGGCTGAATTAGAGGCCCATCATACCCCACACCGCCGGCAGACGAACCGGTACCCTTCTCACCAGCAGAAGACTTCCGCGGCTCAGCATCATGCTGCCGCACCTCAGCATCAGACTTCTGCTTACCAGCATCTGAAAACCTCAAGTCCAATCCATCACCCTCATTAGGAGAGATCAGATTGTCAGAGGAATCCACAGTGTCGAATATCTGGTCAGCAGTCTCTTCCACCGTCTTCTCCACGGTGGGATCGCGAACCGGCCCAACAAAAGGGGCCGCAGGCTCCTTTGGCACAACAGGCTCCTTCGGTACCCCCGCACCCGCAGCAGCGGTATGCAGGGGAGACGAAGGGAAGTCAAAGAAAGAATAACCTGCATCTCGGGATTCTGCAACACAAAGAGCAACAATTGTTAATCCAACATATGGTACATACAAAACAATGAAAAAAGATATACTTACCAACGGCAACCGCAAGTTTCTTTTGCGCCGGAGCAGCCCTTTTGGTCTGCAGTCTCCGACGCTTTGGTTCACCACCACCAGCAGCCTTCTGCTCTGGTCCTCTTTTCTCACCAACAACGGGGGGACCCGCAGCAGTTCCACCCGCAGCCGCACCACTACCTATAACACCCAAACCCTCAAGGGTGTCAGATACTACCACGTAATCGGTATATCCGCGATAACAAGACCGATAGGTACCTGCGGCTTCAGAAACTGAAGAAGGGGCAACTGAGCCTTCTGAACTCCCTTTGCCACGACCCCGCGCGGTTTTCTTCACCGGTTTCTTCTCCGCATGCTTTTTGGGGATGCACTTCTCAAACTTCCCCAAATCCGCAAGGATACCTGCATTGAAACAATCAAGAAAACCAGTCAAAAAGATAAACTGGAAAAACAGATGCAACTTACGAACTACCTCTTGCGTCTCCCGGCACCGGGGCATCCAGCACTACACGCGACGGCACGCGGAAGTTGCTAAGAATTTCTAGGTTGAAGCCTTTCTTCAGCTCAACCGCAATAAGCTCAACCCGGCCCTCGAAATCGGGCTCGAACATTCTCCACAAGCCAACCGCATCCACTGATACAACACATGCATACAGGTTACTACAAGGATTAGGAAGTAAGGAAAACAACAAAGAGTAACAAACTTACCACCACTCTTTTCCCGCAAAACGGGCCTTGCCTTCCTATCCGGTCTAGTGAGCATCATCCGCAACACCCACAGCTGATTGTTATCCAACTTCTTGAGTTCAATAGGCCGCAGCCTAGAGAACCAATCCACAGTCTTTGCGGTGGCAACGCGAATATCTTCATCAGAAACTCCAACGTTGACATTCCTGAAAGACATGCTGGCATAGACCGCACAGGCTTTAACATAGAAGAATTTCTTCTTCCAGCCTGTCACACCCTTAGGAGGCGTCATCAACTTCAAGCTCCCATGCCGTTGAGTAAACGAGAAAAAACCAGTGTTCACCGTCAACTGGCAGAAGCGCCGGAAATTTTCAACAGTGATGGGCAAGCCATGGGCACGGAATGTATATTCAAAGTTCCTGATTCGGAACATTCCAAAGGGACTAAGTTGGGAGATATGGAGATGATAATACTCCAACACCTCCGCAACGAACACCGTCACCGGCAACCTAAGGTTGCCGTCGTTGAAAAAATCAGCCCATAAAGTTATATAACCGACCGGAGCATCGACACCGGTATCCCCCTCTTGTGGGTAAGTAGCATCCCAATCGTCGGCCATCTGAACAGTGGTCATCAGGAGTTTAAAACCACCCTTTGACCACTTCAACACCGGTAACCCACCACCGGGAACATCAACGTCATCATCTTCGTCTTCATCAGCCACTACTACCGGCTGTTCAGGGTTTTCACCCTCCACATTGTGTGGACTTGATGGTTCAGCCATCAGGAAACGTCGAAGAAACGAAAGAAAGTGAGTAGAAACACTAAACTCAGAAAACCTCACCGGAAACTTCAAACAATTGATCGGAGAAGACAAAGTAACTTCTTTTCTCTCACCGGAAAATTTTTTAAATTTTGAACAAGTGAGGGGAAACCAGGAACGGTTTCCCCTTATATACCCATCGCAATTAATGAGGAGGGAGAAAACGAATCATCACGTTCAAAAAGAACGAATTACGCGACACCACGTGTCAAGCGCCGTTTCCGCTGACGGTTATCACGCGCGCGTGGCCGCCCACGCGCCTGACATAGGAGACGTTTACACTCCTTGCTACAGTGCATTTAATGCCTCGGGCAGTGCAAATGTCCTTTCATTTCAGCACATGCCAGAAAATCTCACCAACTTCCACCAACTCACACGTGCGCTCAGCCACGTATGTAACAAAAAGCGACTACCTTATCCAATTGCAAGCGGTATGCGGTTTCTCTGCTTCCCGCACCATAACCCATACCGCATATCGTTTTTTTTACATACCCCTAAAAATAGGCAAAATATATGTCTTCACACTATAAGGGGGTATAATACCTTTCCGCACTACCCATGAGCACACGTGGAATATGCGGAAATGACACACACGAGCCCGTTCAGGTGTGTCAGATACTCAGAACCAGCGTTGTTCTTTGGACTGAACCGCATCTCAGATACAGGTAAACCGCATTGCCCTCATTCTCTTCAAGCTTCAAATCCCTCCTGTCCGGTTCACAACCACAGAGGGTACATGAACACCTTCTTTAACGTGAAGAAGGAAGGGAATGTACGCGCGCGCACATCAGCAACCCTGACTCCTGAACCTTCAAGAGCCACATCCGAGCAACACACCCATTTCGAGCGAATATGGGAATGCAAAACCGCAGACACTCATGAGTCACTGCGGACATAACCATAGCTTCCGGAAATAGTTGCTACGGTAGAGCCACAACTAACTCCACATCGAGGAACGAAACTACTCCAAGGAAAACTCCTCGGTATTGGAGCGGGAAGGAAGGTGCCTAAGGAAGAGAGGCGGACGAGATCCCTAATAATCACAATAGCCCTTGTCGAACAACAAGCGGTCGAACAAGCGGTAACAAGTCTGCTTATGACTTTGTTACCCTACTTGTACTTTGGATAGAATAAACAATGATGGGCATTACCATGCCTATGATCATGTTTATTTGACCGTTATCCAGAATCACATTGTTCGACCAAACATGGCCAACAATGACGCAAGTGCCCAACGTTGCTCCCACAACCGTGGCCAACAATGTCAAGCAACGAGGTAACCGCAAAGGACGTGCGGTTACTTGAGAGCTAATGTGAAGAACATGAACACCCCACGAAAGGAATCATCATTAGATATCCAATCATGGGAACAACATGCTCTCTTCTTCATTCACCACTTCAAAGGTTGGGTCGAAGTTTGTGCACACCTTCAACCACATCTCAAAGATTGGTTCGAAGTTTGTACACTTCCTCCAACTAATTCCTACAGTTGGTTCAGCACACCAACAGGTGGCAACCAGCCAAAGGCTGAGAATTTCGCAACAGACGAAACATTTTCACCGGTATGGAAGAGGCGTCAAAAGACCCTTCCAGACCTCCAGCTTGATTTACAGACAGCAAAGACCATCCACATGGTCTAGGATCTTCTCCAGACTCCAAACTACCTTCTAAACACCATAGTCCAGTACTCCTCCCACATACAACTTGTATGTGACAGCAACACTAGACTGGGGGGACTTGAAGGGGTATGGTCCGGGATCTCGCGTCAGCATCGACCGCGAGTGACCATTACCCTTATCAAAACCCCCACCAGCTAACAACCTACTTGTGCCTATGCGAAGAACGCGTCGACACAAGGGTTGAATCCAATCTATCTAGTAACAAAGGAGGACTTACATGGAACATGAGAACGGTAGAGTGATGCGACATAGCATCACATCTGGTGTATGAAAACGAAAGTATTCACAGCGATGCGGCCTCGCACCGCGTTCCAGTGAACACTTCTATCAATACAAGGAAGCTGGATAACAGCAACAGTCACCACAGGCGACGATGCGGCCAGCACCGCATCTCGCGTATTTCTTGATCACTAGCAAGAGACGCGATAACATCAGATGTTACCGCAGGCAGCGATGCGGCTAGCACCGCATCCTATACGTTCAACAAGTGGGACTGACACCACAGTGCAAGTGGAACCAATGGCAGTCACCTGTCAGATCTACGGAAGCGACAGACTGACGTGGCGTCGTCTCAACGACCGACATGTCTGACACACCTGCAAAGGTGCAGCATGCCGTCAGTATATCCATCCACCTCCTCCTTCACTCCTCGGCTATAAATACCAACCCCAAACCAGGTTTGAGGTATCTCTTCACAACTCCCTCACTACTACTATAATCTTACTTTGCTTCCCAAGCAAACTACTGATTCTCACGCCGGAGAGTGGTAACAAGGAGCACCCCCACCCCATCCTCCTTGTTACGAGTCACGGTTTGTTTCCTTGTGCAGGAGATCAACCCACCGGTGATCCAGCCAGCGATCCTCGAGAGGAAGGGATTAACCCTTCTTGACGAGACCAGTGAGTTAACCCTACCCGGTTAACCATTGTTTCATCATGTCTGGATTGAAAAAAGAGACAGAGAAAGAGGTGAGAGAAAGAGATAGGGTTTATGTGTTTCTAATATGTTTTAAACTAACAAGTAAAATTACCGATCTATCCTCATGTACAAGTCACATGATCAAACTTCACTTAAAATTTTAACCCGGTTAGTACCAAAGGACCTAGGGTGTAATGTGTTTTCCAAATAAAGGACTGTGACTGTAATTATTGAAGTTAAAGGCTATCTATTGCAATCTGATACAAACATAAAGGACAAAAAGTGTAATTTACCCATTTTTTTAAACGGCCATATGGTCTATTCTACTCCTAAACTACACCCCATATGTTATATTAACCCGGGACTGGGCATGTGACCTCCTTATAAATGATGCTTTTGAAGACTTTGTCTCTAACACTGAGTCACCATCCCTAATGGTCTAATATTTGATGCTTTGGAAGCTCAACATAAATGGCTTAGTTGAACCGTTCAAACCAAAGCACATAGGCTTGGCCAGCTTAAGATCCAAACAGTACGGTCCTTACCTGGTTTTGGTGGTTCAACAACACTTTAGCATGGTTCATAACTTGGGACCGGTCCTTTAACTTTTATTATTAATATATTTATATTATATATATATATATATAGAGGAAGTGTAGAATACAAATCCTTTAATTATACATTAAGTACGTGATTATAATAGCCCTATACGTGTCTCTGATTCAGTTTTCCTACATAAGGGTATATAAGAAAATCCATTCAATCAGCAGAGGGCAAATTAGACAATTCCTTCAATAAGCAGATCACGAGTTCGTTACACCACTATCTCGGTAATTATGAATCGTATCGGTTTCAAATATTCATAATTTTTAAAACTATACATTGCGGTTTTCATTTCTACGTGATTAGGGTTTAATCGATTGTTGTTTTCAATGGATCCACAGAGCAACACCAGGCGAAACACAAATGTTGATTTTTGAAGACGTTGAATTCGTCAGTGAGCATGGTGGTGACCAGAGAGTTACAGTTACGATTGAGGAAGTTAGAAATCCTATTTTTGCAAATGTTGTAACCGAGGGTTCCAATAGAAATTAATTTTGCATGTTATTATTTAAACAAATCGCATGTTATGAAAAACATGAAATACAATTTCGCATGTTATACAATTTCACATGTTTATAATGTCGCATGTTATACACTTTCACATGTTTATAGTGAGAGCCTATTTAAACTTAGGGTAAATTACATTTTTCGTCCATTTAACTTCAATAATTATAGTCACAATCTTTTATTTGTAAAACTCATTACATCTTACATCCCTTGACCCTAACATGGTTAGAATTTTCAGTTAAGTATGGCATGTGCCTTGCATATGAGGGTATGTTGTCAATTTTACTCATCTATATAAAATATATATAATAAATAAAACAAAAAGAATTTTAAAGAATAAAAAATATGTATGTGAATTTACCCTATATCACACTCTCGATGGTGAAAGAAGAAAGGTAAAGGAAAAGGATGAAAAAGTAAAGTTGAAGTGGGTGTTTTAAATTAGGTTTTAATTTTTTTTTTAAATTAAGTTGGTAAAATGACTAAACTATCGTTACTTGATCAGACTTAACTGAAAACTTTAATTAGGTTAGGGCCAAAGGATGTAACGTGTAATAAATAAAGAATTGTGACTATAATTATTGAAGTTAAAAGGCATCCATTGCAATCCATTACAAATATAAAGAACGAAAATTGTAATTTACCCTTAAACTTAAGATTCGTCAATCTAGCTATTTAAAATAATCAAAAAGTAATCATCCTTATTTAGGTTCCACCCCCTTTTGACCAATCACGTCATTTTCTTATGTTCTTTAAAAAAATCTTTTATTTTCTTTTTAGTTATTCCACTACATATAGTTAGGCCAACAGGTAAAGGTCATGAAAGGGAATCGTGAAGCTGAGGCGGCATAGTGGCCACTAGTGAACCACACCTATTAGGCTATAGGGTGTGGTCATGGCCCCTATGGTCATCATGACCCTTCACATCAGCGTCATATCACTCACTTCTAATCCATCATCCAAAATCACTACCCTATGGGTGTGGTCATAAACCGAACCACTATTTTCTTATTTTAATTTATTTTTATGAAAAGGAAAAGGAAATATTGAAAAAAGAAAGAAGGCCTATAGTTGTCATGGTTTAATTCATACCAACTATGGTGGATGAGGCAAGGGGTGGTGTAACAATCCATTAATGGTTCTCTTTGGCATTAATGACCCAACCCATGCTCCCAGACCTTTTAGCCTTAGCCTTATTGTGTTGTTTAGTTATTACCCCTCATTGCCTAGGGATGAGCATTTGGTACCGGTACCATACTGGGTATATTCGATACCGGTTCCCATTTTCCTCATTTTTTGATACCGGTACCGGTATTGACATGGCAGCACTTTTTAGATGATTTAATTATTCTACTACGCACACGCTTATGGATCTATCGGATTTTGACGAGTGACACCAATTCAATAAACGGGTTCAATGTTGGGACTAGGTTGTTTGATACTATATTTTTCTTTTTGCTTTTTGAAAATATATATATAGGGTAAGGTTATTGTAAAAAAGGTAGTTTTTGTGAGAAAGATAGGAAAGAATATAAACCATTAGATCATTGATCTAATGGTTAAGATTAGAGTGGCAATATTGTAATTAAAATAGTGTTTTTTAAATACTGATTTGATTTGATAGGGGTAAAATAGGGCTTTCATATACTTTCAAATCAATAACCGTATCTATTATACCTGATTTCTCTCTTATTTACGTTTTTTACGCTCGAAGAAACAGGGCGATTCTTCCCACCAAAGATTATAAGATTAAGCATATTCAATGAGCCCTAAAATCGAAATCGTATACAATCGAAAGAAGCGAAGGCCGTCGTCTGATACAATGGAACAAAGGACGAAGAAGAAGATGGATCATTCAACAGTAGAAGACACTACAAATCGGGGGCTTATAAAACCAAAAATTAAGAAATCAACCTCTGATTTTAAAAAAGGTTCGACTGTATTGTTTAATACTTTTGAAGATTAATGGTGTTTTTTATAATGTAAGGTAGTTTATGTTAACCAAGACCAAAATATATACTGATTCATTGTCGAATGGTGTTAAAACTAGGGTTTCATTGAATAAGGGTGTATTTCCATGGTGTTATGTAGTTCATCAGTTAAGGTTTTTAGTTTGGGTTTGTTTTAGAATTCGTTAATGGTGTTTTTATCATGGTGTTAAAACTAGTGTTCATTTTAATAATGGTGTTATAATGGTGTTATAACACAATAATAATGTTATAACACTAAGGTGGGTGTTTTTTTTCAAATGGTGTTTTTTATTTGGTGTTATATAGGTTTAGGGTGTTTAGGTTGCTTATTTTTGGTATTTGGCCAGGGTGTTTGTCTTAAATGGTGTTATAAATCTTAAATGGTGTTATAAACCTGTTGTGTAGTTATATTTGGTGCTGTATGGAGTTTTTATCAGGTGTTTTTGAATGGTGTTATAAATAGGTATAGTGTTATTTATACTGCAACTTCATATGGGGTGTTATTTGTGTTGTAGATTTATATGAAGGGTGTTATTTAATAGAGTGTCATTGTTTTGAATGGTGTTATAAATAGGTATGGTGTTATTTATACTGCAACTTCATATGGGGTGTTATTTATCATGTAGAATTATATGAAGGGTGTTATTTAATAAAGTGTCATTGCAACTATGGTGTTATGTAGGGTGCTATTAATCTAGGATGTGTTATTTTACATGTTGATTTAGCTTTAGAGTGTTATTTTCTATACGATTAGATATGAAGGGTGTTATTTATCATGCTGATCTATAAGAAGAGTGTTATTATGGTCAGGTCAAGCCATTGGTGATGCAGTATTTTAAATGTAGTTTTTAATTATTTCTAGAGTCAGGTCAAGCCATCGGCTTAGGGGCAAAATGTACAAATCACGTTTCAAAAACACAATTGACAGACCATTGGTATGTAGTGACTCAGAAACGTCAAATAAGGACGACAAAGGTAATCGAAATGTAGTTTAAATTATAGAGAAATCAAAAACAATAAAGTATGATTACCCAGTATCCATATGTGTTTATGTTAGTTGTTGAGTGATGTTTTTGTCAATGTTCGCTTTGAATAAAACAAATGTTGGTGATGGGATGAATGATGTGGGTAATGCGAAAACAAGAGAAGAGGTTCCGCCGTCGATAAAAAACACACAATGTACGTTTTGAAAAAAATGACGTTTTAATTGTAAGTTGTTTGCTTATAATAAAGGATTAAAAATTGATTTTTGTTTGCAGCCCAGGATGTTAATGATAGTCAACTTGTCGTACACCCATCCATCAATATAACATCTGAAAAAGATATTATGTTGAAGTGTTAATATTTTGAAGTAGTTGTTTACTAAAACAAATATTAAAAATTGTTGTAGATCTGCAGCGAGACCCGGATGACGATTTTGTCGACACCCCACCACCGGGTAAACGACGGAAATCGGCTGCCAAAAGAGGAACGTCTCGTGGAACGCATCAACAAGTGACACAGCCATATAAACCATTCACGGGTGCACGTATCAGGCCAAAAGTAGGTATCGACAATCTGATAACACTAGCATCCGGCCTAAATGAGGAACAACGTCAGAAAGTGGGTGAAATTGGGTTTGGTTCGATTTTTCATTATAAGGTGACAGGTGTGCCTACTACTTTGGCAAACTGGTTGGTTACAAATTACGACCCAGACAATGGTATTTTAAACGTGGACGGCGGGCGCACTGTAAACATATCGTCGGAGCTTGTTAGGAGTGTTTTCTGACTGCCTATGGGTCCAACGGATCTTGCTGAAAAAAGAAAGCGAGCAAAAGGAAGGATGTTGTTGTCCAAGCGTTCAGAGATCAGTTTAAGCATATGGATATCACCCGCTTGTCGCCAGTTCAGCTGATGAATTACATATTGGATTCGCAGTCTGATAACGGAAGACTGTTTGTACTGAACTTCTTGATTCTTTACTTCTCACTCCTAGGAGAAACCACGACGAACAACTCCGTCAATGTGCGATTCATTTCTAATATTCAGCCGGACGTCGATATCAAAAGCTTCAATTGGTGTGCGTACATGATCTCGTGTCTCAAAAGAACGAAAACAGCGTGGCATGGTGGCGATGATGCTTTTAGAGGGCCTATGTTATTACTTGCGGTAAGTAATTAACTTTTAGTATTAAAAAATTATTGTGAAACATCGTTAGTTAATAACACTTTATATTTCTAAATAACACCACAGTTTACTTAATAACACTTTATATTTCTAAATAACACCACAGTTTACTTAATAACACTTTATATTTCTAAATAACACCACATATGGTTTAAATAACACCATGAAACTGTATAACACTATATACCTGCATAACACCCTATTTTACTTAATAACACTATATAACTGAATAACATCAATATTGTTATCTGGTTCACAATTATTTTGAAACTTAGTCTGGGAATAAAACTTATTGCAAAATATTGTCGCAGATTGCTTATGGAATTGTGTTAAAGAAGATACCTTCATCACACAGTTCAAATATAATTGAACTTGTAGATGACGATCTTCTGGACAATCTCGAATGTGATATAGAAAGGATGCATACTGAACAAAATAAGAAGACAAAGAAAAGGGAAGATAAAAAACACAAACGAGCAGAAGGGGTTGAGGGTGATAGAAAAAAATTCAAGAAGCAAAAACAAGGCCAGAAAAAGGGAATGGACAATGTGCTGATCGAAGATGATGATGCGCACTTGGGTATATACAGACACTGTGTTGATTACCTCCTGTCACAAACTGACACCCAAACATGTGCATTATTTGTAGGTCCGGATGGCGAAGTCCGCACTCCGATGGTCTCTCAGTATGGTGACACTCCATCAGCATCAGGAACATCAGTTCCTGACGATTTTGAGCTGGTAAACATCTTAAAATTTGTACTAGACTTGAAAGTATATGTTATTTCTAATGATAACACTTTAAACTGTGGTTTCGTACAGGTTCGAGCCAATTTGTTGGATAACCTGTTTAGAGAATTTGAGATATGCGTTCACAAGATCAATAACACCATAACAGAATCGTGTCTGATGTTCCCGGATAGTGATCTGCTGAAACAGAAAGGATTGGTGTGGAAGGAGTTAATGAAATTGCTGCTTGTCCTTGACGATGAGGAAAAAAAGGATGGAGATGAAGTGGAAAAGGGAGATCAAAACGTTGAGGCAGAAAAGGATGACGTGGCTGCGGCAGTTGAACCAGTTGATCCGCAAAAAGGTAGTGTATCATTAGACGGATATAACACTCCTATGAACGAGAAAAAAAAGATCATATAACACCACACACTTCTCCCTTTTCACCAATGACGGCTTCGTTTGTCGCAGAACTGGACAAAGTTGTTGAAAGGGTTCAAAGTGAAATAACACCAGAGACAAAGTTCAACGTTTCAGGAATTGAAACGGTGAACTTTTCAACAAAACTGGCCGATGCAGCAACGGATGAAAAACGTAAAGAAGTAACGGAGCCTGTTCAGCGTCAAAGATCGCCAAGGCCGAAATGAACAATCAAGCTTCCGGCGGCACTGCGGTCACCGTACGTGCAACGACCTGTTATGTTGAGAACCGTTCGTGAGAAGGCTGAAGAAACACTTGCTCGATGTATATTTTCTGCAGTAGGAAACGTATGGTAAGTATCCAATTGGACCTTAAAAAACGTATTTATGTGGTGTATTATACGTTATAAGTTTTGAACATATATTGAATTATACATTCGTGTCGACGGTGTTTCGGTTTGTAGGGATATTTTGTTCAGCGACAACGGTAACGTGTCGGTTATGAGGGGGCCTTTTGAATCGATGATGCCTGGTTAACTGTGCACGTGAATGTCATCAGTGCCTGGGCCGCGTTGTTGAACCATGAAGAAAAAAAGAGGAGGATGGGGACAGCCCCAAGATTATTCTGCAACGCAGGAATGCTGGTAAGTTTAATTTCTGCAGATTATTAAGTGAACACAGACTGTATCATGTGATCATAGTTAAATAGCACCATGTATTAACTTAACACCATGTTTATGTAAATAACACAGATTGTTTATTTGTTTACCTGAAAAACACCACAGCTGGAAAAGGATTTAAATAACAGAATTATGTGATTGTGAATTCTTAACTTAACACCATAATTTCATTTTTTGTTTACCTGAAAAACACCACAGCTGGAAAAAGATTTCGCGCTGTCTGAAGATGGACGATTAGCAGAATTTACGAACAACATGAATGTTGTGCTTGATTCAACAGAACCAAAAGTATTTAAAGGTAACTTTGAGATGGTGTTTATACCTATGTTGACCGGGCAGCATTACTATCTGCTGTTTTTCAACTTGAGAACAAGAGATGTCTTTATTATTGACAACATAGAAGGTGCTGCAGGCTTAGAGAGATACAAAGGAAATGTGGAGAAGATGGTATGTTTGTGAATGTTTATACTTATACAGCTACCGTAACAAAAAAAAATTATTTGTTAACATCAATAATTTGTAACTGCAGATAAGTACATTTTGTCGATATCTAAGACCGATGCATCCAAAAATCGCTGCACAGCTAAGGAATACACAACCAGTTCGACTAGAGTTGCCATGGCAAACACTTTACAATGGCATCGACTGTGGTATTTTCCTTATGCGGCATATGGAAACTTACTATGGTAATCACGTTTATATTTCTGTTTATTAAAAAAATAATTAAAATAAATGTACACGAAATATGAACAATTATGATGGTTTGGTATTGAATAGGAACACACGTTGGACATTGGATGTGTGGTTTATCGAATGAGAGGGACGTTACGAACTTGGTTTTGCCTGATCAAGCACGCGAAATCGAGGATCTGCGTAAGAAGTACCTCTCAAAAATGCTCCTAAGCGACGTGAACACGGAACGGGGAGTTGTGGAACAAGAAGTACAAGAATATGCACTTTTAGACGAGGATGATAGGTTGAGAATGGAAGAGAATGCGTTTGATCGGATTGCTGAAAGGTTGGGAGCTGAAGTGTAAGTGGACAGCAGAACAAGTTAATCTTTTTGTTACTTGACAAACATTTTGGGAAATATAGATTATATGATGTGTTAGCGTTTTGACAAAGTTGTGATTAATGGTGTAGTTTACTATGATAAGTATGATTACGATCGTTAGCTGTTTGTGTGTTACACACCTTTTTATTCTGGTGTTTTAATGAATTAATATTGCGATTTCCGGCACAAAAAAGAACGCGTATTGGCCAGATAGTTTTTTACAAAGTAAATGATGATCATGCTAAATATGTAAATAAATATACCAACTCCTTTGCAACCTGCACAATTAAGACACTATAGTCAAGTAAATAACACAATAACGCTACACATACATAAATAAGCAACCTGAACATATGAACACCAATAATAACACCTTGAACAACTAAAAACACCATAGTTCTACAAAATTAAAAAAAAAAATTCTATACAGACAAATAACACTACTCAACTTGAATTAACAAATAACACCATTAACAACAAAATAACTCCATGAAAAACACATAAAACCACCGGTTTAGAATAAATATCTGAGTGAGGACAAATAACACATAGAACGCGTATTGGCCAGATAGTTTTTTACAAAGTAAATGATGATCATGCTAAATATGTAAAAAAAAATATTTACCAACTCCTTTGCAACCTGCACAATTAAGACACTATAGTCAAGTAAAAAACACAATAACGCTACATATACATAAATAAGCAACCTGCACAATAATAACACCCTGAACAACTAAAAACACCACAGTTCTACAAAATTAAAAAAAATAAATTCTATACAGATAAATAACACTACTCAACTTGAATTAACAAATAACACCATTAACAACAAAATAACTCCATGAAAAACACATAAACCACCAGTTTAGAATAAATATCTTAGTGAGGACAAATAACACTATTCAAATTGCAACATACATAATAAAACACACTGAACAAAAAATAACAGAATTGGTTAAAAAAAACAAACGTATTTAACAGAAACAATATATAAACCATTGTCACTGGTAATATTAAAATTCGAACATAAGCAAACAAAATAAATCCATGAGTGTATGCGAATCCGGAAAACGATAAAAAACCTATCAATGTACGAAACAAGAAGGAAGTACGTTAAAAATAACGAAATTTTTAGACATCTCTAAATAACTTACTACTCCTCTTCCCCATCCTTCTCGTCTAATGCATCCTCATCTTGTTCATCCATATCTTCTTCAACTTCCTCCCATTCATCTTCCTCCTCGTCGACTTCATCAGCTTCTTCGCCGTGATCCTCGGCCATAGCTTGTTCTTTAGTCCGGGTAGGGTTTTTGCAAGAACGTCTGTTATGACCGTATCTAAAACAGTTTTGACATTGACGGCTCTTTTTACCCAACTGACTTACTGCAATTTCACGTTTGGACTTCATCTGTTTAGGCTTACCCATACCTTTGAATCTTGTTCCAATGGGAACACGAACGGTTGCTTCTGATGGTTTTGTGTTACCAGTAATTTCTGTAAACCTTTCACGACGGCTCTTAGGTGGAGCATTGACAACAGACTCATCAGCAGTTTTGAAATAATTAACAACATGATCCCTGAACGAGCATAGCGCATCAAAGTTGGTGACAAGCTGATTAATAACCGACTCTGTAGAATATGTGATCTCACGTACAACACGGTTAACTTCATTATAACGATCCTCAGTCTCATTGATACCTAGAATAGCACCAGGGGCACTATTTGGAACAGCCTCCCGAGTCCAACGTCGTAATATATAGCGTTGTGGAAACTCCCTAATGTCAAGCATCCTTAGCACACAAAAGATGTGTGAGCACAACAACCCAAACTGTTCAAATCTTTTGCATGTACAATACACAGTCATGTCGGCCTCCCGCATCATAACCTATAAAACACCATTCGAAATTATAAAGTTGTCTTAAATAACACTATAAAACACCATATGCAACTGGAAATCACCAAGATCTACACAATTTTCAAGAATAACACTACAAAACATCATGTGTATACCTCGAAGAAAGTAGTGCATGGTTGTTCCCAGTCCTTCACAAAAAAGTTAACGAAGTCACCAATGTCTTCCCACTTTCCGATAGCACATCTGTGTATACCGTTTTGTATCTCCAACTGTTGGTCAAAAAATATAGTGCGTGTGTATATCCTGGACGCTTGATCCTCCAAAACAAAGTCTTCAGCCCATATTTCAGCGTTTGTATTTCTGGTGTCATGGTCATTCTTCCTGTGCTCGTGTCTCTGAGCTTCAATAGCAGAATCAAAATGCCCGAGAAATTCGACAAGTGTGCAACCCGGGTTATAGAACTGTCCAAAGAAATGGTTCTCGCTCTCGAAACGAGAAGAGGTACGCATAAGCCCGGACATGACCTCCTCACGATAATAAGCTGGTATCCAAGTATCCCTGATTTGGTAAAGTGACTGCAGCCACTCATGATCAACCAAGTTAAAATCGTTCATTATGGTAGCCCACTCACTTTCAAACTTAACTGGTATAATTGAATCGGTCCACACAATGGCACACAACCTCTTTTTGAAATCTGTATTATTGCAGATTGAACCACTGACGTGATGTCGTGGTCACGCAAATTTAATCCCAAGAACAACTATGTAAATAGTGGCAAGTGGGTATCGAACACAGGGAGTTTGTGGAAAATGTGCTATTTGAAGTGCTTCTCTAAGTTAACTAAATTTAAACTAATTGCAAGAAAAAGTAAAATTTAAGAGTTGGTTTGATTTGATTGGTTTTAAAAACTAAGATTAATTAATCTATTTGCGAATTGAAAATTAGATTGTAAACAATTGAGAGACAAATGACTATCTTGTGTATCCGGTTTGTTTCAACTTTTGTGTTAACATTCAACTAGAAAGAACTACATAGACATAGTTCATGTATAAACAATTGCAGTGATGAAAGGGGACTAAGTACTCAGATTCCGAGAACGTGAGGTTATCACCCGATGATCAATCAACCCTTACCCAAACCTAACTATACCCATGATATCCCGATTGCCAACGGCACCAAGAACGTATGGTTTCTAATTAGTTCAACGTAAGAATCAACACGTTACTAACAACCAATTATACACCATAACAATCAATTCAAATGAAAAGGAATTGTTATTCTAGAAATGTAGATAAGAACACAAAAGTCTAACACAAACCTTCACCACAAGATAATCATCAAAGTACCTAGCCACTCATGGCTTTAGCTAACATCATGACAAAATAGAAAGAAAACAGTGTTCACAAGTTCCACCAACAAAAACTAATGAAAAAGCTAAAGATTGTTTGATAGGTGATCAAGGATAGATGATAAGATAGTGTTCTTTCACTCCAACTCCCTAAATATAGTCCCCAAATTCGTTTCTTCCAAGTGGTAACCGAAAAGCACATCATTGAACTCCATAATGCTCCATAAAATGACCAATCAATGCGGGAGTTACAATGTTGGATCAGTCGGCGCCGTAAGCTACGCCGCCTGCCGTAGCTTACGGCGGTCAGTATCATCCCGGGACTCAACATAGCGCCGTACGCTACGGCTCATCACCGTAGCTTACGGCGACCAGCTATCTTTACGGCCCTGCTTTCCTGTCTTACGGCGATGAGTTTAGCACTTGTCAAGGTGCCGTAGCCTACGGCAGTGGCCGTAGGTTACGGCGCTGAGTAGCCTTTTGCTCTTGTTTCCTTCATTTCCCTTGAGTCCCTCACATCTTGACTATGCCAACTTCTAGTATCCATCCGTGCCTCCTAAAACTCGCGTCTTGCACACTTTAACACCTGCATCATCAACATCTTGTGATTACCTAATTCAAGCAAATAACCGGATACAATATGGGAATTCATTAATCTTAAAAGCCTTAAGGGTTGTCCTACGGACCACCCGTCACATCCCCACACTTACCCGTTGCTTGTCCCAAGCAACCACTTCAAAAACTGTTTACACCATAAGCGATCAATCGAATATGCAAACCAAGCTAAAATGCCGTCCTTTTACTCACTTTTTATCATACCACGCAACACACCCCTCACAAAAACTCTCAGTGACAAGAAAAATTAGCAAGTTATGCTAAACCACTCAATGCGTATATGTGTGTGTGCGACAATAAGCTTGTATGAGAATCAAGTTTCCTCCTAACGAATATTTAACATGCTCATGAATCAAGGGAACTTACGGTTATAACGGGGCTAGGTGCAAGGGTAGGAAAAGGAATATATATGTAGTAGCGAAGGACTTAACTCGGTCTTTTATTACACAATGAAACAAACAAAAAAACATGACATAACTTCTATATACAAGACAACTCAATCATCACTTCTTTTCTTCTTTTTCATTGCTTTTTTTTAACATAATACCATAACATGTCTACATACTAATAAACAACTACTAACATTATAAGACCGGGTTAAGTCGGGTAAACTTTTGGGAAACTAGCTAAGGGGTAACAAACAATCGGCTTTTAAGCACAAAATGGGCAACTAAATGTCCAAACCCCCGCCCCTCTCGCAACCATGCTCATATATATAATTAATGAGGTCCAACCCCCCAAATCCCACACTCGCACTCACCTAGACGAGGCATCCTAGAAGTCCCCTATCATCTTCAAAAGCATGTTAACTCTAAGATTTAACAAGTATTCACACACAAGTTCTATGAACACACAACACACACCGCCACTCAAACAATGAAATATCAATAACAATCATGCGTGGCTCAATTCTCACCAAGAAAAGATTAGAAATGGGTGTCGGTGTGTCAAATGGAACAATATCAAGTTTTCAAATTTTTACACTTTCGCTTGGATTTGCAAAAAATTTTTGAATTTCTCAAAAATTTCCCCCATCCCCACACTTGGGATACATTGTCCCAATGTATGGTTTTGAGGGAAAGATCGCTTTCAACAAGAACATCCCCAATTGCTTATATTCTCAAACCCATTTTTTTTTTATAAAAGACACCACCAACTCACACAACCCAACAACATATTGACACAAACACCACCCAACCTCCCAACCTCAACATAAACATAAACACATAGACATATATACAAAAATGTACAAAGGAGCGAAATACGACCTGGCTAGTAATACTTCGGCTGTGGAGGCCCAAAGATGGATGTCATCATATCCGTCCACTCACCAAAACCAAATGCTCCACCGCTACTACTGCTTCCTTGATCACTACTTGGATTTGCTTGTTGATAACTCATAGCATGCGGGTCCACCCACTGAGAATGGTGCAATGGCGGGGTGGGGTATGACACACTACCATCATATGGTGGCAATGTGGTGTAGTCCACAATGGGTGGATCTCCTACAACTGGCTGCCCCGCATGCCATTGGTCATGCATGCGTCTTTGACGATCATCCAAGTAACGGTTGTTTGTGTCTTCTTCACGGGCATATCTATGAGCACGGTTCCATTGCTCATTTCTATCGTAGCTTCTTTTAATAGCCCTTTCCACACTAGCACCCATAAATGTTTGTTGATCAAATAGCACTTGGTTTTGTTCACTCCAATCACCGAATGTGGGTGGCCGCCTTTGTTGAATGATTTGACCCATATCCCCCGAATAGGCCCAATACGGGTCATAAGCCTGTTGTGCATAGTCAAATGCACTACCCACATAACCAGATTGTATGCCAGCTCCTTGAACCCCCGCTTGACCGACACCTCCTACTTGAACATCTACCGTGAAAGTGTCTTCACGATAATCATCATCCCCACTCACTTCATCATCCATTGATTCGGGTTCCTCTTCCTCTCCCAGTCTTAACGGTCTCGCATCCACTTTTAAGGCTCTCCACCTTCTACCATCCGTCTTCAACTTATGAAACCTTTCCGATTCCGTGTAAGTCCAATCCGACCCAAGATTTTTAAGGTCGAATGGTCTAAACCTCTTGTAGGACCCTTTTTCATCTCCCTTAATCGCCCCATACTTTTTAAGCAATGCGGTAATCAACCGGCAATGAGGTATAATCTTCCTTTCCCCACTATTCTTGCTCAACCAAATGTTGTTTAGTACCAAAAATCGGAAAGGAACCTTGGGTGACCCACGCATCATCATATACAAGATTGGCACTTCTTGAAACCGTACCTCCATCTTGTCACCTCGCCTTGGCATGACATTGTACATGCACAACGTCAATAACAACTTCGCTTCCATTCTTAAATTTCTTCTATATAACTTCCCATGTGTTGTGCCCGGAAGGAAGAGGTAATCAAGCATGTTTTGCCATTGTGGATGTTTAGCGGGCTCATGGTAAAGATCCTTAAGACTTGGGTAGATGTACTCATTGGCCGGCCCATCATCAAACTTTGCTACCCGGCGCAAAGAGTCATACGACATCTCTACCTTCACACCATTACACTTTCCAACTAACCGCATCTTATTTGGAGCCTTGAATGGGGGACATTCAAGTGATGCCACCCACTCTTGAATCTGCGTGTCATACATTTTCTTCTTCTCGCCATCATAACATTTTGTGACCGCCCCCCAACCCAACGCGTTAAACTTGGCTATGATCCCGAATGGGGCAAAATCAGCCTCCCGGATTTCTTTTTCACAAATAAATGCTTCTCCCCTTTGTTTTAGCTTGTTCATTTGTTCGTGAAATAGATCCTCTCTCCATTCCGCGGGTTGGTCTAACAATGAGCCGGTTGTCCAATCCGGCTTTGGCCCCCTTGGCGGTGCATCCTCCTCCGAGTCCGGGTCACCAATCCGAGCCAATCTCCTCCTTTTTTGTTGTGCCGCATCCCCTTGGGAAGAACTTGCAACTCCCTTTCCTTTCCTAGACGCCATGCCTACACACATTCAAAACCAAGCAAACAATTCAAGTTAGTTATTTTTATCCCATCTTCCCCACACTTGCTTCATGCTATAGGTATAGATGTGCAAAAACCCAAAATTTTATTCTTTCAAACAAAATTTTGGCATGATGTCCCCTAAAATCAGAATTTTTCCAAAGAAATCTTCATTAGACATCAACACATTTATACCTATAACACTCAATGGTTCACAAAGTTCTATCTTCTATCTCATACAAGCAAGTGTGTAAGCAAAAACATAATGAAAACTTACAAACCTCAATGTACTTCAAAAAATGAAAGAACTTGCATACCTTGGTGTTGTAGAAGATGAGAATCACTAAAGCTTGAAGTTCACACAAAAAACCCCCAAAAAGCCCCAAATTTCGGCACCTAGGGTTTGAAGTTCGGACCAGAAAACGTGATTTCCTTCCAAAAATTTACCCACAATCGGAATGCTTGTGAAATTTTAGTCACAAATGACCCAAAAATCAATGAAATCGGGCCTGATTTGAGAGATTTATGAAGATATGAAAGCTAGGGTTCTTAGGTGAAGTGAAGAAGAAGAAGAAGAGAAGAGGTTGTGGTTGGGGATGAATGAAAGAGATGTGTGGTTGGGGGTGTAGTTTTATTATTATTATTATTATATTTTCGGATTTTATTATTTTTTTTTTATATACAAAATGACGACACGGAAGAAGACCCCAAGCTCGCTCGGCGCCGTACGCTACGGCTCCTTGCCGTAGCTTACGGCCATATCTGGGCAAAAATGGTGCACCGTAAGACAGGAGCACTACGGCGTAAGCTTGTTTTGGATATGTTGTTGCCGTAAGCTACGGCCCCCCCACCGTAGCTTACGGCGAGTACTGGGCTTAAGGGGGGCCTAATTTTTTCTTGAAAACCTTTGTTTTTGTTTTTTTTTTAAGTGTTTTTATAATTTTAATAAAACATAAAAATATTACCCTACCCCCCGTTAAAAACCCGTGTTGTCCTCAACACTGTGTTCGGGAAATCCATAAAAACTTCCCCACACTTGTTTCAAACACCGGTTTAAACGAGACTTATTCAAAACGCAATAAACTACACTAAATATTTACAAATACCAAACCTGGGCCTCTTTCACGTTTCCTCGTCATCCACTGGGCGTAAAATGTAGCCCACTTTATCTAGCTCGAGATTGTTGATATCATTACCTTCCAAGTACGGTTTAAGTCGATGCCCGTTCACCGTTTGTTGCTTGTTTGTTCGTTCGTCTTGAATATCAACATCACCGAACCTTCCCACTCTTCGGACAACGTAAGGACCCATCCACTTGCTTTTTAGTTTTCCCGCGAACATCTTCAACCTTGAATTGTACAACCACACCTTTTGACCCACTTCAAAGTTCTTCTTCTTTATCTTCGCATCATGAACTTTTTTAAGTTTGTCTTTGTATGCAGATGCACACTCATAGGCTTGATCCCTTATTTCCTCAATTTCATTCAATTGAAGCTTTCTTGCCCGACCCGCTTCATCATAGTTTGCATTTACCGTTTTAATTGCCCAATACGCCCGATGTGCCAACTCCATAGGCAAATGACATCCTTTCCCATAAACCATCCGATAAGGAGTGGTATCAAGTGGAGTTTTGTAAGCCGTTCGGTAGGCCCACAACGCATCATCAAGCTTGCTTGACCAATCCTTCTGATCCGTTCTCACCGTCTTCATTAAAATCTCTTTAATTTGCCGGTTAGATACTTCCACTTGACCACTCGTTTGCGGGTGGTAAGGTGTGGCAATGCGGTGGTTCACATTGTATCTCTTGAGCAACTTCCCGAAATTGAAATTTTTGAAATGCGAACCGCCATCACTTATTATCACCCTAGGCACACCAAAACGAGCAAAAATATTAGATTGCACAAACTTACATACAACGGAGTGATCATTGGTCCTTGTGGCAATAGCTTCAATCCATTTCGACACGTAATCAACCGCAACCAATATGTATAAAAACCCATTTGAGTTTGGGAAAGGACCCATAAAGTCTATTCCCCAAACATCAAATACTTCTACTACCAAAATCGGGTGTAACGGCATTTCATCACGTTTCGAAATACTTCCCATTCTTTGACAATTGATGCAATTCCGGGCATACTCACAAGAATCCTTGAAAATCGTGGGCCAATAAAACCCACTAGATAACACCCGATAACCCGTCTTGTTCCCACTAAAATGCCCTCCACACGCCGATGAATGAGCATGAATCAAGATCTCTAGAACTTCCGTTTCGGGAACACATCTTCGTATCACTTGATCGGCCCCGATTTTGAACAAGTCGGGTTCATCCCATATGTATTGCTTCACTTGACTAAGAAATTGTTGTCGTCTCTTCCTAGTCCAATGATTTGGCATTGCACCCTTAGCCAAATAATTAACGTAATGGGCATACCAAGGTGCAACATAAGTAGAGACGGCCAACAAGTGTTCATCGGGAAACCGTTCATTGATTTCACTTGGGTCATCAACACCTTCCAACGGGATTCGGGACAAATGATCCGCAACAACATTTTCACATCCCTTTTTGTCCCGAATCTCAAGATCGAATTCTTGTAGCAAAAGCACCCAACGAATCAACCGGGGCTTCGCATCCTTCTTTTCCATCAAATATCGGACCGCACTATGATCCGAATACACTATTACCTTGCTCCCCCAAATGTAAGATCTAAACTTGTCCAAGGCATACACCACCGCTAATAATTCTTTTTCGGTTGTGGTGTAGTTGAGTTGCGCCTCGGACAAAGTTTTGCTTGCATAATATATCACCACCGGCTTCTTATCGACCCTTTGACCCAAAACCGCTCCAATGGTCGTGTCACTAGCATCACACATAATCTCGAACGGTTTTGACCAATCCGGTGGTTGCAAAATAGGAGCCTTCACCAACTGTTCCTTCAAAACATGAAACGCTTGCAAACATTCGTCAGTAAAATCAAAGGGAACATCTTTTAATAACAAGTTACATAAAGGTTTTGTAATTACACTAAAACCTTTAATAAACCTTCGATAAAATCCCGCATGTCCCAAAAAAGATCTCACCCCTTTAACATTCTTTGGTGGGGGTAAAGATGAAATTACCCGAATCTTTGCTTTATCTACCTCCATCCCCCGGTCCGAAATAACATGCCCCAAAACAATACCCTCTTGAACCATAAAATGGCTTTTTTCCCAACTTAGTACCAAGTTTGTCTCAACACATCTTTTTAAAACTTTTTCTAATTCATTAAGACAAGAGTCAAAACTTGGACCAAAAATGGAAAAATCATCCATAAACACTTCAAGAGATTCCCCGACCATGTCCGAAAATATACTCATCATACATCTTTGGAACGTGGCGGGGGCGTTACATAGTCCAAATGGCATTCGCCGAAAAGCGAATGTACCATATGGACATGTAAACGTGGTTTTGTGTTGGTCGTCCGGGTGAATAGCAATTTGGTTATATCCCGAATACCCATCCAAAAAACAATAATATTTTTGACCGGAAAGTTTCTCAATTATTTGGTCAATGAAGGGTAACGGGAAATGGTCTTTTGAGGTAGCCGCGTTTAATTTCCGATAATCAATACACACTCGCCACCCGGTTACCGGGCGGGTGGCGATTTGCTCACCTTGTTCATCTTTCACTACTTGGATGCCGGATTTTTTAGGCACTACCTGCGTTGGACTTACCCATGCACTATCCGAAATGGGATAAATGATCCCCGCATCCAACCACTTGATAACTTCTTTCTTCACCACCTCTCTCAAATTCGGATTTAACCTTCTTTGTGTTTCACGGGTCGGCTTTGCGTCCTCACTTGTAATAATCTTGTGCATCACAATGGATGGACTAATGCCTTTTAAATCGGCTATCGTCCACCCAATCGCCGCCTTATGAGCCTTCAACACCCGCATCAATTCTTCCTCTTGAGCTACCTCCAAGTTGGAAGCAATGATCACCGGTAAAGTGTCATTCTCCCCCAAAAATGCATACTTTAAGTGCTTTGGTAGCTCCTTCAACTCCACACTTGGTGGACTTTCCAAAGAAGGCTTTGTGCCCGAGTCGATTTCCACCGGTAATGTATCCGTTTGGTAAGTCCATGGTGGACTTCCTTCCTTTACCGCGAGGGCTTCTTGCTCTTTCTCTTCTACCTCTAACTCACATGTGTGAACCTGCAAAGACATATCACAAACACAAGAACCCAAAATTTCTTCTTCGAACTCCTTCGGGTCATAACCATCTATGAAATCTGCTAAGAAACACTCATCACCATACACATTAGTACCGTTAGTAAAAACATTCAACCTCATTTTTCTATTACCGAATGTCATATCAACTGTGCCATAACGACAATCAATAATAGCATGTGCGGTGTTCAAAAATGGCCGACCCAAAATAACATTTTGTTGTTGAATTGGGTCCGCGGATGAGTAATCTAGCACAAGGAAATCAACGGGATAATAAAATTCATCAACTTTAACTATAACATCCCGTACGATACCCCGGGGAAGTTTATGAGACAAGTCGGCTAATACAACCGTTGTCTCAACCCGCTTCAATGGACCAAAATCGTATTGGTCATATAACCCCCCCGGTAGGATACTTACTCCGGCTCCAAGATCCAATAACGCCCTTGTGGTTTGAAAATTTCCAACTTGAATGTTTATTAGAGGCGTTCCCGGATCTTGTAACTTAGGAGGAAGGTCCCCTTTTAATACCGCACTTACCCGCTCCGTCAAGTCTACCAATTTAGGCACTTTTTGTTGCCTCTTTTGAGTACACAATTCTTTTAGAAACTTGGCATAAGCGGGCACCTGTTTAATAGCTTCAAGTAAAGGAAGATTAATTTTAACCTGTTTGAAGACCTCCCACATTTCCTCTTTTTGAGGACCCCGTTTTGAAATAAATTTTTTTCTACCCGGGTCTAATAAAGCCGAAGGAAACGGTACTTCACTAGACCCCTCACCCTCATTTACTTTTTCTTTTTCTTTTATAATTTCGGGTTTCTCAAAATTGGGTTTTTTAGAAGAAACAATGGGTGGTTCATTTTCTTCCTCACTTTCTTGACCCGTTATATCCTCAACCACCCCCTCAACCAAATCCGGTGAAGGATTGGTTTTGTACTCTTTCCCACTTCTCAAAACACTTACATGATGGATATTAACATTGTTACCTCTTGACGTACCATGGGATGGATTTACCTTAGTGTCGCTTGGTAATTGACCTTTGCTTTTCTTCAATTCGGACACTTCGGTGGCAAGTTGACCCATTTGAGTGGTCAAAGTTTGGATTGCTTTGTCTCGCGCCTCATCCTTTTGTATGCGAGCGTCATCCATTTGGTTCCTCTTTTGCATCTCCGCTTGCATACTCTTCAACATTTCCATCATTTCATTACCGCCCGAAGACCCCCCTTGTTCTTGACCCGTTCGATATTGCCTTTGGTATCCTTGGTTGTTCCCACCTTGATATCCACTTTGATTATTGTACGGTTGGCGCGAACCATAATTCCCTTGGCTACCTTGAAAGTTCGGGTTTGATTGATTCGAAGGGTTCCCATAACGAAAATTCGGGTGATTTCTCAACCCGGGGTGATAAGTGTTAGAATTCATATTGAAATTTCTACCACCCCCTCCTTGACCTTGAACAGCATGAACTTCTTCAAATTGCCCTTCCACCACTCCTTGGCAATTTTCCGCCGCATGACCTATTTCATTACACAATGCACAAACATCATAAATTTTATTAGAAGTTTGTATGTTACCATCATCAACCGCATGCACTTGTGTTCGGGTAACGGCCGGTCGTGCTCTCCTTGAAGCTTGAGCCTTTCTCTTTGAGGTGATCGCCATTTGTTCCAAAAATTCCCAATCCTCATGCTCATAGTTTGTGCCAAATGTCCCATTTGTAATGGACATCAAATCTCGTGCATCTTCGGCACACAACCCTTCATGAAAAGCGTTCATTAACTCCCAAAGCTCAATCCCATGGTGTGGACAATTTTTAATCATCATGTTCAAACGCTCGAAAGCTTCATGGAACATTTCGCCTTGTTGTTGTTGAAAGCTCCTCAACCCTTTTCTCGCATCATTGGTCTTTTTGGCGGTATAAAATTCGTCTAAAATTGTTTGTTGCATCTCCGCCCAAGTATAAATAGATGCCGAAGGCAAAGTGTAGAACCACTTCTTTGCCTTGTCCTCCAAAGAAAATTGAAATAATACCAACTTGATATCATCGGCCGAAAATCCTTGACTCCCAAGAGTATTGCAAATTGAGTCATACGCCTCCAAATGGAAATAAGGCTCCTCCGTTGCTAACCCCTTGTATTTCGGCAAACTTTGTAACGAATTGGTTCTTACTTCAAAAGTTCTCCCTTGGTTGTTATGAGGAATGACCACCGGTGAAGGATTGTGAGTAATCACCGGTCTAAAATGTGCTTCAATTCCCCTTGCATTTTCCCTAAGATGCCTCCTTGGCACACCAAATCGACCTCGTGGACGAACTTGACCCATTGGTCTTTGCATGGGCCCTTGTTGTACCATTGGTTGTTGAATTGGCCTTTGAATTTGCGGTTGCACCTGTTGTGGTCGAACTTGTTGCAAAGGAACCGGACGTTGCAATTGCGGCCCTTGTGGCCTTGGCCTAATATGTTGAGGTATGAGTTGTTGTTGTTGCACCCCACCAACATTTGGAATAACTTGTACTTGGCCTTGCATATAACCGTACTCCCCTTGTTCTCCATCACCCCCATAACCGTACCCATCCTCATCAAAACCTTCAAACTCCTCATAACCTTCATCATACCCATCTCCTTGAATTCCCGAGGATTGCCCAAATGGAATAGTCGAGTATTGGAAACCCGATTGATTTGGTGGTCGATACGGTGTAGCATGGACAATAGACGAAATTGGTGCCATAGTATGGCTCGAATATGACGGACCCGCACCCGGGAAAAAATGGGATAATGGTGGTATAGTAGTGGAAGGGTTAAATGTGACGGTTGGTTCTTCTTGGGTAGTAATGGGCTGTGTGGTGTTGGTTGGTGTAACATTTTGAAGTATGGTGGGTTCGGTAGTATTTGGTGGAATGGTAGTATTTGGTGAGGGTTGAGTGGATGTTGGTATAAATGATGAGGTGAATTCACCCGTAGTGGGTGGTGGTGGTGGTGGATCCATGTATCGAAGTGGTGTAATTGGTGTTGTTGGTGAACTATTGATTGTATTTTCCCTTAGCAAAATTCTGTTTGCTCGCAAAGTTCGCTCGATTTCTGGATCAAATGCCAATGGTGATAGCTTGTGAGAGCTCCTAGTACGCATGCACCTGTAAATACCTGCACACTAGCACACCCAGCGTAAACCAGAAAAATAACAAACTCAAAACAAGAACAAAAATAACACACGTTGCGCACTACTCCCCGGCAACGGCGCCAAAATTTGACGTGATGTCGTGGTCACGCAAATTTAATCCCAAGAACAACTATGTAAATAGTGGCAAGTGGGTATCGAACACAGGGAGTTTGTGGAAAATGTGCTATTTGAAGTGCTTCTCTAAGTTAACTAAATTTAAACTAATTGCAAGAAAAAGTAAAATTTAAGAGTTGGTTTGATTTGATTGGTTTTAAAAACTAAGATTAATTAATCTATTTGCGAATTGAAAATTAGATTGTAAACAATTGAGAGACAAATGACTATCTTGTGTATCCGGTTTGTTTCAACTTTTGTGTTAACATTCAACTAGAAAGAACTACATAGACATAGTTCATGTATAAACAATTGCAGTGATGAAAGGGGACTAAGTACTCAGATTCCGAGAACGTGAGGTTATCACCCGATGATCAATCAACCCTTACCCAAACCTAACTATACCCATGATATCCCGATTGCCAACGGCACCAAGAACGTATGGTTTCTAATTAGTTCAACGTAAGAATCAACACGTTACTAACAACCAATTATACACCATAACAATCAATTCAAATGAAAATGAATTGTTATTCTAGAAATGTAGATAAGAACACAAAAGTCTAACACAAACCTTCACCACAAGATAATCATCAAAGTACCTAGCCACTCATGGCTTTAGCTAACATCATGACAAAATAGAAAGAAAACAGTGTTCACAAGTTCCACCAACAAAAACTAATGAAAAAGCTAAAGATTGTTTGATAGGTGATCAAGGATAGATGATAAGATAGTGTTCTTTCACTCCAACTCCCTAAATATAGTCCCCAAATTCGTTTCTTCCAAGTGGTAACCGAAAAGCACATCATTGAACTCCATAATGCTCCATAAAATGACCAATCAATGCGGGAGTTACAATGTTGGATCAGTCGGCGCCGTAAGCT
The DNA here is from genome assembly GCF_002127325.2 of Helianthus annuus. Lineage (NCBI taxonomy): Eukaryota > Viridiplantae > Streptophyta > Magnoliopsida > Asterales > Asteraceae > Helianthus > Helianthus annuus. The sequence continues at coordinate 132,198,091 of NC_035433.2, read as the reverse complement.
ACGCCGCCTGCCGTAGCTTACGGCGGTCAGTATCATCCCGGGACTCAACATAGCGCCGTACGCTACGGCTCATCACCGTAGCTTACGGCGACCAGCTATCTTTACGGCCCTGCTTTCCTGTCTTACGGCGATGAGTTTAGCACTTGTCAAGGTGCCGTAGCCTACGGCAGTGGCCGTAGGTTACGGAGCTGAGTAGCCTTTTGCTCTTGTTTCCTTCATTTCCCTTGAGTCCCTCACATCTTGACTATGCCAACTTCTAGTATCCATCCGTGCCTCCTAAAACTCGCGTCTTGCACACTTTAACACCTGCATCATCAACATCTTGTGATTACCTAATTCAAGCAAATAACCGGATACAATATGGGAATTCATTAATCTTAAAAGCCTTAAGGTTGTCCTACGGACCACCCGTCAACCACCAACCTAAAACACCATTGAATAAACATATAACACCATAATCACCAAAAAGTATTTAAAAAGTAGTAAGAAAGGTTAAAAGGACGAACAACTAAACACCTTAGCAGAAAGCTTGTCCATGATGTGCCACATGTATAGCCTATGTCTACTCTCGGGCCATGTATCTTCAATAGCCTTCTTCATGGATGGGTCTTGGTCGGTGACAATCACCGGAGGGGCACGGCCAAATGCTTGACGAAACACATTTAGCAACCAACTGTAAGTTTCAGCAGTTTCGTTTCCTATTATAGCGGCACCAAGAGTAACATTGCGATTGTGATTGTCGATGCCGGTAAATGGAACAAACATCATGTTGTACCTAAAAAACAAATACAGAATAAAAACACCATAAAAATGAATTACACATACTTAAGAAAAAAAATAAGCTGTAAAGCCCAAAATAAATATAATAATTACGAAACTTACTTGTTACGACGATATGTGGCATCAAATGAAACAACATCACCAAACACAGAAAAATTCCTTTTGGCATCTTCATCTGCCCAAAACAAACCCCTTAAAACTCCATTCTCGTATGTTATATACTCCATTGAAAAGTTAGGCATGTACTCTTTCTTCCTCAAAAGCCGTTTAATCATCATATCAGCATCAAACTCCGATATATACCTGTTCAGGTCTCGCTTGAAATTTTTAAAATCGTTTTTGGTTGCCCCAACCTTGTCAAACCCACCATACAATGTCCTCATGATATTAAACGCTTTCACAGGGCCAATGTTCAAGGCACTCAACGCGTTAACGGCTTGCTCTTGCATATAGTTCATACCTCGGTTAGAGGGGAGTAGATGCCTATCTTCCTCATCAACAAAAAAATGATTATGTGCCTCATTAAAAGAAGATACCTCGTATAGATTCGAAGGCATTAACTTTATACACATACGTGCTTTGCACCCAGTCCTTATAGAAGGAACACGTCGAACAGATTTCCTCTTTGACCCATTATTTGAGGTGTCAATCTTTTTAGATGTATCGATCGCCTTAAAAGGTTTAGTCCCCTCCTTGGAGCAAACAAACCATTTAGATTTTATAACACCATGATGTGTGTATTGAGAAGACTTCCTGGCAGTGAAGCCTGAAGCCATTGCATACTTCTGATAAAAGAGGAATGCGTTGTTCACTGTGTCAAAGGTCATCTTATCCCTCGGCTTAAGCGATTCATCTACCTCCGGTAAATAAGTCTTCTTACCGGAGTTTGGTGACAGTTGTAGTTTCCCAACCGGCTGATAGGTTTGAAATCCTGTGAAAATAATTCTACAGTAAAAAAACAATACAACATAATACGTATGAAATAACACCACATAAACACTGTTATGAAAAAACACCCTCTACTAATACGAAAAAACACCATGTACGTATAAAAAAACACCCTAGCTTACATAAAAACACCATGACTCATCATCAACTAAATGTTTCTACAGTAAAAAACACAACACAACATAATGTGTTTAAAATAACACCACAAACAACTGTTATAGCAAACCAGCCTCTATTTATATGAAAACACACCATGTACTTATAAAACCCCTGTAAGGAACATCCAATGGAAAAAAACACCATGACTCATCATCAACCTAAATAAATAACACATACTAGCTTCAACTTCGATAACATACATAAAAACACCATGCACGTATAAAAAACACAACATACAGAGTTATAACTGGTGTTCATCAGAGTTCCAATAAAAAAAACAGATGATTGAAAAATTGACAACTACAATTAAACAGATTATTGTAATTGAATATTGATTACAATTACATAAATAAGCTGCGAATAAAAGATACATAAATACCTTGATCGTCGTTCTCCATGAAGAAAGAAATATGAATCAGATTAACGATTGTATGCGTAATTCAGTATGTATGCGTGATCAAAAATAAGAAACTGAAAGCGAATTTATAATGATTAAGAGATCGAGATGATTTAAAGATTTAGATGATCTGATAAAATATTCAAAAATCGAATTTCCTTAAAAAAACTCATAAAAATCGGTTACAAAGATTTGAACCTTAATTAGGTTTGTTTATATAATTACTAATATAACCTTGATCTAATAAAATTAATATGGAATGATCTAATGGCTGAGATTCTTTCTCACCTTTCTCACAATTTAGGCCTTTTTTACAGGATCCTTTACCTATTATATATATTTACAAGATATATCACAAATAACTTTTGCAGATTCTGAGAATGTTTGCCTAACTAATCAAACATATTTGTGTTATATCTCCTAAATCTTTTAAGCTTAAATGTAAAAACACTTTATTTTACTTGTCATAAATATTTGAGTTAAATGCTTGGTTGGTCCCTGTGGTTTGCAAAAATTTCATACTTGGTCCTAGTGGTTTACTAATTATACGCGTGGTCTCAAAAGTTGTCAAAAATGAACTCGGTTGGTCCCCTGACCTAACCTCTGTTATATTTCTCAGTTAAGTTGATGTTAAATGACCAAATTGCCCTCAACAATTAAAATCATAATTCTCTCTCCACCACTTCTTCTTCTTCTGCCCAAGAGTAACACCATCACCACCATTGAACACCCACCACCAACATCCCTCCTTCACCGCCGAACAACCACCGGCACTAAACACCCACCACCACCGTCTCCCCTCCAGCACCGAACACCCACTACCACCAAACACCCCCATTCCCTCTCTAATCCATCTGTATCGATCTAACTTAAAAAAGGAAGCCATTGTTGTCCGGTGGTTACATCAGATTCATGGCATAGGGTCGAGCTCAAATCTGAAAAATGAAGCCGACAAGGATTAGGTCTTTAATCATAACTTCCATATGTTCAATCGAAGCATGAGATGGTTCAGATCTGAAAAACGAAGTTGCCGGAGATGGTACACATCTGGTTTGGTAATGACCGAAGAAGAAAGCGGTGCCAAGAGGTTGCTTGCCGAAGAAGATGGTGGTACCGTCAGTGTTTTGAGTTCAACAAAGATTTTTTTGGATTTGGTGCATAAAACCATTATACATGCAGATGTTTCCTACAAATTTGAAGTCTTTTTGGTATTTCTAAATTTCTTTGTTGAAGAGGTTTGATATTTTTGAAAAAAAATGAGTTTCTTGATCTTTCTGGTGGTGGTGGCAAGAGTGTGATGGTAGTGGTTTAGAGAGAGAGAGAGAGAGAGATAGAGATAGAGGGACAGAGAGAGGAGAAAGAAGATGAGGTGGTGGTGGTTTCATTTTTCTCCGGCGAAGGCGGCAGTGTGGTGGTGGGCTCGTTTTTCCGGCAGCAATGGCTGATGGGGGTTACTGGTGTTTTAGAGAGAGCTGGTATTTGAGAGAGAGGGGGTGAAGAAGAAGATGATGGGTGGGCCCATCTCATTTTGTTTCTTATTTTTTTACTTTTATTTTTTTAATTGTTGAGGGCTATTTGGTCATTTAACATCAACTTAACTGAGAAATTTAACAGAGGTTAGGTCAGGGGACTAACCGAGTTTATTTTTTATAACTTTTGGGACCACGCGTGTAATTAGTAAACTACTAGGACCAAGTATGATTTTTTTATAAACCACAGGGACCAACCAAGCATTTAACTTTAAAAATTTTAACTCGTGATCTCTTATACATTTGTATAACTGGTGTGCATGGTTCGATTCACTTATCAGCCTTAACCATAACCGAAGTTAAGGGTTAATCAAATCGGTTTATTCGGTTAATTTGTCGGTTTTGATTCAGTTCAGTTAGCTTGGTAAATAACCAAACCAAATTTTGACTACATTTTTTACTTAAAAATACATAGAATGGAGGTATAAATACATGAAACGATAGTTCAAAGACATAAAAATTGAGGTATATATACAAGAATGGGACGCATAAATATACGAAATGGAGTTATAAAACATAAAATACATGAAATGAAGATAGGGATGGCAATGGGTCCGGTATTGGTAATCTCATACCCATACACGCGTGTAAAATCATGCCCCATACCCGACCCAATACCCGTCGGGTAGTTGTCGGGTAATTACCCGTCGGGTATCGGGTATACCCATTAAGTTGTTAAAAGATATATGTTGGGGTTTCCAAATACATTTTTTTACTATTATAATTATTATATATTTTATTTATACAGCAACTATTATAAATTAAAAACGTACATTACACAATATAAGTTATCATAAATTAATAATAACTTATAATACTTATATGTATATACTTCACATACAAAATATAAATACTATTATCAAATATATATACTAAGCGAAAATTTATTTTTTCGAACATACTAAAATAAATCACAAATAGACAAGGGTTAATGGAAAATAAAAATAAAAAATCTGGGTATATGATCGGGTATATAGTTCGGATAAACGAGTATGTGCTTTTGGGTAATCGGGTATCACCCACTCCCATACCCATGAAATTTTTTAAAACTAATCTCATACCCGGCCCAATACCCGTCGGGTATCGGGTATTCCCGTCCCATTTGTGTTGGGTTTCAGGTATACCCGTCGAGCTCGGGTATTTTTGCCATCCCTAAATGAAGATAAAAAAGCTAGATATATATAAAAAGGTAGAGGATCCTGTAAAAAGTGCTCAAAGTGTGAGAAGTGTGAGAAGTGTATTATAACACTATATATAATACTATATAACACCACATAAACACTGTATAACAATATGTAACACCATATAACACTATGTAACACTATATATCATTATATAACAAATATAACACTATAGGTTGTCTGATAGCATGTCTATGATAGATGTATAGTGTTATATTTGTTATATAATGATATATAGTGTTACATAGTGTTATATTGTATTATATGGTGTTACATATTGTTATACGGTGTTTATATGGTGTTATATAGTATTATATATAGTGTTATAATACACTTCTCATACTTTAGGCCCTTTTTACACTATCCTTACCCTATATAAAAATATGAATGGCTTGCTTGGTTAGCTTAATTTCGGTTAACCGAGAGTACAAAAAATAACTGACAACCGATCTTCAGATTTCAGTTAATTTTGGTTCAGTTTTGTTGGTTTTCAGTTAAACGGATCGGTTTTTGCTCCCCTCTAAAGAGTGTTTCCAACTAATCTCCAATGATGTTAATGTTGTATTTCTGGAAGGCAAAATAAAATAATTTATCAACTCTTTTCTGATTAAGAAGTCTGCGTTACATATCCCAACTTGTAGCATAGTGGTAGGTGGTGTGGTTTGGTTTCTCTACTGCAGACCTAAGGTCGATCCCCACTTGTGTCACTTTTAGTGGATTAACGCAATGAAGGATTTGAGCTAGACCTTGTGCGAGGTTTCCGGTTCGAATCCCGAGCCCACCCGGGTTTTCGTCCCAACGTGTGTTACGCCAGAGAGTGTTATGCTCTTATGGTGGCACGATTGTCAAATGGCAGCCGGCGGTATGGTTTCCCGGAGGAATGCCCAAGCCAAACTCGGAAGCCAGCATGGGCACGGTTAAGACAACATAGTCTGGCCGGAGTGACGCAACAGGGCTCTCCAATTTGGGGAGTACGGTGGCCAAAATACGAAGTCGTCCAAAAAAAAAGTCTATATTACTTTTTTTATCTTTTCTGTATAAAAACAGTATAGTTCTTTAAATACTTTGTATATACCCAAAATTACAATATACCGACACAGGTTTCATATTCAACTCTAGTTTTCCCTAGTTCTCTACCTCACTTGCGCTCCTATCTATTATTTAGTAGAGTATTGATGGAGTCTTTTAAGTTTTTCGATAACAGTTTCTCATAAAAAAACATCCTTGTTTTTAAACATTAATTAATATGGTATTAAGTCTAATATAAAGTTTTTATAACTAACTTTAACGTCATCTGATTTTTAAGATGGTTCATTGATCAAACTAGTGAACTAGTAGCGAGTGAGACCGGTTCAATAACTGGTTAGCAAACCATGGGGGTAGCTTGCCGTTCACCTATACTTTACACTTAGGGGAGAAGCTATTTTGTGATCAAGTGCTATGTCATCTTGTACGCTTAGACGTTTAGGTGCTTCAGTTGATCTATGAGACTTTGCAAACAGGGAGTGAGTTCCGGTTTAGACATTGATGAAGCTTTTTGAGTTTAGAACAGACTGAAACGTGTTCGGATTAAAGTAGATCATCATAATATGAGTTGGAACATTTACCCACAAACAACTTTTTGTCTAGTAAATTTCTCTGCGCATTGCGGCAGCGTTGAAAGGTGAAGTAACTCGAATTTATATCGTCTAATGAAAACGTATTATATTTGACCCGACTCGTTTCCGAACAAAATTTACATTAAAATGTAGACCAACTGAAAACGTATTATATTTGACCCGACTTATTTTTACGGCGACGTTGAAACGTAAAGTAACTTGAATTGACATGGTCTAATGAAACGTATTATATTTAACCTGGCTCATTTTTAGAACCAAATTAATGTGAAAACATAGACCAACTGAAAGCATACATAAAAAAAGCACGAAAACATATAATATTTGACCCGACTTATTTAAAAAAAAAAAAACTTACGTCGTAATGTAAATCAAATTGAATTTATACCAACACGTAAAACTCGATTAAAAAGTGCTTAGAAAGTTGAGTGTTGTAATTGTCAACAATCAAAGTCGAAGGGTAAATCTACACAAAAGGAAAAAAGTCAAAACAATAGTCAAGTCGACTCATTTACTAGTAAATAGACTGAAATTGTCACCTCTAAGGGGTGTTTGGGATTCCTTTTCAACTTGTCTTTCTCAAAAGTCCTTCTCAAATTCAATAAGTAAGAAATCCTAACTTCTCAAAATCTCCTTTTTGAAGACATAATCTGCTCTAAAAGTCCTTTTTTTCATGGTGTTTGGGATTCCTTTTACTTCAAAAGGATTTCTCACATGGTGTTTGGGATTCCTTTCCTTCTCAAAAGTCCTTCTTAGCTCCAAAAGTCACTTTTAAAAGGAATCCCAAACACCCCCCTAGTATTCACGCATTATTCTTGAAAACTTTCCATAAGCACGATTATCCTATAAATGTTTCCGCATCCAATCATCATTATACATCAACATGTCTCATTGATATATGAAGATTGACCTCTCTACTTGTATGGAATATATATGAGCATCTAATCTGGCTTGATTTGTCATTTTAGCATTTCTTGTTTGTGATCTGCTTTCTAGGGTTTCTAAAGTTGATCATAGCCATCTCATCTGAGAATGGCCATATATATCTAAACCAGAGAGATTTGATAAAATTATTCAACTAAACAAATAGCCCATCAATACCATTCAGTTGACTGTAGCAGAAAGCCATTGACATCAAAGGTTAATATAGTATACTAGTTTAGGGTAAACTCGCACAAATAAAATGTTAGATTTAACTGTAGAACACTAAAGCTTTCATATACATATAGGTGCACACCCAAATATATAGATGGGTATAGGTGTGTGTGTATACTGCTAAATTATTATATGTACACCTCTACATATAGGTTATAGGTATACTAATACATATACACATAGGTATATGTATCCCCGTAGACATATATACATCGTGTATATGAGCAGGGCTGGCCCAGGCCATATGTGGGTGGCCGGTGGGTGATCGCACAGGGCTCACTCTCCCCGGGTACCCAAAATTTTTAAATTTTTTCATAAATTTTTTTTCTTAAACAAAAACCAATAATTAAATTCAAAACCCTTTTAGTAAAACAATAGCCTAATTAATTTGGCCTATTTAGGGGGTTCATTTATCGTCATACTAGCTTATAACCCCGTGTATTACACGGGTTGAATAAATAAATTTTATATACTAAATAATAAAATAATATATCTTTAAAACCTCTTTTATTGCATGGTTTGAATAAATTTGATTTTATATATATTAAATAATAAAAAATATATCTATAAGAACCATATGTATTGTACGGGTTGAATAAATGTAATTTTATATACCAAATAAAAAAAATATATCTTTAAAACCATGTGTATTACACGGGTTGAATAAATGTAATATTGTTTACCAAATAATAAAAAAGTTATATCTTTAAAAACACTCGTGTATTACACGGGTTGAATAAATATTATTTTATATACCAAATAATAAGAAAATTATATTTAAAAAAACTAATAGATATACTCGGCACGCCATAGATATGGTGATTACGGAGATGATTATTGAAAAAAATATAAAGCGATCAAACATGTCATTCAAGAAGCAAATAAGCAGTTATTTTAGTGATAAAATATAAAATAGATTATATTTTTAAAAACACCCGTAATAGATCTAATTTTATATATAAAGTAATATTAAAAGCTATATACAATTTGGTTAAAAATTATGTAATATGTAATAAAATCAATATAATAATTTTTTAATAATGAAAATAAAAATAAATAATATATTATCACAAAGTTTGGTTTTAGTGATTTAACTAAATAATATTTAGTAGGAGAGTTACCTATAATTAATTAGAATAGATTAAACTAAATAATAATTATCCATAAAAAATTAAACTAAATAATAATTATCTATAAGAGATTAAACTAAATAATAATTATCCATAAGAAATGGTCTAATATGATGACAAGTGTCCCGGAAATGGTTTCTTTTATTATATAGTATAGATTATTGTTTTTTATATGAAAGTTCACATTTGGTATATATATGCATACCAAATCAGGGCCAAACTCAAACAAGAACTTAGGTAGCGTTTGGTATGCAGGAATGAGAGGTGAAATGAAATGGACCATTGAGAGGGAACGAAGAAAAGAGTGTTTGGTTGGTCGATGAAATGGAATCACTCATTCCAAAAGGCATTTCATTCCCTCAATCATTCCATCCCTCCCCCTGGTTTTTTTCCATTCCATTCCCTTTTCACCCTTCATTAACAACACCACAACTCACTACCGTTGCCACCACCCACCACCACTGTCATCCGCCACCGTCACCCTCCTTCGCCGCCACCCGCCACCCCCGCCACCGCCGTCACCCGCCACTGTCGTTGCCGCCACCCGCCACCGTCGTTGCCGCCACCCACCTCCATTCCCGCCACCCACCATCGTCGTTGCCACCTTCGATCACCGCCACCACTCACCTTCGATCATCACCGCTGCCACCTCCGATCACCGCCGCCGTCGCCACCCACCTCCGTCATCGCTATCAACCACCACCACCGCTACTACCTGCCACCACCATCGCCACCGCTGCCACCCACCTTCACCCACCACCACCACCCGTCGCCGTCTCCACTCGCCGCCATCTCCACCCACCACCACCACCGCCACTACAATTGCCACCTATCACCACCCACCATCGTCGCCCATCATTGACCACCGCCATCCGATTTTATTCCTTCGTCTTTTCTCGCATACCAAACAACAAAAAGTAATGGTTCATTCCATTCTCACATGGTAACCAAACAAGACATGGAATGGTAATAATCAATTCCATTACCTCATCCATTCCATTATCTCGTCCATTCCATTCTCCCATCCATTCCATTACCCCCATACCAAACAGACCTTTAATTATTGGCAAGAGCTAACCTAAATATGTATATGTGCACACATGTACACATACTTGATTTTAAAAAGGCATGAGGCATACGAGGCGCTTAGGATCCCAAAAGCCAAGGTACGAGGCATAGGCACTAGCCTCACATTACTCGAGGCGCTTGATACTAAAAAATACGTATAAACAAATTCAAGATATTCTTTTCTAGCTTGTTACTTCTTAAACACCTAAAAAAGATAATAAATACACAAAAAAATTCTATGTACAACCAAAGAAGAAGAACTCTTAAGTACCACCCCAAAAAACACAACTTACAAGCAACTCCCATGTACGAAGTCTTTTTTCTTTCACACCCAACATCCCCCTCTTTTCTTACATACACTTAACACTCAAACTTTTCTCCCTCTCTCTACTTTTTGTATATTTAGAGTGAAAACACAAGAAAGCCCCGCATATACAAGAAGCGCCTAAAGCGCTGCCGACCTCAACAAAACTGCACGTTTCAGGTCACTTAGCGAAATCGTTATGCTTCAAGACTTCTAGGCGCTTTTTCTAGTTGTCTGTCACCTCACACTCAGCATGAGGAGCCCTTTTAGAGTTGGCATTTAAACGCGCTAAGAGCCTTAGAAGACTTGCAACGATATCCTTTACTGTCCATGTCTTTCCTATTTTAGAGTTAATTACTGTTTTCGTCCCTGTGGTTTGTCAAAAATCACTATTTCAGTCCATTAGTTTAAAAATTGCGATTTCAGTCCCTGTGGTTTCACTTTCGTAACCATTTCAGTCCACCTCGTAAGCATTTCAGTCCATGTACTAACAGAATAAATGGATTGAAATGGTTACGAAAGTGAAATCACAGGGACTGAAACAGTTACGAAAGTGAAACCACAGGGACTAAAATCACAATTTTTAAACTAATGGACTGAAATAGTGATTTTTAACAAACCACAGGGACGAAAACAGTAATTAACTCCCTATTTTACATGTTAAACTTGGCATCTATAAAACACAACCCAAATTAACAAATTGACCATTTTCATAAGTGCGAAAAAAAAAATTCACTTCCTATCCTTTCAAAATACACCTTTTCCTTGAAGCAGAAATCCAAAATTTTATCCATGACCATCGCAATTTTTGCCTATTATTCCCCTCCCTCTATTTGGGTTAAAATTAAAACCCTAAAACATGCCTAAATAGTTGCTTATTTCAAAACCAAACTTCAACCTCAATATGCCACATTCTTTCCCTTTGTCTATACATCAATTACCACTTTTAGCATGTCATACAATAAAACTTCTTTTTGATAATTTTTGCTAATGGCAAACTCATTTCTTCAATTCCAGTCTTCCTCCCTAGCTTTTGTTGCTTTTCAGCTATTCCGAAAATACTTGTGAAAACCTTGGGTAAAACTTAACGTCTCATGTTGCTTGAGATATTATCAATCATGGCTTGAAACAAAATTCGAACGAAATGCGCAGAAAACCCCAAAATTTTCTCATTTTAATATGAAAATTTTTGGATACACTCCTCTATACACGGGTCGAATAAAAAAATCATTTACGTTTTCTTTTTTAATAATAACAAAAACAGCTAATGCTCCCTCATCTTCTCAGGGGAGAATACATGGATTAATTGCAAGTTGAACCCTGTATACTAGCCCTATTCAAAAGTTGAACCTTTTACAATGGCTAAAAAGTTCAAAAGCTTTCTCAAACTCCTTCGACTTCTTAAAAATGAGTAAAACATTACACATCTTATCATTAGATGTTATCCGCGATATTACTTGATTATTATAATACTGCTATATGATGATTAAATTAAAAGATCAATATAAGATAGAACATAGACAATGATCACTACTGTGGTTTCTAGAAACCACGGGTCAAAGCAGACTAGGTCGTAATTTAGCGTGTATTGTACTAACTTCTGTAATTTTTTTTTTGTTTGTATTTAATATGTTCGAATCATATAAAAGAAAATAAAAAGAAGTTACCAGATCTCCCATAACAAACATCTAAGAAGACAAGAATTTCAAAGTTAGTGATCTTGGCAGGGGAGCATGTGGTCTATGTGTTACTGTGTAAGTTAATAGATTGTTAGGTCTCATACTAGAAATAAGAACTTCAAAGTTAGTGATAGCTTAAAAGACACTAAGGCATTGTTTGTTTTTTTATGAAAAACTCTGCGCAGGCTCTTCTGTCTGCGTCGCGCAGACCACAAGCAGACTGTTTGTTTCTCCGAAGACGTTTCATTAAAAAACGTCTGCGTGAGCTCTTCTTGGTGCAGACTTGGCCCAGCCACTTCTAAGATCTTCTAAGGTCTACAGAGGGTTAAACACCACCACTCACCACCGTCCATCACTATCACCACCACCACCACCATCCACCACCCACCACCCCCCACCATCCATCACCATCACCATCACCACTGTCCACAACCCACCACCGTCCATCACCACCACCGTCCACCACCCACCACCATACATCACCACCACCACCGTCTACGTCCACCACCACCACCCACCACCCACCACCCACCACTATCGCCTGTACACCACCACCAGTTTATTTTAGAAGTTTACATACGTTAAAAAAACAAACAGTCTTCTTGTAGACTGCAGAGGTTTGGTCCATATCTTCTTCTACAGATGTCTGCAGATATGGCCCGCAGACTGTAGACATTTTACATCTTAAAAAACAAACAACACCTAATAGTCTGATACCACACAAACGTCTCTCCATCCAAACAAAGTCCTAACACTTCAAAGTCCGCCAAGTTTCGTCAACCTATTAACTGAAAAGTAACTGTTAACTCAACTTAACCAACCCAACATGTCTTTTCCAAAACCGGCATTTCTAGCTTCCGATAATTATGCCCCTCTATATATCAATGGATTGCAAGTTTGCAAATTATAGTTTATGGGTCAAGATGGCAATCAGGTGTCTTAAACACATCTAACAAATAGATTTGAACTTTGCACACACAAAAGCAAAGCTGCTTTATTAATGACAAACCCAATCAACTGGATTTTGGCTGATACAAAAGGTCGCATTTGTAATTCGTTATAATTACTAAGGAGCTCAAAAGGAGAACTTGGTATCCTAGATTCGACCTTCAATGATCCAGGTAACTTTTCGGGATCTACACCTCAAGTACAATGTGCCTTTGAGTAGGATAGTAATGTTAATGCAAATTAAAATCTACCATTAATTGTCCATAATATAATATGTTTGTAGATAGTGATTGGCATTAAGAGATTTATCGTGCTTGATTTGATATAATATAAAAAAATATTAGGTTGAAAGGAAATCGTTATCTAGAAGAACCGACTTATCTCATTAGTTATGTTTTTCAACATTGTTTATTGTTCTTTTACTTGACTTACAGTTTGATTTCCTTGTGTTTTCTACCGCCTTATGGTTTTCGCTAATATGATTACCATATGGAAGTAAGCTACCAATCTACCATTCATTTTTTTGTTCTTTTTAGTTCTTCAACAGCTATCATTAGACTTACTTATATTACAGATAATATATATCCAACTTAGAGGTAGTTGTACCCCTTAGTCCATCACCAAGAGAAGAATATGATGAGGGATACAAGGTTGTGTACCTTTTTTACAGATCGTTTTTCATTGGCTAAAAGTAACCAACCGGAAACTCTTCATCTGCTTCAGTCTTGTCAATATTCAATCTCTTCAACCACTTTCAGCATCGGGCACGCTCTAGTCAAACCCGAAGGATTCCCTGCAATAAGAAAAGAAAACGACTTCTATCACAAAAACTAATGTGCCCAGTCAGATTACACTCAAAATAACATAAATATAAAAGCATAACAACATATTGAAAGATAATTAAATTATTTCTAGATTGAATGATAAATTGAGTTATGTAAGTTCTGCAGTTCGAAAATTTTGCTAATCGTACACCAATAAAAAACCAACACTACAATTAAAATAAAAGTCAAATGAACCACAATTGTAAATTTGGTGGCTTTTGCTATTGCTTTTCGCTGGACACACCGTTTTGAACACTTCCGTCGAAGCCGTGATATGGAACTTCAACCATTGGTTTTGGGATTGGACGTTGACCAAAGTGTTGTGGAAAGGCTTCAAAATCAGGACCGAAGTTGAATTTGACGACACAGTTACTCTGATGAGGAAGAGTATACATTGAAGCAGCAGGGTAATAACGGCCACCGTGGAGATCCTTAAAAGCAGACCCTTGACAAATTCCATTTTTAAAGAAGCATATTTCACTTCCTGCACAACGGTAACAATATATAAATCAGGATGCTTGTAATAAATAAAAAAAGTTAATTTGCCTGAATAATTATAGCGGTCAACTAGGGAAGTAACTAATCCGTCACATCAAGTAAAAGAGTAAACTAGCACATGATAGAGTCGAGAGAGTATCAGATATTCAACTAAAACTCTTGTTTAGATAACAATGCTGAACATAGAAGTTGATCCATAAAAGGCAGATGACTACTTCCAACAAATCGAAATATTGACCAATGATGACAAAATGACTACTTTCTACTTGATCCATATCAAAACTGACTAAGGGGCGTTTGTTTTTTTTACTTATTAAAGGGTGAAATTTGAATACAGAACACATTCAGCCTGTTTAAGAAGTAGAAATAATGTGTATTATTGTATTTAACCATTTATTTAACTTCGCATTTCCTCCCAAGTTCCATTACTACATTTATTACTAGATGAGAAAAGCAACTCCCTAAAATCTTTTGTGGCTTGAATCAAGCTCGATTGACCACATATTCAAACACCACCAAACTTATTCACCTTTTTTTCCCTTTTTGAATGAGTAAGCATTGCTATGAAACAAAAACTTCTTTTTAATCCTATACAGCAAAATTATTACATGTTTTTTTTTATTTAATAGAATAAGATTTTCATTCCAATCATCAGGGCAAATTACATAAGGATAGCAGGTAGACGAAACTTATTTGCCAATTCAAAAGTCAAAACATAGTCATAAGAACATGGAATATGATTCCGTCTTTAGAAGAAACTTATTACTTACCACAAGAGTTCTAACATTTAATTTAATCATAACCAACATGATGAAAAGAAGATAACAGCTTTAGTCCATGGCAAGCAATCCTCCCCATTATAGTCTATAATAGGAAGAACTGCTTGACATTGACTAAATTGTTACCTTCTTGTCATCATGTTGGTTATGATTGAACGTTAGAACTCTTGTGATAAGTAATAAGTTTCTTCTAAAGACAGGATCATATTCCATGTATCAGATTTGCCAATTCATGATAACTGATGAAAGAAAATATGATTCTGCATGTTTCCAGTTAAAGAAGCAGGAAGTTGGTAGGGGTCAATGAGTCGATCAACTTGGGGCAGATGAGCGTGAGTCAGGGTTTTGAGTTTTTCTCTCTTCTTTTTTAAATTGGCTTCAATTATTTCAAGTGATGAAGCAAGCACAGGGCCAGTAAAATATAAGTGATTTTCTATCTAAAAGAAGAGAGAAAAGTCTTTATATCGAGCTTTGGCCACTTGACCGAATCAGACATAAAAGCTCCATTAAATTCTGAATGAAAACAAACATGGCATTATATTAACTAGTGTGTTGGCTACTTGGCTCTTCTTTATTTTTTTCTTGAACTTCACACATACAGATTTGTCTCCAGATTTAAACCTATATCAGCACTTGTGTTAGCATCCTCTGTTTTCTTCGGTTACTTTCTAGTCATTTCACTTCATACAGTGGCGGATTTACAATGTTAGTAGGGGTAGCACGGGCTACCCCTCAACCCTATCTCCGTAGTGTAAAAATACCCCTTAACTTCGTTTCCGTAGTGTAAAAATACCCTGCAACTTCGTCTCCGTTATACAAAGGATACCCCTGGTCTAAAAAATAAAAAATTGGGATACCCCTAAATTTTTGGGCTAGTTCCGCCACTGACTTCATAACTGGTTCTCTCCTATTTTATACATATATCACTCACTATATGGCTTCTACAATTCTACTAAATATTCCTACTCATCTTCAAAGATTTTATACACACGTAAACATATAGCATTAACAAACAAACAAGCAGTCAGTCAGTCAGTCACATAACCAGTCACAAACCTGGAACAACTTTAGGAGGCTCTTCTTTCGCATCCGTAGCATACGCATACCTCTGCCCCTTATACAAAACCACCTGCGGTGCCTTCGGAGCAAACAAACCCCCATCCGGCAAATTAATATAAAACCCAATGACATCACCTTCAACATACCCTTCCTCCCCATACTTCTCCCTCAAAGCCTTATGCACTTTACTCCCATCAATATCCCTATACCCATAACTATTCCCATCATAACCAACCGGCGCCTGCAAGTCCCCCTTTTCCGTCGACCACCCAAGCCGCGTATGCCCCGTTTCCCCCAAACTCACCACCTTAATCTCGTAATACCAAGCCCCTTCCATCACACCTCTAGTAGCCCTAACCATTCTATACCCTTTACAACTCCCAGCACTCATCCTATCCTCACTCAACTCCACCTTCTCCGCCTTATACACCTTCGATAGACATATCGTCATATCCGCAGCATCGTCGTTCTTATCCGGATACCGATGAATCGGCGTGATTAAAACAGAGTCCTCTGTTTGAGCAGTGGTGGTTGTGGTACTCTTGGTCCTCTTTTTCCCCTTTCGAGACGCCGGTTTAGTCCATACATTGTTTCCTTTGCTCTTTTTCTTCTTCATACTGTTACTTCCCTTCTTACTGTTAACTTTTTCGCTTGGTGGAGGCACCGGTGGTGTCGACGCAGCGGCTTCGAGAGGCAATTCATCAGCTTGTGGTGTAATTGATGACATGTTTTTAAGCTTCTTCGCTGGAGGTTGTTCTAGATCTTCCAATTCGTCTTCTGAGGATACGATTTTGGTGAAATTGGGGGAATTGTTAGGGTTTGGTTCGATGTCGGAGAGTTCTTCTGTGTCGGGGGTGGCGGAGGTGGTAGAGGTGGTGGTGACGGTGTTGGGAGTGGCGGTGGGGATGGTTAGGGTTTCGTCGTCGACGGTGGTGGGAGTGGTTAGGGTTTGGTTCACGGTGTTGGTGGTGGTGGTTTGTGGTGGTGGTGGATCGGACATTTCGGGGTGCATGGTGGTTGTGTTGGGGGAATTGGAAGTGTCTTCGTCTAGATCGTCTTTGTAGGTTGCTTGAAGGTCGTCCATGGCGGATTTGGCGGGTAAATTGGGAGAAATTAAAGTGATTAGGGCTAGAATTGTTATATATTGGGGATTGTATGGTAGAAGCGTAGTGTGGTGTACTTGAGTAGGACCGGACTCCCCGACCCTTTTATGATTATGGATTATTGTTTGGTTATTTTGTGTTCCAGAGTTTCATTTAAGGAAAGAAAAGAAAGGAAAATAAAACATGTTGTGTTCCCGAGTTTCATTTAAGAAAGGAAGTGACAGGAAAACTAGGCTAAATTATTTAATTTTTCTTTCCTTCCGATTTGGGAGGAAACGGTGAGAAAGACATCTTTTTTTTTCCTTTTTCACTTTTGCTTTCTTTTCTTATCTCTCATTAAGTTAACTCTTTTTGTTTCCTTTCCTTTCCTTCGGTTAGTAAACTCTGGAACACAGTGTTAGAGCATTCTCATCCAATCCATCAAATTATACATACATTCTACTAAAAAACAACTCCTATATCAATATATTTTCACTAAAAACAAATATTTTTTTCTCTCTTCTTTTCAATTAAATAATATTATCATCACATTTTTCTCTTTCCTTCACTCACAACCACTTTCAATATATATTAAAAAAATTATACTGGGTGAACAGTGTCCCCCCAAATATACAGATGAACAGTAACATTTTCTCTCTCCTCCACTCACAACCACTTTTTATACCCTTTACAATATAAAAACTCACCCTCACAAGTTTTGATGGATTGGATGAGAATGCTCTTAGTTGTTTGAGGATTGGCTTGGATGATTTTTTTTTTTTTTGTTAGTTGTTGAGGAGTGATTTCAACACGAAATCAACTTTGGGATGATATAGGAGTGTTTCTAGTCTTTAAATGCTTGTGTATCACGAAATCAAACTTAAGAAAAACTCAAAGAGGTAGAGATCTAACATAGGTCGTAAATTATGGTTGACATTGTGTGTGTTTAAGAGAAAGAAACTTTATTCATAAAAGGTTTGTTACCGTTAGTTACATCGTTATCATAAAAAGAATGATGACTTTATGAATAGTAGTTATATCCATCGGTGGATTTACAAGGGGGTCAAGAGGGTCCGTTGACTTTCGTACCGGTAGAATTTCCTCTTGAGAAGGTATAGGTGGTGACATAGTTTTACGTGTTTGACCCCCCTAAAAAGTAGAGAGTGGAGAACACAAAAAATTAAAGAGTGAAGAACGCAAAATTGAAGAACAGAGAACGAAGAAGCCCTGCTTGCCGTATCATATAATTTTCTTACAGTATTTGACAGCAACGTGAAAATGGTGTGGTTCAAATGGTCAATCGTTGGCCAAAGCAAATAGGAAGAAGACTAGAAACAATTTTAAAGAGATATAATGTGACAATTTTCTTCTCCCCATCCATTCATGTGAAAAGAACTCTCATTCTCCTATATATTCTCCTATATATTAATTTACGAATGAAATGAACAGTAAATAAATTGTAATATAATAAAATATTATATACAGCTTTTTTTAATAGTTTTATTATCTTAGTATTACAATAATTATTATCCCCTTTACTTTTTAAGCCTGATAAGCTTGGTGTTAACCGGTATTTGTATCAAAAATAACGGTTCGTTATCGGTACATGAAGGTACAAACCAACACCAGCCTACATAAAACGCAAAAGTTGGTACCGGATTGAGTTTGATAATCTTTTAGTTCGAGAAATTTGGAACTGTTATCCAGTATCATTTGCTCATCCCTGATCACGGGTACCGTACGAACACCAACGTTATCGTACAACTTTTTTTTAGTTTCAAGGGTAGGGATGAGCTCGGTGCCAACTGATACCGAATCGGTATTGGTACCGAAAATACCGGTTACGGTATCGGTATATGAAGGTAAAAACCGGTAGCGAACCGGTAATAGGAACGCCAAAAGTCAGTACTGAACTGGTACTTAGGATCTTTCGGTTCAGGAAATTCGGTACCGGTACCCATTACTATTTGCTCATCTCTGACTACGGGCTTCTACCGAACAATATCATTACCATACAACTTTTTTAGTTGATTTTCTTTCGGTTATTTTTTAGTGTTTTTTTTATACATTTTCTTTTTATTCTTGTCAGCGATTCTGTGTGCAACGCGCTCGTAGTGATTTCAAACACATATAAACACAGACTACATAACAAAAAAAGTTCGCCGCAACGCGGCGACAGTTGTTATAACTAGTTTAATTTAAAATGACTAAAGGAGTACAGAAAGTTCAAACAAACAACTAAAAATAAAAGACATCATGCAAACTAAAAGAACCCACATATAGACAGACCATGCAATGTGCCAACGTTGACCAGGAACTATAATAAATGGAGAAGAAGAGATGAAGTGTAGTAAAATTTGATTGTATGTTGGTGTTTGGACTTTTTTTAAGTTGAGCCCATTGTTTCAAAAGAATAAAAATATATAAAAGGCCCAAAAAGATAAGAAAACTAAAAAGAGCTAACATAATATTATTTGTATAGAAGCTGGAGAGTACAGAATGACACTTAAAAGCTGGAGAGTACAGAATGACAAGCTTTAGTCGTTAACTTATTGGTTATTCAGTTATAGGGTATGACCAGGAGTCAATATTATGAAATAAGAATCAACGTTATGGGGTAATTACTTATTACAATATAGCTGTGTGGTTAATTTTTTCTGAGATTTTTTTTTAACATGAAAAGTCGACAAGTTATAAGTATCAATGTAATCCTTTTGGACTTGTCCGTTACGACTTTGGACAAAACAATTATCGGGTGATTCATTTTGGAATTTGTATTAAATGATCGATAATCAAGCAATGGTCGCATCACTAAACATGTTAGAAGTTATGTTGTGACCCTCCAACTAAAACGGTCTAGTTTCGCCACTGGCTATAACCAACATAACAATGCATTATGGCTAGTGTAATTGTTTTATTTAAGCTTGATACTATATATAAATTCGTATATAAGGGTAGTCTAAGGGTTACCAACTTATAAGGTTCTAGGGCAATAATAAATATATAAGGTCGCAATTCACAAACCTTAGAAAGGTTATATGCTTATGTTTCCAAAATCGCCCAAGTGAATCATACATGTGGTGTCGTATTACCCAACGCCTATGTTGGTAGCATATTCTTTGTCTACATTGACAGGTTATACGTACATTGATCCTTTTAGTTACAAGATAAGAGTGCCCCCTAATAACATGTTTTTGGGGGGTGTTTTTTAGAGTGTCACATGGTACCTATCCACCAATCACATGCGTTCTATCACTTGCTCCGCTCACAGTCACAACCGCTTAAAACACTTCTCTCTCTTTCCTCTCTCCTTCCTCTCAGTCTACTCGGTATGGGCTCATCCTTGGAGGATGACCCTCCACATCAGCGCCACGCAGAATGGGTGTGAGGATGGGGCAAAGAGGATAGAGCTAAGGAAATGGGAGATGGGCCTAACATATATATATATATATATATATATATATATATATATATATATATATATATATATATATATATATATATATATTGTATATGTGTGTGTGAGAGGAGGAGGCATTACCTTTTGTCATTTAGCAAGCGTCCTCAACATCTGGCCTGGGACGTTCTCGACGACGACGGCCTGCTGGAAACGGTGTTGAGGCCCGGCGCCGCTCCACGACGTCCCTTGCCGAGCCCCACACCGAGTAGACTCACTCACATAATTGTTTTTACCCGATTTTGTAGAATAACTATACCCCACCCTCTCTTCTCCATCTCACGCCCTCTCTCTCTTCTAAAAAACACCTATTGGGGAAGCTCTAAGTAAAGTATATGCAAATATATGTGAAAGATTGACAATTGTCAACTTAAAGAGTTAAGAGAAGAACAAAAAGGAAAGTTTAGACCAAGGAAGGGGGCAATGTCTTTTTATCAGCATTTCAACGTCAATGATGTTAAAAGTCTAAACATCCTCATCAACATTTTCAGATTTCTCGTAAATTTTTATAGCATATGATTTAATCTATATCTATATAATATTATAAATGAGATGGATTTGGGACATTTGCCATGTTATGACTTGTGGTGGTCCCGGTGGAGCCTCAAGATGATTTTGGGAGGGAATGAATTCTGGGCCATGTGGAGGTGTGATCCGAATTGTATTCGGGTCGGATTTATAATTTGGTTCACCCAGATTCACTTAATCGAATATACTATAAATTAAAACATATCAATTATTGATATCATAATCTCATTCCATATCTACACAACATCTCTTCTTTCTCTCTCTATCATCTAACTTCTTTTGCTTCTTGAATCGAAGGTAGTTGTTGAACCGTTAATTTCTTTATGTATGTCATCGCTTTGATCATGTAGATTATTAGTTTTTAAAAAAAATTGATTCAAATCCTGTTAACAATATTTTCTTTTACTATCTTTCAGATCAGATGTAACAAATTAAGGTATGTGATATATTTGAATTTATAATAATCATATCATTCCGTCACCAACGTTTGATTTGATCAATTACATTAGAGTAAACTGTAACTTTACCCCCTGGGGTTTAAGCCAATTGGCACTCTGACCCCCTCTAACGAAATAATTGCAATTTTACCCCCCCCCCCCAACATTGTTGTTCTGTCGCATAATTACCCCCTGGCATCCAACTCTGTCAAGTAACGTCTGTTTGACTGTTAACAACGTGTGAAAAGTCGTTTTTGCCCCTATTTTATCTATAGTATATAATAAAAGAAACCAACTTTGGACACATGTCATTCATTCGAGTCATCTATTTTTTAGTTTTCTCATCTCTATCTCCTACTTAATTATAGATAATTAATATCAATTAAAAGATAACTATAAAATTAAATTTAAACAATTCATATAGGAGATAATATAATCTTTTGAAATATTTATTAAATTTCAAAATTATTTATCTTAACATTAACAAAAAACATACACTAATATAAATTAGAGTTAATTGCCAAAATCGTCCCTGAGGTTTGGGCACGTTTGTCATTTTCGTCCAAAATGACACTTATGTACAGAATTGCCCCCAACGTTTGTAACTTTTTGCCATTTTCATCCAGACCACTAACTTAGTTTATTTTTTCTGTTAAATTGAGGATATTTGGATGAAACTGGAAAATATAAAACCACAGGGACGATTTTGCCAATTTACTCAACTCTTTTAAATTTCTTTTATTTAATTAATTTTGTTACATATGTAATAAAAAGAATATACATGTGATTTTTATATGAAAAAATAATAGCTTTGTCACATAATTTTTATAAATTTTCATCCAACCACTAAGTTAATTTTTCTATTAAGGCGAAGGATGTTTATAAACTAAGACAGAAATTAATTTCTAATTTTTTATATAGATCAGTTTTATAAAAATAAAATCTATTTAAACCTCTAAATTTTATAAAACTAAAATGCTGATGACCTTATTGAAAAAGGTCAAATAAAAAAATCTTATCATATGTACCAAGTTTGTAATTCATCTTCTACTCTTTTAAATTCGCTCTTAAGGAAACCAAACCTTAAAATTACCCACCAAATTGTAATTTTAATGCTATGAACCAAAAGTTTCTTTACTCAAGCCACTCAGAATAAGTATTAGTTATCCTCATCTTAATTAAATAAATATTTTATTTCTACTAACATATTTCCTAGGTGCTTAACACATTTAAAAAATATGTAACGTTTTACAATTTTTTTCTATCTCTACAACTGATAAATACTAAAAGTTGTAATTGATTGTTATGTGTTGCACACCAATGACGTTTTCTCTCTATAAAACTGATTTATATAAAGAAGCTGTAAATTAATTTATGTCTTAATTTATAAAATTTAAAACATTCTTCGCCTTAACAGAAAAAATAAACTGAGTTAGTGATTTGGATGAAAATTTATAAAAATTATGTGACAAAACTATTAATTTTTTTCTAAAAACTCCATGTATATTCTTTTTTATTATATATGTAAAAAAATAATTAAATAAAAGAAATTAAAAATGGTTTGAGTAAATTGCCAAAATCATCCATGTGGTTTTATATTTGCCAGTTTCATCCAATTATCCTCAACTTAACAGAAAAAATAAACTAAATTAGTAGTTTGGATGAAAATGGCAAAAAGTTACAAACGTTGAGGGCAATTTGGTAGAAAACTGTCATTTTGGACGAAAATGGCGCCCAAACCTCAGGGACGATTTTGGCAATTAACTCTATAAATTAATATAATGTAAAGAATTAAATACCATTTTAGTCCCTGTGGTTTGGACCATTTTGTCAGTTTAGTTCAAAGGTTTTATAATACACAGGGTTTATAAAGATATAGTAAGATATAACTTTTTATTGATTTGTATATAAAATTACATGTGCTCAACCCATACAATACATGAGGTTCTTAATGTTGTAACTTTTTTCATTATTTAATATATAAAATTAAATTTACTCAACCCGTACAATACACAGAGTTCTTAAAGATATAACTTTTTATTAATTAATATATAAAATTACATTTATTCAACCCGTGTAATAAATGAGATTTTTAAAGATATATGTTTTATTATTTGGTATATAAAATTACATTTATTCAACCCGTATAATAAACGGGGTTTTAAAAATATTATTTTTATCATTTGATATATAAAATTACATTTATTCAACCCATGTATTACACGGGGTTCTAACCTAGTTAAAATTATATAAAAAATCAAGAATATACATCAAGTTCATCATCATCATTAGTTCTTCATTCCCAGTTCATCAAGTTCATCACCACCACCACCACCTCCTTCTCCTCTTCTGACTCTGACCACCGCCACCATCAACTCAGCCACCACCTCCGCCAACGTCGTTCACCCACTCACCGCAACACGCACGAGTCTTATCCCCTTCTCCATCTAAACCAATTTCATCACATTTTTTATATTTATTATTATGTTTCTTCTCCTTATTCTTCTCAATCGCGTATTAAAAAGACTGACACCTTTTATGTCGGTCTTTTGTCTGGTTGACAGGACCAAAACGCGGCCAAAGCTCGGCGTTTTGGTCAGGTCAACAGACCCGTCAGACACTCGTTAGTCTTTGTCTGGTTGACCAAACCAAAATACCGCGCTTTGGCCACAGCTCGACACTGCAGGGTGTGAATATAGGACAAAAAAAAACTTTTTGGGGTGGCTATCTACACACCAAGTGTGTAGATAGTTTGAGCCCATATTAAAAGTTAAATCATTTACGCACATGGTATAAGAAGGCGCTCCCTCACTCTCCTCGATCTGCCTATCTGTGGAGGCATCCGATTACAGATGGTCTTACGATCCGTTATGCATGTTCTATACTAAGAAATAAAATGGGGGAAAAAAGCTGTAATGCTTTGATATATTCTTAGAAAGTCATATCTTCCCACATTAGGGCAAAGTAGGGATGAGCAAATCCCGATCATGTCCCAATACTGTCCCGATCCCGAAAATCCCGATCCCGAATTTCGCCAGGGTACCGATACCGATACCGAAATATGTCGGTACGGTACGGTATCGGTATGGTATCGGTACGGTAGCGGTATTTAAAGGTAAAATTCGGTATTTTACCGGTACCGTACCGAACCGGTACTGATCCCGAAAATACCGATACCGAAAATGCCAAAAAGTGGATACCGTTTCCAGTACCGAAAAAATTCGGTACGGTATTTTCGGGATCGGGATCGAGATCGGAACGGGATTTGATACCAAATGCTGATCCCTAGGGCAAAGTATATAAAAATACCTCAGGAAAACAACTCTTGATCATTGATAGTACTTAAATATAAGTCAAAACAAGATTGCAATTGAACATATCTCAAGAGAATATCACTCACATATGTATATGGGAGGATAGAGGGCAAAAACCAAGCATAAACTACCACAAAATTGCCCCCTAATCGTACCCCGCCCAAAAAACTTAACCTTAAGATAATATTTCCAGAACTTGAGGGTAGCAAAAAGAAATTAACAGGATTGTAGTTAAATTTATCACTTAGGGTTGACTATCTGGAACAGATTCAACAGTATCTTCCACTTGTGATGCAGTGACCTTTGCTTTCTTGAATGCACTTGAACTTCTTAAAAGTTTTCCCAGTATCGGGCTCTTTGATTCGTTCCTATGAATAGATGAGCAGTAAATCAAGAATTTTACATAACTGATGGCGAGAAACAGCAGCCGAAAAGTTTAAATTTTATATAGTACATTTGAATGAGTAGGTTTGGGCATCAGACAAGTCAAACTAATTAAATAATAACAATAGTAGTAATAATAATAATAATAATATAAATTATAATTATTATTATTATTATAACTAAAAAGGGCAATGGTGACCGACATTTATATTTATTGTGCTTTCTAATATATTTATATATAATATACATGCAGGATATAACTGGTCAAAACATGACATGTAGGAAGTGTTACCTATTTGGTGAGATTTTACACTACAATGGGTCAAACCGGGTTGAAAGTTGCCCAAGGACTACTTTTAGTGCATACAATCTCCTAGATCATGTTTATTCAAAAATTCAGATTATTATCTTTGTAATCATCAAACTTACTGTGAATTTATATTGTTCTTTCCAGCGCCTTCCATTCCTTTCCTTGCATGAGACCCTAAGACAAATTGAGATTAACATTAGAAGCTTATAAAAAATCAATGAAAAATCATTAAAAATAAATAAACAAAGTGCAGTTACTGTTTCTTATTGAGTATAGGCTATAAGAACTATCTTCTTCTGATGACGACGATGATGACGATGATGATTTATGAGATGGAGCTTGTGTGCTGGAATCTGAATCACCATCATCCCCAAATATTGTTCCAGGTGTATTCAACAAACTCTTCACTTTCTGTAAACCGTTCACTTTTTTCTTCTCCACAGTTTTGACACGAGACTGAACTAACGGCAATTGTTGTCTGCTGGTCTTTTGAGCATCGATCTTTCTGGTCCTTTTTGGAGTTTTGAATTTATCGATATTGGTAATGTTTGGATCTTTTATCACATCAACAGAAACATTGCTGTTCTCATTTTTGGAAACAAGCTTCTGTGATCGGTCATTCCCGGAATCAACTTTTGTGTTCTTCATGTCTTTCCTGCTATCAACGAAAAATTTGGATTCATTCTCAGGAATCTCAACTTCGTTATTAACCTTAGAAAGTTCAGATGCAGTCACATTCTTAGAGGTCTTTTCAGGAAGATGATGGTGGTCAACACTTTGACTTTTCTTTGACTCTAGCTCAACGTCAGTAGACTGATGTTTACTTTGCAGATCTTGAGGTTTATCAGTCTTGTTTGTTTTATCACCGTCTTTTCTATCGGCATCAGGCAAACTACTCTCGGCTTCCTTAACATTTTCAATAACATCATCATCGACATGCTTTGTTACCGACTCATCCTCGTTTCTTCCAGAAGATCTTTTAGTTTTACTTTTCTTTTTCCTTTTCTTTTTCGTTGTATCATCCATCTTCTCATTCTGCTTTTCTACGTTATCCAAGATACCTTGCACATTCACTTGACTTTTGTTCATCCCTGTTGATATATCAGCATCATTGTTCACCGGACTTTCAGAATGTGGTAAAAGGTTATCCACATTTGTTACCGTTACAGCATCATTAGTATCTGTGATTTCTTTCCTTGATTTTTCTTCTATATTTTCTACTGAAACTTCCACCTCTTTGACAATCACATCATCACCTTTCTTAGCATCTATTAATGTTTTCTCCGAATCTTCGTGCTGTTCTCTTTCACCATCTTTTCTATCGGTATCAAGCAAACCGCTCTCACTCTCCTTAACATTTTCACAAACATCACGATTAACATGCTTTGTTATCGACTCATCCTCGTTTCGTCCAGCCGTTCTTTTAATTTTCCGTTTCTTTTTCTTTTTCGTTGCATCCTCAGTCTTCTCGTTCTGTTTCTCTAAGTTATCTAATATACCTTGTGCATTTTCTTGAGTTGTGTTTTTCTCGGTCGTTGATATATCAGCATCATTGTTCATCACACTTTCATTAGTATCTGTAAAATCTTTCCTTGATTTTTCTTCAATATTTTCTACTAAGATTTCCACCTCATTCATGACCACATCATCGCCTTTCTTAGCATCTACTAACGCTTCCTCTGTAACTTCATCTGTTTTTTTATTTTTCCGTTTCTTTTTCTTTTTCGTTGCATCCTCAGTCTTCTCATTCTGTTTCTCTAAGTTATCTAATATACCTTGTGCATTTACTTGAGTCGTGTTTTTCACGGTTGTTGATATATCAGCATCATTGTTCATCACACTTTCATTAGTATCTGTAAAATCTTTCCTTGATTTTTCTTCCATATTTTCCACTGAGATTTCCACCTCATTCATGACCGCATCATCGCCTTTCTTAGCATCTACTAACGCTTCTTCTGTAACTTCATCTGTTTTTTTATTTTTCCGTTTCTTTTTCTTTTTCGTTGCATCCTCAGCCTTCTCATTCTGTTTCTCTAAGTTATCTAATATACCTTGTACATTTTCTTGAGTCGTGTTTTTCACGGTTGTTGATATATCAGCATCATCGTTCATCGCACTTTCATTAGTATCTGTAAAATCTTTCCTTGATCTTTCTTCAATATTTTCTACTAAGATTTCCACCTCATTCATGACCGCATCATCGCCTTTCTTAGCATCTACTAACGCTTCCTCTGTAACTTCATCTGTTTTTCTTTCATCAATAACGGAAGCAAGACCAATTGAAGAAATATCACCGACAAGATTATCAGAATGTTTAAATAGTTTCTTGGTTTTCCTCCTTTTACCTTCACCGGTATTCTCACAACCCGCAGCCTCCTTTTTCCTACCGGGAAGCTTCAGTTCAGGTCTTTGCTTCAGTGAGATATCTGAATCGTCTTTGTGTTTGTCGATCTGATCATCTGCACGTTCCTGACCGTTGGATCCTACATTCTGTTGTGGAGAAGATTTAGTGGCTTCTTTGTTTGTGTTATGCAGCTTTTTGATGATAGATGTAGAGGACGTTTCATTTTCAGCAGCTTTATGTTTGGTTGAACGCTTCAGATAACCCCTGGCAGTCACTCCAGCAGGAGCACCTAAACGAGTTTCAAATAAATGTTGAAAAACATTCAGTAATTTAAATTAAAATTAAGTAAAACTGCACATATAACCCACTTCCTATAACTTGGTAAATAAATAGAAAGAGATATATATAACAAAAGAGGGTGTCTTAGGAACAGTTCCTAAGACACAACCTCTATTTTTTATTATTTTTCTTTATCAAATTTACAACAATGCCATCCATGGTTTTTTTTTTTGTCTTTTCTTTTTGTGTATTCAACCCTTCAGCTTTTAGCATTGTCACTTACACCCCCTTAGCTTTCTAAAAACTTTGTAAAGTGTCATTTTGACCCCCTCGAGTTTTACAACTTATTTTTTATGTACGTTTTTGGTTGGTCTACGTTTTGTTCGGAAACGAGTCGGGTCAAACATGATACGTTTTCACTAGGCAATACAAATTCGGGTTACTTTACGTTTTGACTCCGCCGCAACGCATGGTACACCATTCTTTAACGTAAAAAATATACTATTTCCTTACGTGCTTATTTTTAAGTACGTTTCGTTATAATAAATCCAAATTGGTTTACGTTTCGACATAAATTTTCTCGCTAATGAGTCAAGTCAAATACAATACGTTTTCGTGCTTAGTTTCATGTGTTTTCAGTTGGTCTACGTTTTGACGTAAATCTTGTTCGAAAAAGAGTCAAGTCAAATATTTGGCAATATAAATTCGAGTTATTTTAAGTTTCGACGCCGCCGCAATGCGCAGCGGGTCAATATACTAGTTAAATATAAAAGTGAAATGTGCACAAAGGTATTCGATGTACTTACTCATTAACGAAGAAGGTACTTCATTCTCCATAGTTGGTGTCTGAAGGGCTTCACTGTCTTTCTCCTTCTGAGACATAACAATAGGCGTCTCTTGCTGGATATTGTTTTCCACTACCATTGCTACATCAGCAACAGTTTCATTTCCAACACCTTTAATACTGAGGAGAACAGTGGCTGCTTGATCGAGATCAGAACATTTTTCACCTTTGTTTATTCTCTTATTTTCATCACCCTTATCATTTACCTTATCATTATCATGTGTTAAACCTAGGGTTTCTTCTGAAGCTTTTACATCGCTTTTTCCCCTTTGAGTCTTACGTTTCTTTTTCACAGAAGGTCCATACCCAAAAGCGTCTTGTAGTGGACTCTCGTTATGCACATCACGTGTTCTTTTCTTCGAATTTACATCTGTATTTACAGTATCCAGCTTCTCTTGTGGTTCACAATCCATCTGCTTATCATTGCATAATCTATCTTCCTCAGCATTCTTCGAGACGTCTTTACAAGAATCACCAGACGTAAGTTGATCAAAATTAAGAACTTTTTGGTTCACCAATGATGCGGTTTCTAATGGTGCGGTTTTAGAATGAACTGATGGTGACCCGTGATTATCGTGTCTTTCGATTGAACGACTGTGTGTTACCCATGGTAAGGCTAGTTGATCCCCAGCCTTATGTTTACTCAACTGTTGAATACCATCATTTTGCTCTAAACGAGAAGCATCTACTGACGCAAACCAATTTCTTTTTGTAGCACCGAATGCACTCTTAACGAGCATAGAGTCTGACAAGTGATAGAAGCTTCCTTTTCGTTTTACCTGGCACATTAAAAAAATAAGAATAAATGAAAAACAAAATATCAACACTTTTAAACTAAGAAGAAAGTACCTTCAAACATTCGACTTTAACATCTCCAATAGCAGGAAACAACTGATGATGCTCTAACATTATTTTCCCTGCATAAAGAAGCCATGATGAATTTTGATAAGAAAAATGTACTTATGGATGTTTATTTGAGGATCAACTGATCAAGCTATACGTACATGACTGTCACACTAACCACACACCACTGACACATCATACGGGCCGTATTGAGGGTTATGTGAGGTCGTATGATGCGTTATCCTGACCTCATAAGAACAATAATGTAATACAAGCCGTATGAGAGGGTGTTCGTACAAATCATACAGGATGTATGAGGTGTTTAGTGTTCTACTGACATAGAAAGTTACAGATGTGACAGAGCAGAGGCAGACCACTGAAAAAGCCATATAGCTCGTATGACCTTATATCGCCCTTTATACAGTTGGGGTAGTGTCCATATGGCAGCAGCCTAATTTGAACAAACTAATTTCAAATCCATTCAAGACAGCTAAAATCTTTCCATCAATACGATATTTGAGAACAAAATGCCATGACGAATACGTTTCACGTTAGACTCAAAAAATTCTTAAAACAAAATTAGAATTTGTCAAGAGATAGGTTCCAACACATCCAAAAATATCGTATACAATAAACTTAAATCTCCTATGGCCTCTGTACTTCCCTAATGTTAAAACCTTATCAGTATAGCTTTATAATGTGCATAACTTCATCATGTTTAGCCCTCTGTTGTCATAGCTCACCCAGGCGTGCACCTAGGCCCACCCTTCAGGCCCTCAGACGCATTTTCCAAGCCAAGTTCTGGCCATAGTTGTCAATAGCGATGCTATAGTAGCAATAGCGAATAGCATAGCATATAGGTCGAAGGTCGCTACAGGGTATGTAGCCATAAATAGCGGGTTTTTAGTTATTTTTTATTTATTTTTTTTAAATATAGATATAAAATAGCTGGATTATAGGTTTTTGTTAGATATACATGTAAATTAGCGTATATACCAGGGTATTTTGATATAAAATAATAAAATACATATAAATTTTATTTTTAGTGTATCGCTATTTATAAAATAGCGCCTGCTATTTATCGCTATTCGCTATGCAGCATATAGGTACCTTATCGCTATTTACCGCTATTCGCCATTAACAACTATGGTTCCGGCGAAATTTAGCCAAAAATCATCTGAAAAGGTTTGAAACTTTGAGCTAGTCAAAAAATTATATCAACCCTAAACAAACCTGTAATCAGCCTAAGACGACCTAAACTAGCCCTAAAAAGCCTAAAACATGTCTAAAACCCCTAAAAAGGTATTTTTATACTATACACCTCACCCTTTGAGCCTTGAGTGCGCCTTGGGCCTACGACGACTATGGCTTAGCCCTAACCTGATTCATATATACTGAAATGCCAATTAAATAGCGCACATAATTACATAAGCCAGTTTAATGTAGACTAACACATTTATATACATAATTTCCCTAAGATAAAACATAAAAAACCCTATAGTTTCATACTTGCATGTTTGATGTTTGATTTTAAAGTCAAAGTAGGCATTACAAATTCAAAATTGATTACCAAATTTCATTAGAATGGCTGTTTAGGTCAAACCTAAAATCGGTGATAAAACTATTGCAAAAGGTGTATAACCTCATAATGTTTAGCCCTAACCTAATTCATTCACACTTATCACATAACACACATAAGCCAGTTTGACACAGAGTATCACATTTATAAACATAACTTCCTGCAATAATGCATAAAAAAACCCTACAATTTCATACTTGCATGTTTGATGTGAAAATTAGGCATTAGAAATTCAAAATTGATGTCAGAAATTGTTGGAAAACACTCGCCGTTGAGGTTAGGCGATGATAAAAAAAAAGGTGTATTGAGATTGAGGAAGTTACTTTTGAAATCGGATACGGTGTCAGAGTCGGAGACGATCATAGCCAGATGAGTGTCGAGAGTGGTGTCGAGATAAACGACGTGACGATTGGCTACTCCGTCATCGTGTTCACCTGCCGTTGCCATTTCGGGTGTGTGATTTAGGGTTTGAGAGACTGGAGTGTTTGTGGAGTGTGGTTCTACGGAGAAATCGCCATGTTCGACTGTTTGTAGGGTTTAAGCTTTTTTTTTAAAGGAAAAAGGAAGGCTGAATGGAAGATTATTAATAAGAGAGAAAAATCCCGGATAGTCCCTGCGGTTTCGTTTTTTTTCATCTATGGTCCTCAACTTTCTAAAATTATCTGAATAGTCCCCAACTTTTCATTTTTTGTTTTCGGATAGTCCCTGGGTCTAACTTCAGTTTGCTTTCTCTGTTAAGAGGGTGTGAAATGACAAAAATACCCTTTCCTTAAAAGGCCAAACCATAGGGACTATCCGGGCATCTTCTTCATTTTTATTTATAAAACCCCACCACCACATTTCATCTTCAACCTCCACCCACCACACCATCACCACCGCCTGAAAACAGCCACTATTGAAACACCTAAAAACAAGACATTAAAGAAAATACCAAACAATTTAAAAATATAAACTTACTGCCAGATATAACTGTGCTTTAATGACAAACGGGAGTGATCTTTGAGGATCCATTAGTTTTCGGAACAACCTCTTGAGGCGAAACAGAAGGTCTTGCACTCTCTGCAAAAACAAAAACAGTTTTCAATTTCAAAAACAAAAACATTTTTCAACTTGTACATGTAATTTGCATTTTTTAAACCGATATAAATCCTGTTTCGTTCTGAAATTTTTGTACATTTAATCTAGGTGTCAATGATTCTGAATGGTTAAAAAAAACTTGTATCACTTTTAAAAAAAAAATGCAAGCCAATTGACTCTCATCATACATCTACATGTTATCTGCAATACGTTATACATCACAAAAGAACACCATATATTATAATCGCCAATTTAGAAATTAAACTAGCATCAAATGAATACCTGGCTGAGACTGGTTGACTGTGAACCAAAAAGACGATTGTAGGCTTCAATCTTTTTTAAAATCTCAGCAGCTTCAGGATTATGAATTTGCTGAGATGAAGCCTGACTAGGAACCAACAAAGTAATCTGGCGACGGCAAAGCGGGCATTTACATGGTTGTAGTGATGACCCATGATTCCAAACTTGTAAAATACAATTTCCTAACAGGTAACAGAAAGATACATATAATAAATTAACTATTACGATGATCGATCATATGTAAATTTTTTTACTTCAATCTTGGTCCCTAAAATACAATTTCCCACTGGCCCAGCCATTCAGGGACCAAGATTGAAGTAAAAAAATCTACACCATTGCAGGCAGAACAAAGTGAAGATCGCAAGTCATAAAGATTGAAGTCAACATCAACACAGTTAGTGGCTGTTTTCAGGCGGTGGCAAAGAGGACAACGACAACGACGGTGATTCTGCGCGGTGGTGATGGTGGAGGGTGGAGGAGGGTGATGGTGGGTGGAGGTTGAAGATGAAGTGTGGTGGTGGGGTTTTATAAATAAAAATGAAGAAGATGCCCGGATAGTCCCTATGGTTTGGCCTTTTAAGGAAAGGGTATTTTTGTCATTTCACACCCTCTTAACAGAGAAAAGAAACTGAAGTTAGACCCAGGGACTATCCGGGAACAAAAAATGAAAACTTGGGGACTATTCAGGTAATTTTAGAAAGTTGGGGACTATAGGTGAAAAAAGGCGAAACCACAGGGACTATCTGGGTATTTTTCTCTTAATAAGATTTAGGGGTTGTTTGGTAGCCTCTGAATGGTCATTAAGACGGTACCTCTTAATGGAACCATTAAGAATTTTACCAATGAGAAGGTAGAAGAATGTGACATGTGATGATTTACCATTCAGAGGTTACCTCTTAACCATTCAGACTTGAGGTTACCTCTTATTCATTCAGATATTTTAAACTATTAAGAGGTACCATCTAAATGGTCATTAAGAGGCTACCGAACAGCCCCTTAGAGTTAATTGCCCGGATTTTTTAACTTTTAGTCATCACTTTTTCAGTGGTTTGGCATTTTTTAACTTTTAGTCATCAATTTATCTAAATAGCATGTTTATTTTATGTGGTTTGAACGTTTGTTACCTGAGTAGTCTCCTGAGTCGATGGTTGTTTGTTTGCTCAGTTAAGTTAGTGTGAAATTACTGAATTGTCCTTACTTCTAACAATAATAAATAAAACATAAAATTCAAGTTGGGCCCTCCCTCCCTCCTTTTCTTCTCAAGCTAAACAACCCCTCCTTAATCCTCGGCAACAAAAAAATACCCACCAGCCATGGTCTTCATCTCCCTCCTTAATCCTCTGAGACAATTTTTCTTCAAGCCATTAACCACCTGCAACAAACCATTAACCACCCCCACTTTCCACCTTCGTTCACCATTGTAAGCCCTCACATTTCCGCCACCGCAACCGCAACCCACCGCCCTCACCGTCTGCACCCATCGACTCCTAACCCAACTCCATCGTTGCAACTGTAACCTAACCACTACTGTTCACCTCATGTCGCACCTGACTCCACCCTGTGGGCTATGCAAGTCCAAGGAGCATAAGACAGTGGAGTGCAAAAAGATAAAGGACGCAACCTGCTATAATTGTAATGAAAAGGGGCACATAAAGAGTAATTGCCCGAAGTATGCCAAGAAGGCAGAAGAGACTAAGAAGACAAATGCGAGAGTTTTTCGCTTGGATGCAAAGGAAGCGGTCAAGGACGACAATGTGCTTACAGGTACTTTTCTCGTAAATAATATATTTGCAAGAGTACTGTTCGATTCTGGCGCTGACAAGTCCTTTGTAGACCAGAAATTTTGCCAACTACTAAATATGTCAATCAAAACCCTTGACGTAAAATACGAAGTAGAGTTAGCAGACGGCACGATAGAAACCGTCTCTACTGTTCTAGAAGGATGTGAAATATCCATTAGGAACCATTCTTTTCCTTTATCTCTACTTCCTTTCAAACTTGCGGGTTTTGACATCGTGCTAGGCATGGACTGGTTATCCCATAACCAGGCCCAAATCATTTGCGGCAAGAGGCAAATAGTTTTAAAGACTCCGAGTGGTGAATCTCTTACCATTCGAGGGGATACGCACTACGGATTGCCAGAAGACGTATCTATGCTGAAAGCTTCAAGGTGTTTGAACAGAGGCTGTGTAATTTACATGGCTCAGGTGATAATTGAAGAACCAAAGCCGAAGATCGAGGATCTTCCAGTCATTTCTGAATACCCCGAGGTTTTTCCTGAAGAACTACCTGGTTTGCCACCAGATAGACAAGTGGAGTTCAGAATTGACATCATTCCTGGAGCAGCTCCGATAGCCAGAGCACCTTACAGATTAGCGCCAACGGAAATGAAAGAACTGAGAACCCAGTTGGATGAACTGCTGGCGAAGGGTTTTATCAGACCTAGTTCATCTCCCTGGGGAGCTCCTGTCCTATTTGTAAAGAAGAAGGACGGATCTATGCGGTTGTGCATCGACTATAGAGAGCTGAATAAAGTTACCATAAAGAATAGATATCCTTTACCAAGGATCGATGATCTATTCGATCAGCTGCAAGGAGCAAGCTACTTCTCAAAGATCGACTTAAGGTCGGGTTATCATCAACTAAGGGTCAGAGATGAAGATGTACACAAGACTGCATTTAGGACTCGCTATGGTCATTACGAGTTCCTAGTGATGCCTTTTGGGCTCACAAATGCACCGGCTGCGTTCATGGATCTCATGAATCGCGTGTGCAAGCCGTATTTAGATAAATTCGTCATAGTCTTCATAGACGATATCCTGATCTATTCTAAAAGCCAAGCTGACCACGAGAAGCACCTCCGTTGCATTCTTGAATTACTACAACGTGAGAAACTCTACGCCAAATTCTCGAAATGTGAATTCTGGCTAAGAGAGGTTCAGTTTTTAGGACACGTTGTGAGTGAGCGTGGTATCCAAGTGGATCCCGCTAAGGTAGAGGCAGTCATGAACTGGCAAGAGCCAAAGACGCCTACCGAAATCCGTAGTTTCCTGGGATTAGCAGGATACTACCGAAGATTTATTGAAAATTTTTCGAGGATTGCTGCGCCCTTGACTTCCTTGACCAAGAAGAAAGAAAAGTACATTTGGGGCCCGAAGCAGCAAGAGTCCTTTGAAATACTGAAGCAGAAGCTAAGCAACGCACCTGTGTTGACATTACCTGAGGGTACAGATGAATTCGTAGTTTACTGCGATGCATCACACACAGGCATGGGGTGTGTTCTTATGCAGAAGGGCAAGGTGATTGCCTATGCTTCAAGGCAATTAAAGGTGCATGAAAAGAATTACACCACCCATGATTTGGAGTTGGGTGCCGTTGTATTTGCACTGAAGTTGTGGAGGCACTACCTTTATGGTATTAAATTTGTGATTTATTCAGATCACAAAAGCCTCCAGCACCTGTTCAACCAGAAGGAATTGAACATGAGACAGCGCCGTTGGATGGAAACCCTGAATGATTATGACTGTGAAATCAGGTACCATCCCGGTAAGGCGAATGTAGTCGCCGATGCATTGAGCAGGAAAGAAAGGGTAAAACCCATTCGAATCAATGCCAAGAGCATTGAAGTTAAAAATAATTTGATTGAAAGGATTTTGGCTGCACAGCGAGAGGCTGTGTTGGAAGCTAATTATCCTAATGAAAAGCTGGGAGTAACTGCAGAGCAGTTGACTCTTAGCAAGGATGGAATCCTTAGACTGAATGGACGTATATGGGTTCCGATTTATGGAGGATTACGAGATGTTGTTCTCCAGGAAGCCCATAGTTCCAAATACTCAGTCCATCCTGGTGCTGATAAAATGTACCAAGACTTAAAGGCAAATTATTGGTGGATAGGCTTGAAAAAGTCTGTTGCCGCCCATGTAGCAAAGTGCTTGACTTGTGCTCAAGTCAAAGCCGAGCACCAAAAGCCGTCTGGCTTGCTACAACAGCCTGAGCTTCCCGAGTGGAAGTGGGAATGTGTAACTATGGACTTCATAACCAAGTTACCCAAGACCAGGAAAGGAAATGATACAATATGGGTCATAGTCGATAGGCTGACTAAATCGGCTCATTTTCTACCCATCAAGGAGACGTATAGCTCCGATATGTTAGCCCAACTTTATGTTGATAAGATTGTAGCCTTACACGGCATACCTGTGTCTATTATCTCCGACAGGGATACTAGATACACATCTCACTTCTGGAAGAGTTTCCAGCAATCTTTGGGCACGCGTTTAAATTTTAGTACGGCTTACCATCCACAGACGGACGGTCAAAGTGAGCGTACTATACAAACGCTAGAAGACATGCTTCGTGCATGTGCGATCGATTTAGGTGGTAACTGGGATAAAAACCTACCCCTGATCGAATTCTCCTACAATAATAGCTACCACACCAGCATAAAGGCTGCGCCTTTTGAGGCCTTATATGGTAGGAAATGCAGATCGCCTGTTTGTTGGGCGGAAGTAGGAGAGGTCCAATTATCGGGACCAGAGATTGTTTTCCAGACGACGGATAAGATTGTCCAGATCCGGGAACGTCTCAAGGCTGCCCGCGATAGGCAGAAAAGCTACGCTGATCCAAAGCGTAAGGATTTTCACTTCGAAGTGGGTGAAAAGGTATTACTTAAGGTATCACCCTGGAAGGGGGTGATGCGTTTCGGCAAGAAGGGCAAGCTGAGTCCGAGATACATAGGGCCTTTTGAGGTCATTGAACGAGTCGGATCAGTTGCCTATAAACTAAACTTGCCTGAAGAGCTCAATGGAATTCACAATGTGTTCCACATCTGCAACCTCAAAAAGTGCTTCGCCGACGAATCGTTGGTGATTCCACACACAGATGTGCATATAGATGAGAGCTTAAAGTTCATAGAAAAACCTTTATCGATTGAAGATCAACAGGTAAAGAAGCTTCGCAGAAAACACGTACCGATTGTAAAAGTCAAATGGGATGCTCGTAGAGGTCCTGAATACACGTGGGAAGTCGAAGCTACAATGAAAGAAAAATACCCCTATTTATTTGAGTAAATCTCGGGTCGAGATTTATTTTAAGGGGGTGAGGATGTAACACCTCGAATTTTTGTGTCCAATGATGTGTTAACACGTGTCATTTGTTTACACGTGGCATCTATAATAAATAAAGGACTAATTTTGACAAACCTTGAAAGTATATAAATTCGAGGGTTATAAATGTCAACAAGGGTAAATATACTGTAAAGTATCCCTAAATAATGCTTAAACCTTCAAACGAATAAATTATAGATCGTACAAAAATAAAACGCGGAAGAAAGTGAGAGAGTACAAACTACAGGGGCTAACTGTGTCAACATGTTTAATAATACCTCTGAGTGACCCTTTAGCGTCCCAAAGACTTTGTAACGGTATTATACCCTCACTAAAATAATATATATGAATTTCGCGAAGTTTCGATATGAAACGAGAAAGTTACGATCGAATTCGTAGAAGAAGGGTTAAAAGCGTCAACAGTGAAAGTTAAGGCTTTCCAATATAATTAATAAATAAACCGGGGACTTAATAAAGCGGGTAATTAACACAAGGCCCCTATCGGTAAATAACCGAGGGCCAAACCGCAAAGTTACCCCTTCAAACCCGAAAGGTCAGGCAAATCATTACGAAAGATTTCGTTATTAATGGCCCGATTCTGTAATCATTATAAAATATTTGAAAAATCCTGAAATTTTAACCTTAGGCGACCCGCGTAAGGTTTAAACATAAGTTGAGGCGGGCCGCGAGCCTCCTCTATTTCGCGTCTGATATTTGATCTTTAGGCGACCCGCATTAAAACACATGGGAACTCCCATGCGGGCCGCGTAAAGTGCCCAGATGCAGAAAAATTGTGTTTTCTTGACTTTTGGAGCTTGTGAACGATCATGCACATAATTATGGGGCATGGGCACCCTATGCTCAACCCATAACACTTAGGGGACACCTACCATCACCTCTGGTCTGATAGTAGTGCTTGCAATGATCAATATGGCTTGGCATTTGGCTATAAATAGCCATGTTGTAGTTACAACATTCACACAACTCAAACAACTTCCATCTGATCATTCTAAGTGCTCCCAAGTGTTCTTCTCTGCTCCATATTCAAGTCCTAACTTCTGTAAGTTGCCTTGATCATTCATACTTCAGTTTATGCTTAGTATTTAGCTAAAGACCAAACCGTCGTAAGTATGGTTTGACTTTAAAATAACTCAGTGATGGTTCAGTCTTATGACGAATCAAAAGTAGTTTTGAGTTGGTATTTATGTGGGTAATAAACCTCTAAAAGGGTTCCCCCTGATCACCATTCTAACTATGTCAAATATCGAGTCAAACGTGCGGTTAAAAAGTCAACAGAAAGCTATTTTGGCGATTTATGCATAATCTGTAATATATATGTTATGGAACCTGTTTTGACAATCATAAAACATGATAATAAGTATATAAACCTGTTTGCGCTCGTTTGAATCGATCATTTACCATATAGAACCGGTTCGGAGCCGAAAGTCGCAAAAGTTTGACTTTTGCTTTGACTTCAGTTCTGACCCGTTTTAGTGAGGTATAAATATACCTTAGGACTCTCTTAGGACCAGGTCACATGTTGATATAAGCCTCTGTGGTCGGTTCATGAGTTATCCGAGTCTTTAGCGCATTTCCGTCATTCGCCTAAAAGTTGACCGTAACGGCCTTTTAAAAATTAAAACGAGTATTTCGGACACGTGAACGGACCAAAACCTTGCTTATTAAATTATAAGCATGTCCCTAAAGTTTCACGTCAAACCAAGGTCTAGAATGAGAGTTATGCTAAAAGGCGCACTTTTAAGAAAGTTTTGTAATTAACGGCGCAATTAGCATAACGCCCATCTAACCCAAGTTTTCGTCACCAAAACTTTTACCCACTGTGGTAAAATAATATTTTGGGAATTTTAAAGATTTTTAATAATTTTTACCTTGCTCATAACCTGCGGTTATGGCTACGGTTCGGTAAATACCGAATATGCCCTTTCTGGCCAAAACGGGAGTTCTACAAGGTCTTTTGACCCGATTCCAGTTGCTACTGGTTTAAAATAATAAATAAAGTATTTTAAGCTTTATAAGTTGTTCGGGAAACTCAGATTTCCTGTAGAACTCAAAAAGCCCTTTTAAAGTCTTTAAAATGACCGAAAAGCCCCTACGGGGCATAATATAAACTTAAACTCGTTACAGGCGTCACGGAAGGTACCCTACTGATACCAAAATACTTTTAAGGCATATTGACTTAGGAAATGAGCGTAGGACTCTTGTGGTTAACCGTTTCGCCTATTTGCGCACACGGTACGGCTCATGGAACTAGTTTTCGTGCAATAGCCGATATGGGTCAAATTATATTATTTGAACCCCAAAATCCAGAGTATGAACCATTGACCCATATAAAAACAAGTCTCTGAACTTGTTGGGTCCAAATCATACTCCATTCTCGGTTTTCGCCTTTTCGTGCGAATTAACCATATCTATATATCGGAATCAACCGGTTTAAGCTACGGCTAATACAAGGACCGTTAGGATTCTAAGAGGTTAATTAAAACCTTCGTTCCAGATTAGGAGCCCCAGTAAAAGCTATCGGTGACTTGATCTAAATTAAGGATTAATACTTGCAAAGGTAAATACTTTTGACTTATTTCCCCTATATGGGCTTGGGTTACGGTATATTAATACCGCTTGATTGAGCATTATATAATTCCATCGCTTAGGTGGTTAATTGATTAAATATGATTGGCTCATTTAAACAGTTTTGTTGCTTATAAGCCTTTGGGGGGTTTAATGACCGTTGTCCCAGATATCCTCGGCATCATTTTACGAAATGGCCACGACCATCGACATCCCGGTGTAGGCGTACACCCGGTATAAAGTGTCGACATTAAAACTAAAAGACGTAGCCGTTGGTTTCTGTACTACGATTTTACGCAAACGTGGTGTGTCTATAAATCTTTAACCCGGCACGACCCGGGCTACTGAACGCATAAAAGAACATGTAAAACGTTCACAAGATCATTATGAATTTTCCCAAGTTATAAAAGAGTTTGTGCCTTGTGCATTCAAATCAATTTTAATAAACATTTTCAAATGTGTCAGTTGAATGTATTTACCAGTGTAAACTGACGTATTTTCCCCAAAAAGATTAAGTGCAGGTACCTAAACGTAATTGGCTGGTATTAGCTCCCTAGCGTCGGGTTAAGCCTCGCAAGCTTGATTGCAGTATCTAATGGAACAATACTTTATCTGTATTTACGATCCACTGTGGATATTCAACTTCTGTAATACATTTTGATATTACAATCAGAGGTTGAAATTATATATTTAAATTATGCTTCCGCTGTGCATTATATAATTGTGTGGTTTGACTATATTGTTGCCAACATCGTCACGGTAATCCCCCACCGGGCCCACCGGTGAGATACGTGGAAATCGGGGTGTGACAGATGTTATAAGAGGAATCATGACAATAGTGACCATGATTGTTACATGAATAAATAGAGTTAAATTGATAAAGAACCGTTTGGTAGTCATCACATTGGAGGACTTTCCACAAGATGAGCGAACGGGTCGAAAAATGTTGTAAATTGTAGTGTTGGTGTCTAATTAGTTAGCAATGGCGACATCAATCACAAGAGCATTAAACTATGGAATTGGTAAGGAAATGCGAGTGATGCTAAGCCCCGGATGTTGGGTGAAAACGCCTCAAGTTTGCTATTGTATGGTAGTAAAGTTGTGAAAATATAGTGGTTCGAAAATCTATATAAAGATTTAGTGACTAAGCCCGT
This sequence comes from Helianthus annuus, assembly GCF_002127325.2. Classification (NCBI taxonomy): domain Eukaryota; kingdom Viridiplantae; phylum Streptophyta; class Magnoliopsida; order Asterales; family Asteraceae; genus Helianthus; species Helianthus annuus. The sequence continues at coordinate 132,156,417 of NC_035433.2, read as the reverse complement.
AAACCAAATTTTCGGGATAACAATTATGGTAGACACGTCGGTAATTTAAATACGGTCGTGTAGGAAAAAGAATCACTAAAAACAGACTTACGGATCATAAGTTATAGCTATTTTAAGCTGGGACTTGATTAAACTTTGAGCTGGGAATGTACAGCATCAACTGAACAAGCATTCTGTGAAAATCAGGGCTAGGCGTGACGCCTAGGCCCTTGGCATCACGCGACGCCCCCTTGATTCGAGAAAATTTTATTTTTTTGTTGTTTGACCCTTGGAACTTGTTTATATCCATTGTAACCTTATCAAAACTAACATTTGTTGTGGTTTTGATCTTAGGTGATGTTGGAACTAACCGGAAGATGATCGAACTAGCTTTTGAAGAACCGAACACTATTTATAAGCTTTCGAAATGTTTTAAACTTTAATAGATTATGTTTATGGATTGTAAACAAATTGTTAAACAACTTTTGGATGTTTTAACTTAGTCGTTAGTCGACTAAGGTCTTTGCTACTAATGAACTATATTTATGAAATCTATGTTAACCAGGCATCTTTTATCAAAAATGGGTTGTACTATTATTAAATTCAAGTAAACTAGACGGGTGTTACAGGATAGCATTGGCTAATCCCTGAGCAACGATGTTTTCTATATCTTGCCGATTAAGAAAATGGTCTTCATTATTTTGTTTGGATTGGTTAACTTCGATTACCGGTTGGTTTTCCGCGTTTTCCAGCCGAATAATTAACAATATATGCAAATTATTGCCACAAATTCGATAGCATTCGATAGCAGCTAAACACAACAAAGCAATCACAACACAATTAAGTCAACACATATAGATAAAATCGTCGACCTTGCGACATTTATATATTTTTATAATAGTATGCATCAATACACACCATCTATTTTACAAAAGTTTTATTTTTGTTATTATTATACAATATTATATTATTATTATTATTGTATATATTATGATATTTTTTTTCACATATTATTATTATTATACAAAAACTTTTTTAACCATAATTAACTGGCTTCTCAGAAACGACGATCCCTCTCGTCGTACTTCCACGTGATGTTTTCCCCCACTTCTCGAATCCGGTTTCCCGCATCCACCAGTTCCTCGCCGTAGCGGTGTAATTCGACAATGTTCTCGGTGCTCATAGGGGGGAATGGTGCAGGTTAAGGATCAAACAGGGGAAAGTAAACACTGGGGTTACTCATGAAGTTCTGAAAATGCCAGTCGCTCGTCCGCCACTCTTCTAACTGCCCTGTAAAAGGTTGTGGGTTGACAATAGGGTCCGGAATAGCGGGTTCCAAATTGATTGGAAGTTCTGATTGGGCTGGGAAATTGAAAAGGGTTTCGTCGGCTGGTCCGATGAGGTCACAATTCGCCAGTTTCCTATCAAGCTCTTCCCAAGGTGGCATCTCTTGGGCTTGATCGGAACTTTCCCCTATTTCCTTTCCTTTTCCTTTGTCCTTTGGATCCTTTGTCCTTTTCACCTTCTGGGCAGCTGGCTTCTTCCTTCGTCCACGTTTCCAGTCCAGTCCAGGAGTCTTCACCTCTTTTTAGGCTTGGGTTTCTCCTGGGGTTGGGCCTGGAACACTAGTGGCTCCTCAGTATCCGCTTGATAGCCGGATTGAGTTCCTGTTGTATCCATATCGGTGGTATGGATTGCAAAGTTTCGGAGTGCCTCCGACAGTTCATTCATGTTGTTAGCATACACGAAGAAACACACGAAATTCAAGTTAAAATTTTATTTATTATAACTTAAATTTTTATAGAATCACAAAATGGCAATCTGAAAAATTAAGTATTTCTTAATACTTAATTGGCTTAAATCAGTGGCTCTAATACCACTTTTTTCTGTCACGGCCCCCGACCCAGTTTCCCGGTTCGGATGTTGCGGGACAGAAAACCCGTGGTATTGGTGTTTAATTAGGCAGCGGAAATTTTAACATGATCATTTAAACTGAAAACACCCCTTTATTTTATTTTAGATTTCGGGACAAACCCCATTATTTACAATAAAGGAATTCCACTGGGAAATTCCCTGATTACAAAAACATGTATATTTATGTATTGCGCCACTTTATCCAAGCTGGTAGTGCTACACGACACTTTTCCTTGTTCACGGTAAATCACCTGAAACTTGTTTAAAAAGATTTTATCAACGGGGAAATACTGGCGAGTCTTTCAATTTGCATAAAACGACACATTGTTATAGAATACAGTATTAAGAGCAGTTACAATTGCCCATATCTTATAATTAGCTGGTTCAGTTGTCACTCGACTGGATCTATGACTGTGGTCATATCACTATTGAGTCCTTTCACCCAAAAGTGACGTGTATCACTATTTAGGTCCTTTCACCTAACAGTGATAAAATTGTAGTAATTGTGCACAATACCCCACTTACTGCCAGTAATTTAAGATAACAAAGACTTAATCCCTGTAACATATAACTGGAAAACATTTAGGTAATGTAAAACACTTTGGATAAAAAGAGAATGACTCACATTGCAAGTTTAGTTGGACAGAGTTTTGCCTACTGATTAAGCTTGGAAACCTAGTTTAAAGTATGACAATGCAAACGAAACTAGGTCAGTAACTTAATTCAACATTTACGATAATTTCACGAAATCAAAACCCTCACAACGAATGACAAAGTATAGCCCGAATTCGGGCAGCACTTAAACATCCATTGGATCGGTTTCAATCGATCGGACATTATATCGTAGCAGTGATCGAGTTACTACCCTGTTGTCGCAACAGAGATTCGGGATTTAAGTGTTTTTGGACAAAACAACGTATAACTTAACGTGTATAGTGAATTTTAATGTCGAAACAGAACAGCCATGCAAGTGCCAAACCCCTTAGCTTTATATTGGATTTTGGTCTCCTCCGCGTGTCGCGGCGGGTGCCAGGGTCCTTGGCGCGTGTCGCGGGGCAGTCCAAATTAGGCTAGGGTAGCCTTGTGTCCTGCATAGCCCTGATGAGTCAAATTAACAAATTTTCATGAATTATTTTCGTTTTTTATGGATAATTATCCATTTGGGAATACCCCCCTTTGAGTTTTAGGGGGCCCTGATCCTAGTTTTGACCGTTTTAAAAATTAAGGGTCATGCCATCAGAGGCGAAGTATAATGGGTGCTCGGGTTTGCACCCGCCCACCCCAATGTTTCGGTTAGAAGTGTATATGATCCGATTTTTCGTCCGAAAATTTTAAAATTATATAGGATCGTCCCCTGATTATTTTTCCTAAATGATGGGTAGTTTGGTAGTTATATTTTAACTCTTATTTTATTTGTTTAACCCTAGATTACCCACTACACAATAAACTTAATATCTCACAAATAGCTTGATGATTTACGTTGAAAAAGAAATTGTTGATAAGTTTGTTTCAGAAGACATAATTGATAAATTCAAAAATCTTAATGGCTGTCGGACTGAGTTGTAATTCTTCATCCCAGTTCCATTTATCTCGTATCATTGTATATATATATGTGTGTGTGTGTGTGTGTGTGTCTTTTGTTTGTTATACAATATTTAGTTTTTCTGTGTGCAAGAACAGGTCCTTTGAATAAATTATTTTTTTTAGTTTTATTTGGAATTATTATTATTTGACCCGACCTGAATCAAATACCCGACCCGACCCGAAACATAACGACAGAAAATTGTTTTTTGGGTCCCATCACTTTACGCCCCCTCGAAACTTTTGGTCAAGCTCCGCCACTGCATGCCATACTACTTGGAGGTCCCAATTAGGGTTTCCTAATGGGGTTTATTAAATTAAGAAATAATAATTTTGGTAAGGGTTGTTACATTGCGTATAATCCGATGTTACGATCATAAACATTATGAAAAAATACCTTATTTATGATATGATATCAGTAGGATATCAAACATATGTGTGTTTTATAGTTTAAGACCAAACTATGCACCCTTTATGCCACGTGTCCACCACGTGTCGAGCCTAGGTTTGTGACCAGGAGACCCTAACCGTAGCTAGGGTTCCCTCACGGGGCGCGACAGGATCGGGTGGGACGGGTCGCGAGGCGCGAGAGAGACCGGAGAATCCTATAAATTGACCCTCTGTTCGACATTTCAATTCCTTCAACAATCTTTATTTTCTATCTATATTATAGCTCGATATTATACCCCTAAAACACGAAGCTCTGCCCCGTTGTAAGTATTTTAACCCCCGATCACTAATTTGTTACCCTACCCGATTGATCTAAGACCCACCAATGCATGTCAAGGCTCCGCCTGACTAAGTTAGTTGGGTTCTGTCTCGTGTTGTATGGCTAAGGTGATTTGGTTATTTTACTAACACGCGTGCATTGTATGTTTTTAATAGAAACTCAAGAAAATAATCATAAATTGCCACCAGAAAGCCCGTAGAAATACCTAAGTTTTCAATGAGAGTCCATTCTCTTTTCTCACCGTTTGTGAGTCATTATCTTTTTCTACCAAACTGTGTTACAAAATCTCAAATGTTTTCAGTTATACTTATAGTGATTGTCTGATTGAGTCTTTGTATTCTACAATTACTGCCGGTATGTGGGGTTTTGTATACACTACTAATCAAGCGTTACTATTGGACAAAGAGTTAGCCAATAGTAATATGACCACGGTGATTATAACTGCCAACGTGACAAATACTGAATGAGTAATTGGGTAGATATAAACATTGTAATCGCTCTCAATACTGTAAAGTTATAAAAGCTCATTTTTATAGACTGGAATGTACTCGCCAGTATTTCTTGCTGATAAAATATTTTTAAAACGCGTTTCAGGTAACATGATGTGAAAGCTATTAGAATCCAACTATGGAGCGATGAAGGCTTAAAGAAAGTGGCTATAAAGTTACTTAAATACAAAGTTTATGTTTTCAGCAACTAGGGTTTATCCCTATAAAGATATTATAAATGAAACATAGGTTTATCCCATTTGTTTAATATAAAAGTTTGGTGTTTTGGAACTCTGAAATTTATTTCCTAACTACGATCCTGAAGTCTCATTTCCACTACCAAATTAATAAACACCGATACCACCGACTTGTTGATGGCGGCTCCCGCTCCCGGGGTAGGGGTCGGGGGTTGCGACACAAATCAATCTAATTCAGGTCAGAATTGAAAGTCAAAGCAGAAGTCAAACTTCGTGACTTTCGGTTGCGAACCGACCCTAAAACTAGAATTGACGAGCCGAACATGTTTACACATGTTCTAATAATTATTACCAAGTTTTTTAAGTGTTAAAACATAATTTAAAACACCTACATTATTAGATTATGATTATTTCAAAAAACTGACCCGTTTGACTTTTTAATGTTAATAACTTTGACCCGTCAATTGACCAAGCAAACATGATTTTCAGGATGTGCCTTTTTGAGGGATTAACACCTACCTAATTACGATCACGTAGTCATGTTCGCCTCGAACAATGGCTGGACCATTTAAGGTCTAAGCCGAAAGTCAAAGCATTTATCGAAAATGCTTGACTTTCGGCTTTTAAAAGCCTACAAATGAAAATGCAGGGGGTAGGAGCACTTACAAGTGGTACTAACACGAAAATGAACTCAAGAGGAGGCTCCTTTTAGCTGGGAATCTCCAGGAGGAAGAAAGGACAGATAAATGAGAAGGTGAAAGTTCAACAAGTTAACCATGGCCTCTATTTATAGTTGTGGAGAGTAAAGGAGGTGATCAAATGAGTCTAGAGGTGTTATGAGGAGCATACAAGTGTCCTAAAACGTGGCATAAACCAGAAACAAGTGCATGGTTTCGAATTAAGGTGTTTTGGTTGTATGTGTGGATAACAAGGCAAAAAGTCGCAGCTATAACATAATTTCTGCCAGATACATGTCGTCGTGGTACGCGACAACCATCTCCACTTCTCGTCGCGGTGCGCGATGCCTCAAAAAATCTTTGAAAGTTTGGCAATTTCAGTCCCTTAACCTCCAAACTCATTTATGCTTTCATAATTAGCATAATTAGCCCCTCAAGTTAATATTTGACACACCCGAGAGTATGACCGAACATCATTAGGCTCTCGGTTGGTTAAAGGGTCACTCAGAGGTATAAATTAACATGTTGATGCCTTTAATCCTCCGAATAACAAACTTTCGATTAAAATCACAAACGGTTCCTCTCGTCCAACAAGTGGCTCATTTGAGAATACAGATACCGTTAAAGGTCACTTAGAGGCATAGATTCAGCATGTTGACACTTTTAGTCCCTCCACATTCATATTTTCATCGTTTGGCAAAAATAGTCTCTCCTAGCCAACATTTGGCATAATTAGGATTAGGGACACGTGTCAATACATTATTTGACACGATTTTATGAGGTGTTACATCCTCACCCCTTTAAAAGAAATCTCGACCTCGAGATTTACTCAAAAAGATGGGGGTACTTCAGTCGCATAGTGGACTCGACCTCCCATGTAAACTCGAGGCCTCTACGGGCATCCTACTTTACCTTAACAATCGGTATGTACTTCTGTCGGAGCTTCTTAACCTGTCAATCCTCGATCGAAACCGGTTTCTCAACAAACCGCAGGCCTTCATCAATCTGCGCATCTTCATGTGACATTGCTAGCGACTCATCGGCTAGGCATTTTTTTAAATTGCAGATACGGAACACATTGTGAATTCCACTGAGCTCCTCAAGTAAGTTTAGCTTATAAGCTACAGATCCGACACATTCGATTATCTCGAATGGTCCTATGTATCTAGGGCTCAGCTTGCCCTTCTTACCGAAGCGCATCACACCTTTCCAGGGTGATACCTTCAGTAAAACTTTGTCCCCTACTTGGAACTTAAGAGGTTTGCGCCTCTTGTCAGCGTAGCTCTTCTGCCGATCCCTGGCAGCTTTGAGACGATCACGGATTTGTATGATCTTATTCGTCGTCTTTAGGACAATCTCAGGTCCTGATAGTTGGGCCTCCCCAACTTCTGCCTAACAAACGGGCGTTCGATACTTCCTCCCATACAAGGCCTCAAAAGGAGCAACCTTGATGCTCGTATGATAACTGTTGTTATAGGATAATTCAATTAGGGGGAGATGGTCATCCCAGCTACCACCCAAGTCGATCACACATTCACGAAGCATGTCTTCCAAAGTCTGGATCGTACGCTCACTCTGTCCATCAGTCTGTGGATGGTAAGCTGCACTGAAGTTTAGTCTGGTGCCTAAAGATTGCTGGAAGCTTTTCTAGGAATGAGAAGTGTATCTTGTATCTCTATCGGATACAATAGATACCGGCACACCATGTAGGGACACAATCTCGTCCACGTGTAATTTAGCTAATTTATCGGATCTATACGTCTCCTTTATGGGCAAGAAATGTGCTGACTTAGTCAGCCTATCAACAATGACCCATATTGTGTCATTACCACACTTGATTTTAGGTAACTTGGTAATCAAGTCCATAGTTACCATTTCCCACTTCTATGTGGGGATTTCAAGCTGTTGTAGCAGTCCTGACGGCTTTTGATGTTCAGCTTTCACTTGCGAACACGTCAGACATTTAGCGACATAGGTGGCTATGGATTTCTTCATACCCATCCATGTAACACCTCGAATTTTTGTGTCCAATGATGTGTTAACACGTGTCATTTGTTTACACGTGGCATCTATAATAAATAAAGGACTAATTTTGACAAACCTTGAAAGTATATAAATTCGAGGGTTATAAATGTCAACAAAGGTAAATATACTATATAGTATCCCTAAATAATGCTTAAACCTTCAAACGAATAAATTATAAATCGTACAAAAACAAAACGCGGAAGAAAGTGAGAGATTACAAACTACAGGGGTTAACTGTGTCAACATGTTTAATAATACCTCTGAGTGACCCTTTAACGTTCCAAAGACTTTGTAACGGTATTATACCCTCACTAAAATAATATATATGAATTTCGCGAAGTTTCGATATGAAACGAGAAAGTTACGATCGAATTCGTAGAAGAAGGGTTAAAAGCGTCAACAGTGAAAGTTAAGGCTTTCCAATATAATTAATAAATAAACCGGGGACTTAATAATGCGGGTAAATAACACGAGGCCCCTATCGGTAAATAACCGAGGGCCAAACCGCAAAGTTACCCCTTCAAACCCGAAAGGTCAGGCAAATCATTACGAAAGATTTCGTTATTAATGGCCAGATTCTGTAATCATGACAAAAGATTTAAAATTTCTGAAATCTTAACCCTACGCGGCCCGCATTGCATAATGGGTTAAGTTGAGGCGGGCCGCGAGCCTCCTCAATTACGCGTTTGGTGTTTAGATCCCAGGCGGCCCGCATTGTAAACGCATGGAACCTCCATGCGGGCCGCATTAGACGCCCAGATACAGAATTGTTGTAACTACTTGGCCTTTGGACCATTTGAACGATCAAACCTCAATCAATGAGGCATGGGCACTCTATACTCGACCCATACACCTCTAGGACACCTACCCATCATCTCTGGACTATTGTGGTAGTTGTAATGATCATAGGGGCTCATTCTTGGCTATAAATAGCACCTTCATGTGCATAACATTCACAACAACTCAAACACACATCTCTGGCCATTCTAAAGGCTCCCAAGTGTTTCTTCTCTGCTCCATATTCAAGTTCTAACTTCTGTAAGTTACCTTGATCATCCATTGTTCAGTTTATGCTTAGTTTTTAGCTAAAAACCAAACCGTCGTAACTACGGTTTGACTTTACGATAAATCAGTAATGGTTCAGTCTTATGACGAATCAAAAGTGGTTATGAGTTGGTATTTATGTGGGTATTAAACCTCTAAAATGGTTCCCCCTGATCACCACTCTAACTATGTCAAATGTCGAGTCAAACGTGCGGTTAAAAAGTCAACAGAAAGCTATTTTAGCGATTTATGCATAATCTGTAATATATATGTTATGGAACCTGTTTTGATAATCATAAAACATGATAATAAGTATATAAACATGTTTGCGCTCGTTTGAATCGATCATTTACTATATAGAACCGGTTCGGAGCCGAATGTCGCAAAGGTTTGACTTTTGCTTTGACTTCAGTTCTGACCCGTTTTAGTGAAGTATAAATATACCTTAGGACTCTCTTAGGACCAGGTCACATGTTGGTATACGCCTCTGTGGTCGGTTCATGAGTTATCCGAGTCTTTTACGTATTTCCGTCATTCGCCTAAAAGTTGACCGTAACGGCCTTTTAAAATTAAAACGAGTATTTCGGACACGTGAACGGACCAAAACCTTGCTTATTAAATTATAAGCATGTCCTTAAAGTTTCACGTCAATCCGAGGTCTAGAATGAGAGTTATGCTAAAAGGCGCACTTTTAAGAAAGTTTTGTAATTAACGGCGCAATTAGCATAACGCCCATCTAGCCCAAGTTTTCGTCACCAAAACTTTTACCCACTGTGGTAAAATAATATTTTGGGAATTTTAAAGATTTTTAATAATTTTTACCTTGCTCATAACCTACGGTTATGGCTACGGTTCGGTAAATACCGAATATGCCCTTTTTGGCCAAAACGGGAGTTCTACAAGGTCTTTTGACCCGATTCCAGTTGTCACTGATTTTAAATAATAAATAAAGTATTTTAAGCTGTATAAGCTGTTCGGGAAACTCAGATTTCCTGTAGAACTCGAAAAGCCTTTTTAAAGTCTTTAAAATGACCGAAAAGCCCCTACGGGGCATAATATTAACTTAAACTCGTTACGGGCATTACGGAAGGTATCCTACTGATACCCAAAATACTTTTAAGGCATATTGACTTAAGAAATAAGCGTAGGACACTTATGGTTAACCATTTCGCCTATTTGCGCACACGGTACGGCTCATGGAACTAGTTTTCGTGCAATAGCCGATATGGGTCAAATTATATTATTTGAACCCCAAAATCCAGAGTATGAACTATAAACCCATATAAAACAAGTCACTGAACTTATTGGGTCCAAATCATACTCCATTCTCGGTTTTCGCCTTTTCGTGCGAATTAACCATATCTATATATCGGAATCAACCGGTTTAAGCTACGGCTAATATAAGGACCGTTAGGATTCTAAGAGGTTAATCAAAACCTTCGTTCCAGATTAGGAGCCCCAGTAAAAGCTATCGGTGACTTGATCTAAATTAAGGATTTATACTTGCAAAGGTAAATACTTT